>NC_044571.1:87536242-88752075 GCF_901933205.1 Camarhynchus parvulus | reverse complement strand
TTGCATCACCAAATGCCTTCCTAAACTAGGAAGGCAGATATATTTGTATTTTTATACCTGCAATGTACAGTTTTCTTTCCGCTTCAGGAACTCCACAAATCTGGCCACAACTCCTTGTGTGCTTATGACTTCATCTATTGGAGGATTTGGTTCTGTTTAAAATAAGAAGTTACATTAGATACATTCATTCCTTTGTAAGGAAATTCTCAAATTACTGCATCAAAACAATATCCAGTGACATAGTGACTGCTCTTTTCTTCGAGTGTGCTCTTTTTCTACAATATTTCACTAAAAGGCAACACATTCCTATCTGTCAACATAGGAAAACTCCAGAGCTTTGAGGTAATAAGATAACATGATTCAGAGCACTGATGCTCTCAGTAGTTTAGGCAGGCTGATTTCAGAGCAGTAGCTCTGTGCAGTCACTCTGGCATGCACACATGCAGAAGACCTTTGGTATATCAACACGTTTGGGCCAGAGACACTGCCTACAACATCTGAACTTACTTCCAAGAGGAGATCTCACATCTGCAACACTCAGTATACATTTCAAGAGAAGAAGTGACTATTACATACATCAAGCTGACATTGTGTCAAGCAGAGCTTGACCCTGAAATTTCAGTGTGAAACTCAATTTTTATTGCTGTCAAAGTAAAACCACATGCTAGGGAGGCTTCTACATTTTTCTCTAAGTAATTGCAGCCCTTACCTTTAGAAAGCAGCTTTCGGAACTTCTGGGTGGCTGAGAGCTGCTGCTCTGGACTATTGGAGAAAATCATCTCAATCATATCAGCAGTGATGACTGCACTCTAGGATTTACATGGGGAAACAGAATGAGGGTGAGAGAGAGCAAAAGGGAAAAAATCTGGAATTAGCAACATACAGGTTATATTTGCTAAACCAGTATAAAGCTTACCTCTTACTGAATAAAAACTTAGGTAAAACCATTATGGACAACATAGAAATCATTATATATGAACATCTACAAAAGGCAGCATCATTCTCAAATGAAACTTTGCTTTACTGAAAGCTAGAATTCAAGCTTTCCTCAAGATATGGCAAGAAAATTATTCTTCAGAATTTTTCACTGGTATTCTCTCCCTTTGTCTAAAATAAATGTAAAATTGTCAGCCTTAAGAAAAAGTAATTATGTTAGCATTTAGGTTTCCCTAACATGTACATTTTGACTTATTCTCTTACACCAAAATGTATAGGACCTGTCATTCCTAGAAGAGTCGACACACCCTAATGTTTGTTATCAACATCAAGTAGAGGTATTAAATTTTCCATAATACTGATGGTTTCCAATAATATGAATAAAATAAATCAGCAACCTTTCTTATGCTAGGTAAAATCTGACATTCTGCTCACCACACATGTACCCATGTAAAGAAGCATAAGAAAAGTCAGATTTTTTTCTTCCACTTCTAATCTAATCTTCAGATCCATCTGATCCCAACCCTTAGACAGACAGGGAGACAGATGACAGTGCTGAAAATACTTAAGCATTGTCTGTAACAGCCAAGATCTCCAACTGTTAAGAGCCTGAAATTAATGGCATTTAACACAGCAAACTGTGTAATGACACTATCTATCAATTAGGCAGAAGCCTTTCCTTACTTTTTACTCTCTATTTGTTTAATGTAAGTGTCCACACAAATGATTAATGGTATTTAGGACTTGCCCGATATTTGAATACTATCTTGAAGAGTAAAACCATGTACTCTATTATTGATCTACCACACTGTAAGAATTTATAAGCATTTATAAGCATTTCTCTGTTTCCCAGTAATTTTCAAGGCTCATATAACCACCATAGCTCAGCCTGATTTCTATGGAAACATCACTTGCATACTCTGAACACAGGCACTGTGAAGATCAGCGACACTTTTAAGTGAGAACTGCACTTTCTTTAAACTTTTCTGTTGTAGAACTGAAACCTTTACCATTTTGCTTTCCAGAGAGAAAGTAAAAAAGTCTAATTCCCAGAAGAAGTATTTTTCTGTAATTTTAAATTCTAGCACAGAAAGGGGTTCAAGGCCTCCTGCAGACAGTTAAGCTAGGTCTAGCAGTGTTTCCAACACTTAGGTTAAAAATGGTGCCACTTGAAAGTCTGCTAAGAAAGCTTTCCACCCAGCCCCTCTATAACATTGTAAATTGCAATAACACACAGCCTGATCTGTATTTTTATGCTTCAAGCCGTATGAATTTCAGATTATAAAAACTCTGGGCAACAGTTGATAGAATCAACTGTTAACCCATAATGGTGAACACTTAATCCAGGAAGTGATCTGCCTGCCAGGACAATGACATTTCATTTCATTTTCTTGAGCACATACCCTCTGAAAAACCACTTGCTATATATCCCTGCCATTTTTCTCTCAAGTAATCTGTTTCAGGGTGGTTCATTGACATGGGTGTTTCGGAGTTGTCCATCTCTGAATGCATTCTTCACATCATTCTGGAATTTCATTTCCATCATGCCACTGCACAACTGACTTGCCCAGCTTCAACCAGCACTGTATTCATTTCTCATCACTTACAGAAGTCATCTCCATGTTGTTCATCTGAGCCTCATGGAAGCCCCCATCTGACATCACTTCCTCCTCCGTTTCTTCCTCAGCCGTTGCAACATTTCGGCGTTTAAACAACTAAAGAGAGAAAATATTTAACATGTATATAAAATATTTAACATATATATGTATATTTAATATATATTACATAGCCAATATATACACAGCATGTTGCATCAGGCTGCTATAAAAACTACACATGCTATCACCTGAGAGAAGGCAGTACACTGGCTACAGGACTTCAACTGACAGCACATGGAGAAAGCTTAGCCATGGAGTAAATGAAAAAACAGTAATGTGCTAAAATATTGGTTCCTAACAGTTCTGGAAAACTGTTCACTGATGTCCCCTTCTCTTCTTCACCATCTGCCGCCATCTACAAGCTCTCTAGCTTCCACACCATTCCCTTCTTGCAGAGGATGCTGGGGTTCAGAGACCTGATAAATTCCTGGGTGTTACACATCTTCACAGAACACCTCCAGGGGCTCTGACAGTCGAGTTACAGTGGGAAAGAGGGCTCTGGAGGATGATCATACATAGGTTACTATACTGGGATGAGCAGAATTTGGTTGCTATGACTTAGAGAAGGTTCCCAGTTTAAGATGTCCTGAGAAGAGCCGGAGAGGCTACAGCTACTGGTCAGACAGTTTTGTCTGACCCTCAAGCTGCTCTGGCCAATGTTACTCCTGAGTGAATGAGGAGCATTCACTCTATGTCTTGTAGAGCCTGCAGAAGAGGCAGTGAAGTGTGCAAGTGATTCTGATTTCAGACTGACGGCGTATGAATTCAGAGGGCAGGAACAACTGAGAAGGGGTTTGGGGGAAGCAGAGTCAGAGCCACTGCAAGACAGGACTATTTAAGGACTGGTCACAGATATGTCAACTGCTGTGTTACCTGCTCCTCTCTCTTTTGCTTCCGTAGCTGAAGACCCTCTTCCTCCCGCCTGCGACGCATCTCGTCAGGGTTTAGAGATTTGTTCTTGTAGCTCTTCAGCCGGAAATTCTCTTTTCCTGAGGTCGTCATGATTCCTTCACAACGCAATTTAAAAAAGAAGACAAAATTACTCTTCAACAACACATAATTTTTTATTGTCTCCACTCCTTACACTCTGTAGCCATGAACTTCCAGCCACTGCCCCCCTGTATTCCATCACCTAACTTCTAAAAAAATTTAGAAGGTGGAAAGCAAAATTCACAGAATTGTCACTTTGGTGTGTCAGTTCTTCAAAAAACTTTTATTTTATCATTTTGAGGCACACACTGGAGAGTAAGTAAAATATTTTACTAAGAACAAAGGTCTATAAGGCAGAGTATATAGCCTGGGTGAAAAAGAATACTATACTAAAAAATTTTAACATTTCTCCACACAGAGAGTTAGCCAAATTACATACTCCTGTTTTTAGTCAAAAGTGAAGGTGTCTTAGCTGCTTTTTATCTTCATTTACTTTGCATGTCAGTAAAGGGGCTTTTTTTTTTGCACTTCATATCCAACATTTTAAGCTAATTCAACACAACCCTGTTGAAGAAACTTGAAGAAACTGTGTTCTTCCTATCCAGACAAGGCCTACAAGGAAATTGAAACAAAAAGAAAAATTTTCGGTGAAGATGGTTTAACCATTGAAAATGCTCAGTCCTGCAAAGAAAGCAGTGCTATTGTTCCCCTCCTCCCCACCCCCAATCCCTAATCCTGCCACTGTTTATGCAGAGGGGCCTTTTTTCAGTCTGTGATTTCCATCTGTCTTATGTAACTCAGTGGGTCGGCATTTAGAGCTGCCCATGATGATTTGCACATGTACAACACCACACTTTGGAGTCACTCAGCATAAAGCAGTAGGAACTGTAGAACTGTGTGGAAAGAACTCATTCCCCTGAAAGCAATGGGTGTGGATCAGGTCTCTGCTCTTAGTGCTCCATTCTGCTGCTACTTCTCTCCTTCCATCAACCCTTTAAATCCAAAAGAGTTTGGGAATCAAATTCTCAACACGTCAGTGTTTCCATGCATCTTCACAGAGATGCAGAGTCTCTGACATATTGTAAATCCTGTAACAAAGAATTTAGGAAGCTGCACTATATAAAAAGTTACTCTACAGGACTTTTAAAGGTCTCTTTCATCTGCTCTAATGTGTTGCATTAAATAAGCTAGCCACCTCAAATTCCATAAGCACAGAATCATCAGATGATAAATGATCTCCTGTGCATTTTCTACTTTAAAATTAAGCAACATGAGTCTGTACAGATTCTCAACAGCTTAGGTTTCCTCTTTAAAATGCATCAAATGTATATTGAGTCTACTCCAACAACTCTTCTTTCAGTTAGCACAAAGAGTTGTAAGATAATAATAATAATAAAAAAGACATTCAAATATGCCTCTTGCTAGAGCCTCTTTTTAAGTTGCAACCATTTATAAGAATTCTGATGATCAGAACTGACTTTCACAGAAAACATTTTGGACATCACTTCAAGTGTTACTGTATTCTGACAACTTTTTAAAAATTTTAAAATATTTTTAAAATGTTCAGGGACACAGAACTACTACACTGATTGTCAGTCAATCAATCAAATAACGTTGCACAAAATGCAACATTAGTAACCTGAGCATACAGGTAAGCAATTCAGCAGCCTAATTTTGCTGAAAAGATTCTCCTGAAACGGCCTTTTTTAATAAAGGTACGACAAAAAGATAAATCTTTTAATAATCATAGCACCAGAAGTTCACTACATCTTTCTTAACAGCTTTGAGACCCCTTTCTTCCTGTGTTTACATGTCTGAGCTTCAAGTGTTCATGATTCTTACAGTATGCTTAGCAATTATATGTTCTTCACATTTTTAGCTTAAGTGACTACTACCTGTATATTAAACACACATACTATTTGAATAAGCCTGGGATTTTAACTGTAAAAAGAAGTTCAGTCAACAAACACTCAAAATTTCTTTCATTCCTAAAATATTTTGAACAAAGTACTTTACATATTTTAGAATAAGCAAGTTGAACTCAAACACCAGGTGGACAACCATGAGCTAGAAGGACATTCCTAACATGAAAATGACTTTGCAGACACTCTGGTCATTCAGACCCTGACCATGAATAAACACAGTCACACACTACAGCCCAGATAACATCTCAGGCCTTCCACAGTGTTACTAATAATTCTCCATTTTTGTCTGAAGCCTGTCTTCTCCCACTTATAAGACTGTATTTACCTTTAATTGGGATTTCAGGACTTTGGTAACTCCTTTGATAAACTCCTGTGGTCATTTCACACCTTCACTTTCAATACCTACAAGTTCTTAATTTAACTGAATTCTTGACAGGGAACATCTTCATCCCTTAATACTGAATTTCATCTAATTTCTATTATGCAGCCTCCATCCAATGTTCCAATGTTTCTAAACATCAATGACACAACCAACTTCATAATAAGTAAGTTTCCTTAAGTGTACTCTTCCTTACTGTACTTATCAACCTAGTTTCCCCCTCATCCCCCATTTGCACACTGATTTTCTTTCAATTAATTTTGCTTCTGTCTTTAAGGTAATACTTGAATTCTTTCTCTGACTTTACTGCAAGCCCTCTACCCAACAGCTTCACAGGTATTATCTTTCTTACATGCTCTACAAGCTGTAGCTGCAGGTTTTAGCTATGCTTATTTCTGACTTTCTAGACAGCTCACTTGGCTGACTAACCCCTTCCTCTACTTCATGAGTAAACTGTACAATTTAAATCTTTTCAAAATAGTATATTGTCTTTTATCTGGGAGTACAAACACCTACCACCAAATGACTAGGCAGAGAGTTTCTTTCATTAAAGGTGAAAAGATTAAACTCTCTTGATCACTGAGAAGTTACCAATCCAACTAGAGATGGGTTCAATATCTTATTTTATACTAGGCCGTCATTGGTAGTAAATAAAATCCCAGCACACAGCCACACACCTATTTTATACCCCTGTCTGTCTAATCTCTATAACTGTTAAACCCATAGTTATTTTCTAGAAGTAATTCTTACTTCCTGAAGGTATCTTGAAATAAATTCTTTCTTTACCACTCTTTTACTGGTTTCCTGACTACTGGTGAAAAATTCAACGAGTGCATCAAGGATTCCATCCAGCCCACACATACTGACAGCATCTTTAGACCTATTCAAATGTGTGAGCACACAATGGCTTTTTAGGACTAAAAATGTAACAGCTCTATGTTAGTTGTTACAGTCAGCCAAGGACTGTCTGCTATAAATCTCCTCCTCCATTTTTGAGGATGTAGCTTTTTCCCCAGACTAAACCACAGAAGCAAAACAACTTCAAATTGTCTCTCTGGTCTTCAGCAGCTTTGGTGTGACTTAGCTGAAAATCTTTCAGTGGTTACTTCAAGTTCACCCTTGCAGCAAATAGCAAACCCTGAATCTTCTCTGCATTGTCAAAATTAACGCTACTTCTGGAGAAAATCTGTGGTGGTTGTCATGGAAATGTTCTACCCATCTTTTCTTTCCTAAAGATAGCACAGCATTGTCCACATTTTTGATACTCCTGGCTACAGATAAAAACCTCTGGAGACCTGGTAAGGAATTTTCATGGTGTATTTCTTGGGCTTTTGTGCAACACCACTCAAGCCCCATATGACACCTTCTCCTTCTCAGTTTGTCTGCATAAACACAAATTTTAGCAAAATTAAACCCACTATTTCTGGATGTCTGCATTTCCATAGGGCAAACATGATCCCAAATTTTTTTGCTGATTAAGACAAAAACCATACCGAATGTGGATGTATTCTAAGCACGCGTTTTTAGGGGAAATAAGAAGCTCTGCATTTCTCCTTGTTCATCAAGTCAAAGAAACTCTGAAGCACTGGGAAATACAGAGTCACTTATTGCCATGACCTACCTTGTCCCAAGCAATCATCTAGATAGGAATAAAAATGAACTCCCTGCCTTCTTAAATCAGCTATCACTGTCACTAGACTTAAGGGCTTTGCCAGAAGGAATACCTTGTGACTAATACTCTTGGATATTTCACACGTCAGAGGTACCGACATGTAAAAATAAAGCCCTTACAAATCAAGAGCTGTATAATTATAAATATACATATAAAAATTCCCATTTTTTTTACACATGAAATAGCATATATGTACCATGTATACATAATGAAAATAAGATTACCAAATACACTCCTGATATTAAAGACTATTAAGACAGACTTTCCTTTTTTGGAAATCAGGGCAAGAATATGAAAAAAAAAATGTGTTTCAGAAGTGTAGATCTATACATGACATTCTACCTCACAATGGGAATAGGTCAGAAGGGCAAGACTTGAAAATTAAGGCAGAATAGGAGTTTGAAGAGAAAGTGTGATAAAAACTTATCAAAATACCCATGATTTGGCATATTATGAGTACATTTCCTAACTGAGGTGGATGTCAGAAGGAAAGGAGTCACTGGAGGCAGACTTGGGAGCTCTGTTGCGCTGTCACGCTGCTGTCTCTCCCTTAGATTGCTGCCAGAGAGACACAGAAAAGATACAAGAGGGACCATCAGCCCTGAAAGGACAACTCGTGTTAGAAATGCCACTGTCAAGCAGTGAGAGGAGTTGGAATTATTCAAGGGAAGAAATGCACAAAAGCTTTACTTCCAAGCAGATTATAGTTTGTTTACTGGCTCTGCCATGAGATTCTACACGTCCTAGAGAAGAAGTTTCCTCACAATCACACTTCCTGACATCAAGCCAAATACCTACAGCACAGCCTGGACAGATGTTTGAGCAATTCACTGAGCTCTGATTACAGGATACATCACCTTCTGACACTCTTCCATGTGAGACTAGAAAACCTATCCAATTTAAAAAGCCAACCTGAAAGCAGCACTTGGTCATTCACTGCCCTCATGAACACATTCTCCAGAAAAAAAAAAATCAGTATTTTGGCCACAAATGTGTCTGGGTTTTTTTCCCCTATGAAGTGTAGATTTTGGAAAGTCCTTGGGATTTGCTTTTTGGTAATCCACAGGCAACGAGACAGGATGCTAACAGAAGTATTTAAATCCTGGGGAAGTAAATGGTCAGCATTCTTGCAGAGGACAGACAACAAAAACCTTTCACAATAAAACCATGAATAGTACAGGGCATAGAACGATAAAAGTATCACCTGGGATTAATGCTATTTCCCTGGAAAAACTTCAAGAGCAAAATCCTACATTTGGCATCATCCTACAGAGATGAAAACACATCCACCAAGTCTCTATACTGTTGACAGTATTATCTGAGTGAAAAAGAAAAATAAAGGAAATCAACAGATTGACTTCTCTCTTCACTGCTGTCTCCTGTTTTTCAAAAGCCAGCTCAGCCAGATAAACACTTTGATGAGGTTGTGCCAACTTCTAATGCAAAACTATTTGACAAACCATGCTGGCTTACAGGGATCTGTGGGAATGCCCATCAGTAGAAACACCCATACTATCTGAGGGACAGGGGTTTTACTTTCTCTCTGTCCTCAGACTCTTGTAAAGCTCAGGACATCTACAGGAAAGGATATTTAATCATCTCAACTACAAAAAGCTATTGTTCAAGAAAAGCACAGCCAATTTCCAAGACTTCTGCTTACCTTTCTCTAGCTGTAAAAGAGGACTGGGAAACACATCTCACAATCACTATAAAATCAGCAGTTACAGTATTTGTAAAGACCTGTAAAGTGAGTTTTGCTCCAGCCCTAACAAGGAAACAAAACAATCCTGTGAATTCCATTTTCTGTGGTTTATGAAAGCTGCAACAGCCCAACAGCAGGGATCCACAGTCCTAGGGCAAGCAGCATACAAGAACAATGGAGAAGAAAAGGAACCACCACCCTCTGCTATTCAAAAGGCCAGAAGACTAAAGGAGCTTCAGATGCAACATAAGAATGGTAGCCAAACATTAATAGAATGTATAGCCTTGAAACAGGGTTCAGACTTTAAGAGACTTTCTGTTAAAAAATGGAATTAGGAAGTGGATTTCTTCATGGAACTGTTGCTCATTTGCATATCTTTTAAATCTGCTTTATTTTGCAGGCTTCCTAGTCCTCTTAAGGTTTTTCCCTGCCCAGTGGTAAGCCTTAATTCACAATTGTTTCTGTTCTAGCACTTTTATAACCCTGAGAAATAGCAAAACAAGTACTAACCTACCTAATCTATGGCTAAAGTTGGCATGTTCTAGCTCTAGACCACTTGGCAAGTTGCACTGGTTCTTAAAAATAAGAATACCCTTAAAATAATTAATACAAGACATAAAAACCAAACAACATTGCACAACATGGAATGTGATATTACAGAAAAATTACAGACTTTAATATTGCTCAAAGGCAAAAAAAAAAGAGGAGGGAATACATTGTGTGCTATCTGAACAATGTTGAGACAGCTCTGTCAAATGTGCAGGGATGTAACAATGTCACATTTCACACCTCATCCTGACTTTCCCATCCACAAACAAAAAAAAGGCCTGAAAAGTTGGCTAAAGTAAAGACAAACAACTACCACATCAAAGGTATCTCTGCAAAATTACTGATCTTGAAGGGTACATTGATTATATCTCCAGGTAACTCAGAAAAATCTTCTGTCCTTACAAAAAAAGTACCTATTTTTTAAGAGATGTACTTAAAACCAGGCCAACACCAGCTTGACAAGCTCCTGATCTTTACACTAAAAAAACAACCCCATAGGGGGAAAAAAATCAAGTAAATATATTTCTGGTTGCATAAAGAAACCAACCACTAACAGAAACAGAACTACCTGACACTTGGTCTACCTCAGAACCTGATCTGGCACATCAGCCTGTATTACTAGTTAAACCAACTGACAGCTGGACACTTAATTTTTAAAAGTTTGAGGATTGTGTAGGGTTTTTTTCTCTCTTTTTTGAAAAATATTGCTGAACAGATTAAGAAATAATGCATTTACTACGTTTATTGAAAAACAGTTTTAGAAGGCAACATGCTCAATAAAAGATTATATAGTGTGTATCTAGCACTTCACTATACATTTACTACAATGAAGATATTTACAAGCTGTTTTGAGTTCCATTTTTAAAAGCTCCATTTTGACTTAACAAGGCAGCAGATACAGTTTTCAAAGTTACAGAAAGCTTTTAACTTGAGTGAGAAGCCAAAAAACTGACTATCAAAGACAGGTCAATTTAAAATGGAAACATCTTCAAATTTGTTAACTGAGACTTTCTGACTTGAGTTGAAAACACAAAATTCCTTTACTGTGTTCAAAGACACAGCAGTGCAATAAATCTGTTTAAATTAAAAAACCTTCACCTTCATTTCTGTAACCCCACAGTCCACAATCAGCCTGAAACCAAAAGGTCCCACAAGTCATAACACAAAGAAGCAAGTGATGGGGAATTAAACTATTCAGCCACACAGGATTATACTGACATTAAAAAAAAATAACCTCACATTAATGTGCCCATCCATATGAACCAACAGAAGTGATCGTTCCTGTATGCCAAATGAAAATGTAGCCTGTTTTACTTTTGAAGAAGAGATACATTTGTATTTTGATCAAGATTATAGCACATCCTCCCTGCACTCACAGAATGGGCTGGCCAACTATGTATTTTCTGTAAGGTTATATCTAAAAGAGGGACTGCTTGAAAAACCACATTTGACAGTCATCTGTCAGAAGAAAAGATCACCCTAACATTTCCAAAATCCTAACTTGCCCTAAACATTATTTGTGAGTGAACAAGAGTGCACCTTTCAGAATTTCACACAATGAAAAGCAGAAGCCTACAAATTTGGTTAAAAACAAACTAAATTAATAATTAAGTTGACTTTGTAGTTTCAAGCAGCTTTTGTTTAGGGTTGGAAATATCAGAAGGCACTGAAAGCAAAGCTACCTCATGCTTCCCATGATGACAAATCTGCCTGCCACAATTGTATCATTTGCTGTGACTCAGCACTATGGAAGATACCCGCGCAAACCAACAAAATAACAGTAAGTCAAAATTCTACTGATTTCATCCTAGCTTTGGAGATCAGCAATGCAGGAGTCACACAGCACTGAGGTATCAGCCACATCAAGCCAAAACCCACAGGCACTTCAATGCTTAGTTACACTATTCTGCCTCCCTCACCCCATTTACACCCAATACCCCTCCTACCAAAAGCTCCTGAATCCAACTAACAGCACATTCACAGAGATACCTCTTCTCTTTTCTGATAACTTATCAGTACCAAAAAAAAGGCAGAAGAAGAACACATAGGCAGTTGAAGAAAGGATCATGTGGAAGCTCTTACAAAGAATCCCTGTGCCTTTTAAGAGGCAATCTCATCCTACTTCAGACAAAAATCACAACAACCTAATGTTAATCACAACATTATTATCAGACTTTACTTATAGAGACTTACAGTTTGTGATCCACTAATAGGTGGCTTGTTTCCCATTTTCAAAATTCAACAGGTGAATTTGCTTTCAAGTGTTACCTTAGCACTAAATTTGACAGGCTTACAAAGCCTTGTTTCAAGATATGTTCAGGATGTTTAGCCACAGGGTACTTATTTTATGGTTTTAGAAGCAGCACATCACTTACATATAATCTCAAATTTATATAAAATAAAATAAAGATCTGCATGTGTCAAACCAGTTGGTATCTCACAGAACATACGAATCCTCCTGCTGAGCCTGACAAGCACTCTGAACTACCAACAAAAACAGAAAAACAGAGAAAATAAATACTGTGGATCACAAGGAAGCTGTTGGCAGCAGGTGACTGACTAAATCTTAATTCTTATGTCACACTCTGAAAGCCCAGAGTCCATAACTCTCCACACACATCCAGGAACAGTCACATTTCTTTCAGTTCCAATGAGCTTTAGCATCTGTCTCTCCATGACACTAAGCAATAATTATGTTTCAATAAAGTGTTCGCATTATTCCAAACCAGATTTCTTCTGTCACTGAACTCCATTTATTCCTGTCTAACATGAAGAGATCAGAAGTGACCCTGTGATGTGCAGTCTACCACAACTTTCTAACGTTTTTTCATACCTTCCTGCTACTAAAATCCTTTATAAATCAATTCTGGTGAAAGGAAATTTACTGTCACCTGTCTTAGACTACATCTACTTTTTATCCTCAAAATGGATTATAAAGTCATGCACAATGTTTAATGCAATTTAAGACATTCAGGAGGTGGCATGATATCATTTCCAGTCCTGCAGGTCTACAGATTTTATATTCAGTAGAGGTTTTTAGAGTGTTTAGCTTAAAATTACCTCTTCTGTTTTTCCAGAGTCCCTTTACCTTGTCCACAATAATTTAAAAGTACTGACACTTCTACAGGCCTTGCATTCCACTGCTGGCATTTTGTATTTTGAAAACTCCACATTTATTCTTGGAAATAATATCAAGCAGTTTAATCCACTTACTTGCTTAACAGACTTTAAAAACTGTAACAGACAATGGTTTTTTTTCTTCAGAGCAGAAAAAAAGCTGACTTGCTATCATAATGCTGCCTCTATTCTCTGTAATTTACATCAGCATTTCTTTATTAGTATTATTATATTATTTAAACAAGTACATCCATTATGCTTTCACCCCTTAGTATGAAGCTGAATAATTTTTCTATCAGTTCAGTTTCCACTTGTTCTCTGAAAAAGAGGTGGTCTGGTCTTTCTAACTTGTTTGTCCATTACATCATTCCAGAACCTCCAGTGCAGATATTTCAGCCACTCAGAATATTTCATCAAGTGTGTAATTCCTTTAATGTCTTTTCTTTTTCTTGACTTGCTCACAGCCTATCAGGCTCACTCACTATTCCCTTTGGCCTTCAGAAGTATTTAAACAAATACAATAAATTAAGCTATTTGCTGCTGCTCTTCTAGTTCTCTTATGTTGCAAATTAACATTAAAGCCCCCAGCCCTAAATCACATCACTCAGTTTTTTTTATGCACTATATGCTATTTTGGAAAAGCTTGATTTGAGTTTTTCAGGGAGGCACTGGTTTACAACCATCAACCTCTTGCCATAAAAGTTACATTTTGCAACTTAAGAACTTTTTTAGTTGCCTTTAAAGGTAGACTTTTGTGCTGTTAAAGATAGAAATCAAGCCCCCTCAAGAACTTGTGAAACACTTCAAAGAAAAAATTCACAACCCAGTGGAGGGACGAACAGAAAGATTTTACAGCAAGCTTGCAGAAACAGGACCGTAAAATAAAATGCACCATTCTATTAACGTTAGCTTATTCAACAGAAGGGGAGGAAATAAAAAAAATTTTAAAATAGTAAAGAGTACTGTACAGAAACACTGAAGCTGAAATAAGACTATCAAATAACCTGCTTAAATAAACATTTACACGTAGAAGTTTCTAAAAAGAACCTTTCAGAAACGGCTACAACTGACTGTAGGACTTTTTAGTTCTCGCGGCGACTCGGGCCAGTGCTGCTGCCACGGGCTGTTGCTGCCTTTCCCTTTCCAAATGGACCAAACTGGGACTTCTCCAGGAGCCAGCACTCAGCTGAATATACAGGACCACATGAGCACACCAGCTCTGAAGTCATCAACACAGAAAATACAACATCAGAAAAAATCAGCACGTGGCACACTGACAGCAAGAGGTGAACACTCCGGTCCAGTGTCAGAGTGAGAGATGGGATGTAACAAAGACTCTGCTTTGAAGTTGGGGTCAGTGGGGGATGCCAAGGCCCCAAAACAGTCACATCTCTCAGAAGTGAAGCATCACTGAATCTGTTTGAAAGACTGACAAGAAAATCCATGCTGAGAAAAATCTCCACCTCATGTGTCATCTTAAGTTACCGTGCCTCAAGCTACAATTCCTTTCCCCAGTGCCTATAGGTATGTCTAAAGGGTAATTAAAAGGTGCAACCACAGCTCGAGTAGAAACTTCAAAACTTGTTTTGAATGAGTTAGTTCACATGTCAATGCAGGTGGTAACACTGAAAGGAGAACACAATGAAATTACAATAAAAACAAGGCCAAATACACAAAAGATCAGCTTGATAGAACCTATTAATTTACACAGTGCTTCATTAACAGCTGGAGGGAATTCTACTCTAACTACTAACTGCCAGAGGTACATACAAAATAGCTTTAAAATAAAGAGCTTCTGAGGATAAAGTTGCAATCCCATTTCCTGAGAGCTCATTGACATATCCCAACTTTGCTAAGTCTTTCATTAACATCAAGCAGTCAGAGCAGAAAATACGCCAGCAAACAAAAAAATCCAGAGGAACAGCAGCT
The DNA here is from genome assembly GCF_901933205.1 of Camarhynchus parvulus. NCBI lineage: Eukaryota > Metazoa > Chordata > Aves > Passeriformes > Thraupidae > Camarhynchus > Camarhynchus parvulus. The sequence goes on along the minus strand of NC_044571.1, from coordinate 88,737,278 downwards.
TGAATAAAGGATAAAGGGACCATTAAACACCACCATTCAGCACCATTTGGGAATTCTGCAGAAACAGCAGCCCGGTATTTTCACAGCTCATGACGTATCTTTTCAGCCCGGAGTTTCATTTTCATGAAACGCCCTCAAGAGGCAAAGCTTAAAATCATTGTTACAGGGACGGCGCTACGGGCAGCACAGATTTAGAGACTATGAATGGGACAAGTTTCTGTTGCATACAAAGTCTCTGGAACAGGACAACTGGAAAGGGCCATCCAGGGCTAACCTTCCATCGTATACAGGCAGCCAAAGAAATAGCATTTTAAGTGAGATAATGCGAGGCTACGGGGTGATATTGGCAGGGAGATGGCAGAGCTTTTTAAATCAACCAACACCACAAGGGGGAAAATTAAAAAAAAAAAAAGCTTGGAAGATCCAGGAGAAAGTTTCCCTTCCCCTCCACGCAATCAATCAGGTTGGAAAAGACCTCTCAGATCACCGAGTCCAACAGTGACCCAACACCACCATGCCAAACAGGCCACGGCACTGAGTGCCACGTCCAGTCTTTCCTCAAACACTTCGAGGAACGGTGACCCCCATCTCCTTGGGTATCCCATTCCAGTGCTTAACCACGCTTCTCGTGAAGAGATTCCTCCTGATGTCCAAACTAAACCTCCCCTGGCTCAGCTTAGGGCGATGTCCTCTCGTCCAGCTGATGCCCTGCCTCTGCCCGCAGCCCGTCCCGCGGTGGGAGCAGCGGCACCGGGGCCATCCCGTCCCCGCGGCACGGAGTTGCCCGACTCCGCGCAGCCAACCACGGTCACTTCCGAAGCCGGCGCTTTGGAAGCCGAAGAGAGTCCGTCCAGCTACGAGGAGCCTGTCCCCGGGCAGAGCAGCAACGGCCCGCCTCTCCCCAGTTCCCCCGCCAGCTGCGGGTCCCGGTCCCGGTCCCGATCCCGATCCCGGCCCACGCGCGCGCCGCTCCCGCCGCGCCGGCCCCGGCCCCGCCCCGCCCGCGGCCCCCGCGCGCCTGTTGCACGCGCGCGCGCACGGGCCGGGGGTTCGCGAGAGGGCTCCCGCAGCGCGTGGCACCCCCGGCCCGGGCCTCCCCCGTCCCCCACCACAACCCGAGCCGCCGGCGGCCGATCCCCGCCTGGTCCCTCCTCCCGCGGGGACGCGGCCCCGCGCACCGCCCGGCTGCCGTCACGCTCGCTCCGCCGGAGCCGAGGTAACGGGCCTCCCCCCCGCCCCCGTACCTGCTGCCGGCCCGGCGCGGCACCGCGCTGTCTCCTCTCGGGCCCGAGGCGCGCGAGCGCCGCTCCCTCCCTGCCTCCCTCCTTCCCTCCCTGCCTGCCCGGCGCTGGCTGGCAGCGGCACTGCGCACGCGCGGGGCGCGCCGCGGCGCCCTCTGGGAGGAAGATCCCTTCCGGCGAGGCCGGCCGGCGGCGGCGGCGCCCTCCTCAGGACGGCGCGGCCCCGAAGGAAAGACTATGGCTCCCGGCAAGCAGCGCGCGCCCCCGCGCGGGCGCGCCTCTCCCGCCACGGGGCACGCCGGGAGTTGTAGTGCGACGGGCGGTGGCGCCGCGCCCGAGAGGGTTTGGGAAGAGGGGAGGAGGTGCCCCGTCCCTTCCCCGCCTGAGGGGCGGTGGCCGCCCGGGAGTGTCGTGCGCCGGGACGCGGAGGTGGCGGTAGCTGTGGCGGTGGCTGTGGCGCAGCAGCCGCCAATGTCACGGCGGTGTTAGGCCCCTACGCGCCTCCCGCCAGCGCCGCCACCAGGGAGCTCCGTGCTGGGAAGCGCTGAAAGGGGAAGAGATGTTCCCGGGGCTGTTACGGCCCAGGATAGCGCAGCGGGCTGATGGTTCCGCTTTAATTAATGCAGGTCCCCTAGCGGTGGCCTCGGTGCCACCGCAGACCGCGTCACTGCGGGTGCGGCAAGCAGCGGAGCCATTTCGCTGTGCCACGGGCGGTGCCGCGGCCGCCACGGACAGAGCGGCTGCCGCGGGCCGGAGAGGCGGCTGGTCAGCCACGGTGTACGGTGCCACAGACACGTACATGAGATTGTGTGGCACATGCGGGTCTGCACACTCACAGAGGAGCACAGGGTGACGATGGCAGGAGGGGGAGCCCCAGCAGCACCCGCCAGGCTGCTTCCAAGCCCGTCCCAGGAGCATCAGCCCAATAAATGCCCATTTCGAGGGGCACAGGAGCACAGTGGCAGGTGGGAACCCAAATTAAGGACTCAGAGAAAGGAACACCCTGTCCAGCCCTATCCCAGGAGCCTCAGGCCCAGAGCACCTTTAGGATTAGGGGTGTAGCTGTCTTCAGGGGTGTGGGACACAGGACGAGATGCAGGGGAAAAGCATTTGGGGATTGCACAGGACTCATCAGGGAGTGATTAGGGCAGGAACCAGGGGTGATCTAGGTCACACAGAGAAACAAATATAGCATACAGGAATAAAAAGTGCCAGTCATGTGTCAATGGTTTGTGATGATTTGTCCACATCCTGCACCTGATCAGTGCAGCCTGTCGGGTCTTCTCATTAAACTCCTTTTGCCCTTTGCCCTGCGTGAGGAACTCGTGGTCAGAGTGCCACAGGGAGCTGCTGCTGGGGGCTGGAGAGGCTGGGATTGAGGGGCAGCCCCTGGGCACTGCCTGAGCCCAGCTGCTGGAAGGGGACACACTGTACACGTGTGTAAATACTTCTGTAAATACACAGAGGCTCAATAGTGCACCTCTGTCCTGCTCAGCTGGAGCACAGTGTGGGATGAGGCTGCCAGTGCCGCGTGGGAGGGCTCTGTGTGGATGATGTGTAATCTGTGTCTGTGTGTATTTGCTTAATTGGTGCATATGTGAATTTGTGCATGTGCCTGTAGGGAATACAAACTCTGTCTGGCTATTGCTTGGACATGGGCATGGGGCTGCAGCAGCCTCACCTCTCTCAGGCTAGCAGATCTCAGACAATTTTGCCACATCAATAGATACATATATTTGTGTACATACACACATTGGTGTATTTCACAGGGCTTCATGTAGAAGCACAGCATTTCTACCCATTGAATTGAGATAAGATAGATTAAAGCAGACAGGCAACAGCTTTCTCCCAAAGCATTTGCACCAAAAAAAAAAAAAAAAAAAAAAAAAACCCACAGTTCTACTTTTCTTTCAGGGATTTCACGTTTCTTGCATCCTGCCTAAACACATCTGTAATGCAGCAGGAGGTCTGGTTACAGTATTGGCTGGCATTCCTGATACACCTTGAATCAAATTAGCACAGTTATGGGTGGCAGCAGAGATCTTCAGGTTCTCCTGGTTTTGATGAAAGTCTGGTTTCAGGTGCAACAGAGCTAACGCAATGCAGGTACAAGGATGAATTCCTGTTTCCTGTCTCTCTGCTCTTCTGCTCCCTTCTCCCCACCAAGTACATATTTTCAGGCATGGTGAACTATGTTCATTCTGCATGTCTTGTGATAACCTACCCTTAACAGCCACCACAGATGACACCTTTTTGGATCACAGTCATCACCTGCAGGCAAGGATTTGCAGAACTTGTGTGGGGTGAGGCTGTGAGGCAGCCTACCAGAGAGAGAGGCAGGTTCAGGCTGTCTGGGTCTGTGTGGTCACAGAGCAAGTCATGGAAACAGCAAAAAAACCCACCAGAGTTCCAGCTGTCTGAAAGCAGAGATACCTGAGACCAGGCTGACATCAGGTGCAGGTAAAATTAAGACAGAAGGCAGCTTCATTTCTGACAACTTCTGAAGGCCTGAGAGTTTTTGTAATCTGAGTTAATTCAGCTGGAGGGAATTTACTCTTGAACCAATACACAATTTTGAGCAGAGTTTTTCTTCATGCAAAAGCGAGGCACACCCTCAGCATATTTTTAAACACAGCCTGAAAAGATGACAACAGTGAAGGCTGACAAATGACCCTGAGCTGGGGGAGGAAGAGTGGAAGTGGACAGAGTAAACAGATCAGCCATCATGCTGTGATTGGGTTAAATTCGAGTTTAGGCAAAATCCCCCTGGCTCTTGTTTTCCCCAGTGCAATGGGATGCCAGAAAATGGTATCACGATAATGCAGCCCTTTCTAAAAAAGGCTGCGGAGCCAGACTGCTGACCATATTTAGCTCTACTAAGTTGCAATTGGCACCAGCAAGCCTTGGTTGTCACCCACTGACATTTTGTTCAGCCCTAAAAATGAAAACAGTTGCCTGCAATGTTTCAAGCCATGAGAGTCACTGCTGACTCACAGATGGGAAAGAGGAAGACAAGGCAAAGTCTCAAGTTCATCATGATTTAGGATCTCAAAGCCACCACAGCCAAAAGGGTTGTTCTGTGTTTCTGAGGTGGTGAGAGGTGGCAGCAAACAGCAGCAGGGTCAAAGGGATGTCTGCAGCCACATGGGGTGAGCACCCACCAGGGAGGAGCAGCACCTGCCCCATCTGCATCCCTGAACCTCACTGGCATGGAGGACCTGTCCATACTCCCCATCAGTATGAAGTGCTCACCAGGGGAGTCACTGTGAAATGCTTTAATGAGTCCATGCTTGCAGTAAAGCTTGAATGCTGTCCTTTGCTTCTCCAGGTGTGGCTGAGGAAGGGTGGTGCTGGGAGCTGTACCCTCAGGCTTACCCTTGGTGCCTGGTGGGACCTTTTCACTGTGCAGTGGAGGGATTGAAGCTTGGGAGTCTCCTGGGGGTCCTCAGGAAGAGGGCAGGCACCTTTGCCCAGCTGCTCAAGTCTCGGCCATTCCCACTTTCCTCTCCTTGTGTCCACCTTGCCCGGACGGATCAGAAAACCACCATTGCTGTCTGTGCTAGCTGCTGCATCCAGTGACAGTGGGAATGGGGTGACAATTCCAGCTGCAGAAACCACTAACTGGTGTGGGCATTAAGGGAACCTAAGTTGTCAAGGGCAAACCTCCATCAGAGAGCAGCAGGGAGCTGATACAGGGCTGAGGAAGGGGTTTGATCTTTTCCTCTCATGCAGGGCACACGGAGTGCTGTTGGTTCTGCCTCTCCCCTTGTCTGCAAAGTATCACTCCAGGAGTGACAGAGTTAACAAATACAGTGGAGGAGACAGCTCTGTAAGCTGAGCTACATGGTCACATGCACAGGTTTTATTTTTAACATCCCAAAACTACTTGATGTTTCTGCCTGGGCTTGCTCTGTGTCCTTCTGTTCTCTTCTCTTTCTTTGTGTGCAGTTCCTCACCCACCTCACTTCAGCCCAGCTGAGCACAACCAGGAGAGAAGTGTTTGGTACGTGCAAAGGGACTCTATGATCAAGGTAAGGCTTTGTAGAGTTGGAGGTTTTTTGGACAAACCTTGATGGAATGTAATGGTTACTATAGCAAGCTATGAAAATCAAGACATCTTCAAAACAGCCTTAGTAATTAAGATGAAATAGAATAATCATGAGATGTCTTAAATGACACTCTAAAACAGAGGCAGCTGGTAACTGTGAGCACTTCTGTGACATACTACTCTAAAAAAAACCCTCCGTAATATATTCAGTGAATTAGCTGTAGTTTGCAGCACTGTATGCAGGATTTAAAAAAAACCTAAAATGCTGATTGTAAGATGGGAGCTTCAGCAGCAGATCAGATGATAAATCAAAAATTCAATTTCTGTTATTTTCAGGAAACTCAGAGAAGACAAGGAGATACAGCAAGGGTCAGAGGAAAGACAAGAACAATCTCATGGCAAAAGTGCTTATACCTAAAATTAAATTAGTTTTGTAGATTGAGACTGCAAACTTTTATGTTGGAAATCTAGACTGAATGAATGATGCAGTAAGAATTGCAAGAGTTAAAGGTACTACTGTACCATTTAGTCTTGTGACTGCTTAGCAATCTCTTTTATTTTACCTATTTTTAATCTCTTTTATTTTTATTTTATGACTTAGATCTTAACCAATAGCTCTGAGATTCTTTACAGTGGGCACCTTTCAGAAGAATATGTTAATGAGATTGTTACCAGAGCATAAAATAGAACACGAGCCCAAAGAGAAAAAAAACGTGGTTTGGACCATTACCCTCCCTTTTTTTTTTCCTTTTCTTAAACTGTAACCAAACTGGACCTATTCTTTTAAAGCACTTGTTGAACTCAAACCAAGACCAAACCCATTTCCTAGTTACCAATGCAAAGTGGAAGTTTGCTTGACTGTGTCTACCAAGGACAGCACAGGGACCCCTGACAGGTCTGAGGAGCAGCAGAGCAGCTCCCCGTCACAGCCTGCTGATCTGCCTGTCTCCCACAGGACTCCCCAACAAGCCCAGCACATGATGCTGATGCTGAGCTATCCTGCACTATGCCACCAGCCCAGGGGACCATTTCAGCGCCTGGAATTTTTGGGTGGGTTTCTCTCAGATGAGCTGTGGCTACATTGCACCAGGTAGGGAGGAGCAAGAAACATTGCTGATCCAGGTGTTTTAGTGGGGAGTGCAGTGCAGGGTTCCCACCAGCAGTGCCCTGTGTTACCTGTGCCTCACTGCTCTGAAGTCTCCCTGCTCCTCCTGTAACAGTTTTAGTACATTTCACCAGACAGAAGTTGCACAAGCAAATTTTGGTGCCACTTTACTGCCTGTGTGCAGCACCGATTTTCCAGGCAAGGGGGAGGCCTGATGGTGCAACACTTCTCTTATCTCCATGGTCCTGCATGTCAGGTGTAGGGAGCTGAGGAGAAGCTGATGTGCTGTTCTGAGAACCTAAGCAACAGGCATGCTCCAGAAGAAAGGCAAAGAACATGAATTGAAGTCATTGTCCAACTGCTGCACTATACTGTGGATTTATTTTTTCAGTATAAAGCAATTCCAACCTGTTCAGCAACTCTAAAATAGTGATTATTGTGGTTATTCATAATGAAACACCACAGCCTCATCCAGATGATACTCAGAAGGAAATACAGGCAGTAGCTCCCTAATTGTCACAGCTTCATCCTTCCATTGTTGGGCTTATCCAACAAGTCAGTTCTTTCACAGAAAATCTTACTTCTCCTCATGTCTTATGCTAAGGATTTGAAGTTCACCAGGATTGCCCTGGAATCAAAGTGCCCCTGTAAAATCCATGTGAACTTGTTCAAGGTCACCTCAAAAGTAGGTTTTGTTAATGCTCACTATTAGTGTTATTGATAAAGATTTCATCTACACCTTTAATTCTCCCTTTCCACCTGCCCTGAGCCATACCACACTCACTGCCTGCCTCACTTAAAGCTTGGCTGGTAACTTGTATGTACAAGGTCAGTCTGAAATGGCAACTGCAGAGCAGGAGTGCCATCAAGGACAGTGACCCACTGTGCTGAGTGCCAAGGGGGTCACCCAAGCTGTAGCTGACTCTGCTGTGGGTGCTGAGGTGTGGAGTTTGACTTATTTAGAGGTCCCCATGATTCCAGGCGGCATTCTTGGATTTGCTTTTTATTTTGTGTCTAAGGAGAGGACTTAAGAAAACTTGGGCTCGTGGAATTCATGTACAGATGCAGTACACTGTGGTTTCCAATGGCATAGTGATTTTGTCCTCACCTCTAAGAAATAAAAATATCTATTTAGCAAAAGGAGACCTAAGCCTGATTTCTTGACAAGGTTGATAAGCAAGTAGTGATTGAGGAAGACCAGTGCATGAAAGGAAATCACTAATTAAAGAAGACTTACTTGGTGTAGAAAATGTGATTCTACAGCTGGCTCTGCCAAAGTTTTTGTGCAGGGGGCATGCAACTGCAAGTGAAACATAAAAACCTGAGCATCTCTATGCTTGGCATTTTTGTCCGGCATTTACATATTTGTATAAAATACCATATTTAATTCTATATATTTTCATCTTTCAAAACTTTATTTCTACATCTGCCAAATAGGAGCAATAGTATTTTTCAACCTCAAGTGCTCCTCTAGTATTGCAAATATAAATTCATTATTGTGAACATGATCAGATCTAAGATAGTTATACTGACATGAAAATTCTTATATTGTAAGAAAATTAATAACTATTCCCCTCAAGATTTCAGTATAATAAAGATGAGATAAACACTATATACTGGGTAACAAGGGTTAAAAGAAATAAAGAACATTGCCCATCTGCCCCATACACTTCACCAAAAGTATTCACATTCCTTCTGTTGTAACATTATATATAACCTCAGCATTCTTGGCTCCAGCATTTGGATGTGAACTTTCATGAGATTTTTTTAGAAGCTTGTTATCATGTTGTAAAATTTAGAAAGTTTGTTTTATGTTCATTTGCAATCTCATCTCAGAGGCACTCTTTAGGGTCATTATCTGGGGTTCTGGTGGCCCTTTTGGATATTTCTTCAAACTGGGAGGTATCCCTTGATTCTGTGCAAAGAGCTCAGGTACAATGTATGACCCTAGTATGTCAAATGGTCAGTCACACACCAAATGAGAAAATACTTGTATTATTTTGGCTCATTGACTGCAAATTATTTAAATATATGCCTCCTGAAAATAAATTTTAATTGGTTTACAAACTGTAAGTTATTATCACTGAACAGGCCCACTCCAGACACAGACATAGCTGCAGTTAAAATAGCAGCTGTATACTTTAAAACTTTATTTGCTGTCATTATGGTCTAAAAATATTTACCAAAGTGGACAGACTATGGACTGTAATGTGCATTCTTTCCTTACACAGTAGCTTGAAAATGATTGAAGTAATCATTTCTGATTTGTTTTGGTTTTTTTTGTTTCCTAACCCAGACCTGGAGAAATTTTGCAAGTTGCAGGGAATCAAGAAGTGTACAAGTTTAGAGAAATGTTTTGTCACCTGACATCTGTGTGTCACCTGCCTCTGGATGTTATGTATCAAACCGACTGAGGCAAAATTTGTAAACTTTCTGCTGAGTGTTTTGAGTTTCTGGTTTGTGTACTTGCAATAATACCATCAACTAAACCACAGCCAACTAAATTATCAATTAAAGTACAGAGCTCCTGATTACTGGCATGTCAGAATAGAAGAAGCATTCAAACCCTGATAAATATCAGAAAGAAACTCTCTGTCCCTTCTTCCTGTCCTCTATGTTCACGGACTTGACAATGAGAAGAGAGGAATAGATAGCTTTTGTCTGAAAAGAGCAGCATATACAAGTTAGAGATGAGATAAACTAAACTAAAAAATGTCTGAATAATGAGGAAGACTGATTCTGTATCTGAATGTTGTGATATGGTCACTTTTCATAAACAAAGCATGTCTTTTCTTTCTCTACACATGATTTGGATGGGGTTTATTTCAGTATACAACAATGTGAAAACAAGCTTGTCTGCAGAAACTTTGCCATCAGTCCTTTCTGTGCTTTGGAGAACAAGAAAGCCCATGCCTCTAATGTAGGGGGTGTTTTTATCAACTATTTCTCCCCAAGAGTTACTTTTGCAGTGGAAAGTATTGTTCACACAGTTGTGTTTTTATTGCAGTGTAATGTACCCAGCCTTCCTCTGACCTTATGCAAGTCATGGCTGGGACTATTTTTAGAGATTATATTTGCAGCAAAATGCTACAAGAATGAGACCAGCAAGGATGCCACTAGTGTGAAATAAACCCATCTGTATCTCCTGCTTCTCTGAACTGCATAAAAGTAGACGTAACTTAGTAGCCTAAAGCAGGACAGGTGCCACCCCAAACCACATGTATTTAAGGGCTTGGTGTGGCTGAGGCCACCCTGGTGTCACCTCTGTGCAGAAGCCAGTGTTTCCTAAGGCAAGGCAGGGATGATATATTGGGAAGTCACGACGTTTCATTTTCTGCACTGCTGTCTTGAGCTCTTTCCCTGCAAAGGTGATGGCACCTTATACTGGAGAGTTCAAGTTTGTCTCTGAGTAAAGGGACCGCCAAGAGTGTGTGTTCCTTTACTCTGCAGGGCCAAGGAATGGGGCTGATTCATTAGGAGGATAAGCAGGTACTGATCAGCACTGGAAATTGCAAAAGATGGAACAAAGTTGTGTTGAGCAATTAACGCACATCTAATTTTCAAATGTGAGTGTTGGTATTTTGTGCAGACACCCACAAGCATTGCCTTTCCCAGATGTGTTTCCTTCTCCAGTATTGTTCATGACTTCCATACCAGGGTGTAAAGGTGTGAAAGATATGAAGTTAAGAGAACACCTTCAAGAAAGAGAGAGGAAGTTCTTCACGTAGAATCTCTTCCCCCGAGCCTGAGCCCACTTCCTCTGCAGCACACCTCTCCCCAGAGCTAGGTCACTTAACCCTGGGTTTGCAAAAGAAAACACATCTAGGTAAACACCAATTTTGCTGAACTTTTCTTGACCTTGGAAAAATCATACAAAGTCTACATTATTTTACTGCCAATTCCTGTCTTTTCTCAGAGCCAAGTGAGAGTCTAGTGGGCCTATGGTAGTTCTTACTGCATGAAATGGCAGGGGAGGAGGAAGATTTGTCAAAATTTTTTTCCTATTTTCACATAAAAAAGAAAAGCACCCTGGGTCCTGTTTAAAAACAAAACTCAAGTTCTTCCTTATCGTTAGCTTTTTCTTTCAGCAAAGATTCACAGTGATCCCAGAACCAGGCTGGAATGCAGCTCCTATAGTAAGGAGCAGGAAGTCAAAAGCTGGAAGGTTTCTACTTGCAGCAGGTCTTCTATGGGCCAAGTTACTGATAGCAATTGAAGGTATCCAGGGAAGTAGTGAGTGAGCAGCCTCTAGTTCTGTGAGCCAACAATTGGAGTGTAAGGGTAAATCAGGAAAGCAGAGTAAAGAAGGCCAAGGAAACTAGCTCTTACCCAGGCTGTTTTCCACACTGGAATTATCCTGAAGATAATCCTCACTCTTGACCTTGGTGGTATAGAGCAAAGGGAGGTTCGTTGTGCAACATTCATGTCTTTGTGGGGAGATGAGAAGAGGCCTAGACCAAATCAAGAGAGGAAAAAGGAATGTCATTTTTCCTACTCAATGTTGAGGAAGTGGGTTGCTCCTTCACTGTGCCACTAGCAGTCTTGATTTCAGCAGCCTGGTGAATATTGGGACAGAAAACAGCTCATACCCTGGCTGCCTGAGCTAAGGAGTAAAGACCTTGTCTGTATCTGTGCTCTACCAGGCCAGGCTGTACAGCGGGGCTCAGAGGTGATACGTGACTGCATGGAGCTGGCAGTCACTTTCTCAGAGCCTCATCCCCACCAGAAGTGCATGTTAACACCTCATGTGTGGAAACCAGCTATGGGCATGGAGGGTCTGTGGCCCTCCTCGTTCCTTCAGACAATAACTCTTGTCTTCTTGTCTTTGCCACTCACAGCACCGGGCCCAGAAAGCTCCCCCTGGGCAACACAGGCACTGTGAGCGATGTTTCAGCCGGCACTGCCGCGCACCCATTGAGATCTCCGTGTCCTGCATGGTGATCAGCTGCCACCTCCACTGCGGGGCCACCTTCCACATGTGCAAGGAGGAGGAGCACAAATTGCTCTGCCCCTTGGAGCAGGTGTCCTGCCTCAACTCAGCCTATGGCTGCCCTTTCTCCATGGCCCGCTTCAAGCTGGGGAAGCACCTCCAGGTCTGTCCAGCCAGTGTTGTCTGCTGCTCGATGGAGTGGAACCGCTGGCCAAACGTGGATTCAGACACAACGCTGCACAAGAATATCATGAAAGAGACCTTGAATGAAGAATGTCTGGACACTGCTTTGGCTCTTAGAGACCAGAAGATACTTTTCAGGGCTTTGAAAGTAGCTGAATTATTTCCAGAGTGGAGGAAAAAGGATGAACTAGAAGAACTAATGGATCAAGCCATGGGTGGGGAAGCAGGTGCTGTGGGAGGAGCTGCCTGTGGTTCCCAAGAGGGCAATGACCAGTCTGAGCTCAGCCAACGTGAGCGGGAAGATTTGGCAAAGGACAAAGAGGGAATGGATCTGGGGAGTTACAAAACATGGGAGAACATTTTCAGCAAAGAGCTTCTGGCTTGCCAGGTAGCAGGCTCAGCAACCAGCTCAGGACAAAAGACTGAGGAGGCTTCCAAAAAAACAGCAGCAGCCTCTCGTGCTGCCAGCTCCACACAGAAGGCAAAGGAAGGATCTGATGGTGCAGAAGAGGGAAAGGGCCAAAAGTCTGAACAAGTAACACCGAGTAGAGAACTGAATGGACTGGCTCCCTGGCAAGAAGGGGTCCTGGAGAGGCTGAAGAAGGAAGTCGGTGTGGCGGATTACAACATGTATCTGGTACATCACGGGGGAATGCTCATCCGCTTTGGCCAGATGGCTGCTTGCACTCCCAGAGAAAAAGATTTTGTCTATGGGAACTTGGAAGCCCAGGAGGTGAAGACTGTCTACACCTTCAAAGTGCCAGTTAGTTACTGTGGCAAAAGAGCACGACTAGGAGATGCACTGGGCCACAAGATGCCAACTTCAGACAAGTCAGTGGATACCTCAGAACTGGGAATAACCATAGAAGAACTACCCAAGACAAATATAGTTGAAGCCACACTGCTGTGTGCTCTGGAGAAAGAGCTGAAAGGCCATGAGATCTCTGAAGCAAGAGGTATTGATGGACTCTTTGTGGATTTTGCGACACAGACATACAGCTTTCCTTTGGAGCCCTTCTCCTCCAGCGCAGTTCTAGCAGATATTCTGGATGAAAACAGCCCACCAGAGCTGCACATGGAGCTCTACACTGAATGTGTAACCAGAAGACACAACAAAAGCAGTTCAGCTTTCACATTCACTTGCAGTCATTTCTTTAGAAGGGATGAGTTCCCATTCCACTTCAAGAATGTGCACGCTGATATCCAGTCATGCCTGGACGGATGGTTCCAGCACCGCTGCCCACTGGCCTACTTGGGATGTCCTTTTGTCCAAAATCTCTTCCGCCCCGAGGGACTTAAGGCCAAGGTTATTTACAGCAAGCCTCTCAAGACATTTGCTATTAAGCCAGAGGTGGACACCCTTCTTGCTGAACCGGGCAAGTGCAATTTCATAGTGGATAGTCGAGGGAGAAGCAGGGACTTGCTGAGCAGCCTCCCAGTGGAAGTGCTCAAGTACATTGCAGGATTCCTGGACAGCTTCAGTTTATCTCAGCTATCACAAGTGTCAGTGCTCATGAGGGACATCTGTGCCACTCTTCTTCAAGAGAGGGGAATGGTCCTGCTGGTCTGGGAGAAAAAAAGATATTCCCACGGTGGTACTTCTTGGAGAGCTCGCAAAAAGGCAAGTGACTGTGACACTGGGAAAAAGAGTCATGAGTTCTCTTCAGATAAAACATGGGAATGACAAGAAAAGTTGCATATAAATGTGCAGATGTATGGAAGGTTCATGAGGCTGTGAATTTGCACAGGGGTTTGTTGTCAGGGCCCAGGGCTGTAGGGTGCCATTCATCTAATGAAAGGATGAAGGTGTAACTAGACATTTTCTGAAAGTCCCCACTCATCTTGGGTAACCTGTTTGCATGTACACCATTTCTAGGCACTGAGAACTAAGAATTCCTGATATTTAAGTACTACCATCCCCATTAAAAATGGCAGGTGATAACTAAAGCAGCAAAACCAGCAAGTACGAGGTACATAACAATACAGACCCCATTTTCACTTGTTATGCCAGCCCTGCACCATCAGACATTCATTGCAGTGTTGAAAGTGAGTAATGCACACCCATCGTAAGCATAGACAGGCATTTAAAGTCCTCATTTTCTCTCCCCAATTCCTGTCCCCTCTCTTGCATTAGGTCTGGCAGTTCAGCAGCCTGTTCTCCAGAGTTCACAACTGGCAGCGCAGCGATGTTCCGAGCATGTCGGAGCACCTGAGGAATTGTCCCTTTTACCAGGCGGAGCGCAGGACAGACCCCGTGCTGCTGACGGGCATGAGCGAGTCTCGGGAGCAGACTCGAAAGACTTTGGTCTCTACTTTCAAGCACAGAGTCTGAACAACTTGCTTCCCCTCTGGCATGCTCCCTTCAGGGCTCTGAGATGAAGATTTGGGGATTCAGGTGTAAAGATTGTTGCTTCCAGCTTTCCTTTGGACGTCCAAAATTGGTTTCTCCCCAGCTGCATTTGAAACCTCTGCATTTTTTTTTCCTTACATTAATTTGTTAAAGCTTCGACCACTGCTTACTAACTTCACATGCTTTCTGTTTTCTGTTCCTGGTTTAATACAGCATCCTGAAGAAAGCAATGAGGATCTTATTTGAAAACAGCATTTTTACATCCTTGAAGGTAGGCTGCTGCTCCTTTACCATGTTCCTGAGAGAAGCAAGAGCAGTTAATGTACTTAGCTCAAATAGATCTGAAACACCTTAGTTTTGTCTGGAAAGCCAAGTTCTTGGAGCACAAGTAGATGCCCTCCTGCCTGGCAGACCTAGGGACTGCTAACCTGCTCTGAGACATGGGCAGAAGAAAAGGACACCCCAAAATTACATGAATTAATTAGAACTCCAGTGAGAACTTGGGAATTCACTGTGCAGCCACAGACCATCATTTAGGACCCTGACTAAGGCAAGCACACCTAGTTGAATGCAAGCCTAAAGTTGAGCTCATGGGAGCATTCAAACCAAACCAAAGCAAGAAAACTTGTTCTTTGTTAGAAGTAACCAAGTGGCAAAAAATTTCAGAGACTCAATTGACTTTTTATATTTTAAGGTAACGACTTTCTGTGTTTTATCTGAAAATTCATTAATGCCATTAAAGAATATTTGAAGTCATTTTTAGAATGCCTTACTAACTCTGTTTTGCAGTTGTAAATTGCAAATTCTAATTGTAAGCAGCTGAAAACAGGATGTCAAAGAAATAATATTCTTTCCCATAAAAGAAAAATAATTCAGTAACCCATTCAGTAACAGTATGGATAATGTTTGCTTCAGTTGAATGGTCTGGAGCATAGAATCTTTTTTTACAGAGTAGAAAAGTGATTAGGTTTTGGTTTATCCTTTAATAAATACACTAACTGAAACCAGAATGGGCTTGCTGAGGCAACAGATGAGAGGGAACAGGCATGTTACCAGCCATGTCTGTCTCATTACACTGCTTGAAACCATTCCAGTGGTGCTAGTCAGAAATGCCATGGATGTGGTGGTGGGTGAGATTCCTCTGAAACAGCTGTAAATATGTCAGCTTAGGACAGTCTCCAGCCACTGCACAGCCACAGGGTGCTGACTCACCCCCTTTCTTTTTTAAGTTCATAGCCAGAAGTGTGAGCTCAGGACTGAGGTCTGGTTTTCATCTCTCTGTCTTGGGCAGGAGAGCCTTGCTGGGAGCTGGGATATTTGCTGGCCTGGACCGCTGCTCTTCTCACCTGGGCTGGCCAGGTGCAAGCTGGCTCAGGCAGATGGATGGATATGTGCTGCCCTTGCCATCCTTGACCTGGTGCAGATGTGGGATGAGGTGGCCATGCAAGAAGGAGCCCTCTCTTATCCAGAGAGGTTTCTGATGCACCTGAGCTGAGTGCTTGGTAACCAAAGGCATGAATTGCATGGTGACCCAAACCACCCTGGGTGCAGCTCACCTTGCCAACACTTGCAGCTTAAGTGGTCCCTGTGAGATTTTTAACGTATGAGGATGTTTTTCATCTCCAGGCACACAGCCTCAGGAGCATACAGTCTGAGCTGTGAGGACAGTGGAATGGTTCCAGGAACAGGAAAAGGAGCACTTCTTTTTTTTTTTTCTTTTTTCTTTTTTCTTTTTTCTTTTTTCTTTTTTCTTTTTTCTTTTTTCTTTTTTCTTTTTTCTTTTTTTTTTTCTTTTTTCTTCTTCTTCTTCTTCTTCTTCTTCGTCTTCTTCTTCTTTCTTCTTTCTTCTTCTTCTTCCTTATGCTACTCTATTTTTTGCTCCTAGAGATCCTTTGTGGGAAGTCTCATAATGCTTTAGACATGAAAATAAACTTCTCTGCACAGGTATCCTGCAGAAAACACAAGTAGCATCCCAGGTTTAAAAAGAGGAAACGGAAGGAAATTAACACAAGGAACCTAAGCTGGGCCAGGAGCAGTTAGAACCACTCTGATCCTTCATCCTGAGGCTTAAGCCACTGCACAAACTGTCCATCCTTTAAAGCTGCTTACAAAAACTCACCTGTCCTCAAAACATTCCATAACATGAGCCAAATATTATCTCCTTGTTTCACCCAGCAAAGCTGACAGATGTGAAAACATACAGCCAGAATTCCTAGACTTCCTAGGTCTCTAGGAATTCCTAAGAGACTTAGAATTCCTAGGTCTCTACATCAGGGCCTCATTCTTCACTTATCATGTATCTGATTTTGAAAGATGCTGAGCACCCAACTGTAGCTGCAGACCACAATATCTGCAAATGCATGCCCAAAAATTGGGTGCCAGAATCTATGCTGGGTGCTTGAAAAGGAGCCACTTACTTTTATGGATAATTTGGAGAGGGTGGAAAAAAAAGTTGCTTAAATAATAAGCTCTCAAAGTCAGTGTTCAAGGCTGGCAGGAGACCATGAAAAATTTCAGCCTGTGAACAGTCTCTCACATGATCAGCCATTTTAGCTGCTGTAAAGTGCTGTGGCTGCCCTGAAATTTTGGCCTATGTTAGGTGTGAATTTGGCTCATTTTACCTTTAGTGCCAGGGTCACCAGCACCGCTGCCACTCTGCTCCTGGCTACCTTCTGTCAGTTCCAGAGGATTTTCTTCTTGTCACTCCCTCCTCCTGGAGATGGCATGACTTCGGTTCCAGCCTTATTAAAATGGATCCTGCTTTTTACCTCCACAGGAGGTGCCTGAGTCAGACTTCAGGGGGATGCAACCTTTGGAAATACGATGGTTGAGGTCAGAGTTAGGAATATTGCAACCTCTACCTCGTGGGATCAGCCAGGGTGTGCATAGAACATCCAGGACACTGGATCATTTCCCTTCTGGTTCATTTCCCTTCTTCCCTACAGGGCATGCTGGAGAGACACAGAGTGTTCATTCATAGAGAGACATATTTGCTCCTGTGAATATATAGGTGTATTTCTGAAAAACTGTAAATTTGATTAAGTAACCTTCAGCATATCCAGTCAAAGCTGAAAATCCACAGCCAAAATCTTCAGATTAGTCTGGTCAACCTGATCTGGGAGAGGCAAAGCTGTACAGGGAAAGGGAGATCACCCGTGCATTTCTGCATACCCACCTGGCCAATATCAGCAGGGAGCTGTTTCTCGCTTCATCCCAGCCTTACCAGGGGTGGAGAGCTGTGGGCTGGTGTCAGATGCAGCTTTATTCATCTAAGGGTCATGCCAAGCCAGCTCAGTATTGGTGGTCCTGCCATTAGCAGAGTCAGCAGAAGATTTAGGAGCTGGAGGGAACTGAATTTTCCTGCACTGTGTGTCTTGGTGAGCACAAACCTGGCTTATTTAAAAGGTGAGAGGCTTCGGTTTGGGTTCAGCAAGTCCTTAGCTCGTGGTTTGAGTTTGTAATTTGGCAAAGAAAACTTTACTTAAATCTCAGCTCAAGTAATTTGATTAGAAGAAACTGAGCATGTGGTGTCTTTCAAAATAGTCTATTGTTTTGGCAGGGTCTGAACTGGAAAAGGGGATCCAATTCCAGCAGAGCATTGAGGTTGCTCTCAGTCCAGCCCCCACACTCTGGATCTTCATGACTTTGATCTTGTTTGTGCTGTCCACAAGTCCTGTGAAGTGCAAGAGCAATACTCCACACACTCCAGGCTGATGTGTCTTGCAGTGTTTCTTCTCACTGGAAAAGTGGAAGTGAAATGAAGGCATCATGGAAATCAGAAAGGTCAGAGCAGGGCAAAAAACCTCATGACAAGAGAAGACAGGAACGAGAAAAGGTAATGGGTTTGGATAGAGAGACCTGCCTCTTTGTAGGTGGTGTGAGGAGAGGCAAGAGGAGACAGGTGATAGGGCACAGGAATGAAAGGAGTTGGGATGTGCTGCCAAAACCAGAGGTTTTCTGGATAAAAGCATTTCCTTGAGAAAGACTCTGGAAGTTCCCAGCTGGTGCTATACAGTGATATGGGGCAGAAGATAATTTTTAAGGGGTGAAAGGGCAAGTGACCTACTGACATGTATCCTAAGTCTGGGTTGAGGGAAGGAATTTTTTCATGGACCTCCAGCTCCCAAAACTGAGAGAGCACAGATAAGGTGAAGTTTATCTGAACAGGGCCTGTTATTTTGTGAAACTCTGTAATTCCTTGTTGCATTCTTAGGAATAAAAATTATTATGGTATAAAAAATCCATTCAAATTCAGGTCTTAGCTTGTTTTCCTGGCTTCATCACATAAAGTCATGCTTTGCCTTCAAATCAGGTGTGGCAGTTCCTGTACTCTCATATTCATTATGCTCTTGTCCTCTGCTCTGCTCTTCACTGGTTGGAGACTTTTATTTATGTATGTTTTATATTTATTTAATTTTTACAAATATTTTTAGGTTTGACCTCATCTTCTTCGCACAGCCACTTTCTCCTTCCTGGTTCAGTTATTTACTTAAATGAAAAACTATATCTTCTTTTAAAAACCCATTTTCCAGATTGTTGCTACATTATATCTACAAACATATGAAGAAAATTTTTCTCCTTACCCTTCACCTTGTGGCTGTTCATCCGGGTAGTTACAGAGGGGCTTTTGCTTCTTTGCTTTGCATGTTCCAGAGACACTGCACATCTCTGTCAGAAATTCTGAGCATCCTTCTCATACAGTTTCCTTACCACTGCATTCCACACTAAAGAGTCTCAAATTCCTTGGGGTTTAATTTCTTTTGAAACAAAACATGCATAAGCAGTGCAGGCTTATTTATCTTCCCACTGAATTTATATGTAAGGAAATTATGATCACACACTCCAAATTTATTTTTGATGGCCACCTGCTCTATGACTTAATTGCTATTTACAGCTAGCAAATCTTTTGTAAGTTCAGTGATGGTTTGGTGAAGGAATTTTTTGTGTCATGCTGAGAATCACAGGCCTGAGGCCCATTATGATGATGATGAGAGATGATTCACTGGTCTATAACTCTGAGGTTATTTTCCCCATGTCAGCAGAGTCCTTACTGGGATTTATCTCTTTTAATATTTGCCCTCTCCCTACATATCCAGGTATGAACTCGAGCAGTTTGTGGCTGACACTGAGCTGCACCAGAGAAAAGCCTCTTTTAACTTTCTGAGTTCCATCTAAGCAACCTGTAACATCATATATGTGGTATTAATGAACTGGTTTTATTTTCCTTTCTACCAGCCCTGAACAACAGAATTTTTTCCCCTGGGGAATGACTGTTAAGCTGCCACGTTGCTGGTACTTGCCAGGTATCTAGTTTACACCTTGTATTGTTTCCCACCAATATCTAGAAAGTGGTTCAAAGATAATGGAGTCAAGGTCTTCTCAATAGTAGCAGGTGATGTATCAAGGGACAGTGGCAACAAGCTGAAACTTGGTAGGTTGAGGCTGAACCTCAGGAAGAGTTTTTTACCAGAAGGGCAAAAAAGCAGCACTGGAACAGGTCCCCAGAAAGGTGGCAGTATCTCCACTCTTGGAGGGCTTCCAGAATTGGTTGGACAAAATTATGGTGACCTGAGTGAGTCAGAGGTTGGATCAGAGATCCCTGGAGGTCTCCTCCCAGCATCACTTCTCTGATTCCACAGCAATGCTTGAGATTCCCTCAGTGCCACCCTGGCCTCACCTGCTTCCCTTGGCTGAACTAAATGGTCCTTTGGCTGCTGCTTTTGTTTGCTGCTGCTTCTCTCATCACAAGGAGTGTATTCTTTCCCCTTGATGTCTAGGCCTCTGCTCATTGGTACCTCTTATCTGTCATCACATAGTGATTTTACAGGTTTTCATCTCCCTTCCCTGAGTAGGAAAACAGATCCACAGCACTCTCCCAGCTGCTGCAGCACCACTGAATGGCTCCCTTGAACTCGATGCCTTCGTGGTAAAGCTGTGCTTTGTTGGAATATGTGGGTGCCCCTCTGAGAGCATGGATAATGCTGGACAATAACCTGTAGGGCCAGGGGGCACAGGTGAGTGCATCTCTCACTGGCAGGGACTCACAGGGTGCCCGGTAGGTGCGTGTGATCTTACCCTGGAGAGGCAGTGGGGGCACCAGGCAGAGCAGCTGGCCACACCTGACAGCTCATGGCTCCTGAGCACAGCTTCTGCTGGAAGAGTTTATATTGCTTGTGAGGCTTTTCCAAGCAGGACTGAACTGGTGGGTGAGGATGGGACTGGGATGCAGAGGATAAGGCTGTATCCAGACCTCTGAGCTGTGTCTGGTGGTTATCATGGTTTCCTGCAGGTGTGTATCCATAATTTCAGCTGGCCACAGCGAGGGTGAGCTCTATTACTGTGAGGAGAGGAAACAGACCAGCAGAGAAGCAGCCAACTTCTCCCCATGTGTTTGAAAGACAGAGAAAAGGCAGCAGTTAAACACCATCAGAGCTCATCCATTTCCTTTCTAACCATTTGTTTTATCCCCAGTGACTTCTTCCTGCAAAGCCAGGGCCAAATTGGCAGCTGCTGGTGGCACTACACTCCCACCGGGCTAAAGGGGAGCTGGAGCTGGCTCTGCCACTGCAGAGCAACCATCTTTCCAGCTGAAGAAGGTTTTGCAGGGAAAGAAAAAGAAAAAAAGAAAAAAAAGAAAAAGAAAAGAAAAAAAGAAAAAGAAAAAGAAAAAGAAAAAGAAAAAGAAAAAGAAAAAGAAAAAGAAAAAGAAAAAGAAAAAGAAAAAGAAAAAGAAAAGAAAAAGAAAAAGAAAAAGAAAAAGAAAAAGAAAAAGAAAAAGAAAAGAAACCCGCTTCAGCCTCCAACTATTTCACAAAAATAAAGTAGTCTAAAAAGCAAATATGCAGAGAGGTGACTGCTTTCAAACACTGCAGGTTGGGAAGGGCTTCTCAAACCCAGTGGTTGTGCCTCATTTCCCTGCTGCCTCCAGGCTCCCAAGCTGGGTGCAGGAAGAGTTAATAGGTTTAAATGTAGGGAGTTTTTTTCCAGGTAGCTTTGTCAGAGTGAAAGTGAAGCAGCTCTGGTAGCCAGTGTGGGGCTTCTCCTGCACCCCCACACCTCTAGTGAAGGTCACCCCTGAAAACAGGGTCCTCCCAAAGGTGAATGCTCTTCCAGAGGGGAAAATGGTACAGGGTGAGAGGGATCCACTGACAGTCAGTATCCATCCCCCACGCAGAATCCCTGCTGGGTATGGTCTAGGATGGGGAGGAGGGGGACCCTGAGATCCCCACACACAGCTTTCAGCAGGCTGGTGAGGGCCCTGCCTTACATCCTGGCTCATGGTCACTCTGTGGCTCTCCAGCAGGGTCAGCACTGCCCTGCTGCTCAGAAAAACCCACTGCAGCAGCCAAGGAGGGAAGAGTGCTGACTACAAGGGACCAGGTGGCCAAAAGTCCGTGTGGCTGTATCAAAGCTGCTAGGAAGTGGGGACCCATCCCTTGGCTGCAAGGACTGAGCCTGGGAGACAAGAGATGCATCATTTGTTTGTGTGTCTACCCCACAGCACCAGGCCCAGCAATCACCCAGCTGTGTTTGGCCAGTGAGGAAGGGAAGTGCCTGGGGGCAACAAGAGTCCCCTGTCCTCAGGCACTGACACTGCCCTGCACCCTCCTACCACTGCTCCCAACACCCATCCTCACAGCTGCTCAACTTCTTTCCCTTGTCACTGTACTGTGCTATCAATAAATCAATTCCCTGTTTACCTCCTCCAGAGCTTCCGAGAGTTCATGTCATTCCAGCAGTGGCATCATTTGAGAGAGATGTGGAGACTAGTCTGACCTGCCCCAACACAAAAATTCCTCTCCCAAACACACAATTCTCCAGGCACTGGCAAAGCTGAGATGGCCCCTCCAGCATCACCTCCTGCCTCAGCATCAGCTCAGTCCCAAAGCAGCCACAGCCACCTAGAGCTGCCCTGGCAGAGCCCATCCCTGGGAGTGCCTGTCTCAAGGCACCAGGTAGGTGTCAAGGGCAGAGGGACAAGTCCTTCATCCTGCCCAGACCTCCTCATGCCTCATCTATTCACCATGGGGATCAAAACCTCTGAGTCACTCCACATCTTCCTGGCTCCCCATGCTTTCTTTCTGGTGTCCTGTCACACCCATTCTCTCTGTCCTCCTCTACCCTTTCACTTCTTCAGCTTTTATTTGATTTCCTGAGGTTCTGAGGAAACATCTGAGGTTCTGAGCAAACATCTCATTTCCTTCAGGGGAAAAGAGATTTTATGACTGAAGGTGAAGCAACAGAGCAAAAGTCTGTAGCAAGTGCACAGGCACAAGAAAGCAGCCATGCCCCAAGGAGTTGGGCACACAGCTCGACCCAATGTTCAGCTGGAGGCTGAAGCTACTAGAGAGCTGTAGCAAAAAATGCTTCCCCCTGTTGGAGCTGCTGGGGTTCACACTCTCCTTGCTGATGTCACATTGCTCCTGTGTCACATTGCTCCTGTGTCACATCGCTCCTGTGTCTCCTTGTGACCCAGCAGGGAACAGCAAGCCATTCCTGCAGTTTAACGAGTTATGACACATCAGTGAAGCCAGCACACCTGGCCCTGGGTCTGTGTGCCTTTGGCTCACTTGTTTCCTGTCACATGCGTGACAAGAGCACGCACACGGCCAGCTGCTGGGTTGTTCAGCTGTGACAACTCATTGGGTACTCTGCTGCTCCAGGCAACACAACATCACTGACCCTTCTCTTCCTCTGCAGAGCAAGGGACATCCCAAGGACAGGAGGGGATGTTATTGCTGCTGTCTTCATTACTGACCTCTTCACTGTGCTCAGGAGAGGAACAGGTGGGAGTTTAAAAGGCTGAGCCTCTGCCCTTGTAGTCGAGATGCAGAGAAGAGCACCTGCCTCTCCCCTGCACTGCTGCTGAAGAGAGATGGAGGGCAGGATATCCCAGGATCCTGCAGGGAGAGGCAGGGAGTGCATAAGCTGGAGACTCATTTCTGGTGGAAGGCATCATGAGGTGATGTTTTGCACTGCTTTGGTCTTAATGCATTTTACCTCTTTTATTGTTTCTCTCTCCTTTTCAGACAAACCAAAGCCTCAGCAACATCAAAGGGCTTCAGAATAGAGGACACCTTAGTGCCACTCACCTGCAGTGCTTTGCCTCCTGTCCCTTGACACATTCTGCTCAGAAAAGCCAGCCTTGTCCAAATATTAACAGAGTGCTTGGTTGCTATGGGAGGGGGAGGGCTGCCCTTGGTGGAGGAGCTCAGTGACCGTTCAGGGATGGACTCACAGAAAAATACATCTTCATCCAGGGAGGGCAGCCTGGGCAGCCTCAGCTCTGTGCTGCACGGCTGTGTTACAGGCAACAGGCACACACTTTGAGAAATGCCTCTTCTCTGGTTGCAGATAAAAATACATTGCATAGAGATGTGTTTGTACAACTCCATATATGATGTGGAAATGCAGGTACCTGCATGTATGTGTACATGCTGTAAGTAGGAATACAACATGTATGTAGATGTGTACCTGTAGATGCATAGAAGTACACTTGGTCAATGTCTACAAGGCATTAACCAAGATCTTTATGAATTTATGCATTTTATGTGTGAAGCTGAGTATATATGTAGGCAAAAATTGGTATTTCAAAATGGTAAATCCTCAAGCAGGTGAAGTTATGGGTTAAACTGATGGCAAATCAAGCATTCAGAAAAATAGGAGTCCCCAGGAGAAAGCTGCAATAAAATTTTTATTAATAGACATTTCACTGCTGGGAGTTTACAAGATGAAGATGATCTGAGTCTCTGTAGTTGTGAAAATAAAAAAAAAAAAAGACTGACACAATTCAGCCCTTTTCTGGCCTAACACGGAATTTGAAGGTTAACATTTAGAAATCTTGTATAAAAGCAACAGGAGAGAAAAAAAAAGCAGAAGGAAGGGGTATGGAAAGGAGGTATAGGGCACACAATAAAAGTGAAAATTTATGAAGCATACAAGGTGATAAGGAGTGTTCAAAATAATCTGGAAAAACTGGATTGCTGCAAGTGCTAACGGCACTTGGAAGCAGTATTTTTCAAAATACATTGAAAACTAAGAAACAGCAGTGAGAGCTCAGGCTTTTACTGGGTGGATATAGGTAAAACTGTTGATACTGATGACTTTTGATGAAGGCTTTTTGATATAGAAAAGTTAGTTGTTTGCATACAAAAAGAAATGGATTTGTGTATTCACACTACAGAGTATAGTAAAAAACTTCTTCATCTTTCTGCAAAGTAAGGAAAGTTTTAACAGCATCTATTAAGCATAAGTATTTTCACATCAGTAGCCAAGCAAATTTGCATCTCAAAATCAGAGAAAATTTTGACTGAGGAGGCACCTGGCCCAATGGAGTTTGGTATTTAAAAATCCTGGTGTACTAGAGAAATCCCAAGGTCATGGAAAAACATGTGTCAGTGTCCAGAGACAGAAAGTGAGATGACACCTGACTGTTAGATGGTTCTGTTGTAATAATATAGGTAAGAGAGTGTGAAGTTATTACAAGTTAGCTAACAGATGCTCCAACAATTAAAATAATTTTCATAATTCAGTATTAAAAAAAAAAGTTGTGAGAAGCAAACCTGACTTCATTCTTTGACAAAATAATACAATTGGTTGATGAAAGAACTAGTGCAAAAAATCAAGAAACTTGTAAATTCTGAAGAAAAAACAGGTAGCATCTGTATACATCACAATTTGCATTACAGGGATTAATTAGCAGCTAACAGGCAAAACTTCATGGTCCAAAATAAATCACTGCTGAAAATGTGTGTCACTTTGCAAGAACTGTGCTTCTTTGCATAATGATAATTGCACCAGGAGATACAACTGTAAAAAACACTGTTGATAAAATTTGCCAATGTCAAGGTCAGTAGCTAAAGGAGAGGGGGTCCTTCAGATGAGCACGAGTCACCTGGCCAGGTGAACACCCTCAGCCAGGACAGGATGCTCAGGGGTGTTGGTGGAGTCTCTTCAGGTCCTGCACCACCACGCTCCCCCATGCTGTTGATCCTTGGATCCCTCTGAATTGTCTGACCTGTGGGAACACCTAAGAGCGACCAGGGGCAGAGTGTAACTGCTGCTGGAAGCAATTTTTGCTCAGATCCTTTCCTCTTCACTTTTGATGCTGCTGTTCTGGCTCAGGACTCATGGAACCTTCGTGGACGGCCCTGGAGTCGGACACCCCCGGACACGCCCAGGAGAGTGTGTGACCGCTGGCTGCTGCACAGACAGCGAGGAAGGACAGGCTGCCAAGAGCAGGAGCCTCGCTGGCAGCCACTGGAGAAGTCACCGTCACCTGTGACCGACAGTGCAGAGCTGAAAGCCCAGCAAAGCCTGCAGCTGAGGCAGCCACCCACAGAGCAGCCGCCCACACAGCTCCTCGTCATCCCGAAAGCCTGGAGAGGGTCCAGAGCAAAAGGACAGGAGCAATTAGGAAGGTCAGATAATGCCTGACAGGGGACACTCTGAGCCATTGCTCTGGCCTAGCTAAACCAGAATGTCTCAGTCACAGAAGAGAAAACACAGAGGGCTGGTGGCATCATCACCTGCAGAGAATCAACCAGCGTGAGTTTAATGCAGGCACGTTCAGAGCAGAATAAGACATCGCATCCCAACAGTGAGGGAGACTGTCCTAGCTAGCAGGCAGTCAAAAGGGTAGACTTTCAAGGTATTCGAATTCAGGATAGTTTTTTCAAGGTGCCCTTTCATATAAATAATAAAATACTTTAAAAATTAATTACATCAGTGAAAAGAGGCGCTGGGTAAAATTCCAAGGCCTGTGTTACACTGGAAATGAGAGCTGGCAGTTCGTCTGCTTTTTTGGCCCATAAAATGATTTGGAAGGAAGGAAAAATAGTGGAGATATGGAAGAAATGCATTAGGAGCGGCCATATTCCTCATAAGGAGAAATATACCATGGCATTTTATTTTATTTGACTACCTGCTTTCTGATACTCCCCACTAGAGTCTGCAATTACTGCATCCCTGAAGGTCTCAAGCTGGATCTAAATCACAAAAACAAGTGAAGTAGATACTCTGAAGCAGAAAAAAGTAATACTCACTGATAAACAAGGTGACCTTGTGCTTAACAGCAATATTCATTCCACTTTAAATATAAAACACTTATTGCAGAAAATGTCACTGAGACTAAGAGTGCATCAAATATAAATTTGATTGCATTAAGAAGACAGGGATAAATAATATTAGTCCTTCTGCTTCCCTGGGAGACA
The DNA here is from genome assembly GCF_901933205.1 of Camarhynchus parvulus. Taxonomy (NCBI): domain Eukaryota; kingdom Metazoa; phylum Chordata; class Aves; order Passeriformes; family Thraupidae; genus Camarhynchus; species Camarhynchus parvulus. The sequence goes on along the minus strand of NC_044571.1, from coordinate 88,711,209 downwards.
GCCACGCTGCCTTCCAAGGTCAAATGTGCTGTGGCCAAGTGCCACATGGTATCACTGCCTGGCCACGTGGATCCAGGAGCAGGAATCTGGTCATCATCTGATTAGCTGCTGGGCACACCAGCCCATTGTAAGGCACACTGAGTCAGTGCAAATAAATATTAAATTTAGGCATTTAAAACTAACTCTTTAGTAGAATTGTTGGATATAAGATACAAAATTTTATACATGTTTTGTCAACGTGCAAAACAAAAGATTAAGTTCTTTGCACTTGAGCCAACAAAGATTACTTGGAGGCTGTGGCTGCATTGTTTTGTGGATATGGACAAGCCAGAATGTCTAAGGTGGCATTAAAAGAGCAGATATTTTTCGAAGAATAAAGCAAAGCTCAGGATTATATTTTCCCCATAGGTTCCACTTGTTTGATTATGCCTCTGCTCGTTCAATTTTAGTTAGCAAAATAGATTCAGCAGTTTAACTACATTGGTTTAGAAGCACTTTATGAACAGAGCTGAAGCTCAGCTGCCTCCAAGAAAGCAAGCACTGACCAGAGGTAAATAATTTAAATAAACTGTGTTTGCTTCAACCTCACATTATATCACAGCCACACATCCTGCAGTGCTTCCAAAGCTCTGGGCTTGGTTTCTCCAGCACAGGTGTGGCAGCACAGGCACCGTGCTCAGCCAAAGCCCTTTTCTGGAGCATGGAGACACAAGAACAGGAGAGGCCACTCCCAGCCCTCCAGGTCAGAGTGCTGGCCCCCACCAGCCACGCACCTGCCACCTCTGTGACACTGGAATCCGGTGTATGTGCACCACAGGAAAGACATGGCTTACCAAGGATTGCTTTTTAAGCCTAGAGATGTCACTCCAGAAACACGTGAGAATGCTGGATGGAGCTCTGAGCAACCTGCCCCAGTGAAAGGTGACCCTGCCCAATGGGTTGGAACTAGATAATCTTTAAGGTCCCTGACAAACCGTTCTCTGATTCTTGGCATCTCTGAAAATGTCAGAAGCCTTGAGAGTTGTGCTCACCCTCACACGTAATTGCCAAGTTCATCACAGATCAGACAGCGAAGAACCTTTTATTGGGTCTGAAGGGTTACAAGGATACAACTCCCTGAAGAGTACAAATTGCTGACCAAAGACATGTCCTCACCAGTGCTGCGTGTTTGCTTCTCCTGGTGACACCAATCTTCTGCATTGAACACTCTCTCTGACGTGTCCTTCACCTGAACTTCAGTAACATGAGCACTGATAAGCTACAATGGACAACAAAGTGCCTGTAACATTTCATATTCTCTGTCTCTCAAAAAACCCACAAACAAACAGAAACAATACACACACACACACAAAAAAAAAAAAAAAAAAGAGAAAGAAGAAAAGGGAAAAGGATCAGTCTTTTTGTTTCTCGAGGCCTCAGCTCTGAATTGTGTCCCAGACAAAACATGGGACTCATGCTTCCCTCCAGAGCATGATGTGTGACATTAAGTTAATCTAGCTCCCACCCACTGCAAGAAAATGCTCCTCCTCCCAGGTCAGTTGAAAATTCCACTTCTCCCAGCACACCCAGCTGGGTTCCCATGCATTTCCTTCAATAAGTGATGAGCAGATGCTGAAAAATAGCAGATATTCTCTCCGGATGGAAAATTATCTGAGAAGTTCGAAAGCCCATCTGGAGTGGAGAGGGCTGATTTCAGGCTCTCCAGCAGCTGTTGGCAGCAGCCCCTGGTGAGGAGAGACAGCAGTGGAATAGAGACCATCCCCACCCATGTCCCCAGGTAGGTTGCAGCATTGGGAGCTCCTTCTCCTGAATCAGGAAAGGAGAAAGGAGAGGAAAGAGACGCAAACACATCCCTCTGTCACTGCTGCTGTCCCCTTCACCAGGAGCTGGGTCAAAGCACCTGGACCATCACACCCCTTATGTCCTGCAGCAAGAGCCAACCACTCCACAAGTCCTGGCTGGCTCCAGTCCCACAGGCAGCATTCATCCAAGCATGCATCCAAACCTTCAGGAGGTGGACCAGAGCACACATACTGTCAGGTTGGCAGAGGACAGCATGGATGTCCTGCTGGGGACATAAGCACCATGGAGTGGTGTGCCAGGCTGCTCCAGACCTTCTTAGTCTCTAGCTGTACTAATCTCTCATCTTTTTATTCATGTTATCTTCATCTGAAGCCCAAACAAGCCCCAGAAACTGTTCCACCACCTGCCCTTGGCCAAACTGGGGTATCACATTCAGCCCTTTCCCCTTCCTGAGGTCCCACACCAGGGGTAAACATGGGGTTACACACTGCTTGAAGCAGTTTCAACCATTTTACTCTGGAGATCCTTTAAGTCTCTTGGACAAGTGCCATGGCTCCCGGCAAGTTGTTACTGTTTGCTTTGTCAGTGCGTAGAGCAGCCTTTTCCACAGCGCTTCGGTTTCAGACACGTTCGCTGGCAGACCCCACCCTGCTGAAGAATGGGTTCTGCCACCCTGATCTCATCACTCAGCGCTGCATACAGGCTGCAGAGGTGTCTGTGATGGCCTTATCTCTGCTGGGCACTCCCTGCACAGCCTGATCACTGTTTTGCCCTTCGGAACATCTGGCAGGTGCCCGAAGCATTTCAAGAGTTAGTTTTGATTACTTTTGCTAGCTGCTCCTTGTTTGACCCGACTTGCTGCCTTTCTATATGCAACATTACAAAGTTTCTCTAGTTTTCCAGTTGTAGACAACCCCAGATGCTTTTTGGAACTTCCCCTACCCAACTGGACAATTGTTTCTGTAGTCCACAAGAAAAGGTGTTCACCCCATTTTTCAGCCCATGAGCATGCCCAGTTACCGAGGATGGCAAAGTGTGACAGGAGTGAATTCAGGTGATGAAAATGTGTAAGGGGTGACACTTTTGGACACACAGCAGAAAGCAGTTGTGGCAAGTGCTGTTATAGGTCATCAGTGTTATAGGTCATCCAGGGCACTGGAATGTCACAGAGAGACGTGTAAAAGGGAACAGAACACTGGCCCAGCAGGTACAGTGGTGTGGTGACAAGAGGAGGCAAAAGGGGTTAGGGACAAATGAAGGGTAGTGGCAGAGGGCTATATGGGGTGGTAACACTGATTTCCCACCATATCCAGGTGCAGCTTGCAGAGAAGGAGGGCACAACTTCCTTCTCTTTTTCAGTTCTTTCACTACCGTTCTTTCCATTCAGCTCCCTCTCCTTCCCTTGTTTTCAACCCTACTTTTTATAATTTAATTTTCCGTCTTTTAAAAACAGTTCTGAAGCCATGTGTTTGTTTAGTATTGGCTTCTTTACAAATTGCTGGTTTTCCCTTCTCTAATATTTCTGTACATACCTAAATCATCCTCACAGACCCATCCTCCCGTGAAATAACATTAACATCTTGATAAGTCCTTAGCATGAAAGATCATTTGCCTCAGCTGATAAACGTGCATATTCTCATACCAGGAGCAAATACTTTGAGATTCTTTACTGGCAGAGGATATGAAAGACAAAAAGCCTGAGACCCCTTGAAGTAGACCATTTTTCAAGGTACAGAGGAAGATTCTTTCTCTAAGAAAACAATCTATGTGTCTCACTTGATGAAAACCCCTTCCCAACCCCAAAATTCACCCAGAAGTACAAATTTCTTGGTAGGTGAGATGTATCTGAGATAGCTGAAATCTTGATATAGAGTTAAAAGAAGAAGTGACAGAATGGGACAGTGACTATAATGAAGAAATCTCACTCTTCTCAGTATCACTAGAAGTCGTCACATGGCTTGACTAAGATTCACGTTTTGTTGGCCAAACTTTTCTGCTTAAAAGAAAGAATGAAACAAACAAAAAATTTAATATATGAATCCAGATATTCTGAGTCCTACAGAGGACAAACCTCAGATTGCTTGATTATAAAAAACAAGACAACACCAAAGAGTATCTTGTAACCTAAAGCTTCACTTGAATTTATCAAGCTACACCTTGAACAAAATTTAGGCTCTTTGCCTCCTGGGCCATTCCAGACCTTTCAGACCATTTCCAGACCATTGCGTCACTGCCAGCCTGAGATCTTGCAAGGGAAGACATAAAACCTCTCAAGCAGAAGAATGAATTGAACATTGGAACAAATAAAAGGGAGACTGGAAAGTGGGGGTGATGCCTTCTGCTCCTCCTTTGGAGAAGGGTGTGGTGGGAGGTGCTCCCTTGGGCCAATTGGCTATGAAATCCGGCCTTGCCCATAAAAGAATCAGGATTTATAGATTGACTTTTCTTCTCAAGGGCTTAATTACATTTGGATTCCTTTTTCAAGGGTATAGGTTTTGGCTTGTATTCCAGAGGAGAGATCACCGTCAGCAGAGCCGAGAAGCAGAAGCAACATGAAACCACTGGGATGGGAGTGCCTGGGGAGGGCCTTTGGAGAATCACATGAGGCAGTGTCAAAAATCAAGCTAAACACAAGCAAGGCTGTCCTGTCACCAGGTCTGGTAAAGCTGCAGGCTGGCAGCAGGGAGCACCTGCATCCACGGAGCTGTGCTGAGGCAGGTGCTGCCCTGGGCTCGCAGGGGACCAGCCCAGCCCTGCCATCCCTCTTGGCTGGGGAGCAGCAGCTGCCGGATGAAAAACTGGTCTGAGGTGGCTGCTTCTGCCTCTGATCTCCAGCAACAGGCAGGAGAGATCAGGAAAGGGGTGGGGACAGAGAGCCAGGGAGTCAGGTGGCTGTGATAATGGTTATATTGTTCGGGCTGGAATGAGGAAATTGAAGATTTCACCTGGGGAGAGCAGGGTAGGGTGGGAGGACGTCAAAGAGGCTCCATCTTGATTGCCCACTTATTAATTGCCCCTCAGGACGAGGCAGATGCAGAACCACTCCTATAGGTTTGCTGGCTGCTGTTCCAGCCTGGACTGTCCACCCAGCCTCCAAATGTGTATTAGCTTAGCTGTGCCAGTGAGTGGGAATTTTCATCTGGCCGTTTCCACACTTGGTCCTATAGCAGCAGAACTGGAATGAGATCAGTGCCTGTGGAGCTGTGGATCTGGCTGAGAGATCCTCCATGAGAGGATGTGCAGCAGAGGTAGAGCTTGGTGGCTCTGATTCTCTTGTGCAGGACAGTGGGTCACAAGTAATGAAGATGGCAGCTGGATTGGACACAAAGTTGTGCGGCTAAAGGGTCTGGGTCACTGGACTTCTTCAGCACTCTGCCTCATACACCATTTCCAGGAAGCAATATCCCTTACCCTGAAATAGGGACAACAGATGGGAGCCAGCTACATTTGGGAGTCAGCTAACAGCTGGGAGTTAGCTACATTACAGAAGCTAATTCAGGTTTGCCAGATGAGTCTTTCTGGGGTCCACTCACCTTGAATTCATTCTCCTAGGAAGAGAGACTGGGTTCCCTCCACCCAGTCTCCGGCAGGACTTTCTCAGTCCTACAATATTTTATTTCCACAATTCTGCCCAGTAGTCTCTCATCTTTCATGCTGAAAGGTACAGATAACACACAGAGCTTCAGTTTTCCCGTGGCCCCCTTTTGCTTCACCAGAGTGGCTCTCTGCAGCCACGCTGCTCCTACAAGGTACAAAAGAAGACATGCACTGAAGATCAGGCTCCTGGGGACATGAAAGAGTGGAAGTGTGTACATGGACATGCTCTTGCTGCTTTTTTGGGACAGACACCACTGCTGCCCGGCAAGTTACATCAGTAGCAAGGGAGAAGGCATTCAACAGCCCAGTAGATTGGTTTGCAAATCCTTGAAGGCTTTTTAATAATGACCCTCTCAGGAGATCACTCTGCCCCCAGGGAGTCCCTGCACCCTGGGGGAACACGTCCCTGCTGAAGACAGCAGCCATTCAATGTGCAGCCTCACACCCACCCACCTTTGGCACCTACTGTGCTGGGGCTTCTTTGGCCAAACAAACTTAAAGCAACATCCAGGATGCTACTCCTTGACTGTTCGGATCACTTGTTTTAATGCAGAAAAATATAAGCAGCTGCAGATCATCCAGAAATAATCCCAAAATAATCACTGGCTTTTGCTGTGTAGCAGAAGGAAAGTGCAATTGCATTTACAGATATACAAAAGAATTAAATGGATCAAAGGTCTTTCAAGTAGTTCAAAAACAAGTATAATTTGTTACACTTGGAATCCATATCAGACAGGGAGAGATGTTTCTCTTTTTTTCTTTTTTTTTTTTTTTTTTTTTTTTTTTTTTTTTTTTTTTTTTTCTTTTTCTTCCCATGACAGCAGGGACAGTAGCAGTGTGTAAAAAACAAGCTTGTTCTATTTTAAAATGCTGTGTGTACTACAGATCATTATCAAATTCCTACCTGGGCAGATAATCTGCGTAGCTGGTAAGGAAACATTTCAAATTTGGTGCCATAAAGAATGATTCATGTTTACTCAAAGGTTGTTCAGTAGCAATAAAAAGCAATCATGCATTCAGAGCTTGTGAAGATGAAATATACAGAAGCACTGCCCAGAACAACAGGGCGCTTCCCATTTCACAAGAAAAGGAACTAATGACAAGGATCTTCTCAGCACAAAGCTCCTTGGATTTAAAACGTTGTTAGAGGTGGAGTAAATATGATGAACCAAAACTTCCAAAGATGATTTGTAGTGCCTGATCTTTCATCCTGTTGCAAGACTTGGGATTTCAGAAAACAAATTATCCCATAATTGCTGAGCCTGAATGGCAGTGAGGGTAATAACCATCAGTGTCAAAACCAGTTCCATCAGGTGTGACTCACCTTGATAGGTCAATACCTCTGGATGGAAATATCCAGAAAGTTGTGGATGGGCAAAATGCTCAGAAGACTTGTGTGAGGAGAGCTTGAGGGAGGAGTGAACTAATCACCTAAATGATCAATAGGAGTTGCTTTTGCAGACTGCACCAATAACTCCTTACCAACTGTCTTCTGTTACAGTGCAGCGTGCCTGAGGAAATGGTACCATTTATGACAATTATGGACAGAAAATTTGAGACAGAGTCAGATTTGAGTCTGACAATTTGAGTCAGAAAATAGTCACTCCAGTGATCTACTTCATGTACACACTAGATTAAAAAAAGAAAACAGCATAAAAACTGGGAAGATGTAAGTAATAATTTAAAAAACCCAACCCTGAAGAGTTAGCAAATTCTAATCTTCTTCTGATGAAGATTGAGACTGGCAACTGAGCTGACAATAGATTTGTTGTCTGTGTTGTCTCTAAAGTATTTGAGGAATCAAATGGTAAATGTGTTTGTAGCAATGTTAAAGACAAATTTTTGGTCCCCTTGTGCATTGGCAGTCAATCTGCAGCACACTTGTGTGACCATGGGGACATGGGCACTTCTACAGAGCCATGGCCAAAGATGATATTTGCATGACTGAAGCAACTGGAAGTCACCTCAGGGCTGATACCTGCCCCAAGGTGTGCCACAGCAGCAGGTAATGCACAGCAGCTGAGCCTCACACTGTGGGGAAAAGAGGGAAGGGGGAATTGCTCAGAGCACAGCTGTCAGGGCCACTGGAAATGGTCAAAGGGACAGTAAATGGCTTTTTAATTCTTAAAAAAAATCCCAAACAACACATGGGTAAAGTCTTCTAAAAACTAAATTTAAATGTGCATGTGTATAGAGAGATATACAGATACATGGGTATTATCATTATCAGCTGCTCTTCTCCAAATCTGGTCAAAGGCCAAAAGTTCTCCCAAACAACATGGTGATGGGAATTGTCAGCTATGGCAAAATGCTGAGAAAATTGCTTTAGACTGTCATTTAGATATAGCAAATCAGTCCAGATGTTTGAGGTCTTAATTATTCCCCAAGTCAAAAGAAAACAAAAAATGCAAGTTACCTTTGTCTCACACCAACAAAGAGGACTGAAGTAATTTGCAAAGATCAGTTGAAGACAATCTAAAATCTTTTTACATACTGTGGAAATCAGACAATGCCTACAGGTTACCAAATTTGTCTGTAGTTGCTAGGTGGGTGCTGTTAACTTAAATGAGTATAAAAGATACTCATTTATAAAAGGCATTTTCAGGGGCAAAGTAACTTCTGTTACTCCAGTAAGACAGAGGCACAATTCCAGTAAGACAGAGGCACAATTCCGGGAAGAGAGAGGTGGTATTGGAGGATCAGTCCATTACTGTAACAGTAACTTCCAGAAATTGTAATAATAAAAGTTGCACAAGTTTCTCTCTGTGAAGCAACTGGATTACATCTCCATAAGTTCCACTGGTAATTGTAAGCACCAATGCTGCCTAATTCCCAGTTTCCAGGTCTGCCTGAGCACATGAAACTTGCAAGTGGCACCAGTCAGAAGAGCTCATGTTCCTCCATTGTGACATTTCCTGCTGGCACTGCCCAAGATGAGGTACTAATGGTGGACGCCAGACTGACACTGAAGATGGTGGCAAGCATCAAAAGCCCACTTTATTGCAAAAACCAGGCTTTTCTAGCACTTAGCTGGTTATCAGTTTACATAGCGCTAAGGTACAACAAGCCAAACACACAAGTCAGCCAATCACCATACACCACAACGTGGACACGCAGCAGTCCCTGCAGCACGTCTCTCACATCCCTGTACCCCTATTCCAGCTGAGTCCCTTTCCCATAGTCCTCTTCTACTTAGCCAAAGCAGCAGGCCTGAGCCATGATTTCACAAGGGCCACAAGGCTGACAATTTCATCAGACTGACAATTTCATCAGGCTTCACCTATATACAACAATTCCCCCTTTTCTGTTTTTTATGCAAAGGGTTTGTGTACCCTGATGTTAAAACAGTTTGCACTTGTAAGGCCATTATCTTATTAGGAGTATTACTGGTCATCTGCTGGACACAGGATAAGACACACGGAATACAGATCACAATCAATAAAAACCCATGAAATAGAACCATGCCGCTGACAAAGAGACTCGCAGTATAGGAGAACAAAAGGATAATGTCCAAGGTCTCCTGGGAAGCGGAAATAAATGGCTGTTCTAAAGTTCATATGGTTGGAGTTCAGGGGCCGTGCTGTTTAGGCAGGAGGAAGTCCATTAGCTGGAAATGTTGACTTTGACACCACTGAATGTCTGTTTGGAAGCCTGGAACTGGGAATAACTGCAGAAGGTTAGTAGGAACACAATACCATGATGATGACATAAGGTCTCTGTCGGCAGGCAGCCCCTGTAAGTCTCCAGACACAGCCACGCTCTGGCAGTCCTACTCCTGCTCCTGCCTTGGCCACAGGAGCTGGATGCTGATTAGGTCACTTTTCTTTTCATTGGGCCTCATCCTCTCGGAGGCAATCGCTGTTTGTCCAGACGAGCAGGCAGCCACCTTCGACCTGCTGGCAATTAAACGTGTGCACACCTTCTCCCTAGGTCAGTAAATCAGCTGAGCCTTGCCACTGCACATCCAGTTGGGAATCTTTATGTAGAAGCTTTTAGAAATTGGTTCTGTACATGCAAATCTTCAGAGCACTATTGCTCTGCTGGGGACTAAATTTGATTCTTGGTTTTCAAAACTTCTAGTGTAAATATTGCATAATCTAAATGTTCTTGAAGAGCCATGTGCCTTTTTTGTTTTTTTTTTTTTTGCAACATGCACATTTCTCACTATGAACATGAAGGCAACATGAAAGTAAAACAATACACATGGTAAAGCAACAAACTCACACTAAGCAGACATAGGCAAGGAAATACACAAAATCAGTAGCACATGAGAGATAAGATGGTAATTAAAAATGATACATTATCAATTCCCTAAATACTCTACTATCACCCAGAGGCTGCAACAGCTGGCAAGCCTTGTTTTTAGTGAGGACATGGAGAACCATTCCCAGGTAAGGTTTCTAAGTTCTCTTTAGAAGAAGTGTCATGAGTCCAAACTGGCAAGTCAAAATGACTGGAGTATTGTTTTCATTCAGAAAACACCTGGGTTTGTCAGTGTACTGCCCGACCAGGTAGAGCCACGGCTTGGCCAGAGCCAGGGCCTCAAATGGAAGGGTCTTCCTAATATACCTTAAAAACAAGCTTCTCCTTAGCAGCAGCTGGGAAAGTTTCCTAAAATGATGGGTGTCTTCCAGATAGTTATACAAAGATATGTTAAAGCTCATAAAGCAGGCAGCTTTGTCATTTATCCTCAGTTAAATAGTATCTTATGGACAATACCTGTCATAAGGAGTCAGTGGATTCATGTTATCACATTAAAACAGAATAAAAGTTAAAGAAAGGAACTACTAAACAGCTTATAACTAATAACAGTCATAATCTGGAAATGTTACTCATTCCTCAGTGTTACCTATGGAAGATAAAACAGCAGCAATTGTTAAAAATAATTATGTCAATCAATCAGTGTGAACCATTTACATTCATAAAATCCTTGATGAAATTAAGGATTTAAAAACCGTATCTTCACATATTTTACATTACTTCCTAACTTATATTTTTAAATAGGTGGCTACTAATGCTTCATCAGTTATTTCAGTTGGTTTTATCTTATCTCTATAACAAAATAACTGTATCTTGTAATTCAAATAAGCAGATATTAACAGAAATTAATCTTAACAGAAATTAGCAGAACTTAAATTTAACAGAACATTAACCTGCCAGAACTTAAATGTAACAGAACTTCAAAGTAACAACATGAAGGCAAATTGCTTCGTAACTGAAACAGCAGTAACATGAATTTACTGGAGACATTATAAAGGTCTGCCAAACATGTTGTGATTTTACACATTTGTAGCAACGATTTTTCTGGTGTAAGTAACTCTTTGCTAGAGTTTTGGTTTTGTTTTGTTTTTAAAGTGCAGCTTTACTCAGAAAAGTGTCAACAGTGTAGTTATTGGCAAGTTGCCCTGCAAACCTGCAGCTTTTTGAGATTGCCTATACAATAGATTTGAGCTTGGCCTTATAAAGGTCAATGGGATATAAATATTCAAGGCTAAAACAATAAGAACTTAGTTATATAATAATGCCATGAGCTTTACAGAAGTAACTTGGTTACTTTAGTGGGTGTGTAAGACTGATAAACTGTTTTGACACCAAAAGATTCACAATAAAATTATCTCATTAAAGCTGTGAGGTAAAAAGGAAGCAAACTGGCAAAGCTGGGATAAGTTTGTGTGCCTTTGCAGAGGAATTTCACATTGTAATTATAACTAAGCCTCGAACAGCTACTGCAGATAAAGTTCAAGGTTTGCCTGGAATGTGAGCAAAAGAATGTCTAATTTACAACTTGTGCCAACTGCAGGCTTCAAAGTTAATTGCTGTTCCGTTAATATTTGCAAGGAGGGATCCCCCGAATTTTCTAAGGATGCACTGTGTCTTACAAATATGAACCTTCTTGTCCACAAACTGAAATATTACCTGCAAATATTTTTCCAGGCATGTAAATTTTTAATTACTGTGGTAATAGCTAACACCATCATAACTTAGCAAAGAATCAGTGTCAATTCAGTTCAGTCAGACCTCAAATCAAAATTCCTGAAAAGGGAGCACACACTCCACAGGGCAAGCTCCACCAATCATGCAATACATCGGTGTCTCTGCCAAAGAGCCCAGATCCTGCTGTGCCACCTGTGCGCATCTCAGCAAGTGTGAGGTGGGGTGGCTGTATCATCCAGGGGCCCGAGAGGGGATGGGGAGATCTGACGAGTTTGGGGCTTTCAAACCCAGGGGATCCAGGTCCCAGAGCAAGTGGTGCTCCATCAGTGCCATCCCGGACAAGGAGGTGGCACAGTGGTGGCCGCTGTGGCTGCAGGGCCTGGTGCTACTGTGGGGCTGCACCGTGGGCAGGGGGATTGACCCATTCCCAGGATCCTTGTCCTGGATCCGTGCCCAGAGTTCATTATCTGTATCTGTCTAGCACTCCCTGCCACAGGTGCACACAGGAGTTCTTAACATCAAGGCCTCGCTCATCTAGGAAAAAGGTACAGGGTTTTCTAACCTGTAATAAAAGCTGCTCCAATGTGGAGAAATGACTGTAATATCTGTAAGGGTCTGCCTTGCCAAGCCACTGTCCATCCCATCATTGCAATCCAGCATCCTGGTGCTTTGCATCTGCAGGGCTTTATTTTTGGCCCCAGACCTCTTCCTCACCATAGTCCAATCTCCCATCATTGGTAGGCAGAGGAAGATAGAGCGAGTTTTGGAACTTTGGAATGAGTTTTGGAAGGGGGGGATATTAAAGAGAGGAGCTATCATGAGCTGAGCAGTGACGACAGTGGCAGCAACCGCTGCCTCTCTATGGACTTTTAATCACAGCAATGAGTCCCAAATCAAGACCTAGCCACATCATTAGCCATCTTCTGGCTATTTCATCTCCCTTTGCAGCTGTTTCCCATAACACTTGCCCTGCTTCCTCCCATCTTTCAACAAAAAAGGCAGTCTGTCCATCCACTCTCACCCATTTTTCTTGCACCAAATGAGCAAGGTGTGTAGCATCCACTTCTCATAATGGACACCTCTCTTCTGTAATATTCACAACAGAATGTTCAAAACAGATTTTCCTTCTGCTGCTATTTGAGCCCCCATGTCTCTGTTCCCAGTCACTCACCTGGGGACAGGTGTCTCTGCTTTCTTAAATCATCCAGACTTTCAGGCTCTCAGGTCTGCCTGTTTTGCTTGACTGAGCTCCATCACTGGCTGCTCTCAGGTCCGCAGTCCCGACCCTAACACATCCAGGGTCACCATTTAATGGTGGACACAAGACTGACACTGAAGATGGTGGCAAGCATCAAAAGCCCATTTTTTTGCAAAAGCCAGTCTTTTCTAGCAGTTAGCTGGTTATCAGTTTACATAGTGCTAAGGCACATCAAGCCCAAGTCAGCCAATCACCATACACCACAACGTGGACATGCAGCAGTCCCCGCAGCACGTCTCTCATGTCTCCCTACCCCTATTCCAGCCGAGTCCCTCTCCCACAGTCCTCTTCTACTTTGCCAAAGCAGCAGGCCTGAGCCATGATTTCACAAGGGCCACAAGGCCCTTATTTCATCAGACCTCACCTATATACAACAGGGTACGGAGCTGCATGGACTGTTGGCCCAACCCAGGATACTTCTAATCATGGAATGGTTTGGGTTGGAAGGGACCTTAAAGGTCATCCAATTCCAACCCCCCTGCCACATACAGGGACACCTTCCACTAGATCAAGTTATTCAAAGCCCTGTCCAACCTGGCCTTGAACACTTCCAGGGATGTGGCATCTACAGTTCCTCTGGGAAACCTGTTCCAGTGCCTCACCAACCCCACAGTGAAAAATTTCTCCCTAAAATCCATTCTAAACCTACCCTCTGTCAGTTTGAAGCCATTCTGCTTTGTCCTATCATGACATGTCGTGATAAAGAGTCCCTTCCCAGGCCCCTTGCAGCCCTGTTAGATACTGGAAGGCTGCAACAAGGTTTCACTGCTGGCCTCGCTTCTCCAAGCTGAACAACCCCAACTCTCTTCCTGCAGCCTGGCTTCACAGGAGAGGTGCTCCAGCCCTCTGATCACCTTCATGGCCTCCTCTGGACTCTATCCGAAAGGACCATGTCCTTTCTGTGTTGGGGGCCCCAGAAATGGATGCAGTAATGGTCCAAGGAAGCTGCATTTTAATAAGCATCTGACAATATTAGTCCATTCACCTTGCACTATGAACTTTTTCCAAGTTTTATCTTGATGAAAGTTCAAAATTAAGTTTAGAACTGCAGGGGAAACGATGCTTTTGTTTTGCATTGCTCTTTGTCATGGGACAGAGCTAGCGGAACGCTCCAAATTGTGGCTGTAGGTTTATAACAAGCACCTGTCACAAGGCTGTTTCTGGCATGCTGACACTTAACTGCTGGCCTCAAAAGTGTACTGCTTGCCATTTTCAAGCATGGGATTTTGCAATATGAAGAGGTGAAAGTGGCTGAGTATTTTGAGTCACTAACCAAACCACAGCTAACTCAACAAGGATCAAAATTTAGTAACCAAAGACTCTGAACAAGGACTTATCTGAAGGAGGTAACAAGAAAGAGAAGAAATAGGTGAAAACTTCAGGGACAGCTAGTTTAAAAGAAAATTATTGGGAGAAAAGATTGGTAAAGGAGTTTCACAGTTATAATGATGGGAGAGTGTTTGGGACTTTCGGGCACGTTTTGCTAAGGGTGTTCATTTCTGTGGTCCGAGGAAACACTGGAAGGCTTTGGGTAATGCCGGGAGGCCTTGATTTCCCAGACACAGCTCAGCGAAACAAGTTCCCACTCATGGTTGGGCCAGGCAGTTGCGGACACAAAATATTTCTTTAGTTGAGGCACCAGCAAAGGCGATGCGGTAACTGAGGTGTATCACTGACTCGCCCCCAGCCTGCTCTGTCCCAGCTTCATCCCCCTCGCAGATCTCACCCGAAACTCGCGGCTTTGCCCTTGGGGAGCACAATTTGGCGATGAAAGCCAGGCCCTCTCCGCCGGTCGGTGGCAGGGCAAGGTCCCGGGGGGCACGGACCGCGGGGGCTCCCGGCCGGCCGGCGCTGCCTCGGGGACCAGCGCTGCCAGCTTTCTTTCTGCATCGCCTGGGCTCGCCGGGACGCCGCGTCCCCGCCGGAGGGGATGGGAGGAGGAGGAGGCTCAGGCTGTTCGCGGCCGTACCTGGCGGGGCCGGGCTCCCCTCGGGGGGCCGGGGGGCCCCGCTGCGCCGGGAGGGCCTTGACCGCGCCGGCACCGCCAAGGTCACCGCCCCGACGTGTCCCCCGTCCCCCGGCCGCCGCTGCCCCGCCGCCGACACTTGAGAGTCTAAAGAGGCTTTTCTTCCCCGGGAGCGGCGCCTGAGGGAAGGGGAAGGGGCAGGAGGGGGCAGGCAGGAGGGACAGGCGGGAGGGGCGGGGAGAGGCTGGCAGGGCAGGAGCCGGGCGGGGTGCTGGCTCCAACTGGAAAGGAACCGGTCCCAGCCCAGCCGGGGAGGCTGCGGGAGAGCCGGCAGCGCTGGGCAGAGCACGCCGGCCCCAGCCCCGGCCCCGGCCCCGGCCCGAGCAGCCGCCGCCCGCCATGGGCACCGCGCCCCCCGTCAGTGCCGCGGCCCCGGGGCGGGCGGGGGGCGCAGCCGCGGGAGGGACGGGGGGCTCCTGGCGGGGGAAGATCGACCCCGTGGCAAATGTGGGACGGGAGGACTCGGAGCGGGACCTGCAGCCTGGGCGGGGATCAGAGGAGGGGGTGAGAGCAGCGGGGCTCGGGGAGGATGGGGATGCAGAGCCGGTTTGTGCAGCGGGCATGGCTTCCCGGAGCCACAGTCCTGCTGGGCGACTAATTCCGAGTTTGTGCTGTAGAGTGGGTCTGTGAAGGCAGGGAAGATGCCAGAAGGGGAGAAAATGGGACAATGTAAGCGAGAAGAGGAGCAGCAACAGAAAGAGAAGCGGGAGGGTCTCATCGAATTCTACAGTTCCTACCAGGAGCTATTCCAGTTCTTCTGCAGCAACACAACCATCCACGGGGCTATCCGCCTGGTGTGCTCCAAAAAGAATAAGATGAAGACAGCCTTCTGGTCCGTCCTCTTCTTCCTCACCTTCGGCTTAATGTACTGGCAGTTCGGGATCCTCTACAGGGACTACTTCAGCTACCCTGTCAACCTCAACCTCAACCTGAACTCGGACCGGCTGACTTTCCCGGCCGTGACGCTGTGCACCCTCAATCCGTACAGGTAAGAAACAGACTTGCAGAGATGTTGACTGCCTTGACTTCGATGGGTGCAGGATAAAAGCATCTGCTCTGGTTCTCCTCGTGGTCCTCGACTGTTGTAGCTGTGCTTTTCAGAGGCCTTTGCTGCTGCGGGGCACTCACAGTAAGGCATGAGCTGAGGCAGCTCGGCTCGGTGGTGCATTTAGCAGGCTGCGATGTAATCTGCCACAGGGCTAGAGCAGATTAACTTCTCTCCTGCAAGGTAGCCTCCAGCAAGGGGTTAGATTTACAGCTGGGGGCAGGAATCACCCCAGCAAACTCTGCTGCATGTGTTATTCAGAGCTGTTTGTGTGCATCCAGCCCTAAACCTGCTGGTCTTCTCTCCCCCCTGCACAGATACAGCGCCATCCGAAAGCAGCTGGATAAGCTGGACGAAATCACCCACCAGACACTGCTAGACCTCTATGACTACAACATGTCTCTGCCACAAAGAGACTGGTCCACATCATCCTCACAAAGGCGTAGCTCAAGGAGCCTGCTCCATCACATCCAGCGCCATCCTCTGCGGAGGCAGAAGCGGGACAAAGTCAACCTGCCAGAGAACAGCCCCTCAGTGGACAAGAATGACTGGAAAATTGGCTTTGTTCTGGTGAGATCCCTAGATACCCCATGCCCTACCCACTCCAGTCTGCCTGGCTACTTTTGTCTTGATAGACCCTTGGCCATGCCTGTAGAAGTCTGATTAATCTCCACTGGCTTTTGCTAATGGCAGATAAAGGTAGAGCTGAATCCTTTGCTCCATACAATCCTGCTCTCCAAATTCTATCCATGTTCCTGCAGGCCCCAGGGGACATGCCCAAGTCAGTGTACATGTCTTCCCAAGAGCAGGAAAACCTTGTCCTTCCTGAGGGTACATCAGCCTTGCAGTTGCTTTTGAGAGCAATTTATCAGCATCAGCTGCTGCATTGCCCAATAATATCAAAGGAGAAAGTATTTGATGGTCCTGGGCCACCTGAAAGGTGATCACGGTCGCAATTGCTCCTAGGTAGCAGCTTCCTCGCCCCAGGGTATCTGTGTTTGCATTTAAAAAGGCACTGAAGGACTGAAGGTAATCGCTCAGCAGCTAACTGGGGTTCCCACAGGATCACAGACGTTTTTCTGGACACACCCTGAAGGAAGGGCTCCCCACGAAAGAATTTAAAGCTCCTGGTAGAATTTATGTGCATATTACCCTGTACACCTTGCTGCCTCCTGGGTCTTACTCAGTCTCGCTTATTCACCTGGCGTTGCCCTTCCACCGAGGAGCTGCCCTGGGTTTTTTTCCATCTGATCACCCGTTGGTCACACACGGGAGTCCTGTGGAACTCTTCACTTCCTCGGTCATCTGCCTGTGCTGAGGGAGCACGGCTTATCCACGGGCGGAGCCTTGTCTCCTGGATGAGAAGACTTCTCTGACGCGGCTCTTCCTCTTCCTCTCAACAGTGCAATGAAAACAACGACTGTTTCCACCAGGCGTACTCCTCGGGAGTGGACGCCGTGCGGGAATGGTACAGCTTCCACTACATCAATATCCTGGCGCAGGTGCCTGATGCAAAAGCCCTGGATGAGTCTGACTTTGAGAATTTCATCTATGCTTGCCGCTTCAACGAGGCAACGTGTGACAAGGCGTAAGTAGCGGGAACACCCCTGAAAACACTTACTTTGCGCCTGGGGTCGAGGGAAATCAAGGAACCCACATTAGAGAACCTCTTTTCCAAGGTGGGATCGTTCCTTGTTCAGTTCCCATTTGAAAGGTCAAATGATCTTTCTTGAGTCTTTCCTGTTGGTTTTGCATATCAGGGCCACAGGTTCTGTGACCTGGAAGTATGAACCTCGAAGGATGGTTTTGCTTTTTTCTGGGTTTCACACAAATGAAATAATTAAACTGCTACAAACACCAGAGAGGGCACAGATGTACAGTGTAGAAGTATTTTTATTCTGCCCTCCACAGTGGTAAAGTGGTGCATATCAGCCTACATAAAAGAATAAGAGAGAGAGATTTGACACAAAAAGACAAAAAACATATCCCACTTTTCTCCTGCCACTGTTGGTCAAAATGCCCCAAGGAGGTAGTGGAATGAAAACAATCTGCAAGGAAGGAAAAGGGGTAGGAAAATCTAAGAGTTTCATCAGTATTGGGAAGATAATACAGTAATTGCTAGCACTGCTAAAACCCATTTGGGCTCTGAAAAGCAGCATGAAAAACCTCGTGTAAAAACCTGTCCAGCTCCAGGACATTTTTTACAGCACATTTTAATTGCTTTTCCCTGTTCGTGAGAGTTTACATAACAAATACTGCCCATCTGCTGTAAGCCCCTGTCCCTGCTGATGGAAAACAGAGTTGTTCCTTTCAGAAAGCCCTTCCCCTTGGTTTCTCAGCCCTTCTCAGTCTGCTTCTGTTCCCCTCTCAGGAACTACACCCACTTCCACCATCCCTTGTATGGCAACTGCTATACGTTTAATGACAACAGCAGCAGCGTGTGGACATCCTCCTTGCCTGGGATCAATAATGGTGGGTGAGAGGCACTCTTTGGTGAGTAAGGAGAGCAGCTTGCCTCTCTTTTCCCTAGGAGTTATTATGGGCATCCTGCTGTGCTCAGTACTAGTGGCGACAGATTGCAACCCTGCTCTGTCTTGCCCAAGCTGTTTTCACCCATCTGGAGAGAGCTGTCTCATGGACGTGGCTGCCCCTCACCAGTGCCCACTGAATTCTCTCTCCTTCATCAGTGCCTGATCTTTATGCTCTTTGTGTCCTCCGGGCTTGTGCTGGCCCTTCCTGAAGTCCTCTGCTGAGCCACAGTGCTCCTGGTCTTTGCCTTCCCCATTTTCCCCTTCAAGAAACTGACCTGTTTGTGTTCCTAAACCCTTTGAAAGCTCTCCAGACCACATCTTCAGGCTTTTCTTCCATCTGGCTTCAAGTTTCTCCATGAAATCTCTCTCAATTCCCAGTTCTGGTTTTTTCTAAGCCACAGTGATTAAATCCAGTTTTCGCTGGCCTCTTCTGGAGCCTCCAGCTTTTTCTCTGGCCTCCCTCCAACCACTCTCTATTGCTGCCAGGCTTTGGTGCAGCCCGGGTTGATGTCTGTCTTCTCCTTTATCTCTTTCAGACTTCCTTCTAACCATCCTGCTCTCCCTTCTCTGCTGCAGCACAGCTGGCCATGACCTCCCTGGCTCTCTGGTGTTCCCTCAGGTCTCTCTCTGGTGGTGCGCACCGAGCAGAACGATTTCATCCCTCTGCTGTCCACAGTGACAGGAGCCAGGGTCATGGTCCATGATCAGAATGAGCCAGCCTTCATGGATGATGGGGGCTTCAATGTTCGTCCTGGCATCGAGACCTCCATCAGCATGAGAAAGGTGAGCAAGCAGAAGGGGGGAGAGCTCTGGATGGGAGGTCTAACTTGGTGGACCTGCAGTGTGTGTTTAAGGGAAGGGACTAATCCCATGCAGTGAAGGGACAAGAAGAACAGCTTGCTGGACTAGATGAGAAGCATTTGGCTACAGTTTATCAGTGAACAATGAAATGGAGGCAAGCAGGGGAGCTGGCATCCCGAGGAAAGCATAAAGAGCAGATATGGATGGATGAGCAGTGTGTGGCATGGGAGAGTGGGAAGAGGACAGCAAAGTGGAGCTGTTGTGTGCAGTGAGAGTTTGCTGTTGCAGGAGATGACCGAGCGCCTTGGGGGCAGTTACAGTGACTGCACAGAGGATGGCAGTGACGTGCCAGTGCAAAACCTGTTCTCATCCCGCTACACCGAGCAGGTAACTCAAACCTGTACTCATCCCGCTACACCGAGCAGGTAACTCAAACCTGTACTCATCCTGCTACACTGAGCAGGTAACTCAAACCTGTACTCACCCCGCTACACCGAGCAGGTAACTCACTGAGCTGACCCCTCCTGGGTCACCTTGCTTCTCCTCTTCCCTGACATGCTCCAGCCCCCTGATGGCCCTGCCTTTCCTTGGGCTCTGTTAACAGTGATACAGGCACAGTGGGTTCGGTTCCCTTGATCAGCCTTTTCCACCTTATGTGCCTCCCAGGTCTGCATTCGCTCCTGCTTCCAGCTCAACGTGGTAGAGCGCTGTGGCTGTGCATATTACTTCTATCCCTTGCCCAAGGGAGCAGAGTACTGTGACTACACGAAGCACAAGGCCTGGGGTGAGTGGACAGCAGGGACAGCAGAGCTCGTGCCCACCTGAACCTGTTTGGTCCAGCCCATGTTCCAGCACATCCCATCGTCTTCAATGAGCTTCCTGGTGTGAGACATCCAAAAGACAGTCTTGCCTGAATGATTAGCCCCTTGTGGAAGGAAGGAAACCTCTTCTGGGTTCCCCTTGCTGTCACACAGCACCTTTTATCTAAAGATACTGTGAGCTTACCTGGGTTTACTTTCTTTGCTGTTCAGGCTACTGCTATTACAAACTCCTGGCTGAATTCAAAGCTGACGTGTTGGGCTGTTTCCACAAGTGTCGGAAACCTTGCAAGTAAGTTGATCATCAGTCAGGCAGGAAGATTGGAAAGTATTCCCAGAAGTGTTGGGAAGCATTCACTGATGGGCAAAAGCTTGAGTCAGTGGCTGAGCCCCAGCCTGAAATGGCATTTCTCCCATCAGGAAGCCAAAATGGCTGAGGAGCATATGGGTTGGCTTAGGGGTGAGCTCCCAAAGACTGTGCATTCCACATGGTGGAAAGTGGGCGGAACTTCGGCAGGGAGGGAATCTCCAGGTGGGCCTGAGGATGGTGAGACCTGGCCCTGTGGCTCCTACAGCTTCACCAGCTAACACAGCCTCCCCTTGCCTTGCAGAATGACAGAATACAAGCTGTCAGCTGGATACTCCCGCTGGCCTTCTGCTGTCTCAGAGGTAAGGAGAGGGCGTCCTGGCTTCCCAGCACTGCTCCCACCACCCATTTAGTCCTTCCTCAACAGGTACTAAAGCTGCAGGAGGTGACTGTGATCATGTGACAATTTTTTGCACTTTCATTTCAGGACTGGGTTTTCTACATGCTATCACAACAGAACAAATACAATATCACATCCAAGAGGTGAGAGCCCCTAAACAGAGACTGTGTCCAAACCAGAAACCATCCCAGTGGAATGTGTGTGTTGGAAATGTTAGAGTTAAGATTAAAACACTGATGGGAAGAGATCAGGCATGGGACCTGTGGACAAGGGCAGTGGATTTGAGTCAGAGTAGATATATACTGAGACTTCAGCAAGGACTGGGGACCCAAGTGAAAAATTTTGAAAGAGGTCAGATGCTGATATGAAAATAGTAAGCCCCACCACTTGCTGTGTGTTTTGGAGATACAGTAGGTGCTTGTGGAAAAGTGGGAAGGAGAGCTGTGCAGGAGCTTTTGCCACAAACATTGGGTTTTACAGTATGGTGTCAGAAGTGTGCAGTAAGTACCAAAGACTATTTAGGGCAGAATGAGAACTGCAGAGATGGGAGAAAGCCTCTGGGTAGTATGTGTGGGAAAAGGATGGGGGGCAGAAGGGGACAGGGACAATTAGGCTTGGTGAAGAAATGCAGGGATTGAGGAGTTGGGGTTACTGAGCGTCATCTCTCATTCACAGGAACGGAGTTGCCAAAGTGAATATCTTTTTTAAGGAGTGGAACTACAAGACCAATGGGGAGTCTCCAGCCTTCACGGTACACACTTTACTGCTGTGTCTTCTCTGGCCACCCATTCCCCCACAATGTCCCTCCACTGTGGCAAGCTTTTGTTCCAGCAGCATTGCTGGATATTGTTTCTTTTCCTTGGGCAGGGTGAGGGGAAATCACCCCTCCCCAGCCCCACAGGGAAGAGGGAACAGGCAGGGAGGCAAAGTCCCAGATGAGAGCTGTTGTCACTGCTCTTTCTCCATCTCCTGCAGGTTGTGACTCTGCTGTCCCAGCTTGGGAACCAGTGGAGTCTCTGGTTTGGATCCTCTGTCCTGTCTGTGATGGAGCTTGCAGAGCTGGTTCTGGATTTCATTGCCATCACCTTTATCCTGGGTTTCCGCTGGTTCCGCTCCCAGCAGAAGCTGCCTGTGGCAGTGCCCCCCCTGAACAGCCAGGATAACGCTGCTTTCCAAGACGAGGCACCGGCGCTCCGTGCTCCTCATCGCTTCACCGTGGAGGCTGTAGTGACCACGCTGCCCTCCTACAACAGCCTGGAGCCACGTGGGCCAAGCAGGGATGGGGAGGAGGGACACGAGTGAGGCAGCAGCTTCTTGCACTGTTCCACTGGTGGCTGGCAGCTGGAGCAGAGGCTGCACTCTTTGTCTGCGGGGCCTGCGTTTCCTTCTTTGTGGGGTGCTGCACATGGACCACAGCAAAAGACTGCTCCATGGCTGGCCTGGGCTTGTTGCTTTCACTTCTGTAGGCACATTCTTCAGTCTCATAAAATACTATTGCTGTGGGATCACCAGGGATGAGAGTTGATCTAGTGTATGTGTGGGGGAGATGTCCTCCAGATTTCCTTATGCTCTGTGCATGTGCACACCTACATGTGCAGGCATGCTTTCCTTTCCCTCCAACAAGGATGCTGCCACAGTTCTGGTTTGTCATTAATTAAAGAGGTTTGGCAGGTGTGACTGGCCTCCTCTGTGGTATGACAAGGAACAGGAATGGAGTCTAAGCTGGAGTACAAATCTCTCAACAGGCTGAGCTTCGTTAAGCTTTCCCTAAACTGGTTGCTCTTTCCTCATTCTTCATGAGCTCTGATCCCAAGACCGTGTCACCTACACTCTCCTCCCCCCAGGAGAGGCTCCTTGAGACAAGAGCCACTGGCACGATCTCAATCTGTATTACGCACAATGCTCTGGAGAGGTGCTCCAAGCTTGCTGCCACTCCCAGGTCCGGGACAAAACACCCCTGGCAAAGTAAAGGCTCCCTTTTCAAGCTGCCTTTGTGGCATTGGTAGATCTTGGGTGTCCCCCCTTCCTTGGGATACACCATACACTTGTACATCCAGCTATCTGATTGTTTGCCAACAGCTCTGGGACAAATTGATCTCTACAATTGCTTGACCCTCCCTGCTTTCTTCCTGAGGGAAACAAAAAGTTTGTCAGGATTGTGAACACCCTCCAAAAATCCCAAATGTTACCTCTGCTGCAATGGGATCCTGCAAGAGAGGCTCAGAGCAGTGCAGGTCATGCAGTGCATGTTCTGGTCCTCCCAGCCCTTGTCTGGTCCTCCCACAGAAACTGCTGAGCCTCTTGTTCCTGAGGGAAGCACAGGAAAGTACGGCAGGCCTTAATCAAAAGTGCTTCCAAGGAAAGCCTTAGCCTGTTTGATTGGACCACAGGGGCAAAAATGGTCTTCTCAGGAACTAACTTGGGGCCTTTGTATAAGAGAACACATTTCTTGCAGTGAGCTTGCCATACTCTTTTCTTACAAATACTCAGACTTCTGCTGCAATGGTGTTTGCTCTGCACTTTATGGGGTATCAAGAGAGCAAGGGTGATGTCCTTAAAAACAGGATTATCCACTTCACAGGACAAACAGAGATACCAGAATTTAAGCAGTTTAGGCAAAGACCTGTGGAACCCTGTAACAAGTCACGCTGTGAATAGCCACTTTTGAATTTAAAAACTACTCAATCATAACAAAAGAAAAACTGAAGCTGTTTTAAAATTTAAGGTAGATGTACTGCCCTTGGGAAGTTGGAGGAGTTTGGGGAGTTTACTGCAATATCTAAACTGTTGCCTAATTTTTGCCTTTGAGATGCTAAACACATGCTGGTTGTACTGCTCTTGCCTTGATTACCTAAAAGCACTTTCCAATTCCCAGCAGAGAGTGATTTTATTCTTCTTCACATACACACACAAATGCTATGTTCTTTATTGCACAAATATTCCTGGTTTCACAAATTTTATCCCAGTGCTCAGCTGATAATTTTTGTTTGAAAGTGAAGATAATGTCTCTCTGCTAGGAATAGAAGCTTGTAATTTGGGAGGCGTCCTTCAGCAAGGGTGGCAGCCCAGCAGGAGGGAGGGGCCTGAAACAAGCACTTAGAGGTGTGGAAACATGTATTCCTCCTTGGAGGCCCACACTAGAAAAAAGATCAGAGCTTCTGCAAACATGAAAAAAATCCGTTTTCTAAATGAAGTAAAGAAGAGTGAGCAATGAATGAAATCTCAAAATTGCCTCTGTGAAGGTACTTTCAATGCTCTGTAAAAACACTGCCCAAGAGGCAGAGGTAAAAGTTAGATTTAGTTGCTCAAAGTAACTTTGGCCACAATTAAAATATAAAAGGTGGGCAGGTAGAGAAGCTAGGATGCTGCACCCACTTCTTGGTCACAAATTCAGTACTCCAGACTGATGCCTTGAGTGTTTTCTAGCAAATGAATGAGCAAAACCCTGACACTGGATACAAAGCTGTTTGCTTCACAAAGCCACTTTCAGATCAAGGAAGGATAAAGAGCAGGTGCAACACCTTAAAACAGTCTTTGTATACCATAAACATACAGTGATTCATATGGTAAGCATGATATTTCCTCAGTATCCAAAGAGTAAGACACGACTCTTCACATCACAGAACCATAAATAACCTTTTAATAACCATAAAATTGATGAGACCTGCTGCATCATGCATAGTCAAGTGGGTGATTAAAGCAAGATTAATCAGAGGCATAACTACTTGAAACAGTAAGTTCTCTTCATCAATAAAGAAATACAGCTGCAGAAGGTGGTGATCTTCCCTGGGGGAAGATTGAACCATATCCTATCTGTTCCATAAAAGTGTTAAAATGCAAAAAAAAAAAGGCTTTGACTGATGAACTCAAAGCAATGGCACCATTCAGGACAGCTGTAAATCCAGAGTTAAAAGCCTGTACAAACGTGAGGAAGCAGTTATACAAGTTGGTAAATAGATGAGCCCTCCCTGTCCTGTGAATCAGTGCAAAAATTGCCATCTTGGGAGAAATCAGGGGCTTGTTCCAGAAATAATCCCTACATTTCTGGTAGGCTGGCAAGACCACAAATGAGCTCAGCAGATGTATAGTGAGCTTGATCTGGCTGAAAACAAGAGGCAAGGCCAGCAGTGCTGGAGAAAGAGCCCCAAAAATGGGAGTTTTTCACTGAGAACATGAAAAATTGGAGAAAAGGGAAGAAAGCATGCAAGTATGGAGATCTGCAGGTCAGCAAAAGGCAAATTAAAGGTCTGAGCTGGGGTGAATTTGTACATGAGAAGAAAGTTAAGGGGATGTAAATGCTCAGTAGTCATAGGTGTGTTAGAGGAATAGCAGAGTTATTTTGAGGACATGGAAAACTTGCAGGGAACAGCTGAAGGTTGTGTCTTTTTGGACTGGGAACAGATGCCAAACTATTGTTTTTCCATAAGAATTAAGGTAATAGAGGAAAGGCGTGGAAGTACAACAGAAGTGTCTAGGGAAGCTAGAAGAAAAATGAGAGAACCATCACTTTGGAAAATAAACAATATATTTAGAAGAACTAAACCCTGCTTGCTGGAGAGCTTGAGAGAAGCTGGACAAATAGGTCAAGGATTGTCTGCACAGACTGAGGTCAAACAGGGAAGGAATTTGAAGAGTTACCAAGTTCCTGGGACAGGTTCAATAAAATTTGAGGGGTTACAGGCTACATCAAGAAATAGAAAGAGCAGTAGTGCTGCTGGTGAAAGGACACAGGGGAGCCACAGAGATCCGGAACATACCAGAAGCACAGCCACATTCAGTCACAATTCTCTGTATTTAACAATATGCAATATTTAAAGGGGGCTTGTAAGCACAAGAGGGGAAAGTGCCTTCAGCTTCCAAATGCATGCTTAAAAGCAATGAACTAAAAGGAGCTTATAATCTTTATTAAATTTTTAATACATTCATGGCAAATTTAGTTTTAAAAAATAGTACAAAGCCTTTTGGAAAAGAAGCCTCTGAGGGAAGAACATAAAAAGAAAGTGTCATTTAGTCCTCTGCAGAAATCATTTAGTGGGTCTGTGCACTGAAGGAAAGGACTGATGAGGCTGTTCATATTTGAAACCTGGGGAGCAAGTAAGGGTGTTCTGTGTAAGTGTTGTACTCTATCTCAGGCCAAAAATAGGTCGAATATTATCAGGAGTGTGGAGGCTCAGGTATCCAACAGACATGGCTGAGCAGCCTATTTGTAAAACCTGTTACATCTCTCAGAGCAATTATTTGTTTAGAGGTCAGAACAAAGATAAAACCTCCCCCTTTTTACCCCTCTTCACCAAGTTAAGGCTTCCAACCCCAGTGGATACATCAGAGCAGGGACCTCTGTCACTTCCCAAGGAAGCCAGGTTCATTAAAAAAGTGTTGATGCTGCATTCCAGCTCTGAAGAAAAATCTGTCTTGCCCACCATCATTTGGCTGCTCTCCAGCTGAGACAACAAACCCCACCACTGCTGAGAGCCTGCACCTGGCTTTGACCAGCACAGAGACACCTCAGGAAAGGCCAGAGCAATGCCTCAGGCATCTGGAGATGGGAAGGTTTAGGGTATATCCATTTAAGGCAGTACAGTTGAGGCTTTTCTTCCACGACATCTGAAGACATCAGGATGAAGCAGCTGATATGGGAGCTGCATTTTGCACAGAATGGTTTGGGTTGGAAGTGGCCTTAAAGATCATCTTAGCTCCAACTCCCTCCCTACCTGACAGGGCCACCTTCCACTAGACCAGGTTGCTCAAAGCCCCATCCAACCCAGCTCTGCACATCCCGAGATGAGGCATCCACAGCTTCCCTGGGCAATCCATTCCAGCTAAAGGCATGTCAAGCATGTTCCATGTTTAAAGGCAGACCTTGACTTTTTAATTAAACATACAAAGAACTATTGTCCCAAAGCCTTGGCCTTGCTTTTGGAGCACATTTAAAACCCTGTTTTGTCTGAGATAAGAGAGTGCAGGAGCAGCAGAAATGCTGATGCAGGTAAGGATGGCACCTCAGAAGAGTTTCCAGTAGAACATGATATTTTCAATGCCTAACAGAGGATTTATGGCCAGACATGCAAGTCTTTGCAAACAGCCACAACATGACTCATGAACTGGCCTCAACCCTGGGGCAACTTTCAGAGTATGTTCAGCCCCAGCTCTGCGCTCCAGAGCAGCTGCCAGCTTTGGAAAATGAACATTCAATCCCCAGCTTTGGCTAGGGACTTGGACACTGCATCATCAACAGTCCAAAAATGCATCTGTCCCATGAAAACATCTTCCCTATCCCCCTACATGAGTGAGGCTGAGAACTGACAGGAACGCAACACAAAACTTGGCAGGAATTGTAGCACGACTCGTTTGTTCAGGTTGTGCAGGCCTGAACTGTGGGGAATTTTAGACTGTGCATGCTGCTTTAATCCACCAGCCAGTCCAGACACCCTCCTTTCCCAGGAAGGCTTCCATCTTTGAAGAATTAGTCTAGCTGCCCTGCTCCAAATTCACCACTGAGAGCTGTTCCAGTATGTTCACTGTTCTGGTGTAGATTTTGGTGATGTTTAAGATGGGACAAAGATTGATCATAAGGGAACCAGAAGCCACATGGAAGATTGTTTTACAACTTAGCTTTTGTAGCAATAAGGGCAGATAAGGGCACGAGTACCTAATTTTAAAAGAAGTCTGCACTGGACAAAGCTCTGTCATTTCCTTTTAATGAGTTTCAAATGCATAGTGAAGCAAAACAAAGGGGTACTTACCTTTATTCCAGTCATGCTCCAAGAGATGTTGTGAACAGCATCCTACTCTTGGAGGTCTTCATTTGGGCCCTGAACTTATATTCCAACACCAATGGAGAGTTGCTTTCTGGGTTTAAGGATCTGAGGTTATTGAAATCCAAAGGCAGCACAGCCTGAGAGCCAGAGCTGCCTCAACACAGTAATGCACAGAAGGCAGTCCCCTGAACAGGACACTGGCTGGACATTCAGTGGCTGAAAGCAGACTTGGCGTGGGCAGCCTCTTCCCCCAGAGCTGCTGCTTCTCACATCTTGTTACAGACTTACCAGAGTCAGTCCAGCACAACTGGAACTACCATCAGTTTACAATGGAAAAGCAGCCACTGCTTTGAGGGACAGAACTCCAGGTACGTGCATGCTATGGAAGTCTCAAAAAAAATCCGAAAGTTTGGCATCCCAACCCCCTTCCCACTCACTGACAGACCAGACAGACTCAGTAAGGTGGTGAATTGAGTTTCTTAGAGACCATTAAAAGTACATGAGCTGATTTCTAGAACATGCCAGAGGAGATTACAGTTGTGTTTATAGGGGAAGTAAATAAACTGCACGTGCATGAGTGGCTGTGATGCCGTGGGCAGCAGAGTCCCTTGCTTTTACCAAGAGGGCCTTGGTGATTTGTTTTGCCCATGCACAGAGACACAAAGGAGGGGAAAGGGAGCAGAGGAGGAGGCAACATACAACATCTGAGAGAAAGAAATTAAAGAGCCTAGGGGGACCTCAGCTCCCAGAGAGACAGGAGGAATGGGACACCAAAGGCTTGTTTAGAAGAGTTCAAGAGAATTGCTGGTCTGGGGGCCTCAAGCTTGTAAAAGCCTACCCCCTAAAATGAGAGCAGGAGGTGGCACAAGCAGGCCCTGGCTCCTCTTCAGCAGACACACTTCTGACCGTCCATCCCATCTCAGTTCCAGGGAATTAGGGAAGTGCTCAGGAGACGAGGGCTGCTTCACTCCAGATCTTCATCTCTGCCCTCCCAAAGGTGGAGAGGAATGGAATTGCAGGGAGATGAACTCAAATGAAAATGCTGGGGCATGGAAGTGAGCATGCAAAACCTAGCCCCTTGCCAGGCGTCCTGGGAGGCAGAAAGGGGCTTCCCCAGCACATCCAAACAAAAAGCATCTGCTCCTCCCATCTTTTGTACTTTGCTCCTATCTGGGAACTCCAGTGATGTCCCCCCCGCCTCCGCTTAGGCCTAAACAGATCCCAGTGTATTCTAGAACAGAAGCAGAGCTTTCTAAACTAAAGGAGTACCCTCTTTCCAGTCTAGATCACAGGCTACAGCTCAGCTTGTTAAAAAAAGTTAAAAGACAAGATACACATTCCTCAGAAGACTCTACAGAAACAGGGCAGCTCATTTAACCCATTCAAACAACTCAGAGCTCTTGTTACTTTCGATGGAGAAGAACAAGGGAATCACTCACAGAAAGCCACAGCCACAAGTTTACTTCCATCAGAGACCACCCTGGACCAAAATTCAAGAGAACCCACAGCAAGTAGGAGGATTCAGTTTGATCAGCAAGATCTCTAGAGGCATAAGTTACCAAACCGGGACATCGGATGCCACTTTGCCATATCCATCCCCAGAGCACCATTTCCCTTTGAATCCCCAGCTAACCATTTCAAGTGATTTCTAACTCCTGCTGAAAGTTAGGGCTTTGTGGCAGCAGAAACAGAGCAGATATTCTTAATCAGAAAGCTGTGCAGCTCACTCAGCCTCATCTGGAATACCTCCAGCCCCTTCACCTCTATCTGCTGCGGCAGTGAGCTTCCTCGACCTTCAACCCAGTCACACAAAAGCAAAACACCAATTCCCGTTCTGCCACTACTCCAAAGTCTTCCTTCTGGAAAGCTACAAGACAGTAGGAAGCTACAGAGTCCTGGCTTGTGTGTGCATAGATGAAAGGCATATTTGACACTCCCCAGCAGACTAATTGTTGTTCCTTTGTTCCTTGTGGAGAGAGGCTTTACTCCCACACATGCCTTTTAGACGGCAGCAATGCCCCTTTCACTGAACTGTGTTTAGCCTGTGGTACTTGACTGAGGTAATCGTGTAGGCCCTCCTTTACAAAAACTGAAATGGCCATGTTCAGGCAGCAAGTCACCTGGAAATAAGGACAGGCAGAATAAATCATTTCTTCAAGTGCTCACCCCTCCATGGCTAGAGAAACCTACATCACTACGCGTAGCTTAGATGGCTCACAGCCACTGGCCAACACAAACTAGCTTTTATTTCAGAAGCTCAATGAAAAGCTCAAGTCATGCTGCCACTCTTTTTTCACTGAAGGCTCTCACATGCTGCAGTCCTTCATCCCAAAAGGCACTGTGTTAAGGCATTCTTATTTTGCTAGAGTTCACACAGGCACTATTTGACAAGCTTACACACAAAAATAAACACAAAGAGTTCTCTGCAGAAGAGCAGGAGCAAATAGCTACTCACTCTTCCTCAGCTTCCCTTTCCTCTAAACTTAGAGGATGCTCCCTAAAGCTGCAGCAGCTATTGAAAAGGCTACCTATGTTTAGTAAGCAGCTCAGAGTCCTATAGAGAAGATAAATTAAAATCAATAAGGAAATCAATGAGGAAGCTAGGTGAAAGGGAAGGAAAGGAAAAACTCAGAGGCAAGAAGAGACAAGCAAGGTAATAGGGGACAGGAGGTTGCAGACTGAAGGAGCTACATTTAAGTAAAAAAGTAGACTGGAGACAAAGCAACAGAAAAAAGAAAAAAGGAAAGAACAAAAGGGCAAGTTACACCAAAGGTCCCTCAGAGAACTCCAAACCACCCACCAGGGAAGGAACTTGCCAACCCACCCACTCCAGGGTAAATGCCCCTCATACTTACAGGTTTATCTGACCTGGCAGGCAGAATTTCCCATTTCTACAATGACGGCATTCCCCATATTACTAGATAAAGCATACCATTTCCACACTAAGTGAGGGAGTTCCAGCACTTCTACCTCCCTTTCCCAAAGACTGGAGTTGACACTTACACAAGTAAGACCCTCAAGACCTCGAAACAAAAGGAAAAGTTTAAAGTACTCTAGAGCTGGTGTTTCCTCACCTTTGAGCCTGAGGCTTTTGGTACTTACTTGCAATCACCACCACCACAAGGGCACCAATCACTCCCATCATGATCATCATCTGAAGAAAAAGATTGTCCAAGAGCAATACTCAGAACAGATTGACAAGCTCCCATTCTTCCTGACAGCCAGGGAACCTAAGCCAGGCCCCAAAGGCATGACAGCCAAGGCCTCAAAGCCTTCCCACAGTGAAAGAACCTTGAGCATTTGAAATTGTTAGCAAGCCCCAGCTATACTTGAAAGCTCTGCAGGAGAGGAGTAGCCCAGCTCCCTCCTGACAAGGAAGCTCACCTTGCAGTTCTTCCACCAGTACTTCCTTTTGAGTTTGGCTGCACTGCTCTCAAACACTGAGGCGCCGGCCTGCAGCGCGTCTGCGCGGTCATCCAGCTCTGACAGCTTCTCGTCTCGCTGCAGCACCTTGTCTACGTTTACACACATTATATCAACCACCTGCAGAAGAACAGTGGGAGCAGTTGTATTGTTAAAGACAGCTGAAAACGTAAGAGGAGTTACTTAGCCAATAACTGATGTTGCAATACTAATGAACAAAAAACATGAACAAGAGCAGGGGAAAGATCAGGGTAAGAAAGAAGTGATTTCAAGTCATTGCCTACTTTGGAATGAAAAAAAAAAAATCCGAGAGTCACTGTTAAAACATCACTTCAAGTACACTTCAACCAGGTCCTCAGCCTCACATTCTCATCTGCTTCTAAGAGCTCTCCATTCCAGCAGCAAGCCAAAGCCACCCTCCCTATGAGAGGAGTCCTGCGCTCACTCGCTCCCCGGGAGCTGCAAAATCGCTTTATCAGCTTCGTGCTGCTGCCCCGGTGAGGCACACAGGCGCTACAGCCGCCAAGCCAGCGGCTCTGATCCCGGGAAGCCAGGCAAGGGTTCCCCACATCACTGCACACAGCGTTCCCTTGGAGCAGCCCGCAGGGATTAAGCGCTGTCCTGGATGCCGGACAGCTTTATTCCCAAAAGAGATGCGCGATAACAAGGTACCAAAAGAATCTAGCAAGCCTGGTCCTTGGAAGTCATATCTGGAATTAAGAGGCTTTTAAACAAAGCAATCTCTCCTCCAGCTTCTTTAATAGGTTTGCCACTCTATTTTTGAGTATTCAGCATTAATTAATTTCTGGCTTTGGCATGACAAAAGGAGCCACCCCCTCAGCGCCAGACACGGGTCGGGAACATCGCTGCTGCTGCAGAGCACTGGGAGAAGAGCTCAGGCACCCATCGGGGCTGGCAGAGCTACTGACCTCCTGCACTTGTGCCTGCGTCTGCTGCAGGCGGCGATTGCTGGTCAGGTTGGGGGGAGCCCCGGGGGGACCCCCACCGGGGGCTGCCCCCTCGGGAGCGCCTCCTTCGGGAGCCCCTCCTTCGGGAGCGCCGGGAGCAGGCTGCTGAGCCGGGTCAGACCTAGGGGAACACACTCATGAGCCAAGGGAAAACTCAGCCACTCGAGAGAGAACCCCCCCAAATCCACAGGAACCCCAGTGTCCCCAGGCTGCAGCAGCGCTGGCAGCAGCCTCAGCAGCCTGCAGCCTCGCTGGATCCCGCCGCATCGGGAACAGGGAGACCCCACAGCAGGGGCAAGCCCGAGGGGGCAGCGGGAATGGAACGAGCCCCTCGCCGAAGGAGCTTGCGGGCGGGGGCGTGCCAAGCACTGCGGCCTCCCGCGGCGAACAGCGACCTGGCCGCACGGAGATAACCGGGAGACGGGGAAGGGAGGTGAGGGAAGAGGGACAGGGAGCAGCGCGGGGGCACCAGGCAGCACCGGGCTGGGCGCAGTGGTGGCCGCCGGCCAGGCTGGCTCCGGCTGGGGCCCCGCACATCATCACCGCTGGGGCACGGCCCACGCACCCACTCACCCACGCAGCCAGCGGGGGAGCGGGACCGCCCGGGGGCGGTGCGGGCAGCCGTGCCTGCGGCTGCTGCAATGCGCCACCCGACCCCACCGCCACCGGCCAGGACGCGGGCTCTGCACCGACCCCCACTCCTCACGCTGCTGCTGCAGCAGCAGCACCACCCCCGCGCCGCGCCCACCGCAGCTCGCCCACGGCCGGGCGGACACTCACATGGCCGGGCCGGAGGGAACCGCGCGACTCTACCGCGCTCGGAGCTTCGCACCGGCAGTATCCCGAGCCCCCGGACCCCGCACTTATAACAGCGGGGCACCGCCCACAGAACCAGCAGCCAATCAAAAGTTGCTCCGCAGAGAGCTGCAGCTCGGCACCGCCCCTGGGTTCCTCTTCAGCCAATCAGCGCTGCGCGCCCTGCGGAAAAGGCCATAAAGTTAGCCCCACCCCCAGACCGCCACAAGACAAGCCCCGCCCCGCCATGGGGCTGCCCAATGGGAGCAGTGCCCCGTGCCCCGCCCCCGTCTTGGCCCCGCGGTGTCGGGCGGGGGGTGCCCGGCGCTCCCTCCGCCCTCCCGGGCCGGGGGCGCGCACGGCCCCGCTCCCGACCCACGGCCCCGACAGCCCTGAGCGGGTCCGCCGCGCTCCGTGCAGGTCACGCAGGGCCTGATAGTGGTTCCCTGCCCCGTTCAGTTTTCCTTTTGGAGCGCAGCCCGGCTGGCGCCGCTGTGGTGGGGCTGCGGAGCGCTCCCGAAATCCCACCTCCGCAGTGTGCCTGTTGGCTCTGGCTAAGCCGCTGGCCTTGCAATTAAGAGATGGTGTCGCTGGCCCACTTCCAGCATACAGCACGTCATGAAAGCGAAGCTGAACAAGTCCCGATCGAGTTTCTGCAGCCTACCAGGGGAAATGAGGCTCCCACAGTAGCCCCAAGAACAGCAATGCGTTTGGGGTTTTTCCATCTTAATATCTGGAGAAGCCTGCTGGATCAGAAGGGGAGATTCTCCAACTCAGGACAAAAAAGGGGACAAGAGTGTCCTGGACAAGAAGACTCTTCATACAGAATTTTGCGTGGTGAGTAGAGAGTGACAATCGTAGGCTCACACACAACTTTTTCCTTCCATAAGGTGATGCAGGATGTTCATGTAAGTTTTTTGTGTCAGATCTCACAGATGATTAGGTACACAAGACAGGTATGTTACAGATTAGTGCATGGTAACTAGATGATCGTGGTTACAAGGTGAAGAATAATGCAGCATTGTGACTAGAGACAGGTGATTTGTAGATAGCAGTCTTGCACTGACCTCAGAACTCCAGGCTTTTACACTCTGCCTTCAGACGGAAGGCACAAGTTGAGGAAGAAGCTTCTGTAGGCTGGCAGCCTTTCCACTGCAGTCAGAGCACCATTCCAATAACCACTGCAAGTAAGTTTGAGCTTATAGAATTAGTGGCCACAGAGCTTTTGCCAGGTTGGTGCTGAGGGATGAAGAGATGACAAAGGGTACAAGATACTTTCTCTGATACTTTTCCGGTTTCCAATATATTTTCAGTCAAGGATTTGCTATACCTGCTCAGTCTTCACTTGGATCTGTGCAAGCTTCCTGAATCCACAATACCTTTTGGTAAGTCCCACAGGTCTGTCACCCTGCCACTGAAAATGTGGACTTCAGCTGTTTAAACAGAGACTTTGCCTTCACTTTCCTAAGGCTTAGGCCTAAAGAAAGTTCTTTCCATTCATTCCTTGCTGCTTCCAAACAAATGCTTTTGGAGACAGAGCAGCGTTGCTCTGCAGCAAGATGCATCAAGTCAGCATATAACTCCCTGGGTTACTTAGCAGCTAAATTAACAACTAAGGCAGAATTGGTATGCAAATGCCTGCTCATCTAATGGATTTTCCCAAGTGTACACTGGTGTTGGACTAGAGGAATGCCAGCTGTGATTCACTGTAACTTCTCCTCTAAAGGCACTGGCAACAGTTATGGAAAACTAGAAGCTAGAATTTTTTAAAACATTTAAATACCTGAATTACTTTTGCAAATCCTGCCTAAATTATAAACAAAAGGCCATTTGGTCATAAAGTGTCATTAGCAGGGGATAAAATCATCATGAGTGTGGAATGAGACAAATCCCATTCTTAAGACAAGTTTTGATGGAATTCAATTAACATTTGGATCATTCACACTTAACCATAGACAAGTGGAGGGCAATGGGGAAAGCCATGAGCATGAAGACATACTAGCAGGACCTCGTGGCATTAATTTGAAAAATTTGGCTAAGAGGAAAAATCTAAGCTGGAGGATACTGGAATTGTCACGTTAGATGTGTGAACCTGGGATGTGAAAGGATGCTAGAAGCCTGGCCAAAAAACCAGAGGAGCAGAGGGTCAAGTTCAGGGATGCAGGTTGGAACTGATGCCTGCAAGAACATCAGAAATGACTGAGGGGGCACAGAGGAGCTCAGGCCTGGAGCAGCAGCAGGGCCTCCTTGGGACCTGGGTAGAAATATGCAGCAACGGTTGTAGAAAGCACTGGGAACTCAATTGTGTGGAAGCTGGCTTTATTCTGACTGCAATGCCACAAAACGACACTCCACAGGCTGAAGGCACTGCTGTTCCCTAGCGGTGCTTTCCGGTGCGATTGAAGCGCTTGTACAAGTAGCGGATCCTCTTGTTGAGTTTGTGATAGTCCTCTGCAAACATCCGATCGCCCACCATCTGCTTCTTACGGAGGCACCTCTGCAGCTCGTTCCCCCGCCAGCCTCGCAGCCAGGTGGGCCCCATGATGAGATTCTTCGGGTGGATCTGGAAGCCGCCTGAGAACAGGAGAGCAGAGACAGATGAAGCCAGGCCCTGGAGAAGGCTGTTCCCAGGGCGGCCGGCCCCCATCCTCCCCGCCCTGCCGCTGCTGGCAGAGGCGCCATCCCGCAGGTGAGTCCGGCTTCCCTCCCCTCCAGCCCCGGGCCCACAGTGCCGCTGAGGGAGCTGCGGACGGGCTGTGTGTCTTACCCAGGATCCCCACGTTATCATACACCCCGAACAAGGCCCGTTTCTTGGTCCACCGATCTACCGGCTTGCGCTTGGGCGGCTCCTTGATGCGGATGGGCCGGGAGAGCCCTGCCAGGGGCGAGGACATCGGCACGGGGAGGCCGGGCCGCGCAGGCGCCCAGCGCGCCCCGCCGCAGTCGCTAAAACCCCGCTCGGCGCAGGGCAGGAGAGTGGCACGGCCCAGCAGGGCCCGGCCCGCCGCCCGCAGCAACAGCGCTGCCGCCGCCGCCATGGGGATGCCCCCCGGTGCCCTGGGGAAGGGACGGGACGGGAAGCGCGGCGGTGCTGCCGGGCCGCCCCTTCCGCCGCCGAGCCCAGAGGCGCGCGGGTGACGTCACACCAACGGTCGGGAGGACAGGGGAGCCAGCGATTGGGCGGGGAGCCGGCGCGCGGCGCAGCCGGCGCGCGCTGATAGGCTCGTGGCGGGAAGGGGCGGGGCGAGCGCTGTCCGCGCGCGCAGTTTCGAGCGCCCGGGGCCGTGCGGGGCTGTGGCGGCTATGGCGGCGGCCCCGGAGTTCCACCTGCCCCTCGCTGCTGCCGATCTGCTGCGAGATGGCGGCCCTGGGCGCTACGTGGTGCAGGAGGTGCTGGCCGCCCGCGACCTGCCGCCCGCACTCGCAGGTAAAGTGTCCCCGCACCCCCTTCCCCGTCGGGCCCCGTCCTGCCTCCGGCTCACGGGCATCCCCCCGACTCTCTCCGTGTTTTGCCGCAGCTTTCCGGGCCGCCTCCCGTGCGCGGGGCGCGCTGGCCGTGCTGGAGCACTTCGACTGCGTGTACAGCGTGCTGCAGTGAGTACGGGACGGACGGAGGGAGGGCAGGCACGGATCAGGAGGGCGGGCACTCGCCTCTCTGCCCGGCGCTCTTCGCTCACCGCCCTGACTCCCTGTGCTTGTCCCGCAGCCACTTCCAAACCGCGGGCACGGCTGTCAAGGAGGACGCCCTGGAGCTGATGATGCACGGTGGGTACCCGCTGTTTCTGGGCTAACAGAGAGGTTGTTTTCCCTTGGCAGCTCAATGATGATATAAAGGCTAATGTGACTCGGCCAGCTGGGCTGCACCCTCAGCCCACTCCTGTCATACGGGTCTGTAATCTTGGTGGACGATGCTGAGTTGTGCATGTTCGCTGTAAGGGCAGACCGACAGAAAATCCTCGTGCCCCTGTCCCTGGAAAATACATCTGTGGGATGTATCAGCTCAGAGCGAGTGTTTCTCTGAGCTGACAGAGGGCTGTGGGGATAGGACAAGACAGTGTGCCCAAGGTCTGGGTTGCAGGGGGCAGCCCGTGTTACAGCTGATGAGATGTGAGCACACATCTTTGGTAATCTGATGGCTGCATTAAGCCTCCCAAAGAGAGGATGGCTGAGGGACCTGGCAAGGACTGCTCATGACTTTCTGCTTCTCCTCAGTGGTGTCCCATCATTCCAATGAACTTCCCGCTATCTTGAGTGACTCTGGGCTGAGCCATGCAGACCGTGCTGCTCACCTCAATGCTCTCAAGATGAACTGCTATTTGCTGACTGGCCTGATGGATGCCTTTGAAATGGAAACCTGCAAGAACAGTTGTTTGGAGGCAGATCCTGGTAGGAAGGTAGGTGAAGGGACTGGGAGAAAGATGATAAAAGTAAAAATAAAATTTTAAGCTTGCTGAACTCTGTAGTATCTGTCAGATTTTTTAGCTGGGTTTATATAAACATGATGCCAGCAAGAGAAGTGCATAATGTGAAGCACTGGTGCTTCTGTGAAGCTGTGCATGCAAAACAGCAAAGGGACAACCATGTGTCTAAATATCAGAAGGGACTTGGATGCCCAGACCTTTCTATTTCATTCTTGAGTTTCTGGCTGGAACTTAGTGTGCCAGTGTTTTCTCAAGATTTCCTTTCTGTGGTGGCTGTAGATGCAGGTATAATCCTTAAACCACACAAGGCACTGGTGCTGGCCTGAGCTGAGAGAGAGGAACTGGAGGGAAAAAAGCCCCTGTGATCTCACATATCTCCCTGTGTGTCTCTTAATGCTGTAGAATTTAACACACTTTTTATATTTTGAAGGAAGCAGAGTAGTGATGGGGTTTTGTCTGTTGTGAAGCTGCTGATGTATCTTACTGTGTAATCTCCTCTCTAGAACAGGAAGAACCATGCCAAGACTTCTGGATCCTTGTGGGAAGAGGAGAGGGAGCCGCTTTTACGGCTGCTTACACAGCTGCTGCAGCTGGATCTCCGTCAGCTTTGGGGTGGTTTAGTGGTGGAAGAAGAGTTTGTCAGGTATGAGTTGGAGAGGAGATATTGGTGGAATGAGTAACTGGTTCTGAGGAATAAAAATGTGGTGTGCAGCTCATTGGGAAACTGAGGAAACAGCTCGAGGCAAAAGCAATGTGCATAGGAACCACTCCTCTCCTCACATAGGCCACAAAAAATTCAGATGCTTGCTAATTTTTAGAGGACACTGGAGAATCTCTCAGACAGAAATGTGTGGTGTGCTAGAATGATGTTTGTGCAAGTTGTGATAGTGAGGTTCCCTGTCTGTCTTCTGTGGGTGTAGCTTGATGACGGGGAGCTGCTACCGTATCCTGGAGAATCCAAGCATTGGCCTTCAGAGGTACCGGCTCACACGGGAGGCTGTGACACATCTGCTTGCTGCAGCTCTGGTTCACTGTGACCGCATGTTCAGTGAGTTCCTGCTCTTCTGCCTTCTTCCTGAAGCCATTCCCTGTCACTTTCCCTGACCTCTTTCTTCCTTCTCACATGTTAAAGGTGCCACTCTGAAGATCACACAGATGCTGCAGCACTTTGAACATGTAGCCCCAGTGTTTGCACAGGCTGTGAGCCTCTGGGCTAAAGAGTATGGTCTAAAAAGCCTGGTGGGTGAACTGCTAAGGTGAGAGAAATACTTGGAGGCTTGTCCTTTTATATTTAGCAATTTGAGGCTATTCCTTGTTTCCCCATTCCTTATTTCATCTTTCTGTACAGGGAAATTGGACAGAAATGTCCCCAGGATTTGGCTCGTGAGGCTTCTGGAGTCAAGGGTTATGCTACTTTTATAAGTGAACTGGCTGAACAGATTCCAACTCTGGTGCTCTCCAACATGAGTGTTCTCCTGCCTCACTTGGATGGGGAGGTATGTTTCTGCAAAGTCACCTGTCCAGAAAAATCAAACGGTAGAGATGCTGCCATCCAGTTTTTCTGTCAGAAACAGAACCTCTTTCACAGAGCTCAAGTATCCAAAACCTGCTCTGTTGGAATAGATTCTGCCCTTACCTAAAAGATGCAAAGGGAACAGAAACCATGGCATCTCCTGTCTGGTTATCACTATCAGATGTCAGAGAACAGGAGACTGCCTACTTGTCTGAGGTCCCTGCTGTTGTCCCTTGTTCTTCAGCACTTGATGAGCTTGTCATCGTGTTACCTTTTCTTTATCTGCTGTAAGTGTTTTGCATGTCAGTTCTTGGCTTATGTGTACCTACCTGGATAGCAGGATTTGGGTTGGAAGGGCCCTTAACACCTCTGCCATGGTTAGGGACACCCTCCACTAGACCAGGTTGCTCAAAGCCCCATCCAACCTGGCCTTGAACAGTTCTAAGGATGGGGCATCCGCAGCTTCTGTGGGCAACCTGTTCAAGTGTCTCACCACACTCTCAGTAAAGAATTTCTTCCTCATGTAATCTAAACCTACCTTCACTTTGAGGCCATTCCCTCTTGCCCTATGGCTGAATGCCCTGGTAAAAAGTCCCTCTCCAGCTTTCTCACAGCCCCCTTTAGGTGCCTCCCCAGAGCCTTCTCTTCTGCAGGCTGAACAAGACCAACTCTCAGCCTGTCTTCATAGCAAAGGTTACTCTGTCTTGCACACACAGCTATGTTCACCCAAACTTAATACAATATCCACACTGAAAAAAATCACTTAGGGCTGGAACCTGGGATGTGGAAGGCCCAAATTCTGGGCATGGTCTCTTCCTAGTTCACCAACTCCTGTCTTGGCAGAGTTACACGATGCGAAACGCCATTCTGGCAGCCATGGCAGAAGTGCTGGTGCAGGTGCTGAATGGTGACCAGCTGGAGGAAGCAGCCCGTGGTACTCGGGACAAGTTCCTGGACATGCTGCAGGCCCACGTGTGTGACGTCCATAGCTTCGTTCGCAGCCGCGTGCTGCAGCTCTTCACTCGCATCGTGCAGTGCAAGGCAAGTCTGTGCCGGGCAAATGGTGCTCCTCAGTCATCTCTTCCATCTTGTGTGTTCAGTGGGAATTTCCACCACCCTGCTTTTTGTTTGCAGAGACTGAAGTTTTAACAGAGAAAGGTGCCGTCCCTGTGTACTGTGGTGGCTGCAGTTTCTTCCAAGAGACCAAAGATCCCAGGGGTGGGGGAACTGGGGGGTGGAAATTAGATGCTGGTCATTCTTACCAGGACAAACTAGAAGAAAGAGCATAGCATACAGCCTCTTTTCACACACTGGTATGGGAGAACATCACAATTACCAGATATACTAATACTCAACTCAGCAGGATCCTGGATAACCTAAATCCTTGCTTTCAGTGGATGCTGGACTAGAATATATCCAGAGGTCTTTTGAGCCCTAGAGTCTTCTGTAAATCTATAATCTGTGCTTTTTAGTACATGAAGATGTCTGCAGTAAACTTTTCCCAAGTCTCTGAGCCTTCTTGATAACTTTTATCTGTGCTCTTGTTGTGTTCTAGGCCCTGCCTTTGACTCACTTTCAGGCTGTGGTGTCGCTGGCTGTTGGCCGGCTCAAAGACAAATCTGTCTTAGTGGTTAAGAATGCAGTCCAGCTCCTGGCTGCGTTTTTGTCCAATAACCCCTTCTCCAGCAAGGTAATTCCAGTTAATATGGTGGATGTGTTAGATGTCTCTTTGCAGGCTAAATATCTGCAGTGTGCTATAGCCAGGGCAGTAGCATTTCTGTGTGTTGTGGGAGGAATGGTGTAGCCTTTGATTCTGCAGCTGGCAGCTTTCTGGTCTTCCCAGGTTCATATTTTGAGTTCTTGGATTCATCCCTCTCTTGGTGAAATTCATAACTATGTTGAACGCCAGGAGGGATGTGATTGAAGTAAAAACCTGCAGCAGTTTTGAGTCCATTGTGAGGTTTCTCTCCTTAGGATCAAAATTAGTTTTTTAGAATATTCTTTGTGGATGTGCAGCTCCTTGTGTTTAGCTGCACCTTCTCCTGAGTTTCTAAGCCTTAGATGGGGAACTTAGAGCAGTTCTCATTCTAGGATCGGGGCCAGAGTCTACTCTTCCGCTTTCCCAAAACAGGGTTATCCATGGGAATTGACAACTAAAGCAGGGAGTGGAAGAGAGAGGAGAATTCTGGCATTTCAGGAAAAGGAGGATAGCTAACATATTTCTTCTTCTCTTCGTGACATCTTCAGCTAAGCTGGACTGACTTGGATGAGCCACTGAAGAAAGAAGTGCAGAAACTGAAAGAAATGAGAGATCGTAGCAGACCCACAGCAGGTAATTTCCTTTCTTCTTCTTTCCACTTTCTAGGACAGTCCAGAATGTACTTTTCCTCATATTAAATTTGCTCCCAGCTTGTGACAACTTTTGTCTCAGGTCTTACCTGTGTGAGATGGTGACACCAGATAACTGGTATTTAACTCACAATGGTTTTCCTTATGGTGGTGTTATAAAATGATTGTATTAATATCCATGTCTAAATTAACAGTCCTTATAGCTATATAGCTATATTTTCAGGGTAAGAACTGAAAATGTCAATGAACACCCTCCCAGGTTTCTCTTTTCTACCAGTCAGGGACTGCTTGAGTCATGATTTTGGTCAGATGTTATTTAAACTTGATTTGTGGGCAGCACCAAAGTCCAAGGCTAAACAAATGATGGTTCTCTTACTTGTCTTTTTTTTTCTACCTTAAGTGGTTTATTTGTTTTAGTCAGAGTTCTTCTTCTCACTGCAGTCTGGGTGGGATCAGCAGTGGGAACAGTGCCTGCCTGGCAGGTGGTAGGGGAAGTTCCTAAGTTCCAGATGAGTTTTTCCTTCCCATTAAAGGTGTCACCTGAGTCTGTGTTCTTCAATCCCTCTGGTTTTTAAGTAGCTCCAGTGATCGCCCCAGAGGAAGAGTGGGAAGCAATGCTGCCAGAAGTCAGGGCTGCTACGCAGCAGCTCTTTCAACCACTGCAGGAAGGTGAAGAGGAGGTGCTGGAAGTTGAAGAAACAGTGGAGAAGACAGTGGAGCAAATCACTGGGCTGTTGAAGAAGCTGAATTACAAGTAAGAAGGCTCTGCAGTTTGACAGTGTTTATCCCAAGGGGTGATTTCCAAGTAACACAACTCTGTAGGAAGATATTGATGTGGGCACCCAGTACAAGATGCTGATAGGAGCTGCTACCCCAGGTGTTCAGGGCAAAGTTGGATGGTTTCCCTTATGTTCTGCTCTGATGTGTTGCTGATACTCTCTTGGGCAATGTCATTGTCCAGGAGCGCAGCCCGCCTTACGCAGAAGGCCCTGTGTCGCTTCCAGGGAAAGGAACCTTTCATGGGCCCTGCCGAGGGAAACGAGGAGGCAACAATCCTGGGTGTTCTGAAGAGACTTTACACAGGTAACTGTATCACTCTCTGTTCCCCAAGTCCAAGATAATGCCAGAGCCAGACTAAAACCCTCTGGAATGCTCTGTCCCTCCTTCTGACCTATTGGGGCTCAGTCTGTGTGTACCTGACAGCTCCCAGAGCTGCAGCATCTCTGCACAGTTTGTTCCTTGTTTGTTCATTGTTTGTCCAAGTACCTTGGCATTTTAGCTGGATCATATTAATCTTGATTTTTGGTTGGAACAGTTCCATGGTCCCAGTAGAAGTGCATTTCTGGTGCATTAACTCTCATATCTGAAGGGAGTGGAGCCAGTGTTGCCACTCACACCCTTCTGCCCTGTCTGAATGCGTCAGGAGTTCTGCTTCCTGAACAGGTGGTGGCACATAATGCTTACCCCTAGCAGCCTTGACCAAGTATCTGGTTCAAGCAGAGTCTTGGTTATCTGGGGCCTGAGCCTCTGGGTATATTTTCAAGACTTCACACACTTTGTTTGGTGTTTGTTTCAGCATAAGGTTGCTTAGCAATCACATTGAGCATATTTCTGTTGGAAGTCTGTTGTCTAAAAATCTTAACTTTGTGAACTCTCCACAGCTGCACAAACTGCTATAGAGTAGTAGTGTTTACTTTCTCTTGGTTCCATTTTAGGGCCCTCATCTATCTTTGGGAAATTATCAAGTTCAGATTAACCCCATCAGCATTTTAATGGCATTTATCCCAACTGGACCATGCCTTTCTATACCCTTTTACCAAGCTGGCAGTTCTCTGGAGCATCACACTGTAGTACTAGAACTTGCTCCACAGCATGCTGAGATTTTGTAGCTAGGTCTGATTGCAGAATTTGGATTTTTGTATCCTAGCTCTTGGAAGCTGTCACTGTGGGATGGAGAGAGGAGGGTTAAAATGCCTTGAACTGTGCCTGTTTCTCTTGTATCTTCAGTACTGCTCACAAACAAGTGTGCTGTGTAGGTTCATGCCCAGGTGAGAACAGTGAGGATCCTCCACATGACAACAGCAGTGACAAGACTGAAGTTGTACAGGAAGAGCAGCCTCAAACAGAGCTGGTCAAACAGGAGATGTTGGTGCACTACCTGCAAGATGCTTACAACTTCTCAGTGAAAATCACAGAAGCTCTGAACCTGATCAG
The DNA here is from genome assembly GCF_901933205.1 of Camarhynchus parvulus. Taxonomy (NCBI): domain Eukaryota; kingdom Metazoa; phylum Chordata; class Aves; order Passeriformes; family Thraupidae; genus Camarhynchus; species Camarhynchus parvulus. The sequence goes on along the minus strand of NC_044571.1, from coordinate 88,668,248 downwards.
CAAGATGATGTACGAAAATTCTGTCTCAGGTATGTGAAATAACCTTTTTTTCCCAATCACCATTTCTAGATCTTTCCTTGCTTGAGAGAAAATGTTGGAGGGGTACAGCTCCAGGAGAAGGAGAAGAGATTGAAGGAGCTGCTCTTCATTGAGCAGATGTTATAGACACTTCCAGGGTATTGGAAAAGCGAGCACCATATAAATGAGTGTCATGAAGGGGTTGAATAGGGCATGAACAGGCTTTTTAGGAATATTTGTTTATTTAATGTCTATTAATTTTTTTAAATACCAAGGTTGGAAAATTTTTTTATGTTTAAAAGATATTTTTAAAAACATATTAAATAAAGTATATTTGTACTTTCTGAAATGAAAAAAAACAGCCAGGTGACCAAAGTGAGTTCACTTGTGGAAGCCACCCTGCCTCCTGTGGGGAGGGATGGATGCTCATCATCTCAGCTGAGGTTCTCCCACAGTAAGCCTGGCCAGTGAAGCTGGGTTTGATTATGTGCTCAGTGCCCTGACACAACTTCAGATGTTTTGCTGGCCACAAGAGTGGAACTAAGCAGCTGGTCTCATCTAACTCACCTTAATTATTCTCTAGTTAAACATGAGCTTGATCAACAGGTTCTGTGGCCTGGTCCTCTTCAATGCTGAAGAGAAAGGTGGTGATTAGAAGGTCTTTGAATTAATTCAGCTGTTCATATTTAATATTAGAACTACTGTAATCACTTAGACTTTTTTGTAGCATTTATTAGAAATTGGCATTTCCAAGGGATGAGGGGCACAAGTCCTGCTCCCATCCTCTCCAGCACATCCACTTGCACAGATCTGGGGTATGGATGGGGTGGGCACTGCAGTGCCCCAGACTTCATGCAAACACTTCTGAGGCTTCATCTCTGTTGAGGGCTCATGTTACTTGTGGTAAGCATGTGGGCTTCTCCAGCAAGGTTTGGTGTTGTTAGCTATTTGCACACACAAAAATGAACTCCTGGGTTCAGTATCTTTACCGGTCCTTTGAAGTTCAAGGCCAAGAAATTACCCTACCTCGTACTTAAACACCTGGGGTTTGATTGTGGGGATGTTTTTTTAATGGATGCACAAATTTTAATAACTTTTCATCTCCCTGTTGTCCTGTGCTGTAGTATAAGGAGGGCAGATTCAGTTTAATTTCTTTCTGTTGCAAATTTATGTATTCTGGTGTGACTGGGGACAGGGAAAGTATACCAGCTCACCTGTTAGATATTCTTAATTCTAGTTTGTAAGGGCTTATACTGGTAAAAGCTGTTACTTGACCAGGGGTCAGACTCTATGAACTGTTTGTTGCAGCACAACTCCTCTGATCACTGCTGAAGACGTTTTGTGATGCACTCTAACTTAATGTTTTGGGGTTTTTTTGTCTTATGAGAAGACTGGGCAGTCTATTTCAGGAGTAGTCAAGCTGGAACCAAACACAGTATTCCTTACCCCATTTGTACATCAAATAGCTTAGTTCCTCTGGTTATAGCATTGCACTGGGGCTTATATTCAGCTGTCTGCTGTGACTATGAGATCTTTTTTCCCAAAGCTACTGTTTCCCAGAAGAGAATTTTGTTCTTCCTCAAAGATAGTCTCTGTGCTCTTCCCCTAAACATATCACATTTGATTTAGCTGTAATATTGTTAATTTGTGTCTCTATTCTGGGATATCTACATCTTTGTACTAGTGATCCCATTCTGACACAAGCCCTCTGCAGACAGTAGCAGTGATCTCTAGATGTTTGTAAAACTTGCTGAGAATTTGTTTTAATGGCCTCTTTAATGGGAACTGGGGAAGAACTGCACTATCACAACTGTTCTCTCTGCAGTGGTGCAGGAAGCCATTGAGTTCTTCGTGACAGTCTCACAGTTTGGTGTACCCCAGGCACTGCTTGGAGTCCGCAGGATGCTGCCCCTCATATGGTCAAAGGAGCCTGGAATTAAGGAGGCTGTGCTGAATGCCTACAGACAGCTCTATCTGAACCCCAGCAAGGAATCTGAGAGGTATGGATCTTCCTAATCAGATTTTTTTATTCTTTTCCCTCCCCCCCATTCCCTTTCTGCTGTTGGGAATGGGGTATGGACAGGAGGAGAACTGAGAGTTGGCATGCTTCATGTGAGCTGAAATGTGAGGTTATTATCTGAGTATCCCAGTCTTCCTGCAGGACCTACTGCTGAGCTTCTGTTCTTGGTTTGTCTTAGAGCTCATGTGTAGGAGATTCATGCAGCAAGAAAACTCTGTGAGACCTTGCAAAGCAGATGCTGAGAATTACTTGAAGTTAAACTGTTGTCAGGCACTAATATTTATTCTCATAAATTTCACTTTCGTACAAAGCATTGCCTAAATAGTCTGGGTAGGGTCCCTGTCTGATAGAGAACAAGAGGAGTTAATTATGAATTTTTCTCTTGCCAGAAGGGCTCTTGATTGGCAAAAATGAATTTCAGCCCATTAGGAGTCACCTGTTGATATGGAGTCATCCTATGTCCAGGAGTCTTATATACTTCACTCTGTGGGCAAAGTTGTTGGCCAGTGTCAGTTGTTGGAGTTTCTTATAACTGTAGTTGTTCATTCTGCTGGGATAATAAGAGAAACAGTGTGGTCTAAAGTTGAAACTATTTCTGTTACCATACCTCAGGGTTTTTAGCTGACAAGTCATACATGCTGTGGCCTTGGTCACGTGTAGGCATTCGTCTTCTGATGCACACAACATATTCCTCATTTCTTTATCCTTCACACTATACAAGGTTTGTTCTTATTTGGGTGCTTTCACATGTATTTCTGTTTGTATTTCAGTCAGACCCGTCTTAAATCTTTTTCTAACAATTTCTACATGCCTTAGATGTTAAGGATGTTAAAGGGTCTTTGTTGCTTATCCTTCTTGAGGATTTGGTGGTGGGAGCTGGCTACCACTTGCAAGTTTGCTTTTCCCATACTAGAGAAGAGCTGTGTCTCCTCTCTGCTGTGGCACTTGCCCTTTTTTAGTGCTTACACACTTGTAAATCCTGTTGGATACTCGTGCAATAAGTGTGATCCATAACTCACCCTCATTTGTACCATCAGGCAAATAAAGAGCACCTGCTGCTTTTTATTTCTTCCTGATAATATTTCCTGGAAACAGTACTCCTGCAGTTGGTGCTCTGTCCTTATTTGTTCATAGAGAGATTTTCAGTTTCTAGGGAATTGTACTTTGACTTGTGGTTGTGAAGAAACTAGGAAGTGGCTGCTCAGTGCCTCTGATTGGCTCTTTAAGCACCAGAAGAAGCACCAGTGCATAAGGCAATGGACTTATAAGCCCACATCATGGTCATTGGCACTTGAGTTGGATGACTTTGAGAACTCAAGTTTGTTGTGGGAGTTTTCCTGATCCTGTGGATCATCACTGTTCTCCATCAGATGTTTTCAGCCTTTTCAATAGGGCAGTAATTGTGACAGTTGCTTTTTCTTTACCTTTGAATATTTTATTGTTATTTTTCTCCTTTTGAAGGGCCAAGGCACAGGCCCTGGTGCACTCTCTGCCTCTCATCATGGTGGATGCATCACTGGGAACGATACAGTGCTTAGAGGAGATAGTGAGTATTTGCCTTGCCTGGGTTTGGGTTGTGCATCTGTTTTATTCAAACAGTAGTCAATGCAGATTACATCTTTACTTTGAAGTTCATTCTCCTTTGCCTCTCTCTAATTTTTTAATTGCATCCCTTTTGCAGATCTCAGAGTTTGTGCAGAAAGATGAAATCAAGCCTGCTGTGACCCAGCTGCTTTGGGAGCGATTCACGGAAAAGTCTCCATGCTCGTCGCTGGAGCGCCACGCTGCCGTGATGCTGCTGGGGATGATGGCACGGTGAGCCTGGGGCCAGGTCAAAGCCTCTGAGTTGAAGGGTGTTCAGGGAGTCAATTTTTATTGAAGAACTGTGGGTGCTGCATCAGCTGACTCTTTGGCTCTAGCTTCAAAAATAGTAACCTTATCGTGGGGTAATGAAGCCTGGAACTGAACATAGTTGTGCTGGATCCCACCAACACGGCCTCTAAATGACTATGATGAGATTATTTTCCTTGTGTGAATGCCCATCCCTTCCCAGAGTTTACAGCATCACAACTCTGCAGCTTTGTCAGTGTTTGGATAAGAACAGTGAGAAGCTGCTGAGTAGAGATGTCTGGAGCCTTCAGCATGAAGAAAAACGAATCTGTTTCTCTTTCTGGGGGCAAAACATTGTATCTGCACTAAAAGGTTTTCACTTCCTCGGTTTCCCCTTTGGCATTCACCTTACTTGCTCTTCTTGCTGTCATTACTTCAGTCCTTCATTAGTCAGAAACAGGCCTAAATAATGATGATCCTAAAGTTCTTTCACAGACAGAAATGGGAACGGGTGAGTATGGATTTGGGATTGGCTTTTTTGGATAAATGTTGGTTTGGTTTGGTTTGTTTCCCACATTAGAGGAAGGAATGGTATATGTCACAAGTCCTGAGCTCCTCTACTCTTTCCTACTTTCCAGCATTTTTGTTTTTCTTACCCCTCTAAATTTTGGTCCTTTCTGATGGGAAAAAAGAGTCAAGAATCTTCTTTCTTTACAAAGAGACTGTTGATCACTATGGAGAAACTCATCTCCTAGAGGAGAGTGGATTACACTGGCTTCTGTGGAATACTGCTTGCTGCACCTCTAGCTGTATCTTGAGTCATTTGGATGGGTTTTATTTTTTCCCCTCCTATTCACACCACTCCCTTCCACAAGGCACAAGCAGTATTTCTCTTGGTTATCCATAGTTCCATAAACTTTCAGCAGCACCTCATGTGATATCCCCATCCCTTCCATTCCACAGAGGAAAGCCAGAGATCATAGGTACCAACCTGGACATCTTGGTGACAATGGGGCTGTCTGAGAAGGCTTGTGTAGACTACAGGCTGCCTCAAGAAGTATGCAATGTTATTTCCAAGCTTGCCAGTAACCCTAAGGTAAGGCTATGGGTTTGTTCTTTAGGTCATCCAGAAACAAAGAAAGGGGGGAAATTGTTTGCATGGAAGAAAAGAGAGAGGTAATTAAATTTTTACAGATTTTGAAATTAAGTAGGTTGAGACCATTCAGCAGCACTGTCTGGAAAGCTTAGCACACACCAGTGAACATGCAATAAAAGAATTTTCATTAGGCAACAGGCTGGATTCAATTAGTAAAGAGTTCAGTGCACAAGAAAATATGTTTTCCTTTCAATTCTCTTCTTCAGACTCCCAATTCTAAACTGATTTGTGTTTTCTCAACCATGAAGCCCTTTCCTCTACTGATGTTTTCTGGTGGTGTGATTCTTTTGCCCTCCCTATTAATTGATATTCAGGAGTTGTCAGCTGTACAGCAGAATATAAAACATGAAAGGCTCTCAAACCTGTCCATGTTGTACTTAGAACAACACGATGGTTGATGGCTTCTTTCCCTGGGAAACAATTTATACTTCTTTTTTTAATACACTTGGAAAAAAAAATCTGTTTTTTTGACTCAGTCATTTGTGGCATTTTAGTTCAGGAGTTCTATCACAAAAGGAGTCCTCCTTTACAGAGCAGCATCATTCTGTGACAGCCCCTTCCACTGGGGATGTTGCTGCATGAACTTCATGAGTTAATGTGTATCACAACATTCTTAAGTATTCTAAAGATGGCTGTAATTCAATTTTTTTGGTTGACTTAAGTCTGCAGTTAAGCTTGTGTGTGAAAAGGGGACTGAACTGAAAATATTTGGCTGACTGACAACAGCTCTTCTCCCCCACCCATCCTCCCAACCAGAAATCAGGAGTTGAAAATCAGATGACTCAGGAGTTCTTGTTTCAAGCTACTGAAAGCTGGTAAATCCCCAAGTAAATTCTGTTTTGTCCAAGTATATATTCATCAGGCAGACACAGGTGTGTGCTGGGACACCTCAGGTATTGTCATACTTGGTTTAGTATTTCTCTAGGTTATCTTATTCCCAACCTAAAAGGTGGTGTGACTGATACAGAATATATGCAACAACCTTAGTGTGAGGTGGTCTTGGATCCAGACCTATCCTGTGTTATTTCCACTGATGATATTTTGCTTTTAAACAAACCCATGTGGTTCTGGAGTACCCCAAGGCAAGCTGACTTACTGTTGTTGACTCTAAGATGCTCCAGAGGTTTCCCTCTTTATTCATTGCAGAGAGTAAGTAAATAATATCAGATTTTAAATGAATCCTTTTGACATTTCAAAGAGTTATTTTGATTTAAGGTGAGAAGTGTCTGGGTTGGCCTGGGATCATCATTTGGTCAAGCTTTAAATCCTCCCAGTGTAGTCACCATGCTGTCACAAGTGACAGTAATGTCCCTGCTGCGTGTTTAGCAGCAGAGCAGTACTGCATGTCCCTGGCATGGGTTTGATGAACATTGTGCACACAGGAAGGCTGAGTACTGGGAAGGGCATGGAGGGATCTCGTGTAACTCACCTGTTGTCTCTGCAGCCAGCACTGGAGAAGAACAGTGCCCCTTTTCGACTGCCCCAGAACCACATGCTCTTTGGTTGTTTGAGTGAGACTGTGAGTAAAGGTGAGCCCAGGTCAGCAGGAGGTTTGGAGGAGATGAGGTTGGGCTGTGAGACCACCTGTGTTATCATTGGTATGTGTGGGTACATTGCTCCCTCTTCCCACCAGGCTTTGCCCAGCCAAGCAGTCACTGGATCCCCTTCATGGAGGCAGCTGTAACACTCATCTACCAGCTAGCAGAAGGGGCAGAGGAGATCTGTGCTGACATCCTGCATGTATGCAGTCAGCAAGCTCTGGAGAAGCTGCAGGAGGCTGATGAGCAGAAAGCTGGTGAGGAAAAAAGCTGATGAAGGAAATCTGTACCTATGGTTTCCAGTGCTGCTTTGAGTGGCCTTGAGTAACTGCAGGAGAGCAGAGCTGAGGGGCTGGTGGAGCTATTGGCATGGGAGGGTGTAAGTGCTGTGAAGGAGTCTGTGGAGTGTGGAGATGGGTTATACAGTGAGACTTGGCACTGACTAACAGGGAAGAGGTCTAGATCAACACTGAACTGGGGCCATTTTTCTCCTTTAGATGCAGGGGATTCTCCACGCAGAGACTCTGATGGTTCTGGCAGTCTCTCCACGTTCCTGCTGCTGCACCTGGTGGCCCTTGTGGGACAGGTGGCACTGCAGCAGGTAGCATATTTGGAAGTGTCAGTGAGTGCAGAGCTACGCAGGCGCCGCCTCCTCAAAGAGGAGAAGACCAAGAAGCAATCTGACATCAGCACAAAGAAGCAGAGACCCCAGGTGAGAGCCAAGGGGTTTTTTTCCTGTGAGCAGCTCTTCTGGTCCCAGCTACAGCAAGCTTCTGGAGAATGCAATCCTGAGGCTGCATGAGGTACAGGGCAATGTGTGCTTCAGGAATAGAAACAGACACATATTGGTCAGGACTGACAGGGAGAGCTGAGGTTCTTGGATGACCCTATTCAGTAAAACTCCCACACTGGTCTAGAGTTTTGAAGAGGCAGAGGGGAGGGAGTGAAGGGTGATGTCCTGGCCATGCTTATCCTCCTGCTTCAGGCAAACATTCCCCTTTCACTCATCACCTTCTTCCTTACCAGTGCAATCTTTTGCAACTGATGCAGTAGTGGTGAATAAACATCCATATGTGCCCTGGAGTTCTGGAAAAAGGCATCCTAGAACCCCAGTTCAGGAGATTTGAGAGTCCTATCCTCCTAGGTAGTAATGATGAAGGTTCAACAGTAGTCTTTCTAATGTGATTTGGATGTTACAAATGCCCTGTTTGGTTAGGTCTATCTTGGAACACTTTCCAGAGTGTGATGAGGCTGACTTTCCTGGGTAAGAATAGAGAAAAACATTGAGTCCATCTAGGTATCCAGTCTCTATTAGATGCTTATACTGCTAAGTCTACAGAGAACTTTGTAGTTCATTTCCTCATCCGCCTGCTTATCAGTGTCACTACCATTTTCCACACAGGAGGAGGTTATTATGGGATTTTCAAAAAAAGTAGCAGTTGGATACAGATTTGGTCCCCATTGCAATGCCCATGTCTCCTTTCTTCCCTTGTGTTGCTTTTTATTTGCTATAAGGTTTCCCATAATCTTGCTCACAAAACCAGCAATTCAAAGGCTGCTTTGAGCTTCTTGGTTTTAGTATTTGAATGTCCCTTAAGTTATGCAGGACTCACACACTGATGCTGGATGTCTCCTAGGTCTGTTTTATCTTAGTAGTGTCAGTAGTTTAAGCTTTCTTTACATTCTGGGCTCCTCATTACAAGAGAGGCATGGTGCTCCTGGAGCAGGTCCAGTGGAGGGCAATAAAGATGATTAAGGGACTGGAGTATCTCTTAGAAGGAAAGGCTGAGGGAACTGGGCCTCTTACAAGCCTCAAGGCTGAGAGGGGACCACATCAATGTCTGTAACTATTTGAAGATGGGGGTGCCAAGAGGATGGAGCCAGACTGTTCTTGGTGGTGCCAAGCACTAGGACATGAGGCAGAAATTGATGCACATAAAGTTCCACCTGATTATGAGGATGAACTTCTTTACTGTGGGGGTGCCCAAGCACTAGAACAGGTTGCCCAGAGAGGTTGTGGAGTCTCCCTCACTTGAGATATTCGAGAACTATCCAGACACAATGCTGTGCAATGTGTTCTAGGAAGACCCTGCTGGAGCAGATGATCCACTGTGGTCCCTTCCAACCCAACTATGTGATCCTGTGATTGGTGTTGTGTAGCATGTGGACTGGCAAATCCCAGACTGCCCTTCACAGCTTCATTCAGTTCTTGGGGGAAAGTTGGTTATTAGACTGTGTCAGTCTGTTCTCCAGTCTAGTTGTGCAGCTGGTAACACGCATGTACCTCACACCTGAGAGAAGAGAACCCTGTGAAGAAAGAGGTTATTGTTGCCTGACATCTTTCTTACAGTCTCCTCTCTGCACAGAGCACAGGGAACGAGACCACTATGGAGGAGGAGCTGGGCCTTGTGGGAGCCACGGCTGATGACACCGAGGCCGAGCTCATCCGCAGTATTTGTGAGACAGAACTCTTGGATGGTGAGTGTGGCTGCCACCAAGCAATACTGGCTGTCTGCCTGTGTGTAAGAGCAGGTACAGCAGGCAACAGGTCCTTAGGAGGAAGGCTGTTTCCTCTGGAAGGAAGCACTGTTATTTTCCATGGTGTAACTTTCCACGTAGGCTGTCTGTTTCTTGGCTCTGCCTTTCTGGAGGTGGTTGTTCAGTGGTGAAAGTGAGTCAACCAGTTACTGTAGTTTGCAGCAGCTCTGAGATAAATGGAATAATTGTTCTTAAAGCATGATGCACAGTGCTCTCATGCTTGCTGTCTTTATCCCCACTTTCTAGGGAAGCACCTGCTCTCTGCCTTTGTTCCACTGGTGCTGAAGATCTGCAACAACCCTGGACTCCACAGTGACTCGGCACTGTCAGCTGCTGCAGCCCTCACTCTTGGCAAACTCTGCATGATCAGGTACTGCTGAGCCATGCCAGAGTTCTTCTCCCAGCCTTCCTAGTACTAAAGCACAAGCAAATGTTGCAATTCCTTTCCCAAAGAAAGAACAAACACAGTGTTCATAGATCACTTTTTTTTTTTAACTGTTTTTTCCCTCTGCTCTCTGAGAGATGGAATTTTGCTATTTATCCATTCTTTCCTGTACCCTGTCTTGTTAGCTCTGAGTTCTGTGAATCCCACTTGCGTCTGCTGTTCACCATGATGGAGAAGTCCCCCCTGCCTGATGTGAGATCCAACCTCATAATTGCAGCAGGAGATCTAGCCATCCGCTTCCCCAACCTGGTGGAGCCTTGGACATCACATCTCTATGCCAGGTAATGCTACACTCATTGTTGGGAGAGGACGTGAAGAAAACCTTGTGGAAGGGTGACACTGGACCTCCAGAAGGTGAGAATGACCCCAGAAAGCAAATTTGAAGATGCTGGTGCAGGGAGACCAGAGCTTTGGGCTGTCAGGAGTACCAATAACTCAGAGACATTCCCTTGGTGCTTTCTGCAGTAACTGTTTGCTCCTGTCAGGTTGCAGGACCCCTGCCCAAGTGTGAGGCAGACAGCTGGGCTGGTGATGGCTCACCTCATCCTCAAAGACATGGTCAAGGTGAAGGGCCAAGTGAGTGAGATGGCAACTCTGCTCATAGACCCAGAGGAGGCAATCGTGGCAGTGGCTCAGAACTTCTTTGGTGAACTGGCCAACAAGGCAAGTGGATGCTCAGGGACCTTATTTCACAAGAGCAGGCAAGGGCTGTTGGAGGCTGGATCAATTACATGAGCCCTGGAGGTGTGTTAATGGTGTAGAGCCATTGGTCTGTCTCTCTGTGGACTAAATAAGGGTAGTTAAAAGAAATTTTGCAATACAAGTTTTGTTTCATCCTTGCTTGATGTTGCTGAATTTGACCTCATCCAGTCACACTGGAAGGCAGGCTCCAAACCACTGCCTTTTCCTTTTGCTTGCTTGTGTATGCCCAGCACAAGGTTAGGAGCAATTTTCTGTAGCTCACCTTTAGGCCTTACAGCAGAGTTCCCTGACCATATGGCTCAGGCAGTGCACCTTCTCTGAAACTTTTCTGAGTTGTTCTTGGCTGTGGGACACTGAGATACTTAAATTGTAGCAGTTTCTGCCCAGGCAGGTGAGAACAGAAGCAGTGTTACCCCCACTGTTCCTTCCATGTGCAGCCTCACCTGGGCCCTTCAGAGTTTGAGATTTTCTGCCTGAGAGGCTGCAGTGACACTGGGGCTTTTCTGTCTTGGTTTGCTTTGTTAAAGCAGAGCTGGCCACCTGACTGCACTGACCTCCTACCTCTGCAGAGTGCATGACTATGCTATATATAAAGCTATGTAAAAGCAGTGGGAAAGAGAATATGGATTGGACCTTTTCAGGCAAGAAAATGAGAAGCAGTTCTGTGAACTGAAGGGCTGTTTCCTTTATCAGGAAGCTTTTTTTGTTGGGTTGTGGCAAGGTTGGAAGGCAAAGAAACTGCATCCAAGTCTGCCAAAGAGCAGAGCTGGAGTGCAGTGTTTAGCTTGTTGGTTGGCTGGGTTTTTTCCCCCCCAGCCAAATAGTCCTGGATAGGTTTGGCTGGCTGTGTAAGCTCATTTCAAAAAGCTGATGCTTTCAGTCAGTAGATTTAGGGTGGAGAAAAAGGAGGTCATTTTAAGTGGGCAGCTTATTTGGCTTGACTCAAATTATCCTTTCTAATTCTGTATCTCATGTAGAAACTTGTGTTCTGCACAGGGTAATGCTGTCTATAACCTGCTTCCAGACATCATCAGTCATCTCTCGGATCCTAACAGCGGCACAGAGGAGGAATCCTTCCACACTATTATGAGGTATTCTGAGGTTAAATAAATCCCTTATTTCCAGGACTATGTTTATGCAAAGGGGGTGCCATATCAAGGGAAGAAAAACTACACTGACATGTACAAAATGCTTTTTCAGTTGTTCTCTTTGATCTGACTTTTTCAGTCTGTACTGGAAATGGAGTCATGCTGAGGGGAATTGATTTTAAAGCCACACAGTTGGAAGTGAGGAGAGACTCTACAAAGAGTAACCACCAACTCAAAATTACTTTCCCTTTGGAAAATAGTTGGTTTTACGCATGGGAACATGGATATGTGACATTAGGAAAACACAACAGGTTTTAAAGTCTGCTGCCTTTGTCATTTTGGTGGCTACTGGAGTTTGTAAGCAGTTTTAGTAAAGCTGTAGTTACAGTAACAGGTTTGGGTCTGGGTTAGCTTTCTCGTGGTTTGTTTTGTGTGGGGGTTTTGTTTGTGGGTTTTTTTGTTTGGTTGGTTGGTTGGTTTGTTTTTTGTTTTTGGTTTTTTTTTTCTTGTTTGGTTTCTGTTTTTTTTCAAGAAAGTCTGACTCTGGAATATAGAGATCTTGGAATATTTCAAACTGAGGTTACTGGTTGCTCATAGACAGCACTAATAATATCTTTATTGGTAAACTACAGACATTTTCCTCTCATTTCTGAAACTTGACCACGTGAGGGTTTTTCTGAGTTATTTGAATCCCTATGGATTATAGAGAGGAGGTGTTAGACAAAAGTATTGCTGTTGCTGAAGAGAAGAACAATAAAATCTCCTGTGATTTTTTCAAGTAGTCTTTCTGTCTATGAGAATCCAGTGCATTTAGGAAGAGAGATGGGATTTTGGATAGGTAGGAATTGCAAGACACAGAAAAGGTCTATTAGTGAGGGTGTATTTGAAACTACAATTAATTTAAGGTTGCAAAAGTAGATGGATATCTTTGCTTCAGCTTTAATTAAAGAGGGTAATGTGAAATACTGGGAATTATAGCTTGTGGTTCCTGACAGCACACATAGAAGTGGAAGTTAATGCCTGAAGTGAAACAAACCATCATAGGTAGACAAGAGGCAGCATGTAAAAAAAATCCAAATAATTTTGGAATTTCCAATACTGTTCTTAATTAATATCAAACTGAAGGTGTTACCACAGACATAGAGCATAATTGTAGCAATTACATTAAAGCGTGATTGGGGGTTAAGACAGGTGTAAGATGAACTTTTTACTTCCAACAACATTTGTGGAGAGAATTGGAGGTGTCTGGCAAATAAGAGAAGAGGGATTTAACAATGTAGATAAGTATCAAATTAGCATCAGGATAATTAATTTTAAAGACCTGATCATCAGTTAACACACCACGTATCCTTTATATAGGTAAAGAAGGGAATTAGAAGTTAAAGATTAATTGATGCTGGAAAAAATGCAAAGGGAGGACTCTTGACAATGCTCTACTATGTATCTTAGAAAAGCAGCTTGGTGTGGTGGTTGTAGACATAACAAAGACTGAACAAGGAAGTGCTTTAGAACAACTATATCAAGGCCAGTGGCAACCTGACTGAGTTAAAGTTAAAAGAAATGTTGGTACAAAAAATGGGGAGAGCATCAGGACCTTCTTAATAAATAGAAGTTATTCAGTGATTTCTCTGAGGACATAGTGCAAAATGCACCAGTACTTAACTGTGCTGAAGTCCAGGTGTCTCTATTCCTCAAGAAGCTAATGGATTAAGTTAGCATTTAAGTTCTGTTAGACTTTGTTCCCATTTTAGTGCAAAGTAGTGCTCACTTTTGCATTGATCTAAAGTGCAACAACACACTTTCAGCAAGGAGTGAAAAAGTCACAAGCATGGTTTTGAGGAGGGAAAACGCTGCATGCCACAGTGCTCCCCTCAAGGTTTGCCTGTCAGACAAACTAGTCTGTCAGTGCAACTTGTGAAGTAAGGAGATTGTCTGGAGGTGCTGCATGCTCTTAAAACTGAATGGAAGGAGCAGATAAGAAGTCAGCACTGGTGCCTTTTCAGCACCCCTCCTCCCTGAAATGCGGATTCCTCTGTGGGCTCTAATCTTTTGTGCTTTTTTCCCCTTGCAGACATCTGTTCTCCTATATTACAAAAGACAAACAAACAGAGAGCTTAGTGGAGAAACTTTGTCAGAGATTCCGGACTGCCAGGTGGGTTGTAATCTTAATTTTCCTGACAAGTGTTTCTGCTTCTCAGGATTTTTCAGAAGATAGGAGCTTGTATGTGGTGGTTGTAAAAGGTTCCCATTATATTCTTCAATTGACAAATGCAACATAACTTGGTTTAGGTCCTCCCTTTTTTTTTAGCTACTTTATCCTAAAAATACACGAATACTTATAAATTGAGGTTCTTGGTTTTATTATGCAGTGATTCCCCTCTTCCTTCCTTTTTTAAGGAAAAAGTTTTGTGACAGTCTAGATCTGCCTTGTAGCTGAGCAAGGAGACATCCCACATGTGGATTTTATATACCTTTGTGATCCTTCTCCACAGGCTATTCCCTTGCAGCTCAGCTAGGAAATCAGTGTGTTCAGCTGAGAAGTTGGGATCTTTCCAGCAGTCCTGCCTGGGGTAATCTCAACTATCAAGCTGTTACAGGCCTGTCCTTGTTCTCTGTGCATGGGCTGCTTAGTACCAACTCTATGCCTGGGACTCTGTTCTGGGTTTTTTATTATTATTACTTTACCTAAGGGCCTGTGCCATCATACACTTTGGCTTTTGCTCTGCTCCATCTCCAAGATGTGCATACCTTGCTTGTGCATTGCTGATTACAGAGTATAGAGTGCAGGACCCATGCTGTGAATCTGGGATATCATTTTGGATTTTGAGACTTTTTTGTTGCTTTTCTCCTTCTCCCCACGCTGTAATTTCACTGATCCAGGCATATACTTTTTGTTTCCTTCCAAGATGAATAATAGAAATTTATCTCCTTCCATTCCAGTGAGATATCTTCATTTTAACTTCCACTGGCTTTGGTGTACCCTGCTTCCCTCCATTCCTGTGGTTTTCCTTCTCCATTGTTGTGGCTTTGCCCTTGAGATTTAAGCTGTCTGCTTATCTTGGCCATTTGTGCACAGTGCCTGGGCATGTGACCTGCTCAGCTGCCTCAGGGAGTTGCATATTTCCCAAAATATTTGGATTTTGTTTCCTGAGCAAGAGTGGAGAGTGGTCCCTCTCTCCAGCTCCCAGGAGCACTGGTGAGCTCTTCACACCACGTTTGTAATTAACTGTCTGTGTGTATGTTGTGTCTCGCCTTTAGTAAAATGCCTTGATATTTCTGTACCACGAAGGTGATCAGCTTGGTGCACACTAGTGGTACTGCTAGAGCAAGACTCTCACTCCAGGCTAAAACAGGAGCTTATCAGAGCAGATTTGCAGCCACCATCACCCTCCTTAGCGTTTCTGGAGTTCTAAACATAGGAACTTGCCAGGTGTCATTCACACTGTACAGATGGAAGCACCTGGATGCTGCAGCTTTGTTCTCCATCTGTCTGGGTTTGAGCTGAGCGTCCTGAGACACTGTGTGCTGGACAGACTTGAGGCCCTCAATTAGTGTATATTAAAAATAGGGGCTTTGGCCTTGCTTTTTTCCCTTCCCATACCATCCCAGTGATCTACATTAGGGATGTTAGTTTGTGCTTTTGTTTTTTCTTTCCCTTTGGTTTTATTCCAGTAACTTTTGCTGGAATTTCAATGTAGTCATTCTCTGATACAGCATTTGTTATTTGTTGACTTTATAACTTAATGAATATGACCTTCTTTATGTAACTAACCAGGAAAGGGAGAGAGAACATCAAATACAGCTTCTGCTTGAGATCATCTCAAACATGCAAAAATGAACAGCTGGGGGGGTTGTTATGTGGTGGAAATAAGGCCCTTCAAGAGGAGTCCTTACCTCACTGAGTCTTTTCCTCCCGGTCAGCAGTAACTTCTGACATTTTTCAAACAAGTGACTGTGCTCTTCAGCAGTGGAGCCTTCATGTTTTTCCAACAGGCACTAAGTCAGTGTCATGGAATACAGCGGTGGTTATCTGTGGTGTGGCACAGCACCCTATCACTGACCTGTAACAGAACAACCTGAATCTCATGTTCTCCAGGGCAGAAGCACCTGCAGAAATAATGCTGGTAGTTCTGGGTGAGATGTGCTCATCCTCACACACCCCTTTTTGTAGGAGCTAACGGTGATCTTTGTCTTTCCCAGGACTGAACGTCAGTATCGGGATCTGTCCCATTGCCTTGCTCTGCTTCCAGTCTCAGAACGGGGCCTTCACAAGCTGCAGGACAACTATGACTGCTTTGCAGACAAGCTCCAAGATCCAGCTGTCTACAATTGTTTCCAAACTGTGCTGGCTCGATTCCGCAGAGCAGGTGTCAAACCTGAGACTAAAGTAAGGCTGTGGGACAAGGGTCCAGCCCAGAAAACAATTGCTTTTTACATGCAGGGACTGGAAAGCCGTTTTAAGCAGACTATTCCTCAACCCTAACAATTTATCAATTTTTTTATTTAACTGGATGGCAATTCTGCTATGGATGTAACACTTTCCTCACTTTCTCTTTTTTTTTCCCCTGCACTGCTGTTTTATATCTCCATCAGGCTCTAGCTGAAGAGCTGGAGCAGAAGCTGTCTGCCTCCCATAACCGAGGACTGGATTCCACAGAGACATGCCAGGACGGTAGTCAGACTCCAATGCCAGCACCAGCCAAGCGGAAGCCAATAGGAAGTATGTTCGTTTTTGTGAGATTCCAGCCTTCCCCTGATCCTGCAGTCCAGCAGAAACACTTAAGGACTTCTCCTCACCCTTACAGACAGAAGTTTTCTGCCTTTCTCTTTTTTTTTCCCTTTTTCTTGACAGGTTCGCGCCGCCGGCCCCTAAGCCCAGCCAACTCAGATAATGATTTTGCCACGCCCCCATCCCGCATCCTCCGAAATCATAAGCGTGCCCAGAAGCGCCCCCCACGCAAAAAAGCCATCATTACCTTCTCCAGCGACGAGGAGAACAACTCTGAGGATGGTAAGGCACTGCACACATGTGCTCTAAGGGGGGGAAGGACTACAGATTCGGCCCAACAGGGATGTCCTTTTGGTCATGGGCTTCAGACCACTGTGGAGGTTGCCTCTAGATTTCTCTGCTCAGGGCAGTGGAGTGCTCATTATTGACACGTTTTACTCTCTTTAGAGCTATTGACAGAATTAAGAGAAGAAGAAACCCCCACCAAAACAACTCCCATCACCAGATCTTCAGCCCGACGGCGGCGCTGAAGGAACCATCTGCCACTGCCTTTAACTAAAAATAAAACTCCCTTTATGCAACCGTCGCCTTCTCTTGTCTGAACTACCCCAGAATACAACAGTGCTTTAAAGGAGGACAAAATGGAAGTTAACACCAGGCTAAAGCAATTCCAGCCCTTTCTTCTGATATCTCCACAAGAAAGGCAGTGATGATGAACATAGTTGCCACTTGGACTGATTTTGCCCTGACTTTGCAGATGAGAATAAGCTGCGTCTTATTAATTTTTTTTTATTTTAATCTTTGGAAGAAAGTCTAAGAAGAGCCAAACTACCCACAGAGTACAAAATGCTCATTCCTTTATTATTTTGTATGTGCTTTATACTACACTATTCAGCTTTTATCACAGGACCAATGCAGTGGTGCTGGGTTTAGGCCCTTTTATATTTCATGCTTTTTGAAGCTCTTATCCTGTAAATCCAAGCCAAGGGTTTTGAGGTGAAGGCACCTGCATGTTTTTCTTGTGCATATCTCATCAAAGAAATGTTTAGGGAGTGGGGTGTGAGGAGAAAGGGAGAGAAAGGCTAACTTAGACTAGAGCACTTGAATAAACAATAGGTAAAGTCCATAGGAAAAAATACAACTTTTAAAAGCTAAAATACCAAAACCAATCCAACACTAAAACTTTGGAAGTAACTTGTAATAATGCTAATTTTAAAAGTTACTAAGAATACTGATACCCTTGATGGTCTTACTGCTTTCTGGAATATATTTGCTGCAAATCCAATTATGTTTCAAGTAAAATTGGCACTTGGGTTTTTTCATTTTGTAAATGCCACATCAGTTTTCAAGTCAGTCCTGGCACTCCTTAAACTGCCCTGTGAACATGAAGTGCCCTAAATTAGATTGTGTTAATCACATAAATAACCTTTAACCTTCTGTCTAGAGGCAAGTTGGCATTTGTCCCAGAGCTCTTACTACAGAATTATTTCCTCTTACCTTGTCAGCCGCCTCGAAAGCAGACTAGTCACTAGCTGGGCAGGAATGGGAAGGGTGCTCCTCCTCTCCACTGGTTCTTGCAGAGCTGCAGTCTCTGTCTCTGAGGCTCTACCACCTTCCCACAGTTATGCTCATGGGTTCACCCAGCAAGTAGAGCATGCTGCTCAGTTCCCTTCTGCTCTGGCTGCAGAAGCAGCTGCTGTAGCTTATTTTGATCCCTGTTAAAAAAAAAAAAGTCATTAGGAAGTGCTTAGCTTTGCACTAACCTGAGCATACCTGAATGGACATAATCATATGCTTCCAGAAACAAGTAAAGTGGGGAATGATGGGATAACAGGTGTATTTATAAACACCCCACTTGAGTCCCATGACTCAGGGAAAATACTTGCCCACTTGCCACCAGACTAAAATAGCCAAATACCAATATAGATATGCTCCAACTCCAGAGCACGCCAGAGCGCCAGTAGCCTCAGGACAATCACATGAAATACAAAGATCAGAAAGCTACAGCAATGTTGTCCTCCTCCCCTCCTTCCTGATAAAATATTCAGTGAGGGCTCCAGGAGGCAAAGGTAGCAGCTACAGCATTGACAGTAAATACAACACAGAGTCATGCACACCATACGTGATTCCCTCACCACCCACAGGGTATGACACTCGCATACAGGAATCAAAAAAGCAAAAAACAGCATATATGGATGTCTGCCCAGGCTCAAAGTTTTACAAGCAATACATCTTGTCTCAATGTGAGATAATATGTTGCTAATAATACAGTAGGGGTGATATGAATGGGTGGATAGAGGAAGTGAGGTGGCCATAAAACTCTTAGGCATTGGCTCACCTTCAGACCATACTTTTCCACTACAAGCGGCTGAACTTTTTCCTTGAGGAAATCAACACAGTCATCCTTCTGGAAGGAGGGTTTGGCAATCAGTAACTGGACTGAGATGCTGGCTCCTTCACTGCTTTGCAGTCTGTCCTTTGCTCAGGACACTCAGACAATGTACTACCTGGGCAAGTGAGAGTGAGGAGTCAGTGGGTGAGAGCTCTGACTGGTCCCTTTCTGCAGATTTTTGAGGTGGAGCACCTTCCTCTCCTCCCTATCCTCCCCTCGTATCAGAAGATTTAGCAGTCCTGTGTCATGGACAAAGGAAGTTCTGAAGAAAGATGAGGCAAAATCCAAGAGGAGTTTGGACAGCTACACAGTGGCTACAGCCTTAAGTAGATATTTGCTGCTCTTCTGTTCCTCACAAACATATATTTTGGTGGCTGCCAAAATGACCATAAATCACTGCTGAAGGAGTAATCCCGCTCCCCTGCTCCTGAGGCAGTGGGATTACTCAGTGCCAAGATCAATGGTGTTTCCATTCTCTAGGGACTCCTGACCATGGTTGCTCTGAACTCCTACAAATGGTACCAGTGGAATAATGTGAATATTGTACACTTCTAGAGCCTGCAGCAGCCATCATCCCTATCTATCACCTTGGGCCAAGGGGTCTTCCCTCAGGGTTCTTCAGTTCCCAGATCTCCCAATCTCCAGATGCCCTGCTCCTTTCCTATATGAGCAACTGTTTGTAGAAGGCTGATTGTGATTCAGCAGCACTTTTCTGGTCTTGCAAGCTCTAGAGTCAGTGCCCCAGCATCCAAGGGGAAGGGTTTTTATAAAGGAAACTTGTTAGCATCAGAGAGGAATAAAGGACAATAACCTATTTGAGTCTGAGAAAACTGGGGCAATCAAGGACTTGTCTGCCAAAGCCTTTTCACTTCACAGTCACTGCCAGGACATGTCAGAGTAACTATTCAGTTCTACTGCAGTCCCAGCAAGGATCTGGGACGCAGAGCAGCTGCAACATCATGGCACCTGAGTCACTGAGCACCTGCATTTTACCCAGGCTTTGCTGGATTTGCAAGAACTTACAAGAATCTGCAAGAAAATTTGCAAATTTTCTGCAGTCTCTGAAGTTTCTTGCTTGATATGGGAGAGTGATGGCTCTTTCCCTCTTGCCAGTTCCAGCTCTTGCTGAACCCAAGGAGGGCACTTGTCATTTGAGTTCTCAGACCCTGCCCGCCCCTGCAGGGCTCAGTCTTTGTGCGAGTGGACTGGAATTTTGGAGCAGTTGCAAACACATTTCTGGCATTCTTCTTGCAGTATGGGGGCCACCCCGTTCAAGGGATGCCAGATCAATTGCTGCTATATTTCATATCAAAACCAAAGCGCTGTTGCTTTTGTACTTACCTTTCCCTCAGCAAAGAGTGACTCTGACTCACGTAACCGGTGTGTTCCAGCGGAGCTGCTCCTGCCGGCAGCAGGAGTGCTCGAGCACACTGACTCAGCTCTTTCTGGACAGTCACATGTGACTGGGAAGTACAGAACAGCATCCTCTGGGACAGTTTGCATGCAGCATGAACATGTGCTGACTTCCTGTCCTTCCTCTCTTTTCCATCCCTCTGGAACTTTCACACCACAGGGCTCCTTACACCACCACATCCAGCACAAGGAGGGGCTGACTGTGTGCACACATCCCTGTACCCCGTTTGTGCCCAGGCACCCCATCCTAATGCCCACATGGGGTGCGTGTCCTGTGGCTGTCCAGCAGTCCCGTGTGCTTTGTAGGTTCAAAGTAATCCTGTTTCCCACAAAATGTCTCCGTGGGACCTCGGGAGCCCCTCCATGTGCTGGCCCAGGTGACAGGGTGACAGGAATGCCACACAGGATCACTAGAGCATCACGTTGCTCTGGACACAGCACCTACCATGAGTTGCAGACATCAGCTGGAGCTAACAAAATTGGATGTCCACAGCTGTGCAAAGCACTGCTTCCAGCACCAGTGTCCCACACTGAAGGGCCATACTCACTTCTCGAGGACTGGATGCAAAAGGTTTGTAAAACTTTCTGTTTCCTTGGGCAGAGAAGAAATGGACCCACAAACCTGCATCTGCAAGTGCAAAATGCCTGGAAGGAAGAAAGAGAAAGAGGGAAAGAGAGACAGCAAATATCTGAACTGTGACTTTTGTTATCTCTGGAGAAGACCTTTTTCTAATTTTCTTCTTTCTTTGAAAAAAATAAACAAAAGCAGGCAGAAGAACATGTTCTGTCAAGTTCTGGCCTGACCTGTGCAACTGTACTGAACAAAGGGAAGTTGGGGCTGTTAAACTCTCCCAGCACACCCACCGCTAATCCTGTGCTGGGGTACAGTCCCCCCACTCCTCCCCCCTGACAAACTTTGCTGATTAGTTTCTGTCTTCATACCCAGGCTGACTTCTGCACCCTGATCTCTAAACAGTGACCTCATTGCCTTGTTCAGCTGGTGAGAAACTACAATAAAATGGAAGAGGTAAACAAAGTGGGGGGAACTAATGGCCAGAAGATTTAGGAGGTAGGAATCTGCTCCTTGCTGTCCTGCTCCCATTGTGTGCCTGAGCTTGACAAAGTGCAAGCTGAGCCTCGACAAGCTCTTTTCTGTGATGGTTCCTCTGGAAACTCAGCCCAGTCCTCCAGATGGTGACTTGGGACAGACAACCCGCAAATTATATGCTAATAGTACTAGACCCACGCTCCTGTTACTGCTACAAATTCTGTGTAGTACTGGAATTCACCCACCTTCTGCAGCAGGAGCTCTTCATTCCCAGCCCAACTGTCTCACCAAGATATAAATATTAAAAACAAAAGCCTGTGTTGTCACAGAGCTGAATTTGTGTCCACTCTGTGCAGCCAGTAGTGTGCCTACCTCTACCTGAGCTGCAGTTCATGCTCACACTGATCAGAGAAATCGCATTAACAGCACTCTGCCTATGAGGAGGATGTTCAATACTCCTACACAATGCAGCCTTTAATATCCTCCTTTTGGGAAGTGTTTCAAAGTGTCACCCCATCCCTGACCCTGACAGACACCTCCAAGTCCTGGCCAGCAGCAGCTCAACTCCCATTTGTCTTCCCAGACACTCAGTAAACACCTTTGTGTCCTTTTTCTTTAGAGGAAGGGGTCTTGCTGAGCTCACCCTGAAATATATCACCCTGGACAAAAGGGCTGAAAGGTTCAGGAGCTCCAGGGGGTGCTTCAGCAGGGAGCTGGGGCCAGTTGCCTGCCAGAACCAAAGCTATAAAGGCAGAGAGGGGCCAGGGTCCCACACGGATGCTGTGAGTCCTGCCTTACCTCCCACCAGCCCTGGGCTAAGAAAAAGATGCTGGGGCTTCGGTTGTGGCCTTGCTCATTTTTCCTCTTCTTGGTTCTGCTCTCTGCCAGCGTTCAGACTGTGTCCTTACCAAGACAGAGGCTACAGGTAGGAGGGAGTGGGAGAGACCTGAGGTTGATTTCAGGAGGGGAGGAGGAGGAGGGAGGTTGTGTTTGAACCTCGAATAAGAGGTGGTCCCAAATTCCAACTACAAGAAGGCTGCTGTCTATTCTTGTTGCACTCTGCCCTTCAGCAGCCTCAGCTCTAGGGTGACTTTATAATCCAGCCCCTAAGGAGCTCCAGCATTTCAAGACAGGAAATGGACAAAAGCTTTTTAGTGCTCCGCAAAAGCTTTTAACAATAAAGAACCTGGTCCTTTCTAAGCCCACTCTGTGTCAGCAGCCACCATATATTAGTCATGTCTCTCATCGTGGTTCTGGTTCTGATATTTCAGAAGGAAGATGCATCCTGTTAGGCCAGGAGTTTTGCTCCTAAACTCAGTATTATCCTGCTTAAAGACCCTCTTTAAGGCCAAGAGCCCTGTCAGGATGCCAACAAAGGGCTTCTTCGCTTGAGTAAATTTTTATCCTCAGCAATTACGGCAATAATATTTTTGACTTTCCGATTTAGCCAGCTCCCTCTTACCCAAACCCTAACCTGAGCCCCTGCACCTTGCCTTTACATCACCCTGGGAAAGCCACAGGGAAATAGTCAGGACACGAACTAAAATCACAAGACTGATCCTGCTATGACTCACCACTTTCCCTCCTCGCTGAGGATGTCTGTGTCCGCTTCAGTTAACTTGCTACCACAAAGAGCTGCACAAAGGCACCCTCAGCCTTAGCTCAGCATCCATGTGAGAGACAGATGTAGAACGGCTCCTGCAGGCTGCTTCTGTGGGCAGCAGTGCCATGCCTCCACTGCCCCCAACACACCCCCCAACCCTTGTTTCCCAGCAGTGCTGAGGGCTTACAGTCAGCACAGCTAACCTAGAGGATTTCCAGCAGATGGGGAGTCCCTCTTCCTCACACGTGCTCTGCTCCTGCCTCTCCCTCATCTTTATCAGGTATTTGAGGCAGGACCATCCTTCCCAGCATCCCT
This sequence comes from Camarhynchus parvulus, assembly GCF_901933205.1. Taxonomy (NCBI): domain Eukaryota; kingdom Metazoa; phylum Chordata; class Aves; order Passeriformes; family Thraupidae; genus Camarhynchus; species Camarhynchus parvulus. Next base: position 88,645,413 of record NC_044571.1, on the reverse strand, counting down.
CTGGAAAAATGAAATAGTATACAGTAGCCTGAGCACATAGAGATGCTCAGCATCCACAAAAGGAGCAAGGACTGAAGAGTTACCTTCCAAATCTGGGGCAGGGCAGGACGTGTGTATGGTTTTACCAGAGCAGGGCAATCTGCCCGCAGGCAGAGCTCACAGCAGCTGTCTGCGTGCTGTTTTGGTCAACAAAGTCATTTCAGACAGTGGAAGCTGCTGGTCAAGCCCTTCCCTGTGTCTGGATGCAATGTCACAGCCACAGTGCCATGAGCAGGCACCACTTTAATGTCCTGCCTGAGCCCTCAGGAGGGTAAGGGCAATGGGGTACCAGAGGGTACAGGGCTCATCACCCCTCTTTCCTCCATTTATCCCAGATGCTCCTTTCACGATTGCTGCCCCTGGAGCCCGAGTCCACGCTGATCGAAGAGGACACGAAGGAGGGGTCCAGCTTTGGTCCTCAGCTGCTCTCCTCCACTCTCCCCTTCCTCCCATCTGGGGTTAGAGCCGCCCGTCCATCCCTCTGGCGCAAGAACCTCGCCAGTCGCAAGTGGGCACTGCCTGGAGATTGGGCCTGGAAGGCCATGCCCAGAGGTTGCTTCGGGCTGAAACTGGACCGAATCGGGACCTTCAGTGGTTTGGGGTGTTAGCTTTGGAGGGCCTCCGAGGTGAGAGGGCCAAGAGCGTGGGCTCAAGCAAGCGGGCAGGGAAGGAGTTCAGGGCAGAATGGAGCGCACAGACAGCGAGGGGATGGGGCAGCGGGGCAGGCTGTGGGGCCAGCACCTGCCAGCCGCCGGGGCAAAGGCCGGCACCGGGGACGCGCCGTGCTGCCGGCGCGGTGCTGGGGCCCGGCCGGGCCGAGAGCAGGCGGGCGGGACGCCGCTGGGCGGCTCACCAGGCCCGCTTCTCCGCAGCCGGAGGGCACCCAGCCTCAGGAACCTGCACGGCTCGGCAACCAGCACCGGCTCGGCAACCCGCACCGCTGCGCGAAGCTCTGAAGCTCCCGCCCCGAAAACGGGAGGCTGCGGCAGCGAGGAAGCGGCGCGGCGGTACGAGGAGGATGTGCCCGGCTCCGCAGCTGCCCCCCGCGGCCGCTGAACCCCCGCTCCGCCGGCAGCCCCCTCCCTGCTCCCCGTGCCTGAGGACTCGCTCATTAAACAAGCTGTACACATTTGCCGCGTCCGCGCTCGGCGGTGGCTGCCCCCGGCCAGGGGCGGGCGGGAGGCGGTGGCAGAGCCCGCCCGGCGCCCCCGGCCCCACGCGCGGGGCCGTGCCGGCCCCGGCCGGCGCCGCCGCCATTCCGCGTGGGGCGTGCGGCACGCGCGGCTGCGGCGCGGTGCGGCCGGGGGGGCGGACACGGGTGAGATATCGACCGGGCACGGGGCACAAGGGCCGCGCTGCTCACCCCGGCCGCACTCTGCCCCCGCCAGAACAAACACCGGGGCCTCCTGTTTGCGCTGAAGCTTCCCCCCAGCCTGCCTCGGTGGGCTGCGGCTGGGGCACCACCGACCCCGGCACGAGCTCGTAGCCCTGCTGCTGTGCCCCGCGAGCCATCACCATGTCCTGGCCTTTAAGAAAAGGTTGTAACCTCAGCTGGGTCTAAACTTAGCCCCTCAGCAGCACCGGGAATAGCAGTGGTTTAAGGAGAGTAGGGTTACGTTTGAGCTGCATGACCCCTCTCTTGTCCCCCACCCCAGTACCTGCGTGGTTCCCCCAGCCTGCCCACCCCCTCCCTTATCCTTAAAGCCCTGCTCAGCCGAGCAGCCAGAGGGACATTCCAGCTCCCACCACCCCCACCCGCTCTGACAGTCGAGGTTTGCATTCCCACTGGTCCCACACCTTCCTCCGGGATGGGAGATTTGGGATTTGTGCGTGCTCTGGGCGTTGTACCTAAGGCGGGTGTGTCCCGCCGCACCTGCCCCGCACGGAGCCGAGGGATGGAGGCGGCAGGGCTCGGTGAGGGAGCCCAGCATGGGGGGCGGGGAACCGGGCAGCGGCCATGCCAGGAGCACTTCCTCCTCACAGGCAGCCAGGGAAGGCGGGCCGAGGCGGCAGACGAGCAGGATTTCCGCCGTCACGTCCCGCGGGCAGCGGCAGCAGTGCCGCAGTGCCTCATTAAGATGGTGCTCACGCTGCCGCCCGTGGCCTGCTGGGGCAGCGCCCGGCCAGGGGCCCCGTCCAGAGCACGCCGGGATAAACCCATCCAGAGGGGGGTCCCAGCCTGAGACGGGAGAACTCCCAGCGAGTACCTCCCGTGCCGGGGGGAATAGGGATTCGCTGATCCCTCGGGGTGACCCGAGCATCCCTGCAGTCCCTTTGCCCTTGCAGCCATAGAATCATAGAATGTTAAGGGGTTGGAATGGACCTTAAAGATTATCCAGTTCCAGCCCCCGTGCCACGTGCACGGACGCCTCCCACTAGAGCAGGTTGCTCAAGGCCTTATCCAGCCTGGCTTGGAATACTGCCATGGCTGGGGCATCCACAGCCTCCCTGGACAACGTGTTACAGCACATCATCACCCTCACAGTAAAGAACTTCTTCCTAATATCCATCCTAAATTTCCTCCCTTTCAGTTTGTACCCCATACTCCTTTTCACATCACTACAGCTCCTGACGAAGAGTCCCTCTCCGGCTTCCCCGTAGGTCCCTTCGGATACTGGATACTACTCCATCCAATTGGGCAGAGGCTGCAGCCGGGGCGGGTAACTACCTGCCCTTTGTTACCAGGTGAAAACAGCGCATACCATCCTCCGGAGCAGCAGCGAGTCCGGCGGGACCAGCCGCCGACCTGCTATCACCCTCCCTGCCTCCTCTGGCAGGCGTACAGCCGCCCATCCCCGCTCTGGGGACACCTCCCCGCAAGGACCGGTGCCTTTTTCACCACCGCCACCAACCCCCTTGGGGTGGCTCGACGGGAGGGTGATCGCTACGGAGCCTGTGTTCCCAGAGCGGGGCCTTTGTTAACGGGGGGCGGCGGGGCGGGGGAAACAGGGGGGGTCTTCGGCGGCCGCACCCGCAGCACGGGCGCACGTAGCCCGGTCCGGCCCTCGCGCTGCCATTCGACGGCGTCGCGGCGGGGCGGGCCCCCGCCCTACCCTCACGCGGCTATAAAGGGCGGCGGAGAGGCGCTGCGCCACCTCCTCACTGCGCGCCGGGCGGTTCGGAGGCAGCAGGTAACGGGCGGGGCGGGGGAGATGCGCGGGGGGAGAGAGCGGCGGCGGGCGGGGGGTGGTGGGCGTGTGAGAGCCCTCTCCCCACACACCCGCACCGCCCACCGGCAGGGGGTGCGGCAGCCCCCGGGCGGAGCGGGGCCGCATGGCGGCGGGGCCCACGGGCACAAAGGCGGCGCGGCGCAAAATGGCGGGGGCGGCGTGAAGGGGGGCGGTGAGGCCAGGAGGGATAGGGGTGCGAGGGGGGAGATGGTCGCCGGAGGAGGAGAGGGGGGCGGATGGTTGTCGCGGGTGGGGGGAGGTGAGTTAATCGCCCGCGGCGGGGGAGTGATCGCCCGGGGAGGGGGTTGGGCTGGCTCGGAGCGCGGGTCCCCGCTCGCCCGCTCTCCTCGCCCCCTTCCCCCAGTGCCCAGTCGCCCCTCGGCGCGGGCGAGGCGTTAACGGCGGCGGGTGCGGGCGCGACCGCCGAGGTTGGTGGTTGCCAGTTCCCCTCATGCCCCTACCGGTGGTTTCTGCCCGCAGGAACATCCCGAAGCGGTAAAGATGGTGAAAGTCGGAGTCAATGGGTGAGTGCCGGGGCCGACGGGACCAGCAGGGATCTGGAGGGGGGTTGCGGGGGGGTGGCAAGGTCGCCTCAAGGGCGCGGGGGGAAGATTTGGGGAGAGGGAGAGGTTGAATCCCGCCGGTCCCGCTCCGCCGGCGCCCCCCGGGGCAGAAAGCGGTGCTGCTGACTCATTTCTCCTCGGATTCGGGGTGACTCACTCCGGAAAGGGCTGCCGTTGCTCGGCTGCCCCAGTTTCCCTCCTCATTCCCGGGGATCCCTGCAGCCCCCCACCAAAAGGTCTCTCGGTGGATCGTGTGTCCATGGCGGCCCCGGGGATGTGACCTTCTCATGCCGGGCCGAGGAGTAACCGGATCCCCGGGGCTCTCAGTAAATTTAGCGATTGACCTTTCTGGGGCGGGGGTCGCTCTTAATCTTTAACCGGGGTGCCTTGGCCTTTGGACGAGCTGCAGGACTCCCTCCCGCCCTCACGGGCAGGGAGCAGCCGATGATCCCGAGGGAAGGCTGCCAAGGACTGTCTCCCGTGCCCAGCTGGGCTGGTTCTCTGTTGCACCTCCTCACCCTTGTCTTTTTCTCTCCAGATTTGGCCGTATCGGCCGCCTGGTTACCCGGGCTGCCGTCCTCTCTGGCAAAGTCCAAGTGGTGGCCATCAACGATCCCTTCATTGATCTGAACTACATGGTGAGTTGCTTTGCAGTGCCCCCTCTGGGCCTTTGTGAGTAGGGCTCCTCTGGATCTGTTCTGGTAACTTCCCAGGGTGTTAAAGGATGATGGCAGCCTGGGTGCCTGACCTTCCACTCCCCCTCTCTTAGGTTTACATGTTCAAATATGACTCTACTCATGGCCACTTCCGGGGCACTGTCAAGGCTGAGAATGGGAAACTTGTCATCAATGGGAATGCTATCACCATTTTCCAGGAGTAAGTATCTCTTTCCCAGTTGCCCCTCTGGAGATTGAAAGCAGGTGTCTCATAGAGCAGCTTGTAAAATTTTGTCCTTCCTTAGGCGTGACCCCAGCAACATCAAGTGGGCAGATGCCGGTGCTGAATATGTTGTGGAGTCTACTGGTGTCTTCACCACCATGGAGAAGGCCGGGGTGAGTATGCCACAGAGTCACAGGAGAGAAGGGATAGGGCTGCTTTCTGCCTGTTGGGCATGCCACCATGTACAGCGCTGCTCAGGATGGGGCTGTGAAGGAGAAGAGATCTGAAGAAGCAAGCTTGGAAGGATCCTGAGTTATGTAATCTCTTACCTCTCTCTGTCCAGGCTCACCTGAAGGGTGGTGCCAAGCGTGTGATCATCTCTGCCCCCTCTGCTGATGCTCCCATGTTCGTGATGGGTGTCAACCATGAGAAGTATGACAAGTCTCTGAAAATTGTCAGGTAAGGAGAGAGGAGCGTGCTTTCTGGTCTGCAGCGCTCAGCAGCTGCCAGGGGTCTCACTTCACTTCAGTGGAAGTGTTGCCTCTGGCTGATGTGCCTTTATCTCTCTACCCCAGCAATGCTTCCTGCACTACTAACTGCCTGGCGCCCTTGGCCAAGGTCATCCATGACAACTTCGGCATTGTGGAGGGTCTCATGGTAGGTCTGCAGCTTGGTGCTGAGGAGGGTGACCTGCTACAGATGCCCTTGTGTGAGAGGGAAAGCATCTGTACTCCCTGTGTCACCTGGGATGCTCTGGAGAGTGCTGGCTGTGTTCTTACTCCTGTGCTCTTTCTTCAGACCACTGTCCATGCCATCACAGCCACACAGAAGACAGTGGATGGCCCCTCTGGGAAGCTTTGGAGAGATGGCAGAGGTGCTGCTCAGAACATTATCCCAGCATCTACTGGAGCTGCTAAGGCTGTGGGAAAAGTCATTCCTGAGCTCAATGGGTGAGTGTTGTCCCTTCTCAGGTGACAGGAGGAGGCCAAACATTCCTAGGCTGGCAGAGGAGTGGCAGATGCTGTTCCTTACTGACTCATGTATCTCACAGGAAACTTACTGGAATGGCTTTCCGTGTGCCAACCCCTAATGTCTCTGTTGTGGACCTGACCTGCCGTCTGGAGAAGCCAGTAAGTGTTGTGGATGAGGTCCTAACAACTTCCAGATGTACCCCTGCTTCCTCTAAGCTCTGTATTGCACCTGGAATTGCCCTCTCTGTACCCATCTTGTCCTGAAGATGTGATCTTTGAGAAAAGAGCACCTGCTGGGGTGTTCCCATCTGTGTCTCCTCCCTGCCCTGTCCCCGGTGGACATTTTGTGTGAGTTGCGATCTGATGATGTTGAATCTGTATCTCCTCAGGCCAAGTACGATGACATCAAGAGGGTAGTGAAGGCTGCTGCTGATGGGCCCCTGAAGGGCATCCTGGCGTACACAGAGGACCAGGTGAGCAGTGCCTGCTCTCTCGGCCTGCGCTTGTTGGCTCTTGCCTCATCTTTCCAAAAGGCTGTTGGCAGCAGCTTTGCCAGGATCCTGGTTTGTGCACTTAGAGACTGGGTAGCCTTATGCATTACAATTTGTTGTGTTTCAGGTTGTCTCCTGTGACTTCAATGGTGATAGCCATTCCTCCACCTTTGATGCGGGTGCTGGCATTGCACTGAACGACCATTTTGTCAAGCTGGTTTCCTGGTAGGTGCAGCCCTGGGGGACGTGGGGGTTGGCACAGACAGGTTACAGACTTGGGTGTCCTCTTGGTTACCACTGGTGATCCGGGTGGATACACAGACCTCCAGTCTCACCGTGGAGTGAGATTGCTTCTTACCTGAAATTACTGCCTCCTTCCCCCCAGAGGGTAGATGGTAGTTCAGTTGTGTGGGATGGGGGCAGAGGAGCAGGAAGAATGGAAGAAGGGGTGCAAGAAATGGGTCAGCCCTGACATGCTTGTTTTCTGTCCCCAGGTATGATAATGAATATGGATACAGCAACCGTGTTGTGGACTTGATGGTCCACATGGCATCCCAGGAGTAAGCTGAGCACACAGCCCCCCCCTGCTGCCTAGGGAAGCAGGACTCTCCTTTGTTGGAGCCCCTGCCCTTGTTCACCACCGCTTAGCTCTGCATCCTGCAGTGAGAGGCCAGTTCTGTTCCCTTGTCTCCCCCACTCCTCCAACTTCTCCCCGAGCCTGGGGGAGGTGGAGAGGCTGATAGAAACTGATCTGTTTGTGTACCACCTTACATCAATAAAAGTGATCACCATCTGAAAAGCCTTGTCTGTCAGTCTGTCAGGGGGAGATGGGAGGAGGCAGGGGGTGCATGTATGTAATGAGCAGCTGCAGGCGCCTGCATGGTACAGTCTCTGCCAGCTGCCATGAGAAGCTGGGGAGTGCAGCCTGCTGAGCTGCTTGTTCCACGTGGGAGAGCCCAGAGTCCAGCCCAGGAGCCAAAACAAGGTGTGGGTGGTGCAGGGCTGTGCTCCACAGCAGGACTCTGCGCGGTAGGATGGGAAGTGGCTCTGGATTTGCTTGTCTGATGGGCGCATGCAGAAAAATAGTGCTGAGCAGATGACTCATGCATTTGGTTTGGTAAAGGGGCACAAGAAACAAATTCTCCTTCCCCTGCCTCAGCAGGGGATAAGGAAGATACTTGCTGGTGTTAAAAGGCGGATATTTCACTTGCTTTTACCTTTTGAAATGAATTGGCTTTGCCCCAGGGGAAATGGCTGCCTAGGGACGTGTGGGATGCCATCGTTGGCATGGTGGTGGCCAGTCTTAATTCTGGCTTAATTCTGTGCGTAAGGAGGGGCAGCTGCAGTTAAGCTGCTGAGCAGCAAATCTCTGCAAGGTGAGTGTCAGCCCTCTGCCTCCCTGCATTAGTTCTGGAAGCATGAATGCCGCTGGGCAGCGAGGGAGCCTTCCATGACCTGTGAGCACCAGGACAGATAAGCAATGCACTGCACAAAATCACGTGGACCTCCCATTTTTAGCAGCTTAATTTAGCATCTCAGGGCTGATGTGTTCTCTCCCTGGCAGGCATGGTTGGAGCTGTTGTCCAGACCCCAAGTGCTTTAGACCCTGATCTGGATGCTGCAAGGACGTAAGCTGGAGGATTTAAACTCTCAGGATCAAGGTATGCTGGACACAGTTTCCCAGAGCTGCTTATCTCCAGCAGTTGGGCTGTGTAAGAATGAAATGTTTGCTGGACTAGAGGGCGATGACTCAAAGTTATTTTGCAAAGAGAAGAGGTTGAATAATCTGCCTCTGGATAGGAACTGGGATTCTGAGCAGCTTGTTAGCCCTAGGACAGCAGAAATACTTGGATTACACCAGAAATGGCCCTGTCATTGGAGCTTTAGATAACTCTGGTGTCAAACGGGAGCTGCCTGGTGCTGGAGCTCACTGGAGGCAGCCCTCCCATGGAGCTGGCTTTCTGCTGGGGGGGCTGTGTAGCCTGGAGACCTGTCAAGATTACAAATGAGTCTTGGGCTGGTCCCATCCTGCCCTTGATTGCTGTGCCTGGGTGCTTTGAATGGCTGTGCTGTGTGCTGCTGCCTGCATATTGTGTGCATGCCAGTCAGAGCCTCGCTTGATAATCTGGAAGTGCAGAGAGGCTACTGAAACATCTAAAGGGGGGAAGGATGTCCTCTTTTCCCATGTAAAGCATATTTTGAACTGGGTTAAGAGCTGGAACATTTATACAAGTCAAAAATTTCTCCTAAAAAGCCTTATGTTTCTTACGTGAGATAAGACTACCTGAAAATTCTAGAGCAAAGAAATTCGTGTTATTTAACAAGCGTGAGCCCTATCCAACCTGAGATCAAATTGCTCTCGGAATGAGCAAAGTCATACAGCCTCGGGGTGGAGGAAGCATATGTGCTCTCAGAGCAGCAGCTGCTGGGAATGTCTTGAATAAAGGTTCACTATGTTTTCAAATACTATTTCAACTGCTTTACAATCTCATCTCTCCTAGAAAAATTATATGGTATTGAGGTGAGGAAAGCCAGGAATCACAGCATTTAAAACATGGTTGTCTTGTATGGAAACAGGGAGAGTGAGTGTGGCAAACTAGTCATGCAGCTTTTGGACTGCCTGGAGGGCTTGGTTTCCTCTCTCTAATATAACCTCCCTAAAATGCACAGCTCTTCCAAATCCTTATTTTGCATCCAGACGCTATACCTACAGATGGCACCACAGCAAGGCCCCTCTGGACAGATGGAAAAACTAGCTCAGTAGCCAGCCTGTCTGAGAACTGCAACCCTGACCTAAAAAACCCCATGTAATTTTTTTTCCCCATCAGTTTGCAAAATTGACATATATGACTGTAGATGGCATTGAAATAAAGAGAGATCTGTGGCAGCTGCTTCTGTCTCTGGAGAGGAGTATCCCCCCAGGTAGGGGAGCTCTAGGTTTGTTCTGTTTGCTCTAGTGTTTTCATGGAAAGCAGATAAAAATGCTTGGTCAGGCAAGGCGGGTGCTCAGGCAGACATGAAGAGGCTCTCATTCAGCAAGGTAGTGAAAAGCAATTGTGGCACTCGGCTGAGACAAACCAACTCCAAGAGCAGCAGCCATAAGCCAGAATCCATCCTGGTTTGTGAGCACCTTGCAAGGGGAAGGTACAGAAAGACACTGATCCTGGCTAAAGGGTTGACTCTGCCTTCCTTGTCTGGCCAGGCACCAGGGCTCACTGTGCAGAGCCATTGCAGGAGAGGGGTGCACCTGGGAAAGCTCTCTGGCTGACCCAAGAGACAGCTTCTCTGATGGGCAACCAACCATTTCTAGGGGTGATAAGCTCTATGTTTTATTCTCCTTTTTTTTAAGACAGCTAAGGGTAACTAGCAGTGGTGTTACAGTAAATTTAGTTTTATGATAACTCTGAACATTTAGAGAAATTACTTTATACTTCCTTGGCATTTTTGCACAGACTACTACACATGCACTGCTTCCCCAAGAAAGGTCCTCAGAACACCTTCATGTTGAGATGTCAGTATGAAACTTCAGCATTAAGGAAGATGCCACATAGTGAAAACCATCTTGAGCAGATGTGGAAAATAGTCAAGTTCACTTGAAAAATCACTCCAAAGCATAACAAAATGGTAACTGTGTAAGCACAGTGAAAAAAAGTCTTGGACATTTAAAACATCCTGTATCCACTTCTAAAGTAAATCAGTCTTTAAGCAAAGCAATTGGCAAGACCAGGGCAAGGAAGAGGAGATACAGGTCTCTGAAAGACTTATGACACAGTTACAAAAGACAAACATCTTAAAGGATGATGTTTCAACCTCCTTCATAACTGATGCCATTCACAAAATGCAGATTCATGACTTAGGGTATGCAAATACCCCTGCAGGCTCCAGCAGTGCTCAAATTTCATCAAAACCAAGCTGCCTACCTTTGGGCAATCCCAATGTGTTGTACACGCTGCAAAAACAAGTAATTTGTTACTTACTCTTCTGAGCTGAATGTAATCTCTTACTCTAGGACAGCTGACTTACCTCCATAAATTACCTTACTACAGAAGTATCATCTTCTTGAGGGAGTTAATTAAGTGTTCCCTAGAAGGAACAATAGTGCTGGGTTATACGTCACAGTGTAAGATTTGAAAAGGCAGCTGTCAAAAAGCAGAAGCTGTAGTCAAATGAAAACAAAAGCAAAACTCATAAATACTAGTAAATGAGACTTAGTAATTGTAAAGGGGGGGAAAAAAGAGATTATGTGACAAATAGAAAAGGAAGGCTGAAAACCTCTTTCAAATACATCTTGGAGATAAGAAAGCTGCCAAAAAGCCGTAAGATGGCGTGGGAGTGATTAGGGAAGCTTAAGTCCATGAATGAAAAGTAAAGTTGATGTTTTGCCGTCAGAGGAGCTTTGGGGTGTTGCCAGACAGGAGATGTTCCTCAGCAGCAATGAGACGGAGCCTCCACTGAACTGAAAACTGAAGCATCAGGACTTGAGAACATGTCTGTGACATGAAGGGCAGCAAACCACATGTGAGACTCGCTGGTATCCAGCACGAAATGGATGAACAGGTACCTGTGCTGCAATTCACCACTCACCTCAACCCCCCCCATGATGAAAAGCAATGGAATTTAGGAAAAAACATGCTGGCAAAACCTTTCAAAGAACTGCCTGAGGACAGGGAAGACCACCCTCTCCAGGCTGAAAATTTGTGGCAAGGCTGGTGGCAACTGAGAGATGTGAGTGGCCAGCATATCTGAGGCCATCTGCCCCACCAATCAACACTTTCAGAACAAATTGGAGCACGGGGTGCCAAGGTGTGTTGATTATGCAAAATGACCCAAAACATTCAGCCCTGAATGAGCCTGTGGAAAGGTGCAGAAGGATCTTGTGACTGAGTGACTGGGTTATTAAAATGCTGGATGAAATTCAAGGTTGCTAAGTGAGAAATACGACATGCAGACCTCAAAGCCCTCTTTTGACATTGCCCAAACCTCCAACAAACAAGTGAGCAACTTTTATTGACCTTGGTCTGAGTCCTGCAACAGAAGAGGAAAATAAAAAAGGTGGTTTGTAATCTCTGCAATCTCCACTTTTTTAGCTGCCAAGTTGAATACTGGTTTAGGTGCTGGACACCAAGTACCAAATCTCACATGGCCTCCAGCTTCCCCATCTCCTCAGAATCCCCATATGCCTTTATCAGCCTGACTAAACTGCCATCTAGAGCAACAGCATGAAGTGACTTCAGGCACTGTGCAAAAATGCTCACTTGTTTTTTTTCAGAAGCAAAGTAACTAAACTTTTCACTTTCAAAACATTTTTCTCCAGCCTGGAATCATGGTTAGGAGTCTTTGGTCCATGTATTCCAATTTCTGATGCAAAGCAGGACAAAGGACACCAATGTCACATGTGGATAAAAGATGTTTAAGGACATCTTCAGTGTCTGGCTGAGAACTTGCACATGATTGCACGTGAGCCCTGCTCCCTAGGTCTTTCCAACCCTTCTGTTCTCCCAGGCAAGCTCAGTCACTATTTCTCGCTCTTGGATGCATCTGTGCATGGCTGTGTATGTCTGGTAACAGAAATTCTCTTCTGACCCTATTCAGAAATACTCTGTAATGTCTCTTGGCACTTTTGACCGAGATATTTAGCCCTTTTGAGAGTCTGTATCATTTCTACATATCAAAAATGGTGTCAGTTTTGTCTGTCAATTCCTTGTCCTTCTATAAATATTCCTTAAACTGCAGATTTTTTCCATTCCTTCATGATTTCTCGCCTCCTCCCCCCTCTACTGGTTTCTCATTGGCTTTTGTCCATGCCCTGTCAGACTAAGCACTGACGTCATCTGCTTGCCCATCCACCCAGGCTTTTCTTTAAATGTCTTCCCTGATGCTTTGAAAAACTGACCTCAGCAAACCATGGATTTCAGCAGCCAGTGCTTTTTCCCCAGGGTGGAGGTTACTGTGCTTTGCAAAGCGCCGTTTGCAGGAAGGCAGCGACAGCGCCGTGCTTCACTTTCAGCCTTGCTCACTCCAGCTCCTCAGGCAGCCTCAGGCTTTGTGTGGGGGCTGCTCATCCCTACAGCACCCCAGGCAGCCACAGTTACTGTGCTCCAGGTCACCTGTGCCTGGAACTGCAGCAGCGCTCAGCTGGAGATCCTGTCAAGGATCCTCCTCATTGCTAGCTGCCTGGAAAGTGCTTCATCATTCCCTTCTGAGCACATTCTGCATTTTCCATATACAGAGCAGACTTAGCTGGTGAGTACTTCTTTTTTTTTTTGCCTTGTTTTGATTATTTTCCCAATTTCAGCCAATAAAAAGAAAATATTACTGTTTGGATTGATTTTTCTTTAAATGTAACTAGAACAGCATGTTAGTTCCTTACACATTCAAGTATTGTTATTTTTCTCTGAGGTGATATGAGCAGCTGAAGACCTTTTTTCAGACAGCTGAATTATTCTGTTGTCCCTCTATTCCTTTTCTCCTAACCACAGCTGCTGTAGTTGTTACAAAGATTATTTTTTGTTAATGTAGGTCAAGTTTTATTACTATTTCTATTAGTTATTCTTATTTCTAAGTACTTTTGTCACATGGCCACTTACACAAGGAAGTTCGTTCACTGATCTTATCTTATGTTGCTAAATCACAGCCTTTCGAAAAACTGGAAAGACACTGCTCTTTCCACAATCTGCAAGTTCACTTATTTCACTCTAAGGGAAAGTTACAGGACAACACACAGCTCTCAGCTGTGACATTTTGTTCTGGCTGATGTCTCAATTTGTTTCTCAGTTGATCCCTTGTCCTTAGGCAACCATCAAGCTTTACCCAATCTTCATCTGTCATAAGGACATCTAAAATCATTGCCTTACTTGGGCATTCCATCACTTGTAAATTGATAAGAAACTCCCCCTGGCACAGCATATTCTTTGGTGTCCCAAGCCAAAGTTTCCTATTGACAACACAAATTTTCTTGTCAAGCAAAGCAGGGAGGTATTTACAAAATAAATCAACATGTTTTTTGGGGGGGATTCAGGAGTATTTATAGAAGGCCCTTCACTGCCTTGATGAAACTGTGCATCAGAGCATGTCTGGCTATCAGCTCTAGAGTGAGTGTCACTTTTGACATTGCTTGTAAACCAAATTCACAATGGCTCTTGCCTATTCCTTTATCCAACAGGTTAGACTGAACTAGCAGTTCTACCATATGGCTGTGACCCTTAGAAATATCAGTTAACCACATTTCTTCCTACCCTGATGATTTCTGTTTCCTCTTGCACTTTGCCCAGATGCAGTCTGCTCTCGAAGCTGGAAATGCTGCCTCTTCCCATCTGTTGTGACATTTGTCCAGCACGATCATGATGGCTTTACCATCACTCCTAGCATTAATCACCATGTGCAGCAGCTTGCCAGATGTTTTCAGGAGCCTGTCCCTGCATCATCCAGGTGTATTTCCAATGAGACAGTACCTCCACTGGGTCTGCATTAATTCTGACCTCTCCTCTTGAAAGGAGCTTTCTTCCCTGTAGCCAGTGTATGTGACCTACTTGGTCATCACCTGTGAGTTCTGGGGCATCCTGTGTCACAGGTACCTGAGACACAGCAACCATAAATGTATGAAGAGCGTGGCCAAAGGTAAAGGCTTAAGAAAGTCAAGCTTCCAGATCAATCTGAGAAACAAGAACAGCTTTCTACGCAGCTTTGTCCTCTCCTAACTCCTGAGTAATAAACATGATAAATAAAATAATACAACAGGTTAGCTGGAATCCAAAGGTGTTCTGGTGAAGGCTGTCAGCATTGCATTTAGGTCCATCCAAGGAATCCTGATATGGGGAAAGATTAACTCACACCACCACGGGTCATGCGGGATGAGTGACAAATGCCTCCAGCAGAAGGGTGCTGGGTGGAAAATACAGGGCCTGGACTGACTCGACAGACAGGTCAGACTCTCTCAGTGATATGATCTAAAAGAGATGAGATCCAGGAATCAGTGAAGGGAGAGTGCAGGTTCACTTAACACAAGGAAGAAGATGTGGGCTACTTAGTGGTTAGGTTTCCTGAACCCACTGATGCAAGTAAAGCACCATCCCACCCTCATGTGGTCAGGTGCAAGGAAAGTGATGCTCCCCACCCTCCTCTCTGTGGGAACATCTGCTAGTATTCATCAAGAAATTCAGTGGGCCTGGTCAGAATCCCAGAATGGGATGGAAGGGACTACCAGTGGAGTAATCTGGTCTCAACCCCTCTCCTCAAGCAGGGTTGTCCCAGACCACATGGGACAGGATTGCCCCCAGACAGTTCTGGAATATCTGCAGTGAGGGAGACTCCACAACCTCTCTGGGCAATCTGCTCCAGTGCCCAGACACCTGCACAGTAAAGAAATTCTTCCTTTGTTCACGTGGAATTTCCTGTGTTCCAGTTTCTGCCTGTTGTCTCATGTCTTCTTGGCACCACCAAGAACAGAATCCTGGCTCCTTCCTCTGACACCCAGCCTGCAGATACTCACAGACATTGACGAGGTCGCCTCTCAGACATCTCTTACCCAGCCTGAACAGGCCCAGCTCCCTCAGCCTTTCCTCATAAGGCGCTTCCTCACCTAATGATCTTCATTCCCCTTCGCTAGACCTCTAGACCTGCTCCAGGAGCTCCATGTCTCTCTTGGATGGAGGAGCCCAGAACGGGACACAGCACTGCAGATTCCCCTCACCAGGCTGAGTGGAGCCCCACCTCCCTCACCCTGCTGGCAATGCTCTTCCTAATGCATCCCAGGACACCAGGACACACTGCTGGCTCATGGAGAGCTTCTTGTCCACCAGGACCCCCAGGTCCTTCTCTGAAGAGCTGCTCACCAGCAGGTCAGCCCCCAGCCTGTGCTGCTGCATGGAGTTATTTTTCCACAGGTGTAGGGCCCGGCCTTTGCCTTTGCTGAATTTCAGAAGTTCCTCTCTGCCCATCTCTCCAACCTGTCCCTCTGCAGGGCTGCACAACACTCTGGGGGATTGGGCACTCCTCCCAGCTTGGTGTCATCAATGAACATGATGAGAAAGCATTTACCCTTCATCCAAGTCTTTGATGAGTAAGTTAAACAAGGATGGGCCTGTTACTGAACCTTGTGGGACACCACTAGTGACAGGCCTTCAGCTAGACCCTGTGCCACTATGACCCTCTGGGATCTGCTGTTCAGCCAGTTCCCAATCCACCTCACTGTTCACTCATCCAGTCCTCGCTTCCTAAGTTTGTCTATGAGGATCTTGTGAGAGACAGTGTTGAAAGCCTTGCTCAAGTCGAGGCAGACAATATCCCCTGCTCTGCCCTCATCCATCCAGGCAGCTGTCCTGAGGTAGAAGGCAATCATGTTGGTCAAGCCTTTAGTGAAGTCAAGCTGACTCTCCTGCTCACCTTCTTGTATTCCACATGCCTAGAGATAACTTCCAGAATGAGGTGCTCCATCACCTTGCTGGCATTGAGGTGAGGCTGACAGCATGACTGGTTTCCTAGGTCCTCCTTGGCCTCTTTGAAGAGTGGGGTGACCTTTGCTTTCTTCCAGGCCTCAGGCCCCTCTCCTGATGTCAGACCCTTCAAAGATGACCGCTATGGTGTTCACCAGCTCCTCAGCACTGTGGATGCATCCCCACAAGGGCCATGGATTTGTGGATATCCCATTTCCCTAGGTGATCTCTAACCCAATTCTCCCTGCCCAAGGGAGAATCTTCCTTCCAACATTCCGGAAGGGTAATTAGCTGATGAACCAGTCTGCCTAAATATTCAGTGGGAAGACCTTATTGGCAGTCCAGAGATACAATCCTAAAAGGATGGTCTTGGACAGATGTTCAAGAGGTCAGCACTCAGCAGCCACAGTGCTGAGCTGAATGCTTGCAGAGGCACTGCCCAGATGCCTCCTGCCATGGAATCTGTGCTCAGACTGTTCTCGGGCGTTAAACATTCACATTAATGCACCAACACTGAGATACAGGACTTGATATTGCTTCCTGAGCAGGTACTGCCGAGAGATGTCCTGGAAAGGAGGTGACATTGGGGACTCAAGAAGCAGCACAGCACTGAGTAGCTCCTGGACATCACAGTTCCCAGCAGGGAGCATGGTGGAGAAAAGCAGGCTTGATACTCCTCAAAGAAGGAAAAGGAGCCCACAGAGAAGGACTCAGTAGATGGAGGGACCACATCTCATTTCAGCATCAAAGATGTGGGGTCACCACAGCTGAACAGGTGGGTGGCCCAGCCAACACTGGGGCCTTGGGCTGTGCTTCCCACACTGAGGAATTGCTGAGGCAAAGGATCCATGCTGCATATCCTGCCAGAGAGATCTTGGAGGCTGTCAGACTGGTGGGGGAACAGAGCCTCTTGCTGGTGATACAGTTCACCAGGGAACACCCTCCTGCACACATGGGTGTTGCAGATTTCGGTTTCACTGCAGATGGAGTCCTGGCAGGCAGTGTGGGACCAGGGTCACCACGTGTCCTGGGACACGAGTGTCTGGCACCTGCTGCTCCTCTGGGCAATGACTGCTCGAGGCAGAGATGTCAGTCCTTCTGTGCTTCATTCCTGAAATCTCTCATGGTACGTACTCTGCAGTCTTCTGGGTTCCTTAAGCAGTACCAAGGCAAAGGTATGCATGTCCTGGATTGTGCATGGGGGAAGCCAGAAGTTGTCAGCCACTCACAGAACTCTCCACAGGAGAGACAGAGGAGAAAACACTGCAAAGATGCCTACAGGAAAGGGGATTTGCATGAAACTGAAGAGCCTCCAGACGGGATAGGAAGTGATCCCTGATCTACTGTGTGTGTGAGGCATCACTTGAAAGTAGAAAACTGAAATAGTAAAATATTTCCTCTGGCTTTAGCTCTTTTAGGTAGAAAAATAAAGAGGGAACAGGGAAAGAAATGGAAACAGTTGAACACGGTAGCATAGAGGTGAGGGCCATGGCAGGCACTGAGGCACACACCTCCCATCTACCCACACACCCACAGGCAGCCAGGGCTTCTGCTGCTTCCCAGCACCCTGCTGCTCCTGTGAAACACTTTCCCAACTTCCTGCAAGATAAGATGGCAGTCAGGAGCCACAGCAGACCACAGGCTGAGGAATTGCCATTCCCCAGCACCAGCAGTGCTCCACCTGCGCCTTGATTTCCTGTTTCCTGCTCAATCTTTCTGCCATTCACAGGGACTCGCCTCCCTGCCTGCTCTAGGCAGCTCAGCCCCTGCTGAAATGCCAACACATGCCTTAACACACGGGGCAGGCACGGGCAGAGCACCTCACCCTGCCCAAACACGGACACTGTGATGTGGTGCATGGATACCACAGCACCCCCAGCTCAAGCACCCAGCAGCATCAGCCACCCAGCCACATCTACAGAGAGAAACTCTTACATCCCTCAGCCCCCATTTTATCTTCCATACCTAATCCTAGCGATGATCCAAAAACAGTACTGCCATGTGCTTTCTCCTCCCTTCAGTACCTTTAGTGGGAAGCATTTTTGCTCCAGAGCTTCACCTGCCTTGGCTGTGCAGGCTGTGTCCACTCCTCACTGATCACACTGCCTCTGTGGATCACACTGCCTCTCTGGAGGCTGCTCATCCTCCTGACACCCTGCCAGGCCCCAGCCTCCCATCACCACCACTGGAGGAGCCAGCCAGGAAGATGCCGCAGGAGATGGTGGGACAGGGGATCCCCACTGCGGTTACACTGAGGTGGGATATGGGACTGAGGGCAGGCAGGAAGGTGCTCTGGGATGCCCTGGTGAGGCAGAAGATGCCAGGAAACAGGAAGAGGTTCACAAGCCAGGATCAGTTCCATTTTTCAATCCTTCAGCCTCTGCATCGATGATGCTCCAGGTTAAAAACAAGGCAGCCCATGCAGCACCAGTGCCTGTTGAGGGCCAGCGGCTCTCAGAACAGGGGTCTCACCACTGTCCCATCTACCATGGGGAGACCCAGTGATGCGAGCTCGGGGTCTGAGGGACCACAGCCCCGCCTGGCCCGCGGCAGCACAGGAGAGGCCACACCCAGCGAAGCTGTAGAAAAGGAAATCGTCCCATTTAATGACCTCGCCCCCGTAACACAGACGTGAGCAAAGCAAAGTGCACAGTGAGCGGGACTCGGCCCCCGCCCCGGAGAAGGCCTGGGAGGCTCGGGGTGCCCGGCACGGCGTGGGCAGTGCCAGTCAGGTGCCCGGCCAGCAGCAAGGACAGGGAGAGCCCCGGGCTCGGTCCAGTTGGCACCAGTGTCAGGTCCAGTTTGCAGGGAGGTACGGCTCTCGTTGGGCTCCGTGAAGCGCAGGGAGGGCAGGGAGGGCAGGTCAGGCGTACCAGGACGGAGGCCAGAGGAGGTGGGTCTGGGGCGCCTGGGAACACGTCCTGCAGAACGCCACCGTGGCAGGTTTGGAGCCTCCCTGCCCGAACCACGGCTTAACCAAAGCAGGGAAAGGGAATAGAGAAGGGGCTGAAGGCAGAGCAGCCCGGGCAAGGGCCCTCAGGTCTATCTAGCTATTCCCACTTGCAAGGTATCCGGTGAGGGGGTGTGTGGGGTCTGCCAAGCACCCCAAAACGGGAGTGAGCCTGGGCGACAGACGTTTACCAGCAGTTCCACGTCCCTGACAGTCTCTCCCAGGTGTGACTCAGGCAACCCCGTGCCAGGAAGGGGGTCCGAGGGAGCCGGGCCTCCCCTCATTATCTGATGGAAGCATCGCTGGGGGGATCACGGTCGGATTCCTCGCTCTCCTCATTGGGGGCTGACTCGCTGTTGGAGGTCGGGGTGAAGGCAGGAGACTTTCTGCAGAGAACAGCAAAGGGCAGCAGTCACAGCATCGCCCAGGGGGAGGGAAAGGACCCAGTTTGGTGTGGGCAGGGGTCACCAGAGCATGAAGGACAGAAGCTGAAGCGCCCTTTGGGCATGTGTGTGTCTGCAGGAATCCCTGGGTGCTGGCAGGGTGTTCCAGAGGACACCATTCCAGAGCATGAAGCAGAGCTGGGGGAGATGCTGGAGGGGTCTCCAGAGCAAGACCTTGACAAGGTATGTAAGGCTAGGGGTCTGTGGAAGTCCACCACAGGGGTCCCCAGCCTGGAGCCACCCTGGCTCCAAAGGCCTTTGGGGACTTACACGATGTCCCTGCACAATGGCAGCTCCTCTCTCCATAGCAGGGGGCTGGCTTCATGTGTGAAAAGTGACTCCCGTGTGTCTCCTGCCTTCTGCAGAAGCAGCACCATGACCTCTGTGGAGGCCAGCCAGGAGTCCAACAGCCTCTGGGAACTGCCCTCCCCCCACACCACATGAGGGCAGGGCAGGAGCTCTACCACGTCCTTCAGCTCCCTCCCACCACCACCACCCCGGCTTCAGACCCAGAGCCCGGGTGTCCTGGTTCTCCTGCTGGAGCTCACCTGTCCCCAGACTGGGTGATGAGCCGCCGGCAAGTCTCCATCTGCACATCCAAGCCTCGCTTCATGCTGCACATCTCCATGTACTCGTGGAGGTGCCGGTTCATGTCATTTTTGGCTGTGGCCAGTTCCAGCTGCTCAAGGGAAACGGTACAGAGATGATCCCAGGGCATGTGGTGCAGGGCAGTGGGCACGGCCAGACCGAGGGCTGTCACCCACATTACCAGTGACCCACTGCAGCACTGTGTCTCCCTCCCCAGGGACCCACTCCCCCATTTCACACCCTTCTGTGCCATGGCTCCCCCACTGCCTCCTTCTCCCACCTCTATCTGGTCGATGGTTTCCTGGTACTCCTTCTCACGGCTCTTGAACAGCGACTCCGTGTCCTTGATCACCTTCTCCAGGCTGTCATCCTGCTGCTGAGGAGAGCAGACAGCAGGTTTAGAGGCAGGGAAGCGTCCAACATGAGGAACCAAAGGCAAGAGAGAGACAAATCAGAGAAAGAACTGCCAGCACTGGGAAAAGAGGAAGAAATATACACAGTGTAGTACAAATAAGACAGGAGTCAGTCCTGTCAACATGGACTTGAGAGACTCAGGACTCGCCACACTGGGCAGTGACCACATCAACCCAAAGAAGCCTAGCATTGCACTGAAGACTTGGAGACCATTCCCGAGCATGAGCCATCCCCAGGGGACTGCCAAGGGCCAAAGATTTGGGATGACAAGGGCTTTGGCCAGACACCAAGGCCTCTCTTTGGGCAGTTTTGCTGCACAGTGGGTAGGTGGGCTGGTGAACATGAGCAAGGATCGCCAGAGAGCAGTCCAGGCAGAGGAATTGTTCCGTTCTGGATGGGCTGTGGCTCTCCTCACATGTGTGCACCCCACCCTCAGCACACCGCTCAGGCTACAGGTCCCTGTCTCTGAAAAGGAGACCTCGACAGGGATGCTGTGATGTATTCACACACAGAAAAGGCAGGAAAGCATCTTGTACAGGTCTGCAAAGGGAAAGGGGCTGAAATCTGGTCTTTGAGAGAGCATCTTCCCAGGCTCAGGCAGGATCGAGCGTCCCAGGCCAAGGAGAGCTCAGGGCCCTGACACCACCGTTACCTCCCCCTGCACCTCTGCGGCTGCAATGGCGTATCCAGAGAAGTCCTCCCAGAGGAGCAGCGTCTCTTCTGTCTCCTCCCACGTGAGGCTGTCACAGTCATCCTCAAAGTCATATTCCCTCCTGGGCACAAGGAAACAGCAGATCAGCACCCAGCAGGAGAGCACAGCAGGCAGGGGGCTGTGTCGGTGCCAAAGCCTTGCACCCGCTCATGGGCAGGGCTGCAGCTCTTGGGGGTCTGGCCAGGGTGAACTCAGGTGTGCCCAAACCCAGCAGCTGATGGGGAAGGGGCTGGTTTTATGGTCAGGAGCCCCAGCAAATCCAGGCACAGATTCCCAAAAGGCAGGACAGGGGGCAAGAGGAGGGGAGCTGGACCAGCTCCCACTCTTGGCACAGGTGGGCTCAGGTCTCCCAGGGGGTCAGTCCCACTGTGCCACAGAGTACAGAGTGACCACTCTCCACAGCAGCATCTCTCACCTCGCCCTCACCCAGGAAGGGAAGGCACAGACCACCCTTGCCCTCCCCACCCCAGGGCCAGCAGGGAGCCTGGTGCTGGAGCCTGGCTGCACACCACGGGCGGAGGTGTGCAGCAGCCGCACTCACAGCTGGTTCAGCATCCTCTGCATTTCCTCATTGATACTCATGGCCGTGGTCTCGTCCTCCTCCTCCTCGTCGGGCTTCCGGGAGGCATCGCTCTCCGACAGCGAGGTGTCCTCGTCGCTGACCTGCCTGCGCTCCCGCTTCCGCCCCACCGAGGCTGGGACCTTAACGGGAGACAAGTGCAGAGACTACAGAAACGAGGCCGGGTCCGAGGGCAGGAGCAGGGAGTGGGCAGGAGATGGAGGGGAAAGGAATGGTGGAGGGACAGAAAGGCAGGGAGAGAGAGAGAAAGACAGAAAGGAAGGAAGAAAAGAGAGAGGAGAGAGAGAGAGAGAGAGATGGGCTCGTTATGATCAGGTTAAAGATGGGTGCAATGGATAAAACATGGTTTTAGCATTTTCTAAAATTAAAGCTAAGCAACTAAAGATGGAATCTATGAATTTGATGAGAAAAAAAACCAACGTGGTTTTACTGCAGAAAAACTCAAATCACCCACCACCCCAGTCCAGAGACAGGGAAACACAGTGACAGAAACAGGAAAAAAGAGACAGTCTGAAAAAGGTGAAACATGTCAATATTTATAGGCCGACCTTTTTAAAAGAAAGTTTAAAATTTTTAAAATTTCTCAACTGAATGGAACTAACCAGTTGCTTCTGTAGGGACAAAGAGCGAGACAGAAAAGCAGCAACATCCAGAAAGAGAAAAGAGACAGAGACAGAGAAGAGAGACAGAGAGAAGATGACGGAGAGGGGAAGGGAAAGGAGAGAGATGGAGTTAGAGACAGACACTCAAGCAACTTGTCTCCCTCCTGCAGCTGCTCCCCTAGCACTGGGGGGTCCCTGGGCCCAACACAACAGGTCAGCAAGAGGGTGAGGGGACTCTTGATGTCCAATGCAACATCTGGAACATTCCACCTCCACTCTGTGCGCTTTTGCTTGGTCCTCCCGAGAGAGACAGACAGCAAGGGACCAAAGGGAGCAAGGGCGAGGGTGACCAAGCACCTCCCCTAGCAGGGGGCTGGTGTTGTCTCTTCTACCTCTTCCTTTGGGATCTCTCCTCCCCAGAGCTGGTGGCTGAGTTGGGAGCAGCAGCGGGCGCTTCTCACCTGAAACATCTTGATCATGTCCTCGCAGTTCCGCTGCTGTGCCACGTCACACAGCTTGGCAGTGATGTCGATGCGACGGCAGATGTCCATGTCCACCTTCATGGCCTTCTCCTGGATCTTGGTGTCCAGCTCCGTGATGTTCTGAACCCACGGCACCACAGGAAGGGGACAAGGGAGGAATATTAGGCAAAACAGATGGCAGTCAGTGCCCCCACATTCCCCCTCATGCAGGACTGCTCCCTCATCCCTGCTTTGCTCACTGTGCCCCAGACCAGCCCTGCCAGTGCTGGATGGAACTGCTTTTCTACACAGCCACGCCACGTGGGTAGGACACTGCTCTGGGGTTGGAGAGGGATTAGGGACTCACATTGCTCATCAGTCCCTTGAAGACAACAAGCTCTGCCTTGAGCTGCTCCACCTTCACGGCCAGCTCCTCCTGGCAAGCTTCAGCCTCCTGGGCTTCCTGCGCCAGGGCGAGAGAGACGTGCAAATCAGCACCAGTGTGGGGCAGCCGGGGCGCAGGGGCAGGGGGAACAGCCAGGCTCACCTCCTGCAGCTCAGTCACCCGGTCCTGAAGCTGGACACGCACCGTGTACTCCTCTTCCCATCTAGGGAGACAAACGCCGCTCAGATCCCATCGGCCTCGCCTCACTGGCTGCCAAAGGGAGAGCACGGGGCGGCAGCTGCTCACCCCACAGCCATCCGAGAGGGCCGGGAAGGAGAACGTGCCCAGGAATGCATGGCCTCTTGTTTTCGGGCCATGGCAGCTGCCAAGCCCCTCGTCCCCCCCAGCCACAAACGCTGCCCCACCCACCACAGCCTGCCCTGTGCTGGGGGGAGCTGGGGACACCGACCGCAGGCTCTGCCGGCAGCTGGGCCGCACACCCACGGCCCCTCGCAGCCCATCAGCCTCTGCCCTGAGCCCCACAGCCCTGGGCCACAGCAGCTCCAGCCTCACAACAGCTCTGCAGATGGACTGGGAAGTTGCCCCCATCTGCATCACTTCTGTGCCCACGTCTGTGTGTCTGTGGCGCTGCAGTTCAGGCTGTCCGGAAGGACAAACCCTGATCCTGACACCGAACCACCCCACAGTGAGAGTGACCACCATGTGCACCAAGGGCTGCTCCTCTGCCTATCCCAGTGCAGAGGGCAGCCACGCTGCCTCGGCAGGGCCACAAGACTCCCTGGCTCCACTGCTGCGTACCAGGTTGGATTAAAGAACACCGTGTCATCCCACAAGGGAGCAGGATGGATTGTGCCACTTTATGCCGGGCTGTCCGGTGGGAATTGGGCTCTGCAGCTTTGCAAAAAGCGGAGCTGCAAGGTGCCCAGCCTTGCTGTACAAAGACACATCTCCTAGCAATTATTATATTACATTTCAGTGCATGAGCTCAACCTCTTGGGTCTCGCTGCAGTGTTGGCCCAGCCCACGGTCTGTTGGGAGGCCATCAAGCCGTGCTGCCCTTGGCTAAATGATGATCCCACAGAGCAGGGGGTTGGCATGAGCTGCTGTGCGGCATGGGGCAGGGCTGCTGCATTCTTACCCAGCTCCTGGCTCTTCTGGGAGAGCCAGATTTTTCTGAGAAAGCGAGATCACTCTGGGATAGCAACCAGAGCTGGGCTCTTCCTGGTGCTGTGAGGTCTGGTTTCTATTTAATGCCTGCAAGCACCAACACAGACACTGTGACTCTGCACAGGGATGTGAAAAATCTCTCCTCTCACTTACTCACACCAAGTTTGAACAATAAATCCTAAGGTCTAGGAGGCCAGAAAGCATATGAAAAGCCCACACATTTGTTATCTCGGGGTATCTGGACAATCTGACGACGTGGGAGAGCCCTGGCTTGTGAATTTCTGAGCTCTTAAAGCTAGCAATGCTGCTCCTTACTCAAACAAGGACAAAAGTGTGCACTCCTCATGTTGGTGTTGGATCCATACCACAGCTTCAGAAGGGAAATCAAAGGGTGTTTCCATCCCTTTGGGGAAAGAGAGATGAAGGGAAAAGAAAGGAGAAAGTTAAAAGGTAGAATTGCCCTTATATGGGAACTGCTCAAACAAAGCCTCCCTCCCCAGGGACAAAAACGCCTTCCACCGCAATAAAAAAATTTCAGCATCTTGGTGTGGCACTGCCTCTTTTTTGGTCCCCGCCTCCCTCTGGGTCCCTATATATCCCACACTCACTGGGGATGTAAAGCAGAGCTGCAAATCCTGGTAAGAGCTCATTTCACACTGATGCTGTGGAAGACAAGTGCAGGTCACATACACACCGGCTTAGAAGGCAGGAGAAAGCAGCGACTCACCCCACCAGGGACAAATCCATGCACCCATCCACTGCAAACCTCCCTCCCTCATCTCCTGCCTGGCTCCTTCTGCCCTGCTCCCTCCTGCAATGCACCACTCCTAATAATAACCTGCCTGCAGCACTGCGCCCGCAGCCGCCGCAGGTCGCTGCCAGCTGGAAGCAAGGCTGCCCTGCACAGCCCCACGGCCACCCGTGTGCCAAGGGGACAGGGGGCTGCTCCTGCACTGCTGCACAGCAACAGCCTGCCCAAAGGCAGGCAGCGAGGGCAGGAGGGTCCCAGCAGCACGCACACCTGACCATCTCCTTGCCAGCTAGGGGACAGCTCTCCCAAAGCCAGGGATGTGGAAAGATGAGGTGCTGTCCCTGCCAGGTGTCTCCCTTCAACAAGTCCACTGAGAAAAATCAACAATTCCCCCATCCTTAAAATCCTGCTCACTGCCACAGGCACTGGGGGGCTTTACCCCATCCTGCAGGGTCAGTGCACACCAGGGCTTTGGGCTGCTCGGGGCCTGAGGCTCTGCTCATCCCCCCTCTTGCCACGTCTGAACTATGCTGGAGCTCACCTCAATGGGGATGGCCCTGCAGCCTGGCACAGCTCCTCAGAGGGCAATCACAACAACAAAAACCTTCTTTAAGCACTTTAATAAACACGGGGGCTTACAAGAATGATGGAGAGACTTTGTACCAGACCTTTTGCTGCAGTGACAAGAGGTGAAGGTTTTAAACTGAAAGAAGGTACGTTTAGATTGGACATAAGGAACAATTTTTTTATTACAGTGGTGAGACACTGGAGCAGGCTGCCCAGAGAAGTGTGGATGGCCTATCAGTGGAAATGTTCAAGGTCAGCACTTTGAGCAACCTGATCTAATGAAAGCTCACAGCAGGGAGATAGGACTGGGTAACCCCTAAAGGTCTTCTCCAACCCAAACCATTCTGTGACTCTAACACACCGTGTTGTAGCACTGCTCACTCCACACCTCCAGGGTGTCCTTGCAACACCCAGGATTAGAACGACTTGTGCCTAGAAGTAGTAGGTGTAGCAGACAGCACAAACGTGACGAGACTCCCAGATCCCCAGCACTTAGCAGGTCTGTGTGATACTCACAGGCACCCTTTGCCCCTATCCAGGCCATCTAATTTCAGTCTGCTCCTTCCAAGTGCAGCTCCTGTGAGCCTCTCTCCTGCTGCTGCAACTATTCTCACCTCCTGCTGCACTGCTCCAAGTGCTGTGGGGCACAAGGCAGCAATGCTGTCCTGGTCAAAGCACAAGCTCCAGCCCCCAAGCCATGGGTGAGAGAACTGGGAAGTCCTGTGTTAATATGGCCTCTTCCATCTGTCTCCAGGCAGGTGGCAAAGGCATGACACCAGCTGCACCGTCCCCATGGCAGATCACAGCCCACCGTGGCAGGGAACTCTCAGGTCCCAAGGGATGTTGGTGTCAGCCCCCAGCATGGAGAAGGGTGTGGAAATGGAATCCTTCTGTCCCATTCCCCTGTTTGGGACCTGGCTGTACCCGTCAGAAAGTTCCCAGTGCTGGATAGGGTCTGGGGGTGGGGTCTGCTTTCCCCCAGCTCCTGGTAACACACTCCAAAAATAGATCTCACCAATAACATTGGCTCACAGCAGCTTGTGGTGCCCCCCCATCTCACCCTCAGCAGTCCCTCTGTCACCCCCTCTGCAGCCTTCCCTGAAGCTCACTTGCCAGAGCAGGACAATCCAGCTCAGCTCTCCGTTCTCCCAAAGTTTCAGCAGCACCAACAAACCCAACTTGGTCCCCCCTCTGGCTCACCCACTTTGAGGCTCAAGCTTTCCTGACCAAAAAACTGGCTTCAGCTTCCCGCTCTCTGATCTGAAAATGCAATGCAAGGAGCGTTGCTCCCCTCTGGAGAAGGAGCCTGACCACTGGCTTAATAATAAGAGGCTTTAGGTACATGCAGCACTTGGTGGGAAAGAAGAGATGCCAACTCTTCCTTTCCACGTGCCTTGCTCAGTGCCTTTGGAGCATCTGGCAGGCAAGTTGGCTCAGCCTAAGCCTTATAAGCAAAAGCATAATGTGTCATCTCGGACCCCAGCCTCCATCCTGGCACTGGAGCCGTGGCCGTGCAGAACGGGTCGGTGGCACAGCTCCCGTGGGGAGTTGGGTGTGGAATCACAAACTTCCTAACTGCTTCTTAAGCGTCACAGCGTGACTTCTGAAAAACCCCAGAGCAGTGGCTCGGGTGGTGTCAGTCACAGCGCCGCTCTCGCCCTGACCCCGCCACGCCAGCCCAGCCTGAGCTCATCCTACGTGCGGATCTCGGGAACCGGCCTGACACACAGCCCGAGGCGAGAGCAGCGGCCACGCTGCACGGGAAAGAAGAACCGGCCAAGAGATTAGCTTTGCATTCTGCTTCACCCTTCTCCAAGGCACATGCCAAGCCACAGCTATTTTGGGTCGGGAGGAAAGCCCCCGAGGAGTGGGGTGTCCTGCCTCGGCTCTCTGCTGCCGAGGGGCCAGCTGGAGAGCGCTGGCGAGGGAAAGGGCCTAGGAGAGGCCAGCCACCCTGCTGAGGGGCTTCTCCACACCTCCCGACACATCCAGAGAACTCTTTCCTTCCCAGCAGCCTTGTCCAATCCAAACCCGCTCACTGCTGCATGTCCACCTTCCTCACCTACTTTCAGGCTGCTCCTCCTCCCTGAGCATTCCCCTTGGCTTTAAAACACGGTTCCTGGAGTTGTTCCTTCCCTGCCTGGAAAAGCATTTCTAGTCCCTCATGCCAGGTTGGTAAGATGGAAAAAGGCTCAAGGAACATCCCGAGAGAGTTCGCACACCAGGTGCCAAGGAGGAGCCCCAGGCACAGACAATGCTTTCAGGGCTCCACATTTGCCCCATCCTGCCTGCAGCCTGTGCTCCCGAGAAGTCCGGCCAGGACTGTCGCCTTCCCTCCCGGCTTCCCCCTCACATCGCCCACCAGGCAGAGCCCTGCAGCCTCCCCGGCGACAGTCCCGGTCCCCCGGGGATGCCGCTGGTGCCCCTCGCTCCCGCCGCCCCTTCTCACCTGCGCTTGTACTCGTCGCGCTCCCTCTTCACCTTGGCCAGCACGTTGTAGAGGGCTCGGATCTCGGGGGTGATGGTGTCGATCTGCACACCCACGCCGTCGGGGTGGACCCAGGAGACGCCGGGTCCCTGCACCAGGGTGGTCTCGGGCCCCGGGCCGAGCCGCCGCGCTTGCGAGAAGGACCAGATGGTGCCGGGCATGAAGCGGGAGCCGGCGGAGTAGGCGGAGGGCTGGCCGGGACCCCCGGGGCGGGAGCCGGGGGACCCCAGCGTCCGGGCCGAGCCCAGCCCCAGCCCCGGCCCCAGCCCCAGCCCCAGGGTGCGGATGGGACCCACGAAGCCGGTCTGCACCGCCTGGTCCCGGCGCGGGGGTCCGCGGCCGCGGCCGCCCCCCTCCTCCAGCGCCTGCTGCAGCTGCTTCTCCAGCTGCCGGTTGCGCCGCTCCAGCTCGTGGACCTTGGCCAGGAAGCAGCGGAACCGCAGGTTCAGCGTCTTGAGGACGCTGATGTTGGAGCCCAGGTCGTTGCGGAGGGCCATGGCGGCGGGCGGCGCGGGGAAGGGGCCGGCGGGCGGCTCCCCGCCCAGGGGCTCGGCGGCGGGCGGCGGCGGCGGCAGCTCGGGGCCCGCCAGCCCCTGCTGCTCCTGCGGCAGGAGGAAGAGGTTGGGGCCGAAGAGCGGGTTCATGGCGGCGGCGGGATGGGGCGGGGAGCGCCGGGCGGGGGGATGCGCCCGGCCGGCCCCGGCGGCGGGGGCGCGGCTTCCGCTGCGGCGGGGATGCGGCGGCGGCGAGAGCCGAGAGCCGCCCCCGCTCCCGCCCGCTCCCCGCCGCCGGCCCGGGCGGAGCGAGCCGGTGAGGGGACGCGGCAGAACCTCCCTTTCCTCTGCCGGCCCCGTCTCTCGCCCCGCCGAGGGGCGGCTCGGCCTCCCCGGAGGGTTTCGGGGCGCCCGGAGCGAAGGGACGCGGCCCGGGCCAGCGGGATTCCTGGAGGGAAGTCCCTCTCCGGCACCGCTAGCTGAAGCCCCGCCTGTTACCGATTTCCGTAACTAGCCCAGCCGCAACACAGTGTGCTTCTGCCTCCTTTTTAATATTTTATTCTTTTTTTTCTTTTTGCATAGAATTGAGTGCTTTCCCAGAGCTGCCTCCCTTAAAGAAGGCAGAACTTCGCCTCTGCACCCCAAAGCCTCTCGTTATGCTCTCTGGAGCCCCCCAAGACAGCCCCTGCCCCTGCTGTGCCCGCAGCCCGCCTACGGGCAGCTGCCGCCGGACAGTGGCGAGCCAGCGGGCAGGGGAGGCTGTGTGGATAGAGGAGCCTCTCAGATATGCTTGGCTTGCAACCGGCTTCCTCCTTCCTTCTTCACAAAGCAGCCTCGGCTCTTGTTTCATGTCCCTTATTCCAGCCTACTTTAGGTCATTCCCTCTCACCCCCTGAGCCCGACCCCAGGTGAATTCTGCAGAAAGCGCTGGCGTCGCCCCTCACCCCATTAGCCGGTGGGAGGAGACTGCGCACAAATCGATGGCTACATAAATACTTTATGGCTGTGGACACCTGTGTTCCCTTGTTTTCTGTGTGCTCCTGGCCCGTTCCCCCGGGACTTGAGGAGCTGAGCCGAGCGTGGCACTTGCGCAAAGCGGCCTCTGATGTGTCAGCTGAGCCATCGGCAAGGGGTGAGAGAGCAGTGGGATGGAATTCAGAGATGCCCAGCACCACGCTACACTGAGCTCTGTGGAAGGAGCTGGGCACGCTCCAGTGGGGCTACAGCCCTTCCCTTGGGATCAAGAGGTATGGCTCAATCCACACTGCCAGGAACTTCCCGGCTCCACTGAGGATGGCCAGCTTTGTGAGTCTCTCTTGACTGAGAGTCTGCCTGCTGCATGTTCCCTGCTGCTTCTCCTCCAGGGCTACAGGTCTCCTCCATCCCTCTATTACTGTTCTGACATCCTGACCTGGGAGCAGTCCAAATCAAATCTGTTCCCCTCTCTCACAACTGTGTCCAGCATCAGTTGTATCCTGTGGCCTGCCTATCTCCCCTGTCCTGCCCACGACTCAAGGCCCCCCACAGCAGCCCCCAAGTGCATTTATCATACTTCCTCTCCCACCAGTAACCATCTGCATCCTCCCTGGCACACCCATGACACTGGAACCCAGCTGGATTTCCTCTGAGATGGGCTTAGGTTGGGGAAGAAGTGAGCTTTCCTCTTCTGTCACCTCCTTTTTGACACTTCTCAAGCAGATGTTCCTTTGCTCTGCCTCTGACTAGGGAGGCTGAGCAGTGGAAAGCAGTGCTTTTATCTAGGGAAAGGAGGGTAGGAAGGCTTTCCTCATGGGCAGGCAGAAGAGATCCCCATCTCCCAAAAACCAGCGCTGTAACAGCGGCTGGTAGGGAGCAATGTGCCTGGCAGCAATGCTACCAAATAAACACCCAGGGAAAAGAGAAGGACAGATGGACAAGAGGGATCCCAGTCAAGAAGCTTGTTTTGAAGCAGCAGTGACAGTTCCAGCTCGGAAACCTCCCAGCATGTGACTTTCAGCCACTGCTGACTCCCTCCTTCCTGCTGCCACGTCCTGTCACCCGCCTGCCACGCTGCCACAGCCTGCCTGCGTGCCTGGCAGCTGTGCCAGCATCCTCCCCCCTCACCACTCCTCCTCTTACCCCTCCACACCCTTGCACCTGGGTGAGCAAGGTCAGACTGGGGGGATCTGCTGCTGCTGCATGCAGCCAGTGAAGAGCACAGGTGAGAGCAGCACCACAAACTGGGCAGCAAGTGCCTTCCCAAGCTCTGCTTGGCCTCTCCTGTCCAGCCAGGGAAACCCAGCAAGTGGAGCTGATTAATGAAATGCCAGTGGAGGAAGGCATTGCCATCCATCAGGAAAAGGTTTTTTTACCAGCAAGCCAGCACTGTGCCGGAGCAGGTGATGGGATCTCTGTCTGTGGTGGTTCTTGGGGCCAGCTGTGCAAATCCAGTGATGTGAGCTACTGCCAGGACAGCCCCACTTACAGCAGGGACTGGGCTGCAGACCTCCAGCACCTCTTCCCACCAACACTCCTGCTGCCTCCTGGACAGGAGGCAGTGTGGAGCCTCCTTTTTCCTCTAAATTTGTTTGCTTAGGATACTTGCTGGGGTAAAGGATTCCTACTGATGCAGAAGGTGACTGGGGCAAAGGGCCAACTTGTTCTAGTTATTCCTGCAGAAGCCCAGAAATTAGAGACAATCCTGCTACCCAGGGGCCCAAAGCACTCCTCCTCTGGGCCTCAATCTCACTGCAACACAACAGCACCTTCTCCTCATCTTCCCCTCTTGGTTCACCTAACACTTGGCACTTCTCCAGACCCTCCCACTGCTCCTGCTCCCGCTTTGTCAGCTTAGGGTCAACAGTGGCACTGCTGGGCTGCAGCTGCTGACATGCAGAGCTGCTTGTTGCAGCTCTTCAAATCATTCCTGTGGCCAATGTGAAAAAAGACATTTACTTGCACACGTGGTGGTATTTATTTTCCACAGATTTTAAGGCCAAGGAAGAAGCACTGCATTTTCTGAGCCTGTGCAAACCAGACAGTGCAAATTCCTGTAGTTCAGATCAGGTACTCGTGTGGGACTCTGTCTCTAATTGCTGACAGCACAGTAAAAAGAGATTAAGCCTCTACCACTATCCTCCATGGGCAAATCAAGGTAGGTTCCCCAGCTGCAAACCCCTATGAAAATCATCTGTCTTCTTTGCCTTTGCCCAGCGGTAACATCCATTACCAGGCTGAGATGCTCCTCCTCTCCCGGATCTCAGAAGCTCTTGGTAGCTAACACATCCTCCTTGCAAAGGTACTTCATAGGTGAAACCTGTCCAGATCAGCGCCACAGCTTTCACAGAGGCTCCTTTTGGAAGGCATAGGTCTTCTTGGTGTGTCTGTATCCCATCTCCCTGCTCCCCTTTCCCTCCAAGTACCTCAGTGGTACCTTCTCCCTTGCACAACACTGCTGAAGTATTTCTGTGTAAACTCTCCAAGTCTTCCAACTTCCAAGATTCTTCACTAAAACTGACCCATAAAATTGCTTCTATCCACAACCAGAGGGAGGTGTTGCAATGCACACTTGACTTTTGGGCCTAGCAAAGTCATCAGCCCAGTCAGCTGCCTGGATTTGGGTGCAAAAGTGGAGAAACTGGTGCAGAGGAGCAGTTGCCAGCGGCAGCTGGGTGATGGCCACATGTAACACATAGAAATGTTCCTGTCTAACAGCAAAGGAGGGAATGGATTTTCTTCTAAAAATACATAAACACCAGTCCAGGAGGGAGTTTTGGAGCCAGGTCTTCGTGAGAAGGCAGCTCTAGGCAGTGCTAGAGCTGGGACCCAAGTGACTTTACCTTCTCAGCAGTTCCCCCCGACCCCATCAGGCAGGTGGGACTTGCAGACATCCTCCCCAGGAGCTCTCCACATGCTCCCCAGCAGGGATGGACAGCCTGGGGGAGCAAGACCCACTGATGGGACTTTGGCCATTTCTGGACTCAGCCCCTACAAAAGTGTCTGTATCTCTGGGTGTTATGTGCAATGCAGTGTGTGCAGGAAGATCCAGACTTCATACCCAAGTGTGTCCCTGAAATGTGCAGGGCAGGATTTCAGCCCCTTCCTCAGGATACAGGCAGACATGAGGCAATGCAGCCAGAGGCAGCCTGCCCAGCTGGGAACAGACATTACAGCACATGACATCACTGGAGTCAGTGACCGACCCTGTCACTACTGGAGTCTTTCCATTACACACTCGTGTCCCCAGAAGTCATTTTCCTTCCTGCACCAGCCCAAGGGTGCAGCAGTGCAGGGCTGCCTCTCCCTCCCAGCGTGCAGAGGGGAGCTGCTGGAGCCTGCAGGGCAGGAGCTGCCAGCTGGATGTCTTCTTTGTGCCCTGATAAGGCTTCTCCAGCAGACTCCTAGTTTGGGGAGAAGGACAGCATACAGCACAGTGGAACAGATATCACGACTCCTCTCAACAAGCTTTTAATCTATGACAGCATTTTTACCCCTCAGATCTGCTTTCAATCCTTGCTCTGCCTCAGTTCTTGCTTTGCTGTGTCTCAGCTCCTGCAAGCCTCATTATCAGCAGCTTTCAGATATTAAAACACATTAAAGGAAGGTACTGAAAGATGATCCAGCAGTCACATTCTCCAAAAATCTCAGCTTTCAGGTAACAAAAGATTCCCAGAGTAACAAAGTGGCTGCAAGCACAAGCCTAATGTGACCACAGCCTTGTACCAGAATGCAGAGAAAACCACCGAGCTTTATCCCCGGCTGCTGCATCCCCAGTACTGCCTCTGAAACTCAGTGGTGGCATTTCAATGTCACACTCAACATTATCTCTCTGAGCAGTGATAACTCTAACAGCTGAAATCAAGAGCAGGAGATCAAACCACCAAAGAAAGATGAAAATTTATCTCATCTCTTCCCAGCTATAACAAAAGGTTTGCAGGCAAGCCAAGTGATTGGAACAATACTCAGCAAGAATGTTTTCTTGACACACTTAAAGCAGCAGCTATTCCTGCATTTCAGGGCTGAAATTCCACCATAATTTGGACATTTGCTGGAAAACAGACAGTTACCTTGGGATCCCAGCCAGGAGAACTCTATCCCTGCTGATGGGGTCATCAGGATAAAGTGGTTCTCAAGCTGGGGCTGCACACTCACATAGTTTCCTCAGCAGGCAGCACCAAGAACCCGAGACAGATCCTCATTGCTCCCAAAAGGACAGGCCCAGGGCTGAAAGAGGCTCCTGCTGCTTTTCTCACCAAAACTTAGGGTGCATTTGTCTTCTCTGAACATTTCCCAGTTTTACAGCCTTTATGCAGATGGGGGGTACTAGAAATGCAATATTGAAGCAGTAATTCTTTCCCTTGGGTGCTGTTACACCTAGCATTTATTTAATTATTCTGAAAGATGCTGAAATTCTTCCCCTGGGTCCTCTGTATCCAACAATCCAGACTTCAACACACAAACCCAAAGTGAGACAGTTGCATTCAGAGGCTCCTCCCTGACCTAATTCACATGGGGAAGCATGGGGAAAAAGTCAGTTTTCAACTATGAAGATACTT
Source organism: Camarhynchus parvulus (assembly GCF_901933205.1). Classification (NCBI taxonomy): domain Eukaryota; kingdom Metazoa; phylum Chordata; class Aves; order Passeriformes; family Thraupidae; genus Camarhynchus; species Camarhynchus parvulus. The sequence goes on along the minus strand of NC_044571.1, from coordinate 88,611,712 downwards.
GTTTAATGGCTATTGAACACCAAATGATAAAGTCAGTTCCTCCCTCCACTCCAAACAGGGTTATAGTAAATAAATCACACAGATAGATAAGCCCTAAAAAGCAGAAGATAACAAGGTCTGTAACAAAGACCAGGGCTCCTGAGACACTGAGAGACAGAACCATTACAGCAATCACTCAAGTGCAACCTTGAGGGGCTTCAGCCAGAAACTTCACAGCTGATAAAAAAGCAGCATTATCATGGGCTTCGTGGGAAAGGGCAGATCTGCAATGGGATGTTTGAGGGAAACTGCAGGAGCATGTAAAGTTTATTATGCAATGTTTTAAGGAAGATTATGGGAGCAAAACTTACTATGGGATGTTGAGGGGAAGGATGGAAGGAGGCAAAAGGGAGGCATCATGCTAAATCAGGGAGAATTGAGCATGGGAAATGGAGAGAGGAATAAATAGGAGCCAGTCACACAGAGACTGGCTGCTGCCTGCGTGGCTGAGCCCTGCTCCCAATTGCCACCATCTGGCCTGGCCTGGCATTAGGCTAATCCCAGCACGCATGCACGCTGCTGGCCCCTTAGCTAACTGCAAGCTGGGCTAGCCTGCAAACAGGAAAGGAGGCTGAGAACCAGGCAGCTGACAGATCACAAGCGTTAGGACCAGCTGCCAGTGACCCAGCAAAGTGTGGGCAGAGAATCCACCAGCACAGTCCAGGTTTGATGGGCCCAGGAGCAAGAAGAGGCTTAGGCCTTTTTTGCTGTTCATGTTTTTAAGTGCTGTTTTGTGTTTCCCTGGGCAGCCACCACAGCAGGTTCCCTCAGTTTCTGCTGATCACTCTGTGCCTGCTGGCATCCATAGTGAGTGGAAAGCTGCAGCCTCACGTGCAGCAGACCAGGACATTTAAATAGAAACAGCCCAGACCACTGCTCGCTGTGTCCCAAGGAGAAGCAGCTGCAGCTGGGTGAGCACAAAGGCAAAAAGAACTTCACTGTACAGCTCCACAAACCAAAAGCAATCCCTGCTCAAGTCTGAGAGGCCAAGAACTGAGAGACTGCTGGGGATAAGAAAAATGGTGAAATGGGGGCAGTCACAAGACTGAACTAAATGACATCAGGGAAGTAGGGAAGCACTGGGCTAGAGCCTTGCCCAGACAAAGCACTCAGCTGACAGCTCCACACAATACAGCCTTCATGCAGGCAGCAAGGATTTCAGCTCCCACTGCTTCTTCACAAACATCCCCGTTGTAGGGAATAAGGACAGACACCAAAAATGCCAGAGCATCCGCTGGGAGCAAGAGGGGTTTCTGCTGCAAAGGAATAAGGGGACACAGCAGAATTCTGTATTTCGTGTTCCAATGAAAAAGAACAAGACTTGAGCAAGAGTATAAAACTTTTAATGGGTCAGTGCATCAGTCCTTGATGCAAAGGGAAAGGAGCAAAGGGGGCTGTCATTGTCCCAGGTGCTCAGAGCCGCAGAGATGATCTGCACAGAGCAGCAAAGTGGGGGTACACACAGAGCTGCAGCAGCCTTTGCTCTCCAAGTAAGGGCCCAACACGTGGAGAAGCAGTTCCTCTCACTGTCCATTAGCTTTCACTCTATGCTTCTTCTTCCTGGTAGGGACTTTAGGCCGCATCATTTTGGGAGAGGGCCGGACAGCCTTCAAGGGTCTCCTCTGTGCTTGCACCGAAAGTTTCTTCTTCAAAGCAGGCTGGGGCAGCTTCTGCTCTTTGTCAGCTTTTGAGCCCTCAAGTTTCTTCTTTTTTGGCGGAGGCTCCATGATGATGGTATCAGGGACAGCGGACGGAGCTGCCGCTTCCACAGCAGGCTCTTCATCTGAAAGGAGAGAAGAGCACTGTGAGAAGAACCAGAGTGGTTTCTGCAGGGGAAGCAGCCAGCTCAGCTGAGCTCCAGCACTACATCACCTTTCTGTGCCTGCGGGATGGCATTGGAGAACTTCTTGAACTTGGCGATGAAGAACCCATCCATATTGTGCGTGTGCGGGTAGAAACGCCGCGTGCACTTGAGGGACGGGTGGAAGCGACGGTCCTTGAACCTGGAGGAGGAAGAGGGGTGAGGAGTGATAGAACCCCTCTGCCCAAGCCTGGCCACCGAGGAGCTATCACACGTGCAGCTTGTGACCCGGCACGCACCTGGTGAAGCCTTCCTTGCCAAAGTCCAGGCCTGTGGCCACCAAGCGGACATTGCGTTTCTTCAGAGCATAATCCACAACCCACTCGTTCTCCTCCACCTGCCAGAGGCCAAGCATTAGGATCCAAAACCCACTATGTCCTGAGGAGGAGGTGACCACAGCAGATGATGGTAGAAGGCACTTACCATGATGGAGCAAGTGCAGTAGACAATGTAGCCCCCTGTCTCCGAGGCAGCATTGACTGAATCTATGGCGCTAAGAATCAGCTCCTTCTGCAGGTGGGCACAACGCAGGATATCCTTCTCATCCTGAGGGAGAAACAAGGTTAGGATGCCACAGGCACAGGGAAGCACCCCAGGCCTCTGCTGTGGATGAGGGAATGACAGGAGAACAAAGCACATATAATGTACAAGAGTCTGGAGTCTTCTGCAGAAGTAATACCAAAACCAGCCCTAGTACAACACACAGCTCTGGTATATGACACAGAATAAGAAAGAAAAGGACAAATGTATTGTTGGTATCTCTCAAGAACAAAGCTGCCCCCAAAGGCCTTCCTCTCATGACTCATACTTGAGTCTGCACTTGCCACCCACCTTGTTGGTTTTGACAGCAGGATCCTTGGAAATGACGCCTGTTCCGCTACAAGGAGCATCAAGCAAGACACGGTCGAACCCTCCAAGAACCTACAGGAAGATGTAGATTTGGAATTATGCTCACAGGTGGGGACTCAAAACAAGGCCAAGACTACAAGGGGAACCAGAAGACTGGGAAGGCAGGAAACACTCCTTCTCCCTCTTCCCTGTCCACCTTCCTGTCTTTGTATCAAGTAATGGCCACAATCCCCAGCAGCTCTGTTCATCCTGCTGTGGCAGGAGACTCTGGAGAGCACAGCTTCACTGAAGGGACAGCACAGCAGCTCTGGGTGAGCACTGCAAACAGGAACGTACCTTGGGGAACTGGCGTCCATCGCAGTTACTCACAACAGCGTTGGTGACTCCCAGGCGGTGCAAATTCCCTACTACGCTCCGGAGCCGTTCGGCACTGCTGTCGTTAGCCAGGATCATCCCTGTGTTCTTCATAAGCTGAGCTGCCAGAGGGCAAAACACACCAGCAAGGGCTGAAAACCTCATGTGCTTTTGATCCAGCGACAGTCACCCCCTCCTTTCCTCGAGTTCAGTCACCCTCTATTCCCTCTTTCTGTGTGGACCAGTGGAAACTCCCCACTTGACAGAGCATCCCTCCCAAGGCTCCAGGGTGGTACCTATGTAGCTGGTCTTGCCTCCTGGGGCACAGCACATATCCAGGATGCGCTCGTTCTCCTGTGGAGCCAGCGCCATGACAGGGAGAAGACTGGAGGCTCCTTGCAGCATGTAGTGTCCAGCCAGATACTCTGGGGTGGCACCTGGGCAGGGAAGGCAGAACAGAAGAGATGAGACGTGAAAGAAAGGGAAGCAGGAGCGGGTGAGCTGAGCCCTGCAGGGTAAAGGGGATCTCACCGATGGGCACAGTGGAGTCATAAATAACAAGTCCCGTTTTGGACCACTTCCCCAGGGGGTCAAGATTCACACCACGGTTGATGAGAGCCTGCAAGGCAAGGAGAAGGGACTGAGACAACCCTCTGGGGGACAGGCAGTTCAGGGCACAGCCACTGGCTCCTGCTCACCTGTGCCAGGTCCCGCCGCCGCGTCTTCAGCGTGTTGGTGCGAATGGTGACAGGGCGCGGAACCTCGTTAGCCTCCAGGAAGTTTACCAGCTGGAAGGGACGGAGAACAGAGATGGAAATGAATTCTCACAGAGGAAGCCAAACCCCCATTGGTCAGCTGCGGGCAGGGCAGGATCCCACCTCAGGGAGCGGGAAGATGTCCATGAGCTTGGTGAGCAGGAAGTCGCTGTAGGAGTAGTAGGCGGCCATGTCCCGGCGCAGCAGCGCGAGGTATTCCTGCCGGGAGCGCCCCTCCTCCCGCTTCGCCCCAAAGTCCTGCAGCACCTCCATGTTGCCCTGGATGCGCTGGTGAATGACATGCAGGTCGGGGGGCTCAGCAGGTGGGAACACCGTCAAGGAATCACCAACAGCCAAGGAACTTGCACAGGGGCTCTTTACAAGTACATGCGCCACAACAGAGCCTGCGCCAGAAAGGCTCTGCTGGAATACTGCTTCCATCAGAGCTCAGCAGGTGCAGGGTTCAAAGGATTAAACCAGACAAAAAAAGCTCACCAGGCAGAACTAGAGAGTGTTTAAAAGAATTACTTTAGATAAATGGAAAAAAAACCCAACCCAGCAAAAGAAGTGTTATAATACTGAAAGCATTACCTGCAGCAGAAAAAGAGACCAGAAGTTTTCCAAGGGCAACCAAGAGGTATAGAGGAGAGTAAGAAGGGAGGCAGGAAATGAAAATCACCAAAGTCCAGCAGCAAGCACTTTGGATGCTAGAATGTCATCATCCTGACTTCATGTCATCAGAAACTCTGGGAATGGGCTGCACAAACACCCACCAGGAAAATCAGGGTAGAGAGGAACAAACCACATAATAAGTCATCCATATGTATTTAGGACTAGAAAGGAAATGAGGGCAGGTTCCAAGCCCCATACAGGGCGTCACAGATTTCCTAACTGTGCTATACAGAAGCACAGCATTATACACTATCTATTAGGACAGTTCAGCTAAAAATACCTTGTCATGCACAGACACTTTTGCTAAGCAATATGCATGATAAAGTCCAAGTGAAGCTCTTTGGTTGTATCCAGGCCCCGTGCTGCATCACGCACATGGCTTATGGATGTCATAGATAAAAAGGATATCCTCCTTCTCAATTTCTTCACTAGTTGGCAGTTTAAATTGTTCCTCTATATCCAGGTTGAGCTGCAGATCTGGGCCCTCTTCTTCCTTCTGTCCCATTTTCTGCTTGCTTGCCTCCTCTGCTTCCTCTTCTTCCTCCTCTTCCTCTTCGCTGTCATCTTCACTGAGGCCTTCCCTAAGGACAAAGAACAGGATTACACAGATGCTTCTCAGCTACCATTTCTTAGATGGCACAAAAGACAGAGGAATAACAACACAGGCTCCTCATCTACCCAGGAAAGGCTCTACACACTCACCTCTCAGGCTTCTGCTTCAGGGCAGCTTTTTCAATAGGGAGCAGCTAAATAAAGACAAAAGATTAATCAATCAATCAATCAATCAATCAATCAATCAAAAAACATCCACAGTCGTCCCCTGGCTTCCCACCATCTGTGAAATTTACTTGCTCTCTTTAAAAGGGACAACAAACAAAAGCCTTGAATGTTATGCTGGAATCAGCTGCTAAACTTGAAATCATTCTTGTGAAGGAAAGAAGGGGAAAGTTCCCCATCACCTCTCCATCCCCTGCCACTAAAGCCATCCTTTCCCCCCAGGAAAGACCCAAGGAGTCCCTTCAGCCAACAATACCCAAGTATTTCCTGTGTAATTAAGGGCAAGAAGTTCCTACCTCTTCTTCCTCTGATGAAGAGGCACCATAATCATCCACCATCTCCTCGCTGCTCCCATCCTCCTCCTCCTCCTCCATCTCCCAGCCCTCTTCCACCTCACCATCACTGGATAACTCCACATGGCTTCCTTTAGGCTGGGTTTTCTTGGCTCTGGCTGGAGCCAGCCACTTGGAATTGCCATCACTGAAGCCAGAGCGGCCACGGGCAGTCTGTCCTGCTGCCTTTACAGCACGTTTCTCCTTCTGTGGGGACAGCTGCTCTTCAACTAGAGAAAGAAGAAGCATTCAAAAAGTTAGGCATTATTTCCAAAATCAGCTGCTCTGCTTTTCCAGTTGTTACACAGAAAGGCCTTAGTCCAAATCCTGAGCTGCCTGTCCAGAGGGAGGGACGGCTTGCTCTCTACATCTCATAAAGTATCAGGCATATTCTCACCTCCCCAGTGGACATTGCAGGAGACCTAACTAGAATTACCAAATTAAAACACTGCCACAAAACTCTTATGGTATTTGCTCTGACATATTGGCAGTACCCTCTGCCCTGAATCCTTGTCTATCCTTTCTTCTTTCTACTTGAAGAGTTTCCTGGGCTACACAAGATGTAACACAAAGACTTAGAAGCCTCAGCTATAAAAGCAGCCTGCAACAACCTTGCTGTGAATGGAGGATAAGTAAAAAATGGACTTAACAGGCAGAAGAGAGACCTTTAACAAGTTCGTCAGACAACACTGCCTCCTGACATGGCAGCCACCAGATATCAGACAGAATTCATTGTTATTATCTATTAGAGAGAACCCAAAAGAGGGCCAAGATGAGGAAGGGTCTGGACAGGAAGCCTTGTGAGGAGCAGCTGAGGTCACTTGGTCTGTTCAGCCTGGAGGAGACTGAGGAGAGAGCTCATTGCAGGCTGCAACCTTCTCATGAGAGGAAGAGGAGGGGCAGGCACTGATCTCTTCTCTGTGGTGACCAGTGACAGGACACGAGGATACGGCAATCAAAGTTGCGTCAGGGGAGGTTTAGGTTGGATACCAGAAAAATGTTCTCCATCCAGAGGGTGGCTGGGCACTGAAACAAGTTCCTAAGGAAGTGATCACAGCACCAAGTCCATCTGAGTTCAGTAAGTGTTTGGATAACACTTTCAGGCACACGGTGTGACTCTTGGGGTGGTCCTGTGCAGGGCCAGGAGCTGACTCAACTATCCTTGTGGGTCCCTTCCAATTCAGGAAACTCTAGGATTCTGTGATTTAAGGTAATGAAATTCCACGTGTCCTTTGCCTTGAAAACGACGCCAGAGAAGGACGGTGGCGGCAGCGCCCGGGGGGAAGCAGGACTGGGGACCGCCGGTCCGTCAGCCCGGTTCGGACCCGCTCCCACTCACCTGTGGGCTCCCGCTCTCCCTCTCCTCCTCTTCCTCCTCCTCCAAGCGGCCTCCTCCCGGCCGGGCCGCCGCCCGCTCCCAGCCGCCTCTTCGCAGCCCTGCATCGCGAGGGAAGCAGCGATCAGCCCCAGCCCGGCCCGCCCGCCCCAGCCCGGCCCGCCGCACCGCCCCCCTCACCTCCTTCTGCCGTGACTGGAGAGCTTCTTCCTGCCGCTCTCGGGCTCTGCGGGAAGACACGCGGCGGTCAGACGGCGGCGGGCGCCGCGGGGAGGCGGCGGGCCGGCGCAGGCCGCACTTACCTGGCGGCAGGAAGCGGGCCAGCTCCACCTCGGCCCCGCGCTGCTTGCGGGCCTTGCGCCCGGGCCCGCGCTTCTCCTTCCTGCTGGGGTCGAGCTTCCGCCCCATGGCCGCGCCGCCGGACCCCCGCGCGCGCCTCCGCCGCCGCACGTGCCGCGCTCCTCGCCGCCCCGGCGCACGCGCCCGCCGCGGGCCCGCCCCCGTACCGCCCACCGCCATCGCTGATTGGCCCCTGCCGGCAACGTCACGGCGCGGGCCGCCCGCCCCCGGGAACCGCCGTACCGGGAAGGGGCCTGCCGGGGCCGGGAGGGAGGCTGCAGTCCCAGGAGCCGCCGGGAGCGGGGCTCCTGCCGCAGGTGCTCACAGGCGGGGCCTGCAGCCAAGGCAGGCAGCAGAGAAAGGCGTGGTGCAGAGGCAGGGGGGAAAGGAGCTACAGAATCAGAGACTGTTAAGGTGGGGGCACAGAGGTGTAAAGATGATCTAACCCAACACGCATACCAGGGGTAGGGACAGCATTCCTGAGACCAGGTTCCTCAAGGCCTTATGGAGCCTGGCCTTAGACACTGCCATCTACTGCCCTTCTCAGAGGCGCAGGAGACCCCAAAAGCTGCTCTGATACAGCAAAAAGCCATGACTACATCTTCTTTCAATGCTGAGACCACATACTTACCCCAGTACACTTATGATACTAGAGACAACAAAATAAAATACAAGGAAACTTTATTTTTCAGTTTTATCAACGTTTTGCTCTGTTTTTGTCGGTTTTTCATTCTTGTTTGCTTTTGCCTTCAAGCTGCTTATTAGTTGACAAGTCCGGTCAGTTTTTGTATTAAAAAGGATTTTGATGGAGGTAGCTTTGTCTCTGTCCTGGCTTTTGCTTGGTCTTGCCTGCACACTTGTCTCAGTAAACAAACTCAAAATAAAATTAAGAACGAAAACTGGAATTCCAGGCGGAGGCAACGAGCAATGCAGCCAGGTTCTCCATGTAACAGACATGGCGCTGGGGCCTCCAGTCACTATGTACAGAGTCCATCATACATCCATCCCCCTCTCTCCTAAACACACTCCTTGCTCCAACGGGCTGGCTGCAGAGGAAGGAGTTTCTTCTCCTTCCAGAGACCTGAGCAGCAGCTTCCATGGAGGGAAACAGCACCCAGTCAGGAATGTCAGGCAGAGGGGCAGAGTGTGAAGGGGTGGGCAAGGGGAGTCACTTCAGCTTGGCCGAAAGGTCAACAGCACTGGGCCAGGAACTCACTGCTGCTGGGCCACCTGCAGGGCGAGAGAGGAGGAGCTGAGACTCCCGGGCTGGTCACGGGAGCCCGGCCCGGCCCTCGGCGGGCCCCTCCCCCCATGGCTCCCGTACTGACCAGAGCGGGTACGTACTTGTTGGGGCGGGGGCGGCGGCGGGGGCTCGCTGCTGCGGTTGGCCAGGCGGCTGAGGATGTTGCGCTCCGACATCTGGAGGCGCACTGCCACAGGGGGGATGCGGGCAATCGTGGCGGGCAGACGGGTCACATCGGCCTTCATGTCACTCAAAAGCTCCTCCAGCTGCTTCAGAACTACAAGAGAAAGGGACATCTGTTCGGACGGGAAAGGGACACCCCAGAGGGGACAGCACTGCTGAACACCTATCCTGCCCCTGTTTAACACACCGCATTACCTTTATGCAGCACGGCATTGGCTGGTTTATTCCCAGCCATTGATTCCTTGGATAGGTGCTGGTGGCTCTCAGCCAGGCATTCCACCTCTGCAAAACGTGTGTTCAGAGCCATGGAGGGGTGAGATGGGTCTTCGGACATGTTCAGATAGGCAGCTCGCCGCAACTGCTCCTCGATCACCAGCGCTTGCTCCAGGAGCTGCAAGGTGGGGCAGCAATGAGTCTTTCAGCAGCTGCCTCAGAGGGAGCCTTGTCTGTACCCCCAGTCTCTCCTGATCCAATTCCCCACCAGTTCATAAGGTGAGATTGTGTAGCTGAATCTCCTTTCACCAGCCGGTTTCACTGAGTAGCCCAAAACAGTAAGGGCTTCATGAAGCAGTCAGATACACATATTGGGTTTAACAGACTACTACAACTCCTCTAGTATCTTCATTCCTCCTCTGATTCTTTTTACCCATTCTTTATGAGGCAAATGGGATGGAGATTACTCCTTGAACCCAAGGGAAAAGTATTCCCTCCTATTTATAGAAAGAGTCTAGAATCTTGTAAGCACTTGGAGAAATCAGCTGGAATCCTGTCAGTGCAGATTATCATTCAGTCTATAGTTAATCAAAGTTTTGCCCCAAGACTGAGACCTACATGGCTTTTACGTGATTGTAAATCACTCCCACAACTAAGCTATGTTCACTCCTAAAGAGGATGAAGCAGAGACTGAAGGCAGCCCTTTATGCAACCAGAGTTCTGTTCCGGTACGTGCAGTGCGTTGTAGCAGACCAAGCAGAAGCTGTGATGGAAATAGCCACTTGAACCTTAAGCCTCTTGCTTACCAGTTGTTCAATAAACATTTGGATAGAGAGCACTTAATCAAGCTCCTTTCCAGAAAGGGAGCTCCTATCATGGAGCAACTCCATGATCCTGAGATATACTGCTTTTTTTATTACCCCTAAAACAAAAGCTATTGCATACATCTTTCACTTTCTTGGTGGAAACTCAGAAGTGCAAGAACCTGTTCTTAGAGATCCAGGCAGTTATCACACTAAAGAGAAATCCTTACCTTAAATCTCCTTGCCAAAAACTTATTCTTTATTTCCAGGAAGTTACCCCTGTTCATCTCACCCTTGAAGGGTTCATTGAGGATGGCGTAACGTGGATCATTCTGAATATCCTGCCAACGGGCATAGCCATGACTGAGATGGGATGAGCTCAGGCAAACAAAGGCAGTGAAAACAAGGGAATACACAGCCCAGGCAGTACTGTTCTCCAGAGGGAGTGGGGAAAGGGGGTACAGAGAGGGGACGAACAGGAGCCAAGGAAGGGGAATGAGAACTATGTCCTGCTAAGTCTTAACTATGCTGCAGGAAGCTCTCCCTCCCAACCATCACTTTCACTTTTGTGAAGGTAAAGCACTCTCTCACTTAACCTATGCCAGTCAGATCCAGAACGGTCACTTTCCCCGTGACAAGTTATGTACAAGGTGGGAGAATGCGTCTGTCATGGCAAGGATACTTGATAATCCCAGCTAGGAGCCAGTAGTCGTGACGCCGATGCCAGATCTCATAGGTCTTCTTGGTGACAGTGGCAGCCCGCTCTTCATTCTGCCAGAGGGAGTGTAGTTCTGCAAAGGCAAGAGACACCAGAACAGTTGGAAGTTATTTCACAAATGTAAGCAGGAGCTTATAAACAAGTTCAAGTAGATAAAGATCACATACCAGTGAAACCACCATCTGCTATGTTGAACATGAAGCGCTGCTTTACTGCCTTCTTGTGCCTTTCATCTACTGACTCTTTCAGCATCTCTCCGTTCTGCAGCATCACCACATCTCTCTTATCATCATCCTTTTTCTCATCTGTACACACAGGAAATTTTTAAAACAAACATGGCAGATACTGCAGTAAGTTGGACCCACAATGAATCCTTGCAGAAGAAGGGTTAAGGAAGAAAAGGGAGTCATCATGCTTCACCTTTCTCATCCAGAGTGATAATAGGAGGGTCAGAGGGATTTTCAGTAGCTGCTCTGTCTTCCACTTTCTCCGCATCAGCTGCAGGAAAGAAGGGGAAAATGAGATGCACAGGAACATAGCAAGTCACAGTTTTGTTCTTCAACTGGTGAAACCCAATACTATACTGTAACTTCCCACTGATTTTCTACATTCAAGTCCATTTCTTTAGGGTTAAGCGCTTTGTACCTTTGCTTTCTACTTCCATTGGTTCATCTGGTCTTTCCTTCACTTCCGTTTCCTCTACTTTTTTTTCATCTGCTTCTGTGGAGTTCACTGGGGATTTTGCTTCCTGGGGCGGTGTCTCCACAGGCTGAGCACACTGCTGAAGACAGTGATCAGTGAGACACAAAGTGTAGCAGTGCATGACAACAGAACACAGTCACAATCGTTTGAAAAGCAAAGACACACAAAACTGTGAGGCCAGTTCTGAGGACCAGAGAGTTATCTTCAAGTATCACTCTAAAAACTCATCTCTGCATCAGCTAAAATGAAGAGGAGGCAGAAGTAGAGAAATTCACAATTACAAGGCAAAAAAGCCAAAACTCACCTCCATAGGGGCCTCTGTTTCAGTAGCAGAGGCACTGAGCTCCTTCTCTGGTTCAGAAGGCTCTCCTTGCTCCTTAGCATTAGCTCCTTCTTCTACTTTTACTCCATCTTCTGTGTATTCCCCATGCCAGAGCAGCACAGCAGACAAAAGAGAAGCAAATGAGTAAGGTCTTCCCTGCTACCAAGACCACTTCTTTGTTCCTAGAGATCAGGCCCATCAAAATGGAACTAACATGACCCCCTCCTTCCTTTTCCTGCCCATACAAATGCTGGGCTTCTCACTGATGTCAGCTCATCCCAGGAAAGCCAGTGTCCTCTCTTGCCTTTAAGGGCTCGCACATGTCTTTGGCAGCCCTCCTAACACGAGAGTAAGTTGATCTGCGTCCACCCCCAGACCCCAGCACCACAGTTCTGGTGAGGGGAACAGCCAGGCCAAGGTCAGGACGCAGGGCTGTACAAAAGGGAGCCCTCACCAGGTGGAGGAACGGGGGCCGGTGTGTTTGGCTGCGTATCCCCTGGTGTCGAAGGAGTTGGAGTTTTGGGAGAGGGTGAGCTGGGCTGTGAAAGTTTCTTGTTCTCCTCTATCTCTGCCAGTTCTGGCATACTCCAGCGGCCGTTCACATGCTCAAATTCCTGCACCTGCACAAGGAGAGAAAGACGTATCACTGGAGGAGTCTCATCCTTTCACCTGTAGAGGCAGAGCACTGAGCACACAACAAAAGTAGGTGCTAAAGAAGAGGTAACTCTCCAACTCAAGACGCCGGTGACTACAGCTGTATGTATGGCCAGCAAAGGCCACACAGCTCTGCCAGGCACTCACCTTTTTGCGTATAAGTGACATGACCCCAATGCGAGTAAGGACGTGCTGCCGAGAAAGACCTTCCCGTGGGACCCCATCTGCAAAGGTCTCTGCACCATCAGCTCCAGGTTCACATAAATGGCGCATGAACAGCGAGACATAGGCCCTGCAGGGATTGAGAGACAAGCAATTCATCCATAAATTGCATTATCTGGAGACATGCATTATCAGACCCCTGCCAGCACATAAGGCAAATAACCCCAAGACTCTTAACTCATAGTAAGAAGTTCTGGGGCTCCAGGCTCCTTCAAGGGAGAATTTCTTAACAGAATCACTATGTACATAGGACACACAGCTTACTCAAGAATCTTGAGCCAGAAACAATCGAACTCAAGAAAGACTCTGTGAGAGTATTCCCTGCATGCTTGTAGAGCCATGCTACTCCTACAAAAGCATTTACTTTTGGTGACTGAATAGTCAGATCCAAGTAAGAGTTATCAACAATCCCAGCTTCTACTTAATTCTCCCACAAAGAATCAACCAATATGTTAAGGAAGTGCAGTCTCCAAGAAAAGGCCCAATTCTCATTCTTCCCAGACAGGTGTAGCTGCTGTCAGCCTTCCATTCCTGCCTACTGCAAACTCACTTGAACTCTTTCTCTGACTTGCCACGGAGGTCCCGCACAAGCCACTGAGTGGTGAAGGCATCCTGAGGTGGCATTCCATAGCGCATGATAGCATTGAGGAAGGCTTTCCGCTGGCGAGCGTTGAAACCCAGCACCTAGAATGAAGGAGCAGACGGACGGATATGGCAAGAGGAATACAGGAGCAGCTGGGATGCAAATGCCTTCCCTGGTACAACTTACCTCGATGTTCCCTCCCACACGAGCCAGTAATGGAGGCAGAGGCTTATCCTTGTCGTTTCTCAGGCCCTTGCGGCTAGGCCGACGAGCTGCTGAAGAGAGAAATGCAGCTAAGTAAAGAGACAATGCACAGCATATTGCTGTGAGAGTAGTGCCCCAGCAGGAGAGCACCACAAAACATATAAATCACCCAAATCAAGTCCCAACCATTTCCACACTCAAAGCAGCCCAGGAACTCTGTCTACAGTAGAACTTACCTTCAGATCTCTCATCAAAGTCCTCATCTCCTTCTTCAGAAGCAACTGAATAGTCTGACTGATTATCTGACTGGTCATCCTGCCAGTCTGAAAGAAAAACAGCACGTGAGCCTGAGACACTACTCCGTTACTTCCCAGCAACACGTACTTACACCCGTTTTTCCCTCAGGCTCCTGTGGATTTGTACCTCTATCCTCCTGCGAGCCATCGTTGTAGTTCACTTGCTTGCGAATACGTTTGCCCTTGCCCAGATTCCTGGCCAGATCCTCCTGTTGTTGCTCATAATGGTGACGGAGCAGTTTCTCCCAGTAATCAGGATCTACCGATTCCTCCTGCTTGATAATTTCCCGTTCAACCTCCTCTTCCTCCTGCCAGAGAGGTAACCAACTTAGGGCCCTATGATCCAAGTCCCAGCCTGTCATAGCAGATATATGCCTGCCTGCTTAGCCTTAAAAGCTTCAGAGCTCAATTAACTTAATTGATCCTCCATCACTCAGGAGAATGTATTAGCTGACATCCACCTCATACTCACCCCCATCTCCTCCTCACGAACCACATACTGGGCCACCTTGAAGGAGCTGAGATATTCATTCATGCCCTGAAGTTCTGTATCTTCTGTTTCATCCTGGTTCCGATCCAACAGACGCTCAATTGCTTTGTCATCGTAGTGGATGACACTACTATCCTCACCTTCTTTGTTATCCCCTGAAGGAAGAGTACAAGCACCGTTGCTGTATGGATCTCAATGAACTATGAAAGGGAATGTTACCCTAGACCCTCTCTGTAGAGCTATAATCAGCACTGTATCTACAGTCTCTCACTAAATAAGGAGCCAGATCTCCTGACCCCCGTCACTTCTACTCCCAGGCACTCACCCCCCTCAGTAGCTTCATCCTTGAAGAGTTCTTCAGTGCCAAATTTGAGAATGTCATCAAGCTCCTGCTTGGACATGGAGCCTGTCTTGGAGCCCAACCCTGGTCTCACTACCAGGTGAGTTAGCATCATTTTCTTCTTGGCCACCTGAGTGATACGCTCCTCCACTGAGGCCCTTGTCACAAAGCGGTATATCATCACCTTCTTGTTCTGTCCAATTCTGTGTGCACGGCTGAAGGCCTAGAAAAGACACGTGCTCAGAACAATCTAGAGCTGCACAAGCAGCAGGTCTGACATACCCCACCTACCTCCACAAGCCTCACACCTGCCTTCACGTTCGTTCTTAGCATTTAGTGAAGGCTGTGCCCTAGAAAATTCCTCCACTATTTCACTTCCCATCTCTACCCATCCTCACTGAGACTCACCTGGATATCATTGTGGGGGTTCCAGTCTGAATCGTAGATAATCACAGTATCTGCTGTGGCCAAGTTAATACCAAGACCCCCAGCTCGAGTTGAAAGCAGAAAGCAGAACTGCTGAGCTCCAGGAGCTTAGATTAAAAAAAAAAAAGAGAATAAAAGTAATCAAGAGAGTGTGCAGTACTCAAAGAAGAATTTGTAATTGACCCACATCACCTGACAGGGAATTGCTACTAATTTAAGATTCCAGGAAAGCAATAGAAGACTTGGGGCACAACAATCCCATGAGTATTAAGCACATACAAGGCCAGCTTTCATTCTACAGAAAAAGTAGGTGACTATATACCATTGAAGCGATCAATAGCCTCCTGACGCATGTTCCCTGTGATTCCTCCATCAATCCGCTCATATTTGTATCCTTCGTGTTCCAAAAAATCTTCTAGAAGGTCCAACATTTTAGTCATCTGCATGTAAGAAAAACACCAGCACAGAAGAGTGAGGGACACATGGATACCAGATCAACAGACTTCTTTCTCATAAAAAGTATTCCATGCCTAAAGGTTTTTCTCCATGTACCTGAGAGAATATGAGCACCCTGTGACCTCCTTCCTTCAGGTTCTTTAACATTTTCTGGAGCAGCAACAGCTTTCCAGAGGCTCGAATAAGTGCACTACCATCATACATGCCATTTGGCATTTTTGGAGCTTCCTAAAAACAAAAAGAGAAAGAGGGAATAAGGTGCAAAGGAAAAAAACAGCCTGAAGGGATGTAACTTTGCCTTAGTCCCCAGCTGATGTTAGCTCCACTGACCTTGACACAACCACAAGGTATAGCACTGCCTGTACGAAATATGAGTGCTACCCTGTCCCTGTTCTCTTGCCATTTGACTACTACATACTCTCCTATTTTCTTACTTAGTCCCTACTCTTACAGTCTTCACCACCTCACATGAGTCAAAAGATAGCTCCTACCTATCACAAAAATGTGCTAGAAAAGAAATGGCCTTCCAGCATTTGGGTCTAAATAAAGACAGGATGAAAAAAACCACATAGAAGCAAAAGGAGAGAAATGGGAACCCCTCCATGCCTCACCTAGGGAGCTAACTGGCTTCCTGGTAAGAGCCAGCAGGGAATTTGCTTATACAGAATAAGTGACTGGACATACCATAGCAGCCACAGGAAAGAGGTAGGGGTGGTTACAGCACTTCTTCAGATCCATAACAACATTGAGCAATGAGACTTGGTTACCACCACCCCGCGCATTCAGTGCCTCAAAGTTTCTTGTCAAAATGTATTTATAATATTTCCTGAAAACAAAAAAGAAAATAAAACAACTCAGCCAGTTGTTATGAGAATGACTAACCTACTCTTCTCTTGCTAAACTCTGCACAGCTTCTGGCATTACTATCTAAGTGAGTGCCACTGGCACTCACTATCTCTTTATCCCTTACACCAGAGCTCAGGATTAGTATTTCCTCTGCTCTTGTGGCAGCCCACTATGCAGAAAACCCCGCAGAGTAAGGATAAGGCTGCTTCAGCATCCTCTCTGAAACTGCAGAGCAGAGAAACAGTAGCTCAACAGCAGGTGCTCTCTTCATGCCCACACTCACTTCTGCATGGGACTCAGCTCCACTCTGACAATGAGTTCAGTCTTAGACGGCATATTCTTGAAAACATCAGCCTTGAGACGCCTCAGCATATGCGGGCCCAGCATGTCGTGCAGCTTCTTGATCTGATCTTCCTTGGCAATATCCGCAAACTCTTCTAGGAAGCCCTCCAAGTTACTGCAGGGAAACAGACACTCAGCAAACAGCCCAAAGGAAAAAGACAAAAGAGCAAGTGAGGGGAAAGGAGTGACAAGACAGGCAGGCTGACTGGCACTGCAAGACATACTGGAATCTCTCGGGTGTCAGGAAGTTCAGCAGGTGGAACAGTTCCTCCAGGTTGTTCTGCAGGGGAGTTCCTGTAAGCAGCAGCTTGTGCTGGAGGGAGTAACCATTCAGCACACGGAAGAACTGGAAAGGAGAAAGCAGGGAACAAAGTGGGAAAATAAACTAAAACACATGCACAAATACACCAAAGGCTTATTAAGTCATAGGCTTACAAAAAAAAACTAGGAAGTTGACACCAATCTAGGGTTCAATTTAGATCACATCAGCTGTTTGGACAAGAGTTCCAAGTAGTTCACATTCCAGGCAGGGTTACTAGACTGATCTTATTTGGATCATTGTTCTGCATAGCTAAACCATGACTGCAGCAAATCCTCTGAGCCATCAGGTGCGAGTAGGTTTCCTTTGCTCTTACAAGTTACAATCTCTTTCAGACCACAAATCATTTCTAGACTGCTGTACTATGTATTTTTTCTTGCTAAATTAGGGTTCCACATTCCTACAACTACTCTGCCTTGAGAATTCTAGAAATAACTAAGTCGCTCTTCCTATTCATATAACTCCTGGCAGTGTTCCAGAGCCCTGAACAAGCAGAGGAGAAAAAGAGCTAAGGGTTTGTCAATGCGTTTTGAAGGTAATTTGCACTGCTTTTCACAAAAATGAAGTAATTCCAGACAGATGTAGTGAGCAGTTAAAGCACTGCACTGAAAAGCACAAGTGTACCATGTTCACGTGTACAAATTGACAGTAAAGCAGTAATTTATTTATCAGTTTGACCATTTCTTTGCTTACCTTACACTTAGCATGACACAAGGTCAAACAATGAAAGCAACTGTACTAAATGGCAAACAAAAAACAAATCACTTGTGTTTTGGTTATTGCACCAGAAGAGTACTTCTAGTGGCCTCCACAGGGATTTATCTTTCTATGTAGTTATAGTTAAAATATTTTTATTTTGGAATCAAATGTGGAAGTTACTAATTATATCCGCAAAACTTTAGGAGACGACCCAAATTTGTCAAGAAGCACCTGACCTAATCTATCTTGCAGCCAAACACCTATAAGCTGTTCTTACAGGACAGGAAACTGCTGTAGAAAATGATTTAATGATTCTGCATAGTGTCATAGTGTGACCTTGAGCCTTTACATCCTCTTTCAATTAATGAATATTAATAGTAAGCACTCATTCCTACTTCCAATGGTTTCAATGCTAAGGACAGAATGGCATCCAGTCTCAGCGCCTACAATAAAACAAGATCTAGAAACTGAACTGCATGCACAGCTGTGATGTCTCAGGAAGATACCTCATGCCAAGATCCAAAACACTAAAGCCATTTAAACAAAACAAACAAAGAAAGAAATCAAGCAGCAATTTTCTCTTACAGTCTCCAAGAACCTCTAAACCCAGCTTTCCAATAATAATTGGTTTTGGCGTACTGAGCACTGGAATCCAGCTGAAGACAGGCAAATCAATACCAAAATTAAGGCACAAGGCCCACCTGGGGGGGGGGGCTGGATTAAGAAAGTACAGTCAAGTCTACTCAATCAAACAAGCTTAGTTAAGGTGCAGGCTCATATTAAAGCAGCTATATGGCTTTCAGCACCTACCCAGACATTTTTAAACACCTCTGCCCACCTTCAGTTTCTGTAACACCCAATTAGTTCTGCTACAAAGCCAGATAAACACAGAGAGCAAGTCTACTCTGGAAGCAGGGTAATTCTGCTCATGGAGCATGTTTTATGCTCAGCACGGTAAACCTGTACAGAATAGAGGTGGTGCAGGTATGTGATGCTTTCAGAGAAATATTTTTGTATTTGAAAGCAACAACCACATCCAGGTTTTTCTGTTTTTCAGTCTATACCAACTGCCCATTCACCTGGAAAGAAAGCTGTTTTAACCAGTGATCTGTGTAAGTAAAGTTGTTGCCAATGATGACTGATCCCCAAATGCAGGCTGTTGATTTTTCTTTTTATTAACACATCAAATTTACTACTGAACAAATGACTAAGAGCTGTCTCTCTCCCCTGCAACATATGCCATGCCCATGAGCCACCTATGCTTCTCTGTACCTTAGACTGGTTGTTCTTCAGCCTGTGAGCTTCATCCACAATGAGACAGGCCCAGTCAATAGAGCCTAGTATGGCCATATCAATTGTGATCAATTCATAGGAGGTGAGAAGCACATGGAACTTGACAGGAGCCTCCTTCTGCAAAGGAAAAGGATGAACATGTCATGGGATAGAGGATGTAGTGTTCCCCCACAGTCACCCTGATGAGCCATGGTCAACAGCACATCAAAAACTTTCATACCCGCAGTCTCCTGTCACAAGACTCAAAATGCTGCCCAAGCCATTTTAGCCTTTTAATTCCCTACTGCTCTCAACACAGGTAAGTCTCCTCAACCCCCTCAGTACCTGCTATTTTTGGACAGATGCCAAATACTCTAACAAAGATATTTAACAAGTAAGTAGTGAGTAGAGACATGTTAGAGAATTGAGATTTGGAGAAGAGTGGCTCATCAGAAAGCTAAGACTTCAAAAGATAAATAGTGTACCATGGAACTTTAAATTACTATTAGTACTTAAGGCTATTCTATTTCAAAGGAAGGAAATTAGTCTATCTGCCTCTGCCACTGAAAATGCTTTAGCTGCCATCTTGGTTTTACTAGGAAAACTTCAGTTCTACAAGAAGTAGCCACCTAGGTCAGAGTCTTCCTTCCTGTCTGGGCACAAAATGCAATTTCTCACATGTCTGGGTATGGCCTGTCAGCCAATTCCTCAGGATGAAAAGGTTCATACTTTTTTTGTATATTTGTGTTTTATACAGAGCAGCAATTCTGACATCAGCTTAGATCTGTAGAACTAAAGATGCACAAGTTCACAGATTAAGTAGGGAAGACAAAGAGACCTGCCTAGGGTCAGTATTACCTTAGTCAACTATCTTTCTCCAGTACTAAATCAGTTCAGACTAGCAGGAGTATTTAAACAGTCTATAGCAAGAGTCTGAATGTCCACTTGTCATCAATTTGCAGTTATTTCCCCTTGGAAACTACATACTAATAAGCATAATCAGTTCTCAGGGACAGCAGAGTATCTGAATCTCAGCTGCTCAAAGTTAGTTGATTGCATCTCGATTCAGGCTTGTGTAAAAGTAGAGTTCTGTACCTTCATTCTGGATGCTTTTTTGCCTCCACGTATGGCATTATCCTCAAAAGTGAACTCATTCTCACGGATGATGGCCCGGCTGTCTTTGTCCCCGACGTAGGTCACTACATACATATCTGGGGCCCACATCTCAAATTCTCGTTCCCAGTTGATGATTGTGGACAGTGGTGCACTCACCAAGAAGGGACCCTTGGAGTGGCCCTACAAATAGAGTCAGTAAGAGCATTAGATGACTGCAATCACTAATACAGGAAGACTCCCTGGGCAGTGACCTCCCAGCTCTCACCTCTTTGTATAAGGAATACAGGAACACTGCTGTCTGCACAGTCTTTCCCAGACCCATCTCATCAGCCAAGATTGTATCTGTGCCCTGGGCCCAAGAGAAGCGCAGCCAATTCAGCCCTTCCAGTTGGTAGGGATGCAAGGTCCCCCCTGTTACATCGAGGTACTCCGGTTGCCGGTCATATTTCACTGTCGGCTGTAGTGCAAAGAAGGAAGAGTTGGAATCCTTTCACTCACTCAGATAACTAACAAGAGTCCTTTCTTAGCCCCCCTTATATTCACTAATACAAATGAGGCTTCACAAATGACAACCAGACTAGCATCAAACCCAATTTCCAAATGGCCAAAGGCATCCAACTAGAAGCCATTATTTTTGTAAAACCCTTTCACCAAAAGCTAGGGAGTCTGACCCAATGGACATGGTGGACCTTTGTCTGAAGGCTCCCTAATGCCACTTATTCTTTGGGCTATGATGGAGCTCCAAACCATATCCTATTTATTCCAGTCTCCTATTTATCTGCAGGCACCTCAAAACAAGCAGCTCTATCAGCTGGCTCCAAAGCAAAAAGCAGTAACTCACATCTACTGTGGGAGTCTCAGGGGGTCTCTCCAGTTTCCGCATCTTCACTTTCTTTAACTTCTTACCAGGCCTGCCCTCTTCACCTCGCATCAGCTCCCTATGCAGACACAGTCCCAAGGACACGTAAGCTTAATGGCTTTTTATTAACAGATGGAGCAAAAATTATTGCAGAAAACAGGAGGGCAATCACCCAACTCAAATAGGCTCAAGAGAACAGGGTTGGAACCTTCATGAACTGGTAGAGAGGAACAAGGTCCCTGCCCAAAGGCATAAGAAGTCACCAACAAAAAGATGCTTCTTGCCTATTTCCATCTATTAATCCAGCCAGTGCTAGAGGCTGACATACTGAAGTACTTTCTCTTGACAGAAGGGAAAATAACCTCTAGATACTTCTCCTACCTGTGATTCCAGTAGGCTTGCTTGTAGAGGTCATAATCTTGAATATCCACATCTTCGCTCTCCCAGGATGCCTGGTCATAGGGTAGGTCTCTCCATTTAATCAAATAGTGGACATTCCCCTTCTTATCCACACTGCAGAAGAAAGAAACCAGTAAGTCTCAAGCACAGTGAGATGGCAGTATTCCCCCAAACCAGTCAAATGGAAGGGAAGAACTCCTAATGAAGCAGCAGAAACAGAACAACAATGTCTGTCATACCAACAAAGAACTCCCACTGTTTCTCCCAGTCATACTGCAGTTTAGCTCATCCCCTCTCCCTTAGCCCTGCTTAAGGTCTTTGTTGAAAATCCTCTTTGTTACACCCCCTACCTATGATTAAGGATCCTGTGGATCATCATCCACTCTGGCTTGATCCCATATCGATAGAAACGCTCTTCCATCTCAGCATACTTGGGGTCCTTGTTTTTTCTCTTTCGGCTTTTCTCTTCTTCCCCTCCAAAGTCTCCCGAGGGAGGCTCGTCCATATCATTTTTGCGTTGGTAGTTACGAAACATGACCTGGCAGTGCAACTCCAGCTGCAGTCAGGACACAAGCAGTCAGCAGGTGTTTCAGCCTCAAGTGTCCACCCTTATGCCATGGTTAGGTTCCTGCACTCACCTGCAACTCGGACACCCAGGAGCAGTGCCAGTAGGACATGCCCTGCCACTTGACAAAGAACTGCCTTTCAGGCCGACCCTCCAGAGGCTTTGGTGGTGGAGCATTGGGGTCTGCATCAGGTGGACGTGGTGGTGCAGGGCCCACTGGGGGCTGACCCCATTTCCAGATCAAGATCTTCTGCACCTTTCCTTTCAAAGCTGGGCACTGGGAAGTTAAACAGAGCTTGATGCATCACAGTGTATATACTCTAATATGTAAGCACTGAAGAGCAGAAACAGAGTCACTTTTATGGTTTCACTACACAGATAGAACTTGCTAGGCTTGACAAGCCCAGTAAGTCTGTCCAACTACAACTTCACTAAAAGCCTGTGCAAAAAAAATTGTGCTGTAGAACTAAGGGCCCAACATATGCAGTTTTTTTTTTTGTTCATCACCTTCTGAGAGCAGTTAGCATCATTTCTACTACCCATTTCAAGAAATTTCTGGAAAAGCATAGTACTTCTCTTAACCATCTACTAAGAAAGGTCTTAGCATTACAAAGCTTACAACCATGCAAAACCAGTTTGTCTCAGCATCAGTTTAAATTACTTCAAACACTGAATTTGCTTGCACTTGATCTCCTGCCTCTAACACACATACAGGAGCCCAAAAAAGTGACCCATGCCATCCTGGACCAAAAACTGCCCAACTACCCTGCATGTGGACAAATCTCTTGAGACCCAAAGACTGTAGCCTGGTTCTTCCCACTGTCTGGAGAAAGCAATCAAGCAATCATAGCACAATACAGCTCCAAAAAGTCAGGCCTTTAAGCTTTGTGACAAAAGCGTGTGAGGAGACAGTCTTCAAAGGACCATGTATTTCCAAAGAAATATGATGATCCAAAGGGATTAGATCAATCACCTCTTATAGCAACAGGACAATAGTACTAGCAGAAACTCACAGTGCAGCGAGGACACAGCCATTCTCCATTGGGAATCTCAGGCAGTGGGGGATTCAGACAGTGGATGTGATAGGATGAAGGACAGGCATCACAGCACAGCAGCTCTCCTCCATCCTTGCAGACTCTACAGAACTCCATATGGTGGTCATCCTCTTCCTCAGCATCCCCCACTACATCCTCCAGGATTTCCTCACCTTCAGAGTTATCCTCCTTTGCTTCCCACTGAATGCCCTCTTTTTCCTATGGGAGAGGGAAATCAGAAAAACAAAGTCATTATTTCATTATCACAGAAACAGCCCCAAGCCACTTGACATCCCCCTCATACATGATCTCTTGCACCATTTGGGGAATCCAATACTCACACAGTGTGGGCAGCTCCATTTGCCCTCTGGAGCTTTCTCCATGTCTGGGTCCAGGCAAACCATGTGGTAGGCACGAGGGCAGGTATCACACAATATAATTTCTCCTCCCTGCTGGCACACCTCACAGTAGTCCTGGTGATCAGTCTCATAGCCATCCACAGCCACTGTGGAGTCCTCCTCACCTGCAGAGGGTGATGATGAGTTACCACAGTACAAGCCACAGGTACAGGTTCCCTACAGCCAGGGAAGGTATTCTCCCAAAAGCCTACATAGCCATCTAGAGACCCAGAATACAAAACTCTTACTCCATATAAGTAAACAGGGCAAGAAGGAAGACCTGGAAACAGGAGTAACAAGTCCCTTTGTGCCCCCTTCCACCCATGAAATAAAAGGTACAGTTCAGCCCAGGAAAACTCAGTACTGCATCTGTTTCCCTAACAAAGAACTCCTGAAAGAACTTCTGAAAACCTTTTCCTTATTCAAAATAATATCAGGTTCTTCCTTCACAATCAATTCTCCATCAAGTATACTATTAAACATCAAAACTCCACACAGATATCCCTCTAATCTTCCTACACACTTAGCTGTGCTTGTCTCCAACTGGTGGCAAGTATCTTTACCTTTCTTTTTCTTCTTCCCAGCCTTGAGTTTTTTGCGACTGCGGCTACTACGGCTTGTAGATCCGTCTGACACAGAGTAGCTGTTGATGCTGGCATCATCAAAGTCTGACTCCACATCCAGATCATCATCTTCACTCTGAGGCAGGTAAGAGAAAAGCTTTGTTACTCAGACACACGTGCTGGAGAGCAGCAGTCAGACACACCCCCAGGATCACTATCACATCATGACCTCCTCCTCACAAAGTCAAGAAAGGAGCATCACTTACTGATGATCTTTTACGCTTGGAACCAAATCCTCCCAGTTTGATTTTCAGTGGTGCCACCTTCTTTGTTTTAGGTTTCTTGATATCAGGAATACGAGGACTGGCCTTTGGCTTCCGCCGGGCATTGGGTCCTGGGAACACAGGAGGCAGAGTCAGAAGGGCTATGCACTTGACACCACTCACATTTTATCCTCCTGCCAGACTCTTCATCTCACCTTTGCCCTCCTTTGTCTTGGCTTTCCTGAGTGGCACATCTACAGGGGGCTGCGGCAGGACAGCATCCACATTTGTCACCATACTCTCGACTACTGCAACAGCTGCAGCTGCAGCAGCTGCCACAGATGCACCTGAACTTCCCTTGAAGGGGTTGTTGGTGCTAAACTCCCTCCATTTGGCTCCCAGGACCATCATCATCTTCGACACTGCTATTTTAGGGTTCTTGGCTGCGATAAGTGGCCTGTGTACAGTTAAGGAATGAAGGAAAGGTTACTGAACCACCCTGAAATCTAGATTATTCCTCCCCACTGCCACCCCCATCAGTGCCTTTATCTCAACTACATTCCTTTCTAATCTCTGATCTCAATAGCCAATGAATCTCCCCACTCTCATCCTTCACTATGTGAAAGATGGAAATGTTTGGGTGCAAAAAAATGGAATTTAGCATAGTAGGGAAGAAAGGGGACTTGCACCATCTTGATGACTGAAAGCAAAAAAGCTAGCAATCAATTATTATACTGTTGCTTCAGTTTTCACTCTAGGTACTACACTAGTGTGCACCGAGGTTCCAAAATCAAGGAATCTGGTTTTTGTCCCATCTCTTTTTCTGTTCCCAAATAATTCCAAGTGTAGGCTTGCAGCTCACCTGACAAACTGGCTGAAAGCTTTGTAGTTGGTGAGTGTGCGGTAATCCTCCTCTGTGAAGATGTGATCAATATCCTCCATGCCCCAGTCTTCCAGGAGCTGAGCAGATGACTTTGGCTCCTATGAAAAGAGAATCATGGCAACTCTGAGCAGAGCTTCCACACATCTTCCACATTCCACAGATGACCCAGGGAATTTTTTTTCCCCCCGCATCCATTTATCACTACCATAGGACACAGCTGCAGTAGCAGATCAGCAGAAATGGGAAAAGTATTTGGATTTAATATAAACTCCACGTGTCCTTAAAGTAGTAGAGAGGGAAGAATGCAAGGTGGGAAGAAGGTGAAGTCAAGAGCGTCTAGTGGAAGAAGAGACTACACAGTCCCAACTCCCTGTGCAATCACTAAGGGAGAGAACAGTGATCCCCCAAATCAGATACTACATGGGAATGAGAAGCAAGCAGGCAGCAGGGTAGCTTGTTACCTTTGAGTCATCATCTTCTTCCTCCTCTTCCTCCTCCTCCTTGCGCTTGGCTTTGTTTTTCTTTTCCTTCTTGGGCCCTAATTTCTTCTTTTTCTTCTTCCCAGGGGTATAATCACTGCCCTCACTGTCAGAGCGCAGAACCTCTTCTTCTTCCTCCACAAACTCATTCCCCTCACCAGAGCTGTCCCCCAGCTGGGGAGGGAGGGAGAGATCAGGCATGAGAAAATACCCTGGATAAACACTAAACACTGTCCTCTCCCCAAGCTCCACAGGATTCATTCAAAAGATTGCTGCTATCAGCCAACAACAACAATAAGCACCCTCACCCTATACCTCCATATTTTAGAGTTGTGACCTTAGGCATCCTTTTCTTACCTCCTTCTTCTGACGCTTGCTGAGCTTAGGAACTTTGGGTTCCTTCAGTTTCTTGGGCTTCTTCTTCTTCTTGATTTTGGGAGTGTCAGCCTCTGACAGAAGCTCTTCTTCTGGCTCTTCTTCAGGTTCTGGATGTGAAGAGGCGACATGTCTCATTCAACCCCCTTCTGCCTAGCACAGTATAGCCCCCCTTCACAGAGACCAACTCGTCTGCTTCTTGCTACGTACTTACAAGCAGAGGTGGTTACAACTCTTACTGTTCACAACAGATACTCATAAACTGTATCCTAAGGTACCACCAACGTGGTTTATCCCCCTCCCAACACCACCTATTTCCACAACCTTGCTTCCTTCTCCAAGAAGAACTGGGCTCAGAACTTGGGGACAAGAAGTTTGCCATAACCCAACAAGAAGAGGAAAGAGCATAAAACAGATGGCCACATTTAAAAGGGGCAAAACAGTGAATGCATTTGAGAACCTGAGCAGGATACTGTTTCAGTCCATGGATCTTCAGGAAAAAAAAAAAAACATCTAGCCTCTTCAGCAGTACAGAACATCCTACAGCTGCATGCAAAATACAGGCCAGTAAGCCACTACTTTTCCTCCTCCATAGGAAAGTAGTTACTCAGCAACTCTATTCTGATCCAGATTAGACAGAACCTTCCCCCAGCCCCAGCAGCCAGCAAGCTGCCTGCCGGGCCAGAACACACGCCAGTTCCCCAGCAGCAGTGCACACTTCCATCTGTGTGCCCCCGTTCCTGGCTGCCCTTGGCCCGAGGGGGCAGAGGCAGCCAGACAGCCCTTCCTTCTCTTTGTGGCAGGCTGCGGGAGCAGCGCGGCCACCCGCCCTCCCTGCCGCCCCGCCCACTGCACACAGCCAGAGTCACTCCTTCTCCCTCCAAGGGAAAATGGCCTCCTGACCACCCGAGCTGGGCAGGATGGAGGAAGCCACATGTCAGAGGAGCTACTGCAGCCGGGGTTGAAACAGCACAGATAGACGTCTCAGAACCTGGAGTCCCATGCCTGGTCCCTGCCATATTCCCAGCCAATGGATGTCTCTTTGCTCCCATGGGGCTGCAACACCAGGTCCTTCAAGGATCATGCATCTTCTCCCCAAAGTTCTGATTTAGAGCCTCTAATGACCCACCCTTTCCAAGGTATCACCCAAACTGCTCCATTTTGCAGTGATTTTACCAGGTTTTTTGCAAATAGATTTTCTTTACTGATAGTCCCATACTGCCCAAGGTCTCAGAGGTGCCAGAAAACTCCAGAGACAAGGCTTAAGAAAAAAATGCCAAACAAACAAAAATCCAAAACTCCACAACACCATCTTCCCTCCTCCAGTTACATTTCTCATACATGTCACAACACTCCAGTACAAGTTAGTAGGAAATCCCAGACTTGTCCTACAATTGACTACATACATCACTCCTTTTCCACAAGGAAGTGAAGAATCCAGATGATGCATGTCCACAGAGCAGGTCATCAACAGCAGCATCAGCAACAACAAAAAAAGCAAACCAGAAGAAATCCCAGGGCTCTAACTTAAGCTTCATGTTGACAATGAGGATGCAAATACAAATGAAAAAGCAAGATGCAAGGACTAAAGAAAAGCAAAGGTGAGCAAGCAGCACGGAGTAAGAATCCTCAATAATTGGGTGTGGTGATGAAGGAAAGTGGGTCACGCAACAGCCCAGGGCAGTTTTCTCTGGACGTCAGCCGGTCTTAGCTCCCAGATGAAAGCAAGCCAGGCAACCTGCCCTTTCACATACTACCTCCTCTTCCCCCTCCCCATTCATGAAAATTGAAACTCACAAGCATTTCGGTACCCTGTCAGAATTGGATGCTCTGCCACCACCCTCTACACCTCCTCCAAGCACAGGCCCTGACAACCTGCAACGGCTTGGAACAAAGTCAGCTCCACCTGACACAAAGCCTCGAGCCTCTCACTTCAAAGTAACCCTGGGACTCGGATATCAAAAGCATACCTGTGACTTGCAGCACAAAAAAACAAAACCAAAAGCAAAAACATTCCCCAACACATCATGCACTTCACATATTCATCTTGAGACCAACATTATCCCCACTCCACATGCATGTCCTGCAGGCTTCCTGTACCTGGATGCGGGGGGATAGCGTTGTTCAACAGGATATCCATCTCATCATCATCACTGCCCCCTGAGCATGGTGATGGAGACCCAATGCCCGAAGCCATGTCCTCCACACTGGGGGAGGCCTGGGCTTACACAGGTTATCTGTCGTCTTCTTGCCAGTCTGGCCAGTACTTCATTGAAAAGAAAAATAGAAAGTTACAGCAAACCTGAACTCCGTTCTCCCAAGCAATAGTGCTACTAAGAGGATCTGTGAGAAAGCTTAGACAGCAACTTTACTGGCTTTGGAGCCTATGGATAATAGAACCACTGGCAGGCAGCAAGTATCACTTTAGAGTTGTGATAAAGCAGGCTTTGGAGACACTAGATATTAAACTGAGTCAGCAACTCATCGCTGGCGAGGAAGCCAAAACAGCTGTCCTAAAGGAAAACTCTCCCGTCCTCTGCAGCCGGGCGCCCTCGGTTATTTCTGCCTTGTGCCGGGAGAAGGCAGCGGGGCAAGCAGGGCAGCCGGGCTTCCAAGGGAGCCCCGGGACCAGCGGGGCGGCTGTCAGCGCGGTGCCCTGGCCAGCAGCCCCAACCCGCCCCGGGCTGGCACTGCAGCGCTGGCCCAGCCCCTGCCCGGCCGCCGGCCGCACACAAAAGGCCGGGCGGGCTCGGCGGCCCCGCTCCGCCGCCCCCGCCCGGAGCGGGGCTGCGCGGCGCAGGGCGGGGGGCGGGGGCACCGTCTCCCGGGCGGGGGCGCGGGGCGGGGCCGGGGAAGTCCGGCGGGCGTGCGGCGAGGGGCCGCCGTTCCCCGGGGGCCGGCGCAGGCCTGGGCTGCGGGCACCGGCGAGGCGGCTGCGGGGCGGGGGAGGAGGGGCCGGACCCGTCCTGCGGCCGCCAGGGCAGAGGGACAGCGCGTCCCCGCAGGAGCTGCGGCCGGAGCCAACGGGGCGTCCGGCGACGAGACGCGTCTGCCGGCCCGGACGCCCCAGGAGGCGGCAGATGATGGCCTTGCCCGCCCTCGTTCCCTCCCGGCTCCTCACCCGGCTCCGGACCCCGGCTCCTCTCTCGCCGCTGCCGCCGCTGAAGGGAAAATGGCTCCGGCCGCGGCACCGCCTCTTAAAGGGGAAAAAAACCCGGCTAGGCCCCGCCCCCTCCCGCCCACATCCCATAATATGCCCCAGGACCCCGGCAACAGGCCCCACCCCCGTCTCCCCGGCAAACACACACCCCCTTCCCCCCCGACATCCCATAATACTCACCCTCCCCTCAGAACTTCCCACTCACTGCCCGGCCCGGCATCCCATAATAATAACCACCCCTCCCGCCGGTAACATCCCATAATACTGCCCCCCACCCACCCCCCGCGCACCTTCACCCCGAGAAACATCCCATAATACTCCCCCACGCTCGCACCCCTTCGCTCCGGCATCCCATAATACTGACCCCCACCAAGAAACATCCCATAATACTGCCCCCCCGCCCCGCGCGGGACCCCGCGCGCCGGGGCAGGGCCCCCCCCGCGCCTCCCGGGGCTGCCATCCCATAATAGGCACGTCCCCCTCCCGCGGGGAGAGCGCGGTGGGGGGGGGAGGGCGCACTGTGAGGACCCCCCCCCAACATCCCATAATAGTCACACCCCGAGCTCGCACATCCCATAATAGTCACACCTCCCCACCTCCCCCGCCTCGCGCCCAGGCAGGCATCCCATAATAGTCGCCGGGAGCCACCGTCCAGCCCGGCATCCCATAATACTCGCGGCCGCCCGCCCCGCACCCGCACCCGCGGGCTCCGCCGCCGCCCCCCACCCGCCCTGCCCGGGGGCGCGGGGCCCGCGCCGGCCCAGCCCCCGCTCCGGCACGGGGCACGGGGCCGACCCCTGGCACCGCGCGGCCTCCGCGCACCTCCCGCCCTCCTGCGCGCTGGCACCGGCCCCAGGCACAGGCTCCGGGCACCGCCCTCCCACCGCCGACCGCCCCCGACCTCGGGGCTGAGCGCCCCGCTCGCTTCCCTGCCCCGTCCTGCCGTGCCCATCCCGCACGCTCCGCCCGCGGGGCCGCAGGACCCCTCCAAGGCTGTCCATGCCCGGAGCGGTCAGTGCCACCGCCGGCCTGTGTGCGGGGAGCCCGCAGGGACTTCGGTGCCTCCCCTGCACCTCGAGGCTTCCTGGCTGCCGGTACCTGCAGATGTACCTACCCCAGAGATATGCATTCTCCCAGGCAACTAGAGACAGGACCAGAGCATGTAGTCTCAAGCAGTGCCAGGAGAGGCTTAGGTTGGGCATCAGGAGGGATTTCTTCATGGAAAGGGTGATCAGGCATTGGAATGGACTGCCAGGGAAATGGTGGAGTCACCATTCCCAGAGCTGCTTAAGGAAAGGCTGGATGTGGCACTTAGTGCCATGGTGGTGTTCGGTCAAAGGTTGGACTTGATGATCTCAGAGGTCTTTTCCAGCCTAACTGATTCTGTGATACACGGTGTGTCCACGTACTCCATTCCTCCCTGTCACCCAGCACCCTGCTCCCTGCTGCAGCCTCCAGCAGGAAACTCATCATCGATTTACACAGACGGGAACGGTCTGCAGGTATAAGTATACTCCAATTATGCACATGCAACTGTATCATTAATTTCCCATTAAACAAAATCACATCCCATAATGTCCCCTTATCCTCTGTTGAGCATTTTCATAACACTATTAATCTCAACAAAGAGGTGCAGACCTGTCCGTCTCTCCCAGTGAATGTGTGGGTGTCAACAACCGCGCTCGTTGCTCCGCTGTCCCACGCCTGGTGGTGAATGTGCACGTTTCGTCCCGCCACAGTGAAACACGCTGCAACACAAGTGGAAGATTGGCTGTTTACAAGACTGCAACAGGTCGCTCACAGATCCTGTAACACAAGCCGGGCTTTGTCTCCTAAAGCTCACTGAAAACACATCCACGCACACAGCGGGCACGCAGGTGTTCCACAACACCATCCCACCACCTCGCCCATGTGCCAAAGTGGCTCTGGATACTGGCAAGCTCTCCGTTACCTGTGCATGCAGGCCCTGACTGCTGCCTTGCACCGACAACTCTGCTGAGATACCAGCAGGCTCCACCACCACATCCGCGTGCCCATCTCCACTACGTGCTCCCGCAGAGTTCCACAATGCACAATACGTGTGCAGCCACTCTGCAGCACGAGTTGCACCTCCCATGCCCTCGCTCCCACCTTACCAGCAAAGACCAGACCAATACATCCCAACAGGCTGTTGTGTAATCCGTGTTCCTGCACATATAAAAATCCCACCTACCTCTCCAGCCATCAGCAGCACGCACCCTGTACTATCCCCGTACATATCTTTGCCCACACGACAGTGATGCTCTCATTTATCTCGGCTCTGTGGAGGAAAAGTGGTAGGAAAGAGCATACTGCTCTTCCACAGATGCTATCCATCCTTGGCATGGATCAAGCAGATCATCCAGTGCTACAGAAACGTGGCGGATGACACCACCACCAAACTCACATGGACCTCTGCAGGACTTCTCATTCCCTCTCGTGTGTGCTGATAGCCACAATCCCCTCTCAACAGAAGCCAGACGGACAGCCACACCAAATTCCCGAGCTGAGCAGCCTAGAACCCACCAGTGCCCACCAACTCCATATTTGCCTCTTTCCCCCAGTGGCTTGGCTACAAGGAGAGAGGTGTGATGCAGATGAAGATTCTGCAAAGGGAGCTAGGTACTGGGACTCTGTGGGTGATTCCCAACACTCCTGCCAGCACAGTTATGGTCTGAAGAAGGCTGCTTGCTACTGCTTAGGCAATGTGTGCCCCGGTGCCTCCGATGCTAAGGCATGAAGCTTCCCAATGAGCCACCACCTCCCTGAAATCTTTCTCTGCATGACAAATGAACACTTTTTTATCATGAATGTACCCAAGGTTCCCCACCTCAGCTCCAACTCCTTTTTTCCTTTGTAACTTGAAGTTTCTTAGTTAGGAGAAATCTTAATTTTCCCTCAAGACAATAACTCCATATGGGATATACATTAGTATGATTAAGGTGTTTTTACTCTTTGTGAGGGACAACTAGATTAAATGGATTAAATATATATATATATTTCTAAATATTTTCCTTTGATGAGGAAAGGATAGATTTCCATAAGATAGATTTCCAGTTATTTGGCTGCTTTAAACTTGGAAGTTTCTGTACCTTACTCTTGTTCAATTACTTACCCAGTTTAATTGAATTTTTTGAGTTTATAGCACTTGGCTTGGAAACAATTACAGCAAGATCCATGTAAAACAATATTCCCTACCTGTGCTGATGGGTGTCAACACCGTGAACAAGCCCACAGCACAACTCCCATGGGGAAAACGCCTGCAACATCTTGCTTTGCTGCTGCACCCGTGTTGGAAAATCCAAACTGGCCAGAGGACCTTCCACACACCCCTGCCCAGCTCTGCTTCCAAGAACAACTGGGTGAAGTGGACTCTACTCCCACAGCAACAAGCTGGAGCGACCTCTAAATAATTTCTGTAGTTTTGTGCATGGTCTAAGTTAGTCAGGGTTCAGGTCCCTGCGTGGGATCCAGGAGAGTCCTGCCCCATCTTCCTCCACCTCCTGGGCAGCTGCCCCTGTCCAGGCTTTTATCAGGCCCACAGCCCTTTCTCGCTTTCACTTTTGATTTATGTTCACTTTTAAACATATTTCCCCGAGGTAACAAGAAGAACAAAGCTTTTGACATTGTTTCACCCTGAAACTCAGGGCTGCAGGCTGGAAACCTCTGTCCTGTGTGCTTCAGTGCTGCCCAGTGTGGGATGCGAGGGTGGGAGGAAGGAACTCCAGAGCATTTTGGAAAGAGGGGAGACTCTCCAGCATGGACCGTTCGTATGTGGGACACAGATAACGGACTACAAGCCTGACATGCTGGTACTGCAGACAATGTGATCTGAAAGATCGGTTTATGGTCTTTCCTGCTATTTTTTGTCAGCTCCTCTTGCATTCCGTAACAATACAGAGGGGCTGATGGGTTTAGACGCTGGGCACTGCAATGCTGCCCCTGTATTGCTTCATATGTGGGTTGGGACACAGCCATACTTCTGTTCTCCTCATTTTTGCTGTTTCCCGGACTGAGCGTTGCTCCAGCCAGTCTGTAGTATCTGTTCTGTCAGGTTACATACAACCGGTAACATGAAAAATATCTTTCAGTGTCCGTGTAAAACTGGCAGCCCCCGATGTACCTGTGAATGGAATGCTGTTCTGCAAAGGCTGCAGCTACATTTCACCTGTTCCTTTAACCTAGTTTTGACTGTTTGTAACTAATCTGGATGGATTTACTCCTGGTGTTTGCCATTCAGCAGCCCTGTAGGCTCTCCAGATCGTAATGTGGCTCACCATGACTGAGCTAAGGTTTTACCACTTCTGAGAAGGAACCCTGAAGATGCCAGGATTTCTGAGAAGCCTTGCCCTTTTGTTTTTTCTTTGGTAAAGCAGAGAATTTTGCCCTAGATCTTTTTTTTTTTTTTTTTTTGAGCGGAGAGGGGGTATCAAACTCTGAGATAGGTAATTTTTACTTTGGAATTAGCAAGAAAATGGTTCAAACTTTCACTCAGTATCTGGTTATTGTCCCAGAGTCTGCGTCTCTTCAACACCCAAGTTCCCCTGCCCTCATTTTAAACTATCTTGTGAGAATTCTGTATCCCCAGCATTAGCCAAAGTAACTGTTCTGGATTCTGCAAGTGTCCCCCACCACTACAAAAGCTTTTTCCTCTGCCCAGGATACACTTCTTTACTCCCAGCTTTCTACAAAGTCTCCATGGCAAGCTAAGGAAATCTAAATGACCAATTTTCATTGTTGTTTTCTTCATCATGCACCCCCCTTCTATTTTTTTTTTCTTATTTAGTTTGAGTGGTTTTTTTTTTTCAAAGAAAAGCATGAGCTTACTTGTTTAGCCCACCGGAAGTGTCTTTGCTTTGGTGTCAGACATGGCAGAAAATGACACAGGAAAGTCTCCTCGTTTTGTGGAGAAAAGACAGCCCTTCCTGTCATGTCCAAGGAGCTGCTCCTGCAGCAGACAAATGCCACTGGAAGAAGAGGCAGAAAGAGACTTGCACACAGAGGATTTTGGAGCGTACAACCAGAATAAGGTCAAGAACACGTGCTCCTTTTTTGAGAACATCCTACTGTCAATGGAGGATCGAGTCACACTCTCTAACAGCCACCTAGGTGAGGGCTGCCCATATGCCAGCGTGACTCTGCATCTACTTCCCGTTAGGGGAAGAGCATTTCAGACTTCGCTCAGCACTCGTCATGAGCCTCGTCTCCTGTTTTGCCAGGAGCAGGAGGGGGCAGGGAGAGCGGCGTGGCCGCGCAGCCGGAGCCGCACCGTGTCAGCCAGACGTGCACGGTGCAGCAGGCAGGGCTGGCTGCACAGAACCAGGCGGGGGAGAGACAGAGAAGATTGGGGGTTGCTCAGCCCCCTGGAAAGCAGAACGGCTGATCTCTATCTCTGTGTGCTTCGCTGGTTTGTTTGCTTTAAAAAACATCACATACTTGGTACTGACACCTATAGCTAAGGTTACTCGATATTTTCCATCACAAGTCTGTTTTCAGTTACTCAGAACTTTGCCAGACATCAGATACTCAGATTCGAATTTTCCATATTTATTTTCACTTTTTTTTTTCTGAAGATGGAGGCACTTAGTAAGGCGTAAAAAACAAATGCTATTTTGCAATTATAAAAATTTGACTTTGACACCAGTCTTTTAACATAGAATTATGTATATAATGAATAACAAAAGCTGCAAGCAACACACAAAAGTTAAGAATGCTTATTAGTCACCATTTTTAGGTTCTCATTTCCCTAAAGTGCCTCAGAGATGCCCCTCTTCATGAAATAAATAGTTGGATTTAGCCAGGGAAGAAGCCAGCGGTCTCAAAGGGGCTGCAACAACACTCCACTGGTTTGAGCTGCCTGGACTGCAGTTCTGCCATACCTATTTTTGCCTCCTGTATCAAAGCTGGTGCATGCTGGCAAAAAAATCACTAACACCGACTCACATCTCTTGAGCTCATTTAGCAGAAATACTGAAAAAACAGGCTGGGACAGAACTCGCCCTCATCTCCTACCTCCAGCTGGATCTGGGAGAGGTGTTTCCAGCGCTGCACCCAGCAACAACTGTGCTCCAGGGAACACTGCTAATTAGCCTGGAGGTTGCATTCCCCGTTTGGCTGGGTGAGAACAGCACTGCTGCTGAGCAGAGCTGATGGACTCGGGCTGGCTGGAGAGGAGGGGACTCAAATCTCGATGGTGATACCTACTGTCACCATGGGTTCCAAACCGGGCAGGGGTTTGCAGAGCTCCCACAGGCACACGTGTCCGGAGGAGGTTTCCTCTCATCTCGGGCAAGAACCAGACCAGGTACTTTGGGGCTGTGCCCCCGGTGCAGAAAGCGAGGATCACCTGTGCTCTGGGATGGACCGTGCAGGGATATGTCTTGCTTTGTGCCATCCTTGTGCACGTTTCTTGAACTTAGAAGTCAGAGCTTTGTGCCACTTGGACTTAGACGGCAACTTTCTTCCTTAAAACGATACGCTTGGGACTAATGTACAAATGAGACGCTGAGATGCTCCACAGCCCCAGTTTGAATGGCTGTGGGTTTTTTCCCTCCCTCAGCTACGCTGGGGTGAGAATTTGCTTGCGAGGGCAAGCAGGAGCCCGCAGCCTCGCCATGCTGGGGACCCGGCCGAGGGTTCCTCGGGAGCCCACGTGCAGCCGGCAGCCAGGAGCCCGCCCCGGCTTGTGCCTTGTGCCCCGTGCCCGGCGCATCCCGGCGCTCCCATCCTCCCGCCGCGCTGCCCCGGGGGGCGGCGGGGCCCGCGCGGCCCCACCCCGCATCCCATAATAGTTCACAAAGGCGACTCCATCCCATAATAGCCACCCACGGGAAACACACCATGGCAACCACCCCCCCACCCCACCCCCGCGCCATCCCATAATACCCTGCCGGCTTTATTGGTCCCGACTGAGGAGGGCAGGGGGGGCCGGGGCCGGACGGGGGCACCGCGGGGAGGTCCCGGCGGGCACCGCCAGGAAGCCTGGCTGGGGCTGCAGCCTCCCCCCGGCGTCCCGCAGCGCCCCCTCCTCCTTCCTGCTGCATCCCATAATACTTCCCAGGGAGGCAGCCCCGCCGCAAGGTAGAGCCATCCCATAATAGTGGCCCGGTCACACCGCGCTGGGAATGGTGCCATCCCATAATACTCTCGCCCCACGCCGGGGCTGCGGCGGGCCCTGCCATCCCATAATAGCCGCCTGCTTCCCCCCCGCTCCTTGTGGGGCATCCTCCCCATCCCATAATACTCCCCCCGGCGGCACGAGCGCCCGCCATCCCATAATACGCCCTGCCACCCACCTGCCCCCCTCCGGTCGCGGGAGGCCTCGCCATCCCATAATAGTCGCGGCTCGCCCTTCCCCCCGCAGAAGGCTCGCCATCCCATAATACTCGCCGCCCGCCATGCCATAAAGCCGCGGCTGAGGCCTGACCCCGGGGGCCCGAGTTCGCCTGCGTCGCTCGGCCCGGCCCGGCCCGGCCCCCCTCCCCTGCACCTCCCCGCTCCTGTCTGCCCCCGCTGCCTCGCCCCAGCCCCG
This sequence comes from Camarhynchus parvulus, assembly GCF_901933205.1. Classification (NCBI taxonomy): domain Eukaryota; kingdom Metazoa; phylum Chordata; class Aves; order Passeriformes; family Thraupidae; genus Camarhynchus; species Camarhynchus parvulus. The sequence goes on along the minus strand of NC_044571.1, from coordinate 88,575,422 downwards.
CCGCCGTGCTCCTCTTTGGCTTCCCCCTCACCTGGCAGCCCAGCAGCCGCTGCTGCCCCAGCTGCTGCCTTGGCCACGCGCCTTCCCAGAGCCTTGTCCTGGTGCCCCCAGCCCGTGCTGGGCCCCTCGCCACGGTGCCCTCCTCACTCAGCCCTCGGTGTCCACCCCCAGCCCAGGCACTGCCCGCTGGCCCGGCCACCATCGAGTCAGCAGAAAAGCACAAAGCTGGAGCAAGTGCTGTGCCGTGCCATGGTGCCCATGACACGGTGGGTACGTGTCTGGTTCGGACGGAGCCCCTGCTGCCAGGAGGACCAGGGCCGTGCTGGCATGGCCTTTGTGACCACTGAGCCCTGACCTATTTGCCAGGTGCTGTGCTGCCGTTGGAAAGGTCTCCTGCTCCTCGCCCACAGCCACTGTGTGCTGCGTTGGGGTGGCTTGCTATCCACTCACATCCACATTATCATGCGCCTGGTATGGAAGATAACTCCACATCTTGCCATCCGCTCATATTGAGTGTATTTGTTTTACTTCTGAAGGCAGTTTATACCGCTGTCTTTGGGTTTTGCTTTCAGCCCCATCCCTGTGCCCCAACTGGATTTAGTGTTATGGGCTGCAGGGAGTGTTTTGGAGCTGCTCCGTTCTTCTCCTGGAATCTTTCACTACCTGCCATTAAAAGTACAGCTCAGCACTTGCAACGATTACTTCTTGTTAAAGCCAGCACGTGTCCTGATAGCTAAGAGAAGGAAGTGTGAGCCCCAGAAGCTGAAATAATGACATGTAAAAGGCTGATACGCAGAAAAGAACAAAAAAACTGTAATTCCCCACACTCTGAACAAAAGCTACAAATTATAGGCTTTGTGGATTAAAAGGTGGGCTGGGAAGTAGTAATGCACGGCAACAAGAGAGTGAGGTGTTTCCTTGTTGGATGGGATGCAGTAAAGATGCCTGCATCCCTTCAGTCAGATCCTGGCAGAACATTCAAAGGGATGAGGTCTTAGAGCAGCAGCATCAGATTCGGATGCTGCTGCACGGAAAGTCAGGAAGCATTCTCTTTTCCCTGTCAGAAACCCACGGCTGCTGCTGCTGCTTCCATTGGGGAAGGTGCTCCATCGGGCCTCGCCCCGGTGAAACCAGAGAAGGGGTCTTCCAGGAGTGCACCCGTGGCTGCGTGCCCACCGGCGGCCCCAGCGGTGGCCACCGGCACCGGCAGTACTGCCGAGGTGTGGTCCCTTTGTCTGTCGGCTTTCCGGCAGCAAATGCAGGAGCCCCCTTTGCAAACTCTATGTTTTACAGGGAGTCCCCCTGTGGCAGATCTGTTTTACAGGGAAAGCGTCTGCAGGGGAGCACGAGGCGGTCGAGGATGGAGTCTGCAAATTGCTGCCCGTTTTATTCTGCCTGTCATAGGTTTTGTTTGCAGATGATCCTCTGGCATCTGTGAGAAACAAGCGAGCAAACACACACAGCACTCCACTGCCTTGGAGAGGGAGCTCTGGACTCAGAGAATGGAAGCCCTGAGTCCTTCTGACAATTCTTCCCACTTGCTTTTTTTAAGGTTTCTGTGCTCTTGGGCACCTATTAAGCTGGTCTCCAGCCTGCCTCCTTGGGAAGATTCCTGTTTTTTCCTTCTTTTGCCTAGAGAGTAGCTGAAGGGCCAAGTGAGGTCGTGCCAGTTGGTGTTAACATAGAGCTTTAGTTTGCACTGTATGGTCCGTACCACACCATTTGCATGTGATGTAATTAAAGCAACTTTACATCTGTTTAGTAAAACATCAGGAATGCCTAATGCAGAGGACAAACTTGAACTGCTCCAAGCCTGGCTTTTGGATAAATCTGTGGTTTGGGGACACAGTTGCTTAGTGAAAATCTGTCACAGTTTGGGTGCTCCTGTCCCCTGGCTGTTCACTACTGACCTCCTGCAGTAGATGTTGCTCCTCTCTTGGCTCTGGCAACAGAGCAGATGTGCCTGCTCAGTGCCTGCTGCAGTGGGAAGTCCAGCTTTTCATGGCACGACAGCTGCAGGAGGAGGGCTGTTCTGACTGCAGTGGCCATGTACAGACCCTGCTGGAGCATCCTACTTGTCAGGGCCTGCCTGCCCTGCCAGCAGCCATTTCCTCCTCTGCTCCTGTTCTCCTCAGCCACCATGTCAGGTGCTGTGCAGCGCAGCCTTTCCCGTCTTGCACCTCTCACAGGCAGCCTGGCTGCTGCCCCAGGGAGCAGGAGCCGCATTTCTGCAGGAGCCAGAGTTGCCACCCAGCGTCTGTGAGCTGCAAGCAGGCACAGGAACGGCATCAGCGTCCCGGGCAGCGAGCCATGCCAGCCTGCAGGCTCTCAGTTTGATTGCACTCAGGGAACAGGTGCCTCATCCTTTAAGAATACACCAGATTTAATTATACCACTTCAAAATGTTCTGTCTTAGGTGAGGCTTTGAACATGTCCACATTAGCTGTTTATGGAGGTGTGACAAGACTGTTTTAAAATGGATTGATTTACACTGGTGACATTGCTAACAGACCAGCCACGTTAGGAAAAGCTCCAGCTTTTGCCTTTGACCTTCTCTCTTTCCACAGAAATATTTTAGGCTTTGTGCATGAATTTGTTTCCAGCTATCAGGCCTCATTTCCCCATCTGCCTCACAACTCAGACAAAGCTTCTGAGAAGCCCTGATCTATGGCAAAGCAAGTCCTGTATTCCTGCCTCATTCTGAAGCTGCTAGGGACAGCAATGTGATTGATCCCCAAGTGGCAAGTTCAAAGTGCAGGTTTTAGCAAGGAGAAATTTACCAGCAGAGATGGAATTAGACAGACTGGGTATTCCCATTGTAAACTATTCAGTTGCTTGTAATTTTTATGATTGGAGCTGAAATGTTCCATTCTGGCTGTCTGCCTACATCTGATTTTTTTTATAATTTTTGTTTTCTTTTTAAATATGGCTTCAGCCTGTACATTAAGTCTACTCAGGGAGAAATAAAAAAGGCAGAGCAAAACATTTTGGATTTGAGTGTTAAAATGTATGTTAAAAAGAACAGTCTTTTTGCCCAACTGCTTTGGAGGAGGAAGCTGAAACCTATGAAGGAGAGCTGTCCTTACGTCAGAGCTACACTACTCACTATCCCCATAAAAATCCATGCCAAATTTTGATCAATGATAAGCCTTTAAAAAAAAAATCCATTTCACACATGCTCTGTAGGGACATTTGAGATTTTCCCTGTGTAGTTCTTCCAAGATCTGCTGTCAACACTGTGTCACAAAGGTGGGATAAGGTTGTGTGAGTGCCAGCCATCTTGTGTAGGGACCCAGCCACTGGTGATTGCTCTGGGCCAGGCAGGGGGAAGGAGGAGCAGCTGAGTGAAAGGAGAACAGCAAGTCCCTTGGGGAAGGGAACATGGAGAATAGATGAGGGCCAGGAGCTTTATGATACTGTCTGCTGTGAGGATAAAGACAGAAGGAGTTACTGGAAAACAAAGGGATGGAAGAGGGAGAAAAGAACCTTGACTGGCTGAATAATGTGACTAGATGGAAAATTAGAGTACATGGGATTATAAAAGTCAGGAGTGATTGCTGTAGTGGAAGCAGGGCCTTGAGAGAGGGAAGACTATTTGAAAAAGCAAGCAGCTCGTCTTGGGAGCTGTGGAGAGAGCAGCAGTATTGGAGCCAGCGAAACGAGGAGAAAAAGAGGAGCTAAAAATGGTAGGAGGGGTGTAACAACACTGGATGTGGAGATAGGAAAGAACAAGCTGTGCCAGACTCATTAAGGAACCAAAGAGCAGGAAGAGCATTCAGATAAGTGAACAAGGAGACCTGAGGCAGGGGGGTGGCCAAACAAGCACTATTGTCCATCTTGTTCCAGGGGCACAAGCAAACCTTTAGGTTTCTGTATCTCCTCATTGTTGAGTCATGATTCAGGAATCCTGGGGCTGGCAGCACTTCTATCCTGAAATGTTAAAGGAGGGAAAGAAAAAGAATAAAAAGACAGAGGGGATTCTACAACAGTTTCCAAGCTGTCATTCTCCACATGAAAAAAACACAAATCAGTCCTAAAAAAGATCTGATTCCTTCAGCAGCCCATACATGACATCCTGAGACCATCTTAGGGCCAAAAGAGCATCCCTCCTGGTCCCCACATCCTCATTTGCTCCCTTTCCAGACTCCTTGGTACTGTCCCAGGGACCAAATGAATGAGGACTGTCTGTTTTAAAGTCTGTGCTTAACAAATCCTGGCTTTTTTTTTTTTTTTTGGGAGGTGGGGGGGAGGGGTTGAGTAAGCAGACCTGATAAAATGCTCTTTATATATAAAAGGGATAAGGTGCTCCCAGCATCTGCGCTCTACCTTTTCCTAATTCCTATGTGCTCTGCTCACTTGCACTTAAAGTTTCCATACCTGCCCTTCACACTTGCTTGCTGCCCAGGCTGTTGGGGGTTTCACCAGGGTTGCTGATGGGCAGGAGACAGGGATGCCAGATCTGGATGTGGTCCATCCAAAATTTGTTGAAGGCTGAGTGATTCTTCTCCTTTACCCATCTTTTTCAAAATCTGTGAAGCCACAGAGGGTGAAGTGGGACAGGCTGAGAGTGACTGAGCCCTATGAGCTGTGCCATTCCCAGATATTTGTCTGTCTCGACAACAACACCTGGTATGTTTGCTGAGAGATGCAGTCACCTAGACTTGAAGCAGAAACAAAAATGACATTAAGAAACTTCCCAGAGCAGCAGATAGGGACAATGTCAGATGTTAAAATTGGTCTTCAAGTCTTGTGTTACTGTGGTTTTAAAAACAATTCTTTAGTCAACAGCCAAATATACTCCACCAGATACCCAGAACAAGGGCATTGCACCTCACCAACAAAGTTTCCAGTTTACCCTGCCCTAGTTGTATGTGCAGGCAAGTGGAATCTCTCTTTTTGTAATTTGACCCCTTTTATGGATGCTCAAGCTTTTTTCTTCCCCTTTCCCCATCCCTCCCTCCCCCCCGCCCCCTTCTCTCCCTCAGAGAAGCTGTGGGAGCAACAAAATAAAAGAAAGAGATGCTGAGTTTCCTTGACTAGCTTTCTCTTCAAAATTATACCCTGGATATAATTCCCTAATCTGTCTGGGAAAGGAACTTGAGATGGATTTGATGCAGGCTTGTTGCAGGACAAGGAGTGTCAGCTGCACCCAGGAGCTACACAAGATCAGCAGGCTGTGAGCTCCAAATGGCTGCAGGTTCAGACACAAGCAAGGTGCCATCAACTTCCAAAAGCATCCATCACTGTGGCATGAGTCCAAGGAGATGAGACAAAAGGCCATTCTGGCATTTGCCATGGCATCCAAGCACAGAGCCCATGCTATTGAAGATCCTGTGTTCTTGGTAGGGTCACTGTGCTGTCTATTTCTCAAAATACTCCTCTGGTAAAGAGCACAAGCATCTTCTCCAATAGGTCTCAGAGCCTTTCCCATTTCTTTCCGGCTTTGTTGCAGCCTGATGTCTCATAGGCAGCCTTGGCAACTGGCAACATAAAGCAGGACAACTGCCCTCTGCAGTGCTCTGCTGCTTGCAGGAGCTTGGCATGGGGAAGAGCTGTCTGTCAGACTCCAAGATCCACACCCACCACCCTGCTCACCCTGACAGGCAGGAAAAGCAGTACAAAACCCAGGCAGATCCAACCATCAGCGCTGAGGAAGTTGTTTCTCAGGATCACTAATACCACCCCTCTGCTAAACACAAGCCAGTAGGAAACACTCTTCTTTATTAAATTATTTTTTATTTTCTTAAGTTGGTGAAGGCTACCCCCTATAGAGGGCTATGGAAGTCAATCCAAGGACAGAAATAAAAGTGGTGAAAAAGGCAGACACAATCAGCTTCATCTTGTGTTTTGGTGTCCTTGGGAAATTGCTCTCCCAGCTGAATTACATTTTTGGTGGAGAGTCCCTCAGGTTTTTGCAAGAGTAGTTTTTCTTATTACTTTCAGATTGCATGTCCAGAAAATGGCATGAGGAAGGACAGCATGGAGGGAACAGAGAGCACAAGGTCAGGTTGGAAGAAAGTGAAACAGAGAATTGTATCTATGACAGGGCCCTCCAAAGCTTCAAAAATAGCTCGAGTGATGAGCCTGACCATTTCCCTTTGAAGCACTGATGTCACCCTGCCTGTGGCAATGATCCACTTACCAGACTGACGATATATTGCTACTGGCAGTAACTCTGAAACTAAAGTCAATAAATACCATTTCTAAATTAAGTAGCCAGAGGATTTTCCTATTGCTTCTCCTATATTTAATTCTTCCTTGTCCAGTAAGTCACAGTGTCTCACCCATTGCCATAACTTTCCCTCACCATTTAGAAAACCATATGAATACCAGTGATAGGACTTCAGCATCACACAGTGACAATCTAAATGTGGCATTCTTAGAGGAAAGCAGAAATTATCCTGTCCTGGTACATAACTACAACAGAAAGTACAAAGTGCAGAATGACAGAATGGCCTACGCCACTTTTTGTCTGCCTTACCCCTTTACTTTCTAAATTTCTCAATCATATTACCTCTGACTAAATGGCATTTTCCTCTTGATTACAGCTGTGGGCTCTTTCACTAAGTAATAAACTTCATGTCACCAGCCAGAGATCCACTGATTTTCTCTCACTGTGTTTCTTCCTGAATAATTCCCCACATCACTTCCCCCCTCTGGAGGGAGGTCCTTTTGGAGCACCAAGTGTGCTCCTTGGTGGTTCAGGTTACATTCCAGATGTGCAAATAAGGTGACCTGGTCAAGAAGACAACCTCCACTCCCCAGGCCAACAACAAATGCCTTGACACCTTTTGCAACATGACCCCAAACAAGCTGGCTTGTGGCAGCACAGGTCCTTTCCCTGCCTACAAATTGTCACCAATAATTTTGGCAAGTGCTAATGAGGCATCGTTACTGCAAAATATCTCCCACACGTTTCCCAGTTGCAGGTCTCCCATAGCATGTGTGTGCCACCCCCCCGGCTCTGTATCCTGGGCACACAGTGCTGCTTTCACCAGCTGTACTGCAGGGACTGCTGTCCCTCAGCTGTAGCAGCATGTTTCCCCAATACTTCTCTATTTTTTTTTTTTTTAACCTCCCTGTCGCCTCTGAATAGGCCGTAACTGGGGACTCAAGCACGCTGAAATTATGCAAATCGTCCCACCGGGTTTTTTGTAATGCTAATTATATCAAATGCATGCTCATCAATGAGGATGTCTAATTCCCCTTGCTCATTATCTAGATGTCGCACACTGATATAGAAGTATCTGAAAAAATTAATCTCCTCATAACACAGTATTTGTGAACCCCTTGCCACCACCTTCACAGCTCCTGCCTTTGCCCCAGGACCCCCAGGTGATAGTGGGCATGAGCACATGCACCAAATTGTCCCCAAAACCACCACTCCTTTGCTCCTTCCTATAGAGGAAGGAAGCCTTATCATGAGGCTTTGGTGTTTGATTCACCAGAATTGATTGGGTCTTGTATTTGTGACTTAAATCAACAGGAGTGACACGATGGATGTGTGCTATATAGCACTCCAGAAAGTGGCATCTGAAGTAGTTCAGAACATACATTTTAGCTACTAAGTTTCCTGCCTATAAAATTGTAATAATACCTTATCAGCTAATGGGCCTCCTGAGAATGACGTTGATTCAAATTTATAAAGCCATTGGAAGCGGGGATGGTAAACACTACAGAAAAGCAGGAGAAGATCAGGAGCCCTGTTTGCAGAATGGGGTTCACATATGTGTGGTAGACAGCTGGTGGATTTGTATACAGCATAGAAAAAAAACCAAAAACCAGGGGAAAATGTAAAACACCACTTTTTTTTTCTCTCTGTGACTTTTTTTTCTCTCGCTTTTTCTCATGTCTTGATGTTCTTCCTACATGGTGAACGAAGAAGGGACTTTGAGGGGAAAACAATCTGTCATTGTGTAAGGAAGGACAACGTGGCACCTATGCACAAGGAGTCCGGGAGGGGAAAAGTCAGTCTGGCGTTCCTCGACTCAAAGCTCAGGGCTGTGACACCTTCTGTGGGGCTCTGCTTTCATTTACCGAAGTGCTCCCTGAAGGTGTGAGTTCAACGTTTGCCAGGTTCTGATCGGGTAAAAACCCCCAGGAAGACCCTGACCCGTGCCACGGGCTAGATTACTTCCAGATGTTTTTTTTTTCATTCTGTTCTTAACACCTTACGGGGATGTTACTATTCTAACGACAAAATTAAGTCCTTTTCTCCCCTTGCTCCCAGCGATGAAACACTCACACATTTACTTACCTCAGTTTTACAGCTTCTTGCCTTTATTAACATTTTTTTTTCTTTACAAATTGCTTTTCTTCCAAAAGCTGAGAGGAGCTGCTTTGTCCCAGCGCATCTCGGAGGGGGCCGGCGCTGAGGGAGCGGACGCCCCGGCCCGTCCCGGAGGTGCCGGGTCCGTGCGCCCGGAGCCCCTCGGGGGTCCCGCCGCTCCGGCCCGAGGCGCCGCCGGGGGCCGCTGTTGGCCGCGGAGAGCGCGGGGCGGGCGGGGAGCGGGGCGGGAGCGGAGCCTCCTCCGGCCGCCTCAGCACCGCCTCCCTTCCCTCCCCCTCTTTTTTTTCTTTCTTCTTCTTCTTTTTTTTTTTTTTTTTTTTCTTTTCTTTTTTTTTTTTTTTTTTTTTTTTTTTTTTTTTTTTTTTTTTTTTTTCACATGGTGTTAGAAAACCTCTTTTATCATCACCTGGAGGTGAAAAGTTCGATCCTGTTCCACCACCCCTTGCCCTCCTTGGGAGAAAAGTTCTTCCTTGCTCCCTTGTGTTTCAAGGGCTCAAGTGGAGGGTTGACTGCCCGTGCTTCAAGGGACAGCGTATGCAGTGCAGGGAGGTTTTACAACTACCTTGTCATTGCCACTGTCTGAAACAGGTAAAAGCAGTGACAGCTATGCCTGACTGTAGTACTTGCAGACTCCCAGATAACCTCAAACAAAATTACCAGCATAGGTTCTTCAGTGATATTACATTATTTCTTATTTTGCTTGGGACCCCTCACTGATCGCGATCTCTCTGCTCAAGATGCTGTGCAAACCAACCAAATAAAAAAACCCGATCCATGCCTAAAGATCTCTCTGAGTGTAAGAGCAGAGACTGTGGAAATGTGGGAAACAGTAAAGAAACCCTGAGCCGGTTTTGGTCAGCAGGATGTACAGCAGCATCGGCGCAGCGGCAGCCTGGCCTCTGCCGAGATGCTGTTAGCACTGCAGAACACACGAATTTTCCATAAAGGCTTCAAAAGCAACACACAAAATGCGAGGCTCTCGCTGCACTCAGCCACAGGATCAAGGACTCTGCAGCTGAAAGGCAAGCAGGGTATGCAAAGTGTAATCCGAGCAAGAACAACTCCGGGAGGGAAAGATAATGGAAAAAATGCCTGGGATGACAGATCAGCATCTAAAACACAAGGTCAGGGAACCGTACAATTATTTAGGTTGGAAGGACCTCTGGAGGACATCCGTTTCAACTCCCAGCAATAGGGGGGGAGTGGAAGGCGGGGGGTACCTCCCAAGCTCAAAGCAGGCACAGCTGAAGTTGCTCAGGGCATTTGTAATACAAAATACATGTTTTGTTGTAGGGATACATCTAGTGGTGGGAGGCACACAGCCAGTACACAGTGGAAGGAATAAAAACAGTAATAAAAGCAATTTGAAGATAAGGTCTAGCTTGTTCTGGGACTTCTGAAACATCTTTTCAAGCTGACTCACAGAACTCAGAGTATCAGAGGATTTCTAGAAAGTATAAAATACATTTTAATATTAATAGTCATGATTAATAGCCATAACAATACTTTTATATATCATCCAAGTAGGGAACCATTTCCAGAAGCATAGGACATATCCATTCTGGAAGTCAAAGGAGTTGAAATCCTAATGTATTTGTCCATTTTTGCAGATTCTGTCTGATCCACACAGAATGAGTGTTCTGTGTGCCTTTGCCATCTCTCTGACCTTTCACTTGTTTAGTCTTACTTGATCAGGAGACATTTGTTTAATGTTCACATCTGCAAATGGCATGAAGTACAGGGAAGTAGTCAATGGCACCTTTTACCTCTGACATACTTAACAAGAATTCAAGAACTATCACAGTAGGATGTTGAGGGTCACCTATACAGGTTGAAAAGACTTTGCCAAGCTTATATTCACATTTAACTTTCCTTTCTTGAATATTGTTGCTTCATGTAGCTCCTGTTGTTCTAAACACAAGCTTTCAGGTGGTTCTGTTTTGTATTTTTGGACATACCCTAGAACTTTCAGATTTGTTTGTCTGGTTTTTTTTTATACACTGACTAAAAAAGAAGCCATAAAGCAAGATAAGGGTGAATGACTCATTTCACTACAAGACAGCACATACATGTGCTATTCCTTATCACCATGTGATGGAATAAAAAACTCTTGAAGCTTACAAAGCAAAAATGCGGAAGCAGAAACTTAGCTAACACCAATTCTCTCTGTCAAACATGAAAAATATCCCAAATCCCCTCTAGAATCCAAAGCAATTACATTTGACTAGAATCCTCAAAGCCAAAACAAAACTAATGCAAGCTGAAAAAGACTGAATACCCAAAGGACAAAACACAACTACCTATATGTAACAATTAAGCAAAGCCTTCAGAACCCCAAAGTCAGGAACTTTTCTGCTCTGTGTAACATGACCAGCAGCCCTCTTTATTGTTAAACTGGTTGATGAGATTCATTAGGAGATCAGATTTGTAGTTATTTATAATTTAGTCAAAATATTTGAGCTAAAATTTCCTCTGCTGGAGGTGGAATATTTATGAAATGTTCCAGGTAAAAATAGTTCCACTATTTTCAGGAATGGAGCTACAAGAAAAGATCCTGTTTTCTGATGTGCTTTTAGAGAAGTTGTGTGCTGTGGAGGATACTGTAACTTCAGCAGAGGAGCGGCCTCTTCCGAAGGAGTGGCATCTGCCCGCTGACATTTCATTCATACTTGGCAAGCTTGCCAAGAGAAGGCAGAGCCAGACTCTGCTCGTGGTGGCCCTGAGAAAGCACAACAGCCATGACTTGCAACAATCCTGGTGAGCATGAGGAAAAGCCTCTCCCCAGGGCATGTTTCAGCACTACTGTGTGTATCTCAGCAAGCTGAGGAATTGCCATCCTTGGAGGGGCTCAGAAAACACCTGGACAAGGCTCTGAGAAACCTGAGCTGCCTTGGGGTCCCACCTACATTCTCTCTGCTGCCGGGTTTGGCTGTACGAGCTTAGGCACAGGTCAGAGGCAGTGGAGCTGAGGGCAGCCTCTTCCCTCTGATGACTTTGGGGAGAGTTTCCAGAAAGCTCTGCTGGAGCCTCAGCCAGAGGAGGCTGACCCCCTTCCCCAGGAGATGTTTTTAGGCTGGTGCGCTTGCCCTTGGCTCCTGTCTCAGGAGTCTGGCCTGTGTCTGACCACTCAATCTGTGGATCTAGACCTGTGGATAGGCTTCCTGGCCTGACCCAAGACCTGCCCTGTCATGATAGACTTGTCAGGCAGTCTCTGGACTGTGGCTCCCCTTGGTTCCTGCCTCCAGACCCAATCCTGATGCTGACTTGACTTCTTACTTTGACCTTGGACCTGCCTCATCACCACAAGCTTGTGTGATGATGTGGATTCTCAGCTGAGCCTGGCTAACTGCCTATACCTGACATTGCCCCCTTGCTCAGATGCTTTCCCTTGCTGGCTAAGCCTCTTCCTGTGCCTGCTGCCTTGTTACATGCCTGGATCTCAGCTCTTATATTCCTTTAGGGAGCTGCCAGCCCTCACCACCCCCAGCGACCTGCTGTGAGCAGGCAGTCTTGGTAGAGACCTCCAGAGGTCCCTTCCCACTCAATCTTTCTGTGAACTTATAACAGCACTCTAACCAAGTGAAAAGAAAAGAAAAAGTAACTTCTATGGGCAGGGAAGAAAATATAACTGTGAAGGCATTGTGTTGATGCTTAGGTGCATGGTGCATTAGACTAGGGAAAGGAGAAAGGACCAGAGGGACAGGGACAAGTAAAGGGGTCTAGAACGGATGAAGGTGGTAGAAGGTTTGAAAATGGACGGCAGTGCATCTGCTGTAATATCACTCCATTATCCCATAAATCCCAGGACAAAAGGGTAGCAGAAGAGATGCACACAGCTCTGTTTCCTCTCCAGCTACACTGTGTCACTGTGTCACATTCATGACAGTCCTGAGTCTTTAAATAGGAATATCTACTACCTTACAAGCCCTCTTCCACCTCGTTTCCCTGCATCTCTTGGACACCATTAAATGTTCTTCATCTGCAAATGGATTTCAAGGCTGCTCTGCTGGTGATGCATGGGCTGAGCAAGGGGACAGAGCTGGCTCACACAGGGTGAATATCTCACAGGCAGGTGGTGACACAAGGGTGTCTCTGTGGAGAGGCTCATCGTCTGCTACAGTCTTCTTGAAGACCTGCTTCTGCAGTCATCTCTCATAAAAGAGAGAGTCTTTAAGGGAGGCTGCAAAAATGGATTTAAAACATGGTATCTCCTAACACCAACCCGTGATGTATTACAATACATTTATTCCCACAGCAGTCATGAGGTAGGAGCTTGAAACCAGATTTATTGCTTATTGAGAAGTCTAAAAACTATAAACCCCATCACTCTGGACTACATTTCTTGTCATTTTCCCTGACCTTTCCTTTAACATTAAGAAAAACAAAACCAAACCGCTGTAATGGATCCACTCCAGAATAGCCTGAGACCTGCTGGAAGCCACAGAGAGACTGTTTTGCAGTGCAATTGGAAAGGCAACCCTTGGCCATCAGCAGGAGTGAAATACTGGGGCTTCTGGCACTGCCGGTGTGGAGCTGGACCTCGCTTCTGGGGAGATTTATAGGGCTTTCACATACAGTGCAGCCTGAAAAAGCATGTACAAACAGTGCAAGCAAATATATCTCACTGCAGCCTCATTCTGTGACATCATTCATTTTCAACAATGAAAATCACTCAGACCCAAAATCAACTGTCCTATATAGGGGCCAACAACAAAAGAGTGCAAAGCACTAAAATTAGCATGAGCTTCTGACATGATGACAATATTGGTATCCTCTCTTTTTTTCTGGGGCCATTGGGATTGTAGTTTTAAAAGTATGCTAGTGTTTCCCAAGCCATTTTGCTTTAGGTAATTGTATAGCCATTGTGCCACATGTGTGTGTGTACAGCTGCAGATTTGACATACCTCCTGAAGATTGTTTTGCTAAGGTCTGTGATTTTCTATATAATTAGGAATCTATTTTCTGCAAGATTACTGAAAACTCAGCTATTCTCCTTGACCTCAACAAAGCTGGCTAAACGCTTCAGTTCTTTTGGAAAATTAAGATACTCATCTAGATGTCCTGTGCTGGACCTATGACTCAGATTGAAACATCTGGTCAAAGGTTTTCCTCAGCCACTGCTAGTAAATTCACTTTGTCAGCAGTGGGTACTGTATCTGTGTTCTGTTGCTCCCCAGAACTGCCTCAGGCTGCAGTCCAGCCAGGAGCTACTCAGTCAGGATGGACCTGCTACAGGAATTCATGGCGGCCAGACCTAGATACACTAAGTTTGTTTCAAATCCTTGTTCCCCACTGTGTTTCCTGTACCAAAAGAGTCAGGTATGACCATGTCACAAAGGCACCTCTGTTTATTCAAAACAACCTTTCATCCTTCAGCTTTGCATCATCACGTTCACCCACAGACAGTCTGCTGTGCTCCCTCAAGCAGTTTGCTGTGTCCCACAGGCTTGCTGTCCCTATTGCTTGTGTGACTCTGCAATGGTATGGCTTTCCTGGGCTTAAATTTCCGAGTCCTCAATGGGCCCATTCAGGAACACTGCAGTAGGAAGTGACGGTGAGGATTCATGGGGACGGATAAAGTTTTCAGATGGGAACAGTTTGACTTTAGACACAGCGTGGTCCCGGGGTGACTTACTCTCCACAATCTGATGCTTAAGCGTTCCCATCTCTGAGTCCCAGGCTTGTCCCCGCCGCAATTTCTTGAAGGTGTTGCGGAAACCCTCGGTGCTGAAGTAGTAGATCAGGGGGTCCAGCATGCAGTTCATGCTGGCAAACATCATCGTTATAATTAACGCTTGGCGCACCGAGGCCTGGGTTTGTTCCTCAACCTTCATCACCCGGGCCTTTATCATCCCATAAACCGCCAGGGTGGTGTTGTAGGGCACGAAGCAGATGATGAAGATGACCAGATTGACCAAGAGGAGACGGACGGTCTTCCGCTGCCGCAGGGTCTTTGTCTGGCTGGGCTGGCAGAGCTCCTGAAAGATGCGAATTGAGCAGTACAGCACAGAGCTGAGAGGCAGGAGAAACCCCAAGATTTCAGCCAGGATTACCAGGGGGAAGAGGTTATTCTGCCACATGTTGTCGCTAAAGCTTTCAAAGCACAGATAAATGGTCTGGTTTTTTACTTTACAGTGGTTTTGCTTGTGGACTATGGCAGTGGGGATGGAGCCCATGAAGATCACAACCCAGACGATGAAGCAGAGGAGCTTGGCCACCTTGGGGCGCCGCAGATGCCGCCAGCGACGCGGGTGAACGATGGCAACGTAGCGATCCAGGTTGACGCACATGAGGAAGAGGCAGCTGCCGTACATGTTGATCTGGAAGACTGAGCCAGAGACCTGGCACAGGAAGCTACCAAAGGGCCAGTGGTGGTTGATATAGTAGTAGAGTCGCAGGGGCAGAGAAAGTGTGAAGCTGAGGTCACTTATGGCCAGGTTCAACATGTAGATCATCACTACAGACTTCAGGCGCAGATATCGGACAAATATCCACAGGGCTACCACATTGAGTATCAAACCTGTGATGAATATCAGGGTGTATCCAGGCATGAGGAGGTGGTGGTTGAAGGTGTAATCCTTGCATGTCTGAGATGAATTGGATGCATTGGACGCTGACATGCCCAGCATGGGTCAGAAAATGCTCTTGCTGAGATGGCTGAGCCTGGTGATGGGCTAAGGAGGCACAAAGAAGAGCACTGAGGGAAGTTGTTCCCCTCTGAGGAGCCACGGGCAGGTCATTCCTGTCATCTGCTGCTGAGAGGTAGATGGGCAATCTTGGCTGGCAGTGCTTTGGATTGCTGGTCTGTGGTCATCTGGCACAGATGTTTCTGCCCCCAGTTCAGCAATTCTTTCCAGCGTTACAAGGTGACAAAGTGATGGAGGATCATTGCCAGCTGTCAGTACAATTCCTGGTCAGAGTGGAAGACCAAAACAAAAGAGTTTAAGTTAGAAGAGGAAATCTCTTGAAATGTTAAAATCCCACCATGGCGGCTTCTGCAGCAAGAACTCACAAAAAAACCAAAAGACAAGGGAAAATGGGCACTAGAAAAGTGAGTAATTACGTGGCAGAAGAAGACAGAGCACAGAGAAAGTGGTTGTTGTACAGAATCATTTATCACTCAGCCCCAGAGAATGCACTTTGCTTTGATCTGCTGAGAGGACATGAATACAAGAAAGGGGCACCACAAGCACACATGGAAAGTAGTTGAGGCAGCTCCAGAGAAAGAGAAAGAAGAAGAGAGCAGTGTTTTGAAGGAAAAATGCTGACTGGAAGGAACTTAAAATAAAAATGGCACAGTACTGTTGTATATCAGAGAAAAAGGACTTTGTACATCCACTTCAGATAAAAAAATTACAGTACAGTTAGACCTGACTCCACCCAAGCTCCTTTTCTTACGTAAAACAACACACACAGACCTCAGTTCCAGTGACTTTGAGTTCCTTATGGTTCTTACATTCATACAGCTCCTTTGGTGTCCTTACTTGCATAGGACCAGTGGTGCTTATTGGGATTGTATGCCCTCCTTTCTGCTGCTTGAAGCAGCCCATGTCCCAGAACCGCAGAGCAGCACAGCCATGGAAGGGAGCACAACAAAAAAGGAAGTGCCATGGGATTCATGTGGACAAACATGACTTCAAAGCAGTGTGAGGCCAGTGACCACTCTGGGTACTAACTAGCAGCATTGTCCAAACACTGATCACCTGGAGTGAGCCTGGTGGAAGGCCACCAAAGTGGTCTGGGAGCTGGAGCACGTGTGCCATGAGGAGTTGCTGAGGAAACTGGTCTTGTTCAGCTGGACAAGAGAAGGCTCCAGGTGATAAAACAGCAGCACTGGGGTTTGCATGGCAAGGTTTTGGCAGCTTGGAGGGCTATAGGTGTGGTTCTGTGAGAGTGTGCCAGGAATTTCCTCTTTGCCTGATATATCTAGTGGCAGAAGGGACCTGCCACTGGCCGAGGCTGAGCCCATCAGTGATGGTGGTAGCACCTCTGGGATAATGAAAGGGAAAAAGTTACTGTGAGACAGCAATTGCAGGCAGGGAAGGGAAGTGAGAATATGTGATAGAAACAGGCCTGCTGAGGGGAGGGGAATGAGGTGCCCCAGGCACTGGAGCAAAGATTCCCCTGTTGCCCCTGGAGAAGACCATGGTGAACTCATGTTGGAGCACTCTGTTCCTGAAGGACTGCACTCTGTGGAAGGGACTCACACTGGAGCAGGGATTGGTGCGACACAGTCCCACACAGTTGTTTGCAGGGGTCAAACAGGGACTCCCTCATAAGAGCCCATGTAGATTGTGATTTACTTCAGAAAGAAAGTAGAATTTTCTGTCCAGAGAATAACTTTATATGGGGTTGATATTACACAGCAACTTGACAGGCATGTCAAGTATGTCAGACCTTCTGGATGGCATTGTGTGGCAAAGCACAGATCCAGAGAGAATCTGCTGCAGACAGAAGCGTGTGCTGACCTCACAGAGAGGAAGAGAATCATTCTGGTGACAACATGTTAACCAATGGAAGTGGAAACCTAATATGAGAGTGTAGACAGCTACCAACTTGCCCATCCTTTTGTGTTATTGTGCAGGTCCATCACCAAAACCCGAAGTTTCTTAGAGAAACTTCTACTGGTTTATCAAACTATATCTGAGTGGATTCTACCCTTCCTGGTGGATGAATACTTTCATGAATTCTTGTGCAAGTTTGGAGTATAAGATAAGATGGCAAGGCAAAAGTGCAAGAATGTTGTTGGTTTCAAGAGAAATGTTTCATGCTTTAAAGAATCTCAGGGAGAAGCATTGTCAGTGGTCAAAGGAGGTGATTGTCCTGCTCTGCTTTGCAGTGGTGCAGCCTCACCTTGAGTCCTGTGTGCAGTTTTGGGCACTATAAAAAAGACATTGAGCTATTAGAGAGCGTGCAAAGGAGGACCATGAGGATGGTGAAGGACCTTGAGGGGAAACCGTATGAGGAGTGGCTGAGGTCACTTGGTCTGTTCTGGTTGGAGAAGAGGAGGCTGAGGGGAGACCTCATTGTGGTCTACAACTTCCTTGAGAGGGGAAGAGGAGAGGCAGGCACTGATTTCTTCTCTGTGGTGACCACTGACAGGATCCAAGGGAATGACCTGAAGTTGTGTCAGAGGAGGTTTAGGTTGGATATTAGAAAAGGTTCTTCACCCAGAGGGTGGTTGGGCACTGGAACAGCTTCCCTGGGGCAGTGGTCACAGCACCAAGGCAGACAGAGTTCAAAAAGTGTTTGGACAAAACTCTCAGGCACAGGGTATGATTCTTGGGCTGTCCTTTGCAGGGCCAGGAGTTGGACTTGATGATCCTTGATGATCCTGATGGGTCCCTCCAACTCGGTATATTCTGTGAGTCTATAATTCTAGGAGAATATGTCAGCTTTTGTTAGAGCCAAAACCCTGAAATGAATTGCAGACTGAACAGACTGGTCAGACCTTTATCTTGGTGGAAACAAAGTTACTGAGACTGTGACTTAGTGAGTGACCATGACCTGCTGTAACACATGTACTCAGACCAGCCAGATGTCAGGTGAAAAGGACTTATCTCTACAGACAATGTGTTTTTTCAAGCTTTCCTGAGATATTCAATTAACAGATCTAGATACTGTAATATGTAAGCACAGTCCCTGCTGTGTCAGGCTTTCTACCACTAATATTCCATCTCAAATTGTGGATGGTGAAGGGATTATGTTAAGAACAGTACAATCATGTAGTTACACTGCCTTGAGTTGTCTTCCTGTTTCCTGCACAAACTGTAGCCCAGGAATTTCTTGAGCCATAGGTGACCTAGTTGTACTCAGTAGTCCTCAGGGAACTTCTATTTCATTGTGGTTTTTTCAGTCCTTTTCTGAGTTGATGTAAAATTTACCATCTACATTATCCAGTGCCAGGAGTGCCAAGGAGTTCCACAGCTTACTTGTGCCTCAGGTGAAGAATCACTTCCATATACCCATCTCTGATTCATCATCTGCTAGATTCAATTCTTAGCTTTAGTGCTGGAACAGACAGGGCAAAACCCATCCCTATCCACCTTCATTTTGTGGCTGATAATATTGTAAACACCTACCATATTCCCACTCAGCAGCTTTTTTTTTGTTGTTGTTGTTTTTAGGCTAAAGGGTCCTTGTCTTCATAGTTTTTCCTGGCAGAGAAGCTGTTCTGTACTTTTGAACATCCTTGTTGCCCTTCTCAGCACTTTTCCACTTCTGCTGCAGCCTTAGTGAGCCCTGTGCTGGGGTGCTGAAAACACACAGTGCTGATAATGTGGATGCACTGAGCTGCGTAGGTGTAGATCTCATTTGCAAGTGGTAATGGCCAGTTCAGTTTGCTTTTTCCCATCACTTCACTAGATAAAATTTCAGCTGTTAGTTTAAGTCCAGTCACTCACACTTCTCTTAAGCTCTGCAGCTCTTTGCAGCCAAACCTCATCTTTTCAAACTTGAATAATTTTATGTCTCCAACAGATTTGTTATTTTATTATTCATCCCTCATGAATAAGTCAAACACCCCAGCACAGGTGTCTGACAACTCCACCAAGAAAAACAACCATCTACCTTCATTCTCTGTCCCTTCTTTTAGGCACTTTTTATCCAGGTAGGAACATTTTCTTTAATTTTTTTTAAGTGCCATTGGTGAGACCTCCTTTGAAAGCCTTCTGGAAATCCACATGGGCCACTGTTCATATGCTTATTGAGCCCTTTAAGGAAGAACTGTGGAAACAGCGTCTCTTTATAAAAGCCATCATGACTTTTCCCCAGTAATTAGATGTGACCACATGCCAATTGATTTTTTCTTTATTATAGCTTCTACTAATTTGTTCAGCAAAACCATCAAGCTCCCTGGTCTGAAACCTCCCAAGAGCCTTTTCTTAAATTGAGTCTGCCTTTAAGAGCTGTTTTAAGCAAAGGTTTCTATGGCACAATTAGTCAGGTCTTCCACCCTTCAGTTATTCTCGGACCTCTGGGGTAGGAGCCATGTGGTTTTAGACACTGTTGAGTTCATCTCACTGCTCCGTGGTTGATCCTGCTACTGTTTTGACCAGAGACAGCCCTTTTATGAACTTCCCATAAAGAAAGTTTCTGCTGTGGAAATCTCCCAGGCTTTCATGACATGAATACCAATGAAAGAAACCTCTTCACTTTTTTGCTCACCATCAGGTTTTCTTTCTTCTCTGAGTGGTCTTTCCTTACATACTCTAGCCTTTCAGCCTTCAAGATGCTGAACAGCACAGTTCTGAACTGGCAGCAAAGACTGCTGAGAGCAGAAAATAGATTGGGGTTTTGAGGGGATCTTTTTCGTGGGTAGATGGAAACATCGAAGAAAGAGTCTGCTATGGTGTTGGTATGGAAGCTGAGCTGGTAGTCTCAGACTTGCCAAAACAGATACAGTGACGAAGACACATGGGAAATGAGATGCATGCAGACACAGTCATTGCAAAGATAAAGTTGTGGGTGCAGAGAGTTTCTCCAGTGAGCTTTGGAGGTCCTGCTTTGGTTGTCCCTCTCTAAAAAGGAAAGCTATGGGTAGGTAAAGCAGGCTGGCAGCAGGGAGACCAATTATCCATTCTGGTTAATGTCAGAGAGTCAAAAGGCATGTTCCTTGTGGCTGCCTCTAAAAGATGCCCAAGTATTCATTGCTCTGCACAAAAGCTGCCAAGAGATCTCAAGCCACCAGCTGTGTAAGGAGGCAGAGGTACCACAGCTGAATAATCCCCCTCCTCAAAACAAGATGTTCTCTATAAATCCTGAAGAAACTTTCTCTTTGGTCACTGACCTTATGTGTCCCAGGAGGTGGAGGAAGCATTGTTTTTCCTCTTCAATCTGAGCCCCTGAATGCCATCAACTTCCAAGACTGTGACTTGCAAAATCCATGGGATTTTGATTTCTTTCTTCTGAGGAGTGAGAAGCCCTAAATGTACTTTAGGTCCAGAACAGGCAGGCATGCCCTGAGATGGGATGTGTGCCTGGCATCTTGCTGCCTGGTCCTGGGAATCCCCTCTCTCCTGTCTCACTGTCTTACTAGGAGTCACTGCCTCCAAGCACCACAAAAATGATGAAGAATCTGAGCATGGGGCTGAGAAATAAGGTGAAAAAGAGAGCTGGAAAAATACTGATGAGGATGCTGCAGGGTCAGTGTTTCTGTTAGTGGCTTGTCACTAAAACCATGGGGAGTTTTGGGGCGCCAGTGAGAATGCAGAGGGCAAACGTGGCATTGGGGTGCAGAACTCAAACCACAAACTGCATGAGCTCGCTTACTTATTCTGAAACCAAAGAGGAAACAACAAAAATGTGTCAAAACCTCAGAAAACACACCCGATTTTACTCCAGAAATTGGAGATATATTTTTAAAATAAATCTGGGTGCTTTTTACCTGCTGTAGGTGATATTCAAGTCCCACTTTTTATCTTTCTGTCTGCTCAAGAAATTAGGTTTTTGTGATGATTTGATTAGATTTTGTGAAGACATTCAAGTCTTAGGATAGCTTGTTTTTAAAGAGAGATACCTGATACAAAAGCTGAGACCTCTGTATTTAACTCATGAGGTTTGACCACACAGCTATTGCCTCCTCCTTAGAGATGCTACCCCTCCTCATCTACTGAGGGTCCCGTGGAAGAGGGCTCCCATGGTGGGCACCTTGGCAAGTAAGCTCTGCAGGCTGCCCATGCTTTTAGTATCACAGGCTCCCAAGGAAAGCCTCAGTTTGAATAAATACAGAGATGTGCCTTGCCCCTCTAGGTCCATGGGGGCACTGACGAGGGGCAGATGTCCCCCAGTGCCCCATGCCAGGCTGGCAGCACACACAGAGCAGCTCACGGGGACCCGTGCCCGAGGTGCCAGCCCAGCCGGCTTTCCAGATGTTCCCCTGCCTTACCTCACTGCTGGAGAAGAGCCAAGTGTGGATGCTGGCTGGTTGGAGCTTGGTGATTGCTGCCTCTGCAGAGGTCTCGGTCCGGGCCCCAAACCCACAAAGCAGCTTGGATCAAAACAGAACCAGGCAAATCTTCGTCCAAATCACAGCTGGTCCCTACCACGCTGCGGCTGACTCTACATCTGGCATGCTGCAGTTTGTCTCTTCTCCTTTCTCACTTCCTGATGCACTTCTGCCTGCCTTACAAAGCATGAACTTTGTTATCAAGGGCTGATAAGCTAAACCACATCCTACAACAGCAAATGCAATCATGAAAGAAGCAGTACCCAGGTGTCCTTGCAACTCAGGAGACCTGCCCTGGGTCATAGTGCCAAATATTTGCTTGTCTTGCTAACTCAGCCACCCCCAGGACTGACAGAGGGGAAATAAAACATCCCTCTCCCCAAAATACTGCTAAACAGGAGGTAGAAGTGAAATATGGGAAGTGAGAGACAAGTTGATTTAATTGCTAGCCTGCACAAAGACTTGGAGTCCTGTCACTCCCATGGGCTAGGGGGCTTGGGGACTGAACACACCCCAGGGGCCCAGCTGTGCACCGCTGGCATGTGGCAGGATCCCAGAAAGAACCAGGCTCCGGAGAGGTGTCATTATCTGTGGCAAGCAAAGGCATGTTTGCCACAAACCTCAGTCCCTGGTGTTCAAGGCTACAGGAGGCACCGTGCTATGAAAGTACAAGGGCTGATTTACCAGCACATCTGTGACCTGGCACTGCCACGTGTAGCTGGGAAGGGAGCTGCCCTTGTGCAGAGCCCATCTGGCACTCTGTTGCTTCGAGTCCTATTTCTGCTTTGCCAGTCTCAGCACACCTGGAAGAAGACACAAGTCATGGCGACACTCCTGATCCCACTCTTGTCCTGCCCCAAGAACAGCTGCCCTGGGAAGTTGCTGTGGGCTCCCTTTCTCTGCAGCCCTTGCCTGCTGCTGTTTGATTTTCTCACTCCCTGCCTCCCTTGTTCTGCTGTTACTGACTCCTCATTCAGGGAATGACACACCAAGGGATATATATGCTCCTGCTGCTCATAAATCCTTGGAGGGCACAATAGCACCCAAACCACTGAGCTGCTTCTTTCAGTGCCTCTCTTTTTTAGCCAGACCCCTTTTCTCACTTGCTAGTTGCTGGGATCTTTGTTCTCGTGGCTTTTTGTGTCTCCAGTTCCCGTCAAGGTGTTGCTACTGATAAAAGCTTGCAGATATGCCTCGGGGGGTGTCCTTTGCCTAAGGAGTGTCTGACACATTCTGTGGGAACTCCCCGCTCCCCTGCAGCCCTCACCCCTCACACACATGAGCACAGACCTGGCTTTTCCATGTGTGAGAAGCCAAGGACACAATGGCACCCAGCCCAGCCCGTGAGCCCCACAGCATCCTCACCCAGCTGGGTTCACTCACCTCCCCGGATCTCGGTGCCTCAGCCCACGAGCTCTGTGTCCCCTCTGCCGGGTGGGCTCACACATCTGCCCCTGGCTGTCTCCTGGAGCCTCAGCTCGTGGGGAAGAGCAGCGCAACCCCCGGCGTTTCCTCACCGCTGTCTGAGCGAGCAGCAGGTAAGACCAGATTACTGGGGTGTGTGTTGGAGGCTACACCCTGGTGCTGCAAATCCCAACATGCCTGCCACCCCCAGTGCTGGCTCCAGAAAGCAGGAGCAAGGACCCAGCAGGAGGAAGGATGCAGGGAGCTGGGAATGCAAGGAAAGAGGTGAAATGCACGCTACAAGAGAGAGGCTGCTCAGGTCTGAAAGGATGACTGATAAACCACAGTGCTCTTCAGACTTCTTTGTGCAGCAAAATGTGGTAGAGCAGAGCAGAGGGGTGAATCCCTTTATGGAAGAAGCACAGCATGGCCAGAACAGCCCTGCTTCACTTTCTGAATGATTCAGACAGGAAAAGCAGAAACCTATGGCTGCAGAGGAGTTTTACCTTCCAAGCAGTGGGAAGAGCTGGCACTTCCCAGGTTGGCTGGGGGAATGGCAGTCTTTTGTCCCGGGACATTTCAGCTCCCTGGTCACACAGCTCACATTTTCCTGGGCTTCCAGGGGCTCTTAGGAAAGGGGTACCCAATGAGAAGGGAGGCAGCCACCCTGTTGTGCCTCCTAGGAGAAGGGCAAGGGCTGATCTTGGGAAAGGATAGTCCATGGGGAAGAAAATGAGGGAGGTGAAGGGAGACTAGCCAGGGAAGGGTTAAGAGAGGCAGGGAGCAGCTGGGCTGTGTCTGTTTGCTGTAGCTGTGTGGGCTGCAGGGTAGAAAAGAACAACCTCCAGCCTGGAGGAGGCAGATGAGGGAGTGTCTTCAAGAACAGTGGATGTAGATGAGGGAGGCAGCAGGTCTTTCCCTCTCTGCTCCCAGGAGCTGTCACTGCAGGGAAACTCTCTGTGTCCCCAAAAGGTTTGGTGACAAAGCAATGACGAGCTGGTGGGTCTGGCAACAACTGCTTGCTGCTTCTGGCTCTTCTTGTGCAGAAGGCTCTGTCTGCTGCTGAGCAGGTCTTGGGCTGCCTCCTGCTGAAGAAGCTCCTGGACTGTGGAGGAAGACAACCACCTCATCTCCTGACAGGATGGTACAGGCCACACGTGTGACACAAATGCTGTCCCCACCCATGTGAGCTCCCTGTGATGGATGCCCACCCCAGAGCCCCAGCTCAGAGCTCTCCCACCATGCTGCCCAGGCTGTAGCACTGGTGTGGATGACCTCTCAGGGCCAACCCAGCAGGATTCTGCAGGCCACAGGGTCTCTGATGCTGGCAGGCACACCTGGACAGCCCACAGTCACTGCCCAGGGTTGGGGCTACCTCTGCTTTCCAGCGCTGGGCTGGAGCTGCTGTGAAAGCTGCTGTTGGGCAAAGGCTGTGGAAAGCCACAGGAGGGGATTCAGGCAGCTGCAGCGCTGGAGTTGAAGATGGTGAAGTTTTGGCAGGGACAGGGTGGAGCTGGTGTGGCTGTATCTGATGCTGATCCACGTGCAGCACGTCGCTGCTGTGACCTGGCTGTAAGCATGCTTTATGCTTGGATTGTCTGGGTTGGAAAGCCACCTAGGGAACTGCTGTCTCCAAAGAAAATAGGGTGAGAACAGGGTGGAAGAAGGAACCTGGGCAACCAAAAAGCAGAAGGGGCATCTCTTGGAGCATGGGGGGAGAGGGATGGTAAGGCTGAAGAGGTACAAACCAGAATGGGCAGCAAGAAGGTCCAATTCACAGACAATACGCCCACAGTTCCCTTCCCTGCCCCATTTCTGCTCTAAGATATGGCTAGAGAGGGTTAGTCCTGCAGGGGTGAGGCCCTGGCTCTAGCCCATCTGCAACTGGACCTCTGCCCTGCCCCACAGCTCCCTGGCCCAGCAGGCTTCCCTGCAGGCAGTCCTCTGGGACCCCAGGGGCTGTGGTGGCCTGGCAGGGCTGGAGGAGGAGCAGGTCTGTGTCTGCTGATGGCAGGTGGAAGCCATGGAGGCGGTGAAGCCATGGAGGTGGTGAAGCGAGGCGCGGAGCTGGCTGTCCTCGAGTGCCAGCGCCAGTTTCATTCTCGCCGCTGGAACTGCTCCACCCTGCAGGGGCTGCAGGTCTTTGGCAAGGCCACCATGCAAGGTCAGCGAGGGCAGGCTTGGCAATGAGTCCCTCCAGTATGCCCACTGTTCCCTTGACACATCAGCCTTTCCTGGGCTAGTGTTGCACCGGACCCATCCCCAGAGTGGCCAGTCCTTCTTCCACATGCTATCATGTCTGTCAGCACAGAGAAAACTGAACTGAATGCCCTCACACACATCAGCATTCTGGAGAAACTTCTTCCCATTTGGTCAGATTTGGCTTTTTGGTCCCACTGGACCATCCTGGGTACCAGCTCTACAGACTGGTAAATTTCTCCCTGGCTCTGCCACCCACCCTGCCACAGAGCCGTGTCACTGACTGACTCCCACGCTTGGGAGCAGCTGCATGGGGTGAACATCCTGACATGTATTTCTCCCGACCAGTCTCCATCTGAAGGCATCCTTCCTGCATGCAGTCACAGCCTCTTTTCCCACACTCTGCTCCATAAGTGCCTTTGCCCTCCACAGACTGGTGCCATTGCTTGTCCCGCTGCAGGCACACGGGACTCTGCTTACATCCACCGCTGTCGGCACTGCTTTTGCTGTTTCCTCTGCAGGTTTCCAGTGGTCAGGCTGCTCTGATAACCTGTCTCATGGGACTGCCTTCTCTCAGGCCTTCGTGGGCAGCTCTGAGAGGAGCTGTGGTGTCTCCTCCAGCCAAGCGCTCATGAACGTGCACAACAATGAGGCTGGGGGAAGGTAAGGGCAGGAGCAAGGGCTGGGAGCCAGCCTGGCTGCAGGGGCTTCTCCTGGCTCAGCAGAGCTCAGTTCAGCCCCCACACCCCAACAAGCACTTCAGGGCAGCCAGGGCTCCCAGAGGAGTCTGCATGCTGCTGCCTTTCCTAGCCCAGCACTGTGCTTATTACCCTGAGCCAGCTCCTGCCTGTGTGGATGGGGTCCCAGCCTCCCCTACTCAATTCTGTGCAGTCTCCTTTTCAGACCCCAGCTATGATTCAGGAAATAATTTACTCTGTTCTGTTCTGAAGGGTTTCCCTGCCCCTCCAGCCTCTCTTCAATAAAGACAGACATCTTCAGGGGCCACAATCAGATCTGGTCCCTTGAACATCCTCCACCTCTGGCCAGATCTGGTCCCTTGAATGCCTCCACCTCTGCCCAGATCTGGTCCCTTGAACATCCTCCACCTCTGCCCAGATCTGGTCCCTTGAACATCCTCCACCTCTGACCAGATCTGGTCCCCTCCTCACAGCCCCGCAGGCCAGAACTGCTCCCCATCCCTCTCTCTGCCTCAGGGATTAATCTTACAGACCCAAACCATCTTGTTTCCCAGAGTGGATCTCCTTCTGCTCATACTGGCCTGGATTAAAAAGACACTTTTGCCCTTCCCCTTCCCGCCCCTGATCTCCAGCCCCATGGGCGGATTGTTGGGAGAACAGCAGCACATGGGAGGTGCTGGGAATGGTGTCCCTGGTCAGGCTGGCAGCTGCCTCCTGCTCTGCAGGCTCTCCTGGCCCACATGAAGGTGGAGTGCAAGTGCCATGGCGTGTCGAGCTCCTGCCAGGTGCGAGCCTGATGGAAGCTCCTGCCTCCCTTTCGCCGCGTGGGCAACATCCTCAAGGAAAAGTCTGAGGGGGCAATGGAGGTTTTCCCGAAGCAAGTGGGCTCCTGCCAGCTCCTGGTGCCCAAGAGCTCTCGCTTCAAGCCCTACACGGCTCATGGCCTGCTCTACCTGTGGGCCGGTCGGGACTTGTGCGAGCAGGACCCTCGGCACGGCACCCTCGGCACCTCGGGCCCACAGTGCAAGGGGACATGGCCGGCCAGGGACGGCTGCGAGCTCCGGTGCTGCGGCAGGGCCGGCCCGGGCCGAAGTGCGGGAGCGCTGCCGCTGCAATTCCGCCGCTGCTGCTCCGTCAAACGCAGGCGGGGCCGGCACCCCGTGAGGGCACTGCAGAGGGACGGCAGAGCCGCAGGGCCAATGCCCAGGCGTGCCATCAGCTCCCCCCACAGCCTCCCGCCAGCTGCCGTGGGCTCTTGTGGTTTGAATTATTTTTCTGGGTGGAGGGTTGGAGGACACAGGCCAAATAAACCACTAAACTTGAGGAAAAAACCCAGCCGCAGTGAGCTGCACACAAAAGCTTCTTGCTCACATGCTGCGTTTGGGATCTGGAGAGTCCCTGTCTCTGGTCCCTCCTCAGTCTCTGGATGTGCAAGAAATGCCTTTTCCTTTGGCTGGAGAAATGTTTCCAGGAGGAGTTCCAGGAACTGCCACAGTGAGGCTCCCCTCATTCAGTCTGATCTCAGTGCCAGGGAATGTTATGGAACGAGTTATCCAAAGTGCAATCACGCAGCACAACCAGGGAATCGGCCCTAGCCTGGATGGGTTCATAAAAGGCAGGTCCTGCTTGGCCAAGCTGGTCTCCTTTTATGACCAGGTGACCTGCCTAGGGATGAGGGAAAGGCTGTGCTTGTTTTCTACCTGGACATCAGTAAGCCTTTGACACCACTTCCCACAGCATCCTCCTGGAGCAGCTGGCAGCCCATGGCCTGAGCAGGTGCATTCTTTGCTGAGCTAAAATCTGGCTGTGTGGCCGGGCCCAGAGAGTGGTGCTGGGTGGATTTGCATCCAGCTGGTCACCAGTGGGGTTCCCCAGGGCTCAGTACTGGGCCAGTCCTGTGTAAAACCTTTATCAGTGGTCTGGATGAGGGGATCGAGGGTAAGATCTTGGATGGCATCAAGGTGGGAGTAATGGTGTGCTGGAGGGCAGGAAGGCTCTGCAGAGGGATCTGGACAGGCTGGATTGATGGGCTGGGGCCAATAGTATGAGGTTCAACAAGGCCAAGTTCCAGGTTCTGCTTGTCAGTCACAACAACCCCAGGCAGCAGCACAGGCTGGGGGCAGAGTGGCTGGGAAGCTGCCCAGAGGAAAAGGACCTGGGGGTGCTGGTGACAGCAGCTGAACACGAGCCTGCTGTGCCCAGGTGGCCAAAAAGGCCAATGGCACCTGGCCTGGATCAGCCATAGTGTGATCAGCAGGAGCAGGGCAGGGATTGTCCTCTTGTATTCTGCACTGGTGAGGTCACACTTGGAGTGCTGTGTGCAGTTCTGGGCTTTTCACTGCCAGGAAGACACTGAGGTGCTGCAGTGTGTCCAGAGAAGGGCAACAAAGTCTGTGAAGGCTCTGGAGTGGCAAAAGGAGCTCGGGTTGTTTAGCCTAGGGAAAAGGAGGCTCAGGGGAGCCCTGATCACCCTCCACAACTCCCTGAATGGAAGCTGAAGCCAGGTGGGAGTTGGTCTCCTCCCAGGCAACCAGCGACAGGACAAGAGGAAATAGCTCCAAGCTGCACCAGGGGAGACTCAGGCAGATACGAGGAAAAAAATTTCTTCACTGAAAGGGTGGTCAGGCATTGGAACAGGCTCCCCAGGGAAGTGGTGGAATCACCATCCCTGGAAGTGTTCAAAGAACAAATGGTTGTGGCGCTTTGTGATATGGTTTAGAGGGCATGGTGGTATTTGGTCATAGGCCTTGACTATCTTGAAGGTCTTTACAAACTTTAATCATTTTTGTGATTTCTTCCTGGAGAGGCTGCGGAATTTCTCTCGCCACAGCTGCACCTCCTTTTGTCCCTCCCTGGCACTCAGCACCCGGTAGGCCATGTTACGGCTGCATTTCACACGAACCACCTGCAAGGAGAGCCTGGGTTCAGAGGGGTCCTACCACTGCCCTTTGTTCCCCAGGAAAAGAGAACTCCATGGTGGATGACACCTGGAGGCCAGGATGATGGGGGCACCAGGGGGAAGGGGGGAGGACCAGCTGAACTGACGGCTGCACTGTGTGTTTGCTAGGATACAGGCCAGTCCTCTGTCCTGCTCTGGTGATTTGGGGTTTTGCTACTGCTTAGCAGATGGGGGAGATCCTGCCCTTCAGGGATATACAGGGATATCATCCCTCACATGGTCTGTGCAAATCCCACCCAGCAATGACACCCCAGTTGTGCTGGGGCCACTGTCTGTCTCCCCACCTCCCCCAAACACACCCAATTCTGTCCTCCTAGAAGGAAAAGCAGTGGCCCAGTGAGTCCAGCAGCGGCTTGGAGCTGGCTGTGGAAGGGCCAGCCATGGAAGAGCAGGCTGTGCAAAAGGCAGCGTAGCTGCTTCTCACCCTCTCGTTGTAGATGCTCTTCAGGAAGCACTGGTAGCTCTTGAACATGCAGTAGTCGGGGTGCTGAAGCCCGCTCGAGTCACAGATCTGGTGACAAGGGAATGAAG
Source organism: Camarhynchus parvulus (assembly GCF_901933205.1). NCBI lineage: Eukaryota > Metazoa > Chordata > Aves > Passeriformes > Thraupidae > Camarhynchus > Camarhynchus parvulus. Next base: position 88,546,395 of record NC_044571.1, on the reverse strand, counting down.
GTCAGAGAAAGAGGAGGAGAAGGAGGGATGGGAGCACCCACTGATGGTCACCCACCTTTCCTGAGCTATCCGTGTCTGGGAAGGTTTCATACTCTGCCTTCAGCCAGAGGGTCACAGCAGGGTCGTTACAGCCATAGATGGCCATCCGGCTGCACCAGTACTCCATCCTCATCCCTCTCAGAAAGTTCATGTTGTAGTCATTCAGGGTCTGTGAGGACATGGACTGCAAAGGGGTGGGATAAAGTGAGCCACGCTTCTTCCTCCCCTTCCCAGCTCCCAGTCCAGGAACAGAGCAGGAGGAGGCAGAGCTGGCTCGGTACCTGGCCCTGGATGTGCCCCTGCTGGGCGGAGATCTCGGGGTTGATGTAGGGGGAGAAGGCGCCCGAGTCGCAGTGCACGCGGTTCAGGCTCTCGATGTTCTGGCACTGCTCCCTCTTCAGCGAGCAGAAGGCGCAGTCGGGGCACAGGTCCACGTGGTGCCGCCCGAGGTTGTCACACACCTGGGGTGCATCCAGTGGGGAGTCAGGGGGGAAAAGGAGACTGGGAACCTCCCCAGAGAGGTGGCTGAGGAGTTCCCATGTTCCTGCCTCCCTGGCCAGCCAGGTCAGCTTCTCTCACGAGGTGGCCTGCGCACAGTGGGGGCCAGAGGTGGACACTGGTGTCTTTACCGAGTCTCCGAACCCAAAGACTCTTTTTTCCATCTCCTTCCAGGCCGTGGTGAGCATTGATGAGAGGCAGTTTCCCTCCAGCACTGCATAGCACAGGACCAGCACTGCCTCATCATTCTGCAGGGCTAGAAGGCTGACAGAGAAAGGGAAGGAGGGAGTCATTCCTTGCCACAAACCCAAGAGATGCATCTTTAGTTAGAAACTGAAAACAACCCCAAAACAAAGTAAAAAATCCCTTCCCAAGCAGCCTTGGGCTCTTGGCTAAACTGCACAGAGGAATGGGGCTCTCTGCAGGGTCTGCATGTGCCTGTGTGACACAGAGGGGCTTGCTGTGCATTTGGGGCATGGGAGAGGCACTGGATGAGGGGCACAGATCTGAGAGCTTTCCCAGGGCCCCTGCAGCAGCTGCTGCCTAATTTCATCCATCTGAGTGTGCAGTGAGGAGATGTTTGTTAGATGTCTGCTGAGTGTTGAACGTCGGGCAGCCCCATCTGGGTCTGGAGGATGTCACATATTAAGACTCCCTCCCAAGTATTTGACAGAAATGGGGAAAAACTTGTTAACCATGAATTTACTGTTCATCCAAACTGACATGGGTAGCTAAAAGTAGAAAATGTAAGGACAATGGGATCAGAGCAATGAGAATATTTGGCATCTCTTAGGAACAATGGAATTTGTAAACATGGTACAGAACTGCTAGCAGACAGGGATGGCTGGTTTCAATCATCATCAATGATGCAGAAGAGGTAAACATGCTCATTAGATATTTGCCTCTTGTGTCTGGAGACAAAGCCAGTGATAAATAAACAAACTTTGATCTGACAGAGAGTAAAGAAGAGCAGCAACTGCTTATGTTAAAATGCTCTTAAAATGCATGCATGGGCTAACATGTATGGACAAGTGTTCCTGAGAATATTTGAAACTTCATGGAGACCTTCAGACTAGCATTAAAAAAAATTAAGAAGAGGTAGAGAACCTGAAGGAAGGTCACGAAGATGAGATTTCCTAAGGCCTGGAAAACTTTCACCTAGAGGTAGAAGGTAGGAAAGCATCCCTCACCTGAGCAAAGACACCAGTGGGTTCCCATTCAATCAGCCAGCCCTTCTGCTGAGGAGGGCTTCAGCTGGAAAGCTCTCTTTGTCAGCAGGTGGAAGAGTAATGACTTCTGGTGACTGGAATTTGGGGCAAGATCCATTCAAACCAGAAGCAAACTACATCTTCCTCACACCATGGGTGTTTAGCATGGGAGCAGCTGATGAGTGCTTCCTGCACAGCTCAGAGACTTCAAAAAGATATCCCAAACTTCTGTTGGGAGAGGAGTCTGTGGCTCAACCACATACAACTGTTGTTTTCTTTGGGGCCCACCAGACATGACTTCATGTCCTGTGCTGAGCAGGGCAATTCCTACACCTGAATGTTAAAAGTGATGAGCTTCACAGAAAACTGAGTTGTGCCACACTGCCTAAGTTTACCAAGAAATTCTGCTGTGCTCTCTGTCATGTTCTTTTCCACCTCTATCTCTGCTCTCCATCTCTGCTGTGAGGTTTTCTGGCCTCACAGTTGCAAATTTATGAGCTGATTTACCACCTCTGGGTGAGTATAACAGCACTGCTGCTGGTTCTCTCCACTCACTGCCGTGCTGCTGAGCTGTTTGTGAATGCACAGAGGTTTCACCATGCTTCAGGGAAAGGGATGGCTCTATCTAAAGTGAGTTCTAATGAAAATCCTTCCCCAGATTAGCACCTCTGCATGTTGTTGTCCTAACCACTGCCCTGGAAAAAGCCTGACGGGTACTCTGAGGCAAAGATCCAAAGGGAACGTGGAAAAAAACCAAACCAGGATTAAGAAGAATCTGTGGGCCGAGATCAGTGGTTGATCCAATGCAAAAGAGAGAACTTCAGGTATCAGCTTATCATACTTCAGCATCTCAGGATGTGGAAGGACACACAGAGCCTGCTTCAGTGGTATCTCTGAGGAGTGCTGGTGAGCAGCATCCGCCTCTCCCGCCATGTAATGACAAGGATTTGGGCCATTAGCTTTCGGCTGCTGAGCCTTCCTGATACTGGCTGGCTGAGGTGCAGGGAGCACCTGAGGCGAGCAGAAAAGGAGATAAGGAGAGAACAGCAGCTTTCCAGCACCTGGTAAATTCTGATTTAGGGGGGTTGCTGCAGGAAACTAAAACCAGTTATGAAAAAGCCACTCTTAACAGCTTCAGAAAGAGAAAAAAAGAGAAAAAAGATCTTTGACTGCATGCCAGGGCTGGTTATGGGTGATGATAATTCAAAGAGAGTTTTTTTTTCCTGGGGATGGTATTTTTAATGAAGGGTCTGGCCTTAAAATGAAAGCCTCTGGGGTTGAAGTAGATAAGCACCACATAAGGACTGTTTGGAGGGGTACAGCAGCAGCAGGAGGAGGAGGAGGAGGAGGGGGAGTCACCAGGAGTGTGTGTATCTCCCATTGCACACAAGTATCTCAAGGGTGGGTGTCAAGAGGATGGTGTCAGACTCTCTTTAGTGGTTCCTGGCCACAGGATGAGGAGCAGTGGCCATAAACTAAAACACAAGGAGTTCCACCTCAACATCAGGAAGAACATCTTTATATTGAGGGTGGCAGAGCACTGGAAGAACAGGCTGTCCAGGGAAGTGATGGAGTCTCCCTCTCAAGACAATAAAAACCCACCTGGACATGGTCCTGTGTCACCTGCTCCAGGTGACCCTTCCTCCCTAGCAGTTCTGGGATTCTGAGAGGGCTCGGAGCAGCCTTGGGGGAAGCTGGGCTGATGTGAACCACAGGTGAGCATCCACCTGTGAATACCAACAGAATAAGATCTGGGTCCAGGACAGCTGTGGTGCTGAAAGGGGTGCAGGGGTTGTAGCTGACAAATGACACAACACTGGGAAGCTCTGGGGAAAAGGGCAATTCTTCCTGCAAACAGAAAGGCAGGGAAGGGAGGCTGATGTCTTTCCATGTATCCAAATGCTGAATCCCATCACTGGGTAGTGCACTTAGAGCTGGAACATGGGCCTGTTTTGAAGGGACAATGAAAGCTGCTGCAGAAAATGAGAGTTGCATAGGCTTTACAAGGTAAGGGCTGCAGAGCTCTCTTTAGCTTGTTGCAAGACTGAATCACGGTTTAGAGGTAATTCTGAGGAGAGGAAATACTAGGAAATAAGGCAGAAAGCACAATAAGGACTAAAAATAGCAAATAGGTGCAATAATTTTCATTTCCCCTTCCTGCCCAATGAATGATTCACTGCTACCAGAAAGACCACAGGACAATTGCAGACCTGCAGATTCTTCTTGTGTTACTACCCCTGCCCTGTCTCCCTCTAAAGATCACAGCTGGTCTCATCAGGCACTATGAAAACTGCAATAGCTGCCAGAGCAGCTGCCACAAGCCACAGGGGATAGATAAGAAGGTTGGATGTCCTGCTGGGCATAAGACCCTAGGGAAGACACGCAGCTCTGGGATCTGTGCCCATCACAGCCCTGCCCACCTTGTGTTAAACCAGACGCTTAATGGCACCTGTGCACAGCGCCCAGTCCCACCCAGCACTGCTCCTCTTGCCCGAATGGAAGTGCCTCCAGGCATTCTGCCCCTTTTTTAGGTCATGCTTTGAAGTCCCTGTGAGAGGAGGTGGGATGTGGCAAAGCTGACAGGCGCGGTCTATCTCGCCTTTTTATCCTTCAGTGGGGCTTTAAGCCTTGCTTAGCATGATTGATGGGGCTCGGCTGCCAGTCACAGACACACAGTCAGCATTAGTGGCTTTGAGAAGCTCTGCAGCAGAGCAGCGAGTGTCATCTGCCATCACAGCAGTCCCCCAGTAATCCCAGCAGAGCTCACTCACAGCAAGGCTCAGTTTCAGAGGCAGGGAGAACGAAATCCTCAATGAAACACCATTTTGCCTGAGAGCACATAGCCAGGAAAACTTTTTCCAGGCTGTGAAAGCCTCCTATGATATTAGGAGGGAGGATGACACATGTTAGAGGCTTGCAAGGAGACAGTTATGGCTTTAACAACATGATGCCGTTCATCTTTACATGCAGAAGTGAATCTCTGGCTGCACTGAGGCAGTGGTGTGCAGCCTGCTCAAGAGAAACCACAGATGTGCAATGAGGCACGAAATCTGTGCGCTTACAAGAACATCACTGGCCTGCAAGAGCACGAAACCAAAATGACTTCTCCATGAAAACCACATCTAGACACCTTTTTTTTTCCCTCTTGGTAAGCAAAATAATATTTGCATGTCAATCAAAGCAAATGGTCCTCAGCCACAAGGTACCAAAGGATCAAAAAGTGACTTTGAGTGAAAGCATGATATCCTTTGGCAGGTCTTTTCTCTGTCCCCAGCCCCAGGTACCTGAGGACAGAGGCAAACAGATCCAGCTGAGAAGAGCTCAGTGTGCTCCATGAGCTCCTCACACATCCGTAGGCCAGAGGAGCAGAGGAGGGTGTGTGAAAGGGCTGCACCTGTGAAAAGCTGGCCTGGGGCAGGCCCTGTGCTGAACTGCCATGGTGCTGCCTCCAAACCACAATAGGGAACCAGGAACACCCCAGGAAGAGCTGTGCACGCATCCAGAGTGCACACAGAATAGGGAACCAGGAACACCAGGAAGGGCTGTGCACACATCCAGAGTGCACACAGAATAGGGAACCAGGAACACCCCAGGAAGAGCTGTGCACACATCCAGAGTGCACACAGAATAGGGAACCAGGAACACCCCAGGAAGAGCTGTGCACACATCCAGAGTGCACACAGAATGGGGAACCAGGAACACACAGAATGAGGAACAGAATGGGGAACCAGGAACACCCCAGGAAGAGCTGTGCACACATCCAGAGTGCACACAGAATGGGGAACCAGGAACACCAGGAAGAGCTGTGCACACATCCAGAGTGCACACAGAATGGGGAACCAGGAACACGAGGAAGAGCTGTGCACGCATCCAGAGTGCACAGAGGTGCACATGCTCCAGGAGAAGGAGTGGCCCTGCACAGCTCCTGGCCGTTTCCTGGCCCAGGGCTGCTGTAGCTCCCTTGGGTGAGGACAGAGCACTCCTGGGAGGGCTCCTCAGGCCAGGCTGCTTTGAGAAACATCTGCTTCACCTTGCACACTGAGAGGCAAGGAGCACAGTGAGACACATCCCAAGGACCTGTGTGTGCAAGGACACTGTTTCTGCACATCACCCAGACTCCCGGGACACGTGTTTGGGCGAGGACAAGTGCAGAGGTGATTGCATACTGCAGATGGCCACAGTGTGGGGAAACACAGGCATGGCACAAAGCCCTGCCTGCAGCTCAGGCCCAGACTAAACTCACTCTGCTCAGGATGCAAGGACGGTGCCATTTTCAGGCACTAACAGTGCTGGATCACCCTCTCCCTGCTCACTTTGTGCTGAAGCGAGGCGTGCCTGGGGGCTCCCCAGGAACATTCCTGCTCTGGATGGGACAGTTCGCTCCTGAACACTTGCCCACACTCCCCAGCTGCTCCAACAGGGACATGGGTGCCCTGGGGCTGCTGCCTGGTGTGCAGGGGCAGAGCCCTGCACGGGTGGTGTGAGGTACCCAGAAAGGGCAGAGGGCCCCTCACCTGCCTCGGGGAGCAGTTCCCTCCTCTGATGCGTATCCTGGGCCCGAGCTGGAGGAGTTCCAAGAGGAGGCGTGGCTGTCCAAGGATGCATCCAAGGAGAGGGCCGAATGGATCAGCTGCCAGATGCTTTTTCTCAGGTTTTGCTCGTCGGGGGATTCCGTCCTGGAAGGTGAGGTGTCAGCCCAGAGATTTGGTGGGTGCAGGGTCCTGTTGTTCTGCCAGGGCGTGGGCACCTCTGGATTGGCTGTGGGGGGCTTCGTGGGCCACGGTTCCTGAGCTAACAGGGCAGGAGAGAGCTTGAGAAGGTCTGCCACGCTGTCCTGCAGCAGGGGACACAGCAGCCTGCTCCCGAGCGGGGACACAGAGGGATGGAGCGGCCCAGGGCGGCCTTCGGAGGCCGGACAGAAAGCTGCAGGGGGCTGAGCAGCCGCAGGAGCCCAGCAGGGGAGCAGGGGAGCCCAGCACAGCTCGGGCAGCCGTACCTGGTGTGACAGGGGAGGCTCTGCCCTCCGGCGAGGGCTGCACGGGGCGGGATCGCTCCATCGGGGAGGGGCTGGCGAGAGACTTGCTCGCACACGGGACTCGCTGCGCGGAGGGGAGAGGGGGAAACACGACTCTCACGGGGTTATCCTCCCTTCCTCCTCACCCTCCCATTTCCCAGGAGATGCTCCCCCCAGCCGTGCCACAGCCCGCTCCTCACCTTGATGAAGAACTGCTGTTTGAGGCAGCGGTACTGGGCGAACTGGCAGAAGGTCTGGAACTCCGCCACCTCTGGAAACTGAGAGCAGACTGGCCCTAGAGACAGAGATGTGGGATGGAGGCAAGCGTGGGTGCACCAGGAGATGGGGACCCTCTCGGGAGGCAGCTGGTGGGTGCAGGCACAGTCCAAGCTGTGTGCCCCGAGGTGGAGGTCACAGCCCTGGGCTGTCGGAGCTCCCATTCCAGGCACCACATCTCTTCTCCCTCCAGCCCCCTGAGGGTTCCCTTTGTCCTTCTGCCCCTTTTCACAGTTATCTTCCCTGTGACAGAGACACAAACTTCCTGTTTCCAGCATCTGATGCTTCTGTTATTAGTCCTTGCTGGGTTTAAAAAAGAGACAAAAGGCAAGTAGTGATATAATAGGTTAAAAAGATGACCAGACCGGGCCTGGGAGCACCAGAGAATCAGAGAATGGTTTGGTTTGGAAGGGTCCTTATAGACCAGCAAGTTCCAAGTCCCCTGCCATGGGCAGGGGCCCCTTCCACAGGACCAGGGTGTTCAAAGACCCATCCAGCCTGGCCTTGTTGGGTCAGGGGTGAGGCTGTGACAGCTCCTCCAGGCAGATGGCTCCAGAGGAGATAAATTCTTCAGGGCAATATAATTTGACATTGGTTCCAGCCTTGCAGGGGATGGAGGAGGGTCCACAGGGCCACGATGCTGCTGGCAGAGCCTGTGCCTGTACACACACAAGCTGCAGTCTTGACCAGCACTGCCAGCACGCTGACTCCAGAGCTGCAGCTCTTGCAGTGACTGCAGGAAAGCCAAGGGCGTTCAGGAGGGCAGGAAACCTTGAAGAATTGCGTGATCTCGTGCTCCCTCTGCTCTAGGAGTGCATGGCCTGGCTGGCACAGCCAGCCCTGTGAGAGCAGGGGGAGTGCTGGCTCAGAGGGAGGGCATTAGCAGTGAAATTGCCCTCCTGGCACTGCTCGTGCACCATCCTCTACCCTGCACTCCCTTCTTGTGCTGAGCAAACAGCTGCACCATCAAAAGCAGAATTTCAGGTACACACCAGGATCCCAGCCCAGAAAAACGCCCAGCTTGTAGGGAAAACTCCAGAACGCCACCCCATGCCTTGTTTAAGCACAGGGTATTGTAGGGAGCACTCCAGCTTGTTTAAAGCACAAGGTGACTGCCTCCCTCAGCAGCACACCTGAATGGGCACAGCCAGCGCTCATGGATATCTGGGTGTAGACAGCACTGCCACAGCCCTGTGAGGACAGCAGAGGCTGAACACGAGAGGGCACACACTCTGCCACATCTGTTCCACCTCTCAGCCTGGCTGAAATGTGCCAAAATAGCCCCCAAACTGGCAAAGAAAAGGTAACACAAAGGAGAATAAATTCTGCTGGATAGGTGTGCTAGGATGAGGGACGGGAGAAAAGAAGGTAAAGAGGGCAATCTGCAAAACTGTCCCATCTTCTGGCATTTCCAGATGCTTCTGTTCTTGAGAACTGAGTCTCTGAAGGCAGCAGCACTGGGAGTGTGGCTGGACATGACAAAGAGCAGTGCTGGGGAATTGGGCACCACGAGGAGAGGAACCAGGGAGAGAGCCTGGGTGCACAAAGCACCAGGGCACAGTGGATTGCAGGTGCCTAAAAGTGAGTGAGGAGCACAGGACCCATCCCTGGGTCTGGTAGTGTGGGATGGGACTCATTCCCCCAACACAGCTGCAGAAACCAGCAAGAAATAGTTGCCCTCAAGCTGCAGTCCAAATAAGCACAGTTGGCTGATCATTCAGCTCATTGACGTTCACATCTAAATATAAAGACATATTTTTTATGAGAAAATTGCTCCTATTTTTTTTTCCTCTGAAGAAAAATACAACAGAAGTAGTCCCAAGTTTTTCAGCTGCACAGATATAATTATACCACTTAAATTCTCTGATGCAGGGGTGCAGGGAAAATATGACTGCAGAGATCTGAAGGGTGCTGTTGCTATGGTGCTTTCTGAACTGGGATGTTTCTTGGCTCCTGAAATGTTAAACACTTAAAAAGGCAGCTTATCATCTCAAGTTTTCTTAAAGACCTACGAGAGCCAAGATTCTGCATTAACCCTCTGATGAAGTTGGGAGGAGCTGGTAGGAGATGAGGAGCTACACTGAGCTTGAGAAAACTGTGGCCACTTTCTCCTCCTGCCACCCCACCAACAGAGATGGGCAGAGAGGAAGGGCCACCCAAGTGCCTGTGGCTCCTTTGGCTTCGTATGACCTGTAAAGAGAGGCTGGGACAGCCGTGCTTGCTCAGCTGGGTGAAGAGGAGCACTCACAGCAGCCCACAAGGGCTTGAAGGAAACCTAGGAGAGGACAAACCCTCTTTGGTGGTGCCAGACAACACATGGAAGGGGGGAAAAACCATGAAAATTCCTGCCTAGGAGGTTAGGGCTGGCCTTTGGGAAAAGGTGTTTTTTTTCTGCAGGAAAGTGGTGCAGCAGTGAAAGGGATGCTCAGAGAGGCCCCAAAACCAGGTGTGCTCTGGTTCTGCCAATGTCTGCTCCAAGCTGCTCTTTGGGCCACAGAGCCCATCCCATCCCATTCCCAGAGCCTTGTGGCATTTCGGGGCAGAGGAACATCCAGGCTGCTCCAGCTGGGTGCGTGTGCTGCCGGGGCGGGCGGTGCCCTTACCTTTGGGGATTTCTCCGTGGTTCTCGGCCTGGTCCATGCGCAGGATGCTGGGGCTCAGGCAGCCGTACGCCTGCCGCAGCAGGCAGAACATGTTGGCCTGCCAGGGCGGGTGCATCCTGGCGAAGAACTGCTCGTACTCCCGGTCCGACAGCGGGCTGCCCGGCACCGCCGGCACCGGCGCCGCCGCCGCGCCCGCCGCCAGGGCCAGCACCGTGCCTGCGGGACAAACACACCGGGCTGGGATGGGATGGGATGGGATGGGGATGGGATGGGATGGGATGGGATGGGATGGGATGGGATGGGATGGGATGGGCTGTCCTCGAAGGGACAAGGGGGTGGAGATGAAGGAGCAGCTGGCAGGTTGGCCGGCTCCTGCCCGCTGGCACAGAGTGCTGGGACAAGCGCTGCAGATGCTGGCCTGAAGTCTGCCTCCATCAGCCCTGCCTGCGGGGTGCTGGGGTAACCGAGACTCCCAGGGAAAAGGGGGGAAAAAAGAATAAAAAGGAAGGAAAAACCCCCAAAGACTTTAAAAGTCGGATTTTTATTATGAACTTGGTTTGGATGGGGGGGGAAGGAAGTGGTTTTGTTTTGGTTTTGTTGTTTCCTTTATATGTGTATGTGTATGTTTGGATTTTTTTTTTTGCCTTTTTTTTTTGGGGGGGTTTTTGTTGTTGTTGTGGTTTTGGTTTTTTGTTTGTTTGTTCTTTTGTGGTTTTTTTGTTTTGTTTTTTGCGGGGGGGGGTGTTGATGTGCTTTTTTATTTTTCCCCTGAAAAGCCCCAGCCGGCAGAGGCACCCACAGCGGTGGTGGCTCCCCTGCCCCCTGTAGCACCATGCTACGGGCACATCCCTGTGCAGGGGGACATCCTTCCATCTCCTCCCTCCCCTCTTTGCCTCCGGCCGGGCCCCCTCTCCTGCTGCCCCCGCTCCATGCTCTGTCCCCCACCGCAGTGCCCTGGAAGAGCCTCCAGAGCGGGCGGAGCTGGGGCGGGCATGGCCCGGGGGCCGGGTGGGGCGGTCCTGTGGGGCAGCAGCAGAACGGGGGCTCCAGCCGCGGCCTCGCAGGTGGCCCGGCAAGGGCGGTCACTTACTCAGCAGCCAGAGGAGCCACTTGGTGTGTGCCACACGCTTCAGCATCATGGAGCTGCTCGGCGGCCAGGCGGGAGTCACTCACGCACCGCGCAGGGCAGGGGCGGGGGGTCCGAGCGCTCGGGTTCTGCCCTTGGCAACGGTGGAACCATTCCCGGGCCGCGGCGCCGCAATCGGAACCGGCCACCGGAGAGCGCTGGGGCTGGGGAGGGGCGGCGGGCGCAGCCGGGCTCGGGGGACGCGGCCACTCTCAGGGAGGGGACACGCCGGGCTCGTGGGGACGGGGAGGAGCAGGAGCCAAGCTGGGAGCTTCTCCCTCTGGTTGGGGACACGGTGGTGGCTGGGAACGACCCACAACAGAGTTTGAGGCCTGGCCCGGCTAACCTGAGGCTGAGAGCACTCCAAAAGTGGTACCTGAATGGTACCTGTGGGGTACCTTAAACCCCAGACTGTTTTATGCGGGGGAAAGGAGGCAGCATCTGTTCCATCTGCAGGGCTTTGAGAAGCACCCCACGCCTTCCCAGGAATGTCCCAGCACCAGCTTGTTCAGGGTGGGGTGGGAAGCTGGCTTGATCTCTCCCACTCTCTGAAATCCCGGAGGGTCAAGGGAGCCCCAGCCGGTCTCCCTCTGCTTCCGGCATAGGGGCCCCGAGCCCCTCTCTGCGCGCAGCAAAGCCTTCCCAGGAAAAAGCAGGAAGATTGCCCCGGCAACAAAGGGTTTAGGCACCACCAGAGCCCCAAGGCCTGGCTTTGAGGCAGACCCACACCCCTGCCCGTTTCCGAATGCTGAGACACCCGGAGTGCAGGGCACGGACCCCGCATCCCTGGGGTGGCCCCGCGGGACGCGGAGTGGGGGCACCTCCCGGGCCACGGGGAGAGAGAGCCACGGCCGCAGCCGCACGGGTGAGCAGCTGGCAGGAAAACGCCTGGCACAGCAGCTCCGGGGAATGCCGGCGTCAGCAGAAGTCGGGCTGGCACCGCCCCTCACCCCTGTCACCCTGTCACCCCTGTCACCCCTGTCACCCTGTCACCCCTGTCACCCTGTCACCCTGTCACCCCGGCTGTGCAGAGCGGCTGCAGGCAGAGCAGGCAGAGTTTCCACCCGCGCTGCGGGATTCTGCTGCGGGAGCCGCTGCTGCCGCAGGTCCGGGCAGGTTCCAGCGGCTCTGCCGCGCTGCGGATGCTCCGGCTGCGGTGCCGGGCTGGCACATCGCCTGCCCCTGCCCTGTGGCCGTTCGGGCTAGCAGGGTGACAGCTCACATCACTTTTGCGCAGTCTTGTAAAGAGGTGTGTGCGATCAGCAGGGCCTGGCAGGAGACGAGCTGGGGTTTGCCTCTGAGATGTCTTGTTGGAAAGTAGCATTTCTGAGAGCCTTGAAGCCTGACCATTTATAAACAGCACTCTGAATTTTGAATGTTTTTGCAGCTCTTTAGAAGAACAATGATCAGGAGAGCTTTTCCAGCTAGCTCTTGCTACCCATATTAAAACAGGCAACACTGCTGGAGGTTGCATATTTTTGGCAGTTCCTAGTCCTCCATTACTTAGCATGAGACATTGCTTATTAGCTGATTTTAGACAATTGCAGGGCCTTCAGCTCCCTAACTCTCCACTTCTCTGCAACGGAGCAGCCAAGGCTGAGCTCTGTCACCCTGACCGAGCAGCTTCCCGGAGAAGTTCAGTGCTGACCTCAGTGGCAGATGGAAATGTGGGACTAAGGGAAGCACACTGATGGGGCATGTCACAGAATCATAGAATCATACAATGGTGTGGGGTGGAAGGGACCTTAAAGATTGTCCCATTCCAACCCCCCTGCCATGGGCAGGGACACTTCCCACTAGATCGTGGCTCAGGGCTCCATCCAACCTGGCTATGAACACTACCAGGGATGGGGCACCCAAAACTTGTCTGGGCAACTCCACACAGTGTTATTGATGTCTGGCAGGTGCTGGTTACACTGCCTGTGTCCTCGTGTGCCAGCAAGAGATTTATTTTCCTGAGAACAGGAAAGAAGAACGAATGCAAAAGAAGGGGGACCTGCCCAAGGACTGCCCCTTGGCTGCTTCTCTGGTAGCAATTCCTGTGGGGAGCTGCTGTTTGTTTGGAAAGGTGGGTATGGATGTGAGGATGTGTTGGCTACCCAGCACTTCTCATGCCCTGTGGCACATCCTGGACTTGGTTCAGGTTGTCAGAATCCTTCAGAAAACTCCAAGTGCCCAAGCGGACTCTGTAGAAGCCAGTGAGCCTGTGGCATGCACCCAGCAGGGCTGGGAGGCTGCGGGAGCAGGAGGCACCGCTGTGCTGTTCGATGAGATGTGTGCCAGCCGGCTGTGGGCACCTGCACTTCAAGTCTTTGCAAAACCAAAGTCATCTCTGGGGGAGGGAGGAGGAGGGGAGCAGCAGCAGCACCTTGTACCCGATGCATCAATGCTGCAGGCTGGGGGAAGCCTTCTCCCTGCTGCTGCATCGAGCAATTACAGCTGTCAGCAATGCGGGGGTGATGCCAATTCCAGCAGTTTCTGATTTCTGAGGGCTCACTTGGCACCTTCAGGGCTGTGCCCTCAGTGATGCATTACAAGCCGTGTGATTTTTGCAGTGAAGCAGATTTGCACCCTTGTTTTCAGGGCTGCCACGCAGCAGAGTTTCCTGCAGTGGTGTTCCTGTGCCAGCTGGGACCTGGGGGGCTGGGGGACACAGCTGTCACCCCCCAGGCCCACGGAGGGCCTGAGCCAGCACAGGGAGCTGGAGCAGCAGGACAAGAACTTGCTGGAGGGGTGTTTTCCATGTTATCCAACTGCATGTCAACCCTGAGCTTTGTAAGAGCCTGTCTGGTTTGTGAGGAACCACCCTTCAGCACATGAGCTCCTCTTCATTGTTGTTGTGTCAAATACTTTGGCTGTTTCTCAGCATTTTCCACTCTGCATGTTCCACCACAAGCACCAGCAGCAGCAGCAATGACTGAAAACCTCTTGGAAACTCCAGGACCGTGGCTCACAGGCCTTGTGTCAGCACAGTGAGTTAAACTGGGGCGTTTGGGGCAGGGAGAGGATGTCTGGCCAGCTCAAAACCCCATAAAGTTGGAGGCCACAAAGATCAGGTGTGAGTTCCAGTGGCTTGTCAAGCAGCATCCCCGGAAAGTGTGTGTCTTAAATAATCTGAAATGTGAGCAGAGACGATAGAAAAATGCTCCCAAAGCCAGCTGGATGTGTGCTGCTAGAAGCTGACCAGCAGGCTGCTTGGGGAGGAGGCCACGAGTGTGTTGGGGTGGTCCCAGGACAGAGCCCCGAGACACGGCAGGCTGTGCATTCCGTGCAGCGCACCACAGGAAGGAAGGTGTGATCCCTCCATTCCCTAGAACACACACCTAAAGGAGCAGGGAGAGAAGGGGACACTCACTCTGTCCACAGGAGAGTTGGACAGTCCTGAGGAGCCCCTCAGCAGAGGGGACAGCCCTGCCAAGAGGCCCCAGAGCCACCACAGAGCAGACAAGCAGAGCCCCTTCCCGTTCAGCACTAGCTCTTCCAAGCACTGCTCCAGGATCCCAGTGCTGGACACCTTCTCCCTGTGGGAAGGGCTGTATGTAGCAGCCCATGCAGAGCAGGGCTCAGATGCCCATCTGCACAGACAAAAGCACCTGGGAGTGGTCTGATTCAAACCAAAATTCTCTAAATTGCTGACTTTATTTGCAGGTTAAATCATCCTCATTCTGCATTTGTGCCTTATTTCGGTGGGTTTACTGTCATTGGCTGAGACCTATGTGAATATGCTGATAAATATAGACTTTACATTAAAATTGGCACTCTTTTTAACCTGGTAGATATGTTAATCTATTCCCATTTGTACAAGCACCGCACAGTTATAACGTGCATTAATTCAAATACTTAATTTACATTTTATTTTGTTAGGAAATAGTGAATGAAGCATTTTTTACTTGACATTTAGAAAATGGAATATTTAATTGATTGCAAAAACAGCATTTAAAAATGGTTTCTTGAATTATTAATACAAACTAAAATGGAGTGGATACATAAAAGCCTGCTTGAACAAACTGCTGTAGCCTTTTTAAGCAGGTTTGTTTCATGCAAGAACAACCTGATCCAACCACAATTTTGTCCCTAATGTGAACAGGGGCTTGGAGTACAAAGCTCCAGAGAGGCTTCTTCCCTCCTCAGTCTTTCTGTGGTGAGTAAATGGGTTCTTCCAGTGACTGCATCATTCAGGCTTTCAGAATGAGGAAATGCCAAGGCCTCACACTTCTTTTCCTTGCTTTTTGTCAATGTGTAAAAAACTAATTCCTTTGCTACTCCCAGATGGGGTTTCAGTTTTGAATGAGTTGTTTCTTCAGTGGCAGCAACTCAGCCCACTGAAACTAAATGGCACACCTGCAAAAACAGACCGAAGGGGACACCTTGCTGAACATTTCTGTCACACCAAGATGTAGGAGCTCAGTGTTTGTCACAGCTTTGCCTGCCCTTAAGCCTTGGGCACAAATGTGTTTTTCTAAAACTAACACTCCTAGTTTCTTTTATGTATTCAGGAAAATAAACATAAATTAGCATACATTAATCAAGATGTTTGACTATTTTTATAAATGAAATTCATTTTATTAGATAAAAACAGCTTTATTTCTTCTGATACTGTAACTAATAGGAAGCAGAGTTGGAGAAACTTCCTTCAGTTGTCTTTGGAAAGAAAGGTAGGACATTTAATTTCCTTCTTTTAGTCTTTAACTCTTTCAGTGCTCCAGTCTCCCTTGCCTACAGCCAGATCTTTAGAGCAGATGTTGCCACTCAGGCTCTCAATGTCTTCACACTGGCAGGGAGGAAGCAGAGCTGTGGTTGATGATAAAAAGCAGAGCAGCTCAGAAATTTTCAAACCAGGCAGGTCTGGGGGGAGATGGGCTTAATTTCAGTCTGTAAGAGCAAGCTGTCTCTTGGGAATGGCTTCCACTGCCAGCTTGAGACCTCTGGGCTGATTTGGGCAACATTTGAATTGAATATACGTGATGGTGAGAGAGTGCCCAGCACACGGCTCTGGGCGGTGGTTGGGTCAGTAATACCTTAAGAGTGCCTTAAGAAAGGCTGGGGGTTGCTGGGCTGTGGGCTGAGTTTATCCACAAGCAGGAGAGGAAGGTGGCCCCACTGGTGGGAGGTGACAGTCGTGGCTGGGATGGCTCCCATGCCGTGGCCATGGTGGTGGCAGAGCCTGAGGGATGGCAGCCTGAGGAGCACGTCTGCTCCTTGGGAAGGGGAACACTTTGCTGAACATCCTTGTCAGCACATTTGCCCAGCTACTCAGGAAAGATGCCCACAGATGGGCCAATCAAACTGGGCAAGATAAATTGGTCCTTTGTGTGCAGGACCAATTATTATTAATAAATGGGTTTAACAAGGCTGCAAAATTCTTCCCTCTTGTCACGCTCTGTGGCTCCAGCTTCCTGAAACTCAGACTTGACTCTACTCATCAACTAGGATATTTCCAATCACTCTAAAAGGGCAATTTCTCCAGCACCATTTTAGAAAGTGTTTGTGTTGCACTGACAGCTGCTCCAGGAAATCTGCAAGCTAGCCAGTTCTGTAACAGAGTGCATGATTACTTAACTGAGTATATCCCTGCTTTAAGCACTTCAATTCTAGGAGAAGTAAACTTCTCAGATCCCATTACCACTACAGTGATCCAGGTAAATATTAACAAGGATCTTAAAAAAAATCAAGTAATTCTTGACAGATTTTTTTTGGCTACTTCCCATCCAACTGATTTTATTTTGTTGACCTGGATTTCTTGCTTGTTTTAGAGAGAAGAAATTTACTTCCCTGCTGTTCCAGTATTTCACATCTGGACTGTTGTGGCAGCCTTCTTGACATCATTAAGGACCAAAAAAGAGCTGGCTGTTTTCCAGCTTCATAGGTTTTCCTAAGCAGTCCAGAGTCTGACAGAGATCAACCCACAGATGCCTCCAGGTGGCTTTCACAGGACGACAAACATTATTTATTGAGGACTGATGATCAAAAAAGTCTTTGCCCCAAGAGGTGCCATTTAAAACCCTTCTTTACTGTTTGCCTAGGAAGTACACCATCTCCATATGACACCAGCACCAACACAGAATAAATATTTACAGAACACTTCCCCTCCTCTCATTACAAACAATTCTGCTATCTCCAGTCAGTAATGGACAAGTGCCATGTTCAATTATATCAAAAACAAAAGGCATTCTAAAAAAAGCTGCTCATGTTTCCAGCCTTGTCACTTACAGGCTTTGTTCCCACTGGCTTCATTTTTGTACTTTGTATTTTCTAGCTTCTGCTGGTTCTTTTCCTCCTCTGGTGATTAAATATTGCACAGCTATTGCCCTTATTCCCACTCTTCCAAGGTTAGCTTTTAATGTGCTTGCATTTGCATTTATACTCGCAAGCCACTGAAAAATGCCCAGGTTTTATCCAAATTTTGGTCTTAGTTGTCTCATTGTATAAGTCAGAGCATTCCTTCAGTGGCAGCAGAAGTCCCTGGAATGCTCCTTGCTGCTGGCTGGTGCTTCAAACACCTCTCTGGCCCACAGTTCCTAGAGAGATTCCTGCTAATGCTGGCCATTAAATCCCGTGTCCCATCCATCCAAACCAAGCTGCTTGGAGCAGTTTCCATCCTTCATCACCCCTGCCCAAAGCCCATTTTCCAGTTCAGGCCACATCCACGGTTTCTTCTGTCAGTGGAGCACCAGTGGATGTCTGAGTAAGCTCTCGCTGAAGAGATGAGCTCTCCTGGCACAGCCTGCTCACCCACTGGGTCATGGCAGAGTCTCCCTGTCACTGAAACCACACCAGAGACACAGCCAACACCTTCCAGAATTTGCTTCTCCTCTCTTTAAGAAAGGAAGCCCCAGGAAGTGGTGTAATACAACCTGGGGATCGAGATTCAGACTGTGGCGGGGGTACCACAAACCAGAAAAGCCACAGCCTGGGGAAGAACTCATCCTTTTTTCTGTGCAGAATGAACAGAAAAACAGAATGAACCGAAAACCAGAATGAACATCCCTTCTCGAGGCACAAACTGACTCAGTGCTAACTGACTTGAACAGAAAACAAGGCCAGCTTCTGAGCTGAGGGTTCCTGACCCTTCTGCCAGGGTCCCTGTGCAATGACAAGGTGGGAGTAGCACTGATCTTGGCCCACACTGTCCTCTGAACCCAAGCAGAGTTCTGGCTTCATAACTAAACCAGCAAAATCCTCCATGGATCCTCATACAAGTAATTTGGGTGAGGAAAACGTTCCATGTTTCAGGTGAAAGGCTTAAACCTTCCTGGTGAGCAGACCACAAGGAGGGAGAAGACTCGGTTTGTCAGTCTCCAGGCTGTGCCAATGGAATCCATAAAGAGCAGCTCCAGTATTGGGCCATCTCCTCACAGTTATCTGCAGACACTGCAGATCTTCTGGAATTGTTTTGGAGCTCTATTATGTTATGTTAGTAACAGCAGCCAGAGTTTCTGGCAACAAGGTGACTGTGACCTCCTGGGAAGCAAGCGATCAGTGTGTCTGGAAAACCCACCCACTTTCTTGGAGGCGTGTGGTTTGTCCTGATGGCTTCTCAGCCGTGCTGCCCAACAGGCAGTGAGGGTTGGCCTTTGCCACCTCCACTCCTCCTCACTTAAGAGAAGGAGGCAACTGATGAAGTAAATGATCAAACAATAGTGGGAATAAATGTTCACCTTCTTGTGAGGGCACGACTGCAGGGCAGGTATTTTTCACAGCCACCAGAAAGCTCAGTAGCTCTCTGCAAGTACATTAGGTACATTTTCAAGCCTGACTTATGCAGATGTCACTTTTTAGAGACAAGATTGCTACATGAAAAAGCTGCACCACATTCACCATTTACGATAAATGCAGAGCTAAGAAAGAAAAACTAGAGAGCGATTGCTGCAGTTTATTTTGGAGGTGACATCAAGGTAACAAAGAGAGCATTGGTTTCAATGAATTTTATTTCATTCTGTATTATACAAGTGGGATCTGAATCCCCAAACTTCCCACCATCAATGCCACGGAGAAGCACCACTACACAAGAGGAAGGCAGAATTTTGAGGCTGGAAGACAGACTGGACCAAGCTGTTTCTCCCCACGTGGTCAGAAATTCTTCCTCCTTCACACAGAGCGCTTCCCAGACCAGCAGGTTTACCCCAGGAATAAGAGAGACAAAGCTAGCTCTAAACATCCCTCTGCCTCCTCCTCTCCCCAACAAAAGAGGCTGCCCAATGCCAGCAGTGGAATGGTTAAAGACAGGGAACACATCAGGTTTTCAGTCTCTCAACCAGCCCACTAGATTAAGAAGTAGCCTGGTTACTCCCTCTCTCCTGAAAAAGATCCAGGAAAATGAATGACCTAAAATGCTGAAGACTTACCTCCTTTCCTTCCCCCATCCCATAGCCTTGCTCTCTAAGCAGAGAACAGGCAATGAACTCTGAGGAGGCTGAAGGAAAGCCAAGGAAAATCAGGGGCTACCTGAATCCCTGGGAATCTGGTGGCTACCCTGGTGCCCTCATTCATTCCCTTTGAGGTTCAGAGACCTGTTTGGAATAGTACACAGAGAGGGCCTCCCTTAAGGACTCAGAAGCAACCAGGGATACAGAACACACAGGAACCACCGTGAGGGTACACACCATTCCCGGGATGGCCCAAACCACAAACAGGGCAAGACTTCCCTTCAGCCAAGGCCCCAAGGGCTGGGGGAACTGGGACGAGGCCCTGGCAGGGGGAAGAGAGCTCCTGCAGCAGTACTGAGGTCTCCTGTGAATTTACTTCTTCTTCCTCTCCTGGGAACAGCGAGGGCAGAACCTGTTAGAAAGGGAAGTACAAAGCCAACATTTAGGGCATGACATGAGCCTCAAGTGCATGGTCCCAAAAGACCTTTTCCAAGGTCCCTGACAAAGCCTGAATTAAAATTTTCCTTTTAATGATATCTTCTAAGTGTGTATATACAGTACTTTTTTCCCTGCCACCAAGGACCTCCCCTTTCCAAAGGTCAAATGGGCCCCCCAGGTTGCTTCACTCACCATTTTCCTCTTGGTTTTGTTGTCAGACCCACACAGGCAAAATGAAACCATTCAATGGAACACTGTTGGGATGAAGAGCAGCCAGTTAAAGAGCAGTTTCTTTTTGAAATTGTTGCTTTTGGGCTACCAGAGTTTCCCAGCATTTAATCACAAACTCCGAAATCCCTGGCAGTGATCAAGGACTGAATACTCACACCCAACCTACACACTGTTAGCAAGGAGAACTCCCCTTCTCCCTTGCTAAGTTTAGGGACAAGAAAACATTTTAAGGAAAACCCTGAAGAGAGAGGCACTTCAGAGGTCCTTGCCAGCCACACCTCTGCCCATCCCAACTCCTGAGGTAAGCCGTCTCCTTGTCACTGCTTGCTGTCCCAGGGCCCACCCAAGCAGGACAAGACTTTCCATGCAAGACTCATCTCCACTCCATCCCCCCCCATTTCCACCACGTGCAGGCTCTTACATCTGGGTTGTCACAGCCAATCATCTCCCCATAGGAGACCTGGTGGCAGAGGCAGTAAGTGGGCTCATTGGGGTCCACGGGCATATCCAGTACATCCGAGGGGTGCACATTCCCAAAGGTGACAGAAGGCATCCCATACTCTGTGCTACTGCAGGACAGGAATAAAGTAAGTCAGCAAAGTAACTGGCTTTGAGTACCTTTGTGTGTCCCAAGACAGTGCCCTTGCTTGCCAGAGACACACACTTCTCTTATTTAAGTACCTACACCCAAGGGGACCTGCTCTCCCCTTCAACTCACACCCCCCTGAAAGAATAAACAAGTTTCCTTCCTCTTGCTTCCCAAGAAGGGACAGAGGACACAGTTCCAGTCTGGGGATCTCAGGGAAGCCTGGCTAGGCCTGCCTTGGTCTGATTTCCAGTGCTGCTTCTCATTCCCTCAAGTCCCTTCAACACTTACGTGCGGACGAGCTTCAGTTTCTTTTGGGCAGTTTTTGGTGCTTCCTCATCAGAGTTTTTCCCTTTAGAGCGAGCACGGGCAGCTTTTTTCTCTTTCTGGGCTCGGCCCTCTGGTAAGAAGAGAAAAAGGTGTTGCATCTGTCACCCCACCAAAACAGACACCTGATAGTGACAACCTCTGCAGCACTAAAAAAATCTCCTACTTTGGAATGCATATTGGCTTTGGGCCATGCACCCCATCTTGATTTACCTAGCAGCCTTGAATAAGCTCACACAAGAAGAGCCCAGTCACCATCTTTTTACCTGTCCTTCAGCCTCCAGCGCAACAGTCTTAGCTCTGCACCACTCCAGTGCCTGCCTTCATCCCCACCACTTCCACAGTCACTTGGCTGCCTCCTGAATCAATGTGCAGCCCAGGGGTGGTACTCACTCTTCTTGCCCTTGCTGGAAGAACTGTCATAGTCACTGGACTCTATCTGCTTCTCCTTCAGGTCTGCTTCAAAGCGAGCGAGGTCCGTGTCCAGCCTCCGGATGTGCTTATCGACCTGCAAGGACACCAGGGGCAGGGGTTACCACAGGACAGAGCCCAGGAAGGCACAGAGAGGACAAATGGGCAGGGGGCTGGCACTAAAGAGCCGAGGAGCAAGAGTGGGCATGGCCTAAAAATGAGAGCTCAGGGCCTTGCGAGATGGATGGCTTTAGTTTGGGCGTTCACATGATAAGCACGAGGCACTTCCCTTCATACCATCTCGTAGGTCTGCATTGCCAGCTGAACCTTGTCGTCCCCAAATTCCTTGCACTTCCCATAGGCCTCCTGGATCTGCTTGAGAAGCCCCAGTTTTTCCTCTGAAGACAAAGTCCGTGCATTGCTGATATACTCTGTGGCCAACTTATCGATCTCTGACTTGAGGTCTGAAAGAAGGGAGCCATTAAATACATAAACACCTCACACACCACAGTGCCCTCCATCAGGAGAGACTGAATGAGACTGCAGCAGCTCCAGGCCTCCTCCCTGCCTGGAGATCCCCATGACAAAGGCAAAGCAAAGAAAAGCTGGTCAAGCTACATACTCCTTGTCTTGGCAACAAAACCATCCCTGATCCTCACCTTCTGTCCTCTGATCCAGATCCCGCATGAGCTGGAAGTTTCTCTGTAATTCAAATGGCAGGTTCTCAATACCTGCAGAGAAAGGAGAATACATGGAGAAATCAGGCTCTTGTCCATGATGCCAAGGCAGGAACAAAGCTAACCAATAACACACACACACACACACCCCCCAGGCGCACATCAGCCTGCTTCCATTTGCTGCCGGCCCCAAAGGAGACAGACTATAAAAATGTGATACATTTAATGCAGAAGCATCGTTCTGGAATACATATTAGTTAGCAGAAAACTGCTGCCATGCAGAAAGGTCCACACAAAGAAAGCAGAAAACCAAAATCTGTAATGAGTTTCAGTCACTATAATACAACGTCCCCATCCGAAAACTCCACTCAGTAATGAAAAGAACACCACAACAGCTGGTAAACAAAGCCATTTAGTTATTTCTACACAAGGATGTGAAAGTTAAGTTGATCAAATGCTAATTCACTGAAATGTGAGTCTGTTTAATGCATCCATTTAACATACAGGGGTCAGCAGACACTTTGGGCAGAGCAAAGATCAAGTGTGAGATGGGATGGGGAACAGAGATGGGGAACAATCTTAACCCCTCATGGCTTGTAACTTGTGGTGCCTTCTGCACTGTCATCTCAGTGTGGTGCGTCCAACACCTGGAAGGATGCCACACACCGTGAATAATAAACGTTTGTAGGGCTCTGAATGAGCAATGTGAAGTTGATAGTCAATTAATTTTCAATGCACTGTGCTACTCACCCCCCAGGCATCACCAGATGCTCAACTGGCAAAGCTGGTAAAAACAATTCTCATTTTTCCATGCCTGTCTAGTCAAAATGAGATCTAGTGTCACTGTATTAACCTGAAGTCTAAGCCTGATTAGTGTCACCTTTATACCCAATGAAAATAATAAATCTCTCTTGAAGGTTTAAAAAAGAAGGTGTTGGGGAAAGCTCTTCACAAACACAACAGAAGCAAGTCTGAGCTTCCTGAACTCGCTCTGTAGCTCACATGGAGTGCAACTGGAGATGTGTCTGGCCATCACCAAAGCTGTCCAATACATCAGTCCAGGCAGCAATCTCTATTTTCTCTGCACATATTTCTACAGCAATTAATGCCTTTCCACTTCCCTGAAGAGCAACCAGTATACAGGGAAGGTTCTGTATGCAAGGGGAAGGTTTTAACAAGTTTTAACAAGTACTACATAACAGGACGTGAAATTAATTCCTATAAGAGGTAAAACCAACTGTGGGCCTTGCTGAGCACTGAAGTTGTTCCTTTTACTTAGACTTTTGCCTAAACAGCATAATAAGAAGTTACATGGACAATACTTAGGAGCAATCGAGCTGCTGATTTAACAGATTTCTGTTGCCATTTCTGATTTAGTTACCTGAGAAATGCTCAGGTAGTAGGTGTCCTTAAGTATCCAGATACATAATCCACAGCACATATACATCACCCCTCTGCATTCAAGGACAGTTAGCAGTGCAAATTCAAATTCTGAAAAATTACTAAGCAGCAAAATGAAGTCTGTAGGCACATCCTGAATGTGATACTTCCATGTTTGTTCAGCATGACAGACTTCACACAAGGTTTAAGCAGCTGACTACCGGATTACATCCCTACGGTTCGAAAAAGCACCTCAGAACACGACGGGGACACAATGCTGAAAATTATTATTGCTTATAGAGGGAGCTTGTGGCAGGGATGAAATTCAGCTTGGGAATCTAGAGACCATGCCTTTTTCCCTCCTGCAATCCCCAGCCTCATCAACTCTAAACCTTTCAATTTATACAGCAAATGAAACATGGGTCATACTGCAGCACGCTGCTTTTCATTCCTCTCCAAAGCACCTGCTGCAGAAGACAAGACAGGTATCCTCCAGAGGAAAACAGAAGCTCTTCCTGCACTGCACACAATATGTCAAATTTATATTGAGTTTATTAATCCTGGAAGATCACAGCTTCTAAATTCTGGACTTTGTGGTTTTTAGAAAAGATTAATGTAATTTCTTTTTCTCTTCTGAAAAGGACAGATGGTAAAAGCACAAATTCCACCAGGTACTGTCAGCCTTCCCTCAGTAGGGCTAGAAACCTTTAGATAGAGCAAGCTCCTGAGCCAGCACAAAAACCAGTAGGATGCTGCTGTGCGGGCAGAACAGCCCCACATGAGGTTAGGGTCACATTTCACAGTGATATTCTTGCACCAGGAGAAACTCAAGCAGGAGTTTGATTCGACTACACAACCTGAAAGGAACTGTGCTCTAGTTTTTACAGCCATCACTGCAAAAATCTGCCACACTGCTGATGCCAGCACATGCCCTCATCTGGACAACATTTGTCTGTCTTTCTTTTGCCTCTACCTGTCTGTTCAGCCTGTGCCCCCACCCTTGACAGCCCCTCTCTCCCCAGAGCCTGCTCCCCTCAGTGCCAGCCCTCAGCCAGGCCAGTGGCTCCCCTGCCTCCTTTCCTGCCTCCAGGTGTGCAGAGCCCCCTGCTCCTGGGGGCTCTGGCAGTGTGGGGGGGGGCTGTCACCTGGCCCTGGCAGTGTGGGGAGGGCTGTCACCTGGCTCTGGCAGTGTGGGGGGGGCTGTCACCTGCTCTGGCTCTGGCTGAGCAAATGCTCAGCTCAGGCACCATGGGTGGATCATTTATGCACATCTGAGCCATGATCTTCCAGAGGCTCATTAGCTGGGCAGGCTTCCATTGGGGCTGACAAGACAAACCCCTGCCAGTTGAATTCCTTCCCTGCTAAAACCAGCAAAATGATTTCCTAAAACCACAGCAAAACATTCCACTCTGCAAATCTATTATTGGACAAATGTTCTGCCACTGCTTTGTCAATAAATGGAGAAAATGAAACAAGTGACAGTACAGTGACTTTATAATCAGAACTGCTACAAAGATACTTTATCTGTTCAACTGAACGTAGAAGGAAGCTGAGCAGACCATTACAAATTATGATCCAGAGAGAGTCTGGCAATAACAAAAAGCATAACAAGATAAAGCTGCAGATAAGCAAGTTATAACTGAGCAACAAACTATTTGTATGGTACATAACTTAATCTAGCTGTGGGGATGTTTTCTACTATCTGCAGCTTAACTCCAAAGCTCTTGCACAGCCTTAAACAGAAGTGATTCCCTGCATCACAGAATTTATCACAGGGGACAGAACACTTGCTGAAATTGCTTGACCTGTGCTGTGCTGGCTACCAGACATTATCACTCTCTAAGTGCCATTAAAAAAAAAATTAGATTTGAGTCTCCATTTCCTCATGCCTACCACCACACTTTTCCTCACTATTTCTGAAAAAATATTCATGCTATTTATGTAATTTCATTTCCTCCTGCTTTTCTCCTTTTTTTCCTCTCAATTAATTTTGCTCTTTCATCTTAGTAAGATTCACCTAAAATCACCATGACTAAATACTATCTATCATAAAAAACCCACGTAATTCTCAGATTATGAAACTGATAATTGTAAAGAAAGAACACCCTAGAGACATCTTTGATCACTAGAGAAGAGTGATGATATGCAACAACAGACAGAAAAATACAAATGGCACAGCAGCAGGAGAGGAACAGGATAGTGAAAATGTACAGGGAATAAAGTGCTAGCAAGGCCAGCAGCTTGGGCTGGCAGCAACGCAACTGTGTCACAGAGCCACAGAATGGGTAAGCCTGGAAGGACCACAGTGATCTTCTGGTCCCACCTCCCTGCTCAGGCAAGGTCACCCCAGAGCACATGGAACAGGATTGCCTCCAGACAGTTCTGGAGTATGTCCAGAGAGGGAGACACCACAACTTTAGTGGGGGAATCTCTTCTAGTGCTTGGTCACTCACATAGTAAAGAAGTTCTTCCTCATGTTCAGGTGGAACTTACTGTGCATCAGTTTCTGCCCATTGCCCCATGTCCTAGTGCATGGCACCACAGAGAAGAGCCTGGATCCACTCTCGACACCCTCCCTGCAGATGTTTACAGACACTGATGAGCCCCCTCTCAGACATCTCCGCTAAAGGCTGAACAGGCCCAGCTCCCTCAGCCTTTCCTCATAAGAGAGATGCCTCCAAATGATCCTCATTCCCATCTGCTGCACAGGCTCCAGGAGCTCCATGTCTCTCTGTAACGAGGAGCCCAGAAGTGGACACTACACTCCAGAGGAGCCTCTCCAGGGCTGAGTGGATGGGCAGGACTCCTGCCTCAACCTGCTGGCAAGGCTCTTTCTAATGGACTCATTGCACAGATCCATACAGAAGCCTGGTACAGCCCTACTGATTCCTCTCATGGTCTGATTATCCTGAAAATCACTGGTACAGTTCTCTCCATTAATTTTTTTCATCCCTTCCTTTTCTTACCTTGTTTCCATTTCTGATTACAAGCTAAAGTCTCTCTACCTACCTTTGTCTTTTCTCTCCTCACATGTTATCCCTTCACTAAGCCCATTCTTCTTTCATCTCTTTTATTCTCCTCTTTCCTTGATATTCTTTGCCCTGTTCATTCTTCCACAGGCATCCATGACCATGCTGTCTTCTCCCTTAAGAACCACGCACTCTCTCTCCAAAAGTCAGAATCCAACACCACTTTTTTCCCTCTCCAATAATTATAATTTTATTTACTTCTTTTTAAAAACACACGTGGGCTGTCAGGTGCAGGCTGATATTTAAACTTCAGCTCCTTAACTCAGATGTTAACTGTGACACACAAATGCAGAGAGCAAGCCTACACAGCCTGATAACTTCAATTGTGCTTCAATCCTCTGCAGCACGTCTGTGCTGTGCCAAACAATAGATTTGTGCTGCCCAAAGTCCTAAAAACAGATCAATAGCACCAAGGACCATCCAAACACACAGCACCTTTCTCAAGACATCTGTTCACCCACCACACTTAGATACATGTTTAAATTTTATTAAAAAATGGGAAAAGACATTTTGAAACATAACCACAGTTGCTTTATTGAACAGCTTTGATTTCAGCAAACATTTTAGACACCACATTGCTGAAGGCAATTTAAAAAATTCCTGCTTGTGCCAGGGACTGCCACAATGAGAGGGTAAGTTCTTTGCCCCCCAGGACTGCAAACTGGCTGGGATCTTGCTGGGGAAGCACACTGGACTTTCTGGTACTCCATGATTCTCATAATTTTGCAGCACTTGAAGTACACTGCAGAACAAGTGGCTTGCAGCAATCTTCAGGAGCTTCCTTGCTCCTCATTAGGGGGCAGGGTGTCTTTTATATCCCTCCTTTCAGAGTGTATCACTCTTTTAAACTATTGCTTCTACTCTGTCCTGAGCTCTCAAGTAATCAATCACCTTCCTACACAGGTTTCGTTGAAACTCTTACACAAGCACCTTTATTGAAATTGGTCCTTGAGCACAATTTCCCTCTATTCAGAGATGGCTCAGCCCTGCTGCAATAAAAAATCCTAACCTGTACCATTATCCTCACAACACCTTGGTAAGGGATAACCCTACCTACAGTTTTACAAAGAGGGTGCTTAGGTGCATGGCAGACTGATTTAGCCACAGGCACCCAGGAATCCTGTGGCCATAGCACATATCCCAAGCTTTGGGCTAATGCACTGCACACCAGTCCACCCAAGCACATCTGCTTCAGACACTGTCCAAAGAAATGGGCACCAGTTGGCAGTGCCAGTCAGCCATGGAAACCCAATATTCCCCCAAAATGTGAGGCAGTTTCTTAGGAAGGGAGGGCTCTTTTTGTTGTCTCATTGCAGTAGCTCAATGCTACAGCATCTACAGACAAGATAGCAGGGAATGTTGTTAAGTGTCAGAAAAGGGATCTTTCTTGTTAAAAATCAACCTTGAATTTGAAAAGCTTGGAGGGCTTGGAAGACTGACACAATGAATGAGACTGGCAACACTCCTGGCATTTCCAGCCTGCCACAGATCTCCAAAGGCAGGGACAACCCCCAAAGAGACCACAGGGCTGTTTGCCAAAACAATGACATCAGATTTGCAGTTGGGTAAGTGAAGAACTACAGAAAAAACACAGCAGGCTTTGCCATGTAAAGCTATCTTGTATCAGCTCCAATAAAAATATCAGCCAACAACACAACCAATTCTAAATGAATTGGTCATTAAATGTATCAGCTCAGTGTGGGCTGTGCCAGTAGCTTTCACACAGAAACAAATGATGCCTATGAATCACCAAATTCTCTCCCCTGCATGAAATCTTTTGTAATTTTCCATAGATCATGTGTGGTGCATCACAGGTGTAACTAATCCAAAGTCCCTGAAAGGTGAAAGGCATCTTTCACTGCGCTAGAACAGTGACAAGTAGAGAAATGATTTATTAAGAGACTCGCATTTCTGAAGAATGATGTGAGAAACTGAAGAGGCAGGGCCAGGGGTATGGCTGCATGCTACACTGCCGAGGGGACAAGAGTAATGAAGGTAGGGAATGCAAGAGATAAAAGAACTGCTGGGGAAACTGGAACACAGCCAGGTCTGGGAAGGAAACAAGGGCTTGCCTACAGCGATTTCCAACATCACACCCAAGCCCTCTAAGAGCCTTAAGATGACAATACTCATCACACCCTCATTTGATGAATCCGTACAGAAGAAAATCCAGACATATGTGGCCATTCCAAAAGAAAAATCCTATTTTACTAGGTTAGCTAATGTTATCAAGGAACAAAAGGACATTCCCATGCCAGCTGTAGGAGAAAGATGACTTCCATGAGGACATGTGCTGCTTCCATTGCTCTGTGCTTATGCTGGCTGAAGTCTTCTAGCAGTGACAGGCCCTGAACGGATGCACCTCTATGTGCCTACTGACAAGTGCAAACAGGAGGAGAAAAGGAAACTCAATGCCTCCCTAACCAGTGTGAAATAGGGAAAAACCCAAGGCATATTGACTACACTGCACCATGTTAACTCACCAGCTGAGGTCTCCTCATCTCAGCCTGTCATCTCCATCACCTCCACAGCAGTATTTCTAACCTCATTCGAGGGCCAACACTGAGCCAAGCACAGTAACTTTAAGCTTGAGCAAGCACAAACTCTTCTCGTGAATCTTTATGCACATTCCACCTTTTAATCACAAAACACTGTCTTCTTCCTTCTTCTTCCATCCTTTTCTACATCTCTAACTCCTTTGCACCCATAGGTTTTCCTTTACTAAAGCTGCACTGTGTTACTGCTTGAGGGAAAGCACTTTTTTATCTTGCTTTCCCCCCTCAAAACCAGGCATAAAATGGTTTAGAAACCAGAATGAGGACAATATTTGAAGACTTGGAAATTTTTCTATGTTTAAATTCAGCCACTGGAGAGAAACACTCAGGAAGAAAAGTGGAACAAGACACATTCCTCTTCTCCCATTCCCTGAATCCTTTGGCTCAGTAAGTAGGATGAAGGAATGAGTAGACAAGATATGGAGTAGAAAGATATGGAGTTCCTCTGTCAGGATGCTCAGCACAGAAGGAATGTGTGCATTTTTCTGCTGCAAAAGCATCTGCCAAGAGCATAACACATTTCAGACAGATTTGCTTTGTAATTAACAGC
Organism: Camarhynchus parvulus; assembly: GCF_901933205.1. NCBI lineage: Eukaryota > Metazoa > Chordata > Aves > Passeriformes > Thraupidae > Camarhynchus > Camarhynchus parvulus. The sequence continues at coordinate 88,517,081 of NC_044571.1, read as the reverse complement.
TTAAAGCCAAGGAAAGGGCATGCCTAATCCTAGGTCTAAACCCAGTTTAAATTACAGCAAGACTTGAAAGCTGCTGAAATACCTGACCTAAGAAGCTTCTAGACACCTTTTACTAAGAGAACTCTTCTTAACTTGGCTATTCCACAAAAAATAATGGAAAAGGACTTCAGTTGTCTACAGTAGAGGGCTCAAACTACATGAACTGAAGCAACTGGGGCTGTATGCCCAACTTTGTCAGACTGCTCATGCATTTTAACATACAGTTTTAATTACCTACTCACATGGTGTTCCATGCAAGGTGTTTCTGATTCCCAGTGACTGAGCACTCATTCAAAGTTTTATTTTATTCTCTTTGCTCAACACAGAGGCACATGCTCAGATCCAGAGCTCAATGTTTTCAAGGTGTTTACTGCTGTGGCAATAAAGTGTTTTCACAATGCTGCAGTGGAGTGGCCCACTGCCCTCACCAACACAATGAAGGCCATGAGATTTACTGAGGCCAAGAGATTAAAGCCAAAAGGCCAGCTAATTACAAACTCTCCTCTTGAAGTGTGCAAAAATGCTTCATAGCATGACTTTTCAGAATTATCTCTTCAAGGCAGACTCCAGCTGCAGCTATGAGCATTCTGCACCTCTGCTCCCCTGACTAAAAATTTCCACTCATAATTTGAGGGAAGCACAATCCAAGCAAGGAAAACCTGTACAAAGTGGGAATCACAACATAAAAAACCCCACCAAACTCACTTTGTCAGTGATATTCAGCTGCTTCAAACAGGAAGCCACCTTTTTTCTTCCTACAATTTTCACTTAATTCCTTTACACACCTTCCTTTATTCAAAGATATGAAGAGGTCCTACAAATAACTGCTCTCTTTCATCACACATTCCTCATTCACTCCCTGAGCAGATCCAGATAGAAAACCACAGGAAAGAGAAGCTCTGTGGGAACAAAAAAGACATTCAACTGAAAACTGTGTCTGCAAGAGCACTATACTACTAAAAGAATCCCCTTCCAAGACACAGATGTAAATTAAGAATTAGACACTTTTTTGTAAGAGATGACCAAAAGTTCTGGACTGTTTATTTCTATCAAATTTTAGGAAGTTTTAGGATATTAGTGAACTACTTTAAAACAGAACTGAACGTTTTTAAAACACTGAAATAATGTGGGGGAAAAAAAGTGGAGCAGCAAGTAGGAAACTGAATGCTGTCAATCAGAGAGCACCAAGAAGAAGACTTGTGCCTAAAATACTGGATGCATTTCCACAGAGTCAGGAGCACAGGCAGAAGGCCAGGAGAGGAGAGCAGGCTTAGGGGAGAGCAATATGGGTAATTAGAAATAGATGCCATTACCTATCAGCAGCCTAACCTACTGATGACCATGATGGGTGCTCTTTGATGCCAAGTACATTCATGCTTTCCTGAAAGAAATCTAGAACAGCACAGCAAGTGTCTCATGAGTGGCTAATAACAGCAAGTAATGTTGCACCACACAAACCTGAAAAAGGCCTTAGAGATCTAAGGGTAAGCAAAAAAGGCTAAACCATCACAGGAATGAATGTTTTGTTCTTCCTGAAATCTTTGTAAGCAGATGGTTTTAAGGACTTTTAGATTCTGCACATCACTTTCATTATTTTTTTAGGCAAGACACCTCAACCATAGCAGTGACTCTCCTGTATTAATATCCACCTTCAACAGGATGAGAATCTCTAATCCAATCTCAGGACCACAAACCTCAGGTGAGAGAGAAGACTGGCATTTCCTCTGCATGCCTGTACAAGAGAGGAAGAGGAGTTCCCAGGCTGGCTGATGTTAATTGACTGTGATGACATGATCCTGAGGAGTTTGACTCTGGCAGGAGCATTCTCCAGCCACCAACCTTCCTTCTCTCCAGCTGTGCACCTGCAGTGCCTCTGCCTGCTCAGGGCTGCATCCTGCTCGTCTCTGCTCACCAACTGCAGATCCCAGGCTTTTGCTCCTTTAGCTCTGCCCTGCAGCTCTTACCCAAAATACACCCCTGCCCTCCCAGCAGGAAAACCCTGCATCCCCCTGTGCACCTATTCCTTGTCCATCTGCTTCTTTCTCCTCCTTCCCAGCCCTTCTCCTCCCAGCTGAGGAGCCTCACTCAACTGCAGCCTTCTGCAATGGAGTGAGAACTGCACAAGAACACAAATCTGCTCCCCTCCAACCTGCCTCCTCATTCAACTCCTCTTCCTGGCTTTGGCCTCCTTCCTTGCACCTCCTAGATCCTTGCCTGTTCAACTGCAGCTTCTTTTCAGCTTTCACTGAAATTCATTATGGTTCTTGAACATTCTCAGAGAATGTTTCCTAAAGACAAAAGGAGCACTGAAGATGCAAGGAACGAGACACTCTGTGTCCATATCAGCACCTCATCATTTCTGTGCTGGAAGAAACCTGGTGTAGCAGGACATCTGAAGAGCCAAACTGCATTTTTCCCATGCATATGCAAGCAGACAGTGAAAGATGTAACTGGCTGGGTGCAATGGAGCAGAAGACACTTAACCAGAACCACCCAGCTTTAAAGACACCATCCTGTGAACATCCTCCCCTGTCTCCAGTGCCAACATCAGACCAGCAGGAAAACGTGAAAACGGCATTCCTCAAAGAACAGGTTATTCAACCTTAACTCATTAGCCCACTCATTGAGAAACAACTCCTCCTATGGATCTGCTCGGCTATTTTAAGCACGCGTGGGTAAAACATGCACTGAAAGTCTCATCCCCAAAGGGCAGAGTTTGAAGTTTTAAGCACCTTAAGGTAGGATGGTAAAATAGGAGGTACCATAGGAGGGCTCTGATAACGTTGCCAACTCCATTAGCATTTACAGAGCTCCTCTTCGGCCAGAAAAGCGGGGCTGCATTTGTAAACTGACGGCATAGAAAACCACCCTAACTACCGCCCCACAGATCCCAAAGTTATCTGTGCTCGATGTCTATCCCGGGAAACCACTGACAGCCAAGCTCCCGCTCCCGAGGGGCGGCTGGAGCTGCACCGGGCTCCTTTCTCATGGGCCAAACCAGCCGCGGGGCCGCGGTGTCAGGGCTCCCGCGGCAGCTGCAGCCGAGCCTTGCCCCACGGACGGGGCCTCACCGCACGGCCCGGGCACCGGGCAGCGCCCGAGGAGCGGGGAGAGCCCGCGGGCGCCCTGGGCAGCGCTCGGCCCCCGCAGGGCCCCGCCCCTCGGCCCGTCCGTGCCCCCCGGGCCGGCTCAGCCGCGGCCTCGGCCCCGCCCCGGCGGCTCTTACTGTCCAGGTAGTGCTCCAGGTACATCCCCGCCGCCATCTTGGGCCCCACACAGCGCCGCTTCCGGCGGCGAGCGGACGCGCGCGGGGCCCGGAAGCGGCGCTGCCCGGCTGCGAAGCCGCTTCCGCCCGCCTGCCCCGGCACTTCCGCCCCGCTCCCGCCGCCATTTCGGGCTGCGCGGGGCTGCCCCGGGCGGTCCCTGCGGAGGGCGGCGCGGGTGACCGGGGCACTGGGGCATCGCACCTACGGAGAAAGGCTGAGAGAGCTGGGCCTCTTCAGCCCGAGAGGCTCAGACGACCGAGAGGGGACCCCGTCCATGTCTCTCAGTATCTGAAAGGAGCACGTGAGACTCTCCTCGGTGGTGCCAAGCACTAGGGCAGAAACTGATGCACAGCAAGTTCCACCTGAACGTGAGGAGGAACTTCTTCACTGTGCGGGTGACTGAGCACTGGGACAGGCTGCCCAGAGAGGTTGTGCAGTCTCCCTCACTGGAGAACCCTCTGCAGGCAATCCTGTGCCCTGTGCTGTGGGACGAATGACCCTGTTTGAGCAGGGAGGTTGGAGCAGTGACACCCTGGGGTCCCTTCCAGCCCGGCCCATTCTGGGATCTGGGCGAGGAAGTGCTGCTGACTGGTCACTGTGGTTTTCCATCCGCCTCGGAATCCGCCAGTGCGGGGCAGCTGTGTCATGAGTGGAGATGGATGGTTTCTGCTGTACAGTACTGGTAACAAGCTAACACTTAGAACAGACTAACAAAGGCAATTAAGTTAAACATGTGACCGTGCTCTCTTTATCTTCATGCCAGAACCACTCTTGTGACCATACACCAGGAGCCACTTGAAGGTTTAGAGGCCCTCCCCAGCCGTCCTTTGCTACACGCACGGTGTGGTGTTGTGGAGTCACACGTGATTATAGAGGAACTGAGACAAAATGATCTTACTTCTGTTGATCCTCGGGTTCCAAGATATGCAGGATTGTTTTTTTCAAGAGGTCAGCGCTCATTTAGCATGCTATACAGTTTAGGAGGCACTGGGTTTGGTTAATACACCATTTCATCCACCTTTCTCCTGCCTACCCACCTACACCATCCTGTTTTTTTCTTGGCAGTCTGTGTAATGACAGCCATCGCTCAGGACTGAATGCTCCCAGATCCTGGCCGCAAGGAGAAGTGATTAGATTTCTTTTTCTCTCTTTTCCTCCCAAAGATCTTCCAAGACACCATGCCTTTATCTATATGGATATACTAGGATTAAGTCTTTGAGCAGGCTGCACTGCAAGACTGAGGAGCTGTTACATAAAGGAACTGCAGCTGTTTGAACTATGAACCATCTTGCTGTTAAACTACTGGGTTAATTCAGAGAGCCTCTCTGTTCTGATGATGGAGTTTTCCATTCCTCTTCCTACAGTCATTTAAGTTATTTATGACATTTTTAATTATTCAAAACACATTTCTTAGTCTTTTCAGTTCCCATGTGGAGCAGCTGGCTTCAGTTAGCTGAACATTATTGTTAAGACTCTTTAAAGTACTTCAAAATTCTCATATAAATTTCCTTATACTCTTAATTAAGGGGAAGGATGTGGCTGTTACATAAAAAAAAAAAAATCTGCTCTCTATACCATGCCACAGTCCTAAACCAGAGTCTCCCAAACACACCCTGCTTGGGGCTACCAAGTTGAATGGAGCTGATGTTAAAAATTAGACCTTCTTAGACATCACTAGTGTGTTTAGGAGAGCACCTGGGAACCCCATCTTATCCTCCAAGCCAAGGCTAGGAAGATGCCAGGAAGACAATCTCCCTCTGGAATTGCCACTGCAGATACAAAAGATAGGGCAAAGAGGCGCTTGCCTAAAATCTAAATGGCAAATCTCAGTAAAGTGTACAAATATGTCTCTAACTGCAGGAACTGCCACTGTGAATTTGCAAAATAAAGGGGAGAGGCAGTTCTGTGTGCCTGTGTGGTCTCACAGCAGTAGAAACTCTACCATTCCAGCAAAAACTAGTTCCTGAGCTCTGAGTCCCAGAAAGCTTGTTATTTTGCTTTCTTTACAAAGTCAAAGAAAGGGTTTGCATTGCTCAGGGCTCCAGAGGCAGCCTCACCCACAGAGGAAGTGTCAGCAGGGCAGTTATTTGTTGAGAGGAGGAGTATTTTTTCAAACACTTCTGCCCGTTGCAGTCGGAGCACGGGCACAAATGGCTGTGCAGGAAGGTGCTTTCCCAGCTGAAATAAGCTCTGGAGACCCGGGCCCATTGATGTCTAACCCTCACCCAGCCTCACACGCTAACCCCTGTGGTTATGACACTCCCCCCTCAGCCCAGGGTGCTGCCACAGCTGCATCCTGCAGTTAATCCTGTAGGTAGCTCCTGGTCCCACAGACCAGCTGCGGGATGAGCGGTGCTGCCCAGGCCTCGGCACGTCCCACAGGGAAGCTGCACGGCCTATGGAAGCAGTCTGCAGGAGTGGTTCTCAACCTTTATTGATCTACAGATGCCTGTGTGTTTTCCCTTGGAAATGTAAACATCTGCATACCAAATTCAAGCCTCCAGATTTCAGTTACCTTATAGACTTCTTAAATGTTGTCCAAGGACTGTGAGGTGAAGGCCAGTGCTTGGGAGGGATCCTCATGCAGAGCCCAGCAGAACAGCTGTAACTTCTGACCCTTGTTCTGTTACCTTTTTGCTGTTGAGGTACGTTCAGCTCTTCTCTTTAACATTCTCAGTTCAGAAGTCCCTGAACTTTTAATTTCCTGTCTTCAGGAAACAAGAGAGGTACCCACACTGTTCTCATGAAGGGCAAATGATTGATCTGCAGCACTTGGCCCCGAGGGGGTTAATTAGCTTTACAAATGAAAGAGGATGCCAAAGGCCACAAATTATAACGGTGTCCATGTTTCAGAAACATACCCTACTTCAGCAGCAAAACTAGGCGTAGACTCTAGTTCTTTGGTGTCACGATTTCTTTTCTTGCAGTTTTTTTCCATTCATTACACAGACACTACATGAAATCGAAATGTTTGTTGGACCAAGTTACTACATCTCTCTAGTACTTTGGTGTTCTACTATACAGAAACAAGAAACCATGCACACAAATTTAATCTGTTGTACCTGAAAGGACGATTGAACAGGTACCTATCTTGTAGTTAAGGAAGTGTACAGAGCAATTTCATTCTATGTTCTGAAACTGCACTAGTAAACTTGGGCAGCTTTCAGGTACATTACCTGCAAAATATCAGAAGAAAATCCTAAACATGATATATATCCTTTAGTTGATATAAAGATGATAAAATAATCAATAAAAATATAGAAGACAGACAGAATCTCATAATTATATTCTATATTAGGAAGAAAGTTGGATGATGTAGACACATCCATGAGGTAATGAAATATTACCTATTGCCAATGAGATTTAGGAAGATGTTTAGTTCTACCCATTAAATAAAACATCCTAGAAGTTGCATAGCTAGAAACTGACAATCAGTAATTTGAAAAGAATTATCTGGCAAGCAGATGGAAGCAATGGGCTTTCTTTTCCAAACAACTTTGAAGTTCTGAATGTGTTCCAGACCAGCCAATACTTTTGCTTAAAAAGTATTTGCAAAGCAAGTGGGCTCATCCAGGTTGCTGTAAGGCAGTTAACCTAACACTGATGTGGCAAAATCACAGTGGCATTGTCAGGGCTTGCACTCAGCTAAGGAAAGAAACATATTGTTTGTTTTAATTTGAAGGAAAAGACCTAATTAAAAGAACTGGATATCTTTGTATGGTAGTCTAAGTTTGGTGGCTGAAGATAGCCATCTAGGCCTAATGTAGCAAGACTTTAACTGAACACTACACAGCTGGGTCACTGAAAGGGAAAAGAAAGGCAACAGATAAGAACTACATGATGGAGCCAAGCCTTACTGTGAGACACCTCAGCCAGCTCAATTTAATTCAGCTGTTTGGAAAGATGAATACAGTGACTTGATCATGGTCTGTAATTCATTACACAAGAAGAAAGACTTCTTATAGCAGAAGACTTCAATGTACTCAACAAAGGCATAGCAAGACCCTATGGATTAAAATAAAAAAAAAGTAGTAATATAGAGTGGCAGTTTCAATGGCAGTGATAACTAACAAAAAAACTGTAATAAGGGACATGGTTGATTAACCATAAGGCTTTAAATTATAAAAGTCTTAAATCTTTCTTGAAGATTTAACTGAATTATAGACCAGCAATACTATCATTAGTCACGGCTGAGATTCTGTTACTGTTTGTGGGTGACTTTTCTAAATGATTCCAGCCTACATGATGTTTCCTTTTAAAGCAATGATAATTTGTAAAATTCAACTAAGAACAGAAAATCAGCTTGGAAAAGGACAAGAAGAAAAAGTGCTATTGCCTTTCAGCAAAGATACAAGATGCAACCTAATACAGAACTCCAGAGTCATTGTCAAGTCTTCTTGGGTACAAACATACAGAAACAAATGGATTGGCAGCACAATGAAAATGCACGGTCAAAGAATTCATGGAGCTGAAGGACCATGGGATCTTGTTAAGAGAATATTCCACTCTTGTGAGTGGGAGGTAAATAATTGAACTGTTGTTGGCTTGAGTGCACAAAGCTGCAGACTGCAGAACCTCAGGCTTCATCTCAAGAGGGAAGAATTTTGCACAAGTTGATACATGCTGTGTCTCGCAGGTAGCTACTGCACTTTTTAAACCATCTGGAGCACTTTGAATATATTAAACAACCATGGGAATCAAAAGAGGAAGACCTAATCCAAACTCAAGTAAGTGACAGAGATAATGAAGGTAAGGTATCTTCAATTATTTCCACATCAGCAACGGGACTGGGTAAACAGAGAAATTCTCATTGATAAGAAAGAAAAGGAGGCCCAGAATAAAGTGGCATTTCTGAAGCTCAATGGGAAAGTCCCTTAGTAAGAAATAATTAGTTTCTTCCTGGGCAACGGTAAAAGCTACAGGCTCAGCAGCAAACTGCACAAACACGAACAGTTACACCTTTGAAATGACTGGTAACAGGAATTGTACAGCCTCAAATACAAATGGATGCCCATGCTAGGTATCAGATTCCAAGAAGGGAAAGGGTAGCAGACATCAGAAAACAACAGCTCAAACCAGGGACCAGGAAAGGCGATTTCAAACACCTTTAACATATAAAATGAAAAAACATTGCAAAGAATTTTAACTTGTGAGCCATTCCTCAGGGAATTCAACCAGTCAGCAAGGTATTACTCTGACTTTTAAAGCCTTCCCAGCTTAATTCAAGACACTGCACCCAAACCAAGTCATTTTTCAGACTTCAAGATGATGCATTCAAGAGAGAGAACAACTTGAGTGAAGCTGGCAGTTTTGTCCTGTCCATGTGGAACACAGACAGGCAGAGGAGAGCCACAAGTAGTAATAAACCTGTGCTGAGTCTGATAACTTCCAAGGGGAGCAAAACTATCAATAGAGCTGTCCATGGCAAAAAAAACGAAAGGAGGCAGAGGAATATGAATTAAACTCTCCTGTAAGAAGAAACATAACAGATGGAAAAGGTGAAGGCCAGACAGCAACTAACATAAATTAGACACAAAAATAGAGAAAATTCTTAAGAAAAGCTTTGTGACTAGAAAAACTAGTGGTAAAAGGAAAGGAATATTTTGCTCTTTCATTCCTTTCAATCACAAAACAAAGAAAGAAATCTTACTAATAGTACTGATCTATGCTAGGTAGAAATGGTGAAAATGCTAGTGACATGGGATAGGAGAAACCAGTCAAGAAATACTTCCAATTCCATCTAAAAAAGGAACAGAATGTAGCAGTCATATGAAAATAGCAACTTCAATCTAGTACCATAGTATCAAAGTAGGAGATGAGACAACACCTTCAAGTGATGTATATTTTGAAATCAACAAAGAAACAGGAGGCCTGAAAGAGTTTAGTAACTAGCTCTCTAGCCCAGGGATTCTGATCTTTAAGTTAAACTTGGAATATTAAACAAATACCTTAAGACACTCATGACAGTACTCCCAAAAGGCAAATGAAACGACTCAATGACAAAGTTATGGAAAAACTGCAAAGATAAAGAATTAGGGAACGAAAAAATAAAACCTATAACACAAAGGTTTTATAAAATACAGATTCTGTAGTTAAAAAAAGAAAAAACCCAAACCCTAATTTCATTCTTAGATGACATCATTATACATTTGGTTTAACGAAGGGGACTGCATAGGTGCAACATACTTAAATTTTTATAAGGCATTGACCTAGCACCATAAGTCAGAAAGATAAACTGTACATAATCAAATACTAAGAGGATTAAGAAATGCTCAGCCTGCAAGTCTCAAAAAAAAGCTAATGAGAAGTTGCACTCAATGCTTTTCAAGTTAGCAAGATGCAATATTGTATTTCAACCTGGATCTGAAAGTAAAAATAACAACTGATACAGTCTGGGGGTGACAGAGCAATGAAAGCTGTGAGTAACCTGGTTCATCAGCCAGCCAGGCCCATTTACACAGGCTGGACTTGGACACAGCCCCATGTGAAGCACCCAGGAAACGAGAACCCAGAGCATTCCTGTAGAGAAGGGAAAACACTATCATGGAAAGCCAAGACTTGGGATGATTAGTCTTGACCAGACAAGCAGCCACTGTGAGCTCCTCTATCATGCTGTGAGAAGAGGGAAAATGCAGTCCTCTGCAGACTTAAGGCAAAGAGCCAGGGGGACCTCACCCATGGCACTGGGGCTTTAACACTCAATTCCAAAATGAATTTGTTCATAAGATAATGAAAAATTTGACAACATGTAGAAAGAAAAGACAAGAATAATTCATGGACTGGAAGAAATCCCTTACAGTGGAAGATTTACTGAGTTCTATCTGTTTACCTTGTCAAAAAGTGGATTGAGAAGTATTTAAACATTAGAGTGTATAAATGCAAGTCTGGGGGGGAAAGTCCCATTTAGGCTCCCTGAATCAGAGAGATGAATGTTTCCAGAACTAGGAACCAGAAGCCAAAGCAAGGAGAAATCTGGCTTAAATATTTAAACAGTGAAAACATGAAGCCCTTGCAGCAGACTACCAATGGATTTTGTGTCCCAGTGCCTCAAAATCAAGCCAATGCATTTTGTCAACACAGTTCTTGGCTATTCTCAGTACAGGCTAAATGGATTGAAATGTCACCTGTGAAATGCAGGAGTCAAACCAGACAGCTCCTTCTAGCCTAGCCTATGCACCTACCAAGCACTCCACCTGTTTGCAGCCAACCCTGGTGACTAAACCAGAGAAAAGGTTTCTGCCACAGGCTCCCCAGGTGCAGAGCTCCTCGCTGTCCTTGTGCAAAGCGCAAAGTGCCAAAGGCAGGGATGTGCCGCCCTCGTGCCTGCCTGCACGGCCCCTCCAGAGGCTCCTGCAGGGCTCGGCTGCAGGGGGAAGGAACACACGTCACAGGGGCAGGCTGCTCGCAGCAGCACCTTCAAGGAGCCTTTTACACCAATTTATTTCTATACAGGGTGGTTAAAAAAATAAAATAGAAGCCCCTATTGGTTGTTCATACAGAAGTCTGGGATTCTATAGGCTTTGGGTGGGTGACTGATTTTAAAACCCAACAACACATGCTTTTTCCCTTGCCTTCTCATTCTCTTCCAAGTCAGCCTCCATGATCCAAAGAAACTAATAAGTAACACACAAGACTAGCAGTCATGTGGACCAATTAAAAAAAAAAAAGAGGAAGGAGAATTGAAGACGAAGAGAAAGGGAAAAACAAACGAAGATTGAAAATAAAAATTCGCCAGGATAATGCGTTTTATAAACACAGAGATAGAAACAGTTACAGCAAGGACAGAGCGGGCCAGGGGTGGGGAATAGATATTTATATATATATATATATATAAATTCAAGGGGCCTTCAGTTTATTCTTGTTGGCTCCCCCTTCTCATTAGATTGGTCTCTCTGTGGGGATCTTCATCCCCTTCTCTCCACTGTCCACCTTTTGGGGATTCTCTCCCATGACCAGGGTCCAGAAGAGGCCACCACTGCCATGTGAGTCCAGCCCGTCTTGGCAAGAGGGAGCCTGGGAGAGCACTCTGGCAAGAGATGAGCAGGAGAAGCTAGCCTTTCCCCTGCTTCCTGCCAGCCCCTTGAAAAGACTGGTCTATTCCTCCTCCTCCTCCTCCTCCTCTTTCCCTTTGGGAAACTGGGGCAGGACAGGTATGTGAGTGTCAGAACTGCTGTCATTCCGCCTTTCAGGAAAGGGAGTAGAGAGAGGGTGATGATTATTTTGGCAGTCTCTTACCCTCCCTCCTGTTGCTTTTTGGTTTGTTGTTGATGCCTGCAGGCTTTTCTGAGGAGGGGAAAAGCAGGAGGGAGAGGAGGAGGAGTACAAGCTGCTAGGACATCATCCACAACAGGCAGGAAGGGCAATGAGCAGGAACCCACATTCCTACGGGGCCATTGTGCTGCTCAGACAGCTGTGAGAGAGAGGCAGCAGCCAGTTCAGACAGACTCCTCTCTACTGCTCTCCACTAGGGGAGGAGAAAGAATGCAATACTCCACAGCCCTTAGGCAGTGTAGGCACCTGTCCATCCCAGAGAACATGCCTCACCTCTCCCCCCTCCACTGGTCTCACCTTCCACTGAGGAGAAGGTTTCTCCCATCCAGTCCTTGGGGCAGGACGAGCGACCCCTCCTCCCTTTCACAAGCAGGAGGGACAGGAATGGATATTTCTCTCTTAGACACTCAAGGCAATCCTCAAAGAACCCCATCCAGCTGTGAACCCTGCCACATTCTTCTGTGGCCTGCTAAAAACACGTGTCCAAGCCCATGTATATACAAGGGCCGTCTCTCCATCCCATCCACCACGCGTGTCACAACACGCAGCCCTGCTTCGTACACATCCTACAGTGAGAGAGAAGGCAAAACAGGGGCCTTTCTTTGGGTTTCAAAGGAGGGGCTCTTGCATGAGGAAGTGATCCCAGCACAGGAAAGGGGCTCTTGCACAAGGAAGCATCCTCCTACCAGGCAGGCTGTTGCACAGAAGGAGCACCCCCTTGAGACAGGCTGTTGTGCAAGGGGCTGCCATGAACAGGGTTACACAGCCAGAAGAGGCTGCTGCAGGAGGAGAGGCTGGAAACTGTTGCACGAGGAGGGCCGCTGCACAAGCAGTGCCCCTGGCACAGGCTATGCACAAGAGGCGTTCTGCTCCCTGGGTTGAGGTCTCTCTAGGAGCTGGAGAGGTGCTCCACTTGGATGGCGCTGGTGCTGACAGTGAGGCAGATGTCCTTGTGATGCTCTGAAGTCTTGTAAGGAGTCAGGTCAAAGGAGCACTGGGGGGGAGGGTTGGGTTGGTTAGTGTCTCCAGAAGGGCCCCCTGCTGCCCCCCCGCCCTGCGGCTGGAAGTGCTGCTGCTGCTGCGAGGCCTGGGCTTGTGCCTGAACCACCTGCTGCTGTGGGTCAGGGATGTTGTGTTTCCGCATGTGCTTCATCAGGTACGTCTCCTGCAACGGGAGGGAGCGTGTCAGAGGAGGGAACGACTCACAAGAGCCAAAGCCAATAGGGAGGGAGATGGCAACTCAGGGGACTGCTCCCATTGGATCTACAGAAGCTGCTCCCTGGGAAGCTGACCACTTTTGTAGACTCACCGAGGTGTAGGCCCGGCTGCAGATGGAGCAGGTGTAGACCTTGGCATGTTTCACCGTGTGCGTGGCCAGGTGCACCTCCAGCGAGGCAGCATCCGTGTATGCACGGTGGCAGTTGTGGCACTTGAAAGGTTTGTCTTTGTTGTGCTGCCGTCTGTGGGACTGGCGGGTGGCAGCAGCAGGCAGGAAAGAGACAGCAAGTGTGAGGAAGGAAGCAACTATTAGTACTGGAGATGGCTTTACCTCCAACACCCCGTTACAGGCAGGCCCCAAGCTCCTGGCTGCTCGGGAAGGTAGAGCTGGCTCCTAGCATAGGGACAGAACTTCTCCCTCCAGCCCACCACACCCCCCACATGCCCTTCCCTCTCATGCATACTAGGCATTAGAAGAGCAGAGACTCTTAATGCTCCACAACCCCCACCTTCCCAGTTTCCATGCAACTCTCAGTCTTTTCCTGGTCTCTCCTTTTCTGCCCCTCTATACATCTGCTCCCTGCATTTAATACCTTCAGGGCAGGATTTGCTTTAACTGCTTGCAGGTGTTTACAGCTCTCTGCTTTTTGGCACACTCTACAGTCCCCCTCCTCCAGGGTACTGCAACAGGACACACCGCCTCTGCTTCCTACAACCCTACCCTTACACCCTCCATTTCATTGTAAAACAAACAAAAAACCCACGCAGATACCCAGACTTTATTGCGTGTAACATTTCACAAAAGCTGCACCCCACCTAAGTTAGAAAACTGCAAAACAGATGGGGGAGAACTTCACTAAGGTCTCACCACTTTCAAGTCAATTTTACAGGATGTGACCGTTTATGCGACTTCTTTGGGCCACTAGTGCCACAAGTCAGGAATCTCTTCCCTGCCCAGGGCTTCAATAGCCTTCTGCATTCTTTTACTCTCCTCCCAGCTGCCCCACTTCCTCCACCTCCTCTACCACAGGCACTCTTGCCAACCCTTGCGGAAGAGCAGGACACACCCAGCCCCTTACCTGCAAGTTGGAAAGCTGGGTGAAAGCCTTTTCACACCCAGGGTGAGCACATTTGTAGGGTCGGTCCCCGGTGTGGATACTGTTGAGGAGGAAGAGCACAAATGGGAGGCAGTGAGCAGGCAGACAGGGCAGACTGCCAGGGCCTGCTGCTGTGTGAAGGGGATGATGTTGCCTTCAGATGCCATTCTAGCTGGACAAAGAGAGCTCTGCCTAGCTCCCACGTCCAGTTAGAAGTTGAAGACAGGCAGTCAAGCAGATTTCACAGTGACAAGGATTGGGGAGTAAGAGCTTAGGAATGCCTGGACAGCTCAGCATGTGAGCTACCTAAAAATGTATTGGGAAGGGGTCTGGAGGTCCAGGCTCCCTGCTCCAAACTCAGAAGTCCTAAATGACCAAGAGAAATCTGTTCTCTTGTTTCCACAGTACCAAGAAAGCAGCTCTGTTCCCTCCACGATAGACACACCAACACTTTTCCTTTCAAGTAACAGGCTGAGTTTACCTACAGTGTTAACCTGTCCCTGTCCCCCTGCAATGCCAGGAGCAGCTTCCACACACTCAGTCCAACCCCCGGGGTGCCAGGCCAGGATCCCCTACAGCCAATGCCTCTCTCTCTATCGCTCTCTCTCTGTGCCGCCCACGGTGCAAGACCAAGGATCCCCAGGGACAGCACGTGCCCACCTCAGCCCTGACGTGGTCAGTGTCTCCTGCGCAGCCTCCACTCCGTCCACTCAGGTGGCTCACCTCCTTCTGGGGGTGCAGCCGGCCGCATTCCCCGCCCGCCCCCCGCATGCTTGGCGCGCGTGCTCCAGAGGTGCATGCCGGCAGCGCGGGGGGAACAGGGCCAGGCCCCCAGCCTCCTCTGGCCCTTACCGTGTGTGCTGCTGCAGGTGGGAGAGCTGGCGGAAGGCCTTCTGGCAGTAGCGGCAGGTGTAGGGCTTGGCCCCCGAGTGGATGCGGAGGTGCTGGGCCAGGTAGGATGTGTTGGCGAAGCTCTTGGAGCAGTGAGGACACTTGTGCGGCTTGACAATCGCCGTGTGGAGCTTGGAGTGGATCCTGCCGAAGAGGAGGAGGAGCAGCAGCAGTTGGACATGACCGCCATCTGGCTAGTGCTGATGGAATGAGGGCACAAAGGGGGTGGGACAGCACCACGCTATCTGCTACATGAAGGAACTCCGAACACAGCATGAGCTCTCTTGGTCTCAAACTGTGCTCCCCTTGGATTCAAGAGACCATGGTCTGTCTGCACCGGGGGAGGATCCAGAGAGAGCAACTATAGAGCTTGGACTGAGGGGCATTGGCAGAGCTGTGTGTGGGAAGCCTGTGGCTGAAACAGCAGGGGGGCTGCAAGCCTGGACTTGAGATGTTTGGCAGAACTACGCTGGGGCGACAGGGAACAGTCCTCCTATGCCCGCTCTACTCTCACACTGGCACAACCAGCCCTGGCTCCTGTCAGAAAGCGTCACTCCACTGCTGGCGCCTCTCCGGTGGAGCAGCGCTAACCTGAGCGCGCCCAGCCCCTCACAGCCGGGGACCAGGCTCACGTGTCCAGTACCGCTACCGCCGCTCTGCCGTGCGTACGACCAGAGCAGCCTGCCACAACCAGCCAGGTCTGCCCAGGCAGTTGCCCACTGAGGTGCTCACAGCATGCTGGGATGACGGCAACATGCAGTGCAGAGGGCCCCAGCCTCCTCTGGCCCTTACCGTGTGTGCTGCTGCAGGTGGGAGAGCTGGCGGAAGGCCTTCTGGCAGTAGCTGCATGTGTAGGGCTTGGCCCCTGAGTGGATACGAATGTGCTGGGCCAGGTAGGAGCTGTTGGCGAAGCTCTTGGAGCAGTGAGGACACTTGTGTGGCTTTGTCTCCGTATGGGACTTGGAGTGGATCTGCATCTCCGACTTGGAGTAGAAGGTCAGCGAACACATCCGGCACCTGGGACCGGGGCGAGGGGAAGAGACAGGGTCACACGGGGGTAAGCCCCAATATGGATCAACTCTAACCGGATGGGATCCTCCACACTGAGTGAAGAAGGGGCGTTTTCCCACTATGTGGTACTGGGGAGGTTTCACCTGGGACACGGCTTGGCTGTGAGTGGTTCAGTCCCAGGGGAACAAATTTAAGCTTGGAACTGGTGTAACAGAACAAACAATACTTCACAGCCAGACAATGAAGGTGTTGGAAGAAACCAATTGGCTTGCAAGAGAGGTAGGGCAGCACTCTGAAAATTTTCCAACAGCAATGCTAAGGGGATAGGAAAAATTCCCAGACAAAACCCCAACTTTGTTAATCTATGATTTATTTCAGTAAAAAAACCTTGGAAAATCTGGAAATCCTAGGTTATAGTTCATATTAGAAGTTAATTCAATGTACTGTGAAGTCTGTGAGAGCAGAAATGGCCAAATCCACTTAACTCTGCTCCCATTTCTGGAGAAGACACTCAAAATATTTAGGATATAAAATGCTGAGAATAACAGCAGTGCTGCTTTCCTAGTGGGTTTCACAAAGATACTCTGGATATCAAATGTGGTATTTAATTGGTCTAGTGGGCTTTCATCATTTCAGTCTTACTGATCTGATGCAAAATGTTTTGTCTGGGCGTTTGGATCCATCTGTTCCCATAATGATCAGAAATGTATTTGTTAACACACAGACTCTCTGAACAAGAAGAAGCAGTTGGCATCACTCTGCTACGGATGCTGCTGTTAAAAACTGTTCCTCCACTACGACACCAGGCTGTTAAGAGAAGCTCGTACTGTTTTACAGTTCAAGATGGTAAAAGCTTTTGTGGTTTTTAATTTGACAGAGAGATAGAAGCTGCATCCAAGTTCTTTCTTCCATTTCTTCCCCACCCCCCATGTGTGTCAAACAAGGGGCAGAGTAAAGGTTTATCTGAATTTAGGGTTTTCATTTACATTAAAGACAAAATAGAATCTCCACATGTAACTTCCAGGGTCACATTTGAGAGAAGAGATGCCAGCCAGAGGAAGGCTGGTTAACATGAATTCAATGTTCACAGTGGTTTTGTCTGGGAATTTCTTGAGTTTTATAGTGTTTACAAAACTGCTCAGCAACAAAAGTCTCTGCAGGTATTACAAGCCACAGAGTTGATCCTGCTATTCCCCATATCCATCTCCTCTCAGGAGGATACTTCATTGCATTGACTGTTGTGGCTCTGTTGGAGCCAGAAGCTTTATGATGTGTGCAGTCTGATTAGCGTATGTCATGTAAGCAGTATTTATCCAGCACCTACCTTCACTTCCACAGGCCCTTCTGAGCCACAGCTTGATTCCCAGCCATTTAGCTGGAAGCCATGCCTCCCTAGCAAGCACTCTAACACACACCTGTCATAACATTTCCCTCCTCTCCACCTTTGCTCTTTTACATTCATTATCATCTCTAACAGTTGTTCCCACGTGTCCTACCTTCATCTTTTTCTTAATCCATTTTAATTGCAAGCCCTAACAGAACATGCAAACTAAGTACATCCTTACATAAATCCCTCCTCAATACGCACACACACGGATCTCTGCTGGAATCAACAAACAGAAGCAATTTGACTGTTTATCCCTACATCAATTAAAGACATAAGGAGTAAAAAGGTACATCAGCATCATCTTTTTTTAAAAAAAAGTAACTCTTGGTTTATAAACCAAACTATCTCAAATCGCACCGCTTGTTCCAGACTTCCTGAAACGCTAGACTTGAATAAAGCATATATATATTCTGCAGTAATCAAGTCATACTTACATGATGAGGACTGTGTATCCTTGAAAGCACCAACGTTATAAATAACTGAGGTGAACACTGAACTGAAAAATACCTTTGAGTCGCCAAGTCCAGTTCCCTGCTACTGCAAGCAATTACAGCATAATCCCATGCTTGACTTTTAGCAAGCTCCTTCTCAGCAGATGCTGACTTCCATTACTCTCAACTGAAGCCCGTTCCACAGCATTGGCCCTCTGATAAGGAACCATTCAATTGAGAACAAGCTCCCAGTGTGAGGCTGTGCTAATATGGCTCACCAAAACAAAGGGGAATAGCAGGTATCCTTTTTGTACACAGGAGGGGAGTGACTGTTCTTGCCAACAGCATGTCTAATTCTGAAGTCAGTGTCCTCAACAATTACTGAAAAACTCACACAGGCTCAGCAAACTTAAAGAATGATGGCATGTGGAAAATTGGCTTTGCAGGAAAGATTCACTGACTCCAGTTGATCTAGGTTTGGAGTAAAGCTTAAAAGATAACTTGGTCAACAGCCAAATAAATCCATGAAGGGAGAAAAATATCAATTACTAGAGGCTTATTTTATGAACAAGTCAGATATAATGAGGAACAACAACTGACACCACAAGTGGAAAAAAGAGGAAACAGGCCTTTTCCAGCCATGAGAATAATGCATCTTTGGAACAAGGCTTGGAGGCTACAATATGGTCTCAATCACTTGGCCCCTACAATCAGAATCCAGATACCTTTCTGAGAGAAATACCCTTCTAAGGGTTCTGCTCTAGTTTAAAGGGAATACTGGACACTAATCTCTTCTGTGCTGTACACGAGACTCTAAATTTTAAATAGTCTATTCTGCTCTGAAAAATTAATGAACTTTACCATGCCATCAAGTCCAAGTAGTCCCATGCATTAAATCTATAGTGCCATAAAGCCATCAACTTTATCTTCCATAACTCCTGTGCACCCTTTCCTTTACTTATTTGCTTTGCCAGGTATCTGCCTTCAAGTCAGAAATTCTCTAAAATAAACTTTAATGAAGAGAAACAGACTGCATGTCCTTTTCCATTTTCAAAATAAAATTATAAAGAAGTTTTCAAAATATCGCTGGCACTTGCATGATAATGATAAATCTGATTATTAGCCAAAACAGGCCTCAACAACAATAACAGAACCCCCCAAAACCTAAACCTCCTCAAAACCCCCAAAATCAAAACAAAACCCTCAAACAAACAAACCAACCAAACCCTGTTGTCTGAATTTAGCAGCTATAGACATTCTGATATTGTTTTTCAAACAACATTTAGAATTAAAATCTTGCAAGAACTCATTTTCTAATCATCTAATTAGCATCAACCCTGAGAGAGCAAGAATGTTATGCAGCATTAACAAATTCATGAGCCTTACGAGTTAAAAAAAGCCCTGGAATATAACAGAAAGCTGCATTTCAGAATTTTATATTGTGTGGTATCAGGCTTTTTCACGGGAACAAATGATCCATTTAATTAAGGGCTTTGCATTCTGCTTCAGACAACATCAAATATTAAAGGGAAAGATGCAATCAGCCCTCTAGTGGGCAAATATGGATTAAAAAAAATGTTAAGTCTATATGGATAATGAGAATATCCCATCTGACACTAGCAGCATTTCAGTGTTCTACTTCAGTGAAATTCTGGCTGGGGAGAGGAAAATAGGGAGTGCTCCTTACTAAGCATGAATGAAACACTATATGAAATAATTGATTTCTACCCCCTCCTCTGTTTAATATCCATTTTTAACAGTCTCCCCACTGTGCTTCTAAACTACCCCTCCTTTGGCTGCATTCTTTCTGACAGCAAGAAACAGAAATGACTGCAGCATTCCCATTGATGGTGTGACACAACATCCCCTGCAGCTCCTTGTTATGGCTCTGCAAATTCAGACAGCCTTGGAGAAAACATCCTTAATAAAACAGAGGTTCATATCAAACAGTTAAATTAGCACTCAGCCATATGCCAGAGATCAAAAGTAACCCCTTCCAATGTTTACAATGCTTTCTTTTTTATAGGAAATAAAGACATTCAAAAAATGTTCATGTTAGACAAAGACACTCAAAAATCATGAAATGCCAGCAAAAGGTGGATGCACAATTCTATTTCTACTCCCATATGAAAGTCATCACAATGAGTCATAGAGAAAATGAGGCCTATAGCAACTAGACTACAACTCTGTGGCACACAGTGCTGTATTTTTTTCCCACTTTTCATGGAATGTTCCGCCTCATTCATCAGATGCTGTTAGGAGATAAAATGCCATCTGAAATACCAGCTCATAGTAAAATTTGCCCAACATGGATTAACAGCCTTTTTCAATCAAGTGCTTAATTAATCAGTATCACAGTTGTGAAAACTATGTAAGCTTTATATGGCTCTGAGAATTCGATTTCCTAGTATCTACTGAGAGCAGTCTTACAAGTTGAGTCCTTGCTCCTTCTGTTAGGCTACATATACAAGTTAGACCATCAGTAAAACTAAAAATCAAACCAGGAAAGTCTGAAGTTAGACTAGATAAGTTTAGGCTGTCAGAGTCAGCAGTGCATTTAAAAAGGAAGGAAATGTCCTGCCTTTCAATGCAGAGTTAATGAAGTAACTAATGCAAGCATAGCATAATAATGGATACACAGTTCATGATAAATGCTTGACCCTCACATTGCCCCATTTTTTAAGTGTTACTGTGAAACACAGTAAGAGAGACGTACCCACTAATTCCAAGTGGCCAAACTGATATCTGTGACCTCTTGTTAATATTTTGTAAGAGGAGGGGAAAGGAGACAAAACTGACATCCAAGATACACAGGTACACTTGGGCAACACCCAAATAAAGCCAGTGAGTACAAAGACGCCAAATGAAGGCACAGGAATTGTATCTCTGCTTCCACACTTGCACACCCAGCATCAGCTCCTATTCCAAAGCCAATGCTGTGCTTCCACTGCACAGTTTACACTACTGGAGTGTGTAACAAATCTATCAGCTATGCTCACAGATCTTGGTCAACTTACTTCCACAGTCCTTCAGTCACCTGGTGGCTTGGTAAGGCTGCAGAAAAGCATACTCTCATATACTGGCAAGGCAAAGAGCAGTTCAAAATGCTCTCATCATATGGCACTTTCCCAGTTCCCAGATTTGAGGGCATTCCTGCATTTTGTCCATTTTTCCAAATGACCCTAAAAATACCTGATGCAGAATTTTGTGGTATTTCAGCATACTTCACAAATTCCCTGTGTTCTTTTAATGACTCAATCATTTATGCTTTCAACAGTTGCACCTTAAACCTTTTCCATCGCAGTCTTGCATTGGGAGCTTTCATGATGTCACTTAATTCCTAAAAGTCTTTTTCACAGTCATTGCTTTCCAGGATAATGTTCCTCCATATTTCTTATCTTTAGACCAGAGACATTCAATAGTCTAACAAAACACTTCTGTCTGATAATGTCTGCCATTGTGTCCAAACATCTGGACCTCAGTCCCTGGCTGCTGGAGACATCATGCTGTCCCAAAAGGCTAAGTCTTCCATGGGACTGTATTAAAATATATTTTGTCTGAACAATTAACAACCACATAAAGTTCCCATTTCTTTACAGCTACCTACCAGCATTGTTTTTATATTTAGATTATCAGCCACGACTTTCTGTTGACCTCCAAATTATTGAACATCAGGCCTAAGACACTGTCCACCAATTTTTGAAATCAGTCACCATTAGCATAAAAGACCAACAAAACAATAAAACACAATAATGTGCTTCCCACTACAGTGATAACATGCAAGAGCTAAAATTAAAAGAATACAAAAGGCCCATTAGAAAGCACTAGGAAATTTGGAAACATCAGGATTAAGGTCATCCATGTCACCATAATTTGGCTCTGCAATGCAGGTGCATTCTGATACAGCTTTATTGACTGTTTCACAGAACTGCACTTTTATTATGTTGCACAGACAGATACTTAACAAGCAAGCATTCAGCTTTTTCTATCACCACTCTGGACAGCCTTAAGCCTCGTCCAATTCCAACATGCAATTCCAACCTCGTGAAGCAGATCACTCATCTCCTGTACCCACCACAGAAATATCAGTGCTCCATAAGTACTCATCTATCTCCACAATGCCCCTGGTTTATGTTTTGTAAGGCAAGGGAATCACAAAAGACCCAGTGAAACACAGCAAGAGAGACGCACCCACTAATTCCAAGCGGCCAAACTGATATCTGTGACCTCTTTTTTTTCCTTTACAAGAAAATTCCTGTTACATACATTCATATCACTGCTCCTATAAATTTCTGTGCTACTCTTATGAGCTGCAACACTTCTGCAAAGCAGAACAGGGTCTGACCTGTAACAGAGGAGTGTTCAATGATACTTGAGATTATGGTTTTGGGAACACCGAATGTTAATTATTTCAGGGTAACTCTCTATGGTCATTTGTAGCCTGAGACAAACGCAAATCCACTGAAGATTCAACCTAACTCATACTTGCACACACTTCAAGGCAAGATTATCTTTGTGTAGGGCCGTAGGATACCACAGCAATCTGCGGCAGAGGCAAATGTAATCAACAGTTCTTCATACTAGCAAATGGCTTCCCCAGATCATCCCCCTCAATTCCACAATCCCATGTCAATGCATTTTATTTCCTTTTCACAGAATATTCCTTTCAGGTCGAGCAAACATGCAGGTCTCTGACAGGCTATCGTGTACCAATAACTAATCAAGAATGGTATCAAAGTGCATTGACTCAACAGGGCCAAATTAAGGTGTAATCAGATAAGAGGAACAAAATACAGTTTTAAAGTTCCCTCTCTCCCAAGCTGAAACTGTGACTGTCCTCCTCATTTCCTTGCACACACTCATTCCATTGACAAGTAACATGCCAAAATTAGAATTTGTGACTGCAGAACTTCTCCTGTCAATTCCTTCTGTTTGGCACTATGAGGAACTGCCAAAGGAAAGCACATGCGTGCACACACTCACAGTTACATCTCAGCAGAAGGGAGAGAACTTACCATAACACAAAGTTTTACCTCATTATACTCTCAGGCATGTGGCCAGTCAAATTGTCATTTTCTAAGCTCCAAGCATTGCATTTATATACAAAGCAAGGATTATGTGTACAAACTGCATGTGCATATGTAAATGTGCATGTGCAACAATATTCCTTAGAGCTCTGAGACCATAAGACAATGCCAGCCACTCTGGAAAAGGGGTAAGGATCTTAAAAATCAAGACAAGTCTCAAAAATATGCAGCTGAGGAAAGAAGAGAGACTCTCTTGGAGTCCTCTACTGAGGGAAAGGCTAATAAGCTCACCCTTGATTAGACATCAGAGAATCCACACAGGAGAGAGCCGCTGGAAACCAGGCATCATTAGTTCCGCTGCTCACGGAACCACTTGTTAAAAAAAGCAAACAGAAATTCCAACGTGTGGCATCACACTGACACCCACGTTGGTCATCAGCAATCTTAAAATCCACTGCACAGACCTCTGCCACTGCAGCTAAGATGATAAATGACAGCAACAATACTTTCTCACCTTTTTCTAGCCTAAGAGGGAGATGAGGTTCTTTGCCAGAGGAGGTCACATTCTTATGTTGACATCAAAGCCATGGTAAAATTTAGAAACACTGGGTTTAATATTTCTAGGCTTTGGAGGGAATGTGGTCAACCTTTCTGCCTGACACTTTGAACTTAATTCCCCTTTTGCCCTTAGCCTTCCAGCCCAGAGCAATCCCCTCTCCTGCACCAAGGCCTAGACCCAAGCTCTTTACCCACATACCCCAGCCTCTTGATCCTCTACTGCAGGGGCTCTTTGCTACTTCATTCCCTCAATAATTTAACATTTATCTCCTCTCCCTCATGCTTCTGTTTGTCTGTCCATATCCCATACTCTTGTCCCTCTCTGTTCTGCCAGTTCTAGGTTCCTCACTTTCCAGCACCTAGCAGGTCTGGTTCTTTCCTCCATCCCTCAGTCTTGGCTGCTTATAGCTTATTTCTGTGCTAGCTCTCCCCTCTCTCCCTTGCAAAGAGGCTCCCCATCACATCCTCTGCTGCATTCCCTAGTTTGTAGGCCCTTTTCTCTCCTCCTTTCTGATTCCCATCTCTACCAAGTTTCCAGATTTCCTCAGCACAAACAGCTCCAGTTCTCATCCCTACCACGTTTGAACTAAGCAGTGTCTTCTCATGCCTTGCTGTTGTGTCCATCAGAGAGGGAGGTTACTGTCCACACTGGGCACTAGAGACCCCTTCTGAAGCAGGAGGAGGAGCAGTTGTGCCTGAAGGAAAAGCATGTTTGGCCCTCCAGTGCAACTCTAGAAGATGCTTAGAGGTGCAGAAAGGGTAGATATATAGTCCAGCCTCACACAGAAACTGAGAGAAGTCAGACTGTATTTGTCTCCTCTGTGGAGATAGACTGTCTGCTGAGTGCCTGGAGTGATGCAACCTCAAGAAGCCTCAAAGAGAATATTACCTTCCTGTATTTCCACCTGCAAACTATAAATCATCTCAGAGCATGTTTAACAGATTTTTTCCAAGCTTAAAACCGGCCAAATTCAACAATATTGGCACAGACACGTGTGGCTTACTACACTCATAGCCACCACACTACAAACTGATTCAAAACTATCACTTAACAGAAATGCTAAATCCAAACAGGCTTAAAACAAGACGTGCCTGAGAAGATATCCAGTTCCCCTTGCGTACATAATTTGCTCTCTAATGAGGGTCTCCATCCAGCTTCGTCACCTTCTGCAGCTCAGTTCACTAAGGATTCTCTACATTTTTGCACCTTGGACCCATCTCTGGAGTTTCCTATGTCCCTCAGCTGCTTATTGTCTCCCAGCTTCCCTGCTGTTCCCCAGTGAAAGTAAGGAAAACCCAAAACTAGAAGTGGAGAAGACAGAGCGTGTTGATTACACTATGACAGTGAGGCCCTTCTCAAGCCAACAACCTTTCTGCTGGTATCTGAGGCTCCAGAGCACAGCTTACAAAACATTCCAGACTATAAACTGGTATTCATCCTGGATCTAACTTAGTCCCAGAGCCTAGCAATGCCTATACAGAGCTCTCTTCCTCTTACAAAGAAACTGCTTAGAGAACTGTCAAGAGAAAGAGAATTGATGATCTGGGCCAGAGCGGCTGAATCACCTGATCAGTCTTGTCCACTGATCACATCACACCACAGACTTCTAAAAGCGCACAGGTACAGCCACCACACCAGGACTAAAAAACAATCCTACTGTATCCAGGACCTGTTTGCTACCTTTTCCTCAGCATCTTTTAAAGCACTGGGAAGAAGCCATGTGCTCCACAGTGCCAGCATCCTTCTAGAAAGACTCTTGATGCTGAACTCATTTTCCAAAGAAAAAGGGAATTCTACAAAGATGTCAGGGAAGATTAACAAAGAGCTGACGATGAATCCAGACAAGACTGAAGTGACATTACTCATGAAAGAAAATGCTTCACAGGCCTGGGTTACATCCTGTCCCCTGCAGGTGCAAGCACTCTTCCAGCAGCACAATGCAAAGCACCAAGGACTCTGGCAGACTAATCCTAAGGACAGACATCGAAGATCTGCAAGTACTGCCATCATTAGCAAAAGCCTCACACCTTTTCTTACAAAAAAACCCCTAGTCATAGAGATTCTTCCACCACTTTCACAGCAGCCTACTAATTCAGTTCTAGAGATGATACAGCAATAAAGCAGTTGCTATTTGCTGGAGCAGGCACCTCCACATTTAGCACAGACTCGGATGAGCTGCAGCACATGTATCAAGGTTTATTCTCCAACACCTCCCACATCTGCCTGGCTGTGCTCCTCATTCAAGGCCTTACTCTGTCTTTATCACCACACTAGGAGTCAGGAATTATAAATATTAGCCACCTGCCCAGACACTCATGACAAGAGAGTTCACAGAGCTCAAAAACAAAGCTTAAAAAAATAATTAAATTTGGCAAAATAATATCAGGTTTTAGGAATTGGGTATTAAAAAAAAAAAACCAAAACACACTGATCAATGTAGTACAACTCCTTCCAGGAATCTGAGTACATTATTCTCAGTGTCTCATCATGGGAATCAGTGAAATCATACAAATGTAGTCATATGAATGCCAAAACCAACTCCTCCTCCAGCCTGAGAAAGAAGCAGGAGTAGAGGAACCTCACCCACAGTCTTAATTTAGCTAGCATATGTCTGCATACTGTAGTGATGAGAACTACTGAAATCATCCTCTAGAATACAGAAGGATCCCAGCATTCCTCAACGTTTTAACTTGTGAGTCTATTCATATGCATATTATAGAGAAACGATTTTACTACGTTGCACAAAGGTCTTCTCTCCCACAGCTCCAAGAGAATATAGCGCTTTCCTTGATTTTCCACCAATCATTTTTAGTTCCAAACTTGCACATGGGATGCATCATCCAAAGAGCAGATCTCAAGGAGGGCAGAAGTACTGCCTCCTGAAGCACCACTATTGGTGGTCTTCAGTAAATCTCAATTTAGCTCTCTCACACCTAAGCACTGCTCAGAGGAAGGCCTACTTAGGGTGGGAGCTGGTGAAAGAGGTAACAAACTCAGATAAAACATAAAGAAATCTTAAACATTAAGAAATTACATGTGCCCACATACATACTCATCTGTTTTTTCCTTGCAAAGGCTTTTTCATGAGCTGTTACGCAGACTATGCGTGTTCATAAAGTTTCTGCTGAGTCACTCCACCTGGTCTTGGGCATTTTTTTCCAAACTTACAAGTAAACAAGGAGCTATAATTAAAGCCCTGGTTCAGCTTTAATTCTAGCGTTCACTGCCAATTGTGTCCCCTGTAAATACATATTTAACAACCTAATTAGCAACCCAGACTGTAAGCAGCTCGAGTAGTGTGGATCTGTGGCTATGGCCCAAAATAAATGGTGGGATTACAAATAGCAAGCTACCTAACACTCCCACCCTTCCTCACCATACGCTGATTATATTTTCAAAGTGGAAGAACTGGGACATTGGCTAAGATAAAAAGGCTGATCCAAGCCCTGGTTTTGTACCCATTTAACTGTGTTGATTAAAAATGTAAACATTAAAAAAACGCTATAGTTAAAAGTGAAAAAATGCCTGGGGTGGGCGCACAGATTCTATGTAGATGCCTTCATATTCTTAAGG
This sequence comes from Camarhynchus parvulus, assembly GCF_901933205.1. Classification (NCBI taxonomy): domain Eukaryota; kingdom Metazoa; phylum Chordata; class Aves; order Passeriformes; family Thraupidae; genus Camarhynchus; species Camarhynchus parvulus. The sequence goes on along the minus strand of NC_044571.1, from coordinate 88,490,311 downwards.
CATAATTCCAGAAAGGTAGCTAAATCTGTACCAAAACAAAGTACATCTAGGATGATAAAAGGAAAACTGTTTCATATAGGATCCTGGGCACATTATAGGCAAGTGAGAAGACCTAGGGACCATCTCCTATTTCTGTTTCAATTTGGCTACTACTTCACCTCTTATTTATCTTAATCAACCATCAGAAATACCTATCACTGAATCACCCAAAAGTGCTCCTGCTTCCTGCCTGAGACAGACCATCACATTTACTGCCTACCACTTTCTGCTCTGTCTGGTTTCCACTTTTTCTGAAACACCCACACTGCTTATCCTCTGGTTCAAGTATTCCCTCCTACCTTATCTCTCCCCTCCCCATCACTCGTAAACTCAAGCCACATCCCTCCAAGCTCAGAAACCCAACCTCAGGGCTCAGAACTCTCCTCCCTCTTATCTGACACATTTAGGGCTCAGAAACACCCTTAATATTTAACTCAGAATTAAATTTTTTTCATTGTTTTGTTTGGAGTGCTGAGATAGAAGGAGATCACATGGGGCAATACACACAGGAGCAGACACTACTACCACAGTTCACTTCCTGCTCTGTGTGTCTCCAGTTTGTAGTCTTTACACTGGACAGACTGGAGCTCTAAGTGAGGAGCACCCAGGTGTAGCAGGGCTCTCTGCTACACCAGCAGAGCTCCAGCTGCACCAGCCAGCACTGCACTCTGCAGGACACCAGCCATACTACCTGGCTGTGCCACCAAGGATGTAGTTTAGCCTCCATAACATCCTGGTCATTAACTAACCTAGTAACATTAACAACTATATATTCAGGAAATCAAGACTGTCGACTAGAAGGAAATCCTTAGTTTTGGGTCAACCCATCAGCTTGTATATTCCTGACCAGAAAGAAAACTCAACTCTTTCTGCAGCTCAAAGATTCTCTACTCAGAGACTCTCTAGGTACAAGGCAGAGATCTCTTCTTCCCCATGTAACCCTCTGAAGGATTACACCCCTATCCCCATGCAATGTTTAACCCCACTCCCCACCTGTATGTCTTGCCATCCTTGTGCTGGTCCTCATCATCCTCGTTTGTCAGCACAAAGGGGTCGCTCATCTCTGGCAGCCCCGACTCCTGCAATCGTTTCTTCTTGCGGCCCCGGGGCGGTTTGGGGGCAACTCCCCCAGCCCCGCCACCTTCAGCGAGGGTGGTTGTCCCTTTCTTGGACAGGTCTGGCACCACCTGCAGGGCTGCCTGGGAGCCAGGGGGTAGCGCAGAGACAATCATGGGAGCTGAGATGGGAAAGGTCTGGGCAGAAGCAGCTGTGGTCACCAGAGAACCTGATGGGGAAGTTATCACCAGACCAGGACCTGCAAACAAAGGAAGGTGAAGGAAGTCAGTTATTACATCTCCAATTATGCCCAACCTCCTTATCCCATAGAAGCACCTACTTTTGACTACAACACAAACAGAAGGGTAGCTTCCCCTCCCAAAGCATTCCCAGTCTCCCCTGCTGGAAGCTGCACTTCCATAAAGAGGGTGGATGTATGGAGTGCCTAGAGATTCACAGTGAAACCACACCAAGGCAGTCCACACCGCCAGTAAGGCTAGGAATAATCTACAGACCAGTAAGGATTCTCCAGGACCTCGTGTTTCCTCATCCCACAGTCCCCTCTGTACACTGCTGAAGCCTTTGGAGTGCCCCACCTGCTGTCATGAGCCCAGCAGACTGCACTGGTACCACGGTGATGTTCTGAGTCACGGGAGCTTGGCTGTGTGGTGTCAGCTGCTCCGGCTTGGTGTCCGAGTCCATGGAGATCCCAGTGGGCAGCGCCACAGAGGTGGGCACTGTCAGCAGGGCAGGGTAGTGGGGGGGAGCCAGGCTGCAGCCCTTCTCTGTGGGCAATAGCTGCTCCTTCATCTTGTTAATGAACATGGTGTTCTCAATCTAAATGGGGGAAGGACAGGTCTTAGCATACCCTGGCACAGCTCTGCCCAGCATTTGGCTGAGCAAGAAATGCAACAGAAACACTCACTGTGCAACATGCATTGTAAACTTCTGCACATAACAGGCTGGCAGATCTTACCTGTCCCGAGACGGTGGGCACTGCTGGCCAGAAGTACGGGGAGGAGTTGAAATGAGATTCTTCCATCCTAGCTGGGCACAGGGGGCAAGAAGAAGGGGGAAGGGAAGAGGAATGGAGGATAAGGAAGACAGACACACAAACACACACAAAAAAACCATTAAACTCAAAGAGACTCCAACATGGAACTGACTCAGTCTAATGCTGTGACAGTTCCTTATTCTCCCCTGTCTTTCTTGAGCAACTTCTACCCCCTTTTGAGCTATCTGCCCAAATTAAAAAAAATTATTTTCAGGGGAAAAAGGTGCCTGTTATTCCCACGGGCTTGGGTCCATCTGAAATGTCCCTTGCCCAGTAGTCCTCTCTGCAAAAAACAGGACTGACTAGAAACCCACAACACATCCAAATTTTCCCAATTATCATCCACCCAAGTACATGGCATAAATGAAGTCTGTGCATCTGCAAGCAGGCAAATACAGATGAAAACTGTTTTTCCCCATCACAGACAGTCTGACCCCACAGGCAGTGAAAATGTTGGACCTTGCCTGTCCCTCCACCCCAGCTCAACACTAAAGACTGAGATGCAGCAAAGGGACATTAGCATTATGTTACACAGGAAGAAAGACAGGCAGAGAGAGGGAAACAGACTTGCCCAAGATAACAGACAGCCACGGCAGGCCAAGAAGTCAAACTCAGGGCTCCTAACTTCTTGCTGCCACCCCAGCCCCACTCTTGAAAGCAACACAGAAATATTATTCAATATTCCTGCTCTCCTCCAATGAGACTAAGCAGTAGGAAAATAACCTGATTCCCTTGCTCCTGAGATACCCTATTTCCAAGCAAGATCATGTCATGGCTCTCCATTGCCCATTTTCTTCCCATCTTTGGGACAAAATTCTGCAGGAATCTGTCCACAGCCAAGTGCCCACTGCTCCATCTCAACTCTCCCTGCATTCAGAGGACAAGTTAGACACCAAAAGAGAGTCTCCTGAGCAGAGGTATAATCTCTTTGGGAACACCTGACTGAAGAAACACTTTTCTTTCTAATCCTTACATTCCTTTGTGTAATACCATTAGTGGAAAAAGTTTGTTACACTTGCAAAAACACTACTCAAAACCTAAAGAAATTAACAAAACAATATTTTCTGAAAACAGATACATCTATTTCTAAACAAATATGGCATAAGTGGTAGGTAAGAACTATGCTCAGAATACATTTGGCAGAGAGCACAACCACTGTAGGTTTTTCATGCAGCTACCTGCAAACTGTCCTACTCATATTTCTGTTATGGTCTGTCAGTGGTCTCATAATTGAACAATATTGCTTCTGAAGGGTCTGTCTCAGTGCTCAGGGGAGCTCAGAGGGATGCCCCCAGTAGCATGAAACACATTACAGAAGTATATCAAGGCAGAATAAATACATGTGGAATTGCTGTGTGCGAGCCAAAATGCAAAGATAATTTTCCTCTGTGTGGAGAAGCAGTATTTAAATGAACCAAATTACCCGATAATTTTGTTTTTATGAATTGCTCATGCAACAGCAAGGCCAAGTACTCCTGCCTCACTCACTCACTCACTGCAAATCAACCAATAAACACACTTAAGGATAAATTATTTACCTTACGTTGGTGGCATGCAGTCAGACTGCTCGCTGCCTGACTGAATTACTCTGGATTTGCACTGCTGTGATTCAATCAGAGGCTGATGGGGCAAGACTCTTACCTTCCTTCCTCTGCTTTCTTTTCTGAGCCAAATCAATTATTAAGTACACTGCCCACAGCACAGCCCTTTGCATGTAACGCTTAATTACATGACTTTTTTCTTCCACAGGATGGGCACACATGAGAAGATAACACATCCTTGGCAATTGAGCACCACCTAAATCAAGAGTGGTATTTTGTTTGGAATTTCCAAGTTTGAGGTTTTTTGCTTGGGTTTTGTTTTGTTTTTAAAATAAATAAGCAGTTATTTGCTTAGCCTCCACATCAAAAACACCAAAGTGAACCTGACTGTCCAAAACCACAAAGTCTCATATAATAATAATAATAATAATAATCAGATACATTTTCCAGAGAAACTTTGTAGTTGTCCAAGACTCCCTTGGATGCAACTGCAAACTTCAGGAGTTAAACAGAAAGATGCCAATTTAAGCAAAAAAACTCACAACAGCTTTCTTATTTAAAGAGAACAAGTAATAAAAGGCAAGTCCATTTCCAGATTCCAAAATCCAGACTAGCAGAGGCCAGGGCACTCAGTGGCTGCTTGTCTCCATCTTGTCTTGCACCAGAACTTCACAGAGAATCTAAATTTTGTTTGCTCAGCTTACAGTGTGTGCAAGTCAAACACGGCTTGTACTCATTCTTCAAAGGACAGCTACACTGATTTCATTAGACTCCCTCAGAATCTACCTCTCCATCCAAAAATCTCAATGCTTGACCATACATATTATCTACCAGGCCTCAAACTTCTGGCTTGAAAGGCTGAAGTGTGATGGAGTTATAAGAATGTGGAGGAAAAGGAGAAATGGTGTAAAAGTTGAAGCTTTCATGCAATTTCACTAGCAAGCCAGTCTTCCAAAGGCAGAAAACAAAGGTAAGATTCCTCCACCAACCTGCTGGCCTAGTACCCAGAGCTGTCCCTCCCCTACCCCATTTTTAGGCTAAAAGGGTATTTTGAAAACATGCACCCCTATTGGCAGCCCCCACTGAGACGCTGCTCACACTTACTTTACCAGAACTCTGCTCGTAACCCTTCCAATTGCTCTATAACTACCAGACATGGGCTGGAGCTTCAACCCTGTACCACAGCACGTTCCCACTGCAGGGCCTTCATCATCCCAGCTTCCACAAACAGGCCAGAGATGGGACCTTCTTCCTATTCACCAGTCTAGTATCACACAGATGTCAACGTACCCTCCTGATGTAAACCAAAAACACTTTCTGTGTACACACCACAAATGTACATACACCAAATAAACAAGCGAGTGCACCAGAGAACTCACAAGGGACAAGGGATCTGGAGTTTACATCTCACAGAATCACATACTTTTAACGTGCTGCATTTATACTTCTTGGCAGCTCAGCACTTTAATCATAAACAGACAGACAAAAGCACGTGCAAATATACGGTGAGATACAAGCTGTGTTTCTGGAAGGCACAATCAAGGTTGGATGTGCAGGTATTTGTTCAGAGGTTGACTTTTAACACGGGTTTCTTTATTCTCCAGATGCCTGGCTTTTATTTCCCATTCGGCACGGAGTTTGCAGTCAACAAAAGGCCCTGAGCAATGCTTGGGAACAATTTAGACTGTTGTTTTATGTCTGCCCAAGATCTTTGTTCAGTGACAAGGAGCTTTTAGGCTTAATTGCTGCAAAATACTAACGATGCTGAAAGCCACACAGGCTGTTACAACAAAAGCAAAAACACTTCCCTGGTAATCATAAGCACCAGAAAGTTCAAACGCTGCTACACCTTTAGAACAGGTGCATTTGAACACACATCAGGAATATCAAAATGTATGTATCAAAAGTCCTGGATCCCAAACCCGCACAGCAGAGACAGAACTTTGGTGCCGTTCCCCAACACTTGTATATCCTCCACCCCGACCGGGCGAGCCTCAGTTGGAACAGGTGCCTGGCAGCAGGCATCCCCTGCGCCTCAGCTCCTTCCAGGCGCTCAATCCCTGCTCCCGCTCCCTGGAGCCCAAACGCCCTCACGGCCCCAGCTCCGGGACCCGCGGCCCTTCCCGTCTCCCATCTCCTCCCAGCCCGCGGCAGCCCCCGGCTGAGGGGCGGGGGTCACTCACGCAGCTCCGGGAGCTCCTTACCCCTCTCACTCTCCCTCCTCTTGCATTTCTCCTCCTTCCAGGGCCGGCTCTGCAAACAAACCGCCTGGGTTACCGGGGCGCCCGGGGCCCCGCATGGCAGCGGCCGGCGCTCCGCGGGGCCCGCGGGCCGGGGCACCCCGGCCATAGCGGGGCAGGCGCTCCCCGTGGGGCCCGGACGCGCCTCCCCCGCGGCGGCCGAGGGCGGGGCCGGCCCGGAGCGCGGCTCCCCCGTGGCGGAGCCGCCGACGCCGGGACAGACGGGCGGGCGGACAGACAGACAGCCCGCCCTCCTCCATTTCCGCTTCCAGATCGCCCCGGCCCCGGAAGTCCCGCTGCCCGGCCCCCCGCCTGCGGTCCCGCCGCCCCGCACATTACCGGGCTCCCCCAGCGGCGGCCCCGGCCCGGCTCCGGCGGCGGCGGCCTCCTCACCGGAAAGACAGCGGGGAGGAGCTTCCGGGTCAGGGGGCGGGCCGCGCCTCGGCCCTTCCGGGTCGCGGAGAGGAGCGGAACGGTGTCATCAGCGGTTTCGCTTGAAAACGGGGCGGCGGAGCGGCGGCTGCGGCCCGGGGGAGGCTGCCCGGGGCGGGGGCACCGGCGAGGCGGCCGCGGCCGGAGGTCGGGGCGGGGGTCGGCCCCGCGCGCGCGCTTACCGGAAGCGCGGAGGGCGCCGGCGCGCGGGGCAGACCGGGCTGGCGGAAGGGCGGAAGTGCCTGTGGCGGGCGGGGGGCGGGCGGGCGCGCGGTGTCCCAAGCCCGGCCGGCAGGGCCGCTTCCGGCCTCGCGGCGTCACGTGACGCGGGCGGAGGGGGGGAGAGGCGGTCGCCCTCATGAATATTCATGACCACCGGGAATAGTAATTCGGCCACCGCCTCCGCCTCGGCGCGGGATGGGGCCGGTGCAGAGGAGTTTTCCCGGGCGCTGTGCCTGCCAGCGCCTGGGACGGTCCCGGCCCGCCGCGATGATCCAGGGGAGTTGTCCCAAAGTTTGGCTGGCAGCGCCTGGGATGGTCCCAGCCCGCGCTGGCTCGAGCTTTTCTTGGCACGCTGCTAAACGTGTTTGTCCTGCTGAGCCAACAGAACGGAGTTCCCGCCAGCTGGCCTTGTGCCAGAATGGGCTAACCGGACCATCCCATTGCCTGCCGGGAGCAGGAGGGCAGGGCCGGGAGCAGGAGGGCAGCAGGACAACCCTGTCCCGGCGGCTCCGTGTGACCTCACGCACACACCAATTGTCCTTGCGTGTGTAACCGTGCACACCTGACCCCGGCAGGGGCTGCAGCTCGCCCTCGTTCCAGTCTCTGAGCACTCCCTCTCACAGCCTCAGCACACCCAAGCTCCGTCTGGCAGCCTCCCGCTGCCTCCCGTGCGCTGGCGCTGGCGGCAGCAGGCGCTCGGTGCCCCGAGTGCGGGGCACGGCCCGGCTGCTCCTGCGGGACACGGCTCGGAGCCGCTGCGGCACTCCGCTATCCCGGCCGGCTGGGCGGCCCCACAGCGCACTGCAGACACCCCAACAAATGACCGAGCAGCGCTGGTGCTGCTCTGCTCCGGACACTCCAGGATAAGAGAGGCTTCGCTCCGCTACTCGTAGCAGGGTTAACTCTGGCGCTGGGCCCACCTCCAGGTCAGGCTGGGTTACCTCCCTCACCTGTGGGGCTGCGCCTTTGGCTGAGCTGCTTCCAGTGCTCTGACTTGACAGAAACCTCCGTTTTTAATTGTTGCGTGAGTTTTCTGCCAGCTTGGCATGCTGGAACAGCTTTTCCGAGCCAGCATGAGTAAGAGGGTGGGACCGGGGAGAGCACAAGCACAGCAGCCAGCGGTTAGATCGGCTCGGGCGATCGTGGAACCGCAGCATCCGGAGCAGGGGCAGAGGGAAACCTGCCCGCGGCTCCGGCCGCAGCTCCTGCCCGTCTCCACAACGCGCTGGCCATCGCAGGCGGCACCAAACTTCCCGCCGGGAGGAGTCAGGGTTAGCTCTGCGTTCTTCAGCAGGAGTCACGCGAAGGCAATTGTTGATTTATTTAAATAAAAGGAGTTGGCAGCCTAATCAGTTTGGAAATTAATTTCCTTGTTAATTTGGGGGTTTTGACTTGCTCATGAATATTCACAAATGCTCATCTTGTTGTGTTTTTTTTTTCCTCTCCTCTATGTAATTTATTTTTGTGATTGTCAGATCACCTCTGAAGGTGACATTTCCCTCCTCGTTCTGCAACGCAGCAAATGTATTCAGTCTTATGCCTTGGAAGAGGAGCTCCATGCTGGCACTGACATCTCTTTTACTTCTCTCTTCTTTGCCAGAGTGTCCTTTATAGCCTCCTTCCTCCCTGCATGCTGCCTAGGAAGAAACAGGAGTGAGTGTCCTTAAAGAGGGCTGGCCTGGACTTGAAAACTGGGAGTTCTTGTCAGAATGCCCTATACCTGGCAAGGGAAAGTGTCACCTGAGGATTGGGACAAAGTGGTTAATTTTTCTTAGGGTGCCTGGAGTTTTCTGCTCCCCCTCCCACCCCGCACTGCCGAGCACCCTTCAGCAGCACGTGAGGCAGAGTGACTAACATCTGCCACAGACACTTGATTTGTCTTATCTCCTTTCCTTCGGAGGAGGCAAAGTCAGAGAAACACGGCTGTGTGTCTCTGGAGAGTACAGCTGATCTCTTTACCTTCTTTCCCAGCTCTCTGTTTTCTCCCTTTACTTATGCTGGCAGCTCTTGCTCCTTTCCACACCAGGGAAGAGCATCCTGGTTGCCTCCATGAGTTTCTCCTGGTGAGACATGCCCAGGTCCCATGTGTGTGTGTGTGTGTGTTTAGGGCTTCTAGGATTTCATAACTCTGGCAGGCTGGGCTCAGCTGAGGAGTGTGGTGAATAAAAACCGGAGTAAAACTGCTGGTGCTGGAGGCAGGAGGGGCAGTGTGGGGTGAAGAGGTGCCCTCCTTACGCTGTGCTCATGCACAGAGACAGGCTTGGCTGAGAGCTGGCCCCACAGCAAGTAACATGATGTGTGTAGTGGAGAGCCCAGGCCAGTCTCCAGACCAGCTCATTTCTTCAGAAAGGCCAGCTTTGGTACAGCCTCCCTCTATCCAGCTTGCTGGGAGCTGTGTGAGGAGGGCTGGCCAGGCTGCACCAGCCCAGCCTGGGAGCTGGGCAGGGGCTGACAGAGAGGTTCACAACTCTGCAGCAAGGACATAACGCAGCAGCAATGCCAAGTGACTGCAGGAGGTAGCAGAGCCCTGGAGCAGGCGGTAGGTGGAGGTTAGTGGGGCCTCCCTCCTGGGAGCAGAATCATGTGAATAACACAGCCGGGTTCCCACCTCCTGCTGAGGGCACCAGCTCCTGACAAGCTCTGAAAAGAACATGTGTGGAGAAAGCCAGCCGGTTACCACGACAATTGCTCCCTCACAACCTCTCTAACAACTTCTGCTGCGCAGCTTTGGCCCGGGAGGGTGGCAAACACACACCTCCACGCTGGCTGCCTGTTCCATCTCCCATCCTTGTTGCCTCCTCCACAATCACATCTGACTGTCACGTTCCCACCTCAGCACTTTCCTTCTTTATCTACTCTCCTGATTTCTCGAGTTCGCTCTTTTTTCACCACCCCAACACAAAGCACACACCCCTGGCCCTTCAGTTGTGATTACAGACCATCCTCCCGTGGTGCCACTGTACTCTCTTGTGTTGAGCACCTTTTGTTTGCTGTCTGTGTGTAAACTGCCCTGCTCACCGTGGCTGCCCCGGTAACATAGGTGGTATTTTGTGTCATAGGATCCTGCTGGGCTGGCTCCTAGGGCTGGTAAACCTGGCCTAATGAGGCCTCGTGGCATCATTAAGCTGGCTCAGGTGGTACCTGAATTTGTTGGGGGTACTGACCAGTAGGCAGAGATGGACAGACAGACTTGGAAGGTGTGATGATGTAGTGACACACATTTTTAGGATGGCGGCTGTTCATTCTCACCCAAATTTTTAGCTGATTGTAGGACAATATTTGGTTTATTCTGCAGCTGGTATTTTAATCTTGAGAGTACATTTCTCAGCAAGGCGTGTTGTCCTCACTCTTTTCAGGGAACTGACATCTCTTTGGCAATCGGCTGATTAAATCCCCTGGCAGCACACAGCAGAGAGCATTTCAGCACGTCATTCTTGGTTGGGTTTTTTTTTGTTGGGTTGTTGTTTTTTTTTTTTTCCTCCTGCTGCATGGAAATAGATTCCATTTTCCCCTGCTTGGTAACTTTTCTGCTTAGTGTTGTTTAAGCTTTTAGAAATACATGGTAATGGAGAGTTACAGATGCGTGTTATCCTGCACATGCTTGGTTGCCTGAATCATTTCATTATAATGGCATCTTGCTCTGTTAAGGGCAAGGAGCAGAAACCACACACCTGGGATACACTCTGGAATTTGAAGCACATGCAGCAACAATGCAATCCTTTTTCAGTGAAAAAAGTAAATTTCTCTGGAACTGGGAGAAACTGGGAGGACTGGGAACTTGGAGGTGGGTCCAGTTGGGCAGGAATGTAACAACCTGTAATTGGATCAGCCTTGGCTCCAGGCTGAGTTAATTTGGCTGCTGTAGTGTAGTAAGGCCGGGTAGTTACTGAAAATTCTGGCCAATGTGCCATGAATACAAATCCCATAATTTCGAAGGAGGAAAAATATTACTAATTAGATGTGTCAGGATAGCAGGAGTGGCTGAGGACCTTCAGCACAGGGCAAAAATCACAGTTACATCAGAACTGAGAGGGTCCCTCTTGAGTGGGCACAGCCAAAGCCTGCTCCAGTAGGGGGATAAGTTCTCTGTGGCAATAACCCCTGTATTTTATTAGATCCCCACAAAAGTTATCAAGAAGCATTTTAAACATGATTCAGCAGCGAGCCCTCCAAGCAATGAAGGTCCCCTAGGCTGCGTTTGCAAAGGTGTAGTCAGCAGATCAAGGGAAATTATTATTCCCATTCGCCTGAGCAGTGTGAGGCCCCGCCTGAAGATTACACCCCAGCTGCAGCATGGCCAGAAAAAGGCCCCCACAGTGGAGGGTAGAGCACACAATGCACAAGGAGAAGGCTGGGGGAGCTGGGTTTGTTAAACAGGGAAAACCGAGGGAGTGTCTAGTTGCTGTCTGCTCCTCCCTAAAGAAAAGCTGTAGAGAAGAGGAAGCCAGACTCTGAGAAGGCAGCAAACAAGGATCAAGAAACAATGGACACATGTTGAAACAAAGAAATTCTGAACATGGGTAAGAAAAAATTTCTTCCCCTTGAGAGCAATTCAGTAGGGGAAGGTGTGCCTTAAAAGACTGGGATATCTCCATCCTTGGAGATGTTCAGAAGTTGTGTGAGCAAGGCCCTAAGCAAGCTGATCTAGCTTTGGAGTTATCCTGCTATAAGCAGGGAATTGGACTAGAGACTTCTAGAAATCCCTTCCCACCTGACTTTTTGTGTGGGTCAGTGTTTTTGTGCTGCTGATCTGCCAAGAGCCAATGTTCAGTGTCTTCACAACGCTGGGAGCCAGAAGGTCAGTATGCTTGTTTGGCCCCGTGGAAATGCATCTGTGCTGACAGCAGCATTAGCATCTGTAAAGCCTTTCTGCACGAATGTCTCTTCTCCAGCTGGCTCACCACCCTCTGTAGCACAACTTGTCCCATTTTATATTACAGATGAATCTCCTAACAGCAAGATCTGGTTGGTTTGGGGGTGACTCCTTAAGCTGTGATGCCCATGTTTTTCTGAACAGCAGCAATCACTGAAATGTCATTTAAAACTATATTGCAGCATGTGAGAGTTCCCTCCCTGCACAAAACCCTCACCCCTTCAGAACCAGAGAGGCTTTAATAACTGCTTTAAATGCTTGGTTTAGGTGTCTGCTTGTTTCTTTGCAGTCAGAGAATCTGTGATGAGTTCCAGGGGATTTCTGTTCCCTTTCAGAAGTTAAAAAGTCACTTCTCAGCCCCCCTCTTTTTGAGAAACATGCCTCTGTGATGGCCTAAACTGTGGCTTTCAGCTCACCAGGAGAGCAGAGGGGTGGGTGCTCAGCTGATGCACTTCTCATACCACCTTCAGTGCTCACCACAGTGCTGCTAAAACACCTCTGGGTCTTTAAGCTGTCTGAGGAAGCAGCAGTTTTGGGAGCAAAGATTTGCAGCATATCCATCAACTTCAGAGTAAGCATGTCAGGCCTGGGAAAAAGGAGCTATATTTCAGGAAGAGAGAAAACAAAGTACTCTGGGCAGCTGCAAACCCATTAGTCTAGTCTCAACAGAGTATAAGGTTAAGAACAAATTACAGAAGGAAAACAGAATTAAAGCTACAGCAGTAAGTGGAAAATGGAATCAAATACAAAATGGGTTTATCAACAAAAGCACAGTGTGCCCTTAACTTGATCCTTTTCTTTACCTCCTTTCCCTTACCTGGGTGAAAAAAGAAATTGGTAAATCTAATCTAGTTGGATTTCAGTAGGGCATTTGTTGCAGTAAGGGCTGGAAGGCAGCTAGATAAGCTGAAGTGAAAGGAATTAGTAGTAGAATTTTAGGTGAGTAAAATGCCGGGGAGAGGCAGATGATGTGTGGAGTCAAAAGGGAACTGCCACCATGGAGGAATGTCACTGGCCTTGGGAATAATTCTCCTTGCAGTAATGGCTCTAGCTCAGCAAAAAGCAGCATGAAAAGGAAGTTTGCTGATTAAATGCATTTAGGAGAATTACTCACAGTCTGAAGCAGAGAAGTGCGAGGTCCTGTTCTTTGCTCCTGCTAACAGGAATGTCTTTTACACACAGAGATTCGCTGGTTAGAAATGACAGAAGAGGAGACAGATCTGGGTGCATTCATCATTCACGAGGTGATTATGAAGCCCCGATGTGACGTGATCACAAAGACAACAGCCTTAAAGAGATCATTACGTTAATCTTATTTAGGACGCTGTATACAATTTGTCACTCATGTTCAGAAGTGGGCTCGGGGCTGGCAGCAGTGTGGGGGAGCTGGAATAACAGAGTCTGTCTCTGTGCCTACCCTTGCTCTCCATATGAGCGGACATGGAGCCTTCCTTAGCTTTGCAAAAGGCTGGGATGGATGAACTTCTCTCTAAAAACCCATTTTATACACAGGGATGTGGGCAGCGAAGTGAGCTATTATAGAAGGGAAGGTGCTCAGCCATGATTTAGTTGGGCAGTCCTTTTCTCTTCTGAGTTTGGCTCTTTTTAAGGCTGCACAGATTTACCTCTCCCTGCAATTTGCTGTGCTTCCTTGGCAGGCAGAGCAGGTTAGCACGACAAGCACAGCATTATAAGAAAAGATGTGCTGAACACAGACCCACAAGCCCACATTTTTCTGCTCCATCCCCCAGAGAGTTTTTCCTTCAAGGGTAAGAGATCAGTCCGAAGTCTTGTGCTCTTTATGCAGGTGACTTCTTGGTGCTTCTCCCACACAATGCCTGCTTCCATAAGCTCTCTCAGAAAGGAAGTTTAAAACCCAGCATCTCAGAAAAGGCTCGGTTCTTTGGAGAATTACACAAAAGCCAGTCTGAAGTAAATGTGCCACATGCCCCTGCAGCAGAACTGAAAGGGTTTCATTGTGCTGGTTTTCACGTTGGAGAAAGAGTGGTAGGTCTTGAACCTGGTTTACACCTGGATGGGATTAGTGCTGATCTAACACTTGACTGAGGGTGGGGGGTTGCAGTAAGTATAGCTTGCTGCAGCTTGCTTCTGACAATGATTTCTGAGGTTTATTTAATTTAATTGGGGGAAATGAAATTGGGACGAGACCTCAGGCAATCATGTAATTCAGCCTCCTGACCCGACGACAAGATTAAGTAAGCACAACTCATTCCTGACAGATATTTGTTGAACCTGTTCTCAGCAGCCTACAATGACAAGGCTCCCTGGCCAATCTAGTCCAGCGTTTTATTGCTCGATAGTTAAAAAGCTTTTTCTACCACACAGCTTAAGCTCTCAGTGATGAAAATGAATCTACCGATTTCCACAACCCCGTTGAAAAATGCCTTTCCACCCTGACACTGCAATCTCCCCAAACCAGCTGTATATACTTTTTGGCAATTGTGTGCATCTTTTTGGAAATTCCAACTGTATTTTTTTCCCTCCACTGTTTGTGCCTTTCACTCCATTAAAAGCTTTGGAGTCAAGACGTATCACATCTACTACACCCCCCCAGCCCGCCAGTGCAGTTACCCTGTCAGACAGCGAGATTAGATGGGCTTAATGTGATCTTCCTGATGAATTGAAGTTGGAGGGTTTTTTCAGGTTTGAAGTGCCCATCGGAGGGGAAGCTAATTCATATGTGCAGCTGCTGCCTGACAGGGATGAGAAAGAGGCTGGGGGAGAGGGGCTGGGGGCTTTGGCCAGCTGAAGGGGAAGGTGGCAATTCCAGCCAGGACAAGCAGTCTGCTGTTTGGTTTCTAGGGATGACAGAGTCTGCCAGGAGCCCGGTGGGTAAGCACTGCAAAGTGTGGAAGGATGGTCTGCTACAATTGTTTTCACAGAGTGTAACATCAGAGATGCACCAAGTCTGGGCACCGTGAACCCCTCTGGAATTCATGATGGACTAAAACATGCTGAGAGGTTTTCAGAGTTAACAGGCTTGGGCTGCATCACTCTGGGTGGCTTTTCAGGTTTCAGCAGTGCTTGCGCCTTTATTGTATCCCAGGGTTTTCACAGCATGTGGAGCAGATCCCTCTGGGCAAGGCTCCCAAGCTTCAGGTAAACATCATGTTCAGGGAAGTACTTTTTTAGATGTGTTTACAACATCAGCAGGGAGAACTCGCCAGCTGCCTTGCTTCCTCTCACTGTAGTGCAGACAGCTTATCTCCCAGGGTTACTTCATCGTTCTCCTTGTGCTGTAGTTCCCAAAGAGCTAAGCTCAGCAGCAGCGGTGTTAGCTACTCACAGCACACGTTGCAAGCTTGCCACTGTTTCTCCCCCATATCACACACCTGGACGCTCCTTTTTCCCCAGCAGGCAAGGCACACAGCCATATGGCAGGAGGGAACAGCTCCTGATGAGAAGCAGAGGTAGTTGCAGAGAGTTTCCCTGTCCATCATGTCCTGTTCTCCCGTACCAGCTTCATCCTTCCCTCATTCCACCTCTCCCTGGGATGGAGAAGTCATTCTGTCCTTGTTAGAGGCTAAGCCTGCCATCTGCTGAAGCCATGACTGTATTTGTGCCAGAGTTCTCAGCCATGGGACACAGGGCAGGCTGGGGACCTGCAGTCACCCATTCTGTCACACAGCTGCTGCAGTTTTAGCCAGATTCAGCTACTGCTGCCTGAGGCAAAGCCAGGCACAGCTTGGGGTGGCATTCATCAGAAACCATTCCCAGTAAGTGGTTTCACAGAATCACAGAGCGGCTGAGGTTGGAAGGGAGCTCTGGGGGTTGTCTGGTCCAGCCTGCCCCTGCTGAGGAATCCCCCAGAGGGTCTCTGTGAGCAGCAGTCAATGCTGGGTACGGGCCTCCTGCTAGACTTTGTGCCCTTGCTCACCCTCTGTGCCCGGCCATTCAGCCAGGATTCAGCCACCTCACTGTTGGCTCATCCAGCCCATACATCAGCAACCTGTCTGTGAGCATTTTGTGGGAGACAGTGTCAAAGGCCCTGTTGAAGGTGAGGCATTTTATCATAGAAGGTTATCAAGTTGGTCAAGCATGACTTCCCCTGGATGAATCCATGCTGACTATTCCTGATGATTTTCTTGTCACTCACATGCCTGGAAATGATTTCCAGGATTACCTGTTCCATCATCTTCTCAGGGATCAAGGTGAAGCTGACTGACCCTGGATCCTCCTTCTTGCCCTTCTTGAAGACAGGAGAGATATTTGCTTTCCCCAGGTGTCAGGTACTTCTCCCAAGTGCTGTGACCAATAAAGAGTTATCAAGAGTGGCCTTGCAATGACTTCTGCTGGCTCACTCAGCCCTTGAGGGTGCACCCCATCAGGATTTGATGCATTTCTTCTGTTTCAGAGGCAAGCAGATCCAACTGCCTGTATCCATAAGCGTGTGCTGCCTGTTTGACAGAGCACTGTCCTTTTCTCATTTTGCACTCTCCATCCTTATGTTCCTCACACTCCACAGAGCTGTCTGCTTTCTGGGTATTTTTCCACTATTCAAGCTGAGTGCACAAGAGTTGCAAACTTGTTCCTGGGCCTTCTTACTAGACCCAAAAGCTCCTGGATTATTTATTGATTCTCCACATGGAAGCTTCTCTAGACAGGGCTTTAGGGAGTCCAGCTGTGCCCAGGTGTTCTGCCTGGAGGAATGTGGGACCCAAGGGCACATGCTTCCTGCCCAGTGCCTCACTGGAAGCAGCAAGTCCTTGGATCAGGGCAAGTGAGCCCAGAGATGCAGCAGGTAGTGTTCTGTGGGTTCAAGTGCTTCCTTCCCACTCAGCTGGCTGAGCTCCTCCTCCCAGACAGGCTGGCATAATGATCTCCACATCCTCAGGGCAGTTCTCAGTCTCACCTAGATACTCAAGAGTTCCTAGAAAATCTTTTGCATCATTGCTGGGCCTCATTTTAGCAAGGATGCTTGTGTTTTCCAGGAACTCTCTCAGCATCACGGTCACCTGGGGCTTCGTTTCCTTCAGCCTTGCAGGCACAGTGAGCATCTGTCGCGGAAGTCTTGGCTCTGTCTGAGGAGCAGCTGCCACCTGAGAAAGCACTCTTTGCTTGTTCCCTGTCTCCTTTTTCTGGAGTGGAGCCCTCCAGGCCTGCCAGCTGACAGCCCTTTGCTTCCCTCAGATCAGCTCCCATCGTCTGCACATCCTTGCTATGGCAAGTGTGGCCAGCTGCCCTTTTGGGTCAGCAAGAAGGCAGGTACTGCACACACTACACATACAAAAAACTTCAGAAAGTAGAGAATACATTTCAGAAATGCTACTTGCTCCCCCAAAACTTCTGGAGATAGGAGCCCAGCACAACGCCTGGCTGCACAGAAGGATGCTGAGCAGCCTGTCTAGGGCAGGATTTGTGGCTGTCCTTCATATTAAACTTCCTATAAGTCACTCTTTAGAAAATACATACCCAGCAGCAAACACTGTAAGAAAATTTGTTTTAAACATTAGCAGTTTCTAAAGCACTAATGTTTTAATGCAGTGAGAAAGGTGAGCTGGAAATGGCAGCTGCGTGGGTAACAGGGCAGTGGTGTACAGGGCAATCCCCCTGGCCATTCTTTGCTTCTGTGCTTGAAACTTATGCAATCACCATGTATTAAAATTTCCAAAATTTTCAGCCCTGGCTCTTGTGCACTGTACATCTCTGCAGCCATGCTGGCAATCCTGGTCTGAATTCCCTTAATGTGGAGCCTGGGATGGGGCTGAAGCTCATGGCAGCCTCCTGGCATCCTTCACCTTAGGCACAGCAGTGTCTGTGGTAGAAACAGCATGACTGCAACTGCACAAAAGGGCAAACAGCCCGATGCTGCCAAACATCACGGGAGCGCTCCCCAGCTGTGGTTGTGCCAGACCTGCTGGGCTAGCTCAGCTTGCTGCTGGAGATGGCTTCCCCCACCGCAGAGACTCTGCAGTGCAGTGGGTCAGGACCTCAGTGAGCACTGCTGCGCTCTTCCCAAAGCACTGATGCCACACAGCTGCATTTTTATGAACTGACACTTGCCAGAAAGTTGCTGCCTTCGGTGTTGATGCAGAGTGGAGTGCCTGGTGAAATCTTTACCCCAGGACGTCCTAATCACATGTAATCTCCTTCTGTCCTTGAAAGTGGTGCACTGAAAGAACCCGGTATCCCATGGGCAGAAGCACTTTGCCTTTCATCCCAGAGCTGGCAGCCAAAGTCCCCACCCTGCCTGCCCCCAAAGGATTGGCTCTCCCCTCCTTGCTCACCCCCTCTGGCCCCAGGTAACGCTCCCACTGATCATCACAGAACACTTTCTACTTGACGCAGTGAATGCAGACAGAGAGCTCACAGTCCCTCTGGCAGCTGCCAGCTCAGAAGGTGCACAGGTTTGCCTGGGCATGTACTTTAGCTCTAAATGCCCTGTTTTTCCACAAGTTTGCGTTTTGATGAACATAATGTTCTGGGAATGAATGAGCTATCACCAAGCAACATTAACTCTGTGTTAACAAAGGGTTTTGACATTGAATTTGAGCCTGAGGACAATGCTGGCACAAGAATGAGTTATCACAGGCTGGGCCATGGGTACACTGAGGATGGAAATTAGAAGGAGCTTCCCACCTGCCAGTGCAAGTATCTGGAACAGCCTTTCAACAGCAGCAGTGAGGCCAAGAGATGACTTGTTGTGGGACTGGAAGTCTCTGAGCAAGAGGATGCAGTGGGGCTGCCTGCTGCAGGCCAGGAGATCTGTGCCAGTCCTCTCTTATTATGCAATTGCAGGACAATTTCATAACAACTTTGCCCTCAAAGCAGCTCAAGCCAAGCTGGGTGCCTGGGGCTCGCCTGGAAGTGGGGCTGTGGGATGGTGTCCTGGGGATACTGCAGAGTGCTGTAGGGCTGTAATTACCCAGGCAGTGAGGATGTGCATCCTCCTGCCTCCAGCGTGCAGAGAGCTAAGCACGGAAATTGGAGGGGACAGTCTGTGACAGGCAGGCCCAAGACCAGTTGCTTCAGGTGATGGCTGGGTGTCTTGCAGATCTGAGGGCATTTCTGATGAGCAGAAGAGGGCTCCTCCACACTGCAGCCCAGGGGAGAGTGAGCTGGGCACTCAGGGGCTTTGAGGGCAGCTCCCCCACTGGCTCAGTGCCCAGCCAGGGTACTGGTTACTGGCCAGGGTCCATCCATCACCCTTTCAGAGTGTGCAGTCACTTGAATGAGACCACCTTGGCACAGGAGGGGAAAAGGGGACGAGAGAAGGGGATGCCCCAGGAGCATCTGTCAAGGGGAAAGCTGACAGCAGCTCTCCCAGGGCAGCTGCAGGCTGGGTGCTGCAGTGAAGCAGCTGCACCTGCCTGGGAGCACCGCCTGCCTTGCTCCTCTCTGCTGCCAGCCCTGGACACCAGCAGCTCTGGGATGTGGCCCACAGCTCCAGCCACCCCTGCCTCCCAGCATCCGCCCGCACTCAACTGCCCAGCGCAGAAATCCTTGCATGAAACACTTCACTCCAGGTTCCAGTGGATTATGTGAGCCGGGGATAAAACGGGAGTTACGGGAAACTCAGTGGTTGACTGTCTCTTTTCTGTTCTTTAACAGATGATTAAGGCCTTGCCAGAGTGAGGTCTACATCATTCCTCAGCGATGAAGGTTAGGGGTTTCAAGCCTAGCTGCTGACTCATAACCAAGAAGAGGAGAAAAGGGAAAATTAGCATGAAGGATGTTGCTGAAATGGCTTGAACGTTGTTCAGAGATTAGCGTAGAAAATATATTGGTGCCTGTGTTATGGCTGGTGTGTTTAGTAGATGTTCTTAATGGAACCTGATCTTTTTAAAAACATGGAACACCTGTGTGTAGAGCATTTGCCTTATATCTGCAGATCCACTGCCAGGAGGGGCAGATTGTTAACAAGCTTCTCCAGAAAGCACCTTTAATTCCTGATGTTGTAACACCAGTGCTTTGTTCTAAGCCTAGATGACTTTGGATACCTTGGTGAGCTGTTGAACCACTGCTTGGCATGTCCTTGTGCAGAGTCTGGCTTGGCTCTGTAGGGATTAAAATTTGCTCCCTGTGAGTGCATCTCTGCAGACCCTTCTGGGACATGAGTTTGGTGCTCCAGCTTCCCCACTAAATACTCAGTTTCTGGCTGCACTAACTGGCAAACTCAGCAGAGGCCTGGAGCATGACCTTCATCTAAGCTGTGTCACCTCCAGTGCGCGTTGCTTCTGGATCAAGGCTGAGGCAGGCGGGGGAGGCTCAGGCTGCTGCTCCTGAGATAACTGGAAGGATCAGGGGAGCTGGGTGAGTGCTCAGTCTAAACAATGGCTTCAGAGTCAGGGCTGTGATCATACTCAAATTAATTTCAAATATGCACAGTAACACAAGAAGCAATTTGCATAAGACGTCACATGGAGTTGCATACGATTTCGCATATTTAAACAAAGTACAATAAAGCACAGCTCGAGCGGGCGTGTGAAATCATCTGTGCAGTGAACCGTGCACAGAAACGACGTACAATTATCACCAAAGAAGAAAACAAATGGCAGCAACCACCCAGGATGCAAAGTGAGCTCAGAAGTTGTGAAACACCAGCTTCTTCCTTCATCCACCATCCTGATAGATGCTTGGAGTCAGGCTATCATGCACTTCTTTTCCAGCAGGCCCTTCTGGTGCAGAGGATGGTGCTCGCTGTTTCATACCACTACTCACTCCTTCCTTCACGTTTGAGTCCTTGGCTTCAGCTGTGTTAAGTGCACTTTCTTCATGCATCATTCTTTCTGGGCTTTCCAGTGCATAGATTTCCAGGTGTGAGGGACTCCCCCCTCACCAGGCACTGCTCCAATACCTGCTCCAGGTGGTACTGTCCTTGCCCTTTAGTGGTAAAGGCCAGAGGCCAAAAGATTGGCTCTGGGAGCACAAGGGCAGACTCTGACAGCCTCATTTTTGGTGGTCTCAGAGCTGTGCTTGTTCAGAGCACGATCCCTATGGCTTAGTTCTTGGTACCTCTGTAGGTCACATGAACTCCATCTCAGCTCCAGGAAAATGATGGCCAGACAACTAGCATAGATAAGGAAGCAAGAAAAGGGAACAGCATCCTTAAGTGGGAATGTATCATCCTTTGGAGCAAACATCAGAGGGCTGAGACCTTTAAACCTGCAAAAGACTTTTCAGCCCCTGACCTACATTTTGTGACAGTGCTGCATCTCTCCCACATGGGTTGGGTCAGCACTGTAGCAGTGAGGCTGAGCTCTGAGGGCTGACCCATGAGCATGTGCTTTCCCTTCCCTCCCCAGGAGGCAGGGGAGGATTCAACTGCTGCTCCCGAAACAGCTGGAAGGATCAGGGGAGCTGGGTAAGTGCTTAGGCTTCAGTGTTGGCAGCACCCTGGTCCCTGTGAGCTCCCAGAGCCCTGCTTCACCCGCCTTGTCTTCATTTTCCCAGTGCTTTCAGTGCCCCCTAGCTCTATATTTCTATTCTGAGTCCTGCTTTGACCCTACTTCTCCTTCCAGCCCCACCATTTAATCCTAGCCACAATTTCTGCTTCTGCCCACTCTCTCCTCACCCTGCCTTTTCCTGTCCTCCTTCATATTCCTGCTCCCTCATACCTCTCTTTAGGCCTTTGCTTGACAGCCTCAGCTCCCTATATTTTAGTTAGGCAATTTGTTCCTCTCTGCAGGACTGCCTGAGTAGGAACAAAGAACTGTCACCAAAACCCTGGAAGAGGCAGTGTTATGCTTAGTCACCCTTTTGTGCCAGCTCTCCTCTAACTTGCAGGTATAAGGGGAAAATCTGTCTCTTCCCCATATCCTGCACTCAGAATTCCTGCACTGCATAGGGAGCTACAAGTAAGCTGGCCAATGTGAGTAGATACAAGAAACCCACATTTATCCAGGACAGCATTTCTGGTCTTCAGTTTTGTCATGGAGGCCCTGATGCTGAATATAAGAGAAATCTCATTATAAAGGAGCCTCTTAGGGTTCTTGCTGTGTATCCAGCCAACACAGGGTGCACAGAGCGTTGGATCTCATTTGTGTGATGTTTGTGTGATTTGTGTAATATGTCACATAAGAAAAGAATTGGCAAAGCAGAAAAAAGGCATGGGAGAGAAACCACTTCAGGCTTAGATAACTCATCCTGGTATTGCCAAATGTGTCTGAATCCACATAATAAGACCAACACAAACATCCACTGTAGGTTTATTTAACCACTGCATTCATGTTTTGATTAATGAACTCATTCAGGCAAAACTGTGTCCTAACCTGGCTTGATTGACTCCCCTGACATTAGCAGAGAATAGCCACCACTGACAGCCCCTTGGTTTGGGAAGAAGCTTCTGCAGTCTGTGTCACTTTACCAAGGCTTAGAGAGCACCCGAGAGAATCACGGTGCCTGTGGTTCTGGTGCATCCTTTCATAGTTAAACTAACAAGGAAACCAACTGGCTCCCTAGCCAGGCCAGGCTGTAACTCAGATTTGACCAGTGCATGCTGTAGGCATCACACCATGTTCCTCTGATAGAAAACAAGTCACCCCAGGCTTGTTTACTTGCTTGTTTGTTGAACCCTTGTGGTATGTCCAGCTGTCGACAAAGTCTGAGCTTCAAACTAGACTGGCTGCCCTGGAGCATCTGCTCTCCTGCCACTGGAGCGCTAACTAGGAGCCACAGAGAGGCAGGACAGGGCCCTGGAGCAGGAACCGGCATTTGCTTCCCTGCCAGATCCCTTGTGAGGATTGATCTGAGGCTGAAGATGGTTTTGCTTGCATTCTGGTCACTCCCAGAGAAAGCTGGGCTCTGGATCAATGTGGAATGCGTCACTGAATGGCCTATTATTCACTGAGCGCAATGTGCACTCGGAGACACAGCAGCCCTCAATAAAGATTCAATTCTGCCTCCGAGGATCAAAGCAGGAATGAACCAAGGGAGCTACTCAACTCTTTTACATGATGCTGAAATGAGAGATTGCTTGTTTCAGGGCGACTCTTTATGGCAGTTTCAAGTTGTGCATTTCTCCTAATTAAATGGCCATCCACACAGGCAGGTCCCTTTAGTAGAGTGCTGAGCTACCTGTGACTGAAGCTCTCCATTCCCCCTGCACAAAGGCTCATATTTGAGTTAGCACAGCTTGTCCACGCTGCCTTGCCTGCTCCACACCCTCTTTGAGGAGCACAGGGATGCCCACAGCTCCACAGGTGTTTCCCCACCACTCCCCTCATGCCCACACAGTGTTGGGATGGCTCTGTCACAAGGTGTGCTGCAAAGGAGCACTAAGGAATGACATCCAGCAGCACAGGCCTGGAGAGGAGGGCAGAACCAGAGCACATGGGGTCCTAACTTCCAGCCACAACTCTGGAGAAGGTCCTTGAGCAGGGGAGGTAAGCAAGTGTTGTTGGTTGCAGCCACATCCCTGCAATACAGACTCTTCCAGCTGACAGATGCCTGACTTTTTTTTTCCCCCATAATGGGATAATTTATAGCAGGTTATAGAAGACATTCAGCTGGAGGGAATCCCAGATTTTGGAGATTATTTCAAAATGTTTTTCTGAACTACTCTCTTTCCCAGGAAATCACAGCAGTCAGCAACACCTCATGCTTGGTTTTTGGCCACTCATTAGGGTGATTTTTATGTGTCTTGAAGTCATTGTACAGGTTTGGTATGTTCTTCTTTGATTTAAATGATGGCATTCATTCCTCCCATCTCTGCTGTCCTCATTCAGAATGCAACTCCCAGTGCTAGCTCCCTGCTGGAGAACAGGATGTGGGGGAGACGCTAGGGAAGGAGGCAAGGCTGCAGACAGGAAAGGAATGGAGATGCTGGAAAAGGAGTCAGGACTGGGATCAGGCTGGAAGGGTGGGAAGTCAACATGGACATGTGGATAGGAGTGATGTAGTGGGGAGTGGTGATGGGAGGGGAGGGGACCAGACCAAGGAGTCAGTGTTTCAGGAAGCCAGAAGAATAAGGGGCAGCTTGTGGAGCTTCTCCTGTGAGTCAGAGAGTGAGTCCTGGTGAAAAAGGGTGTGTTTGGCTGAGTGCCTGCAGCCCCAGCCTGTGCAGAGAGGGCCCCAGAGGAAAAGCATCTGATGACAGGAGAAGTCAGCAGGAAGGGCTGAAGCTCTGGCTGGAAGCAGATGAGGTTTGTGCAAAAGACCTCAGTGCACTGATGAGTACATGAGTGCAATTTCAGCACAGTGAGAACCCATCACCACCTCTGTCCAGTCTCTCTGGCTTGCCCAGCCCCAAAGCTGTTGACTGGAGAGGATCTTCCACCTAAAGCAACAGAGGTGAAAGTCTCTGCCCTCCCACACTCAGCACAGGGGCAGAAGAGGGGCTGTCCAGCCTCTTGTGTGCCTGTGTCCCAGGACAGCCACCACAGGAGTGTGTCTGCTCTCTGATGGACCTGGGGCCACCACCAACCACAGAGATCCTGTCCAGGGCGCAGGGTTCCTTGTGGAGGGGCCTGGCCCTGCAGCAAGAAGGGTCCTTCCAGTGGGCAGAAACCCCAGAGTCCCAGGCCAGGCCTGGTCTGTGAAACCTGCTCCTTCCTCCAACAGTAAAGCAGAGGATCAGGGACACCTGCAGTGCCCAAAGGACTCAGCACAGAGGGAGCAGGGGCTGGGAACCATCCCCATCCCCAACAGTCATCCAGCCATTGTGCCCCAGCCCCGATTGCCACTGGAAGTGGAGGAGTTGCAGGAGACAAGGATGCTTAATTACAGAGCAGCCCTGGAAACCACCAGCAGCAGCAGCAGCACTGTGGCCAGGAGGGGAGGCAGCAGGGCTGTAAATAGAAATTGCGGAGGCAGCCGCGGGGAACAGAGTGAGGGAGGCTTGTGCGCCTGCAGGACTGCATGTCTCTCCCTTCCCCTCGGCTGCTGTCACCTCTCCTGGACACCCTGGCCCCCAGCGGGACAAGCAGCCCCAGGCCATGCCTGGGAGGCAGCAGCTCCACAGGCAGGACAGCTGCTTTGGGTGGGAGTGAAGAAGGGCTCCTCCTCCACCAGGCGCCACCTCCCATGGAAATGCCTGACATTGGCCAAAGGGCCCTTTCAGTTGGCAAAGAGACCGAGGCAAGATGGACATGGGGCCAAACTGTCCCCTCTACTCCCAAGAAGAGAATGTGGGATGCCAGTGTGTGGGATCCCAGGGTGCACCTCTCATCCCACCCTGGCTTTTCCAGTGTGGCACCTTCCACAGATGCAAGAGGTCTGCTTTCAATATTTTGCAAAGTTTTATTTAAAAATGTTGAAACTAACATCCCACAAGATTTGAATATTTCACCACAAGGAGAAGAGAAATCCTACAAAAATATATATCACAGCGCACAAGGGCAGGGGAGGGGAAGAGCGAGACTGAGCAGAGGAGCAGGAGGGAGGCTGGAGGGGAGGATGGGAGCCGAACCGGGGCAGAACGAGACCGAGTGGCAAAGGGATAACAAGAGAGGAGCAGGGAAAGTGAAACAGTAGGAAGGGAGAGAGAACCAGGAGGGAGACCATGGTACAGGACAAGAGTGGGAAGAGGAAAACAGTGGGAGAGGGAAAACAACAGGAAAAGAGGAGTAGAGAGCCAGCAGTTGGTGAAGGAAGGGGACCTCTCTCTATGGTCCTGCCAGGGTAGGGCCAGGACTACAGTGGGACATTAGCAGGGATGCAGCTGGGGAGCTGGAGTTTGACCCAGGACATTTGTGCTGCAGGTCTCAGCTCTAAGGCTGTGCCACAGATGTGGTTTGTCAGAGTGAAAAACAAAACAGTTTAATTCAGAACAGTCTCAAGGTGGTCCTGTCTGAGAACTTGCAAGGAATGAACAAACCACTCCTTTCCAAGCATTTTTCTTCATTGGGAAGTGGAGTGGGAAATGAAGGGACCAGATTTGCAAGGGCACTTGGGTGCCATTGAAGAAGAGGTAGATAGCCCTCTCTGAATTTTGGGATGCTTGGCTGGATGTTAGCCTCTGGAAACTGGACTGGAGGAGAGGTGTGGATACACACACCAGAACTCTGCTCCCCTGCCTACCAATTGCAACCAACCAGATGGGAAAGCCCAAGCAGGATTTGGCCTTGGGATCATACCACTCTCTTGGGTAAAGAGAAGACTCCAGTTCCTGCTTCAAAGCAGGAACTTCCCTCCCTTCCACTGTGCTCACAGAGAGAGCACCCTTGTGTTCAAAAAGCCAGGGCTCTGCAGGAGCTCAGCAGAGACAGAGTCACTTCATCTCACTTGGCCCACCTGGATGTTCCCTTTTAATAGCATAGAAATGTTAGGCAGAATTAGCCCAAGACTATGAACACTTCCAGTTGGTTTTCCTGCACACTTTTTTCTCTAATGGAAAGAAAAAACTTTCTGTTTCTAATGGGAAAAAAAGAATTTTCTCTTCCATTCATGTAGAAGACAGGGAAACCTGATAGGCTGTGACTAAGAAGGTGCTGTCTTCTGCCCTGGCTTGGTGCTGTCAACCCATCCATGGGCAGATCCTAATAAATATTACCCTGGGCCAGGGTAAAGACCTCAGGCATGCTCTGGCTCCAGTCTCTGTAGGGAAAGATGGTTTATAAGGCTCCAGTCATGGGGAAAACAGATCCAGTGAGATTATTTATTAACTGGAAGAAGTTTGTGTGTCCACATGTGTTCTGAGTGTTTTGTTCCAGGGACAGAGCATAGCAATGAATGTTTGGGCAGAACAATGAAGTTGTTTCCCTGTATCTAACCTGTTTTGTCTGAGAAATTGAATGACTATCATAAAAACATATTTGGCTAGGAAAATTGTTCTTAGAAAAGATGTTCATTGTACCCAAGCCTCTGTTGTTATAAGAGTTTTCTCTACACAGCTTCACCAGCTTTCCCCTTACCACAGTATCCATGAAAGGTTTCTCTCCCTGGAGATACTTTTACCAAAACCAGAAACATGTAAAAGGGGGAGGAAAAAAACCCAAACCACCAAAATCTGATTTGTTTGCAGAATTTACAAAAGCCTTCCAGGAGAGCACAGGGCTTCCCCACATCAAGTGTTGGAAAATGTTTTCACTATGCCTCCTGTGGTCCCCTGCCACTTTCTTACAAACCTTCTCTCCACGCAGCATGTGGAAAGTCCAAGGACAGCCATTGAAGTGGAAGAGTCTAAACTCTGGCCTTGTTTCAACAAATGCTGTTGATCAAAGAACAATCTAATTAATCTGGTCTGGAAAATTACTTCAACCAGTTCAAGGTATTGCAAATTGCCAGCAATCAGCAGTGCAGCCTCCTGCAGATGTCCTTCCCCAGCAGGGACGTGCGAGGGAGAGGGGGAACAGCAATGAATGGGGCAATGAGCAGGAGCTGCCACCTGGTCCTTCCATATCCATCTGCAGCTTAAATGTCCACCCAAGCCTTGCATGGATCCTGAATAAGAACAGGCTCAGTAACAGATCGATCTATGGTAAAGCACTAATATCCCCTGCTGTAAGCACAGAATCAACCTGTGCTTAGACTAGAGATCTCCAGAGTCCTTTTCCACCTACATCTTTCAGCTACTCTGTGCTTTTAATAAGCCAGTAATTTTATTTGACCTGTCATTTTCTCCAAATCTCTACTGTTTTTGGGAAGCTTATTGTAATTTACACTCTGATTTAAATGCCCTTCACAGTGAGTCAGATGGGACCCGAGAACACCTAATGGTTCAGCTGGGTAAACGGGCAGAACCAGGCCTCTTATGAAATTCCCTGTGCTTTGTCCTATAAAGAACAGGCTTTTTATGCAGAGATAAAGGATGAAAGGCTGCCTCTCTCTCTCCAAGATCACTTTTGTCAGAGACCTTGTATAGTGCATTAGGGCCTTCAAATTGTGGGTGGCTTTCCTGCCTCTGGCCACATCAGTACAGCAGCTAAAGGTGTTTGTACACTGTAGGGGCAGCCTTATCTAAATGTGCATCTTTTCACCTCAGTGGTTGTCAGTGTGGGGGTTTAATTAATTTGAAGTTGTCCATAAAAGCCAAGAGGAACTATTGTCATTAAGCTGAAATTTGCCATCTCGCATATCCTCAAAGTGACACCCACGGGTCCATGCCTGGAAGAGGTGGAGAGGCATGGATCTTGCTCACATAGGTAAGTGACAGTGTGGCTGCCAGCCCCACAGACCACCACAGCCCTGAAGGACATGTGCAGGCAACCAATTTGGACAGATGACTTGTGCCATTGCTTTCAGTTTTTAACCAGCTGGGGAACTGAATGAAGCTTCATCTGGGAGCCCAGATACCCCTCTCTCATGTCCTTGGTGAGCACTGCCTCATGGGTTTCCAGTCACCTTGCACTCCAGGAGAGACCTAGCAGCAGTACATGGCAACCCTTCCAGTGTTCCCAAGATCAGCTCTAAACTGCTCTCGGTCATCCCAGGCGCAGAGTCCTGTCTGCTGCCTTGTTGCCTGTGCCAGGAGTATCCAAAAGCAAATCTCTTCCTGAGCTCAGCAAAATTCAAGTTCTTCATGCTCAGCAATGTCTGCATTCCATGCTTTAGCTGTGTGCAGGACACTTGCTAAGAAACACGGTGAGCAGAGGGCTTCACCTCAGATTTTCTGGAAAGCATCATCACAGACTGGTGTTATTCAGAAAAACCTTGCAGAAGGAGGCTGAAGGGGTGCAGCGGGACAGCAAGGAGGCTTTCAAAGATCCAAACATTCGGAAAGCTAAAGGAATAATTTCTAACTTTAACTGGCAAGAGAAGTGGCATGGGGGTGGGAACTGAGGGGGAAAAACTGTGGACGGAGAGAGGAAGAAAGATACAAGCTGAAGAGAAAAAAACCCAAAGGAGTGTTAGGCAGAAAGAAACTGGAAAGATGTGAATATCTTCCACCTAGGGGGAAGATAATGTTTCCTTCAAGGAAATGGATTGTTGAGAGGGCCCAGGTGCTCTGTGAGCCTCTTCTGCCCAAGCTTCACCCACCCTTGGGACTCTCAGGAGGGCCAAGGTCTCAGGAACAGACAAGGTTGCCACCATCCGAGTCACCTGGCAGGCAATCCTGCAGCCACTGAACTCCAGACATTCACTGCAAAGCACACAACATGGGAAGGGACACACGGAGGGTGAGGGCCCACGGGGACAGGGGTACGCCTTTCCACCTTGCCTACCCCCGATGTCAGGCATGCACTGGTGAGAGAGTCATGGAGATCCAAGTGTGTCTGTGCACGTATGCTAGAAGAGGGGCTGGGGAGGTCAGGATTTCACACCACCACCAGCTGTCTTCCCTCCCACCATTCTGCTCTCTCGTCACCCTGTCCTGCGTGGGCAGGGCGGGACCCCAGCCTTCCCCCAGCAGGAGGCTAAGGAGGCCCAGCTCGTCCATTTGCCCAGGCACATCCCGGTGGGGTTAGTTAATAAAGGAGGTGGTGGTGGTGGGCCGTGGCACAAGGAGGTTGCTTTTTTTCCTGGGGCAGCAGAGGCGGGGAGAGTCCGCGCTCGCCAGCGGTGACAGAGGGTGGGGGAGCCAGCTCAGCCTCTCCCGGGAGCGTCACAGGTTCACCAGTGGGATTCTGGAGAAAGAGGGAATTGGAAATTAATGAGGGCTTAAATTGCCCCAACCCCCCCTCCCGCTAGCCAACATCACCTTTGCCCTGCCTCAGTGTGCCTGTCCCCCTGTCCCCTGCCAGCCCCTCCTGCCCCAGCTCACTGGCCACTCACCGGTTGAGCTGGAATGCTGCGTTCTTCCCGGGGCCACCCAGTTTCTCTGCACCCTCCTGGCCCTGCCTGGACTCCTCCGCCTCAGGTGTGGGGGTCAGGGGGTCGCCGTAGGGCCCCAGGATGCTGACGGTGGTGGGGGAGAGGTCTGTGAGGGGCTGCTGGCTCTCCTGCTGCCTCCCACTGCTCTGCTGCCCCGAGTGACGCCGGCGTTTCTGATTTCGGTCCCAGCTTTGGAGAGAGCAAGGGGTGAGGTAACAAGACAAGCCCCAGCCCTTGATGACAGAGAGGTTTGTGGGATGGACCCCCCCCACACTCAGCATTAGAGCCCAGCGTGGCCGAGCACCAAACCTTGCAAGGGACTGCAGCACCAGATCTGCACCCCTGGGACAAATGGGTCCCAAGCCCACAGTCTTTCTGTGGACACCGGCCCAGTGAGAGCCTCCATTGGCCCAAACCCCACTCACCAGAACTTGAATATGATTCCAGTGGCAACCAGGACGATGATTATGGAGATGGTGATGGTGACGTACAGCTGGGGGTCCACACCTGCGAGACAGAGGAGTGGGGCTTGTGATGGCCGCTCCCTCGGGTCCCCAGGGAGCAGCAGGGCAAGGGAGGTCCTCGATGAGTTTTGCAGAAGGCGCTGCTCCTGCAGGGCACCAGGGGTGAAAGAAGCAGAGCGCAGATTTACCTTCCCCCCGGGGCCCGAACAGGAAGGGCCGCAGGGTGGCCGGGGTCTCGCGCAGGTTGAGCCCCGCGTTGTGCAGGAGCGAGTGGGAGTTGGGCTGCGCCGTCGCCATCCCGTGCGGCGAGACGAAGGTGTATCCCAGCGGCGGGAAGCCCGGGTTGGCTGAGTTTGTGTCCCCTCCGTCCTCATCCGACACCGTGGGACCCCACACGATGGCCCAGGGGTACTGGGAGGAGGGCATGCCGTCCTCGAAGCCCGAGGGCGTGGCGGGCCGGGCGCCCGCGGCCTGGCGCCTCAGCCGCACCACGTGCCGCAGCTCCGCTCCCCGCGCGGGCAGCGCCCGCTGGCGCGGCACGGCCGAGCGGGAATCCGAGCGGGAATCCGAGCGGGAATCCGAGCGGGAATCCCGCTCCGGCTGTGAGGTCCTTTCCCAGATGCAAATGGACCGTGGGGCCGAGGGGCTGCGGCGGGTGCAAAGAGGCCGAGGGGCTGCTGGGCCCCGAGAGCGAAGAGACCATGTGCCAGGAGGAGGGACGGCCAAGACGACGAGGAGGAGATGCCACAGCTGCAGGGAGTGGATGCGGGAGAGGAGTGGAGGCATCCTGCTGCGGGGTGGGGGGAAGAAGAAGAGAGCCTGATCTAAACGTTCCTCCTTTGAAAGGCCAAGCAGCCGGGAGCAGCCCACCACCCACACTCCTGTTTTCTTCCCGCCTCACCTGCCAGTGTGGGAAGCTGTGAACCTACCAGGCACTGGGCTCCATCTCAGATGCAACAGTGTCTTTGCTCAGTCAGGATCTTGTCTCATCTTCTTCACTGGGAACC
Source organism: Camarhynchus parvulus (assembly GCF_901933205.1). Lineage (NCBI taxonomy): Eukaryota > Metazoa > Chordata > Aves > Passeriformes > Thraupidae > Camarhynchus > Camarhynchus parvulus. The sequence goes on along the minus strand of NC_044571.1, from coordinate 88,459,731 downwards.
AAAAGGGAGGGCTGTCAGTGTCCCCCCACGCAGTGGTGATGGCTCTCTCCTCGCAGGCAGTGTGTGCCACCCCAGGTGAGCTCCCGGCTGGCAGGATAAGGGGAGTCCATGCACACACGTGCACCCTCTCCTGCTCCCATGCCTTCCCATGCATGGAGGGGCGTAGTCCCCATCCCCATGCCAGGTCCCCCCCAGAAACACATGCCTTAGCATATGCTCCCAAAAGCAGGGAGCGATCTCCGGAGCACACGTGCCCAGGCACATGCGGAGCTTCCCCGGGGACTCTCCTGTCTTAGGGCCGAGAGGGGGATTCAGCATCTTTGTTTGCTTATCGCTGGAACAAGTTGGAATCTTAATTCCTGTGTTTATTTATAGTGTGGAGTGTGTAATCCATTTATTAAAAAAGAGCCTCTTCATTGTGTGCCAGAGCGAGGGAGCGAGAGGGGAAGCATGAGAGTGGTAAACCAAGACGATTGAGAAAGAGTGAATCAGCGAGAAAAAGTCCAGCCTCACTAAAGAATTTAAGAGAAAAAATATGCCTATCAAATATTTAGTATTTACTTTCCTCTTAGCTAACATGAAATTACCTTCCCACACTCCTTGTCTTAATGTCCTCTGCGCTGTCCCATCCCTCCCTGTCTCCCCTATTCCTCCCTTTTCTCTCCCGCCTCCCACAGCAGAGCAACACAAACGCGGAGTGAGGTCAGGTCCTCTCAGCCGGATTTCTGCCCTGAACGCTCAGCACCCTCCGGCATCATCCCGGTGTCGGCACTGCTGCCCTTGCTGCTGCCCCCCTTCCCTCGGCCGGGCACAGCGCCGTGCCGGCCCTTCCCCGGTGAGCTCTTGAGTGCCTGACCCCGCATCCTCTCTGCAACCACACGCACGCACAGGACGAAAAAAAGAAATCCTGCGAGATGTTCAGCCTGCTCCTTCATCGTGAAGAGGAGAGCATGAATGCCGACAGCCCACGGTCATGCCCTCCCGTGGCTGCCGGGATGGAGAAACAGGCATGTTTAGCTGAGGGAGTCCATGCCGAGGCCAACGCTGCCCCTCCAGCCCTGAGCCAGCTGTGCTGCACCTCCCGGCTTCCGAGGGGTTACTGCCATCCGCCCCGGCTCACCCCATGCCCTGAACAAAAACTGCAGCCCCTCCTGCGTGGGACACTTCCTCTTCCTAAGGGAAGAACCCAGGGCTTGCTGTGATGTACACCTGAGAAGAGGGGCCAGGAGGAAGGGCACCCAAGACCAAGTAGCTGTCTAGCTCCTGCTGCATTAACCGGGGATATTTTTAGTTTCCTTCTGTTAAATATTTAAACAAAGTTCACAGAAAAAAAAAAAGAATTGTTGGCTAATGTGCCCTGCCCCTCCCTCCGGGGCAAGATCAGTCTCTGGAGGGATCCTGAGATGAAGATGAGGAGAAAAGAGCAGCTATTCTCAGCATTTCTTTGTTCTTTGCTCCTGAACCTCTAAGCCTTGGAGGGGACTCAGTATTAAAATGCAGCTCTGCAGAGAGGCAGCAGAATGGAGCAAGTTTCTTCTGAACCCAGATACTGGTGAGATCTTGGCCATCTGGATTATGATCACGATGCCGTGGAAGATCATGTCTGGCAACAGAAATCCATGACAGAATTTATTTTGGACTTTGAAAGGGAAGGAATTCCAAGCATGGAGGACCTCCTTGTGTGAATCCCCAGGCTGGAGGGCACACAAGTTGCAGGAGAGGTTTGAAGATGGCTTGGAGCGCCTGGGGCCATGCCTGGGACTCACCATGGGACAGCAGTTTCCTAGGATGAAGAGCCTGCTCGAGTCTTTGGGGGGGCAGGAGGCTGCTTTGCATCGGGAAGCAGGAGATGTGGGGCTGGACAGTGCCATCCCAGCAGGGGCTACCTTCTCCAGGTGCAGGCAGACCTCAGTGCCAGTCCCACAGGGAAGTGTGGCACAGTAGTGGTGCACATGTAAGCTCTAGCACTCCTCCTAACAGTGATGGCTCTGCCCTCGGGGGGCTCTGCCCCCCTCTGTGCCTGAGGGTAGGAATGCTGGGGTCACTGCGCTCTCCTGGCTCGTTGGGAGATCTCATAATGGAGACATCGTTGTTCTTCTAAGCTGAAATTGTGAGCTCCAGCAATGTCACCCCAGTCTATGGACTTCCAGGGTTGAAAATTTGGGAATAAGATACCCTACAGAGCCAAATCCTGGATGGCTTTCACACACGGTTGTCTCAATTTCAGGCCTATGGAGCAGATAATGTATGGAATGAGCTGAGGAGGGGTGAGCCCCACCACTGACCGCCTCATGTGCACATGATGCCAGGGAGGGGACAGCCCATACACGGGGGTGCAAGCCTCAGACTGGAGACACTGCTGTGCATGGGTTCTGCTGCCTAGAGTGAAGAGCTGGTGATTCCCGACGTCCCCACCCCAAAGGTGGCTCCAGATGAGTGCAGGGATGATGCAAAGTTGGTTGGTCTCTGTCCACACATTCTGGTTTGTTAATGAGATCATGGCCAAAGACTCTGTCCTGCACTGGCACGCCCTGGACTGATTGTGGAGGAGCTGGGAGCAGGACAGAGCTGTCTCCCATGGCATGGAGGGTGTGGGAGCAAAAGAAGGTTTCAGGTGAAAATACCAGGCAGAGCAGCTGGATTCCAGTGTGCTTGGAGCGTTTATGTTTGAAATGGAGCATGGATGTCCCTGTGGATTATTGACTAAACAGCAGACAAAGCATGTCTGGGGCACTCTGCGGTCAGCCACCGGCAGCAGGATTGTGTCCTGGGCACCGACCCTGCTGTGTTGGAGGGCAAGAGTAACACATGCCCTTCCTTCAGCTCTGGATGCAGCTCCCTCTGTGGATCCTGAATAAAGTGGTAGACCTTCAGAGCAGAGGAGGGGATGCCAACGCTCTCACTACCTGGGAGTATAAATCCCACCTTATACCATTCAAGGTAAGCCTTTGTATGCCAGAGCAGAGAGACTGAATTTCTGCACCAGTACCTCATGGCAAGGCTCTTGCTTTCATATGTGTTTCCCAGGTCTAATGTCAATAAAACTGGACAGGGCTACTCCCAGAGTCTGAACAGGAAACCTGTATACTTTCACTCTAGGTACAGAGCCTTCATCTCAGCGTTCCGGTCCTGTGATGCACAGATGACAGAGTGTGAATGACAAGGCTGTTTCCCCGGGGCACTTCATTGAGCTCAGTTTGTGAATCTTGGTGCTTGAAAGCAGTGAGTAAGAATTACACTGTTCTTTGCTGCTGCATATGGACCCCACCATCACTCCAGACTGGGGCTAATCTGCTAGGAGCTGCTCTCATGCATTTGCAGGATGGAAGCATGAATCCTGCTGCTGTTCCCCACACCCATCTGTGCTTCCTCCCTCTTTGTAAGTCTCCTGCAGCATGGACCAGCCGCTGCTGGGACATGAGAGAGCAGATCTCAGTAGCCATGCCCCAAAGCATACATAGCACTTCACTGAGGGGGGGCTGGGAATTTACATCCTACCTAATGGCTAGGAGCAGAGCCTGCTGCACTCCTGCTCAGAGCAGGGAGCTCTGAATAAACCCTGAATGTGACACCCTGAGCTCTGGAGTTCAGATACTGCTGTGCCCCAGGAAAGCCCTAGGATTCGCTTACTCCTTCTCCGTGTTCAGGATTCTTGTATATCTCAATGCCATAGATAAATCCTATCCAAATAAAAAAGGCATCACAGGAATAAAAGAACCAAGGTGCCAGCCATGTGCTGTAGCTCCCTCGCATCAAGTGCAATCTGTAACCTTCTGTTACAAAATGCTGAAGTTTGACAAATTCAAATGAGGAACAATACTATTAATAAAGAGGGTCACACACCAGCACAATTCACCTAGGCAGGTGGTATGTTCCCTACTGCCTGCAGCCTTTGCCTGGCTCTATTCCTAAAAGAGATGCTACAGTTCAATCAGAAGTTATGGGCTTGGCGCAGGAAATTAAATTGGTGAAATTCTCTGGCCTGTGCTCTGCTGTAGGTCAGTCTCTCGATGATCAAAATGGTCCCTCTGGCCTTGAAATCTGAGAATCTCACAGCTTTCTCGATGCCTGGCCGAGATCAGCTCTGACTGGAGAGCAGTTGGATGAAGCCAAGCGCACACAAGCCGCGTTAGTGAGGAGCGGGTAGAGGCTCTTTCCATCCGGGGATAGGAAAAGAGTTGCACCCGATTCTGTCTGGCTCAGCTGGCAGATGATGATCTATCTGTATTTTTGTAACATCTAGAGCTTGACTGCTGTGATCCTGTGCCTCTAGGAATGAAGCTGTCTGCTCTCAGAGCGCTCCGGCTAGTTCAGAATGCAGCAGTCTGTTTGCTCGGCGACTCGAGCTGCCGGGAATGCATCACCGTGCCCCTCTGCACCCCACATCGCCCCTCGCCTTTGAGCACAGAGTCCGGTTCAAGGTCTCCAAACCAGCTTTCAAAGCCCAGCATGGGACAGGCCCCAGCGACCTAAGCAATCAATCACCTCTCCTTATGCAGCGATGACCTCACATGACGGATATATTCCACTGGAACAATGAAATTGCCAACCAGTTTGGGGAGAGGGGGAAGGGATGGAAGAAGGGTAAAGAGGCTCATGACCCTGAAAAATGGAACATTCACAAGAGCTGGGCCAAGATTATGAAACTTACTGCTGGCTGAAATAACGCTCACCATTAGCAACCCCGCAGCACCGACAGCTTCATGCAAATCCTTGCTTCACCCAGCTCCCCCACTGCAACGATTCCACTCGAAATAGTGATGAAAAATCAAAACAAACCTGAGGAGGACCCACCCCTCCTTACAGAGAAGGAATGCTAGGTTGGCTGTCATTTTTTAATCTCTCAGCCAGCACTAAGGGCTGTGGTGACAGCTACTGATAGGAGTCTGTGATCTGGGACCACGGAACCTAGCAGCTCTCTCCAAGCACTGAGCAGAGCGAGTTCAGGCACTGGCAGTGAGACCCCCCCACACTGCGTGATGCCCTGGGCACACCACACCTGTATTTTCCTCAGTGGCCATGAACACCCCGGAGTTAATGGTCCAAGAGGCAGAGATGCAATCATTGCTGGTCTGGCAGCAGGAACCAGGAACCCCGGTGTTGGTGGAAAGGGGTTATGTATATGGCCTGCTGGATTTGGCTGGGTGGGGACAGGGAAAGGGAGGAATCCCAGAGCAGATGACCCAGGGAGACAATTCTGCTGCACTCGAAGGAGTTTTGGCAGCTGGGACTGTGAATCTGAATGCTGGTGGTAGAGATGCCAAGCCCATCCAGGGAAAGAGTTCCCACTCTGCATGGGGCTGGGGGCAGCACCTCCCAGAGCTGGCTGAATTTGGGGGCTAGCAGCTGGAATGCAGTGGCTCATGTCAGGCTGATGTCTGAGGCTGAGAGGGTTGGTGGCAGCACCCAGGAGGATCCAGCAGGATCCCGGAGGGGCTGACACTGCTCGCCCTGACTCAGTGCAGGTCCTGCAGCGTTCAGTGACTTGCCGATAGGAATTCCCGTGCCAGGCTGCCAGGGTGAGCACTTATGGGCTGGGAATGGCGATCCTAGGCTGGGGCAGAACGCAGGGCTGGAAGGGTGATGCTGCATTTGGATGTTTTCATAGCGAGGGAATGGGCGTGTGAAGCCCATCAATGGTCCTCTGAGCTCAAGTCTGCCTGCATTTGGGAACTGTGAGTGTGGCCCCATTCCAAGCAGCACTCTAGGATGCCGGTCCCCTGCCATCTAGTGCCTGCCTGCAATACATGTCATGAGTCTGACAATCTTCTGCCTCCCAGTTTCCTACTGTTCCCGGGCATCCAAGTGCTCCAAGTGCTGAGTCTCCACATCTGAATTGCTCTCTCTTGCATGGTGCACCCTTGGCCAGGCAGGAGGTGGGATTGACCCCTCTGTTTCCTTTCTCCAGCTGCGCCAATTTGGCTGAAGTCGCCTTCCTCAGCGCAGGCTCCAGTGCTCCAGCACAACAGGTCTGTGATGGAGCCCGGAGCTGGAGGGTAAGAGGCAGCGATCCCTCGGCTGTGCCCCCTCCCTCCCGGCACCTCAGGCATCCCCTGCCCCCGACTAAAAGAGGAGGAAAAGGAGGGGGGAGGAAGGAGACAGCCGGCTGGAAGGAGACAGAGCACCTAGATCGGGAAAGGGGAAAGAAAAAGGGGGAGAAAGGACACAGGGAAGGAGACGGGGAGAGATGACTTGGAGACGGGCATGCAGCCCCCCTCTCCCCCCGCCCTGCAGCCCCGTCCCCACTCTGTCCCCCAAGCCCGGGCCGAAAGGATGAACTTACCTTGCGGGGAGAAGAGTGGGGCGCAGCCGGGGCGGCGGAGCACAGGGCTGGGGGAGCACAGCTGCTGCTGCCCGTGCTTCTCATGGCCAGGACGAAGGAAGGAGAGGAGGAGGAGGAGGAGGAAGAGGAGGAGGAGGAAGGTTTGCTGAGGCTGAGCCTTGGCTGAGGGAGAGGGAGCGAGAGATGCCTTGAAATAAACAGCTGCCGAGGACTGGTCCAGCCCCTCTTTCTCTCTCTCTCCGTCTCTGTCTCTCTCGCTCGCTGCCTCCCGTTAACCCCATGGCTGCTGGCACGGGCGCGCCCGGCCCCGTGGCCCCGCTGCAGCCCGCGGGGGGCGCCGGGGCGGCCGGGCAGGGCACTGCCGGGCGGGGGGCAGCGCGTCCCGCCGGCCCGGAGCCCCCTGCCCCGGCTGCCAAGGCTCCTCCCGCTCCCTGCCCGCCCCGCCGCGCTCCCGCAGCCCCGCTCCCTGCCCGCCGGACCTGCCCCCCGCCGCCTCCCCGCCGCTGCCCGCCCGGCTCGGCTCCGCTCGGCTCGGCTCCGCTCGGCTCCGCTCCCCCGGCTCGTCGGTTATTTCGGGATCTTCACAGGAAGCGATTAGGTTGCCATGGAGAGAGGTGTCTCCAAGGGACCCGTCGCTCCAGCTCGCTCCGGCGAATGCCACCCCCGGACCGGTCCGTCCTTGGGGGCGGAGGCCCCCCGGGATCCCCCTCCCCCGGGCCGCCCCCCGGGGCTCATCCCCGCCGCCCCTCGCCTTTCCGCCCCGCAGCAGTGCCCTCGGGGACATGCCACCCCTCGGTCCCGCCCCCCGTCCCCCGTCCCCGCATCCATCATCCCCGGGCTGCGGGCCCCCGGGCCCCCGTGGCCGCCGCGGTACCGGGCGGGGGGGCGGCAGACGGACGGGTGGCCCCGGCGAGGCGCACCCCCGGCGGGGCAGGCGGCGGGGTTCGGTCGAGCCTCACGGGCAGAGCCCCTGGGACGCATGGGTGAGGTAGGAGCGATGGGGAAGCGGGCGGGAGGAGGGGGATCCTTCCAAGGTGTGTTTTACCCGCTGAGGGATCACCCGGGTTTTTTGAGCGCGTCCCCAAGCGCGTTTCTGCCAGGGATCGATGGGATGCGTCTGGAAATGGTAGGGATGTGACAGCAAAATTAAAGACAGAAGCTGATGTGCCTTTGAGGGGCTGAGCGTTTCACAGGGAACATCTCCCTCCACCATCAAGAACCAAACAGAAAGCACAGACCAAATCAGAAGGGAGCAGCTGAGCAACCAACGGGCGAGAGAAGAAAGTCAATGACAGAGAGACAGTTTCCACTCCAGGGCCTGAAATATGAGGAAGCAAGACAGTAATTTCCTCAGATCCTCAAAAACAATCAAACTTTTCATCATAAAGCGATGAGGAAAGACTGTGACTGACCCTGGGAAAAAAAAACCGAGAAAGAAATAGTAGAGACAGCACTGAGCTGTAAAGCAACCTGCCACTGCATGAGGGATGGAAGCAGGTGACAAATGGACACAAAGTACCAAGCCTGAGCACGGCAGGATGGCCAGAACAGGTTGTGCCAACTTTGGACAGATATCTGAAGGGTCTGAGTCGGTTCTTCACTAGGCTTCCTGCGAGCTCCTGTGCCAATGAACGAGGCTGCTCCAAGCTTTCCATGCCAGGATATTTGAGTCTTGTGTGTGAATTTGTGAGCATGTTTAGGAGAGTCAACAGGTGTTTCACATGTTTGCGAGTGATGCCGGTGTATGTTTGGAGGATCAGCACGGGGATGGGGTTGTGTTAAGGCTTGTTGTCACCAGGAGGTCGTGGTGTGGGAGGAGGGCAGCGGTGTCACAGCCGAGATTTGTGTCAGATGCCGCAGCCCTGTGTGTCACCAGGCTGCACACGCCAACCGCCCGCCTTTTGTCCCTTTCATGTACATGGGGCTTTCTGTCAGAGATTATCCAGGCTCCTGTCACACTCCAGCCTTCTCATCTCTAGTTCTCCCAGGACTTGTACAAATCATCTGCACAAACCTTGCTCAGTGATCCCTCACTGTCTCATCCCAAGAAACCCCCTGTGAAGACATGGTGGAGCAGCACAAATCAGCACTCAGCTTGTCTCGCTCTCTGTGCTTCTCTCCCTGCTTTCTCACCTGGAAGTAGCAGAAGGTAGAAAGCTCTGGAAGGGGCTACATCAGGCACACAGGCTCTCTCTGACCTTTTCAAATCCTGACGAATGTGTTTAGTATAATTGGGAAGCACAAAACAGAAGAGAAATTTCAACCAGGGAAAGGTCAGCTAAAGGGTGAAAATCCAAATGACGCAAACACTGAAAATCCCCCTGAAGAGTAAAACTACAGAAGGCAGCAAAAGGAGTCAGAAATAGGAGAGAGGACAAAGAGCAGGATTTTGTAGGGACCAAGGAAACCTTGGTAGATGTGGTGGGGGGAGTCAGGAAAGCTGTCGAGATGATGGGAACAGAGAGCTCAAGGGTTGATGTCACTTGTACCTCACTCTTACGTGATATAAATGGAATGGCTCGTTTGGTTTCCTTTTCAAAGGAAAGCTAATGTAAAATTACATGGAAATTTGAGGGGAGAGATGGAATCAGGTGTTATTTCTGTCTGGCAGTGATTACGTACAGATCATTTACACCCAGGAGTCCTGAGCCCAGGCAGGCCACTGCTGCTGGCTTTACTGTTGTTTCCTAAGGGAAGAGAGACCCATGTTGTTGCCTTGCTACCTGCAGAATCCTGTCTGTCTGTCTATCTGTTAGTTGCCATGGATTTGACAAAATGACCAGATTCTAGAAGGTAAATAAGCTCCAACAAATTGTATGAAAACCAGCAGCCTGACAGGGGAAAGAGATGCTTCCAATGCCTGTGCTGGACTAGAGCCTGTAGCCATGCTGCTGGGCAAAGCCCCAGAGGTCAGAGCAGTCCATCCAGCAGGCCAAAAGAATTAAGCAGAAAATGCTGGGAAAGCTGTGTCGTTTTAGAAATGTAACCAAGAGCTCTGAGCTATGTAAAAAAGCTATGTAATGTTAGAGGGAGGTGGGGGAGCCCAGTGATACAGACTGTAGATGAAATTGCCCCTCATAGATGTGGCAAGCTGTGGAAGGGGTGCCATCAAGAGACCCCAGCTGAAAGTATGGTAGTGGAAAGTACAGAACATACAGGAAAAAAGTCCACAGAGAACCCAGTTTCCTCTGCCCTACTGCTCACCAAACGAGGGGTTAATAAGCTTTGGAATATCAGAGACATCCCAGAAGACTGGAAGAGAACTGTGCCCTGTGAATATTTGTAAAGAGCAAACAGAAGACCTGAAAAATTCTAGGCAAAGCAACAAAGAGCTGATATGAGATTCTCCAGTTAATGCCAAGCAGCCTGGTTTGGAGGAAACTAATCTTGCTGCATAAACTTGTTTTGTTCGTGTCAGTCTTTGATGTGACTACAGGTTTGTTTGGGAAAGGTGATGGCTCAGATCTATCCAGGCTTCTGGAAGTGTTAATTTCCCAAAGCATGCTGATAGGAAAAAAAAGCGTTATGCAACATTAACAGAGCAGGAGGTTAAGTGAGCTGGTTAACTCCATTTAACGCCCTGTAAACACAAAGGAGGTCATCCCTGGAAGCCCACCATTGAGTGGCAGTGTTTCTCATGTGGATGCCCAGGAATGAGTCCCGGGTCAGGTATGACTCAACATTTTATTCAGTGCTTGGTGAGCAGATATAGTTCATTCTGACACAATTTACTGAGGGCACAAATATTGTTAGAGTGTTAAAAATAATGAGGATAGGACCAGGACAGAGTGACCTGCCCCTTTCAGTAAGGTGGTCATTCTCATAAAACTTCTTATAAGACTGTTGAGAGCAAATTGTACAGCCACGAACAGGAAAAAAAAAAAAAGCCCATGACTACAGGGAACAACTTCCAGTCCTGAAAAGACGTGCTCCAAAAAAGATATGGGGATTGTAACAGGCAGGAAACTGAACACAGAATCAGCGGTCCAGGCTGCAGCAATGAGTCTGAAGTGATTCCTGTCTGTGTAAGGACAGAAGTGGGGATGGCAACGAGGAGACGATTAAACCTCTCTCTGTGTCTGAGTAAGACAGTTTTCATGCTGGAAAACTGTTCAGTGCTTTATGCTCCATATTTTAAAAATAACTTTGAATCAAAGGTGATCTGAAGGCTGGAGATCTCAGTAATTTAAAGAGGTCAACCTGTTTAATATATCAAAAAGCAGAATGAGACATGACTTGCTTGCAGTATCACTCCTTTCCTGGAGAAAAGTCTACCAAATATTCTGGCAGAGAATAACAAGAGCCAGTCACTGGAGAGTGATTAATCACAGAAACAAACTACCTAGTGAAGTGCAAGATCCTCTCTCTTCTAGAGTCTTTGAATCACAACCAGAGGCCTGTCTGGAAGACAGTTCCTGGTCTGCAGAATCCTGAGGGCTGTGAGAGCAGATCAGAGGAAGAATTATCATGCAGTTACCCTCAAGCAGCTGATAGTGGGCTGATTTTAAGTGTAAGCCCTGTTTGCATTAGCCCAGTACAAACTAAAGGGTTAAAAGCCTTCTGTATCATGTTGGTATCCAAGAGAGTCATGCCAGCCTCCCTTGTCCTTAGAGTGTTTTTGTCTCAGAGTCTGTGTTACACACAGTTGTGAAAAACCGTCTCATGAGATGTGACTCTGCTATGTTTGGAGAGGGACTGGTGAAAAAAAATGTCTTCAGCATTTTGACAAGTTATTTGGATTCTGTGGTGGTGAAGAAAGGAAGAACCCAGAATGAGCCTGTACAGCTCTACAGCTTTAAAGTGGGACAGGGAGCAGAGAGGAAAGAAAGTGGATCTGTAGCACAAAGAGAATGGAGGTTTCTTTCTGTAAAGATCAGAACGAGATCAGAAGAGAGGAATGATGCTAGGGGGTGGTTATAGCTGGGATCAGAAATCCCAAACATTCCGAAATAACAACACAGAACGTCTCCATGTCACAAGATTTATCTTAAAATTATGAAATGTCATACAGACTTGCTTTCATCTGCACTCTTCGCCTCCTACTTTCGGCTCTTTTGGTTACATGAAAATCACATTTCACAGTTTCCCTGTGACCATAAAGATAGGTGTTTGCTTTGTGAGGAAAGCAAAAGCACAGAAGTTACTGCCTCTAGGAGGCTGGGATTTAATTTCAACACCCCGCACTCCAATCTAGGGATGAGGCCAAAGTTTTGCTGAGTTGTGGAGATGTTACCCGTGACTTTTGCACTCGTGAAGACGATGACCTTCTCCTTTGGAGAGCGTAGGATCTGAGTCACTGAAAGGACCTTCTGCTCTTTGCCCTTGATGCAGGATAAAAAAGGAGCAGATAAAAACATGGGGACCCAGCACACAGGAGATAGGAATTGGGGCCAAAGTGGAGAAGGAGACAGAGAGAGCATCATGTAAGCTAGGATGCTCAGGCTGCCAGGCTTTATCTAACTAATAATGAAAGGCAGCAAGCGTGTCAGAGAGTGTGAGAGAAACAGATCGATAGAGAGATAAAACTGAGATGGAAGGAGCTGGCAAGGGGGTGGGGAAGAGAGTAATAAAACACTACAAATCAGCAGGGTTACGTTTGAACCTGATTTGAATGCACCCTGCACTGGTGTAAGTGAAGACAGCAGGTGTGAGGCTACGGTGAATCAGGCCTAAATACAGAAACAGGGAGGGAAAAGCAGGGAGGAGATGGTGCCTTGTCAATATTGCCCTATAACCTGCCTTCACAGCTCTCAGCCAACATTACCTGCCCTGCCTCTCCTTTCATCCTGCTGCATGGAGAAGCCCAAATATTGCTGGCTCTGAGAATACAGACTAATAGACTTTCTTGCCTCCCTGGGTCATCATGATCTTCCTGAAGAAATGCCGGTTGGGTAAAATGTGTCTTGGTCACATTTTACCTGACTTGAGCATAGGAAATGCTCCTTACTGCTTCATTCATTGAGGACCCAGGGTAGCTTCCAACAATGCCCAGAGCCACTGGGTGTGAGGCACTTTCCTAGGAGAGCTCACTGACTGTGCCCATGCTCAGTAACCAGTGGAAGATGATCAGAGAAGTTTCTTTGCTCAGCTTCAGATATTTGAGGCAAAGGAGACCGCGACATCTCAAAGCTAAAATGGTCAGATAAATGAAAATGGTTCACATAAATGAAAATGTGCCCTACAAGAGCAGGACTGAGGATTTTTGGGTGCCCTTCCCTCTCAGGGCCCATGTTTGCTTCTCTGGCCCAGCACTCAGACCTGTTTTGCTCCTTATGCCTGGAATCAGTTTTAAGGGATGTCCACCTAAACTTCGTGGCACGATCATTAACGTTACAAGTTCAGTTTTTCACACTGACCATGGCTGTCCTCACTGTGCCCTCCTTCTGTCAGTAGCCTCGGTGAGAGACCAAACACTAAAGGAGCCCTAGGGACTGAAGTGGATGACCCTGAGCTGTACAAATGAGCTTGGGAGATAACGATCAAACTCCCCAAGGCAGCCAGGGGGTATGTTTTCTAGCTCTGAAATTGTGTTTGGAGCAGAACTGTACCCCAAAGGAGCCTTCTCCATGACTCAGCCACAGCAGCTGTGTGACAAGAACTGGAGTCAAAGCAAGAGAAGAGAGTTGTTGATACTGGCAAGTAAAACCGTAACAAACGTAGACTTTACCCAGATGAAGACTTCAAGATGTTACACTTATTTCAAGATGTTGCACTTACAGAAGTCTGGCAAAGCACAAGTCAACTGCCTTTAATATGTGCTAAACTGATCCAGCTGAAGCCCAGATCTCTTGCTGGCAATCATGTGCTGGAGTGCAAACTTGCCCTGATGGCTCTAAGATTTTAACATCTTAAAACCATGCTACCTGCACAGACTGTATCAGGTTCCCATCAATTTGTTGCCTCTTTTTCTTTCATGGAAAATCATTGTGGGTTTCTGAAGGAGCCAGCCATGAGGAAATTGGTGATGCACTGGAAACTCTTGGCCAAACAGCTTAATACTGCTTATTGAAATGCACGCTGACTGCACCCCTCCCAGTCCCCTCACAACTCACCTCTGCCCACCATGTGATTTATACAAGATGAGAAGGGCTCTGAAGGTGTGGGTGTTTTTTTCGCCAAATGACCCCCAGTTTCTATGCTCTCTCACCTGGCACAGGGAAGCGTGCCCTCAGCAATGACCGCATTGCTGTAACTCATACACCCACCAAGAGGTACTTAAGGTGCACTAGAAACATTTCTGTCCTTGTGGAGCGTTTAAACCATCTTTTTATGGCCATACCCTGCCTGCATCAGGGATGCATTTCTTGACAAGTGCGATGGTTAATGATTCAGCAGATAGTAGTCTTTTTTTTTGTAAAAATTAAAGCAGTAGAGGAGGAGAGGCATGCAGAGATTTAAGAAATGCATAGCTTAAATACATAAGTACGGTGCTTTGCAACATAAGATTTTTACATTTACATATCCCCAAAATAGTGAGATCTTAATGGTGTGAAAGCAAAAACGAGAGCGATGTGTGGGCACACACAAGGTATTCCATGCACTTCTTTTAATTCTGGTGTGGTGCTTATAGAATAGATCATTGAGATGTGAAAAACACCATGCCATATAGTAGTGCATCTGTTTTCTCACCAGTTATTTCAACATTAATCATAGAATCTCAGAATGGTTTGGGTTGGAAGGGACCTTAAAAATCATCTTGTTCCAGCATCCCTGCTGGAGGCAGGGGGGTGTGCTATTAGACCACACTGCTCAGAGCACCATCAATCCTGGCCTTGAGCATTTCCAGGTGTAGGGATGAAGAGCAGATATTCGCCAGACTGGCAAGACCCATAAATACGTGGATGTTCATCTGGCATTGATTGCCTTGTTGGGACACATCTCACCGGGGGAGTTTCGACAGAGGATGGGTCATCAAAAATAAGAGAGCAGTGAGCAGGCGCTGCTGGTGAGCAGGGCAGGGCATGAGAACAGTGCAGAATGGAGCCGAGGGCTGGCTGGTGCCTGGGGACCAGCCCAGCCGGTGGCCGCTGTCTGCCCAGGCAGACCGCAGCCTGTGCCGGCCTGGGGATATGAACGCTGCTACGGCAGGGTGACAAGAGCGGCCGGGAGCGGCCGGGAATGGCCCGGGCTGGCCGGGAATACCCCGGGATGGCCGGGAATAGCTCGGGCTGGCCAGGAATAGCCCGGGCTGGCCGGGAATGGCCCGGGCTGGCCATAGGATGCGGCGGAAGGACGAGGCGGCCGCGGGACGGACGAGGCGCCGCCGCGGCTGGCAACGCTCAGCCCCGCCAGCAGGGGGCGCCCTGGCGGCGGGACTGCGCCGCCGCGCGGCGCCCAGCCCGGCCAATGGGGAAGCGGCGGGGGCGGGACAAGCCGCCGGCTCCGCCAATGGGCGGCGGGTGCGCGTCACACGCGGAAGCGGGCGCCGTGCGCCGGCGGTGTGGGGCGGGTGCGCGGGGCCGGCCGGGGAGCGGCCGGGCCGGGGCTGCGGGGGGCGAGCGAGCGGCCGGGCCGGGCGGGCCGGGCCGGGCCCCGCCATGGCGGCCGAGGGCAAGGTGACGGGGCAGAGCCAGGAGCAGTTCCTGCTGCTGGCCAAGGCGGCCCGCGGCGCCGCGCTCGCCAGCCTGATCCACCAGGTGCTGGAGGCCCCGGGCATCTACGTGTTCGGGGAGCTGCTGGACATGCCCGCCGTCCGCGAGGTGAGAGCCGCCCGCCCCGCGGCCCCGCCGGGCCCTGCCCGGCCCTGCCCGCGGCCCGGCGGCGCCGCCTGACCCTGTGTCCCCGCAGCTGGCTGACAGCGAGTTCTCCCCCGTGTTCCGCCTCCTCACCATCTTCGCCTACGGCACCTACGCGGATTACCTGGGTGAGGCCGGGCCCGAGCCCCCCGGCCCGGGTGGGGATCCCGCGGGGCGGGAAACGCGCGGGGACTCGGGGCGCAGGGGCCTCCCTCCCCCGGCAGCCCCACCATGCAGGCAGGGCTGAGCCCCCGGCCCGACACACGCCCGGTTGTGCTTTGGGTCCCAGACTAGCAGGGTACCTGGTGGACATTGACGCTGCCATTTGCCACCTGTCAAAGAGCATCCTGACAGAGACGTTTCTGAGGGGCCAGGGGAGACACTTGGATATCCATTGGAATGCGCAGACCCACATAAATAACTATGGGACAGCTAGAAAGGCTGAGTTGAGGGCGGCAGGAAGACAGGCTGCCCAGAAAAGGTCGTTTGAGCTGAGAATTGATGGGGATGGCTTGGCAAGACGAAGCACCATTTGGGGGATTGGTGTGCAGACGTCTTAAGAGATGGGTGTGGTACAGATGCTTCTGTGCAGAACTGGGGAACGAGGCATAAATTCTAATATCCCATTCTTTCCCCTGATGACAGCTGAAGCAGCAAACCTCCCTCCCTTGACAGAGGCCCAGAAGAACAAACTGAGGCACCTGTCAGTCGTCACTCTGGCTGCCAAGATCAAGGTAGTGGCCCTGTTTTTCCTTAGTTCTCTTCCCACTGGGATTGTCTGGTGCTAGTTACCATCATGTTTCCACAGTGCATCCCCTACTCGGTGCTGCTGGAGCAGTTGCAACTGAAGAATGTGCGGCAGCTGGAGGACCTGGTGATTGAGGCTGTGTATGCAGATGTGCTGAGAGGGAGCTTGGATCAACGGAACCAGCGCCTGGAGGTGGATTACAGCATTGGGAGGGACATCCGGAGGGAGGAGCTTAGCACCATCACCCGCACATTGCAGGAGTGGTGAGGAGGAAGCCCCCAGTACTAACACCCAAAAAAGATTACAGGAGTGGCCGGTGGCTTCCCTGGATCCTTTGTGTGTTGCTAAGGGTGGGTGGTGTTGGGAGGTGACATACTCGATCCCCTTTCCCATACTCCAGTGGAAAATAATTTTCCAAAAATAATTCCCCTCTTTGTGTCTGGAGGGGTGATGGGGACGTAGCAGCCTTTGCACAGCGCTGGCTGCTGGCAGGAAGCTTCCTGGGTGTTTATCTGTAGTTCTTAACCCAGCATGGCTTTGCTACCTGTCCCCCTCCCAGATAATAACATAATTCCCTGTGTTATTACATCAGACTCCTGCCCCTGTATCTTCCCTGCCTGGCATAGCTGTTGCCTCCCAGTGTTTTTGGAGTTGAAATCTGTTGTCTGTCACGTTTGTCTCTGTGCTGTGCCAATTCCCTGGCCTGTTCAGTGGTGTGTCTCCTCTCCAGGTGCCAGGGCTGCGAGGTTGTGCTGTCGGGCATCGAGGAGCAGGTCAGCAGGGCCAACCAGCACAAGGAGCAGCAGCTGGCCCTGAAGCAGCAGATCGAGAGCGAGGTGAGTGCGTGCAGCAGGGAGCAGCCAAAGGCCCCTGCCTTAAAACAGCTAGAGCCACTATTCTGTGGTTGTTACAGTCTTGCTGAAGTGAGGCATTGCCTTTTCCCTAGGCCAGACCCCCCAGGGACTTGTGCCTGAAGAGGAGTCCTAAATCAGCTTAATACTCCTCTGCAGTGCAGGGGTCTGGACAGATGTTGGCTCTTTTGCTTGATGGGAGCCTGCAGCTCTTAGCTCCAGGGCTTCCTTTAGAAACAAATTTAAAAAAACTCAAAGTGCAACTAAAAAAATCCACAGCCAAAAAATCTCCAGCTTTGGGAAACCCATTGGCTCTTGCTTTGCTGCTGTTGCAGGTGGCAAACCTGAAGAAGACCATTAAAGTGACAACAGCAGCCGCTGCAGCAGCCACGTCCCAGGACCCAGAGCAGCACCTCACGGAGCTCCGGGAGCCGGCCCCTGGCACCAACCAGCGCCAGGCCAGCAAGAAAACCTCCAAAGCCAAGGGGTGAGCAGTGTGTGGGGGAGCATCAGTGCACTTTTCTCTGTGCACTTAGGAAGGAAGTGAGATATGAACCACTTTGAACTTTTATTTTTCTTTTTTTTTTTTCCCTGTGCCTGCAGGCTCCGGGGCAGCACGAAGATTTGGTCTAAGTCAAACTAGCTGGATCTCCCTTCACAACTGGGAGGGTGAGAGGAAGAGATCTGGGGGATGGAGGGGTAGCAGGGGCCCCAAGTGTGATGCTTCTGAGCTCTTCTCCGAGATCCATCTTGCCAGCTAACTCTGCTGCATGTCTGTTCTCTTTTCTTTCTCCTTTACCGACCTTGCAGGCAGCGTCTCCCTCCTTTTCATCGCAGCATTTCACACTCTGAGCTTCAGGTTGTACACTTTGCTGTTTCCCCAACCGCTCAAGCCCCTGGCGCCACGGCCACGTGTTTCTCTCTTTTCTGTCTCCCTGTCTTTTGACAGGTCAATTTCAGGAGCCATAAAGGTGTGACAGTCACCTTGGCACCCCCAGGGCATCACAAAGGCTTGGGAAGAGGGTGCTGGTGCGCAGCAGTTGTTCTGGCTCCATGAAACCCCCTGGGATACTTTGCTCCAGGACACCGTCTTTGATTGTTTAATCTTTGTTTTGCTAGGTGGGAGGGTAGTTTTTGAAGGGATTCTTTTAAAAAATATACAAATATATTATAAATATATATAAAACAATAAAAATATAGATCTATGGACATATCTATACAAACCTGCGCTCCTGTGGGTGGCATCTCTTTGCCTTGTACACCAGTTCTGGAGGTTCCAAAATAAGCTGTGATATTAAGAGCCTTTGTCCCATTTTGGGGTGGGATATCCTCAAAATACTAGGTTCCCTTCTCAAAGGTAGTGCCACAGTATCTCTGTTGGGATGAGAGTCCATAAAACAGAAATTAATCATAAATCTTATTTAAAGTGTTCCTTGTGTGGTTGATTTTCCTCTAGACTCTTCAAAAGGTGATTTTCAGGTAGTCTCAGAGGAAGGTGCAGAGACTGAAGGAACAGTCCTTATTTGTGTCAGTACTGTGTGTCTTGTGATCCTGGACAGAATGGAAAGTGATGTGGGGACTTGCCTGACAGGTGGAGGTAACAGAGTCAATGCCCACATGTGTGAGTTCTCACAGGATAGATGCTGCACAAGCTGTTCTTGGGTGGTGGTGATGTCTGGTTGGAAAAAAAAATCCAAATCAGTGAAAGTGACTCCTGTGAGATGCCCAGGAAAAAATCTAACTCAGATTCTTCAAAGGATGCCTCCTCAGGGCTGGCTTGGAGCCGAGTCAGATGGGTGTCAGTGTCACACTGCCTCTCCATGACATGTAGCTGATGTAAATGTAAATTGACACCGTGACTCCCACCCCTGCTTGGTTCTGCGCCTTGTGCCAAGACTAAAATTTGATTCCCTGAACCTGTGTTTCTGTGTGTGAGCAAAGCATGGAAAAAAATAATCCAGTGAAGGGAAGCTGGGAGCTTTGTCTCCATGGGGCCTTGTTGGGTTCACTGGCTGGGGTGGGTTTTCTCCTGGGTCAGCTCCCTGTGCAGACAGGTGAGAGCTGGAGCCAAGGCAGTGTAGGTGTGAAGGGGAGGCGGGTGAGTCTGTGTTGTTTCGGTGGTAACAAGGTGCCATTTCAGATCTCAAACCCCACAAAAGGCAGGTTTAATGCAATATCCCTGCTTTGCTAATTCCAGGCTACTGTAATACAGCCCTGACTGTCAGTGGGAAAGCCCTGTCACCCGAAGCCAAGAGCTCCTAAAACTCCCCAGCAGCTTTCTTTGTTCCTCTGTGTGTGGTCACAGGGCTGGGCGCACCAGCTGGCTGTGCTGGGGACAGGGCTATGCCAGCTCTCCTGGGGTGATGGCTCTCACTGGCTGGTGTCTCCCAAGAGCTCAGGCAGCCCCACACCTTCCCCCCTCCTGTTGCACAGGGCATCGAGCACCTTGGCTGTAGTTGCCTGGCCCAGAAGTGCCAAGTGGGAGAGTTTTGGTATGAAGTTGTCCAGATGGGAGACAGATCTGGCTGCTGGAACACATGAGGGGATAGCTGGACCTGGGTTGTGTATGCCCACCTAGAGAGGCCTACTGAATTTGAGAGTTTCCCTGATGAATCCTGTTCTCCATAAATTGTTGGGAGGGATTGTGATAAAGCTTCCAGCTTTTGTTTAAATCACCTGAGCCTTCTTCCCTCTGCGTCACATCACCTTCATCTGTCTCTGTCAGGGAGCAGAGGCACTGCACTTGCTGTGTTTGTGATTGTCTGCAGGAACAATAATGTCCATATGTATGGGAGCTTCAGCTCCCTGGGAAGGGCTGCTCTGGAGCCCAGGTGCCAACTGGGGAGGAGATACCTGTCAAGCACCTGCCACATGTCTGGCACCTCACACCCTTTGAAGGATTTGCTGCTTGCAAAGCCATTGGGGTGTGATGAGAATGGGTTGGGAGGGAGCTGAGCAGCCGGACACAGCACGTGTCCTAACAGCCACTGGCTGGCGTCCAGCAGGAGCTGGGCTGGAGCAGTGTCACCTCCAGGGAGAGCTGAAGTTACCAGTACTGCAGGAAGATATTTGTGTCCCACAAGAACCTGCTGCTTAGGAGGAGCAGCTGTAACAGCTCCTTGCCCTGAGTGTCTCATCTTCTCTCTGGTCTGTTGGGCTTTGCTATCTTTAACCAAACTGTGGCTATTAGACACAAAGGCTCTGTTTCAATGCCCTGAATCCAGTTTAAATCCAGGCTGCAGATCCCACGAGTAGAGTTGGAAGGCAGCACTGAGAGTTGCAGGCTGGCTGTGTGTGACAGCGCTCGTGTGATGCCCTGTGCAGCAAGGGCTGGGCAGAGCAGTGCCCGAGCTCTGTGCCACACGCTGCCATCCGCCTTGGGAGCACCAATTCCCCATGTGGGTGACAGCAGCCAGTGTGTGGACCAGCGTGGGACTGGTGGGGCTCACCACTCCAGCCCCAGGCTGTGCTGAGGCCCCACACTTGGATCCTCACAGCTCAGTCCCAGCTGGCACAAGTCCTTGTGCCATAACTTTGTTACATGAGAGCCCACTCCTCACCGTGTCCCAGGGTCAGCTCATCCTCTGGGAGCAGCATTTGCCATAGATTGGCTTTGCTCCCCCTCCCCATTTGCCTGTATCCCCCTCTCAAGGCTGGCTGTGTTATGGATTTTAGGAGAGTTTGGGATTAAACACAGCTCTGAAAGTCTTCCATTTTGTTTACTTTTCAAAGGGAGCACCTTTTAAGACCTCCATTAAGAAAAGGAAAGCTGGAGGTAGCACATAAAATTACTTCAGACCTTTGGTAGGACTGAAAAATAAATGAGAGGGTTGCAGTGCAGAATGAAAGTATTGCTGCAAATTGCCTTGCTGGATGGCAAGCAGAGGGCAGGAGCATAGGTTTGCCTTTGCCCTTCACCTGAAAACCATGGGTTTTATTTTTCTGCTCGCTTCAGCCGTGACTCTGAATTTCAGTTGGAGAAGATGTGAAGATTAATTAATTAGTTAACATTTATAAATCACTTTGAAGATGGCAAGAGTGAGGTAAGTACTGAGCATTATAAGTTTTCATTATAAAATGTCTTTATGTTTTAACCCATTTTTTTCCAAAGAAAAGACCTGAGTAGAGGAAAACAGAAATACCTGGACACGTTAGGCTCTGCAAAGGAATCAGGTTTAGGGGACTGTAGAAGAGGGTGCAGAGAAATGTCCATCCCAAAATGAGGAGCAGGAGATCTGCCATCCCCAGCACAGAAAGTCTAATAGCTCTTGCACAGTGATTCACTGCAAACCCTCTTTGCGTACCTTTCACGTGGGTTCAGAAAAGGGATGAGGTAGGAGAGGACCTGAATTGCTCTATCACTGATGTCCAACTTTTGCCAGCCACCTCTAGCTGCCCTGTGGCAAGAGGTAATCAGGGATTGGGGTTAATGTTTGTAATTATTGCACTCTTGGGACACAATTTCCTCTGGGGAGCTTGCTGCTCCCCCTCTTGAAGGTGGTGAAGGTGCTGGGCAGCTGCTGCCAGCAGCTTGGCTTCTGCAGCAGTGCCCATCTGTACCTGGAGAGTGGGGAGAAGTGTCACAGCTGGGCAGACACCCTGCAGGGCTTCTCTAAGGTACTCCCCATCCTGCACTGCTCCGTGCCAAGGTACCTCTGGAGTCAGAGATGGTCTTTGTGTGCTCAGAAGGAGTCAATATTTTCTTTACTGGGGTTGCTGAGGCTGCCCTTGCCTCTGTTCTCCAGAGGAGACCTTTGGCAGGGTGCTTTGTTCCCTGAACAATGATGGGCTGGTGTGGACCCACCAAAGGAGGCTGTTACACATTACCAAGCCTCCTTTGCATCACTGACACTGGCTGGGGGGCACATCTCTGGATGGACAGCAGGTTTCCTCAGGCCTTTCTGGGGCAGCAGGGAAGATGGCAGCCCTGCCCAGGAGCAGGACATGTGCCCACCACCTGCATCCATCCTCCTGTGAACTCCTGGGGCCAGCTGAGGAGTGGTGCTGCAGAGGCCATAGCCATGCCAGCCATATTGTATCTGCTGCTCTGCAGGGTGATGATGCATCTGTGTGGTCCCCAGAGCTCCCTGCAGGGATGCCTTGCCTCTCCTCCACCAGGGTGCTCCTCTGAAGGCCCTTTGTGCCAGGTGGGTGCCTGCAGTCTGGTCTCTGGGGAGAGCTGGCACAGATGGTGTGTGTCCCCCTCTGCTGCCCATGGGGCTGTACCTCTTTACAAAGACTCCCCTAACAGCAGCCACTGAGGGCTGTGCCTGCTGCTTGCCACAGCTGAACCATCCTTCCTGGGATGGGGCCCTGCCTCTGCAGGATTCTGATGCAGAGCAAGGTAGAGTAGTCAGAAGAATCTCACAGCTCATGTCAGCTGCTGCAAATGTGTCTCTCAGATCTCTGACATCCTTCTTGCCTCCTTTGTATGCCCTGGAATAGCTGCTCATTTTCCTTCTGTGACCCCTTTCCCTTTTTGCCATCCTCTCCGTGGGAGTCTGTGTTCCCACCTGCAGGGCTCTTCTTTCTTCATCCCTTTTCCTAGTACAAGTCACTGCTTAGCGGAAATACTCATATAAAAACCACCTGTTTTCTCTGCTGGTTCCACAGGCACCCCATCTTTTGGGTGTTTTTCTCTCATCTTCTGCAGTTTTCCAGAAGCATCCCTCTTGATCCAGTGTGGAACTAGGCTGGACTATTGTCTGCCTCCTCTGCTGGTGGCAGGCTCTTCTCCTGCCAAGGAAAGGAGTTCATTTGCAAAAATTCTTTGTGCTGTGTGCAATTATATTCCTGTTGTGATGAATTCAATAGGCAGCAAAATGTCAGCTGGATTCGAGAGCTGTGACACTTTTACAGTAGCAAGAATGTTCAGAATTCCTGTAGCACTTGTGCACATGTTAAAAACTGCCCTGCACCCTCCTGTTCTGAGGACAAGTAAAGCCCCAGCCCCTTCAGATCAGGAGAAAATGTTTCTGGGGAGGCTTTGCCTGTATCTGCCTCTGAAGCATTTAGCACTGGTTTCAGGATGTGGGAAGATGGATGATCTCTTTGGTGGGAGCAAAAGCAAGGAGGCTCCTGGTGACCGAGTGTGATCTCTCACCACTGTGGTCTCACAATCCCTTGCAAAAGCTTCTCAGGTGCTAACCCCAAATTGGTAAATTTTATAGTCCCCACTGGTGCCCTTGGCAGGCTGCCCCAGAACCCAACTGCTGTAGTGGTTTAAAGTTTTTTAATTTCCAGCTTAAGTGAATTCACAGCTAGTTGATATTCTCTTGTGCCTGTGCCAGCCTGGCTCTAGCTGAAGCTGTTCTTCCTCCCTGGTGTTTATTTCCCTTGAGAACAGACTTCACTTTGCTTAACTAACCAAATCAGCCCCCTCATGCACCGTGAGCTCTCCTTACTCTCTTACTTGCTCTTCAAATAGAGTGCAAAAATGCTCTCTTACCTGCACTTCAATTTAGGCTTTCTTGGCTAGAAATGAGCACAGTTCTCTTTCACAGGTGAAGTCTGATCAGCATCTCTCAGAGGCACAGTAACACACACCTATAACTACCAGAAATGCCTCCTGGATTGCATGTCTTCTCCTCTGGTCATCCTGAGTATTTCTTCTTTTCTGATGGTTATAATCAGAAAAGCTCCAGTTTATAGCCAAAATCTTGATTTTAGGTCCTATGCTCCTTTTCCCTTTCACTCTGTGCTACCAACTTTAGCCCTTTTGCTGTTACTGACACCTTCAAGGCCACCTATGTCCTCCTGTGTGATACCCTCACTCAATTTGGCAGTGTTGATGGGATTTATTTATTTACTCAAGCATTTGTTCTTTTGCAATCTTTGTTCTCCTTTTCTGTCATTAGTAAGGGATGGAAATGGTGAGGCTAGTGTCTGATCTCCCATTTTACCTCTGGACATTACATCACCAGCAGCTGGAGACAGGTAGTGTCTGTTCTATTTC
Source organism: Camarhynchus parvulus (assembly GCF_901933205.1). NCBI lineage: Eukaryota > Metazoa > Chordata > Aves > Passeriformes > Thraupidae > Camarhynchus > Camarhynchus parvulus. The sequence continues at coordinate 88,436,159 of NC_044571.1, read as the reverse complement.
CCTTCCTTTTATTACCTTTTCCCACCATGCTAAGTTTGTATTAAGTGCCCTCAGGATTTAAAAAGCCATCCAGATGTGAGGAGATGGTGGAAGTAATAATAACCAAAGTGAACTTTCCCCATGGAAACAGTTTTTGAAGTGTTGTCTTTAAAAAGGAAAATTCCCAGGAGGGAAAAAAATCCCAGTTACATTTAAGACAGGGCTGAAATATAAAATCAAGTCAATTTTTTAGAGTGTTATGGAAAGTAAAAAAATACTGCAAATCAAACAAATCAGTTTTAAGTTATACACCAGATTGAGGTCTATTTTAAATCCTTTTGTTCTCCAGCACTGGAGCCTGTAGGATTTTACATTCCAGCCCCATGGCAGTGCCTGTTTGTTTCCTGAGCAAACCATTGTGCCCAGAGAGAGCTCCGTTTCCTGCAGCTCTTTGTGGTCCCACCTGCTTTGAAGCCCTTGTCAAGTCAAAAGGTCTCTTTTTGCCCTTCCCACCTTTCCCTTCTGTCTAGCCCTGTGCCAGTCTGTTTCCCTCTCCTACTCACAGATTTTTGAAGGCCCAAGGGCCTGGTATAATCCCATTGCTTGGCTTCTCAAGTGGCCAAGAACTCCCTCACCCCATTCCTGTGCCCACTACCCAAATTCTTTTTGGGGTTTGGAGTAAGGGGAGCTGGGAAACGGAGGTGTGCTCTACTGCTCTGACAAGGTCTGCATTCACTCCCAGTTCCATGGTGAGGTCGCTGCAGGTTTTCTGCTGGGCTGAAGAGCCCTCTGCTGTCAGAAGCTTCATTCCCGTTTAGGTAACGCCAGCCTGTGCTCCAGTGGAGTGAACTCAGACACAGGAGTTCAGCTCATGTTAGCCTATAGTGCTGGGCAGTGTTTCCAGGCTTCAAGTCATCCTTGTTTCAACCTTCTTGAGTCTCCTTTGGTTTCCTTTTTACTGTCCAATACCCAGATTTCCCACAACTGGTTCACTACTCTGATATACCAAATTGATCAGAGGGATGGAGCACCTCTTCTACAAAGAAAGGCTGAGAAAATTTATTAATGAGAATGTGGGTTGTTCAGTCTGGAGAAGAGAAGGTTCTGGGGTGACCTAATTGCAGCCTTCCAGTACCTGAAGGGACCCTACAAGAAAGATGGAGAAAGACTATTTACAAGAGCATGTAGTTGCAGGAGAAGGGGGATGGCTTCAAACAGAAAGAGAGCATGTTTGTGCTGGATATGAGGATGAAATCCTTTACTGTGATGATGGTGAGGCACTGGCACAGGTTGCCCAGAGAAGCTGTTGGTGCCCCATCCCTGGCAGTGGTCAAGGCCAGGTTGGATGGAGCTCTGAGCCACCTGGTCTAGAGGAAGTGTCCCTGCCCATGGCAGAGGGGCTGGAACTGGATGATCTTTAAGGTCCCCTCCAACCCAAACCATTCTGTGATTCTTCAAAGGGGAGAATTTTTACCTCTGCTCTTGGTGAACACAGGCTAATGCACCCCAGTGTAACCCATCAGCACAGAGGAAGAATTATGCAAGTACCATTCATTTCCTTGGTTGTCTTCCAATCTCAATTCCTTTTGGAGTTCTCCATCTTGAAAGAGCACAGACTATGTTTATGTCCCTGGGTGAATGTCTTTTCTGCATTCAGTGCAGCCAAAAATACCTACTGTTTATAAATAAACACACCAATAGTTACTGACTGTTCAGTACATCTCATCTTTTTCCAACATTTATTACATCCATTGTTCTTGGGATTCTCTGAAAGCTTCATCAGCACTGGTTTAATACCTTCTTTCAGATCATTAATCAAGTTACTAATGAGCATTAGTTTCACAACAACATCCTACTGGAAATAATTTCATATTCTACACTCTTTTTTCCCCCTCATTACTTGAAATCTATCAGTGAACTAAAATTTATAATATTGGCCTTTTTGTTGTTTTAATAATTACTAACTTGTTTTACTTCAGAACACAGTCTTGTGTGGCCAGATAAAATGCTTTGTCCTGTTGCAACCTCTGACTCTGGGTTGCTGTAGTGCCTTTGTTAACCCAACCCATAATTTAATCAGAAATTATCACAGTTGTTAGACAGGAACAATTTTGAGAAGTGAGATCACATATTATAAACACTGAGACATAAATGCTTATTTTTAAATTTAATGCATTTTACATCTCTTATCTTGATTTAATGTCAGTTTGCCTGGTTTACAGGTGTGGATATCATCTCATTTTTTATTTACAAGTATTGACACCAGCTTAACTTTCCCCCAGTATTCTACAATTCTTTCTCCCCAGTATTCTACAATTCCCCCAGAATTTTACAATACCTCAAAAAGTACAGTGAAAGGTGCACAGACCTTCAGGGCTACCCACAAAAATATGTAAGGACAAAGCTTCCACTAGCCCTAATGGTTTTTATTTTTAAGATATATTTTTAATTATGGAAAACTGAATATACAACCAACAAAATCACCTAAGTTTCTGGTTTATTTGTGTGTAGCTAGTGCATTCCCCTCCAAGGTTATACTATCCATCTTCCCACTAGTGTTTCCAGCCTATCTTCACCTCATTCTACCCCCCTCCCCTTCCCTCTGTCTCTTTAAAGCATGTCAGGCCCCTCTGTCTCACTTCAGGTGTCCTGCTTGCTCCTTAAGAAGATGCAGTAGTACCACTCAACTGCCCTGTTTTGGTGCTTCAATTTGTCCAATTTGAAGGTGACAGCTATGGGAGAAGGAGCAAGAAGGGATTTTGTCTTCCTTGGATGGATATGGGTGACTTGGAACCACATCCTGCCCATCTGAAAGAAATACTGTTTGATTTTCATGTTGAGAACATCCAGCCTTCTCTTTCTCCATCTTGCTGGCACAGCAGATTTTCTGTTGTGACATTTCAGAAATGGAAGAGTCTCATCCCAGCCCTTCCTGTGCCTTGATACAGGAGGTAGATTGCTTTTAAGGGCAAACCATTTCACTTGAAACTGTAACTCATTGGAAAAAATGAACCCCAGCTAGATGTGTTCCCTTCTTTGGAGAAAACCCTCCTGCTTTCTGAAGCCAGAAGCGCTCATGTCAGCCTGGGCCAGGCAAAGGACTCACCCTCTCAATACACTTCCCCTATGTCTGGTTTGGGATCTCTAAAATTCTCCCTTGGGCTCTCGCCTTAACAACTTCTCCTCTCACTGAAGCTTTTCCCATATTCCCAGACCACCAGTGCCCTGCTGTCCCTGGAGGAGGCTGAGACCTTGGGAATGACTGCGCAGCACTCAGCAAGGCTCAGACAGCCAGGTAAATCTCCCTCCCACTGCCGAGTGGAAGAGCAACAAGGGTCCTACCTAAATCTGTAATCAGGACAGCACCCAACAGGGAGCAAAGGCTGAATCCAGATAAAGGGATTTGGGATTAGATCAAGATTAGGAAATCCATGCCCAAAGAGGAATGGATCCTCACGATCAAAGGTCAATGCTAATCCCCACCACGGCCACCTTCCTGTTGTTGTAGACAGGTAGAAGAATTATAAAAGAAAGGTCTCATAAAATCAGGCCTGCTCTGTTAAATTAATAGCTAGCCTGTCATTTCTTCTAAGTGCAGCTAAGTAATTTGCAAGTTCCCATGTGAAAACAATCTTGGTATGAGAGCTCGTTAACACAACAACTTATTCTTGAGTGAAAAACAACTAGCACCTGCATAAACAGTAAGATCTGTCTCATGAGAATCAGGAGAAAAAATATGTAAACTAACTATAAAGTTTGATAGACATGCAAAATACCATGTACTGACCAATGAACTAAGTGTGAATGTCTTGTCCACCACTAAGATCTGACACACTGCCTTCTGATAATCCTATAAAAGATGACCTATACAATAAATCCACATAAAATATGACCTATACAATAAAGATTTGGCTTTTCTGCATGAAGAAACTGAGTCCTGTCTGCTTATTAATGCAACACCTGTTCTCCATCTCAAACATCACCTCAAAACCTGGCCAGGACCTGGCAGCTGGTTACTGCCACCATCTCCATGCTGTGAGCACCTTTCTGAGCTCAGCTGGTTCTTCACTGGATCAAAGCACCAGGTGCCACACCTTGCACTTGCTCAAGAGTGCCAGAGATGAGGGCTGCTGTTGCAGTGCCTTCTTTCACAGTCTGGCAACCCCAAGATGACTTCCAAGAAACCTCTCCTAAGCCCTGCTTTTTTCTGTGGAGCTCCTCCTTCAGCCTTGCTCTCTTCAGAGCTTGCTTTGACTCTGACACCTCCAGAAAGTCACTCCACTGCCAGGGACAGCAGGCTGCTGTCTTTGAAGTCCCTTCCAAACCAAACTATTCTATGACTCCTACTGGGGTTTCCCATGGGACAAAACAGCACGGGGAAGTGGGCTCCAGCCAGCTCTGTTCTGCACTTCCTTGAAGGGTGGAACCCTGCTAACTCTGCCCTGAGCTTCCAAAGGATGCTTCATCCTTTTCTCAGGGCAGGACAGTCAGTCCCCAGCAAGGTGTGTCTCTGTTAGTGCACACATGTACAACAGAGAGATACACCACAAGATCCCAGCACACCACTTCCAAGTGTAAGTCATGAATTGATTTCCTGCCTTCTGTTCCAAATAAACTGATGAAAAGGTTTGTGTAAGAGTGTGTGCCAGAGCACAAAACTGGCCAAGAACCCAGGAGATTTTCCCTGGTCCTATATTCCTAATGCCTCTCAACTTTCATCTAATACTGAAGTTAAGGAAAGGTCATTCATACCGTCAGCCAGGGTTGCAGTGATATAATAAGAAAATAATGGAAATATTCCCTGTCTGTGCAGGAACCCCAGAGGCCCAATTCAGGGCTGCACAGCTGACCAGGCCGCAAGAAAGACCAACCAATTTCCCTTGAGTGCACAGCAAAACTACAGCAATTAGAGGGCATTTTCTGCAAATGGTGAGTTCTTGGGTCTTCTTTCACAATTTCCACGTTGAGCATCATCTCACTCTGTGACTACATGGGAAGGGTGTTAGGCTATTTTCTATAAGAAAACAAATTTCACACCAAGTTTCTCCTCAGCAATTTTCCAAGGATGTGAAAGAGGTTGGTTAATTCCACAGCAGGCACAATTAGGTCAGCTGAAGGTAAAGACTGATCCACCAATATTTTACAGTTTGTTTCTTTATTCAGTAAACATCTAGTTACAAGTTTCACAAATTAAAAAAGTGGGGGAGCTGACGGAAGAGGGGTCAGGGGGCCCACAGGCTGATCGAGCTGTTGTTCTGCTCCTCCCTTCTCCAATGCACACATCCTTCTGCTCCTCCAGAGACGCACTGAGGAGCAGCAGGGGAATTGAAGCCTCTGTCCCGGTGAGGGGACTGACAGGGGGTTCGAGCAGAATTCCCTCACATTCCTTTCAGAGGGGACTAAACACAAACTTCAGAACCAGCCCAACCCAGCACAGAAAGAGTGGAAAGGATGGAAGAGGCAAGGTGGTAGCTCCTCATGCCCAGCACTACTGGCAGAAAGAACAGAGCCCAGGGACAGCAGAGAGGGAATGGGCAATTAATGTGTTCCTTGCACATCAGTGAGATTCCCCATGCCCCACTGCAGCACCCAAATGGGGTGAACTAGAGCAATGCAGAAGATTAGTTGCTTTGTTTCAATTCTTAAGTGGGAGGGAGGTTAATACTAAATTTGAGGAGGGTCCAAGTGGTGCTTTGAAGGGGCTTCAGAGTTTCACTGTCTGTACCTGGCAGGAAAGGGAACAGAAGACATAAACAGAATAAGTGGTGCCTAGAAAGCAGAAGACAGATGAAGACATGTTTAAACCTGATGTCTAGACATCAAAAAGGGGGAAATGTCCCTTTTCAAGCACTAGATCATGTCCTAGTGAGCCCTATTCAAAGCACAGGAGAGCAGACACTTGCACTTACTTATATTTCAAACTGGATGGACAGCAAATGGTCTCTAGGTTCCACAAAATGACAATATAAACACTCCACAGATTGCAATCCTACATCACATCGTGCTATTTCAGCCATCAGTTAAGGCTGATACCACAGGTCTTTTGTTCATGACAAAGCTAACTTAAAACAGCTTCCATCTTCTCCAAATTCACACCTTCCCCTGCTCTCTCAAAGCGGGAAAATACCTTTGCAACTGAAACTTCAAAATAATGTAAAATTAGGGCAAGGAAAAAAAATAACCCTATGGCTAAGAGGCAACCACACAGCAGAAGATGAGGAAGGAAAACTTGTAAGAGACTTGTTAAGACTTACAAGAGCGTGTAGGCAGGTTTGGGGGTGGCCCCGCTGCACCCCCCACAAGGTCTGCTCCGAGTTCACCAGTCGTACCGGCGGGACTGTCTGGAGGGAGAATCCTCGGGGCCCTGGATGGCCAGACGAGTCCCTTCGGCCCGCCGGCCGCCGCTGCCGTCGTGGCGCCGGTAATCCAGGCCCCGCTGCGGCCGGAACCGCGAGGTCTCTCGCCGCCACTCGTCGTCAAACGCGGCCGCGTCACCTGCCAGGGACACACCCGGCTCAGGGGGGGAGAGCAGCACCTGGCTTGGCTGGCAGGAGGAGGAGGATACGGGCATTACTCACTTTCATCCATGTTGATGTAGTCCTGCCTCTCCTCCTGGTCACCTGTGCGATGGTTCCGGGAGCGCTGCATGATGTGAGCCCTGTCCCTGATGTGGTGTCCGATGGACATCTGCTCCAAGCCACTGTCCGAGTCCCTTACGGTTCGTCTCGTCTCACGGATCTGGGGGCAGGTTCCCAAGTGGAATCAACATTTTCATTCCTTCTCCCAGGCCCCTAAGGCACCCTGATTCCTGCCTCCAGTATTTTGGCCAATTTGCACTGCCACCACTCCCAGGATGTCAGACACAACATTACAAAGAGGGAAGAATGGATTCCCCACTGCCAGCTCTTCCCATTTCCTCCCAGGGGCCCTTGGCACGGTTCAGCGAGTCACAAGAGCACAATGTGCTCCTCGAACTGCAGCTGACTGAGAAGCCAAAGTGCTGCAGGTGGCCACCCACAAAGGCACCAAACGAAGCCTCCCCTCACACAGCAAAGCCAGCAGCCTCCTCCTTACCCCGCCAGGTGCTGAACGCATCTCTGAGGTCTCCTGATAGACTTTGGGCCCATCACCCAGGTTGGAATAAGAGATGACAGTTGAGGAGGTAAATGTCTGGCAGTTAGCACCACTTGTCATATGCTCCTGCAAGAAGGAATGGGGAATGGTGGAAAGAAGGGATGGCAGGGAAGAAGAGATGGCATTTAATTCCCTCGCTACAACGAAGTAAGAAGTTACAATTAGATGAACATAATCCCCATGGGTCTCTTTTTCTGGAGAATACACCTTCCTGTTAAATTAATACTTATTTCTTGCTAAACATGTCCACCCACACACTTCCTTCCTCACCCCTCTCCTCTCCCTGCACTCAGGAGCAAGCTCCGTCACTGACTCCCAGTGATGAAGCAAAGCTTACAGCCTCTGCCACCTTGGCAGGTGTGGCTCAGTCCATCTCAAGCAGCACAGTAAGATAAGAGCTGGGATGGAAGAAGAATCCTCAGCACTCTTCTCAATACAGAACGGGTCATGGAGGGTTCTTACCATGTTTCCAATCATGTCGTTCATCATCCCAAACATATCTATGAAGCCACCTGCCTGATAAAAAGGAAAAGAGAAAACAAGAGTAGTCAGTCTGGGAAGGGACATGAGGAAAGAACAACACACTGTCTGCAAAAGAACCTGCTGCCTAAGAAGAATGTTGATTTTTTTTTCCACATTCTTTCAGTAGCGCAGAAAACACAACCAAAACAGAATTTGGGGCTGCTGCTCTCTCCATTCTCTCAAGATGCATTGCCCAATGTTCTGGCAAAGGTTGTTCTTTTACTTTGGATCCAACTGTCAACGCACTGGGGTTTGTGAGCTTGGGGACTCAGCAACATTAGGAGAAGAAATCTCAGCATGTTCACTAACAGTGATCATAAGAAAATTTTCACCGATTGTTTTCTTTCTAGCATAACAACAAATTTGCTTACTTTCCCCTACAAACACCTGCCTTTTCCATCCTGCAAACCTGCATGCTGCAGTAACACCCTGGGCCAGCAGGTCTCACAGGTTAATTGTGCAATATGTAAACAAAATTACAATGTCAGCTCAAACTTGCTGATTTCTTTTTTTTTTTGTTTCCTCGAGTAGCCTCTTGTTCTCGTTTCCAGCAGAGCAGTACTCACACACAATGTTATTATGCTTTGAAGTCTATGTGTTTGTAGTCTTATTAATCCTCCTCTGAGCTACAAAAATTCCGGGACGCTGGAGTCTCTTTCATTGAGGCAATTCTGCAGAGCAAGACAGCTGAAGCTGCTGCATCTGGAATAACCTATTTCCACTGTGTTATTTCGGTGGAAGACGGAGATCAGGACTCTCCGAGCATGGTGCTCTCACGTACACACAGCCATTCTCAGCCCTGTTCACCTGAAGAATTCTGCTGGCTTCTCCAGCCTCCACCACTGGCAAAGGAGGTGCAATAATCCTCTCTGCCTACTGATGGCCAAGTCCTTTCCTCACATCCTCACAGCTCCTCCATCACCTCCAGATCTGCAGCTTCTTTTCAGACATATGAGGTCATTAAGGGACTACCTGCTCTTCCCAGATATTAACTGTCCCAATTCCCATGAAATACTGTGCTATAACAGCTTTATGACTTTTCTCTGGTCAAGGTGCAAATACAACCTCCACATACACACAGATGAGACTCTCTCTTCAAAAACAGCTCACGGACAGGATTAAAACATTAGAGGGGAAACAAGGTAAAGGCCTGAAGTCATAAAGCAACTCAATGAGAGGTGCAGGAGAAACCAGATGCTTCCAGTTTCAGTTCAACACCTTCATCTCTATTCCATTTACTATAAATCTAAAGCTCATCCTGGTCTCCTCAGACATTCCCATCCTCCCTACCTGCTAGGATAGCAGGTCAGGCTCACAGATGGCTACATTTTAGCACTGGTTGCACACAGTGCTGATGAATCTCGGTATGGAGCCACTACTTGGAAAGCCTCTAATCTGACCCAGAAAAACAGAAAACTTACCATGCCGAACATCCCAAAGGGTGAAACAGCTCCTGCCTGCCAGGAGAACAGAAAAACAGACCAGAAAATGACTTTGCAGCAGCCAAACACTAGATCCTCATCAGAACACAGTAATCCTACTCAGAAACAGAACTGGGAACACTCAGGCTCTACAAACAGATCAAGAAAGCGCCCCACGGATTCCTGGGGGTTCGAGCCATATCACCCCTACAAACCAGACATGAGGTGATGCTCCTAAATTTCTCCCCATTATATGAACTCACATCCTTGAATGAGAAACAACACATATTTATCCCCTTTCTCCCATCCAACCTAGAACACAGTTGCATTCAACACCTCAATACAGGTGGAATAAAGAACGGGACCAGAACACCACTGCTTAAGAGATTTAGGCAGTGATAAAACCACTTGTGTGGAGGAGAGGGGGGTGCCCAGCCCAGGAAGGGTGGGAGACAGAAACAGAGAGATGAGTGTGAGAGATTCTAGGCTGCACCCAGCGCCTGTGTTACCTGCATCCTGCGGCCAGCCTGGCGAGCGCCGGGGGTGGTGCCGTCGGTGATGCCGAGGAGCGGCGCGAACCCGAAACTCCCAGACAGCATGCGGTTCATGTGCTGCCGGTGCATGGCAAAAGGATCCCTGTGGGAGACGTGCAGAGAACAAGGGTGAGGACAAAGCCCCATCTAATCCGCTCCTCCCAGCTCTGTGTTATTCTTACACAACCGTGCGTCCCGTCCCGAGCTGAAAATTCAGAATCCTGAGAGGTCTGTGTTGTCCATGGTGATTACTGGGGATGGAAGGGATCTCTGGATCCCATCACATTTCTTGTGAGAGGAGGTTTCATAGCACAGAAGCCCTCTCAGGTACTAATTTCTGTCTGCTCAGAAGCAGGTTGGCGTCCTGCTTCAGTACTGCTCTGGAGCCAAGTATGGCCAAGGCCACTCCAGAACCTCAGTGCTCTAACATCTTTTGTAGGTGCACAGAGAGCTGCCTGGCTACACTTAATGGCACCAGGGAGCAGGAGATCCCACATCTCATCCTCTCACCCCTCCATGTACACGGACACACACAGTGGACTGCATGGCCTGACACCCCTCTGGCCCCTCAGGGGTTGAGACCACATACAGCTTTTCCAGATTTGAGGGAGAAAGGGGACAGTAACTGAGATGCCCAACTGGTTTTCCCTTCTTTTGGAGCCTCCACTTTGAGGTCTGCACGCACTCACACAGGTTGGTGAAGCAAGAGGAGGAAAGGGAGGGTAAGGATAAACAGTCACAGAAAAGGGTGGCCACAGGAAGAAACTTCTGGGAAATACCATAGCTTTTTTCCTGCACATCCTGTAGCCTGCAATTATCCCTCTTCAGCATTAATAGCACAGGCTATTCCTGAGATGACAGAAGGACCCACTACTTAAAACCAATACTTTTCTGTCTCTACTGGAAATGCTTCCCATAATAAAAGCTAGACTCATACTTGCCATGTTAATGAGAACACGCTGTCATTCGGTGACTAACTGGGACATCAAGGTCTCCTCTCCTGCTAATCTCCTCAAAGCTCATAAAATTCTTGCTTACTATTGATTTCATAAGCAAAAAATTGACTATTCTTCTACATACATAAATTTCACCAAATTTCTAGTAGCATCTTGTCTAACATAATCAAATTCTTCCTGTATTACAGTCTATTCCTTATCCACTTTGGCAAGGGCTGCCAACTTAGTGTCACTGCCAAAATTTATCAATAGCATCCAATTTCTGTACTGAGGATGGAAACAAAAACATTCAGTGAAAGGAATCTCAGGAAGAGTTCTTGGGACCTTTGTTAGATTTCAATACTCGTGTTTCAAAACTACTCGTTGTTTTCTCTTTACTTTGTTCCTCACAACTTGACAACTGCTTCAGCAGCCTTCTCCAGCTCCATTAATGACTTCCTGTGCAGAACAGCAACAAATACTGGACAGAGCAGCAGATTTTATCTATCTCAACTGCAACCCTACTTTGCATAATGAAATAAAAAAAATCCTTGCGCAAAGAAAAAAGATTAGTTATTATTCCAGCCCTCTCTTCCTCTCAGACAGCTGCGATGCCTTTTGGCCTACTTTATTACGCTTCCCTCCAAGACCACGCTCCAACATCGCAGGAACGAGACGGACGCGACCCCCGTCACTCGCCGCGCTGTCCCTCCGGAGGATGTCCGTGTTTGTGCCCAGCCGGCCGCGCTGCCGCGGCGCTCCCGGGGCCCGCCCGGCCTCTGCCCGCCCGGCGGGACGCGGGGGCAGCGCACGCCTCCCCGGGGACGCTCCGTGCCGCAGCCCTCCCTCCCGATCCCCCCGCAGGATGCCCACCCTAACTCACATGGCAAACATGGGGTCCTCCGGCTCGCCATCCCTCATCAGCCGGAACATGCTTCCCTCGCTCGGGGGCGGCCTCTGCGGAGGGGACAGGGCGGTGAGCGCAGCCGGCCTGAGGGCGGGCAGGGGCGGAGCGCCGGAACCGGCCCCCCCGCCCCGCCCCGCCGCCAGCCGGGGCAGGTGATGCCAGCGCTCCCCCCCCGCCCCCGCTCCCGGCCCACCCGTGCCCCGCCGTGCCTGCCGGTGTCGGCGGTCCCGGTTCGGCGCAGCCCGAGCCCCCGGGCCGCTCACGCCTCCGCGCCCATCGCGCCCCGGACCGCGCTGCCCCCGCCCCGCCCGCGCCGCGCATGCGCGCCCGCCCCGGGGAGGGCGCGGGCGAGGCGGGGCCGCCGGCACAGCGCCCCCTGGCGCCCCCCGCGGGCAGCAGCTCCCGCCGGGCAGCCCGGGAATGGGAATGGGAACGGGAACGGGAACGGGAATGGGTGGTAACAGAGGCACCGGGCAGGCCCCATCGCTCCGCACAGCTTCCCCAGCAGGGGCAGCGCGGGGGCAGGCAATTACCCCTTCTCTCTGCGGACCAGTGACAGGACCCGTGGGAATGGCCTGAAGCTGTGTAAAGGGAGGTCTAGGCTGGATATCAGGCAAAGGTTTTTCACCCAGGGGGTAGCTGGGCACTGGAACGGGCTCACCAGGAAAGTAGCCACAGCACCAAGCCTGACAGACTTCAAGATGTGTTTGGACAACACGCTCAGGCACATGGTGCAACCCTTGGTAATGGTCCTGTGCAGGGCCAGGAGCTGGACTCTGGGATCCTGATGGGTTCCTTCCAACTCAGAATATTCTGTGATTCTGTAGTAACCCCTGTGGCTCGTGGCCAGCTGGTTCCCGGCCAGAGTCCACAGCGTTGCCTGGCTGCTGCAGAGGCAGCACTTATCATCCCAGGCTTCCTGCACGGCATGGGCATGTAGGAGGCACCCAGAGAGCTGCTGGGCTGTGCTGAGCACATGGACAGCGAGTGCACGCAGTGCTCTGCTGGCGGAAGCAGGCAGGATACTTTGTAAGCCAGCTGTGGGTCTTCACCGATCCTGGACAGCCGCTGGGAACCACAGGCGAAGAGTAGGTACTTGTGTGAACCCACAGCAGTGGTGGGGAATCTCCAGAAAGCAGGGGGATGACACCTGTGTCACCATCTCTGGGGAATGCTGGCTGCCTTCAGCCCCACTGGATTACAGGGAAGGGAGCAGTGACTCATCCCAGCTCCAGCCCAGGGCACGCTTCCTCAGTGCTGCCTCTGTTGACTCTTGCATCCGGCCCACCGCGTGCAGGAGCCAGGCTGGACCCGTGCCAGAGGACTGGAAATAGCAGGTTGCAAGAAGGGGTTGAGAAATTGAGCTCCTGAGTTGTGGCAGGAGCTGTGTCCTTGGATTTTGGAGTCTGACAGAGGAAAATGACCCAGTAGCATGGTTCACATGTGGAATGCGTAGAGGACTTGGCAACACTTCTTGCTCCAGCAGGTCTCAGAACTGCTGGGTATTGAGAAAGAAGGCCTCTCACAGGAGGGCTCCAGCCTGTGTGCATGCAGAAGGCTCTTCAGAAGTCCCTTCTGTGCACAGAAATTGCATTCTGCAGAGGCTGAAACCAAAACACCCACAATAGGGGAACTGTCGGCAGCACAATGGCGCAGGATCATGAGGTGGACACAAGTGCTATGGGCAGGGCACGGGTTAAGCAGGGCCAAACCTCTCGGAGGGAGGTTGTTCACAAGTGAGCTGCTGAAACAGCTCCTGTCACCAGCTCAGAGCTCATCCGTGAGTGCTGAAGTTCACACAAAGCCCCTGTTGGCGCTGCCTCAATCTCTCTGATGCTGCTTCTGCAAACCTGAATCATCCTCCAGAGACCTCCAGTCTGGAAAGCCTTTCCTGTCTGGTGTGTTTTCCTTTTGCTCTGAGGCACTCTTGGTGTTTGATTGGAGTGTGGAGCTGACCTCAAGTGTCAGGATGCAAAGGGAGGTAAAGATCTTCTAGGGCAGAATGTAAACATCTCTTTCACTTTTCTTCTTTTTTTTCTTTCTTTCTTCTTTTCCCCAGATCTGGGATAAAATAAATTGCTGTCCCCTGGATACTAGTGATCCTCCCACTCCTGCAATGTCCCAGAGATGGTAGGGCTCTCTCAGTTTTTCCAAATTGTAAGTCAGGCATTGCAGCCTTCAAACACAGAGGGGAAAGGAACAGAAGGGAGTCTGGAACAAGCACTGCTCTGCAGATCCCTTTTCTGTCCCTAATGCTGCTCCTCTGCAAGTGCAACCCCAGGGCTGGGTTTGTGAGAGTGGGGACTGAGGCTGTGCCTCTCCCTGGGTATTTCTGCAGCCTTACAGGCACTCCTTACACCTGATGGACGCCTTACCAAAGGCTGCATTTCGGGGGCCACTGCCAGTTCAGCAAACCTCGAGGGAGCCTTGCTTGCAGAGCATCGTGCTGGTGGCAAACGCTGTGCGAAACCCTGGAAGGAGGAATTAGAACGGCAACCTTTTCGTGGAATGTGGACAAGGTCTGAGGAATGCAGGATCTGCCGCTGCAGTGTTCCTAGGAGAGGTTTCTGCCCAGCACTCACGGCGTATTGCCCGATGTGCTCCAAGGGGATGGCCACAGGGATGTGAAAGAGAAGCAAGGCTCCCATCTTGCTCCTCTCGCACTCTCCATTCAGGCCGCTTCTCTTTTCACCGCGAATCAAAACCATTACGTCTCTCCGTTGGCTTTCTCTCTCTTTTTTCCCTTGGAGCTGCCCAGGTTGCGCAGGGGGCGGGGGAAGGGCAGGAGGTGAGCGAAGGGCAGAGCGGGGAGCGATGAACGGCGCCGCTGCCCCGGCCCCGCCTCGCCCGCGGCCCCCCCGGAGCCCCGGCCGCCGGGAAGGCGAACCGAGCGCCACGTGGGGAAGGCAAATAAAGGCAGGGTGAGACACCGTGCCTTGTACCTGCTGCCGGCACGGACCCAGCATTTGGGCCGGGGAGGCAGAAACAGCTGCGGGGGCCCCGTGGCCGTCTGGAAGACAAAGAAATCCTCGTTAGCAGAAGCCAGAGCTGCCCACAGCCGTCTCCTCATTGGCTCCCTTCGCCTGTGCCTCTTACGTAATCCTCACCCAACAACCAACTCTGACCTCAGTGAAGGGCACCCTGAGTGAAGGACAGCTCTGATTTGATCCTCAAATGTGAAAATTCGTGTTTGGGATGCTGCAGCCAGCTTGTGGTGGCTGCAGCTTGCGTTGTGTGGCAGCGATTACTTTCAGAATATTTTGCTCGTGTTAAGAGTGTGTCTGTCACACTGTGAGCGAGAACCACGACCTCCATCTGTGCTGCGTTAGCAAAGAGAGGCTCACAAAAAATCACGATTGAAAACAGCCTTCCTCTTTCCAGTCTTCTGACAGGCTGTGTCACCCCTCGTCATTCCCTTCTCCTCCTCTTGCTTCTTCTTGTGTTACCTACCCTGCTTCCCAGCCCTCCTGCAGGGCTTATTTAAATATGCTGCCTCTCAGGAAGCCATTTCCCAAATGCAAAGTTGGCCGGTGGTTGAATTCTTGGCTATTTCCTCTTAAATTCGGTATAGGGCATCGTGAAAGAAGAACAAAGCGGATTATCTGCTGGGATTTTTAATGGACACAGTACAGCAAGATGAACAGCGTGGGTTAAATACATAAATGCATTCAAACACATTCCCTCTGCACATTGAGATTTTGCTACTTTTGCTGTGAGTGAAAGGACAGATATTTTGTATTTATGTAAATCTAAGAAAATTTAATGCAAATTCACATCCTCCTGCTCTTTTGTTATTCAGCAAACAGTTTGGAAGTGGTTTGGAACCACTTAGGAGTTAGCTCAGTAAATATAATTCTTAAAATACCCAGTTATTGTGTTTTGCTTTTGCTCAGAAAATGGCTCGCAGTTAGTTAGTTCAGCCTTCAAAATAAACACAAAAGTCACCGTCCCCTCTGCCCCCCATCAGAACACAGTGACATGACTAGCAAGGTAACAGACCAAAATGCATAAATAATTGCTTCTAGGTGCATTCACCCCGCGTTTGCTGGGAGCAGAAGAATAGATGCCACGCATGAAAGCCCAAACACATCTCAGCCACGTGCTCACGTATGATGGCACACGCCGGCGAGCTCAGCGCACGCCTCAGTAGAAAAGTACCATGTTTTCCACACTCACAGCAGTAAGAGAATGTAACAGAGGGAAAATATCCCCTCCGTACACAAACAGGTATGTACTGCACCTAAACACACGCACACACCCACATAAACACCAAGCACAAACAGGGTGCAGCACCAAATTTGTGACACTGGACGGAGAAAATGACATTCCCATTGTTGTCTGGGCTGCAGGCAGACATGGACAGTGTCTGTTCCACATAATGATCTGTCATGTAACTTCTGCACCTCCCTCATTTTGTCTAAGGATGCAAGTGCCCAAAAAGGATGGAATATATTCTGCTGAGCTGGCAAAGCAGCTACAGACAAAGCCTAGAGAACACAGTGAGCAGGGACGGGCATCTGCAGAGCGCACAATGAGTGTACTTGCGTTTGCAACAAAGGGGAAAGCACAGATGGGAGAGAGGAGCAGAGGAAAGCTGCAGATCGATCTGGCAGGCGAAATGCAGAGTGGCACGGATCAGGTGGAGGAGCAGGAGTCACAGGGAAGAGCTAGGTGAGACAGTAAGTGGATACCTTCAGGGCTTGAGGGAAGCAGCTGCACACTAGAAGCCCAGGGAATCTCACCACTGGGATCTAAAGGGCAGGAAGAGTCAGAATACAGAAACAGGCAAGTTACAAGGAATGAAGAAAAATTTCACATTGGAATTTAGGGGAAAAGTGCAGTTGATACAATCATGCAGGGCAAAATCGGACATGTGAAAAACAAAGGAGGGGATGTGAGATGAATTTTGTACATGAGATACACGATGTCACAAAGAGAAGCCAGGGAGAGGGCCATGGGAAGAGTGCTTCAAGAACACAGGTAGGAGACAAATGCCAAGAAGCAGCGGATGAGGGAAAAATTGCAAAGGGGATGGGGTGGGGAGCATGGAAGGGACAATGTGAGGTTGCAGACTGCAGGTGCTGGGGAGGAAAGGAGAGCTCGCTGCTGCCATGCCAGCTTGCAGTGCTGACCCCACAGCTCCATCCCACAGGTTGCTGGAAACAAGCTCCCCTTGCACAAACAGGTGTTTGTCTGTTTGCATCCGTGGGTGCGCAGTCTGTGTCAACGCGCAGCTTGGGGCACGGGAACGTCTCTGAACATAATCCTTTGCTTTCTCCCCTCTAGGATGCTGTGTCACGGCCTGTTTGTGCATTAATGTGAAGATGTCTTTGCCAAGGGATATGTGTCAATGTAATTTTGTGTTTTCAGTGGTTGAGTGTGTAAAGGAAAAGGATCCTGGAGAAAAAATCCTGGATCGGTGAGGAGAACAGCAGAGCAATGAGCCATGCACCTTCTGACAAGCAGAAGCAGAGAGGAACAATATCTGGCCACTATATGGATTATTTTGGGTCCTATTTTTAAGTGTATATGTAGAAACTAAGATTTTCTTCATGCAGAAGAGAAGGATGAAAGAGGGGTACTTGAGCCAAACCAGGGCTGGAATGCTCATAGCAGCTAGACCTGAGAAATCGGCCAGATGGG
This sequence comes from Camarhynchus parvulus, assembly GCF_901933205.1. Classification (NCBI taxonomy): domain Eukaryota; kingdom Metazoa; phylum Chordata; class Aves; order Passeriformes; family Thraupidae; genus Camarhynchus; species Camarhynchus parvulus. The sequence continues at coordinate 88,419,085 of NC_044571.1, read as the reverse complement.
TTTTGTGAAACAGGAGGGGGAAAAAATTAGTGCATGCATGTTCATAATTTGGTTTATTTTGGTACTAGTCTGAGTGTGTGTCTGAGTTACAGGACTGTTTTTGGGGCAGGCACTCTGCACTGTGTAGCTGGGAAGAACATCAATTAGTCAGATCATCAGAGAAGCAGCTGTAGCTGTGGAGGAGACGAGATGGCAAGGTGGGGACCTTCTACCTCCCTGTCACACAGATCACAATTTATCCAATCCCTTTCATACTTTCCTTCAGGACATATATATTCAGTGCTCTATGTTCCACGAATACCAATGGCTTTTGCCATTAAATGCTCAAATTGAGACACATTCGATTAAACTCAAGAGCACCAGCTCTAAATCCTGACTTTGCACAGAGGCTGAGTTTGTGTCTGGAGGACAAGAAGGGCTTGTGTACCTCAATACATTTTCCAACCAGATGGGTTTATCTTGCCTTGCACCTGCGAGAATGACTGTGTACACGTGTATGTGAAAAATGCGTATTTTATGATTGGATTTTCGCAAATATTAAAATGAGTATTATATGTGTTGTGTTAGAAAGTAATGCGGTATTAATTCTCTTAAGTAGCGTGTTAAATATAGTTTTAGGTTATAAAAAATGTTAAAATAGAAACTATGCTATGTGGGATACTTTTTTTTGTAAAGAAAGGACTCGCAGCGAGATAGCAGCCACAGGACACCTAAATCTTTCAGAGAAAAATAATTTATTGCTCTCTTATCAGAAGAAACAAACTTTTTCCCACCTCGAAGGCGCTGTTAGAATTCAGAGGAAGAAGTTGACAATGACCAGACAGAATCCTGTATTTGAACAGAATTTATGCATCATGTGTGAAGTGTATGAATATGCAACAGGCTGTTGTTTTTAAGGGTTAATCCTCTGTTAACATGGCTCCTTTTTGGGCTCATGCTGCCCAGAAAAAGTTACCTGGACATCCGTAACTCTTTGTCTCTATTGTCTCATATTGTCCTAATTAAAATTGTCCAAATTATTATTCCTCTAATTGTATTACTATTTTTATAACCATTTTATTACTATTAAACTTTTAAAATTTTAAAAACAAGTGACTGGCATTTTTCACATGTACATCTGTACGCGCTCAGTTCTGTATGTAGGTAGGCCTGCAAATTTGTGCAGATTTATCTTCTTTTTTCTTTTGTATGAGCCTGTGACTAAGAGCAGGACAATATAAACCTTCTGGGAAAGGTGAAGGGAATTTAGTCATCCCAGTCTGCTCAAGCTGGTAACCAGAGGGCTGAGTGGCGGCTACAGGAACATCTGTTTCATTAGCAACAAATCCCTGCAGATTCACGTCACCACCTCGGTTCTGCAGGAAGGACCTTTGGCTAAAGGGAGACGAGGAGTTGGGCGATGATCCTTCCCAGCCTGGAGAGAGGCAGCGGCAGAATGTCTGCCGGACTCCGGGCCCGAGGCGGGCGGCAGGGGTCAGTGTAGGACGCCGTGCGCTGCCCGGCCGGTGCCCGGGAGCGGGAGGTCGGTGCCGGGCGCGCCGGAGCCGAGCCGAGCCGAGCCGAGCCGAGCGGGACAATTCCCGCGCCCTCGCGCGCCTTCCCGCCGCCCCACGTGCCAGCGGCCCCTCCCGCCTCGCACTGCGCCAAAGGGCCCCGCGCCCCCGCCCCGCCGACGCGCCGCCCGCCGCCAGCCAATGGGAAACCTGTTGCCAGGCAGAGAGCTCATTTGAATGGCCCAATCAGGCGTCCCAGCCCCAGCCCCTCCTTATATGGGGACCGGGGGATGCGATCGCTAATCCTCCCCCCCGCCGCCGGCGGCTGCCCCGCCCACTCCCTCCGCGAAGCACCGCCCACCCCCTGCCCGAGGCCCCGCCCACTCCCTCCGCTGCGCGCGGAGCGCGGGAAAAGCGCCCGGTGCTGGGCGGGCAGGCGGGGGAAGAGGGGGAAGGACGGCAGAAGCCCCGCCGCCGGGAGCGCTTCCAGCGGAGGAAGGGCGGGCAGCTGGAGTGGAAAATTCCAGGCAGGAGGCCGCGTGTCGCCAGCGCTGCCCTCCCACACGGCCCCGCAGCGCCGCTTCTCGCCTCCCCCGGATTCCTCCTGGAGAGCCAGCCAGCCTGTACGGGCGGCTCCCTGGACGTGCTGCGGGCAGAGGGCTCGGCTCCCCTGCCCTCCCCGGACACTTCCCGTCGGAGCCGCAGCCCCTCGGCGCGGAGCGGGGCTTTCGGCTGGCCTCGACGGGGCCGTGCGGCGCCTTGCGGGGACCCGCGGAGCGCCCCCGCTGCCGGGCGGCCGCGGCTGAGCGCACATTGTTCTAGCGGCCCGTCCCTCTCCCCTCCCTCCTCCGCCTCCTGTCCCTCTCTCCTCCCTCCCCAGGTCCCTCCTTCCCTCGTCACCGGCGCTGTATAAATCCCCTGCCCCGGCGGATCCCCCCACCGCGGGAGACCCTGGTACTTTGGCCCCCGGGGCGGGATCCTGCCGCCGCCTGCGGACCACTGGGACTTTGCGCTCCCGCCGCTGACCCCTTGTCACTCTCGCTCTCCCTCCCTCGCACGATTCCCACCGGCCTCTTCCCTTCGCAACCAGGGGGCCAGGATGTCGGAAAAACGCGTTGAGGAGGCACCGGCGGAGCTGAGCGCTAAGGTGAGACACCTCCCTCCCCTCCCGCTCCCCTCTTCCCACCCTCGCGACCGGCGGCGCTCCCGGCGGGAGGGGAGGGAGCGGGCTCGGCGGGGGAAGGGGGCGGGGGGGGGTGGTGAGGGCTCCGTGAGGTGCCCTGGCGGCGGGGGGCGCGCGCGCGGCCCCTTCGCGCGCCGCCCGGCCAATGGGGGGGGGGGGCGGGGCGGGGGGCCCCGAGCGCCCCCGCCCCGCCCCCGCCCCCCATTGGCCGGGCGGCGCGAGCGCGCGCTGGGTTCGGCTCCGCTCGGCTCCGCTCGGAGCGGGGTCGGCGGGAGGGGGGGGGCGGGAAGCGGTGTCACGGCGGAGCAGGGGGAAAGTTGTGTGGACACAAAGCAAAGCGCGGGCCCTCGGGTGGCGGGGGAAGGAGGAGGAGGGAGGGGTGGAATGGAGAGAGAGAGGTCCGGAAACGCCTCGATCCTACGGGCAAGGTTGCCTTTTTTTTTTTTTTGGTAATAAATCGTTAAAACTCTTCCGTGCCGCTTCTGGTTTCCACACGCGTGTGCAGGCTAAAAGTAGCTGTGACGCGCGTTCGCTGCTGTTTTCCTTTGTCAGGCGGGCGGATTTAACGCCTAATATGTCTTCTCCTTGCCCGCTATGCCGCCTCTCCTCCCAGCCTTCTTTGTCTAGGCATCCCTGTCTTTTATTCTTTTATTGCCTCTGACCGCCGGAATGTTGTTGGTTTTCCCCCCCACTCCCCCCGCACCTCGTTTCATATCTAGGAAAGGAAAGAAAAGAAGGAAAAACTCGAAGAGAAAGCAGTCCACAAAGAAAAGAAGAAGGAGATAGTAGAGGTGAGGCTCTTCTGAGGGACGGATTTGGTGACGTCGGGGAGGTTTTTGTGCTCGCTGTGGGTAGAAAATGTGAAGGGAATGTGGGAGATTAAGAAAGAGGGCAGGCCAAGGAAGATCCACATAGAGGTAAAGGGAGAGTAGTGAGCTCCTGGATAATTGTGGAGAATGAGCCTTGAAGGACTTGGTGTAGTCAGCACAGCCCATCGGGGAGAAAAAAGGTCAGAGAAGGGAATGGAGCCGAGAACGAGTGGGAGAATGTGGCACGGGAGATGTGGTCCTGCGCCCACTGGGGTATCCCGCGGTGCACAAGGAGCATGTGTTGGAGAAGGTGGGGGGAGGAGCAGTGAGGAAACGCACAGATTGATGGAGGTCGGGAGGGATCTGGAAGCAGATGTACCGTGAGCCTCGGCTAAGTCATTAGCCTGTAATCAGAGAGATGCTGTGGTGGTTGGGAGGGATGGCAGCAGCTCATCGGGATGTAAGACAAGGAGCTTCGTGTTGCTGGGCATGGACCGGAAGGATGGGCTTTGTGAAGGAGGGCTGGTTGGGAGGAGTGTACAGCAGGGCTGGTGGGAATAACGGTGTCGGAGCAACAATGCACTCAAATGCATACCTGGAGTGGCTGGAGCTCTGGGACTTGTTGTGCTTGTAGCAAAGAGCACGTGGAAATGTCATCCTGGCACCAGTTTCTGCTCTGACTGGTGTGTTTCATTCAGGATGAGGAGAACGGAGCTGATGAGGATGATGAAGAGAATCCCGATGATGTGGATGAAGAAGAAGGTGGTGATGAGGATGAAGGTAGGGAAAATTGAAGGAGGCTGCAGAGGAATAGAGGATTGTGGAGGGAAATTCTCTCTCTGATCCCTCTTGACTGTGAGATAAGATTCCCTTAAATGCTGCTTCAGTTTAACTCATGGTTTTCCTTTCTTGGTGGTGCTTAGAAGCAGATGAGAATGGGCAAGAGCAGGATGGCCACGCAGAAAAACGATCTGCAGAGGAGGAGGAGGTGAGCAGTAGTGTCAGAATAATGGTGGGGAGAGGGAATGGGGCTACTTGCTGCTTGTTGATCAAATCCTTGTGGATACTGCTGCTGAGAATCTCAAATAGGCCTCGGGTCTCACTGCTTCAGGAGCAGATGGGTAAACAAGTCTGATCTGGCAAGGGGATTGTAAATCACTGGATGCTCCTTGTAGGATCCAGGTCCTTCACCAGCAGTTGTGGTGCTGAGTAAGTGAGAGAGTCGAGGTGCTGGAGGTTGTGCTTGGCAATGACCTCTGGACTACCTGTGTCTTCTGGGCTTCAGGCCAGGAGGTGGAACTGTAAGGGTGAGGTGACTGAAGGGTCTGATCTTCCACATGAGGGCAGACCCTGAGGTCTGTCTGGAGTGGTGTGAGCCTCGGCTTCTTACACCTCCTGGATGTAACAGCATGGGCGTGGTGTCCCTCTGGATGGAGCTGTCCACATCTTAACCAGCTGTGTCAGGCGCTCCAGGGTGCTTTAGAGGGGAGTGGATTTGGGGTGGGCCTAACAGAGATTTCCATATGGAGGAAAGAGCAGCAGTTAAGAATTCTGTGTAGAAATTATGTACCTTGGGGTGGTAACTGTTAGATGGTAACTTCCTTCTTTTTCCTCCCTGTGGCTGATGCAGGATGAAGTGGATCCAAAGAGACAGAAGACAGAAAATGGCTCTTCAGCTTGAGTCCTCCCCTCCCATCTCCCCTGTTCCGTCCATCTCTCCTCCTCCATTCCAGCCTGTGCTTGCACTGCCCGTTAGCCTCTGGCTTCACACAATCTCAGATGAGGAAAGATTAGAAAAGCTCTCAGACGGGGAAGACAGCAGTTCCCTTCTCACCCAAAGACCTGGCCCGTCCATTACATCATTCCCCAGCTGAAATTGTCCCTGTCCCTGCATCCCTTCACCACGCCCCACTTCCCAGTGCTCCTCTTCCCTCAAGAATCTCATGGTTTCCTGGGCACACAACCTGGCCAGGCGCTTCACGTGGCAAAGCCCCTCCTGTTCCCTTGTCACTTGTCACCTGCCCACCTGTTTTTGTCACTGGTGTGAGATTCTTGAGAGTTCCCCCCCCCCCCTTCCCTGCTGCCAGAGCTCCTCCCTGAGCCAGGAGGTGCGGGCACAGATCTCATGTCCCAGGCCAGGCCTCTTCTCATCCCGCAGCTTTCCCGCTGAACCCTGAGAGACAAAGAATATTACAAGCAAATAATGGTTCTATTAAGCGACACACGGAGACAGGATTTATTTTAAGCTTTTCTTTTTTTTTTTTTCCAAGTTTACATGACAGCAAGCTGGCCCTCGTGAATTTTTCGGAAGATAAGGGTTGCTTTTATATATGAATTTCATCTGAGCTGTGTATTTTTTTAATTTGGAGGCTTTTTTAAAACAAATCAAGAGAGACACAATTGGGGACCAAACTTTGATTTCCATTTTTTCCCTTCAGATTTTTCTTGTGACCATTTTTTGTAAATTAAAGGCAATATAGCCACAGCGTTTTCTATGGCACAGACATCACGAGGATGATAGATATAAATATATATATTGTTTTCAACAAGCACTGTAAATAAAAGCGTTTAAAAATGTTTCAAACCGCTGGTGTGCATGGCTGTGCCTTCACATCGTGCAGGGCTCGGTGGGAGTTGTGGGCAGAGGGGGTGGCCAGCCCGGCAGTGGGTGGAGAGGGGAGCCGGAGGCTGATCAAGGGGCGTGTGTTGGGTGTTTAGGGGCCCTTTGTTGGGGTCCTGCTCGGTCACAGCGAGGGCATGGCACGAACGCAGGACGAGGCTCCAGGGCTGTCCTGAGTCTCTGGGAAGCGCTGTTTGGCAGAAGGGGTTTGGGAAGGGAAGCAAGCTGTGGCTGCTGGCTGTGGCCCCTGCCCTGGCTGCCTCCAGGCGTGACTCACCCGGCTCCAGCCGCGGCGGCCGGCAGCGCTCCGAGAGGCGGCAGCTTCGCTTCTTTGTCCACCGGCTGCCTTGGGGAGAGCTGTCAAGCGTTTGTCTTTTTATCTGAGCAGACCTTTAAAGCTGCCGTTCGTGTTTCTTCTCTTTGAGCCCGTGCTTTGGCAGCCGCGCAAGGAGCCACCGGGAGCTGTAAATAATCCCAACTTTTGTGTCGGCGTTAGCGGCTTTGTGCCGCTCCGGCTGCGGCGGCGGATCGGCCTCTGCGAGCGACAGCACTCACTCGTCTCCAGAGGGGCAGAGCATCCGCCGGCATTCTCTCCCGGGGCGGGGCTGAGCGCAGGGACAGAGCTGCTGCCGAGCCCCGCTGCCCGTGGGGTCGCCCCGCACCTCGCAGCCCGTTCCCGGTGGAGCCGCAGCCAGCGGGGGCTCCTTGCCCCGGGAGCCGCGGTCCGAGAGCAGCTCCTGCTGCCGGCGAGGGACCCGCTCCGCCCCTGCCTGCTCCCGCCGGGATCCATGGGATCCATGGGCTGCTCCAGCCCAGGAGTGACCCGCACAGCCCCTGCCTGCTCCTGCCGGGATCCATGGGCTGCTCCAGCCCGCGCGTACCTCGGAGCCGCGCTGGTGCCATTTGGTATGCCCGGCGTTCCTCCATTAAAAAATAAAAATACAGATTCTAGTCTCTGCTCCAGATTTGGGCAAGTCCTCAGGACTTCCCCAAACTTTCTGCTTGGCAGCCAGCTTTTACTGCTCAGCGCTGAAGCCGAATTATCAGCGGGTGATAGCATCTCTGCACAGGCAGATTCGAGTTTTCATACTTCCTCCCCAGCACCCGTGCAGCGCCTGGCTGGGGGTAGTGAAAAATGTGCTTGCTAATGAGAAGTTATGGAAGCATAATTCCATCTCTGCTTCCTATGTGGATGCAGCAGCAGTACCACTGGCTCTATCCAGGCAGTCATCCAGAAGGAAGTGGGGCAGCAGCTGATTGTTAGGCCAGCACTAGCAGTGTGAGCAGCCACCCTTCCTTTGCTCTGAGGGGAATACTGTGGGACAGAGGGAAGTGACAAAGGGCTGCCAGGCAGCTTCTCCATGTCTCTATGGGCCCCTCGGCTCCCCAGTTTCTACTATTTCTTCCACCTAACTAATTTTTATTGAACATCTTTGTCATTGTCTGGGGATAGTTAGAAGATACAACTAGAGATACAGAAATAGAAAAATATCTGCTTTGGGGTTTTTTTCACGTTGGTGACCTTCAGGGCATCATCTCTGACTTGAGGTGAGGGTTACAGATAACACAATAGAAAATCACACAGTTTCTTCCCCTCCTGTAGATCTACGAAGATCCATGCTGAATCCAGTGGTATTTTGGCTGACAGAGTGAGCCCAGCAAGCAGAGGCACAGGTTTCCAGAAAAAGTTGAGGATGCAAGGCTTTGCACTGTGCCTCATTTCCAGCTGCCTGTGTGCTTGGTTTGTGTCCGAGCCTGCAGGACACAAACCATCTTTCAGCCTAATTCTTCTCCTACAATGGTATCAGTCGTGTGGTGCTGGTGTTAGCAGGGTAAGAACAAAGCCTGTGTTCACCAGTGATTCCTCAGAAATGATGAAGCCTTTTCGGGGCCTTATTTGCCTTCCTCGTCCCTGTGCTAATTCTCCACTCATTTCATTTAATTCCTGTGGCCATCTGTTAACCTCATCAGCTGGGGGCAGAACTCCCTCAGCTGTCCCCTCCTTGCGAGCTCACAGCAGATCTGCTCCTGCCAGCCAAGCAGTGCCAGAGATTTCCTTCTTCCTCCTCCTCCTCCTCCTCCTCCTCCAGGTCTGCTTGCTTTGAGGGAACTGAGGAGGTGTCGCAGTCGTGCTCTTGCAGGCTCTGCTAAACTTCCCTCTAGAGTGACAATTTCTGCTTCTGATGGCCCTTTGGTGTGGTCTGGAAAAGCAAACCCGTACAGCAGCGCAGAGAGCAGGTAGAGCCACCTGTGAGGAGGTCTTAGCTGGGTCCCTGTCCTAGCTTGGATGAGCGAGTGACCCCTTGCTCCCTGGCAGGGATCACTGGACAGGTGGGACCTGGGCCCACCAGAGTGATGAGCAAACCTCCTGAGGGCTGCTGTGGTTGTGAAGGGGGTGCCAAACCTTTGGGGACAGCTCTGGCTGCTGCAGGTGACCAACAACACTGCCTTGTTGGGTGAATAAAACCAGATGTAGCTTTGGGATCAGCTCTGATGTGACCAAGAGAGTTGGGGATCTTGAGATGTCCCTTTCCACCTACCAACTTCTGTGATATGTGAAGGAATAGAGGCCTGCCATTGAAAATATGAGCTGAGTCTGAAGATATTTTGAAGTGCTGAGCCCAGAGATGAATGCTCTTTGTATCTTATAGCTATCACCACCTCATTTCCCCTTAGGCAAATGATCCCCTCTGCCCAGCTTCTTTTGTCTTTCACACCGGTTTTATCTCAATAGATGATACAAGACTGGAATAATCAAAACCATCACACAGGCAGAGCTGTGAACCCTCCTTCAGACCTGGAAAAAGTGAGCCCTCCAGCACTGCTGGTCTGGGAGGAAAACCCTTCTTGCTTCAGGAAAGTCCATAATCACCTTGTTGCGCTAGCTTTAAAAAACCAGTGAAGACCAATTATTCCTCCTCTCTCCCTGGGATCAGGGGTTCTTGAGTCCCTCTGCTTAGGGGACACATTGCTCTGCCAGGTCCCAAATGCCATATGGGAAGCTGAAAGCACTCTCCTTCCCAGATCCTTGGGAAGCCCGTGTACTTTTCCCTCCCACCCCTCTCCCTTATTTCAGACACAGAGTCAAAGACAGCCATGCTCCTGGCTGCTCCAGTCTGCTGTCGCAGGGAAGGAGTCTGTGTTTGCCTGTGTGGGCTCAGGCTCAGGACAGATTGCAGATGTCTCATCAGCGGGTGAATTTGGGGTTTCCTTCTGTGCTGAGCTGACCCCAGCTGGACCCCAGAAGTCCACCAAAGCTGCTCTAATGCTCCCCTCCTCAACACGATGGGGGATAGAAGATACAGTAAAGGCTCATGCCCAGAAAGGTTCATGGGTCAAGATAAGGACAGGGAGAGATCATTCACCAATTGCTGTCACAGGCAAACCAGGGCTCACTTAGGGAAAATTTAATTTAATTTATTAATAACCAGATCAGAATGAGAAAATTAGAAAATAAAACCAAATCTTAAAACACCTTCCTCTCACCCCTCCTTTCTTCCTGGGCTCAGTTTCACTCCCAGTTTTCTCCATCTCCTCCCCTCCAGCAGTGCAGGGATTTGCAGCCAGTTCATCACAACAATTCCTCACAGAAACCACCCCATGGAGCCCCTCCATGACTAAAACCTTGCCATGCAAACCCAGTACTATTTCCTGGTGAGCTTTCATGGTTTTAGCAAAGCCTGGGCAGCCACAGGGGTAAGGAAAGACATAAGGTCTCTCAGTGTTCAAGGATCTCAGCCACACAACATGGGCCCAGCGTGGTGCCACCAAGCACAGCTTTGCTCTTGAGGGAGGCACAACAGAAGAAGATGCTTTCCTGTCTCAGAGGAGCACGCAACTCCTGTGTGTGCTCTGGGTGACATCTGACTGATGCCGCTTGTCACCAGGGGGCTGGAGGAGCTGCACATTCTGCAGACCTCTGGTGTTTCTTGAAATGACATTTACTGCTCCGCTTCTCGACCCTGTATCTTAAACTCTGCCTCTCAAAGCATCCAGGTCAGCCTCTCCAGTGTCCTGTCTGGGTACAAGGGGCTTTATTCTCAGTTCAGTCCCTTCAGCCATGCAGTGGGGTCATGTCAGCAGGGTGTTTGCTGCATGTCCTGCAGTGAAGGATCTTGTCCCTAAGTACAAAACATTACCAGGGCTCCCTGCATCCAAGACAGAAGATCCTGCAACCAGTAAAGGATGTAAGATGAAGCAAAAGTAGCCAGTTTCCAGAGCCCTGTGATTACCTGTGTCTGCCAATACCTCGCTGGCAGCTCAGGCAGAGTCATGGCTTAGACTTTCCCTGGTCTTACAACAATTCGTGCATCATTTTAGGGTGCATTTACTAGGCTGCACAATTTGTAATGCAAACTTTCAAAGCCCCTTGCCTGAAGCATCCTTGGGCTGCACAAAAAGGTCTTTGCTGGACAGCATTTCCCAGCATAAGCCCAGCACAACCCCAGGTAGGCTTGTCCATCAGCGTGCCAAAAAACTTATACCTGGTTGCTGTTTTCTTTTGGGAAGTTTCTTAGTACTTATAAATATTTTCCTGTGTCAGATCCAGTTTTGAAAAGAGCTGAAGTTGTTGAATATGGCTCCAACAAACCTCCTGAGCTTCCAGGACAGCAGCATGGTAAATATGGACCCAGATTTGAGCTGGGAATTTGATGTTTCTTCACAAGGTAAATTTCACAGAAGATTCAGTGGGGATGTTTGGAAAAGCCAGCCTTGTAATTCAAATGAGTCAGAAGGTTTTGCTCATAACTAAAGAAAATACTGACTGCTTCAGGGTCTGTGAATGCCTTCCCATAGCTGTGGAAATAAGCATTCTGCTATGGCATTGCTAATGGTGTGCCATGCTGACTCTAGTTCCTCATTGGCAGAGGATCCTCTTCTGCCTCAGTATCTCTATGCTTTAAAGGGCTTGCAGATCAAATCCTGACTCCAGATCAAATCTCAAATCTGTGGCAGGATCCCTCTAGGTGCTCCCAGTATCCCCCAGGGCTGTTTATGCTTTTCCTTCCAAGCCCACAGATGGGATTCCAGACTGCAGACAGGAAGGAGGACGGGGTGTCATGGGGTTGGGACGGAGAGGTGACACCTGTGGTGTCCCAGCTGCTGCACAGCACAACCCTTAGTGCTGCACATGTTCTTATCCCTGAGGACCCCGGGGTGAGCTCCAGCAGGACCAAGTCCTCCTGCCTCAGCTTGAGGCACAAAGGCTGAGCCCAATCCTTTTTTCCCAAGCCTGTGCTGAAGCAGAGCAGCAGCCTGGGAGAGCAGGCAGCACACCCAAACGTGGCTCAGACCTCCCAGCGTGGAGGGCTCACTTCAAGCTGCTTTTCTTGCTCCTGCGGGACAGATTTGTCCCAGGAGAGGCGCGGCTGGAGCCCTCGTAGCGCAGCTTTCCCACCTGCCAAGGCCCCTGGTGGCACCCAGCCCCACGTGTCCCTGAGGGCACGAGTGGAGCAGGCTCCATCCCAGGGTCCCTGTACCCAAAATGCCGGCACAGGGCGGGCTGGAGCTGGGGATGGCTCTGCTCACCCAGCAGCGGTGAAGCTGGAGAGCTGAGGTGTCCCTGTGTGGTCACTCACGGTCAGACTGGTCGTGGCTGCTGTCCCCAGGATGGTTTGAACACACACAGTGTCTCTATGGCTTCAGGAGGCACAGTCCTTTGCCTATAGACAGTCCAAGGCAAGCCCAAGGGACCTCCACTAGAAAGGCACATATGGATTTTGGACCCTTTCCCAGAAGTGTTCCTTCCCTTATTGGATCCCCTGGGCAGAGCATTGGATTGGACTGTCCCACCCTTAGGAGGTAGGCCCAGGTTTTCTCACTGTCTGCAGCTTCAGTTCTACATGGCAGCAATAGCATTTTAAAAGTTTTCTGTCCTTTCCACCCTCAGCACAGTTTATCATCCACTCAGCTGTGCCCAGTCTGTAGGAACATGCCATGGAAGTAATTTTAGTTATTCCCTATTCTAGTTACACACTCACATTTTTTCCTCCTCCGCCTTTTAAACCAAAATTTTACATTGGTCTGTCCTAGAACCCCATGAAGGAGCATATGACCAGAAATTGTGCCAGTGGCAGTGAGTATGTAGCCAGGGGCTGTCATTCCCTGTGGCACTGAGACAGGAAGGCAAGCTTGGAAGAGCATCTCTTGGATCTAAGTCCTCATGAAAACAGCTGCAAGGTGGAACCCCACCCTCAAGAACCTGGGAAGGTTTCCAGATCATCTTCTGGCCCTTGAATGAGTGTGCCACTTCACTTTGAGGACTTCTGGGTTTTTTTTTTATATTGACCCCAAACATTTGTTTTTCACAGACCAGGAAATGCTGTTGCTCTTGGCTTGGTTTAATTTTTTTCTCCTTTTGAATAACTACTCTTGTGCCAGTATGACTGTAGCCTCCTTTTCCATTATTAAGGGTTCTGAACTTTACCTTGGCTCATGGCTGGACCATTTTGCCTGTAATTCCTCCTCTGCACAAGCTGATCTGGTTTTACAGTTCAGACAGGGGACACACAGAGCCATTGGGGTTAGCAGTCCTTCAGAGTGACTTTTATTTTGACTTAATAAGCAGCACACAGAAGAAAATTATAGCAATTGAAAAGAAAAAAAAAAGCAAAGAAAACATAGAAACCCCTGTATCTCCTTCAGGGCTGGAACAAATGAGCCCTCTGAGCACCTGTAGCTAGGGAAAAAACAGGCAGTCCCTGCCAAACTCAGAGGAAAGTCCCCACACCCACATGCCACCACCACCTCACTTCATCTCAGTCCAGGAGCTTTTTCCTTCCTTTTCCCTGTGTGCCTCAGCTCAGCAGTCATGCTCATCCATGGTTTCCCTCCAGTGGAGTTTTCTTGCAGAGCAAGACAAGCTGGCTTTTACTTCTGAGTCGTGAAAAGGGCACACACCAACTCTCTGGGAGCCCTTCCAGTCAGGGCTGTGAGTAAGGGAAAAGCCTGGAGAAATCTGAGTAGATACTGTTTTATTCTTATGGTGGTGATTGCCTGGCTCAATTTCCTTAATCCTGCAGAGTCCCGTATCCTGGGGCTGAGCAAGGGGATGCCATCAAACATTTTTCATGTCAACAGTCTGCAGGTGGTGAAGAGGCCACGACAAGAGAAACATGCACCTCTTTTCCAGACAGATTTTGGGGTTTAATTTAGAGCCTCTGGTCATCTGTGTGTTCCTCTGCTGGAGTGGAGAGCCTGCCTGTAGCTCACATCTTCTGCTCATGGGAAAAAATGTCAAAGGTGGGTTGTGCAAGAGTCAGGGACATCCTCAGCTGCCACTCAGACCAGGTCAGCATATCTGAAAGCCCGAGAGGAACTGATTCTCCACAAATAACCCCATCTGTGTTTGAACTCATATGTACTCCTGGCCTCCACATCATCCTCTAACAAGAATTATACAGTCTTTGTGACACATAAAATGAATTTCCTTTTGCTTGCAGTAAAGTTGCTGCCTGAGTTCACCACTGTTTTCTTCAGATTAGGTAGAAGAAATCAAACACCTCAAGTTCATTCGTTTCAAAGCAAGTTCCCCAGGCTCTCAAGTGAGATTTTTTTTTGTACCAATCTTCTAAATCCTTTTCCATTTTTCCACATCCTTTTTTGAAATATGGACACATTCCAGTAACTTGTGCTGTAAACAGAGGTAACACAATCTGTTCACTCTTTGAGATCCCATTTTATACAGCATGTTATCATCCATCTCCCTCCCTGGAGTCTTGTCTTCCCAGGATACTGTATTCTCTTCTGGAAGTGTGATCCACATACTTTGCTCCTCCACACAGAACCTTATGTTTGAATTCTAAGTGTGACTTTACCAGGGGTCTTAGGAGGCAGTGGCTTCCCCTGAACCTTGCCAAATAGATGCGCCCTGCCAGCAGAGACAGTCACACCTGCAGGGCTCTGAAGCCTCCTCACCGTGTCTTGGCAGTATAAGACATCCACGGGCATTTGGATGTTGAACAAATCCTGTGGCAGCCTAGCACTGGAAGCTCAAATAGTCTGAATTTCCAGGGCACTTTCATCTCCTCAGCAAAGGGTCTGAAGTATTTGCACAGGCCACAAAAGCATTAGCTGTTTTATCTTCTACTCTCTCACATGCTGTGCAGCTAAAGAGAGTCCTTGGGTCTTTTGTGGCTTTCAGAGAAAAACCTGGCAGAGAAACCTGTCACAGGGGAGAGAATGCTGCTCAGAGTGTTCTTCTTCTGGAGAATGGGATCTGGTATCTGTAAACAGAAACTTCTTAGAACCAGGAAAAATTATAAATGGCACAAAAAAAAAATCAAGCTTAAACCCATGTTTACTCCCTGTCACCTCAATTGCACCCCAGTGACCAACTTTCTAATATTTAGTGTGCTTTCCATTTTGGGAACCCAGATCTCTCATAGTGACACAGGAGACCCCACCCCTCCCTGGGAATTTTCAACCCAGTCTGGCCTGAGAATCACCTGCTGGGAGCAGAGGGGTGGAGTGGGGACCCAGAGGTGCCTTCCCACCTGAATCTCCCTGTGATGCTGTGGCTAACAAACAGGAGGGTTTGTTTGGGATTGTGGGCCTTTTTCTTAGTGGGGCAGTAGGAGGTATCCTACAGAAGTACACAGGGTGCTACCTGCCATGAGGTGCCAAGTGGAGAGGAAATTGAAAAAACAGCTCAGCTGCCAGCACCCTCTGAATTGCAGTCTGGCACACCATCCTGTTAACCCAGCACAAATGGGTAGTGCTGCAGAGAGGGGCAATCCCATCCTCCCTTTCATCTCTCCTGCTGCCTCTCTTTTGTCAACACTGATGAGCAGCAGAGAATTGATCCAGCTGAAAACTAAACTATAAAGGAATAAATCCATTTTGATTTACAATGAGCCCTTTGAGTTTAAAAATGCACCATCTCCTTCCCTAGCAATTTTTTGTTCAGAGCCAAGTGGCTGGGGATCACCAAATCAGAGACTTTGTTCTCTTCAGGACTATTCTGGAGCACTGCTGTGCTCTTCCTTGCTGTGCCATCACCCACAGCAACCTTCCCTGTGGCTGTACTCTTCTGCAAATGATTTCTCATAGCATCACATGCTCCTTTAGTTACCCTACACTTTCCATATCTAGCTTTCCCACTAAGAAAGAAACAGCATATTCACTATTTATGAAAGCATTGCCTGCAGCTTCCAGAGATGCAGTGCACCATGGGCTCCTCCTCTCCTGCCACCATGCACCATGAAAACACAGCACATGGATCACATCTACTTTTCACAGCTCCTCAGGACACATGCAGCTAAGCCCAGAGCCAGAACCCTCCGTGCCCTGAGCAGCAGCATCTGAGACATGACCAAGGTGCCTCTTCTGTGTTGGAGAGACCCAGGGTGCTGCCCAGAGCAGGGCACAGAAAGAATCTGAGCCCCAGGAGCAGAAGGCACATCCTTTTGTGGTGATTTTTCTCTGAGGCAATTCTATACTCTCAATTGAGAGAAACAGCAGCAATGGGGATATGAGCCTGAAATTTGTGGATCAAACTTTCTCTCTTGGCTTCAGGAGAAATTTATTGTTCCCCCAGATCTGCTGCTGGGTCTTAAGACCAGCAGACATAACCCACATCTGTTCTGGAGGTCCCACAGGCCAAAAAAATCTCCAGGAAAAGCAGTTGTACAGTCTCCCTGCAAAACTGTGAAGAGACTGAAAACCAAAGAAGCCACACCTAAGAAGGGACTATTTTTGCAGTCTGTTGGGGAAATGTGGGTGCCCTGGTTTCACTGCATGTCCAGCATCAGCCTCAGAGCCTGTCCTGACACCGCCTTGCCACCACGTGTTGAGCTCCTGGGTACCTCTTTGCCCTTGAGAGAGCCCACTGCAGCCCTGGGATGTTTGGGAGGCTATTGCATGTTTTTCCATTTCAGTAAAAGCATGAATGCTGCAATGACAGATGAGTCAAAACGTAACCCAGCCTGCTGCATGGATTTTTGTAGTTAATCCACCTCACCCTGTGTGTTGCAAAACACAGGGGCTGTGGCACCAAAGACATCACTTAACTAGATACTGGCCAAGGTCCTGATGAGCCATCACCATCTCCACAGGTAATTTTGGACAACTGAAGGGGATCCTGCAGCATCCCATCTTTCCTGCAGGAAGGGTCTTTTGGAAGAGAATAGTTTCACACTTCTGCACAGCGAATGCTGGCCAGATACAAGTTGGCAGCTGCCAAACATGCCCATGAGTGCTGCAGATTCTCTTCAGTAATTAAATCACCAGTTTTTTGTTTTTGTGTTTTTTTTAGCAGAAATGCAGCCCACGGCTTCAGCCAGCACCTCCCAGTGCTGTTCCTGACTTTCTAATTCAGGTTTCTCTGGGATATTCAGCTGTCTGCTGAGGATTGTCATACAAAGGGTGCTTGCCTATAGCGCTGTAGAAAGAGCCTGCAGATTTGTCCAAAAACCCTATACAGCTACACATTCCTACAGGTGTTCCTGTGGGATTCTGGGAAGCAGGCCACTGCTAGACTCTCTTCAGCAGCATATCAGAGACCTGGGGTGACTCAGGCACTGCCCATCCAGCAAACCCTCTAAAAACCTGGAAAAAAACCCTTTCCAGAAAATCCTCCCAGTCAGGCATCCAGTCACTCTTCCTACTCCAAGAACTTTTGCAGGGGCACATTTTGGTTTCACCCAGGCCTCCTGAGTGATGTGAACTTTCTCCTTTCCAATCCTCTTCTCCTCACTCCTTTTTGGGACCCTCACCTCAGGTGAATGGGTCCCTCTGACATGTGGTATATCCCGCCCCTAGGGGGATAATTTGCTGCTTCCAAGCATCACAGAGGGACAGAAAGAAGACAGGAGCAGCCGCTTCCTCCCTCAAAAAAGGAAGTTTGTGCCCACCCTCAACTTAATTTCATACACAGAATGCATCTCGGGTTGGTGCCTTGGCAGAAACCACCGTGGCTCTCTGTGGATAGAGCAGCTTGCATCCCTCTACTCCAGGGGTGCTATTTCGGTGCCCCTCTACCCCAGGGGTGCTGTTTTGAGATGTTTCCCCACTCTGCACTTCACACAAAGCCTGAAAAGACGTGGGCACTGCCTCTTTCTGTTTCAGTGCTCGGCTGCCTGGCCCCGCTGCAGCAGGGTGGTGGCTTGGGGACCACTGCATCTGTCCCCAGTGCCCAGAGAGGGGCAGCTCCACTCCTTCCCCTCTGCAGCTGACCTCAGACGTCTTTTAGCTCCCTAAGCTTCCCAGGCAGTGCCAGAAGTGTTGCAGTTAATCCCAGCCTGATCCCTGGAACCCTGCTGCCTGTGCAGGCGCCTGTTGAGTACCAACCTGCCCAGCAGCTCTTGCTCACCCCACGTCCCTGCCAGACTTTCCCTTCTGTTTCCCCAGGTGTGGCTGCTTTCTGTTTACAGTCCCTTGCCATGGAGTTATTAGTTATCTCGTATTAGTAAGTAACTTGTTTTTGCTTGCTGTGTTTGCTTTTGCACTGGGCAAACAGCAGTCAGGACGTTTTACACGAGCTCCTTCTGCGGGGTGCTCTATCTCAGGAACACCCAGACCAGCTGATAACCCAGGCTACGAGCCACAGTGTGGCTCCTTAGATCAGCTATAGCCTGCAAATAAATTCTGCAGCACCTCACAAAGTCAGCATAAAAGCAGAAGATTGTGACTAGCTTCAGACTTGGTGTTGCAAGGACAAAAACAAGAAGGTGGAATGTCTCAGAGGAAAACATGGTATCACACAAATCTGGAAACACAACCAAAAATTCTTTCAGTGACACTAACTCGATGATACTGCAGAACAGACTTTTCTACTCCTATTTTTCTTGGTCAGGGTGGTTTGCATCTGTAAGACATGCCAAGACAGACAAGAAAAGCCATGTATTAAGGTCATGCACAAGGTGTCTGCTTGTTGGAATTCAGGGCGTCCTCTGGCTGAACTGGGTTGCCAGGACCCCTGCCAGGGGGCTCAGAGACCCTGGCACAGAGTCCAAGATGCCTGTGACTTTGATTATGATCCATGGAGCAAATTACCAACCTTATATGAGGATCTGCAAGCCATGAAAGTCTAAGTAGAATAATAATTAGTTTGTCACGGGGTGAAAAATAGATTTTTGGGGTTTTTAGAATGGGGGTTCAGGGGGTAAGATGGAGGAATCTGGGTGTGTCCAGCCTTTCTCCTTCTTCTTCTTGGCCTCCGTCTTCTGCTGTGATGTTGGCACTTTTGGATTGGTTTAGAGTAGAAGCTCACTGTCTAAGATAGGTGATAGGTATTGGAAAGTAATTGTAAATATTGTACACGTAGTTTTTAGTATAAAAAGATAACACCACCTCTGAGGTGGGTAAAGTGCCTCTGACTGTCTTGCTGAGCGGACCTTGGCAGGTCAGGAGAAAGAATTTTATAGATAAGATACAATAAACAACCTTGAGAATGAGAACTGAAGAGCCCTGACTCCTTCTTCGAGTGCCAGGCTGGGAAAAGAGACTTTCTAACACATCTCGGGGTCACTCTGACCAGCTAAAGCTCCGAGATCTGCTCTGGGTGCGCCTGGCTGGAGCTCCTAACGCCCGGCACTGCTCCTAAAGGAGCATTTGGTGAGCTGGGCTCCTGTCCCCCTGCCCCTGGCGCTCCCGTGTAGCCTGCCTGTCATTTCCCATGGCTCTGCAGTGTCCCACAGGAGCCTGGCAGCCTCTCCGCCCAGGGGACCCCCACGGGCACTTCTGGGAAGAGGTTCCCATGCTGATGTTCCTCCGGTCACTGTCATCTCTGCGCCGGGGTCCTGTTCTGGGAGATGACGAAAATGCCACTCGAGGAGTCAGCATTTAAAGCGGGTCGTTAGGCAGAAACGTCACCGTGTCTCTGCTAAAGATAGCCTGGTGCTGAGTAAAAAAGTGCCTCCAAAACCTTCATTTCACAACGTGCTCACTCAGCACAATGAGCCCCAGATGTCCCCCGGAGCCAGGCAATGCCCGGCATTTTCCAGGGCTGTCCGTCAGTCCCTTGGGACCGCCTCTCGGGATGGAAGCGCGTCCTCTCCTTTGCTGGTCCTTACAAGGGACAAGCTTTTCCCGGGGTACAGATTCCACTAAGGATGGTCTGGGGGGCCAGAGGGGGACAGTGCCAGGGTGCCAAGGCTACGGGTGCAGAGAGAGCTGAAATGAAGGGGAGAGCAGTGAGCTCGGTGTGTCCCCTGAAAAAAGCCAGGAGAAGGGGAGCAGAGGCTGCTGGACTGTGGAGCCCTACGTGTCTCCCCACCACAGTTCCAGCTCCCTCCTCTCTCTCTGTGTCTCTCTCTCGTCTGCACCCACACACTCACACCATTCTTGCGCTGCTGATTCAAGGGAAAGAGAACTTGATGTTTTCTGCCTGAACTGGTCACCACAAACTGTTTTTCTTGAACAGGAGGAAAAAACACCTCCTGACAACTGTCACAACTTCTCCCCCATCTTCACTTGTCTCCTCTTGTCTCATGCAATCCCCTGGGCAGTGTCACACAAGAGGGCACGAAGGACAACTGCAGAGCAGCCCCTCAGGGGCATGGAGGCACACAAGGCTGCACCTGAACACCAGTCCCACTACTCAGGAGGCTGAGGAGCCACGTGGGATGAAAGATCTGAGAGCTGTCCCAACAACAGAGCTCTGCTGAGGAGGAGCATAGGACTGACTCTCTTTTATCCTCCACCTCCACCACGCAGCTGAGGAAAACCAGAGAGCACATAAGAATTCCTTCTACAGTCAAGAAGCAGCCACTATGAGTCACCTCCCTTCCCTCAGCCTCAGAAAAAGCCCAAGCCCTTGGTGGATGAGCCACCGAGGGGCTTGGCTGTCTGACACTCATCACGAAGGGCTGATAATCTGAAAGAGTCAGAGCCAGTGGGTAGCTGGAAACTGTGAACCACAACAGTGGGGGTTCTCTGAGACAAAAAGGGGGCCCAGGATGAGGCACGTGGATGGAAATGTATTGCCCTGTGCAAAGGTCAGCAGCTGCATGGGGGCCAGGATGAGCCCCCTCAGCACATGAGCTCGAGTGTGTTTCCCCCAAAGCTGCTGGAGCAGGAGGCTTCCTTCCTCACACTCCTCAGAGTGCCACAGCACACAGCTCATCTTTTCAGTGCTTATTTTTTCTTCCTGGATGCTCCCCTCTGTCTCCGTGGACCACTTCAGGTGTGTCCATACCATCCCTGGACTCCAGATTGATGAGTCACATGTGTCCTGGTTGGAGCTTAGCATGGAGCATTAGCCTTTCCTCATGCTGCCTGTGAACTGACCAATGAGAAAAAGCCAAGAAGTCAGCACATTGGAAAGATTAAAGAAGGGGGAAAAAATTTATAATAATAAGAAAACCAACAAAAGAAAGAACAGCAGAAAAAAAGACCAACATGTTCTCAAAAGCCCTGAAAGAATTAGAGAGAATCTGTAAGAGACGGGAAGATCAAACCAAAAAAGGCAAGAGATGAAAGAAAAACATGAAGGGTACTTGCTGGGAAGTGTCTTCTACACTTTTTCCACTGGCTATATAGAAGCGAAACGTGTAAGAAAAACAACAGCGACCCAA
Source organism: Camarhynchus parvulus (assembly GCF_901933205.1). Classification (NCBI taxonomy): domain Eukaryota; kingdom Metazoa; phylum Chordata; class Aves; order Passeriformes; family Thraupidae; genus Camarhynchus; species Camarhynchus parvulus. The sequence goes on along the minus strand of NC_044571.1, from coordinate 88,398,464 downwards.
AGAATTTCCACTAAAAGATGCTTAGAGCAGTGCCTCTGGTCCCTCCCTCTCTGCCCTCACGTGCCTCGGGCTCCTGCTGGTTTCTTGGTCGTGACGCATCCTCTTAGTGATATGAGGAAACTCGCTGCCCACCTGCACTATAAAGGCATTGAGGGAAATGCTTTGATCAGAGGCAGAGAGAGGGAGAGAGCAGGACAGCAAGCACATCCCACTGACCCCTCTGTGCTCACCCACCCTTTCTGACAACCTTCTTTGTCTATGCCTCATTTTTGCTGATCTCTTCGAGCTCTGGACCTCCTTAAGCACAGAGCTGAGTGAGAAGCAGCCCCTCTCCTGGATGCCACCATGAGGCTGGTGTCCCTGCTGCTGTTCCTCATCTTCACTCTGCTGCTTTTCACTGGTAAGAGGGGTTGAACATATTGGGGAGGGCAGAGTAGCTCACTAATCTGAGTCTGGGTGTTACTTGATCCCTGGAAAGGCTGGAAGGGAGAATTTCTGCCCTTCCAACTCCAGAGAAGGTGGCCAGATATCATGCTGTATCCTAACCCAGCCTGGCAAAGATGGCATCATCCCCCCCAGAGTGGGATAATACTGAATCCTGCTCTCTGCTCAACTCTCCATCTTGTTACAGATGGCCACATCCTACCAGGATTATCGGAGGGGAGAAGCAGGGAGCAGAAAGTGTGGGTCAGAGAGGGGAGTTCAGCTGTGCTGCCCTGCCACTTGAGCCCCAGAAAGACAAGGGAGAGCTCAAAGCAGCTGCCTGACAAGATATCTGTGCTGTGGAAGAGGCATGGGGGAAGGTATGCCAGGGCCACAAGAGACACAAGTCCTTCTGGGGGAATGGGGGGGTTGGAGGCCCTTTGAGCCCCTTTTCTCCTTCCCCATGTTCCCTCCTTCCCCTTATTCCTTCCTTCCCCATATTCCCTCCTTCCTGCCCCCTTCCCATGATCTCATGTTTGCCTCTGGCATGAGCTGCTCCCTTGTCCTGCTGGCAGTGTGCACCAGGAGCCCCACGTGGTGCTGGAGGTTGGCTACTCGGGCCTGCAGAAGACAGCGCAGCTCATGAAGCCCCGGGTGTCGCTCCAGGACCCCGCCTTGCGCAATGGCAACTTCTCCCTGCGCATCGTCCCCGTCCGGAGCGAGGACGTGGGGCTCTACGAGGCACAGGTGAAATACAGGACAGAGGTGCACAGCTGCCATGTGGAGCTGGGGGTGATCACAGGTAGGAGAGGATGGAAAACCTGGGGAATGGTGATTTTGGGGCCAGGGAGGTTGTAAAGGTGGGATGGGGTGGGGATGCTGTGTTTGGCAGGGAAGGTAGAGGCAGAGAGCAGAGGCAGCATCCTCTGGAAAGTGCAGTTTGCTGCTGTCTGCCCTCAGCTCTGAAGGAGAGCTGCCTGAGGGATAAAGTGGGGCAGTGCAGACACAAAGAGCTGCTTTGGTGGCTCCCTATGACCTTAGCTCACCCCCAACCCAAACCCTTTTTTTGCAGTGACCCTCAGTCCACCCAGTCCTGTGATAGGAAGTGAGCAGCTCTTGATGAGCTGCAACTCCAGCCACCGGGCCAGCCTTGTGGAGACGTGCTGGTTCCACAAGGAGCACCTGGGCCCCACCTCCAGGACCTTCTGCTACATGTCTGGGACTCTCTCCATCATCCATCCAGCCATGAGCCACGCGGGCTCCTGGCGCTGCCAGCTTCGGTACTCTGATAAGGAGGTCATTTCTGCCACCTTCAACCTGCAAATTCTGGGTGAGCTCAGCCTCTGTGTTGATACCCCAACATCTCCAAGCTGGTCTCTTTGATGTGACTGACTAACCTCCATGGCCCAAGCTTCCCAGCTCCCACCTTTCCTCACTTCCCAGGTCAGTCACGTCCCTGCAGAGCTCTTTCCAGGCACCACCCCACATTGCCTTCTTTCCCTGGCTCAGGTTTTGATGGCCCAAGCAGCCCTGTGGTCTATGCAGCAGCTGGCTCTGCAGTCGATCTACCGTGCAGTCTGAGCTACCTTCCCAGAGCCTTTGGCATGAGGGTGGTGGCAGCCCACTGGAGCCATCTTGCAGGAGGACATTTGGAAGAGAGGGGCACCTCCCAGAACCTGAGCAGCAGAAGCTTCCCCCTGCATCTCCCCGCGGTGGGGCCGGGCGATGCAGGGCAGTACCGCTGCGCTGTCTCGGTGGGACACAGGACAATCAGCAGGGACGTGACCTTGGCCGTGGTTACAGGTGAGAGCAGAGACTGGGGGCCCTCACTGCAGACAAACATCCCCACGTGTCTGTGCAATGAACATGGGTAGCTCCTGGTCATGGGTTCCCACTCTGGGGCAGGAAACAAGATCTCTGTTCAGGGCATTGCACTGCATTGGACACTGCTGGAATCAGGGGCTTTCCTGGGTGACTTGATTATTCCTCTTGAGAATGAGAAAGACAAAAAAAATAATTTAGAGGAAGTAATAAAGATGCAATAGAAGAAGAATGGACGAGCAAAAGATGTGGACATGCCTGTAGGCTTTCCTGAGGTTGGTTTTTTCCCTTTGCCACAGTGACTCCGAGCATCCAAGGACCAGTTTCTGAGGGGAATCGTTTGCTGCTCATCTGCAGCCTCGCACACTCCCAGGGACATGAGCGTTTCCAGTGGACTCACCTTGACTCAGCCCCCACCAAGAGCAAGCTGGCTGTGGCTACTCCCCATAGCTTGGACAGCCACAGCTCCCGGATGGGACCTACCTTGGAAATACCCCGAGTGTCACAAAAGGACATGGGCACCTGGGAATGCAGCGTGTATGGCCCAGAAGGCAGACTGGGAGCAGTGGAGTATGACCTGCAGATCACAGGTACTGTACCCCATGGCTCTGCAAACAACCTCTTCTTCTCCTCACCCTGCTTAGCTCTCTGGTGCCCTTTTCTCTCCCAACCTCATCCTGTCCTTCTTCCCTTGGACCACTTGGATCCCATCTTCTTAGCTTTCAGCAGTTCCTCATGCTGCTCCTTCCAGTTCCTGACCTACCTCTTTCCTATTTTGCCTGTTGCTGTTCAGTCGCACCCATTCCTTGGTGCAAAATCAACCATCCCTTCCTTCCTAACTGTGGTTCCTCCTCACAGGTGCCCAGGTCTCCAGCGCTCCCTCCATCTTTAGTGGGCAGATTACCTTTGGGCTCACACTCACCCTCTTCTTCCTGCTTGCCGCTTGTGTTGTGGCTCTGGCCCTACAAAAAAGGGTAAGTGTCCATCACCCCACTCCTGTTATTTCTCCACCCTTATTTGACCTTCCCCAGATTACTCCAGAGACAGCAGTGAAAGGTGCTGGGGACACAGTGGCCAGAGGAGATGTGGGGCTGGATCAGCCTGCTGACGGTGTCATGGACACACAGGGAAAGCTGTGGCATTGGCAAATTGTACCTGGGCATTGGCAGGTCTGGCTAACCACAGCATTCCTCAGGGGCAGCTCAGACACCTCAGAGCAGGAAGAAAACCTCCTAAGGCACAATCACAGCTTTGAAAAGCTCATGTTTATTCCCCGAGAGATCAAGCCATGCTGTAGTAGAGGGAGGAGGGCTAGTTGCCAGGCTTTTGTAGATGTCCTGTCTCTCATTCCTTAGCTGGATGCTGTCATGTAGCCACCTCCTGTTCTGTACCAATGCCTGCTGGTGCCCAGACACAGATATTGATGCAGAGCTGCTGTTTCTGGCTCAGCCCTCATACCTCAGCTCTCAGCTTCCTGCAACTTAATGCCCTTCATTTGCTTAGCTTCTTCCAGTATCTTGTTCTCTGAAAACTCTGCCTTGTACCTTGCCTCTATGATCCCCCAAGACCAGACCAGGACTAATCCCTCCCCAGCACGTCACTGGAAAAAACTGCACAAACAAGTCAGACTGTTTCTCTGGAGTTTTCATATTATTGCTCTGCAAATTAATAATGTGGCAAAATCATCCTTTAGGGTTTCCTTTTGCAGACAAGGGAGCAGCTGTGATGCAGCTGCCTCCTACTTAGCCTCATGGAAAGGGCCCATGATGACAATTCTGGTGGGGAAGGGGCTGGGCGATCAGGGTGAGATAAGTTTGGAAGAGCTTACCCTGGTGAAAGAGCTGGGAGCCTTGAAAATGCCTCGAGCTGAAGACGAGGGATGTGACAAAATTGATGAAAAGTCTTAGCAAGTCCCAGTGGCTGGAGAGTGAAGGCAGGCAGCATCACAAAAGAAGCAAGGTGGAAATTTTAAAGAAACCACTGTGGGTAGTGCAAGAGCAGCTCGTGACATGTTCTTCGTCATCCGTCCTTAATCAGCACTGATGGTAAAGGATAATATGAGGCAGAAATTTACACTTTCTGTGAGACTCTCTAAAGTGTGCAAGGCCAGGGCAAGGTGATCAGAACCAGCCTTTCTGGCCCAAAACCTTGGACTGGAACCCCTTGACAGTGCACCTGCAAACCCTCAGCTAGCAGGAAATGGGTGTCCAGCTGTTTGCCTAAACAGCTCCCATCCCACCAGGATATTCAGGATATTCATCATCCCAAAACATTTGCATATGCCCTCATTGCCTTGCTGTGCTGAGCAAGCCAGGCTCCTGTGTGGCAGCTCCTCTATCCATGGGTATTCCTCAACCAGCTCTGGATGGCCCTGCTTTAGCAGGACTGGATCATCTCCAAAGGTCCTTCTGACCCCAGCCACCCTCTGGTTCTGTGATTCACCATGCTCACCCTCCCTCAGAGTGCAGATGAGGTGGTGCCTGGAGCAGAGATATCAGCTCTTCTCTGGTTCTCTCTCTCTCTCTGCTGGCATCCTCTGAGACTGCATTTGCTGTTCCTATGCTGGTTGGAAACTGGATGCTCCCTGCGGTGTACCGTGCACACCCGATGGGCTGCTGCCCACACATTAGGAATTCCCATTCCAATCTCCTGATCCTATCAATGTCTGATTGGTACTGTTGCATTTCATTGATCCTGTCACAGGTTAGTGCTGCCTTCTGCTAAAATATCTGTGTCTTGCATGATATTCTCATCCTCTTTCTTCCAAATGACGCTCCTCAACTTTATCAGCTGCCTAACTCATTAGCACTTTCACACTCTCTGTGCCAATAATGACTGGTCTTTGAAGACTTGTGCTTTTCATTTCCCTTCAGCCTGGCAGAAACCTGTCAGCAAACCCCAGTCCCTTCCTCTTTGCTGAGATCACACCTACCATGCCATTCTCTAGCTAATCTCATCCTTCTTGCTGTACTGTCTGTGTGTAACCCTATACTGCTATCAGGAGCCCTGAGATCGACCTCTTTTTCACTTGTGATAGTGGTTCTGTCTCTAATTTGTTCTTATCTCATTTTGCACAAGCCTTCACGCCTTTATTACCTCTCCAAAAAGGTGTTGTACAATCTGACATACATCAAAACTGACAGGGGCCTGACCATTGCCCAGAGCAGTGATTGCTCTCCCTTAGCCAGGTCCTGTCTTTGTTATTACCTATGCCCATCACATCACAGAGGATTGTGCTGAGCCAGCCTTCCCCAGAAGGAATTGCATGTCTCAGAGAGTGTCTCCTTCCCTGGCTCTGGCAGGGAATGGGAGCCTTGTGGTTGCAAGCAGTAGGATTGTCTTCCACGGCAGGGAGAAGCCCAGACCTGTGCCGTTCAGCCTCTCCCCCGTGTCTGATGTAGCCTCTTGCTTCCCTTTCAGGCACAGGCTCCTGCCTTCCCAGCACTGGAGGGGATGTTTGCAGCCAGTGTGCCATGGAAGCCCATGGAGGAAAAGCAGAAAGGGAAGATCCAGCAAACAGAGTGCTGATGGAAGCAGGGCATCGGAGCGGTCTGCATGGCAGGGTGAAACTCTCTGCGCCACAGAGAGAGAGAGAGATGGGCACCGTGCAGACCCCTCTCTGCAGGAGGGGCTAGGCATGGCATGAGCAGGGCTGGGGACCTTGGGAGGGGCTGCAAGCTGCAGCCAGGGCGAGGCAGACCCACCCCTGCAGTCAGTGGCCAGCAGCAGAGATGCTTTGGAGCTGCCGGGAGTATTTGAGCCAGTAGCTACTGCCTGCTTCAGTGCCACATGTCTGTCCCACTCTTTGCCCCTCCTTCATCGCCTCCCTCTCAGGCTTTCTCTGGTGGAACACTTGGATGCAGTACATGGCTGGAATCCATCTCCCCTGCAGTCTGACAATGTTTTTCCCCCTCTCTTCTCCTCTCCCTCTCCCTGCACTGCCCTGCTCACTGCCCTGTTGCACATTTTGAGCATTTTAACTTATTAGAAACTAATTTTAGAACTTAAAATAAATTCATGTGATGAAAAAGCCCACTGACCCCTGTGTGTGCTTGTGGGGGATTGTGCCTATTTGACAGAGCTGGGTGTACCTCTGCCTGTGTGAAGCCATTTCTAAGGCTTTTGCTGCCTTCTCTTTCTCTTTCAGTTCTGTTTTACTGAAGTTGCCTGTTCATTTCTGACATTTTCACAGTGAGGAAGGGGAAATTAAATGCCACTAGAGAAGGAAGAATCACAGGTTCAGTCTTTCCTTTTTGCTGCATTTCACAGCCTTCTTTTCTTTTTTTTTTCCCATCTGACTGTCCTTGTTCATTCATTCATTCATTTATTCCTTTAGTCCTCACATTTCCCTGAAAGATCCCCAAGTGGCATTATGGCTCTTTTAAGGATGTACTTAGCAATGTAAGCATGAGTCTGCCAGGCCCCACCTCTCAAGACCTTGGATGTGTTTAGGTTTCATGCAGTCACAGAATGCTCTTCAGGTCCCCTCTGAGCAGCCATGGAGGACTGTGGTACTGAATGCAGCCCCAGAAGAAACGCTTGGTAACGAGAGTCACACGTGGGATTTCTCCCATATGGGCCCCACACTGAGGCTGCTCCCTCAGCCTCCTCGGATGAGAAGGCTTAGGGCTGTACCTACTATTCCGGCTCATGCGCCGAAAATTAGGTATAGGGTTCCAATGTCTTTGTGGTTGGTTGAGAATAGTCATCGGGTAATGAATGTCATAGGTAAGATGGCTGAGTGTATAAGCGTTAGGCTGTAGTCCTTTTTACAGAGGTTCGATTCCTCTTCTTATCGGCCCTGTGGTGAAGTTCATAGTGAGTTGCAAGCTCATTGATGCGCATTAAGTGTGTGCCGGGGTCTTAGGCAGAAGCCTGTTGGTTAGGGCATATAGCTGTTAACTATAGAGTTGTGGGATCGAAGCCCATCTGTCTAGTGGGTCGTAAGGTCCTAGCTTAATTAAAGCACCTGAGTTGCATTTAGGGGATGCAGGGTAATAGCCTGCGGACTTTAGCAGAAACTAAGAGAGTTTAACTCTTGTTTAAGGCTTTGAAGGCCTTCGGTTTAGGTAATCCTAAGTTTCTTAAATGAGGCTGGGGATTATGGGAGAGAGGGGGAGGAGTATGATGGACATGGTGGTTAAGATGATGGATGGAAGATTCTCTTGACTTGAGAGAAGGTCACCACAGCCAGAACAGCTTTTCATTATTTCAGCAGGCACATGAACAGACCTTCTTACTGTGTGGCTCCCACCTTCCCTCCCCAAAAGGTTCAGGTACTCAGGTAGTGAATGCACTCAGGTATCCTTAGACTGCAGCAACACCCAAAAGTCACAACTAGCCCACTCCAGGGAGCATGTCTGGACTCCTCAGCTCTTTAGCTACTCAGCTCTCCACCTATTTTACTGAAAATGACGCCTCTTTCACCACTGAATGCTAGAGAAGTGCAGCAGAGCTGTGAGGTAGATTTGTCTGCTCCAACTATCCCATGCAATTTCAGGCAGACCCTGGAGCAGAAGGCAAGACAGTCCAGCGTGGTACCAGCATCTCCTAGGCAAATGATAATGCTGCCATTTTTTTTCGGGTGGGAGTGATCTGTCTAGCTCAATCACCTCTCTCTGCCAGATGCTTTGGAGGTAGAGAAAAGGCTGGTTAACCCCTGTGGGGCTGAGGGGCAATCCAATATCCACCAGGATCACATAATATTCTCTCAGTGCCTGACAGTGGTTTGCTCTCTCTTCTCACACACAATGGTCTGCTCTCTCCTCCTGTGGGTAACACTTTCAGCACTGCCTGTGACCAGCCTGGATGTTCTCATTGCTCAGATGTGTGCCTGGTCTCTCTTTAAACCTCCCTGGTTCCTTGTACTCTCTGACTTCCTCTGGCAATCCATCCTTGGATCTGCTTATTCACTGTGTGAAAATGGTTCCTCTCCCAGTTTTGAACTAAAAGCTTTCCACTTTCACCATTTTCTTTTCTCCCATCACAAAGGCTGGGAAAAGAGGGACTCCCAAATCTATCATACCTTGGATGGCCATTATTTTAACATGTTTTATCACATCCTCTTTTTTGTTATTTCCCCATCCCCTCCTGACTCTCTGCCTTTCAGGTACAAATCTCAGATTTTGGGACATTCTCTCTGACATTTGGACAGGCCCATCTCTGTGCACTGTCAGCTCTGCTTGGGCCCTTTGCTCTGGAACAGGAGGCAGCAGCCCAGCAGGGGAGCAGTGCTGGCTTACACAGAGACACAGAGCCTTTCTCTGCATCACTTCCATCCAGCCCTTCCGTGTTTTGTCTGCCTCTCTGAAAGAAGTTCAACAACATTGAGCTTGTAGCCAGCTGTTCACTGTGCCTGTCATGATAGGCAGATGCCTGACATGGTGCAGTTACAGTGAGCAAAAGCCTGGAAGTGTTTATGCAGTTTAGATTTTCCTTCCTAGAAACTATTCCTATATGTAGGAAAATATTTCCAAATCAAGACGGCACAAGGCAAGTCGGTGGAGTTGAGGTGGAAGGACCAAGAGTCTGCACAATAAAGCAAACAAATCTGGAAACCTGTTTCAAGTGGAGTCAATAAATAGAAACAGGAAATAAAGCAAATTACATATGAAGGAAAGAGACCTGATGCTTTTCCATAAGGATACAGCAACAGGTGCACAACTCAAATAAATATTTTCAACATACCAGAATGTGGTGGTTTGACCCTGGCTGGGTCCATCACTCCTTTCTCTAACTGAATGGGAGACAGAAAGTATAACAAGAGGCTCATTGATCCAGATAAGGATAGGGAGAGATCTCTCACTGATTATCACCACATCAAAACAGACTCACCATGGGAAAATTATCTGAATTTATTACCAATCAAATAAAATCCAAGCAGGATATTGAGAAAATAAACACAAATCTTAAAATATCTCCATCCCACCACTCCATTCTTCCAAGGCTTAGCTTCACTCACAGTTTCCTCTACCTTCTTCCCCACAGCAGCACAGGGGGACAGAGAACAGGGGTTGCTGTCAGTTCATCAGCTGTTATCTCTGCCACTCCTTCCTCCTCAGTGGAAGGACTCCTCACTCTGCCCTGCTCCACTGTGGGGTTCCTCCCACTGGGGAGAGCCCTCCATTAACTTCTCAAATTTGAGTCCATCCCATTAGGCTGCAGTTCTTATACAAACTGCTCCAGCATGGGTTCCCTCTGGGGTCACCAGTCACACTGCAAGCCTACTCCAGCCTGGGCTTCTCTCTCCAAGAGGCCACAGGTCCTGCCAGGACTCTGCTCTGATGTTGGCTTCCCATGGGGTCACATCCTCCACATCCACCTGCTTCAGTTAGGTTTTTCCAGGTGCATGGTTCTCCTGACCTCCATGGGCTGCAGGAGAGTGTCCTGCCTCACCATGGTCTGCACCACGGGGCTGCAGGGGAATCTGTGCTCTGGCACCTGGAGCACCTCCTGCCCTTCCTCCTGCACTGACCTTGGTGTCTGCAGGGGAATCTGTGCTCTGGCACCTGGAGCACCTCCTGCACCAACCTTGGTGTCTGCAGGGCTGTTCCTACCACATATCCTCACTCCTCTCTCTGGCTGCAGTTGTTCGTGTTCTTTTCATCCCACTTAACCATGTTGTCCCAGAGGCACTACCACCATCACTGGTGGCTCAGCCTTGGCCATCAGTGTCTTGGAGCCAGCTGGCTTTGGCTGTGTCAGACATGGGGGAAGCTTCTGGCAGCTTCTCACAGAAGCCAACTCTGTAGCTCCCCAGCTATCTAGACCTTGCCATGAAAACTCATTGCACAGTGGATGAAAACTTTAAAAAAACCAAGGAAATCCAGTGGATTCCCTTTTAGCAGAGAGGAGGGCTTAAGGAATGCAAAGAAAATGTTATGCATGCAAATTCTTTTGCGTAGGACTCCTACAAAAGGAATAGGAAGACAACCTTTAATCCCAAACTAATCTTTTTTCAATAAGAAAGATCAGCATCATTACAAAAAATCATAACTAGGTCCAGATGTTCTGCAACCCAGACTTCTGAGGGATTTACAGTGAGAGGCTAAATTCTAGCAAATAGCATAATCTGACAAAAGAGCAACAAGAAAAATAGATCTATTGGGGTCTTTGTGCATTCTGCACAGCCTTTTCAAAACAATACAATGTTAAAACCAGATATCAAATTATGTAGGCTACTAAAGCATACGGAGTTTTATATTTGCTTGGCAAATTTATGGGAACAATATCAGCACCAATCTTGCAAAAAAATCTACGACTTAGTACTCTGCTTCTGTTTTTTCAACACTTTGATGAATAAACTCAAAATATGTAGGGTTTCACTTTTGCCTTCTAAAGGCAAAACCGCCAAACCAAGTTTCTTACGGGAATGCTGTTGTTGTGGGCAGTGCATCTTGTGCCTCCCACTAAGTTCCAAAGCATCTGGGACAGTCTTTTCATAGTTGTGGATTCCATCATGCCCAAGAGTTTCTCTCCTAGGTTTCCATCCCTCTGGCCTGCCAGTTCAATGCCTCTCCCTCCAAGAGCTGTCATATGGCGTGCCCTGAAAAGGGTGTCAGTGCCACCTGAACAGAGGGGTCTCAGAGGGTCTCCTGGCAGGAGGACATAGGACACTCCTGGAGCCCAGAAACACAGGAAGTCACACACAAGGGCAGATTTTGTAAGGATTTGATAATTCTCATTCGTACTGGGATTCCTCTTCTTTTACAAGCACTGTGTGTCTTCTTTCTTGTCACCAGGTCAGCATTGCCCCTTTTCTATGTAAAATGACACAGGTTTTGGACCAAGGAGGACACACCAGCAAACTCCCTTACAAGCTTTGGGGGCTGTCAGGAGCTCAGTTAGGACCCTGTGCTCAGGCACTCCCCAGCCCTTCGAAATCTCAAATTAGCTATTAGGAAGAAATCCTGCGCTGTAAGGGTGGTGAGGCACTGGCACAGGCTTCCCAGAGAAGCTGTGGATGCCCCATCCCTGGCAGTGTTCGAGGCCGGGTTGGATCCTGGTCTATTGGAAGGTGTTGCTGCCCACGGCAGGATGTCGGAGCGGATGATATTTCAGGTTCCTTCCAACACAAACCCCTCTGTGATTCCTCGGGCTCGCAGGGCGGGCAGAGCTCGGCGGGGACCCCGCGGCTGCGGCGGCGGCGGCTCCGCGGTCCCTCCCAGCTCCTTGTCCCGAGCCAATGCCGCCATCTAGCGCACTGTGCGCGGGATTCTGCGCTGCTGAAACACCGCCAGCTGCGCACCGCAGCAACCCCTGCCACCAGCTTCTGCCCCTCGCTTTTGCCAAGGCCAGAGTAGTGAGATAGTAAAGCAATATTGCATCCTATATAGGTTCCTAAAAACTCCTCCAGCCGCCTGCCTCCTGCCGGTTGCGTTTCTCACATGTCCTTAACATGGGCTTGCTTTTGGTTAGGCTTGCTTTACCCCCTGTCACTTTTGGTGACATGCTTCTGCAGGTTCCATTCTTGATTCCTCTGTCAGTGCCTGCCAAGCAGCCCCTGATTTCCCAGCACACCCGGCTTGTCTTGCTCCATCAGGCTCCACCCCTCCTGACTAAATACAGGGGACCCCTTGCTCATGAAGGATCTCTCTGGAGGGTTCCTGGTTTTCCACTGTGATCAGCAAATGAACCTTTATGATATCTGCTTAGAGAGCCTTTTCTTCCCAGTTCAGGCTTCCAAGCTCCTGCAGAGAGGGTCTCTCCCCAGTTTGCCCCATTTCTGAGGAACACAGCTGTGCTGGGGCTGGGCCCCCTCAGCAGCCAGCTTGTTGTTTCTAGCTCCCACATCAGGCACCAGAAATGCCCCGGAGAGGCTCACCAGGTGTCAGCTATTCTGTTGCAGAGAGAACGCTCCTGGCCTTTGAAGCTGCTGATAGTCAGGTGCCTGAAGACCTGTTTTTTATGCTGCATCAAACACTTGTCCTTCCTTCTCTCCAATGCCGCTTGGCAATCACTAAATTTCCAGCACATCTGGGTATCTTTCATCTTTCAGTCTACAGAGGCACACTGAGAGCCCCCATGATGTGCAGGGAACTTGGTTTTAAGGAGATGATCTCTGGAGGCATCTTGGCTTTCCAGTGACGCCAGTTAAAAGGTCTTTCTCACCATCTGGCTTCTGAGGCCCTTTTCTCCCTTTATCTCTCACTTCCTCAGAGAAACTCAGTGGCTCTGCAGGCTGTGACCATCACCCAGCACAGCCTGGAAGCTGCTTCTCTCCACTGAGAGGATCTGTTTCTCTCCAACAAGAGCTTGCAAAAATATTGCTGGTGATGGGATTAGAGCAAAGAGAGACAGCGCAGAGTGTCTCTGCAGGGGATAAAGCAGGGAAACATGACAGCCACTGATTGGTGGGGGCAGAGCCGTGTGCAGTGCTCAGGCTGTTCTCGCTGTGCTGGGGGGTCACTGTGTGATGCTGGATGAGCCCCCTTTCCCCAGGGGTGCAGTACAGCAACTGCCCCAGAGAGGTGAGAACCAGACTTGCCAAGAACCTAAAACCAGTTAAATATTTATGAGGAATATTACATTCAGAAGAGAGACTGACTGGCTAATATTATTCATCCCTTCTGGATTCTGATGTTTAATTAATGCTTGCAAAGTGCTTTGAGATGCTTGGATGAAAGAGATACAAACACGTCACTGCACGCTGTGACCCTTGGTCCCAGAGGCACCTGTTCCCTGCACAACTGCAGCAGCTCCAAGAGATGGATCCCCACCCTAGGGTGACAGTGGATCCAGAACAGGCATTCTCACAGCGTGACAAGCCTGAGGCTTTGTCACCTCAGACCACAGCCCTGCTTCTCCTTGCAACTCTGCAGCAAGTTCAAGTGCATTTTGCAAGCTTTACCCCTTCAGGGAATGCTATTTCTGGTAGATATTTGCAGTGACATAAACCAACTGTTTAAAAACAAGCCAGTGTTTCTGCATTACAGCCTGCTGGGGAGACAAAACGCGAGCCAGAATCTGTACAAACTGAAGCATCAGCTCAATGCCTCAGATCCCCAAGCACTGAGATGCCAAAGCCTTACAATCCCAACCTGAGTTTTCTTAATGCTGCTTTTTTTCCCAGGACATCCCCTCTCTGGCAGCTGGGGACCAAAAGGACATTTCTATTTGACACATGTGAGAGAGTTTTGAAGATGCTGATGGGCTATGTCAGGTTCTTGCCAGAGAGCTCAGAGTGTCTCAGAAAAGGGCATTCCCAAGTTCTGGACACTAGCAGAGTGCCCATCGCATCGCATCGCATCGCATCGCATCGCATCGCATCCCATCCCATGCCATGCCATGCCATCGCATCCCATCCCATCCCATCCCATCCCATCCCATCCCAGTTTGTATCCCACACTGGGAAGTTCCTGTCTCATGCAGGTGGCTTCCTCTCTGAAGCAGGACATCATCTTTGTCCAAAGTCCCAATCAGTGGAGAAGCCCTTGTGCTGGAGGCCTGATCACGGCTGTTCCTGTCACAGCTGGCAGCACATTGTGAGCCTCGCTGCTGTGGCTGTCTGTCCCTGCTGCCCCCAAAGCCTGGCTGCACCTCACAGCCCCATCCTCACACAAAGGGGCAAGTCACTGCCAAAAGGAGGAGAGTGGGCGGCGCAGAGATAAAATCTCAGCCATGTCTGGGGCTCAGTGGGTTTCCGCCACCTTGGCTGAGGCTGGGATTCAGAGAGAGAGACCAAATGTGGGTGGGAAACCACAAAAGCCCCCTCCTCCACCCTACAGAGAAGGGAAACAGCTGAGATTCAGTAGTGGTGCAGGTTGGCACAGGTTACTGAAGAGTAACTTTACACTGGCTTTACAGGGCGAGGCTTTGGTACCGGAGGGGCTGCATCAGCGGCTTTTGTGAGATGTGAGGAGCTGGCCCCATGTCAGTCAGAGCCACCTCCAGAGAGCCCCAGAGCAGACCAAGGCTGAGCTCATCAGTGATGCTGGTGGCACCTTTGTGACAGTGGGTTTAACGAAGTGTAAAAAGCTGTGCGCAGCAGCTGTGGGAGACAGGAAGGACAATACGTGGGAGAAACAGCCATGCAGACACCAAGATCAGGGGAGAAGGAGGGGCAAGAGGTGCTCCAGGTGCCAGAGCCGAGATTCCCTGGCAGCCCCTAGAGAGTCTGCACTGGAATAGGCTTTCTGGCAGGAGCTGTGGCCTATGGAGGACCTACACTGGGTTCCTGGATGAGATTATCTAGCACCCTGCCCAATCACACCTTGAAAGCCTCCAGCAATGGCAACTCTGTCACATCCCTGGGGAGGTTGTTCTGGTGACTGATTGTTTTCACTGTAAAAAAGGTCTTTCTAATGTCAAGGTCAATATGAAGAACTGCAGTCCATAGGAGGAATCCACATCAGAGCATTTCTTGAAGGACCCCATGGTGCAGCAGAGGAACAGCATAAGCAGGAGGAAGCAGCAGAGATTAAGTGCTATGAACTGAATATGACACCCATGACCTGTCCCCTGTGACACTTTGGGGGAGGAAGGGGGGTTGAAGAGTCAGGTGTGAAGTTCAGCCTGAGGAGAAAAGAGAGGTGGGAGAAACTTGTTAAAGTTGTTGGGTTTCTCTAAAATTTATCACGATGTTATCTGTTTGTTTTTAATTGCCATAAATTAAATTAACCTTTCCCCAGGCTAAGTCAGTTTTGCCCATGACGGTAGCTGGGGGGAGATCTCCTTGTCCTTATCCTGACTTGAGAAGGTTTTTCACATCTTATCCCTGTGCCTTGCTGAAGAGGGGGAATGAGAGAGCAGCTGGGTGGGTGCTGGCCAACAGCCAAGGAAAAGCCACCACTGCTATAAAGAAAATACTCTCTCATCTCACCCTAAATCTGAGACAAACTCCATAGATAGATGGGGCTGGGGTCAGCCCCCAGAGGTGCCTCCTCTTAGTGGTGGTGCAGGAGACAGGCTGGGAAATGGAGCTCAGATGGCTCTTACAGAGTGCGGGAGGCGTGCGCTGGGTGTGGATCTGCTCAGCTAACCTGTTTGTTTGTCAGCTTTCCTCCTCAGCAGAGCAGAACCAGCTCCCAACCATCCATGTGGAGGTTTCAGCCCCGTCAGGGCCTCCATCAGCTGCCCCGTGGCCAATAGGCTCTCTCTGTTCCGCACACACATCCTCCCCACCGCTGCCAAGGCTCGCCTTCCGCTCAAGTCCATTTCTGCCCACACCCAGAGTGGAAATCACGTGCCTTTGGAAAATCACCGTCTGCCCAGAGGAGTCGGCAGGTGTCGGCAGAGCCTGGACGGGCAGCAAGACCTTGCTGCTGTCGTTCTGGCTGGAGAGGAGGAGACATCAAGGCCAGCCCTACATCTGCTCGTGAACATCAACTTCGCTCCTCTTTTATTTCAGCTGTAGTTGGGTGAGATCAACTACGGCAGGTGACAAACACAAGGAGAAAGAAACACAGAGGCTGAGAGAAAAGAGGTAAGGAAACTCTTTCTTCTGCTAAGAGGCCAGCCTGTTTTCGGGTTTTTTAATGCTATGAACTTTATTACTCCGCTCAAGTTGCTGTTTCGGCACGGATGGATTGGTTTTGCCCTGCTTAAAGGTCTGTTGTAAAACCATCTCAAACCTTTGACTTGATAATACTTCTGGCTGAGAAATTCTCCAAGGCCTTTTAATTTTAACTAAAAACTGTTTGACTCCCTGGAATTTTCGCTGAAAGGGGCATAAAAAAAGGGAGTTACGAAAAGCTCAGAGCCTGGGGATCTCATGGATCTTTTAAACCCATATATAGGGAAATATGTCCTATATGAGGGCCTGTCACTGGTGACTGCATATCCTCAAGGGCTGCAAATGCATTGGGAAGCAGCCCTCTACCAGCTGCCACTTGCTATCACCTTCTCCATGTACCCTGCAGGAAGGGGAACTTTATTCTAAAAAAAGCCTGCAAAAATAAGAAGATGCCAGTCTCTAGCTAAGTAAGGATGTCTACTTACATCTGTACGTGCTGAGACTGGAGGGGTCTGTTCTGCTAATCCAGGCTGACTGGCTCACTGCCTGACACTAGCTGCCAATGCAGCCTGATCCATTAGCTCAGGGCTGAGCGAGCAGGATTTCTTGGAAAAAGAGGGATCCTTGCAATTTCAGGACAACAGAAAAGGGATTTGCTTTCCCCTTACATGGGCTGCTGTGCTGTTGAAAGCAGGAGTTCCGTTTCTGGTTGAATTTTTCAACTTTCAGGCGGCATATCCTGCTCAGCCTCCATCAGCCACCTCAGATATTCCTCCACATGAGGGCTGAGCTCAGGTTACTGCTCATTGTTCTCCACTATGAACTCAACAGCCCCTGGTGCAGGTTGGAATCATAGGATCACCGGATGGCTTGGGTTGGAAGGAGCGTTTAGAAAACATCTCGTTCCAACACACCCCTGTCACAGGCAGGGATACCTTCCACTAGACCAGGTCACTCAAAGCCCCTTCCAGCCTGGCCTTGAACACTTCCAGGGATGGAGCAGCCACAGCTTCTCTGGGCAACCTGTTCCAGTGCCTCATCAGTCTCTGAGTAAAAGATTTCTTCCTAACACATTTGATCATTTGATCTAAACCAACGCTCTTTCAGTTTAAAACCGTTCTTCCTTCTCTTATCACTATCTGATCATGTAAAAAGTCACTCTTCCTCTTTTTTATAAGATCCCTTTAAGTACTGAAAGGCTGTGATGAGGTCTTCCTGGCTTTTCCTTTGTCCCCTCCAGCGTCTCACAAACATGTCTGCCTGCAGCACAGCAGGGCTTGGCTCATCCAAACTGAGCATCCACCTCATCCCCACTAGAGGTTCTTGAGCACCCAGGGACAGTGCCCACTGGATCTGTCGCAGCCTCTCGTGTGGACCCTGTATTCACAACAGCAAAATTAAGTAGGGATGATGCCCAAATGTCATCCCAAGCACATACAGGGCTTGGAAGGCTGATGAAGGAGCTGATTTCAGAGTGCCTCACAGTGCCTTGATTAGTCACAGCCTCTGGTGGCTTTAGAAAG
This sequence comes from Camarhynchus parvulus, assembly GCF_901933205.1. Lineage (NCBI taxonomy): Eukaryota > Metazoa > Chordata > Aves > Passeriformes > Thraupidae > Camarhynchus > Camarhynchus parvulus. The sequence continues at coordinate 88,381,244 of NC_044571.1, read as the reverse complement.
GCAGGTCTTGGCTTCCCCTCTGGCCAGAAGGGAGCAGCCTGGGCTGTGGAGATGGAGCCACTTCTTGCGGCCTCCACATGGTTCCAGGCATGTCACTGGGCATGGGGTACTTCATGGCTGAGGGCAGCTGAGCTGGTGCTGATACAGTGACATCAGCACCCTCCTTGTCCTGATGGTGGGACCTCTCCTGGGGAGGATTTAGTGGCAGCTTCAATGGCTTGTGTGTGGTGGGATTTTGATATTAATGGCAGAATGGCGAGTGTGTTGATTTCAAGGCCGGTCCAGGCCATAATTCAATGGTTACTTGAGATAGTAATGGTTGTTCCTACGAGTAAGCTAGTGATTAGTTTTTCCTGGGGGTTCATTAGCAGGGGAAGGAGTTGAACCATCATTTTTGGGGTATGGGCCCAAGAGCTTGTTTAGCTGACCCTACTAGAAAGTAATATAAAGGAAGTATGGAGGGTTTTGATTCCTTTAGTGTAGGTTCGATTCCTGCTTTTCTGAGTACTAGGCTTTCACCTGTGTGACCCATGGATCCTGCTCCGGCACCTCCCTCTCCCAGGGGCTCCAATGGGAGGGTGGCATCTGCTCTTGGATGAGCAGAGATGCTCAGGAGGAAATGGAGGGAGGGTCAAACAGTCCAGGGAGGCAGTAGGGACCGTGAAATGACCTTCACTGCTGTCATAACTTTGCTCTCTGCCGGCTATTTTCATTGCACTTCGTCTCTTACCCTGCCCCCTGCTCGCCTGACGTTTGCTTTAACGTCAAGGAGTAAATTCAAAGAAACCACTATTTGGTAAAAGAGTCAAGTCAGCTTTGGTTCAGATTTTTAAACTGAGAGGAAGAGAGGTGAAGCCCTTTAGCCCAGAGCCCCACAGCTGAGGCTAACTCTCGAGCAGGGCAAGGCGCAGCTGCATCCCTGAGCCCTGGCCCGGCAGGCAGCGCAGGGGAAATGCCACAGCGGAAGCCGAGGTGTGGAGGGACGGAGGGCTGGGGGCCCCCCACCCTGACAGAACAAGCTGCTGCCAGATCAAAAGCACAGCCACAAGCAAGAGCGAAAGGAGAAACCAAAACCACACTGCAAGAAAGAGTCACAGAAAAACACAGAGAAAAGGAGATGGCCTGCTCTGCATCAGGAGTGGTTGCAGAGTTTTTATTTGTTGGGTTTTTTTTAATTTAAGTTTCCTCCTGTCTCATGCCAGTGCCAGCCTGTGGAGAGGTCTCTGTAGCCATCACCCACTGGGGTTCAGTACTGAGGGGCTGCCAGCCCTGCTCTCAAGCAGATGTTCTCCAGGCATGACTTGGTCCTGCAGGCATCATTCTCTGAAGCAAGCTCACTCACTACCTCAGCTCTCCTTTTCCTATCCCTCAGAGAGGCAAGGATCATTAAAATAAGTCAAGAAGGAAATTAAACCAGTTTAATAAGAGGGGGAAGTTAAAATGAAAAGGAAATCAATGTTCACTTGGGAGGGAGCCCTGCTCCTCCGTTGCTAGATGTGCTAATAAATCAAGTATGCCTGGACTGTTTCTGGCACAGAGGCCAGCTGGCATGAGATGGTCTGGGCTATTAAACTCACTTAACCTCCAAAATGAACTGGCCACATGCCAGCCACCTAATGGGAGAGGTCCCTGGCCCATGCTAACACCTAAATGCATCCCAAGAGTTGCTCCGGAGAGGGAGAGTTGTCCCTGGCCAAAAATGTGTCAGGAAATGTACTAGCAATTTAACAGGACTGATGAGTATGTTCCAGTGCCTGGGGACATTCTGTGACACCGCTTAATTTATGAGTACCACCGTAAGATGCAGCTGGGCTGCCTGTAAGGAGGCTGTGGGTCTGCTAGAAGCATCCGCTAATGAGAGCAGCTTGCTCGCTTAACACAGCGGAGCCTTGCTCTCTGAGATCTGTAAACTCCGGAGCAGCCTTGCCGGGGATCTGGCCTGGAGGGATGCAGAAGGACATAGAAAGGCAGGGGGGAATAGGAAGTGGCATGCATGAGAAGCAGAAAGAAGCAGGGAGAGAGGGAAAGTATGTAAAAGAAATCCTAGCTGAAGGCAACTCATTTTCCCCACTGATTTGTAGCATGGAGGTGGTAACATCACACTGTGGAGATCTGCCACAGAAATACAAAGATTAGTGTGAACAAAGTGGGAATGCAGAAGATGTGAAACCAAGAGAAAAAACAGAAGAACAAAGATGCATCAATCTGCATCTACCAAGATGCAAAAGGTCAGCAGTTCACCAGTCCCACAGTGCTCTGGTTGTGTGGTTTTGCTCAATAACCAGGAAGCAAGAAGACAAAGAATAAACTGAAGCCATATGACAGGAGAATAGAGATTCCCAGTCAAAACAAAATTATGAGGTGTGACTCAGCGATTTCATTAATTTTTACTTGTTCCATTACCTTCAGGTTTTATATAAAGTTTAATGACTTAAAAAATTTGACACCCATCACTGAACTGTTAATTCACAGATATTACTTTAGAGTGGGGGCTGACTTTTTCATCCCACAGGAACAGGTGATGCGAGATTTCACAGCAGGGATGAGGTTCCTCCTGTCACCTCAGGAATGGATCTTACTCAGGGCCCTGTGCCAGTTCTCAGTTATCGATGTTCCTTCGGAGTGAGATGCATACAGTTGCCTTGTTAGTGCCCCTTTCTTTATTCTGCAGCTTAACCCAGCAAACTGCTTCATCACTGCCTCTGCATCTTGTTAGGAGTGATCTCCCATCATCCACACTTGCTCCTTTGTTTTACACTTTTCGCAGAAAACAGCTCATGCAAATATTTCCTGGCCTGGGATGGGTTTTTTGTTTTGCACGAGGCAAGCCACAAGTCTCCTCTGACTGTTCTTTGCCACCTGTTTCTCTTCTGATGGTGCATATGGCTGCTGTCTTGTTCTTGCACACATATTTTTCATCTGTGCATGTCTGTACATTGGTCTGGATGTCAGATGTTGTGCTGACCTGATCTCCATTTAAATGTAGTGCTGATGTTTTCATCTACTCTTTGATAGCTTCACATGCTCTGATCATTAAATTAATTTCAGTATTAAATTATCCTCTAATAGAATATATTACACTTAATATTACACATTGTACATATAAATACTGTAGAAAATTATTCATGCATTTCTTTTGAGTTTAATCCCATTAAGACTCCAGCCCTTCAGTTTGTCACACACCTGGCATGGGGACTGCCTGCTTCCAGAGAAGTGAGGTCACCTCACTGGCTTGCTCACTCCCCAGGGCATTTAAGCCGCTTGGCTTCCCTTCTGTGGTTTATGCCTTGGTTTAGGGATGGAGAGCTCAGCAGTGTCCTTGCACCAGCAGCCATGGTCTCCTTCACCTTGTCACCCCACCCAGCTGCAGCTGTTACCAGCACTTGGCCTTTGCTACAGTCAGAAGCTGCATCTAATTTGATAACTCGCCTTAACATGACCATTAGCTTCCAGTTCCCGCTTAAGGTTTTGCTGCCATTAATGCAACTTCTTCTTTTGGACCTCATTCCTCCCTTCTCCCCATACTTTTCATTGAATAGTCCTAAGAATCCAAGCAGGTCTTTCCTGCATCAGACTTGCTGGTTGTTGAGATTTTTAAGGTAACAAGTTAAAAAAAACCAAACCCAAACCTGAAGAAAAATATTAATAACACATGGCTATAATCATAGAATCACAAAATTACATGGAAATATTTAGATGGCAAGGGACATTGGGAGGTCTGCAGTTGGTTCTCCTACTCAGAGCTGAGTTAACTACAACATGTTGCTCAGGGCTTGACAAGGCAACTTCTGAGCGTCTCCAATGGTGGAGATTGCCTGGCATCTCTTGGCATCTATTCCGTTGCTGAACCACCTTCAGTGGGAAGAAAGTTTTCCCTCTGTCTAGTCAACATTTCCCTGCTCAACATATGGCTGCTGCCTCCTGCTCCTCCCCTGTGCACATCTGAGAAGAATGTGGCTTATTCTTCTAGCTAATATCCATTAGATAATGGGAAACTGAAATTAGATCCCACTTTGGCTCCCTTCTCCCCGTCAAGCCCAGTTTTCTGCCTCTCCCTGTATGTCAGGTGCTCCAACTTCCTCACCATGCCACCAGCCCTCCACTGAACTCTGTACAGTTTGTTGGCACCCTTCTTGTACTGGGGGCCCAAAACTGTACCCTGTATCCTAGATGAGACCTCAGGTGTGCCAAATAGAGAGAAATAATTACTTCACTCTACTTCCAGCAGAGCTGGCTGTGCTCTTGCTAATGCAGCCCTGTATGTGTTTAGCTTTAATCTCTGCAAGAGTGATGATAACCCACCATAGAGAAGTAAAAAAGCACAGAACTCTTGGCAGTATAAACAGCTGCTGCCTGATGAATGCCAGAAACCTAGGGATGAGTAAAATGAAATGTTTATTACCAAACTCCAGGGGCACGCTGCAGATGGATTCTTTGCTGAAACAAAAGGCTCTGGTGACTTTCCCAATAAGCTTCCATTTTCCTGTGCTGAAGGATGGTGGGAGCTGAATGGGAACACAAGTCTCATCCATCGAGGTCTGAATAATCAAACATTATTAACAGAGCATTTGGGTCTTCCAGGATAAGATCCCTTGGCAGTGGCAGCATTTCCAGCCTTGCTGTCCCGGGAGGGGAGGAGCATTCCCAGCGATGGAGTTGAGTGGCACAGCCCTGAGCTGCATGCCTGCCGCCCTCCTGCTTCTGCATCTGGGTGAGTCCTGGGCCCAGCAAACCCTCATGGTTCTCACAGACTTTTCACAAGCCTCACAACCCTCGGTGTATTTTCTAGGCTCTTTCTGATGTGTTCTATAAGTTTCCTCACACAGTTTAGCTTTGGGATTCAGGTTGTTCCCAGCCCACCTGCTGAGCCTGCCAGCCAAACCCAGGGTTTGGGGAGCTGCCCCACAGAGATACAGGAGTGGGGTCCTGTGAGAACCAGGATACACACCAAGCAGAGTGGAAAATATGCCCTCCACATTGCCTCTAGCTGTCTGGGCAAAAACATATCTGTGATGCGTAACCACATCTGTGATGTGATCTTCAGAATCTCATCAGAGATTTGCCCTTGCAAATGGAATGCTACTAGCTTGCTTAGCTTGACTGCTAATGTTATAAGCTTTGGTGGATTTTTTAGTGCTCATTTTCCAAGAAAGGAAAGACACTGAATAAGGCCAAGCCTGCAATTCTCAGATACTCAGCTTTGATTCCTCTGGTCACAGAGGAAAGATTGGAAACCTTTTGTGCATCCTAGAACCAAATGAAAAGCAAAAGATAACAACTCTTATTAATAACATTTCTAATTTCACAATTAAAGACAAAATCATAAACTTCTGTAGTCCAGTGTCCAATTACCAAAAACCTGTATGAGTACTCTTGCAGGTGACCTCTTAGAGGGATGTAACTTCTGGCAAACCCTACATTAAACTCATGTCAACTTTTAATTTTACACTTCTATAGCTCTTCAGTACTCAGGTCACCTCAGGGATTTGCATCTCTAAGAGCTTACCAGCAGCGAGGCAGGAGATCACAATCCTGTTATTCCCAATCTTACCTCTGGCAACTCCATCTCTTTCTTAAGGTCTCCTGCAGAAACCTTCTTTGCAGTAAAGGAAAGGAAATTATTCTCCCAAGAAACAACTTCTAATGTTTCTTCAATCTTATACAACCTATTTCTTTTACTGTCACATAGCCCTCCTCCCAAGAACAGGAGCCTGACATTAGGTCAGCCTTCTTTCTTTCTTTTTTACTTTATTTCTTCATTTTTTTGTATTTTCAGTCTTCATCAATGCAAAAACTGGAAGAAGGTGTGAGCAAATTTGTCAGTGCTGCATCAAGTGTTGACTGGGGAGTGAAGGAGGGCTGACATATGCCGTCCTTCATTTGCTACCAGTAGAATAACTAAGTCCTATCCAGTGGAAAAGGGTTGTCTCAGTAAAATTGTCGACATTTCAAAATTATGAATGATGGTCAATCTGCCATAACTACTGGTATTTTCCTTTTTTTCTGAATGTATGTGAAAGAGAATAACCAGGTAATAAAAGAGCTTGATTGATTGATTGATTGATTGATTGATTGATGATATAAAGGAGTGACAAATTCAGAAATTAAGGATAATTTCATTGTCTGGGAAAGGGAGGAAAAATATCAACGTATTTTTGAAGGGCTGGGCATTTTTTACTGAGCCACCCTTCAGAAAGTGAACTTACGCCTTTTTTTGGGTGGGTATTGACTTTTAGGCCTGACCTCCAGTATGGTTCACAAAAATGAATTCCAGACTGGGCTTGCAGGAGGGGAGGTGACCCTGAACTGCCCAGACATACTTCCTGAATCACAATTACCTCGGGACTCAGTTGTGAGATGGAAGTACTCTGATACTCTTCTATGGCGTATGGAAAATAATCAGAGATATTGGAGAAGTAAGGCTTCCAATTCATTACCCCTTCTCCCTTCACACAACTGAGAAACCTCTTCCCTCCTAACCAAGCCTATTTTCTCAAAAGAACCAAATTTCATTTCTGGCCGGTCTGACATCAAGACGCAATACAAACTGAGCGTGCGGGATTTGAAGCTCTCCGACGTCGGCATCTACACCTGTGAATATGGCACTCACAAAGTCCACACCTCACTGCACATCGTTAACTGTGAGTGAATGCAGGGCTTTTAGTCATCAGGAGGGGAGGGGACCATAGAGCTTGGGGAGACCTCTCTGCTGGGATTCTTTATCCAGCTGCATTTCTTCTGTCTCGGCCTATCACGGTTCATTTCTCCTCCATCTCCAGAGCACAGTGTCTCCATGTTCTCTTTGCTGTAACACTTGTGTCTCTCTTGCAGGAAGAGGAACTTACTTACTGCCTGTGCATTTTCTTTTTACAGTGAAAATCTCTTTGGATGGGCATTTTTTGCAAAATGAAGTCCCTGAGCTGATTTTAACTCAAAATTCATCCAGTCCTCTACCCAATCTCAGCATCACGTTGTTTGACAGTAACAATAACAGAGTGACACCAGAAATACAAAACAAGAACCTTCAAGAATACATAGTGAATTTAAAGAAACTGAAGACTATGGACAGTGGGACCTGGGTGTGTCAGATCCATTCAGACTCTCCATTGATTAATCAGAACATCTCCTTTGCAGTGAAGGTATTAGGTATGTGACAACAGAAATGGAACTCACACACAGGCTTGGGAACCACTGCTCCCTTCAGCTCATGAGTTTAACTTTTAATCTCCACATTCCAAGCAGTGGTACTCCAGGGTTGACTTCCCAGGGCTTCCAGCAATGCAGCTTGGGGCTTATTCTGCTGCCTGAGTTCTGTTCCACTCTTGCACTCATTTTTCTCTCCAGGCTTGGTGAGGAGCAGATTCTCCTTTCTTCGGGGTCTGTTCTTCTCAGCTCTGCTGTGCTCGGAAGCTTTGGATCTTTCTGCTGTCTTATTCTTTCTCTGTTTAACCTTTCTGGAGGATGTCATGGCTTTTCTCCAAGTCCTTTTTAAACTGAGTGCAGTGTGCTTCACTCTGGATCAAGGGCAGACATGGGGAAGCGTAACCATGGCTTTTCCTGCCTCTGTATTCCTTGTCTCTTCTAAATTCAGGTTTTCAGAATCCAGATTTGGAAAGAAAGTATGCAACTGTTGATAGTACTGTCATCTTGTCCTGGCATCTGAACTCCCAGAAGATAAAATGGAAAAAAGATTTCACAGGACAGCTGAATTGGAAACAACAGGAAGGTGCAGAATCTCATGAGCTGCTTGATTTCATCGTCACAGCAGAAGGACAGCTGCATGAGACTAAAAAAAGCAACAACTTGTTGTTTGAGATACCTGAAAGCAAACCTGAAAGTACCATAGAAGTGAAGCTCCCCAAAGTCCATTTCAATCACTCTGGCCAGTACCAGTGCCAGCTGGAGTACGAAAGAAGACATGCACAGAGCAAGATAGAGCTGGTGGTGATGAAAGGTGAGAGGAAGGAAGAGAAGTGGGTCATGAAGAGGAGGAGCTACAGAAACCTGCAAGCCCCAAAAGCATGGGTATGGCCCCATCTTCCCATCCCCTCACTCACATGTCCTTGTCTTGCCTTTACAGTCTCAGCTAACCCTGCTGGGCCACTCTCCAGAGGGGCCAGTGTGACCCTGACCTGCCAGGTCTCTGGACCGCTGGCACCCGATGCCTACTTGAGCTGGGAACGTGTGGATGGCACCAAGATGGACATTAAGAGCTCAAAGCAGCATGAAGTAAAGTTGGAGGTGAACATCAGCACTGCAGGGCTGTGGAGCTGTCACCTCATAGAAGACAGTGACAAAAAGATCAGCTTTCACTACCACGTGGGTATGGAAATTAGCATCACATCCCTGCCCCGACCCTAAAGCTATAAAATTCTATTTGTTTCTGTGTCTAAATATTTGTATCCTCCCACAGAGGAAGCTTCTGTTTGGATTAACAATGTGATAATTGGAGCAAGCATTGGAGGCAGTTTATTGGCGTTTGCCCTTGGGTGCCTGTGCATCATCAGTGGTGTAAACTGGCAGCGGAGAAGGGTGAGTGCCATGGTCCCTGTGAAAGGTGCAGAGATTACTGGCTCTCCAAACCACAGGAGGAGTCAGATTTCCTGTCTGGGTGCAGGGCAGGACAGACAATGGGTCAAGCCTTAGACTCAAGGCAAATTTTTGAGATGGGCAGTCTGCAGATGTCAGACAGCACTTTACTACCACTTCAGAGGAAACCACTTGAAGCATAAAAATATCCAATTTTTCTTTGTCCCTTCTCTCCGGGCAGCAACGGGCAAAAAGGATGGCACAAGCAAGACAACACTTGCTGGAAAACAAGACATGTCAGTGTCAACAGTAAGTGGCAATGAGGGCACCCAGAATGGGCAAAGACTGTTTTCAAGAGAGAGGAGCTGGATGATTGAGCGGGGAGAAATTGAACTTGAGCCTCTTTGGTGAAACAGTACAGCTGCATTTCAGTATTTTCAGCTCTTACTCATGTTAAATCCTGCTCAAGAGTTATGAGCTGTGCTAAATCCCACACCCATGGCAGCACTGTGCTGGGAAACTTTTGAGCAGAGTTGTTTCATTCAAATTATCTTGGTGTTGAGAGATGTTAGCCGAACCCAAGCAGGAGTTCCAAAGTCCTTTGGTGGGGTTCACAGTGAATCTGAGATCTGGATATCAAGGTTGTGGAGGTGGAAGGCACAAAACCAAGCACAAAGATGAAACATAGATTTTAAAAATCCATGATGTCCATAATTTAATTCCAGCTCTGCTAGAGCATTGCTGGACTGCGTTTGGTGAAAATTGCCAATAATCTCCCAGGAGTAACAAAAGAGGAGGGAAAAAAAATCACAGAACAGTCTGATTTGTACCCTTTCCTAAAGGCCTTGGGTGATGTGAAATACACCATTGTGTCATGACCCTTTTCATGGGAGCAAGGATTTCTCAGCAGAGAAGCTGCCCTTTTCCATGTCTTTAGGCTTATATGGTATCAGGCATCAGAAGCAGCTGTTGGAAACACTGACAGCCATTCTGTCACTGGAAGGGGAGCATGAAGGGAAGTATAAATGGCTGCATGAACAAGCTCAATGAATGTTTGGGTACAGAACCAGACTTCTACTTTGTTTTCACCAGTGACATTGGCAAATTGTGATAGTTTCACCTAATTTTTTTTCACTGTCCCCAAGAATTCAGTGAGAATGTTTATTGGCAAATACTGCATCACAGCTGGGATGTTTATGTGGTGAAGAGCATAACGTGTCAAAGAATTCACCTTGTTTTCACCTACATTTTATCCAGGTTAAAAAATAATCTCCATAAAGAGAGGACAAAGTCTGTACAGATACATCAAAATCTAGATAAATCTGTGCAGTACAAGTGCTGATACAGTTGTTCTCTAACTCTCTTTGCCAAGTAAGCAGCTCAGCGTAACTGAAACCTAAACTGCAGCCGTGTGGATGCTCAAGTAACTGTTTGCATCCTCAGCTACAGAGGCAGGCAGTCATTCTCTATGCAAAAAAACAAGTTGGGGGTGATACTCATGTAGTACTTTTCTCTTGCAGCCGGCTGAGAAAGTAACACTGCAGCACTGACATCACAAGGACTGATGAAGTCTCTGCCTGTACATAACCACCTGGCAGCCCATAGTGCTCTGTGAATCCATCTCCCATTCTCCTGTTCTAATGAAATTCTTTATTCCTTCATCATTCCCCCAGTCTAACACCATGGAGGGAGGTTGTCTGGCTAGGAGCCAATGGACCAGACAAGAAACCCCGGGGGGTTATGATTGATCCTCAGTTCTATAACGAGAGATGCTGAACAGAAGATGTGTACATATATATATACACACACACACACATATATAATATGCTTGCATTTTGTTCATGTACTTAATTTGACCTTCTTGTGGAACCAATTTTATGCGCTTCTTTTATCTGCCTGAGCGACAATAAATTACTTTGGGGTTGGGAGTTATTTTTTGCAAGCTGGACTACATTTTTTCTAAGGCACTCTTGTCTGGTTCAAATTCACATTTCTTTCTTTCCTGCTAGGATGTGAAATGCTGATTTTCACTATCTCCAACCTCCCTGGCTGCCATGAGCCTTCCTAAATGCACCAGCTCTTTGTTCTCTGTGAAACCCCTCTGTCCATGCTCACGTGCCTTTCCTGCGCACTCTGTGCCCTACATATCTACCCCTAGACCTACATATCTGATCCCCCATATCTATTTGTCAGCCTGTAGCTTTCACCTCTCCCATAACAAGCTAACAAACAAGTAAAACCAGCACAATTAGTGGGATAATTCAGAACTAATTTTATCAGGAAGGCAGCCCAGGATACCAATAGATTCTGGAAGTCAGAGCCTGAAGAAGTTCTGAATGTTGATCTAGAAGGTAAGTTTGGGAATGATGTGAGAAAGTAATTGCCTACGAGAACAAACCAGCCTTGAACTGCCTAGTCCCACAGAGTGCAGAAAGCAGATGCTTCTGAGAAAGCCACTGAAATTGTTTCTCACCGAATGACCCCCTTTTCTGGCTCAAGGAGATGAGAAGAGGGAGTAAAAAGCTCAGGAAATTTCAGATGGAACTAAAAGCATGTTGCAGAGATGACAGAATGTCCTGAAAGAAAAATGCTGTTAAAATATGTACACAGAAGTCTTGTGTTTACAGAAGTTACTCCACTGTCTTGTCTGCTAGTGGCAGGTCAAAAAGGCCTTGAGGTCCTACAGCTGTCACTGGCTGCAGTCCTGGTTTGTTTGTCTGTGCTGGCCTTGCTGGGGACAGGCACAGAGGGGCACTGGGCTGTGGGAAGGGCTCCCTGTGGTGAAGACCCTCAGAGGGATGCCTGCTGCTGCTGGAGGAGGGGTTTTCTGTGTGTCAGTCATGCCAGCACCACGCTGTTACTGACAGACATCAGACAGGCCCAGGCAGCACCTGTGAGCCCGGGGAACCCTCCAGCCCACAAGCCCTGGAGTGGGGACGCAGCCCCAGGCAGCTGTGGCAGCAGGTGTGGGCCCCACTGGTGTCAGGCCTGCTCCTCCACCATCATCCTCACTCAAACAGGAGTGGCAAAGGCTCACACCAACATCACTTTCCTTCCCAGAGCTCGTGCTTGCATGCACATGACTACATTAATTGGGAAAAGCCTGCATGTCCTGGTGCATGCAGCTGCTCCTCCTGCTCCTGTCCCTGAACTGCCAGCATACCTTGGGAGCCATCAATCTGCTAAACAAGGCATCACCACAGCTAAAGGACACGTCCATTTTAGGGGCTGTATGTGGGAAAATGAGAGCAAAGTCAGGGGTGGTCTGTGTAATGGTCATGCCAAACTGCTTGGCACAATCCCCTCAACAAAAAACTACCCCTGTTTCTGCAGTCCAGACTCTTCACCTTAAAGAACTGCTTGAGTACCCAAACTCACATGGGTATCTGCAGCAGAGGGATTATCCTGTGCCACCTGATACCTGGATGGGACAAAAAATCAGGCTGGGTGAACATCTGTTGGGAGCTCCTTGAGCACTGCAGCCACCTCCAGCAGTTCAGATGCTCACCTGAGCTTCTGACAGCTGAACCAACCACCTCTTCACATAAAAACACCAGCCTTGACTTTTTCAACAAGAGAATCAGCCTGACAATAAAAGACTAAGCTAATTGGGCTTATTAAAAACCTTGTGTCCCAGTTTCAGCCAGCGTAGAGTTAATTTCTTTTCAGCACAGGGGCCATCAAAGCTGGGCTGTCCAGGATAAAATGCATGGGCAGCAGACAATGCCAGCAGTGGTGCTCGGAGAACAGGAGGTGCCTGAGCTGCCTGACAGCTGTCAAAGCCATGATGCAGCTCTCCTCTCTTGCACAGGCTGGCAGAGGCACACTGAGTGCTCACAAGTGACCAAAGGTTCTGTCCCCAAGCACAGCTGGGACCCACCTGCAAAGAGCACTCAGGCTCACAGCCCTGCCATCTATGCAGAAGGTCCCAGGTGGCCTGGCTGGCGTGGCAGCAGATGTGGTGGGTGGTGCCACTGGGATGTCTCTAAGTGCAGAGCTGCATCCACAGATGTGCAACTTCCAGTTCTCCCATCTGCACGAGTGTAACAAAAATGATGGGCCTTCCTCAAAACTGCACAATTCCTCAGTGGCTCTCCTGATCTCAAAAGTTGTGACCCTGCCCTACTCTACTTGAAGCTCACCTGCAAGCACAAACCACTGTAGGCTCTTATCTTATAAATCTGTCTTTTTTGGCAGCTCTACTGTCTGTGTCTTTTCATTTTCCTCCTTTGTTCCCTAGATGCACGGACTGCCCTGATTGAGAGAAAAGTCATCCACAGAGTGTGTCCTGGTTGGGCTTTGCTTTCCATGTGAGTGGAACACTGAAAGCTTCAGTGTGGGCTTCAAGGCAGCGCAGAGGTAGAGATTCAAACCAGATAAGAGCAAGCTTGCACAAAATGTGTCAAAGCAGATGAGTCCCCAGCTGGAATGGAGGGCAGCTACATCTTGCCCAAGCCAGGACTTTACAGGCTGCCTTCCACATATCCTGGTTCTCCTTCTCAGGAAGTGTTGGGGGCTTCTCCCTTCGCTAGGTGTGACAAAGGTGTATCTATGCTTTGCAATGGCACAGACCACAGCAATAAACAACTCTGCAAAGCAGCAAACACAATGACAGACTTATTTTATCATGTGGTGACAGCTCATCAGAGTAGCCCTGAGATGATGGCATACGTGGCAATAGTTACAAAATGACAATGTCAGCAAGAGCCCTGTGTAGTGATGTGGAAACACCACAGAAAGCGTGAGTTTGGAAAAATATGCGAAGTGCTGATTTTTCTTATTACATCAGTCTTGCTGGTACTACAGTCCCCCATGTTTCTGGGCTGCAGAAGGGAGAAGCACATGCTCCAGTCCTTTGGACCCAGCTCCACTGCATGGTCCTCAGTCAGGATCCACAGACCTCCTTGCTCCAGTGGAGGGAGGAGGTTGGACACAGCTGAGGATACACTGCCCTGTCCAGTTCTGCTGAGCTAGAAACACTCGGGCTGAAATAACCCCGTCCCACAGCGCTAGCTCCCCCAGCCCCTCCTGCTTGCCAGTTTATCTCTGCCCTCTGAGTGCAGCGTGAGGCGGTGATTCGGTGGATGCTGTCAGCCCGGATCTGCCGAGCCGATCCATGTGACTCATGCTCCCCGCAGGCTCTGCAGCAGAGCACTCGCATCCCTCAGCCTTCAGAGCCAAATGACCCTGTGTGTTTCTTTCCATGTTCCCAAGGTCTAGAAGGGAAAAAGCTGTGCACTTCAGCCTCTTCTAATTTCTTTTTATCTTGGAGATGGGAAGGGGGGAGGGGGATAGGAGAGGAAGGGCAGTATTCAGTGTCCATTTGAATGGCTCATTAGCCGAACACAGCTGCAGAGAAAGAGTAGCTTCCATCCACCCTTCTCAAAGGTGAGGGTAGAGCAGGAGTACCAGACTCTTCCAAGATGTTCAGCTTTGGCCTGGTTCCTTTCTGAGAGTATTCCCAAGTGTGTGTTTCCTAGGAGGAAGCCCAGGGTCTGTAAGCGCACTCACCTCTGAGCAACACACCCAAATCACAGCCTTTGCCTCATGCATGTCAGCATCCTTCCTTGGCATCCCCCCTGAAAAAGCCTTTGGCTCTCCTTCAGTTCATTTTCCAGCCAGCTTGGCCAAGTCTTAGAGGTACTTCCAGATTTGGAGAAGGAAAGAACAGCAGAATAAGAGGTGGTGGCAGAAATTGCCTCACTGGCAAGGCATCAAAAAGGAAGAAAGGAGAAATCCTCAATGCTTCAGCACCAGCTGGCTCGTGTCAAGGTGCCTGTTTCAGGCTCCAGTGCTGGGAAGTCCCTCCTCTGAGCTTGTCCGTGCGCTGTGTGGAGATGAGGCTCTGGGCATGGGCAGCAGGAACAGCGGCGCTGGCTGCGTGGGGACCATGGCTCCCGAGAGGCCAGCACGCCACCTGAAACGAGGAGAGCCAGAGAGCTTCCCTGGCACAGGCCAGCTGCATCCAGCATGTCAGCACTGCTCCTGAAAGCCCAGGCTATGTTTGAATTAAATGATTGTTCTGGCCTTGGGAAACCTCAAACATACCTAGAGAAGCTAGAGGTAAAATGAAAATTGCAATCCAGTGCTACAAATTTGAAGCAAAGAAGTAATTTTAGCTCCTTCCAGATATTGTGGGTTCCCAGACTAATGATTCAAGAGCTCCTAATTATCTTTTCTGTGTATGAGAACAAACAAGTAAGTGTTCGGTAATTTTGGAAAGCAGCATAATTAAATTCCGAAATGACAGTTTTACATCTCTTACAGACTGGAATTCACTGAGCTGGGATACCAGTGATGCCACAAGAGCAAGAGGGATGAAAAACGGGTCCCTAACACTCAGAAGAGAAGAACACATAAAGCACTACACTGGATGGGAAGGGGGATGGGGGAAGAAGGAGGACATACACACCTCTGCAAAATAGCATGCAGCATCACAACATCATATATTTGACAAGGCTACCCTGGCAATTCCTTTTCTCATGGTAAATATCATATACAAATATTTATGCACATGACAGAGAAAATATTTTGAGGGTGCCTGGCTGTGTAAGTAAAAACATTCAGTGGTAAATAGGCATCCTCAAGTCCAAATCCTAGTTTATACATTGTGAGCCCTAAGTATTTCTGTGAAGCTCACAACCAGCACTAGTCATCTGTCCCCTCATGAGAGCTATTATCAGTTGTCCATTTTGCAGATGAAATATCCGAGAAATCTCACTAAATCTTGCTGTATGGTGCTAGAAATAGAACCCAAGGTTTGGATATGACAAATCTACATTGCAGTCGCTGTCACTGGAGGGAGATGCTTGGCTGGGTTCTTGTTAGCCATTAACCACACCCTGCTCAGAGAGCCAGGAAGGATGCCAGGAAACCTGCTTGCAAGCACACCAATGTAGCCTCACAGGAGGCTGTATAAGTCGTGTTGGGGCTCTGAGGGTGGATTTAATTGCATCCATGATCTGTGAGAAACATATGAAACCTCCCATGGTGTCCATCAAAGTCCTGAGTAAGAGCTGCAAACCATCAAAACCCTGTGAAGCGCATTTGGCTGTTGTGTAAATGCTTCTGCTTTTAGGATTCTGCTGTTTGTTCCTTGGTTAATGAGCTCTGTTCCTTTAAGGATCCAAGGTACCTCTGGGAAGTGCATTTCCCTGGACCTGCAGAGCTGCTGTCCAGAAATAACTGATCTTTATGCAGTGAACTTTTCCAGAAGCCATTTCATACCCCGACATTGTAACAACACTGTTTCTTCAGGCCTGGATGCCTTGGACTATTTTAGTGAGCTGAGACTTTAGACAGCAGGTTGCTGGTCAGAGTACAGCCTGACTCTGTAGGAATTAAAAATTGCTCCCAGCTGTGTCAGTCCTCTTAAGAGATGAGTTTTGGTGGGGGGGGGTGTCACATTTCTAGCCTGGACTTCTCAGAGACACAGGGAACCCTGCACTGTGAGGCTTCAGGATTTCCAGGTCTCAGTATTGGTGCTCCTTTGCATGCGCATTGTCAATATGCCGCATATACACACTTACAATGCACCTCTTAGAGAAACCAGTGAAACCAGGTGTCTGGAAATCTTTAAAATACATTTAGATGAGATGGATGGACAAGCATCTGCTTGGGAGTGTGACAGCCCTAGGGTAAGAGCTCTTCTTCCAACAGAGTTCGTTCTGCTTCACAGTAAATCTTCAATTTTTTTCTTTAATTCAAAGTAATAACCCAGACTAATTTGCAAACACAAGAAGCTTCCTTGAGACTGGAGGACTGTTCTCATCCAGCTCTGCTCACCACTTTCTGTCAGGTGTAGCCTAAGCCATGAAGAAATGCTGGGCTGATGCTCGTCCCTTCCTGTGTGAGAGGAGGCAGGCAGACAGTACAGAAAATGCTGGAAGCTTGGTTTGCTGTTTCCTGAGAGAACACGAGGATTTAGTCACCCACACAAGCAGGCTAACAACTCATGCTAAGGAGACTCAACTCCTGAATCAGAAGAGGACAGTGATGTGGAAGTTATCACATTAAGCGATTCATCCAGATGACACAATTGAAGCTGCACAAATGTTTACATTTGTGGACACAGACCTTCTCACTTCAAGGCATAAACCTCCTGCAAATGATACAGGTTGAAAAGGGACAGAGGGGGGACACTACTGTCCCTTCTCACTTCTTTAGCTCCTGCTGTTGCTGGACTGGCAACTGAGCTGAACCACCTCAAGATTGTTCCTCTGTGGGAGTTCCTCATGCCAAAGAAAAGCCAGATCACGGCAGCATTGTCATCACCTGTCTTCCCCAAAAATAACTCTTACCACCCACCTGATACCAAGCTGGATCTCTTCTAGTGGTTCCTGGTTCTACTTACTGTCTCCAAAAGAGACCCTACTCACAACAGCTACTGCAGTGCAATTCTCTTTTTTACCTCTGGAACTGCCTTGGCTGCTGCCCCTGGGCTCGAGAACCAGCAGTAGCTCCAGCTTTCTTCCTCAGGAGCCTCTCCCTCTGCTGATCCTATCCTTGCTATCTAAGACGCTTGGGGTCCCCTCAACCAATACTGAGAATGATAAATGAAATCTGCCCTGTCAGCAGGGTGATAAAACAGAGCAGATCCTGGATCCGTAGGTCCACTTTAGCGAACAGGGTGGTGAAGCAGGAGCGAATCTGCAGAGGGAAACAGCTGATGATGAAGACTTTTTGGCCACACTATAAATGTCTGGGGACTTACTTCAGACTAGCCCTAGCCCAAAGCAAAGCAGAATTCTCATATTGGTCAGAGCACATTTGCTGCACATCTTGCAGGTCCTTTCACCTAAAATTATTCATGTTCTCCTGATCCAAACTGAGGTGCTAATGCAGCTGCACCCTAACTGTCCACCAACATGGATTCCTATCCCAGTTCTGATGGAGGAAAGGAGGACAGAGATATTTGCAGACAACAGGCCCTAAAATGAATGAAGACAAGGAAGTTATTGGTGCCTTCGCTCCAGCAGCAAGACAGGTAACAGGAAAATGAGATGTCTTTTGTCTTGTAAAGACTTTCTAGCCAGGATTGTCCTGGCTGAGGTGACACATCTGGAAGGAGAGCCTTACCCCTCTGACATGATCAAACCATTGCTCTGAGCACTACTCCTACTCTATCTCCTGTCCTCTCATCCACCTTTCCCCTGTCTGTAGCGCCACGCTGTTGGTTGGTGATGGAAGAGGCCACCACAGCAGTTGTGCAAAGGCACCCTGGGCATCCGATGCTCTGGGCACCTTGCCCTCCAAGCACCCTTTGCAGCACCAGCTCTTTGCCTTTCCCCTCACTTCGCAACCATCTTCCCCATATCTCGCACGGCCCGGGTGCCCCCTCACATCCCTCTTTGGGAAAGGGAGCCGGTGCCTTCTTGTCCTGCGAGCGGCCCTGTGGGGGCGGCCCCGGCCCGTGGGGCAGGAGGGCTGCACAAGACGAGGAGCCGCCGCGCCTGGGCCATGTCCGAGCCGGGCTCCGGGAGCGCGGCCGGCGCCCCGTCGCCGCGGCCCGTCGGGAGTAGCGGAGGGGCCGCTGCTGCCGGGGCGGGGGCCGGTGCCGGGGCGGCGGCTCCCGCGCCCGTCCGCCCGTCCCGCCCCCTGGCTGCTCGGCCCGGCGGTGCTCCCGCCGCCGTCCCCGCCGGCGCTCCCCGCCCCTCGCCCCTCGCCGAGCCCCGCCCGGCGGTGGCCGGAGCGCGGGGCCGGGGCGGCTGCCTGCGGCGGCCGGAGCTGCGGCGGCTCGGCCGGGCCGGGGGCCGGCACAGCCGGGCAGAGGCGCGCACAGCCGCGCGGGGCGCCCGTCGCCATGGCAGCGCTTGCTCCGGCGAGAGGTAAGATGGGTCCCCCGGGCCCCCGCCGCCGCCGCCGCGATCGGCCCCCGCTCCGCCGCCGGCGGCCCCGCTCCGCCGGGCGCAGGGCGGCGCCGCCGCCGCCGGGCACGGCCGCGCCCCCGGGCGCCCCGCGGGCTCCGCGGCCCCCGCCCAGCCCTGCCCAGCCCAGCCCCGGCCGAGCCGCTGCGCTCCGCCGCCGCCGCCGGGCGAGGCGAGGCTCGGGGCGGCCGGAGCCCGCCGGGGGGCGAGGGGAGGGGGCGGCGAGGCACCGGCGCGGCTCGGCCCGGCCGGCCGCGTCTCCCGGCACCCCGGCTCTCTCCGCGCTCCTTTGCAATCATTCTGGGTCACCTTCCTCTGCGAGCCCCCTCCCGCGCCTCCCCTGCATCGGCGGCCCCGCGAGCGGCTCCCGCGCTCTCCCCCGCTGGTGGGATGGGCGGTGGGGCGCACCCAGGGAGCGCGGCCAGGTGAGGACGGGTTTCCCCGACCTGGGCATCCTGCGTTAGCTCGGGGGCACTCCGGTCTCTGCGAGCGAGAGGACCACAGCCTGAAGCAGAATTGGGCCCCAGAGCCAGCAGAAGCAGGAGGATTCCAGCCTCATCGAGGGACCGGTGTGGGCTAGCAGAACAAGCTGGGGTGGGAAGGGCGGCAGAAGGAGAAGCTGCGAGGAAATTCATTCCCCTGGGATTATTAGAGACGGGTAGTTCGTTAACTGTCTCCAGAGGCCACAGGCCTAACTGCAAGAGTGGTGATACTAGGGGGAAAAAGATGAAACAGAGTAGAATGGGGGCATCGCCAGTCCAGTCATGGCAAACTGCTCCAAGCAGGGAGGAAAGGAGGCAAAGCCTCAGGTGGTCACAGAGAGGGTGAGAAAATATGGAGAGGCAGAAGGAAGCAGGGGGTGGGAACTGAGCCACTAGGTCAGGCTGGGGTACTGAGCCATCCACACAGAGATTAAGTTTACATCTGCACTGGTCAAGGCACAGAGCAGGCCTGTACCTTCCTGGAATATACTGCTTGGATGTCCCCTCTGGATGAAGACAGAGAAGGGGGTCTGACTGGTAGGACCAGGGAAGGCAAGGGTAAGAAGTCTCAGGAATAGGTTAGTAGTCTTGTTCCCTGGGTTTGTGACTGTGGGGGTTTCTGGGGACCAGAACTGCTCCAGAAGAAACATGTGGCTGAAAGACTTGTGTGTCAAGAAGGTGAAATGGCAGGGTACCATTGGAATGGTGGAATGCACCCATGGATAGGAGCAGCACGTTAAAAAGCAGATCATTGGCAGAGAGAAGCTGAGGTCCAAAGACTGCAGGAGCTGTGGGAGCTGTACAACTGAAACAAGGGATGTAGCAGCACATGCATGGGAATGGCAGGGCTGGAATTGCAAGGGATGATGCAGATCAGACCTTCCATGCCAGAAATGGCATTAGCAACACTTTGGGTAGGGAGCCTAGGACTGGAAGGGCAGGGAGCATGGTATGTCTCAGCAGCACTGGATTGAGTGGTGGAGACCAGAGTCCAGCCTGAGCTGTGCAGGGACTGGTGCATATTTGGCTCTTCTGTTCCCTGAAAGACATAGGGAATGCTCCACACTGTCTAAATCATGACAAGGTGTTAGTGTGGGCAAGGAGAGAGAGAGAGAGAGAGAGAGAGAGAGAGGGAGAGAGAGGGAGAGATCTGGGAAGATAGAATGATCTTAAATTACTTTTTCTCTTTTCTCTCTTCTACAGTGAAACTCATGCCCTGAATCTCCAAGGGAACCTTTGAAAAGGATCTTCCCCTCCCTGCCATCTCCTTATTGTTTGCCAGCTGTGCCCTGCGCAGGAAAGCTTTAAAGACCAGCAAAAAGAGAACAGCGAAAAGGACAATGTAGTGAGAGAGTAGCGAGGTCTTGGGTAGGGAGCCCTTTGAATCTTGTTTCTCACCCTTCCCTCTTCGTTGATAGCTCTCTGACAGCCTTGGCAGGAACCTCTACCTGGCCACCAGCACAGTGGCATTTGGTGAGAGGGGAATTACACTCAGTGTATGCACCACCCTGACTTCTTCATCGGGACCTCTGCTCTTTTTCCTGTCATCTCTGAAACTCTTGCCTACCTTCTTATTCCCTAGGACACTGGGAAGCAGGCACTTGCTTCTGCCAAAGTGTTTGGAGTCCCTAGAAGTCCCTGTTTGTGTGTAGCCTTCACCAGTCCCAGCAGAAGGTGGCCTCTGAGTCAGAAGGTGTCTGGTGGGCACATGAAGTAAGGAGAGCTTTTTATCTGGGAGAAGAGTGGAGGAGAGTGATGTAATAGATGGGGAGGAAAAAAAAAAAGTGAGCCCAAGCGAGTGAGGGAAGAAGCACTGGCAAGTGTTCATGAGAGAGAAAAAAGGTGGAAGAAAGAAAAAGAGAACAAGGGAAAAAAACAGATGAAAAAGTTAGAACAAGGGGAAGAAATATAATCGAATAAGAGGGAAAGGGAAGACTGGAAGCGAGACAGAGTTGATGGCTGTTCTGCCTGGCACCTGGTGGCAATGCCTTGAGAAACCCTTCCAGCGTGCAAACAACTCACATTGCAGCAGCAGATGAGGAGAGACGTGGCTTCCCCAGTGCCGAGTCCCACTCACCCTCTTACAATATCCCAGCAGCAGAGGCAGGGTGCAGTCTAGCAGGGTTGGCAGCATGGGGGACTCTGAATCAGAGTCCACCTTGCACAACAACTCGCTGTGGTGGCTGGCATGTGGGATGTTAGCTCTGTTGGCCAACTCTTGGATTATCCTCAGCATCACGGCCAAACAACAGAAACACAAGCCTCTGGAGCTGCTGCTGTGCTTCCTTGCTGGCACACACATCCTTATGGCAGCAGTACCCCTCACCACCTATGCCGTGGTGCAGCTGCGGCGCGAGTCCTCCGACTACGACTGGAACGAAAGCATCTGCAAGGTCTTTGTCTCCACCTACTACACCCTGGCACTGGCCACCTGCTTCACAGTGGCCTCCCTCTCCTACCATCGCATGTGGATGGTGAGGTGGCCGGTCAACTACCGCCTGAGCAATGCCAAGAAGCAGGCTCTGCACGCAGTCATGGGGATCTGGATGGTGTCGTTCATCCTCTCCACCCTGCCCTCCATCGGCTGGCACAACAACGGCGAGCGCTACTATGCCCGTGGCTGCCAGTTCATTGTCAGCAAAATAGGGCTGGGCTTCGGCGTCTGCTTTAGCCTCCTGCTGCTCGGAGGAATCGTCATGGGCTTGGTGTGCGTGGGTATCACCTTCTATCAGACCCTGTGGGCACACAGGAGACGCAGGCGGTGCCACCATCAGAGGGCAGAAGAAGCGTCATCCTGCTCTTCATCAGCACACACCACTTTCAATGTGCCAGCCATTGTGGTGGAGGACGTACGAGGCAAAAGGAGGTCTTCACTGGATGGCTCTGAGTCAGCCAAGACCTCCTTGCAGATGACCAACCTCATAAGCGCCATTGTCTTCCTGTATGACACGCTCACTGGGGTGCCTATCTTGGTAAGCATCCAGCTCTCCCTTTGCCTTCAGAGTCTGCAGTTAAAGCAGATTTGCTTTTCTCTCAAGTTTTAGAGAAGGATCTCTCCTGTCCCACCAGCCGCAGAATTGCCGCATCTGAATCTGTGTTATTCTGAGCGGTGGTTTTAAAAAGATTGCAGTAATTCTCTCATCCTTCCGCAGCAGCATTTTCTTAAATCTAAGCCTGGGGAATACACACCACACAGCTAAAACCACTGTGCAAGTTTTAAGTGGCTAAGAAGAGAGGAAATTATTCTGCAAACTTACTTGTAAAAACAATGACATTTCTATTTCTCCAGTTTGCTTCTGGAGAACTGATACACCAGCTTTAACAGCTGATGCATCCAGTTGTCTTTTTCCTTCTGCCTGTGTGGCTGTAGGCAGCATTCAGGTTTTGGCTAGCCGGTTGATTATGTGCAAAATTGGAGAGCTGGAGAAGTTCTCAAAAAGAACCCTTAAAAGGGGAGAGGCTGAGTCACAGATTATTTTTTTTCCCCAGCGGCTGTGTCCTTTGTTAGCACCTATTTAGCTCCAGCTGGTAATGAGCACAGGAAGAAGGGATGCTAGCACCAGGTCTCATGTTAGAGATATGACAGCTTGGAATGTGGTCCAGCAAACCTGGGGCAAGACCCCAGGAGCAGGTTTTCAAGGGGATACAGGATAATTACTTGATGAATCCTTTAGAGACAGATTATGTTCTGCTACAGAATTGATTCACGTTACCTTTCTGCCTTGATCCCTACTTCTGTCTCCTTGGCATTGTTGCTTTTTCTTGCCTTAAAGGTCGTGAGCTTTTTCAGCCTGCGCTATGATACGGCCCCCACCTGGATGGTTCTGGCTGTGCTGTGGTGTTCCATGGTGCAGACCTTGCTGCTCCCCTCTTTCATCTGGTCCTGTGAGCGCTACCGAGCAGATCTCCGCACCGTGTGGGAGCAGTGTGTGGCTATCATGTCTGAGGAAGACACAGAGGATGGTAAGCTGCTCACCAACCCACAGTCACCTCTCTTCACTAACCAACCTCCCCAAAAGACTACATAGGAAAGAGGGGGGGTCTTTGGGAAAAGGATCTTGTGGTGTTGTGGGTGGCTCAGTGACATTCATGTTACAGCTTGAAGTCAGCAACCACAAGAAAATTTATTCTGTGGAGGGCTCTGCCGCTCGCAGCCTTAGGACTAGCATCCAGGAAGCATTAGTGCAACATCCTCCTCACTAGTTGCAAGCATAGATATATTGTGTATGGCTGCCAAACCACAACCAAAGTGACGTGCTGGGCCTCAGCCCAACTCGCTCATTCAAGGGTCCAAGACCTGGCAGTGAGCAATTCAGAGGCAAGACAGAAGAAATAGGGCACTGAGTGGGTGCTTTAGTGCTGCTGCAAGCAGAAAGACAAGGTCCTTGTTCAGAGGTGAGCCCTGAGGGCTGCAAGTAGGGCAGCACAAGTCAGATAAGCATTAGGATGGTGTCCAGGTGCCCTGATAGTGCTCCTCTTCTGACTGAAAAGTGTTGACTGCCATTCTCGTCTTTGCCAACAGATGGTGTGTGTGATGATTATGGAGATGGCAGGATCTGCAAAGTGAGATTCGATGCGAACGGCGCCGCAGCTGCGAAGCGGGACTCTCGGGACATCAAGCTGCTGCCCATGCACCACATGTTGTTGCCCCAGGACAAGGTGCATTACCTGCAGGTGAGCCAAGAGCTAGCAGGGCAGCCCCACAACCCACTTCCTTCTCTGTCAGGTTCCCACGCCTTTGTGTCCTCTTGACTCTCTTCTCTGCGAACCTCAGCTACTCCCTTCCTGTTCTGACTCTTCAAGTCTTCCATCACCTGCCCCCTTCTCTGTTTTCCAGGTCCCTATCTCACGGAGAATGTCACATGATGAGACTAACATCTTCTCCGCCCACCGCTCTGCTCCATCCTTCCTACACAAGTGGTCTTCATCTGACGACATCCGCATTTCCACCCCCCGCAAGCCCGGGGGCCCGGGTTTCTTGCCTCCCCAGCTGCATGACTACCAGCACCGCCGGCGGCCCCCAGAAGATGAGCTGACGACCCTACGGCAGTTTCTGGAGGGGGGGCTGTTGCCCCGGGGCTCCAGCTCCAGCGCCTGCTTCTTCCGAGATGAGATCACCACGTTCATCGACGAGACGCCGCAGCCCAGCCCAGCCTGCAGCCCACGGCACTCCCGTCTCCTGCTCGCATCACGCCGCGACCGCCGCCTCTCCCTCGGCAGCAGGGAGGAGGAGAATTCCGACCGGCCACGGCGCTGCTCTGTGCTTGGCAACGAAGTCTGGCATCTGCAGGACGGAGAGCAGGCGCCATGTGAAAGGACCCCAGAGGCCTGCGAGCCACAGACCTTCCAGGACCCCAAACTATGAGAGACAGCATCAAAAACATTCAGTGCCATCACAGTTTTTAAATAAAACTTCAAGCGTTCCCTTTGTCCCGGGACCCAATCACTAATTTGCATTCTCATCTTTCTCGCCAGCAGGCAGAAAACACGGCACCCCATGCTGGTGGGGGAAAGAGAAGTGGGACAGATCCGCAGAAGGGAGCACAATGGACGGACAGACAGCCTGTGCCTGCTCTCAGGTTACAAACACATCCACCGCTGCCACCGCCACTTGGCACCCTTGCCAGTCCCGTCCCTTTGTGAACTCCACCCTCGCATCCGCTCTGCCCTAAGAGACAAGGCAGGCGCAGAATGGTATTAAAATTCTATATTTGGAGTGTCAATCGTGTGTCTGTTTTTAAAATACTATATTAGTAATAATTGTGTTTCCATAGAAACAAAATTATTTGCCCGGTGTTTAATGAAGCTTCACAGGCTTCTGGAAGGGAAATGCAAAATGTGCGAGGCTCCTTTCCTCCCTCTTCATCCTTCCTTGTCAGTTTCTCTGAAAGGCAGCAGATGCTTAGCAGCCCAGGAAAGTGAATGATGCCCTTAGAGGAGTTGTCATGGGAGACTGGGTGAAAGGTCTTCTGTCCGTTTCAGATGTGGTGCTAAGCAGGAGAGGCCTCAAGTTTTTAACACTGCTCAGCAAAAGGTTTTGATTTGAAGCAACTCCAGGCTTGGAAAGAAATTCTCTCCAAGAAGATTCTGACCCTTAACATGTTATTTCACCAGTGCAAACTGTTGATTCCAGTGCAAACTTTGTGTGAAACTTCAGATGGCCCAAACTTCTCAGCCAAACACGAAAGCTGACAGAGGCTTCTGAGGGAAGTCCCCCTCAATTGCCCACACCAGCAAAACTGGGAGTGGTGATGTCTGAAGCAGGCTCCTGCCCCAGATACAATTCTTGGCAGGGAGGTGCAAGAGTACCATGTGGGAGATGGACCTTCTGGCTGGTGTTGGCTGTCATTCCAGCCAAGGGCAAAGGTTTGGCATTGTCCCAGGGGAGGCAGTGTCAGAGAGAGATAGGTAGCCCATCATGCCCAAAGCAGTTCTCCGTGTGATGGGAGTATGAAGTGTCCAAGCGTGACTCCAAGGAGACGCGGCCTTGGAGGCCTTTTGAGTGACCCACCCCAAAGGGAGGGTTCGCGCTGGGGAGGCCGCCCGGACCAGGGGCACGTCAGACACAGCGGCGGCGGCAGCACCGGCAGCCCCCGAGGCAGCGGCGGCTCTCGGCCGGCGCAGCGGGACCTGGGCCGAGCCTTCCCGCCCACCGCGGCCCCGGACCGGCGCCGCCCCCGGGGTGGGCCGAGCCCGGGGCCCGCCAGGACCCCTTTTCCTCCTCCTCCGCCTTCTCCTCGCGGAGCCATGGCCTCGCTGCTGTGCCTCAGCCTCCTGGCCGCCGCCGCGGCCGCCACGTCGCCGGGCCGGCTGGTGCCGTTCGACCTGCTGTACGCGGACGGCGTGAGGGCGTACCTGGCGCGGGACTGGGCGCGGGCGGCCGAGCTGCTGCAGCGCGCCCTGCACAGCTACGCGGGGCTGCGGGCCGCCCGCCGCGCCTGCCGCGCCGCCTGCGCCCGCCAGGAGCCCTTGGGCGGCGGGCCCGGGCGCTGGGAGGCCGCGCTGCTCGGGCCGGTGCTGCAGCGCGCCCGGTGCCTGCAGCAGTGCCTGGGCCGGCGGCTGCGCCCCGCGCCGTCCGCGCACCGCGCCAGCCGTGCCGTGCTCCGTGACTTCGAGCGCAGGGAGCCCTACAACTACCTGCAGGTGGCCTTCTTCCAGGTGGGCACCGGCCCCGGGCGCGGGTGGGAGTGTCCGCCTCCCGGGGTGCTGTCGTGCACGGCAGGGGACGGGTGTGGCGCGGCTCTCCTGGAGGGTCGCCGGGCAGCCGGAGGGTGGACGCCTTTCCCTCAGCCTCGAGAAGAGACAGCCGAGAGGGAACCTTACTGATGCGCATAAATATCTGCAAGGGGGTTGCCAAGGGAATGGAGCCAGGTTCTTCTCACTGGTGCCAGCCACCACAAGAGGCAACAGGCAGAAACTGATGCACAAGAAGTTCCACCTTTAGGTGGAATATTAGGAAGAACTTTACTATGCGACTGACCATACACTGGAACAGATTGCTCAGAGCAGTTGTGGAATCTCCCTCACTGGAGACATTCCAAAACCATCTGGATGCAATCTGGTGCCATGTGCTGTAGGACGAGAGGTTGGAGCAGATGACCCACGGTGGCCTCTTCCAATCTGACCCATTCTGTGATTCTGGGAAGCCGGGAAGCAGCTGGGGTGAGGGGTGGGTGTGAACAGCAGAGACCTGCAGGAGCATGACAGGCACTGCTGCCTTTTCTCCACAGCTGAAGAAGCTGGATCAGGCCGTGTCTGCCGCTCACACGTTCTTCGTGGCTAATCCCCAGCACCTCCAAATGCGGGAGGACATCGAGAAGTACCGGCGAATGTCAGGGGTGAAGTCAGACAGCTTCCAGGACCTGGAGGCCACGCCACACTGGGTGAGGGCTCAGTGCAGAGCCACGCATGAGCAGCTCTTAGTCCACTAGGGACCGGTCTGGGACCCTGATCTGTTCCTGCACAAAGGCCATGGCTTGAGACAGGCCCCCATACACAGAATCATAGAGAGATTTAGCCTGGAAGGAACCTTTAATGATTGCCTAATCCAAGTCCCCTGCCATAGGCAGGGACGCCTTCCACTAGATCAGGTTGCTCAAAGCTCCATCCAATCTGGCCTTGGAACACTTTGAGGGATGGGATATCCACAGCTTCTCCGGGCAACCTGCTTCAGTGTCTCCTAACAGTTATCATCAAAGTATCTTATCTCCAGTCCAAAATATATTTTATCTTCCATCAAAACACTTTTTCAGTTTAATACTGTTGCCCCTTGTTCTGTCACTACAGGCCTTGGTCTGAAGTCTTGCTCAGACCCCTTTGTGTCTGAAAGGCTGCAGGAAGATCTCCCTGCAGCCTTCTCTTCCAGGTGAGGACAAACTCCACTGCGAGTGTGACAGAGAGACTTTTTGATGACAGTTATTTGGCTTTAGTGTGGGATTTGCTGTCACTGTGTGGTTGACTGTGCAGGAGCAGGCAGGCCCCTTTATGTCAGCACCATCCTATGAGCAACTCAGAAGTCTTGGGACATCCTTTGGTGTCACCCACACCGATGAAGGGACCTGGATCTGTCCTTCACAGGAAGCATATGAGACTGGTGTGCAGCACTATGGTGCAGATGAGTACCTGCAGGCCGTGGCCAGGCTGGAGGAGTCACTCTCAGAGGCACTGTCAGCACTGGAAGAGTGTCGTGCCCTGTGTGAAGGGCCTCGGGAGGATGAGGACGAGGAGGAGAAAATGCAGCCTGGCCTGTATGAAGCCATTGCAGGTAGTGTTAGAGGCACAGAGGGTTGGGTAGGAAGGCTGTGCTCCCCACCCTGGGCACATCCCATCACCCTGCACTCCTGTCTGGAAGATGTGTGGGCTACTGCCTTTCTTGCTCCTCTGTCTTGCAGCCCATTATATTCAGGTTTTGAAGTGCAGGCAGCAGTGTGTCCTGGAAATTGCCACAAAGCCGGGGAGAATTTCTGCCACAGAAGATTTCATACCCTCTCATCTTGATTTGCTGCAGTTTGCCTACAGCCAGGGTGAGCAGAGCCACAAACCAGCAGATTGTGCGGTGGCACCCCTTGTCCTTTGCCTCTGATCCTGGAGGGCAGCTTGTTGTGGGGAAAAATGGCACGCTGACCTGAGCTCTACTTCTGTTTGCCCCCTAACTCTTCCCAGAACCTCTGTTCAGGACTGTGGCCGCCTTGGGAGATGTCCCTTGTGGTCTCCTTCAGTCTCATTGCCCAGGTTCTGTGGTGTGAGGCTGTTCCCACGTCTTTCTCCAGCACACTTTGTCAGGCCCTTGTTCCAGCTATTTGCTGAGTGTTTTATACCCTCTTTTTCAGTACCTGGCTCCAGACCAGGCTCCCACTTCCTGCCTAGAGGCTCCACATGCATCTCACCTCAGCAGTGGTGTTCCTTCTGAGGCAGCCCTACCTGCTGAACTGGTGGCCTGGCATGACACTGGTCATCCTGTCACTCTGTCACTTCACACATCCCTCAGCCCTTCTTTTGCACACCCCTGTTCCTCCCCACGCTGACCCAACTGTTTCTTATTTCCTCTGTCAGACCACTGGGGAAACTTGTATGTCAAAGATGCTGCTAGACCCCTCATCTTGTCTGTTGCATGAGGGAGTGGTACCATCTCTCTTTCAAAATACACTTAATTTTAATATGTTTCTTCTAAACCAGCTCCCAACAAGTATTAAAGGCATGCCTGTTCTGTACCAGGTTCATTCCCCTCGTTGGGTGGAGGCCCTGCAAGGCAGGGGCTGGTGTGTATTGGTGTAAGGCCAGCTGCCAGGTCCTGGCAGGGACACTGGGTGCTGCTGGCCTGTACACATCCCTGCTCAAGTCTTTCAGAGACATCTGTGTTTGCTCTCTTCTGTCCCTGCACAAGTTGGGAACCAGACCCTGGCCGCTGAATGTGCTGCGTCCTACTTGCTGTTCTATCCCACGGATGAGCCCATGCTGGAGAAGATGAAGCAGTATCGCGCAGAGCTGGGAGAGGACGCCGCTCTCACAGCCAGACAGGTAGTTACAGCTCCAGGTCTGTCCTTGTTGGTCCTGCCCTGTCCCACAGGACAGGATCACAGTCCAAGAGACAAAAAGGGGAAGGTGTTTCACTGCAGACATGTGCCAGGGCCAGGACTGAAGAATCTGGAGTTTAGTCTGTCACAGTCAGTGTCCTTTGAGGACAAAAAGGGGCTTTAATTGTGCACAACAGTGGGATGGGACAGGCTTCTGCCCTGGACAGGGATGGGGTTGTCTTTTGTGAGGTGGTTGTTTGACAGTCTCTTTGCTTCCTTAGAGTATTCAGCATTATGTGCAGAGATCTTTGATGGAGAAGAAGTTGATTTATTATGCAGTGGAGCATCTGGGAGAAACTTTTAATGACCCTGTAAGTAACAATACCATCTTAATCTTCCTGACATGGTTTCACCAATTGTTCACTATCTCAGTTATCAGAATTCACTTTAGTAGGCCATGATCCAGAAAGGATCAGATGCTGATGAGGAGGACCCCCAAGTCCTTATGAGGTGGATATTTAAGGCCTTTCTTCTGCTCCAGGACTGAAGTTAATTTGAAATTGCTGCTGTAACCATAAGCATTGGTTCAATATTCTCTCCTGAGAAGTGGGCCACAGTGGTTGGTCTGATACTCACTGGAGAAGCAGTGCGAGGTTTGTTGTGGTCTGAACCACCTGTGTTTTTTTCCTTACAGGATCTTTGGACTCCAGATGAGCTGATTCCCGAAAACCTGAGGGAGAAACACAGGTAAGATTGGGCAGGTCAGCTAGGACTGCAATATAAGTAAGGGTGGTGCAAGGAACAGTAATGTGTAGAGAAATGGGCACAGAAGGAACAGGAAGGATGTGAAATGCTGCTACAGAGAAGGGTGGGGCATAGCTCTGTGTACTGACAGCCCTGGTCTCTGTTCTTTCCCTTGCTCCCGAGAGAGGATCAGGAGAAGCAAAAGCAGGAAACTCTGGATGTGGAAGAGAGGGAGAAGAGGGGTGAGTAAAAGAGCTTGAAGGAGGTCTTGGATGCAGTCAGCCAGACTTACTCAGGCTAAGTGCTGTCTTCCACCCTCAGACATTTGAATGCTAGCATATATGCAGACTGACTTGAATGGCTCAGCAAATCTTCTCACTGTTCTTTTCTTCCTCTTTGATGCATGTGTAGTCTTGCAAAATCTCACTGTGTACGTGTCTGGCATGCAAACTCAAAGGGCACTGTGGCTGGAAAAGCTGAGGACAGCCTGAATGTGTGACAAGCCTGTGGACATGCAGATCCCTGTTCAGTGTGCCAGCAGTATCTACATCAAACCTGGTTCAGCTCAACCAGCCCAGCTTCAGTCAACACTTTTCTGAAAGGGACACGAAGGCAGGGGCTGGAAAATGGAAACTGGAAGCAGACAATGTAGCTTGGGCAAGTCTTTCCCTGAAAAGCAGAAGTCCAAGGGGTTTGTGGCTGAATGATGCAGGTTGCAGTGCAGAGTCTCATGTTCTTGCTGGTCCCCTATTCTTATGTGTGGATACAGAGCCTCTTGAAGGGCTCAGTCATGGAGTCTTTGCTTGAAATGACCACAAGTGGTTCTCTGCTGTGGCACTTGTGAGAGCAGAGCCTTCTAAGGGCCTGATGAGGGCATTCCTCATCATCCAGAAGTCAGAGAGAGTGGGAAAAAAGGCCAAAGATCAAAAAGCTAAATCATCAGCTAATATCCAGTGCTTCTCTTTGGGGTGAAGAAAGCAGAAAGATTCACCAGAGATAATTCTTGGATAAGATGTTGATGAAAGATGGTTGAAAGGACGGTTGATGGAGGTGTTTACCTGCTTCTTTTCTCCAGAGCCTCACTCCAGTAGGCTGGACCTGCTCTGCTGCTGCAATCCACAGTGCACTCAACTTCCCCCAGCTCCCTGCTGCTCTCCCAGCAAGTCCCAAGTCTCTGCTGGCTCCTGAAGCACGTGCTGTAGGCCAGCTTCCCCAGCTGGTGCCCTGGATCCCCTGAAGCATGTGAGGGGTCTGCGAGGAGCGGGCTCTTCTGGGGAGCTGTCCTGTCTTCTCAGAGAATGTAGAGTGTCTCTCCACTTCCTTTTCCAGGCTGGGGGTTGGTGTCTGAGGGGTTCTTGTCCAAAGCCTGCTCATGCCTATCTGTGCTTGCTTCTCAACAGGTGCTTTGCCTTTTGAGGGTATTGCTGTCACGATGGATTCCCAGCAGATGAATGGAACCCAGCGGGTTGTGTTTGACAGAGTGCTGACAGAGTCTGAGTGTAAGGACCTTCTCCAACTGACAAAGGTGAGGCCAGGATCCCGTAAGAACTCCTGTGTGAACTTTCCTCCTCAGCAGGCAGGGCAGTAGGGTTTGCATGGAGGAGAGCTGGCAGCCTAATGCATGTCATCTGTATCCTTCTGTTCCAGGCAGCAGGGGAAGCAGGAGATGGGTACCGGGCAAGGCGGTCACCTCACACCCCACATGAGAGATTTGAAGGGTTAACTGTTTTGAAGGCTGTGCAGGTAAAATGCATCTGTGAGTCTGCTGCCTTCTTAATTGTGCAGAAAGAGAGTTTGCCACCTGAGTGTTTTGTTCTGTGGATTGCACTCTGGGTGGTGTCATGGGTGTGCTGTCTCCCTCACAACACTTGTGGTCTTCTCTGGCCTGCTTCCTCCTCAGTCACATTCAGGGATGTTGTACGTGGAAGGCTTGACAAGTGCTTTCTCTTCTGTGAGGCAGGGTTTGGGGACTGCTTGTCCCTGTGAGGTAGCCCTACAGACGTGCTTAGTTTAGAGTTGGAGAATAAATTAAGGTAGAAGGAGCCTCTTGAGGTCTCCAATCTGACCTCCAGCTTGCAGCATGTCTAATTCTAAAGCTCGATGAAATCCCTCGATTCTTTGCATAGGCAAGTTCTGAACATTTCCAAGGGTGGAGATTCTCCAGCCTCTCTGGGCACCTTTTTTGGTGCTGTACCAGTCTTGTGAGGGTGAAATTTTTCTTCATATCTAGCCAAAATTTCTCTTGCTGCATCTTTTGTCTGCTGCCTCTTTTCAGTGTGTCTCTCTGAGGAGACATTGTCTCCATCTCTGTAACCCTCTTTTAGGTGACAGGAGGCTGTACTTAGATGTTCCTTTGGCCTTCTCTTCTCTAGACTGAAGAAAGCCAAATCTTTTGGCCTCTTTTTCTAAGTCATGTGTTCCAACATTCCTGCCATCTTAGGACTCTTCATTCAAGACTCACTTCAGTTTCCAAATATCTCTTGTGTAGTGGGACACCCAAAATGATGCAGCTTTCCAGATGTGGCTTCATGGGCCAAGGAGAAGGAAATAATTGCTGTGCTGTACAGTTGTACTCCTGAGTTATAATTGAGAAAATATGTTTTTTTCTTGCCTGAGTGACCACAGGAGACAAAGGTCTCTTCTTCTGTGCTGTGTACGTGTATCAGTTCTTTGTAAGTATTGTAACAGACTTGTTTTTCACTTGTAGCTGGCCCAAAATGGGGACGTGGAATGGAGAGACGCCAAATTGCTTCTGCAGGCTAGTGAGAAATCTCGGAGAATCATAGAGTCCTATTTCACTCCTGGAAAGAAACTCCATTTCTCATTCACACACCTTGTGTGCCGCAGAGCTGTAGATGGTAAAGAACCTTTCATCCTGTTAGTCTGTGAGAGTCTCCTCGCTCCCAGCCATGTGCTCTCAGGAGACTATCCTCCCTTTATTCTCACTGTATCCCTTTCTCTCTGCTTTATTCTTTCTTGAAGCTGAAAGTGTCCATATTCCTTTTTGTATGTTTTCAGGGGAACAGGAAGGTCGCATGGATCTTAGTCATCCTGTCCATGCTGACAATTGTCTCTTGGATCCTGAGGGGCAAGAGTGCTGGAAAGAACCTCCTGCCTATGTGTACAGGGACTACAGGTAAGAGCACCTGCATTAGATCATATGAAGATATCCCTGGCCCCATCAGAGGATGAGCTTAGCTTATAGAAACCTGGTGATGGTTGGCTCAAAACCATCGAGGATTGTAGCATCAGGCAGAAGGCTGCATCAGCAGCTTCAGAACAAGGTGTGAAACACCTTCCCTGGGCTGGGAAGACCTGCCCTTTTTCCCTCCTTGCTTGGCACAGCCAGCTTTAACAGAGAGCAGAATGAGGCTGGGAGGGTGCACAGATTAGAACCACGATATCAAACTGCTATCTTGTGGGTCTGCCGCAGTGCTACAGTCAGCTGCCAGCCCTTTTGACAGGCTGTTTCTTGTAGTCAAATTCCATCTTTTATAGAATTCTGTGAATTACAGGAAAGGGATAGTCAGGCTCCTTGGATTCCTTTCGTTTGAGCAGTCAGTGTACTTCAGTGCCTATTCTCTCAAGATTCACTGCAAATACTTTAAGTTGGGTTTTTCCATTCCACGTGAGAGTTTATGTTTTTTCCAGCCTGTGGCAGGTTTTGTTACTCCTCTGTGAAAGAACCTGAAATATAGTTTAATGGTGATGCCAGTTGTTGCACACTGCAGCCAGATGAGGTCAGTTCACTACAGCTGATTCCTCCTACTTGCCATCTCATCCCTGAGCATCCAGAAATTTTACTTGTCTTTTCTTTGAATGGTAGCTGTATCCAGAGCAGAAATCTCTAAGCAGCTATGATGAAGATATGGGACTTAGAGGGAATTCCATTATCATTGAGTTGATTCCCTTTGGATACCAGTGTTTACTTGGTATAACCAGATTGCAAAATTACCAGACTTTGTTGTGCAACCAGTTAGATCTCTGTCCCTCCTTGAGAAAGCTGTCCTGTCCCTTCACTGCTCCCTGGGTTCTCTGACTTCCACTTGAATAGATGGTAAAATACCTTCTGGGGATCTATGCCACTGAGCTATTTTTGGGAGCATCCCTGTCCTCTTGCAGCTCGAGCTGTGACTGCCCAACCATCTTAAGGGCTGAGTTCTTGCAGTGTCCTTTTGAATGAAGTGCCTGTGTTCCAAACTTCCTGGATCTTTCCTGTGAATCTGTGCTATGGGCATTAATGATAATATTGAGCAGGATTGGACCCAGGGACCAATCCAGGCCAGCATCCAGTGATGCTGCTCTAGGTGCACAGTACTCCTGTGTGCTGTTCATGCGCATCTTCATCTTCTCTTTTCATTAGAAATTTCCCCTATGGCACCATTCTGAGTCCTTTTGCCACAGTCCAAACTGCTGAGATTGAGCATGTAGTGTTTCCTTGGAAAATGCACTATTTTTTCAAACATTATGTGGGTAGCCCAATCTGCTTTTAGTACCCCAGTGTTACATTTTAAGACCATTTTCCATTGGCTTCTTGTCCTCCAATTACCCTTCTCAGAAATGGAGTCTAAAGCCCTGCAGACTATTGAGGTCAGGATAACACTGTTTATGCTTCAACCATTATCCCTACTTTCCTGTCCCTTTGGATGTGAGAGAGCTGTCCTTGCTTTTCTCCACTCATGTCACCCCTCTGGCTTCACAGCCTTATTAAAGCCCTGTGGCAGAAGAGCTACAACTTCCTGGGTTCCAGGGCTGGTAATCCTCTCACTGCCCTTATGTCCTTAACATTGCTTCAGCAACCACAGTGTTCATTTGTATTTCTTCCTCTCAGTCCCATTAGTTAAGAGCCTGTGTTGTTCCTCTGATGTTTTCTATCAGCTTAATTGAAGACCAAGAAGAACCCGGGCAGTTTGTGGTCCATTCTTTCACCTGCTTGACTGTGGGCTACCTGTGCTGTACAGTGGCCTCGCTGCTTCTCTTTTTGTATAACTTTAGTAAAGAAGTTTCTTGGTTTAATTTTCTTTTCTAAATGCACCAGGCCCCTTTTGGATCATTCCAATTCTAATGTTACCCTGAAATTCCTTGGCTGTTAAGACACGGCTTTCTTTGCTGATCACTCTCCTCTTCCAGAAGCTGGATTATTCCCAACCTTGAAACATAAACAATAGGTTAGAAACAAGGTCTATCAAGCCCAGGGTATTGTCACAACAGTGCCACAGATGCATGCTGTGGGGGATTAAGAACAAGCCAAAATAAAACAGGACAAGTGTGTAGAGCTAATTCCCTGGCATACTCTCCCAGCCTCCTATGGCTTGCAGCTCAGGGACTCCCCTGAGCTAGGCACTGCTGTATTTAACACCCTCAGATGGATTCTCCTGCTAACTGGTCTACTTGCTTTTCAACCTGTAACAAGGAGTGTGGGGAAGCACCTGGGGGTAATAAGCTTCACCATACATATGTACTCTTTCTTTTTGTCCACAGTGGCATTCTCTACCTCAATGATGACTTCCAAGGTGGAGGCCTTTTCTTCACTGAAATGGACACTGTGACTGTCACAGTAAGTCTGGGACTGGCCAAAAGAGGGAGAGAGGGCTGAGGGTGAGACTTAGTCTGTGCAGGAGGAAACCGGTTGGTTATTGGATCCCACCACACCAAAAACAATCCAGTGCTGGTGCAGTGTCAGATTCAAATAGGGGCAGCTAAAGGGAAATTGAGGCAAATCTCAGACAGGGGAGTTTGACTCTTTCCTAGCTGAGATTTTCCAGGCTCTTCCCAGTCTGTGGGTGTCTGTGACCTTTGTTATCCCATTGATTCTCTCTGTCCCTCTCCAAGGCCTGCCTTGCTCACAGACTGGCTGTAGATGCCTAGCAGCTCTCTGCTCTTCCACGTTCCCGCAGGCAGTGTCACCTCTGTAGAAGGACTGTGTCATCCAGAGCAGGGGTCTGCTGGCTTCACAGTCTCTTGTCTCTCTCCTGGCAGGCCGAGGTGCGTCCCAAGTGTGGGAGGCTGGTGGCCTTCAGCTCTGGCAAGGAGAACCCCCATGGCGTGTGGGCCGTGCGGCGCGGCAGGCGCTGCGCCATTGCCCTCTGGTACACGCACTCCCCGGAGCACGCTGAGCAGGTGAAGGGCATGCTGAAGGGACAAAGTACCTCCAAGTGAGATCAAATCTCACTGAGGAACAGCTTCTGGGCTTTGCCTTGGGGCAGGGCCCAGGGCAGCAGCTGGGGGTTGCCCTTGGACAGGGTGTGTGGTGGAGGGGCCAGCCTGGGATGGGTCCTGCAGAGGGGGATTGGGCTCTGGAGAGGTCAGGTGGATGTGTTTTGTCCAGACCCCAGCAGGAGGATTCACATAATTTCTGTCTCCATGGCTGCAGGAACGGGTGAAGGCAGAGGAGCTGATGGAGAAGAGGGCCATGGAGCAGGACCAGCCTGGTGGAGATAAACATCAAGGAACTGATGGCAGCAGCAGATCCTCCTCAGAGCCTCGTGCTCCCAGCCGTGCAGCCAAGCCTGCAGATCAGAGACAGAAGCCTGGCTTGGACAGGAAGCAGCAGCCCAAGGTGCTACGGGCCAGAGATGAGTTTTGAGTGCATGGGGACCTGTGGACTGTCACACAGCCTGGCCTGGCACGTCACAGGAGGACGGAGACCACGGAGGCCTGGGGCAGTGTAGTAGTGTGGTAGAGCTGTAGTGATGGGGAGGGGTGCAGCTTTCTTCTCTGTGATGTCCCAGCAGCTGAAAAATGGGAGAAGGACACAGTGTGGAAGTCAGTGACACAAGGAGCTTTCTTCACTGCCTCACTGTGTTTGTCTCACTCAGAAGTAAGAAGACAAGGTTTTCTCACTCCGCTCCTCTCACTGCCAACTTCTTGGCTATCCAGGGCTAAATCTGACACGGGGAGGAGGAGCCTGGAGTCTTTCAGTGTGGGCTGTCTCATTCAGGAACTTAAAACTAAAGCCTTTGAATTTCCTAAGCACATGCAAACTCCAGAACCTTGCAAAGTGACCTGAGACAGGAGAGGTGAAGGACTGTGAATATACAGAATAAAAGCCAAATGCTGGACAACAGATATTGATGGGAGCTTGAGTCTGTATTACCAGGGAGATGTGTACACTTGTTTCTGATTGAAATTTAATTAACAAATTATGGGAGGGGATTGAGCCCTCAGTGAAAGATAACAGAGTATTTACCCAGATGTCAGCTACTTCCAATAAGGGAGAGCAAGAGAGAAAGTCAGCTGTGACGTGGCTAATGTGGAAAGGGTGAGGAGTGCCTTTAAGAAAAAGCACTGTACACTCACATTTTCCTGTAGCAAGACCTCTCTTTTTTTTTTCTTTTGTTTTCATTTTTTCCTCCCTCTCCATGCACTAAATTGTCCCTGAAAGCAGAAGAGAGATTTTGTTTATCATTTTCTACCCTGATAGAAAGACAATCTGCTGTCACTGCCCAGGGGATTAGTGTCCCGAGATGGGATTATATTGTAGCCAAATAGGAATTGAATGGGGTGGATATGGAGTATCTAAAAGAGCAGTGACCCTTTTCCTGGGAAGCATTAGAGCAAGAGATCAATCTGTGGTCATGACATACTCAAGCCTTGATGAGTTGTGCATGGAGAGACCCCAAGTGCAGTTCAAGTGGAAGAAATCTGTAGAACCAGGGCCAGTGGTGTAAGAGGTGGGTGAGTGATCCCCTTGTCACTGTTGGCACAGGGCCCCTGCTCCATGGGAAGGGAAGTCCTTCCTTAATCTGAATCCTGACGCTTCTTAGCATGCAGGCTTGGGAAACCTGTGCTGGCAACCCTTTTTGCTTCCCATGCCCTCCCCAGGGTCCCAGGAAAACGTTTGATTGTGCATTTCAAATTTCCTCTCCCTGGCGAGGGGCCTGTCGCATCCCAGCACCCACATGTCCATCCTGATGATTTGTTGGGGATGCTGGCTGGTTCCTGGTTGATGAGGACATGCTGGGGGATGAGGGGCCAGTGTCCACATCTCTGGCTTGCTTTGCCCAAAGGTGGCCTGGGTGATTAGACTGATGGCCTCCTGACGTCAGATGAGATCCGTTAAAAGGTATTTATCTCAGGCTTGGGCCAAAGCCGCGGGAGAGATTAAAAGAGATTGAGGCCAAGATAATCCCCTCGCAGCATCCCACTAAAGTGGCTGCCAAAAGGCATGCCACCAAATCTTTTGCCACCACTGGCCCCTGTGCCCAGTTCTGTTTTCCCCATCCAGAGCCCCATTTGCAGCCAAGAGAGGGTGTGGTGGCCCTGCCATTGGTTTTCCCTTTGCAGGCCCTCTCTGGCGGCATCATCCCTCTTTCTGCCCTGCCCAGGACATGAGTGGCATGCTGTCCCTGGGAAAACAGGAATTCCTATGACTGTGAGGTACAGCAAGCCCTGCCCTGGTGGCTGATAATCCTAGGCTGTTCTGGCTAATCTTCACTTTATTAGTTTGTTGCTGATATAAACAGAGGGAGTCAAATCCGCCTGGGATTGTTTCTTTCCCTTCAGGAGCAGTGTGCTACTCTCTCTTTTCACCCCTCCCCATCCACCTGCTTTGCATTACGTCCCAATCCGATTTCCCCAAGTCTCTGGTGTCTGATTTAATTTGCCTGACGCTGCTCCTGGAATCAGCCCTCCCCCAACCCCTCCCGTGCACAGCCTTCCAGCTCCCCATGGGGAGATCAGTCCTGGGAGAGGCTGAGGAGCAGAGAGGGAGCGAGGGACTCGCTGGGTGGACAAACGGGACTGCCTGGAGACTGCAGAGGTACGAGGGACTTCTGGGCAGGGAGGAGCCATTCTCAGCAAGGGAGGCAGGCTGTGAGGGTCCCATCCAGAGGGGACTGCAACCCACCTTGCTCTACAGATCCCGGTAAGTTTGCTGCCTTGCGATGCCTGAGGTCACCTTGGTGAACCTGGCATTGGGACCCTGAGTTTCTTGGAGTGATGATGTGGGGAACCTTTGAAGGGCTCATCCCATCAGAGGATGAGGGAGGGTAAGATCATGGAAAGGAGTTGGGTTAGCACTGAGGTGTCTTCACAGTGGTGGATGGGTTTTGCACTGGGATGGGGTTGCTTGTTCTCCACTTGGCAGGTAAATCTCACCAGTTTCCAGGCTGGAGTGGGAGGGTAACATCTCTCCTGATCAACCTGGCACTCGCTGCCTGTACACAGCCCTGCACTCCCAGTGCACCCTGTGCAGACCTCTTTGCAGCTGGCTGCTGTTCTGGCTGGAGAAGGAGCCTCAGAAAGCAAGGAGCAGAGCAGGGTAATTTTATCCTGACCTTTGATCTCCATCACAGGAGAGAGGGATCATCTCTGTATCCGGCTCTGCAAGGAGCCCGGGGTCACCAGGGCGAGCCTGTGAAGCTGGTCAAGGATTACACAGAGACCCAGGGACACTGCCTGTTCCCACTGAGTCCTTCTTGCCCCTTTCCCTGTTCCATTCACAGCCCTCTCCCAACATTTCACAGAGCAACCACTCCTTCCTCAGCGTGGGGGAGCTACCCAGGAGCAGATAATAAGAGGGTTCACCTTGCCTCTTTTTCTCACCCATTCCTTGCACCCTTATCCCCACCAGGGAGTGATGCAGGTGACTTGGAGGGACAGCTCCCAGGGAGCAAGCTGGGCCACCTCCATGGCATCGTGCAAGGGATGTGGCCACTGCTCTGCAAAGTCAGGGTGTGGCAGCAAAAGGCAGAAGATGGATGATTCCAGATCCCCCTCTGTCTTGCAACTCAGCAGAAGCATTTGATCTGCTATGAGCAGACACCAAAGGACTCAGGATGGGTTTAGTTGCCCACAGACAGGAGTGCTGCAGCAAGAAATTTGTTAGAAAAGCCAGGAGGGGGAAGAACTGTCAAGTTGGAGAGCAGAAGAAATAAAACGTGATTTCCAAAGCCAAGCTGTGAACTGGCTGAGCACAGCTAAGGCAGAGCTCAGAACAGGGCTAGCATGAACCAGCCAAGCCCAGGCTCTGTTTGGTTGTGCCCTGCTTGCTCCTGGTGGTCCTTGCAGGAGGCAAAACTCTGGAACTGCGCTGGTGCCAAGGTCCTCCTGTCAGTAGCTGTGCTGAGAGTGGTGAATTGTTTCTTTCAGAGGTACCTAAGGACTTGGTTTCCTCTTCTGCTTAGCATTCCCTGGAAAGAGCCCTTACTTCCGGAAAGCACCAAGTGTGCACCATTTAAAAACTTTTCACATTAAAACTAGCCTGGGCAACCACCATGAGCAACTGTGAGCTGATCCTTAGATCCACTATAAATGTGTATCCCTAAGGTCCTGCTGGTCAAGGCAGGAACGTACCTTGGCCAAACTCCATTTCCCTTTCCTCTTTTCTTCCCCCATTTTGTTCCTCCCATTTCCTGCCCTAAATTTACATGACCATAACGAGCTGCTCTTTTGCACACCTGCCCTGCTCCTCCTGGGAGGCAGCTGTGCTACGCTGGGGACACCTCACTCTCCACAAATTGCACTGGGACATGACAGATGGAGGCGACAGGCAAAGATGGAGCTATTATTATCACTCATCTGTGGCTCCTTGTCCTTCTGAGGCTGAGAACAATTCCCAACTTCATTTAGAGTGTTCCCTCAGAGGGATTTAAAGGTTCGGACACAGTCCTGAGCTGCACCTTCTCTATATTTAGCCCTTTTTATCCGTCCTCGACATCCTGCCCCTGCTGTTTGATCTGCCTATGGCTCTGAAAGCCCCTCAGCTGGTCATGCAGCTTTACTGAGCAGTGAACTGCCATTCCCTTGCTAGTACCAGAGTTGAGAAACAACCAGAGAAGGGAAGAGGGTAGTGAAAAAGCAGGAGCAATGAAAGGCAGACTGGGATCCGACAGGTAATGAGGAGGATGTGTACAGCCAGCTTCACCGGGAGCAGAAATTGGAAGGAAGGGAGAACAAGGTTCCCACCTCTGTGCAGGTCTGGGTGGGCAAAACCAGAAGTCTACAAATAAAAATTGGGACAGGTGGATGGACAGTGATCTCAGAGAGCCAAAGGTGTATGAAATAACAGCCTGAAGAACTTGGGAACCAAGCAAAGGAGGCTGGAAGGAGACAGTCAGGGGGAGGAGGTTACCTAGCAGGAAAAGGCAATCCAGTGCTTAGGATCGATGGATCAGTCCTAAGGAACACTGGAGGAGGGCAAAATGTGGGCCACAGTGGTAGGGCTGGCTGCACAGGGTGGCTGGAAGTTCAGGTGTTCCACTTGGTGCCATAGACTGTGACTAGAGCAGGATGGAGCCTTGCAGCCTGACTGTACACTGAAAATGAGGGGCAAACACCCAGCAAAAGGAGGATGTGCAGCCTCTGACTGAAAGCTGCAAGGCCTTCCCCAGCATCTCCCTGCTCTGTCAGACAGCTGGGAGGTGCAGTGGAATGCCAGCCCTCTCCCAAAGGAGGGGAAGTGCACGGAGGTGGGCTTTCATGGCCAGGCTCACTCAATGAGGTGCAGCAGTGCATCCTTGCTGGGATGAGCCCCCTCATTGCTGTTCTGTTGGAATGGGAGAAGAAAAACCAGTGGAATGGGCCCAGCTCAGGTGCTGGTCTGTTCCTGTCCTTAGCTGGAGGAGGCTGAGGCTGGCAGCCCCAGGCCGTGGCTGTGGCACGTTCCTCTGGGTCCTGGCAGTGCTGCCCTCCTGCTCCCTCACCATTCCTGGGGCTGGCAGCCCCATTCCGTGCATGGGCAGGGAGCAGGGAACCGTCAGCAGTGCTGTGCCTCTATCCAGCCTTGCAGGCAGCAGGGCATAAGTCTCTCTCTGCAAAGCATATCCTGAAATAGCTTCCTGCTGGGATAGCCTCCCAGGAGCTAGGGGAAACCTGTGTCTCGTTCTCTTTCCTGCACTCAAAGCCATGCCTCAGGAATCATTGAACAAGCAAAAACTCTCTGTGCCTGGGGGAATCAAAGGAAAGCTGTGGAGACATTCAAGGGAAGGAATTCTTAAAGGAAACTCAAAATGCTTTACCAAGCAGCCAGCAAAGGTGGGACTTGGGAGCTGCATGGATGTGCTTGCCCACAGCAAGAGAGCAAGTCTGGCATGGAAGGACCCAAAGCCTCACTGACCAGAGGAAATGAGGCCTTCAGGCAACAGGGATGGAAGTGATGTGACCCACGGGAACTGGGAGAAAATCTGCAGATGATGCTGGAACATTTCTTGGGCAACACCTGGAGCACATCTGGACACACATCCATCCAGGTGAAATGTTGGAGCAATTAAAGGTCACGTTTGTCTACAAAAGTGGGAGATGCTAGAATCACTGATGGAGATTTAAGTGCACATAACAAGAAAGAGAGAACAAAACAGAGGTGCTGTATAATGACACAGTGCACCTGCATCTTGAATATGGATTACAATTCTGGCTCCCTGCTCTCCCTGCAAAAACATATCATCTCTGCTCTGTAAACAATGAAACAAAGCTCACAGAACAGCAGACATAATAGGATGTAACAGCTTACATGGGAGGAATGACTAAGTTTGCTCTGCAGTCTGGAAATGGGACAGGTATGACAAAGATGTATGAAATACCAAGTGATGCAGAGGTGAATAGAGACCAGTTATTTGCTGATTCTTCCAACTCAAACTATAGCTACTGTCAAGTGGAACCAGTGCCACTGGGAAGTGATGGAAGCAGGAACTTCTTTGCAGAGCCTGCCACCCAGCTGTGGAAATCATCACCATGGGGCACTGAGGAGGCTGAACTTGGCATGGGCACAAAAATGGTGTGGACAAATGCACAGAAGAAAAGAACATCAAGGACTTGCATACAGTAATGCTGCTCTAGCTTTGGACGTCAGTGAAAAGCTGGGGCTGGGCAAGTAGGAGATGTACCCCTATCAGCTTATGCTATTCTTAGATCCTTGCCCAGGCATCCACCTTTCTTTTTGTTTTATTTTGGTTTGGTTTTTTGTTTGGTTCGTTGGTTTTGGTTTGGTTTGGTTTGTGATGTGAAACTGGAAGGGAACTCTGAGAGAGCACCTCAGCAGCCCCGTAGATTTCCTTGGTGGTCAGAGAGTTGGTTGGTCCTGCCTGGTGAGGCTTTGCTTAGGACAAACAGTGGGAAATAGCCAATGGGCTCCCCCCATCATGTTTCCTCCTCCTGGAGCTGAGATGGACAGCTCAGCCATGAACAGGGAGAAGCTGATGAAGAGGACCCAGGGCTTGGAATGGAGAGGTTAAAAATGAGTGGACAGGTGTGGCCAGAACATCAGCAAGAGGCTCTGGAGTTCTTTAGCTTCTGTGCGTGTATGTGTAAGAAGGATCCAAGACAAAGTGGACTTTTGATCAGGCCCAGCACCATCTTCCCAAATGCTAAGGGCTGTGGCCAGATACAGCACAACATTATTGAGTATTAAGCCAAGAAATTGTCATCAATCCTTTGTCAGAATACCTACATTTCTGTAACTGAGCAGCCACATTGGTATCCTATCTAACTCACACCTCTCTCCTTTGACCTGTCTCCCCAGAATCCAGGCTGCCCCACGTGGAGGAGCCACCCCTAGGTCAGAAAGATGGGGGAAATGGAGCAGATGAAGCAGGAGGCTGAGCAGCTGAAGAAGCAGATTGCGGTAATGCTGGCAACAGCCACGGAGCTGCTGAGAGCATGTCTACCCCCCACTGCATGCCCAAACTTTCCTCCTCAGCCACAAGCTGGAGTTGGGCTTTCTCCATCTACATTCTTGGAGCCCTCTGCAGGTCTCCACAGCCCTTTAAATGCCAGTGGAGATCTTCCCACCATGGTGGGGGGAAGGGAGAGAAGAGGGGACAGGGGTCCCACAAGCGTAGTGAATCCCCAGGATCTCCTCTGTCTGTGAGACAGCTGGTATTCTGTCAGGTGGGAGAGTCTATGGAAAGGGTGTAGCACAGTGAACATGATGCTGAGCAAATTTTGGCTCACTTTCCTGACAACTGACTGGTGTCAAGGTGCCCTGATCACGGGCAGATATCCTCCTGTGGTGGCCACAATCCAAACACAGCAAAGCCACAGTTTCTACTGCTAGTAGCCCTCAGACAGTGACCCCAAATTTCACTTGTCATTGCCTTCCCCTCACGTTTTTAATTTGTCTCATCTGCTGTTGTCTCTTCTCCAGGATGCCCGGAAAGCCTGTGCAGACACAACGCTTGCTCAGGTAAGGGACAGGGCTGCCTGGGCAAGCTAGCACCACTCTGAGGGGCTGGTGTCCAGTCAGGAAGGAGTTAGGAGGCAGAGATGTGGAAAGCAGTACTGCTAGTCCAAGATAAATTCTTTCTCTCCTGCCACCCTTTCTTTAGATTGTGTCTGGAGTGGAGGTCGTTGGACGCATCCAGATGCGGACCCGAAGGACCCTGCGGGGACACCTGGCCAAGATCTATGCCTTGCACTGGTCCACAGACTCCAAGTGAGAGCTGCTGCTGGCCTGCTGGCTGCAGGACAGCACATGGGTGTGAGGGGCCGGACAGCCATGGGTGTGAGGGGCAGGAAGGCTCTGATGAGAAGAAAGCCGCTAACATGACCTTGTTCCTTTCTCACAGGCTTATGGTCAGTGCCTCACAAGATGGGAAACTGATTGTGTGGGACACATACACAACTAACAAGGTAGGAGCCAGGTGGCTGCAAACCGGGACGCTGGAGTGGGTCCTCTTGGAGATGGTGTCCTTGACCTGCTCTCTCTGCTGCCAACAGCCCTGACACAGTTTCTGGTCCTCCCAGGTTCATGCCATCCCTTTGCGTTCCTCCTGGGTCATGACGTGTGCCTATGCCCCCTCTGGCAATTTTGTGGCCTGTGGAGGCCTTGACAACATGTGCTCCATCTACAGCCTCAAGTCCCGTGAAGGCAACGTCAAAGTGAGCAGGGAGCTCTCAGCCCACACAGGTGTGTCCACTGCCTGCAACTGAGTGCACCCTGCTTCCAAACTTCACCCTTTTATCCCTCCCCTTTTCTC
Source organism: Camarhynchus parvulus (assembly GCF_901933205.1). Lineage (NCBI taxonomy): Eukaryota > Metazoa > Chordata > Aves > Passeriformes > Thraupidae > Camarhynchus > Camarhynchus parvulus. The sequence goes on along the minus strand of NC_044571.1, from coordinate 88,336,695 downwards.
ATATTTGCTTGTTCCCGCTTCCCAGGATACCTCTCCTGCTGCCGATTTCTTGATGACAACAACATTGTGACTAGCTCTGGAGATACCACATGGTGAGTGCTCCCTCCTGCATCCTGGTGACATGATCTCTGCTCTTAGCACAGCAGCAAGTGCAGTCCTTGTGCTCTTCAGCTCTCCACTATCTATGGAGGAATTGCTCCTACACAGGGAGACCACAAGGAACACCTTAGGAGGCCCAATCCATTCTTCCTCCCTTGGCAGAACAGATGCTTCTTTCCTCAGCTGAGGCCAGGCCAAACAGTAGGGACCATGTCAAAAGTTCTCACAAAGAACAGTGTCATTTATGCCAGGACAGAAAGAGTTTTAATTTTATGTGGAGCATGCACACATTCTCCACTTCTCAAGTCCTCCCTCTGTGCATGGGCACTGCAGAGGCAGTGCCTTGATCCTTTGGGTCCTGGTTCTCAAGGCTCGCTGTGCTGTGACTCTGAACAGTCCTGAGTCTTTATTCACCCCACCCATCCCAATACCTGCTCTGGAAGCACCTTTTGACCAAGGAAATGTGGCATTTCCATCAGAGATCAGGGTTACACAGGGTTTGTTTGCCGGGCTGTGCTGTGGGATCCCGCTGAACAAGAGCTTTGCACCTTACAAGCATGGACACAGAAGACCTTTTTCAGCTGTTTGCTATTTTTTTGCTGTTTGTGTCCCTCTTACAGTCTCTCAGTATTCCCTTCAGCTGTTACACTTGTATGCTAAACTTCACATACCCCCAGCCTTAGTCTAACTCTGTTTTGGCAAAGGTACTGCCAACAACAGCTGTGAAGCTATCTCCTGTTGTGTACAGCTGACTCCAGGGATGCTTTCACATATTTTCCCGTGCAGTAACCACGGCATCCCTCCTTTTGTTTGTGAGTGGGACAGCTCCTCAGCCTGGCTGTGGGTCTGCTCTGCCTGGGCTGGCTCTGAGAGCTCCTCTCCTCTCCTGTCCCCTCCTGCAGCGCGCTCTGGGACATCGAGACGGGGCAGCAGAAGACTGTGTTCATTGGTCACACTGGAGACTGCATGAGCTTGGCTGTCTCCCCTGACTTCAAACTCTTCATCTCGGGGGCTTGTGATGCTACTGCCAAACTGTGGGACGTGCGGGAGGGCTCCTGCCGCCAGACCTTCTCCGGGCACGAGTCCGACATCAACGCCATCTCCGTACGTACGCTCTCTGCACAGGGCTGGGGAGGAGAATGGGAGGTGGAACAGCTCCAAAACAGCTTTGGGACAAGGTTGAAAGAAGCTGTCACAGTCAGCAGGGTAACAGGTCTTAGACCTTGGCCCCATATCCAGCCTGAAGCAGGGAGTGCCCAAGCTCACTGAAGTTTGGAGGAGGGTTCTCCCCAGGCACCAGAGCATCACAATCTCGGACAGGCAGCACACCGTGGTCTGTGGAGCTGAGCACCTTGACACAGGAGCTGGTCCAGCTTTGCTCACAACAGCTGTTGGCAGCTGTGCTTCAGGCATGCTCCAGCAGCCCTGACACAAGACTCAAGAGAGGCAGCAGGAATACCTAACTCAGCTGAGGTCAGCTCCAGACAGAAGAGGTAGGATCACAGGGAGATCTTCTGAAGATTAAATTTTCATGGGAGGCAGCTCAGACATTTGGGAGGAAGCACCTCCCTCAGAGCTGCAGACATGGCAGGACAAGACACATGGCAGACTATTCCTTGTAGCTAACCAAATGCCAGCTTCCTGCAGTCTGCTGCTCAAACCACCCTCCACTGATATCAGTTAGTGAAACCTTTCTCAGTTACCCCATGCTCAAACCACCCTCCACTGACATCCATCAGTGAAACCTTTCTCAGTAGTCCCATGGCTACCTTGCCAGCCACATGGTTTTCTGCCATACCTGCTCCTGAGGAGCCCTTTATTTACTCCTCAGAGCAAGACCACAGAAAATGAGCATGTATGAGAAGGCTGGGATATGAGGATCAGACAGAGGAGGGCTCTGGTAGCCAGAATTATGACAGACCTCAGCTGGGGGATAATGGGTGAATACTTGTCAAGGCCCAACCTAACAGCTGGAGTTAAAATAATCCTTCCTCAAGCACTGAGATATCTTGCCATTTGTTTTCTTGGAGTGGAAGGGGTTTATTAGGCCTTATGAGAAGCATCAGTCTCCCCCTTCAGCAGATTCAAATTTCATGATCCAGTGTCTGGTCCCACCAGGTTTTCCTGCCTCAGTGGCTTCCCGGTGGTTAGCAGGGGGGGTGATGAGCTGAGGAATTCCCTCGGGATCTGAGGAGAACCTCATTCAAACATGGTGTGTGCCCTCCCCAGTTCTTCCCCAACGGCGAGGCCATCTGCACGGGCTCCGACGATGCCACGTGCCGCCTGTTTGACCTGCGGGCAGACCAGGAGCTGATCATGTACTCGCACGAGACCATCATCTGCGGCATCACCTCCATCGCCCTCTCCCGCAGCGGCCGCCTCCTCTTCGCCGGCTATGACGACTTCAACTGCAACATCTGGGACTCCCTGAAAGCAGAGCGTGTGGGTCAGTGGCTCCTCCAGATCCCTCTTTCCCTCCCTGCAAGGTCTCCTCTCCCTGCCTCAGGGATAATAAGGCATTTATTTTTCCTGAACATAGGAAGACATCCTGTAGTGACTGAAACCCAGCAAAGCTCCCTCGTGCTTAGGGAGCACACCAGAACTAGGCCAACAACTCTCACTGGCCTAGAAGAGATATTGGTTTTAATTGTTAAGGAAGTCAAGCCTTTAAACAACGTTGATCAAGGGGGACAAGAAGGTTCCCATTAGCTAAAACTGCTATAGAATATCCTACTTCCTCCTAGTCTGCCAGTTCCAGGTACTCACAGTGCCACTTGGTGGCCAGGCACCAAGCCAAGCATGCACCTGGGCGTCCATCCAACATCTTTGGATGCTCATACACAGAACACACAGCATTTTTCTTTCAGATGCGGCCCTTACCTTCTGAAAAGTCATGAAACAGAGCTCACTAACAGCACTACTGTTTCTCAGCCTTACCAAGGACCCTATCCTCAGTCTTACTGTTGCTCCAGGGTGAAAGCAGTTGTATGAGGAATCAGCTGGCCAGGTGAAAGCAGTTGTATGAGGATTCAGCTGGCCTTGCCTTCCCAAGAACCCCTTGGGTGGTGGTTGTATGCCACACACAAAAGTTCTTTGGCACATTTGCTCCCATTCTCCATGTACTGACTGCAAGAGGCTGTGCAGGAACAGACAGGGCCACACATGGCATGTAGGCACAGCCTGTGCCACACGTCCCCTCAGCAGGGCCACCCTGTCACCTCTCACAGGCCCCCCTTCACTGCCTGACCTCTTCTTTCCCACCTCAGGAATCCTTTCTGGCCACGACAACCGAGTGAGCTGCCTGGGGGTGACAGCAGATGGCATGGCTGTTGCCACTGGCTCCTGGGACAGTTTCCTCAAGATTTGGAACTGAGGACGGCAGCATGGAGGGGAAGAGCAGCGGAAGCACGGCCCACAGCCCAAGCCCATGCAACACAGCATCAGCAGCTGAGCACAACAGAAATGCCTACCTACCACTCCCACTTGTCTCTAGACACAGATCACTTGTAGGAGTCGCCCAGAGTGAAAGGAGATCAGGGAGGAGAAGCAGGGGGAGCTGGGGAGCAGGAGAGCAGGAGCACAGGCACTGGCCCTTCTCTCCATCTCTAAACAGCCCCAGCAGTTTCCAGCCTTGTGCAGGCTTGAAGACCTGTTCTTTATGTCTCAGGACTTTGCAGTACAATTCAGACACCCTGCACCTTCCTTCAAACACCTCTGCCCACACTGGTACCCCTCCTCCTCCTCCTTCAGAGACCCCTCATGCAACACCCACCCCAGACTAAGCTCTCTCCCTGCTTGGACTCTACCTAACTTCTCTGTGCAGCTGTCCTGTATCCATGCAGGCAGCCTCAGAGACACACTGGATTTGAGATTTCTGTGGCACCACCTCAAACATAAATCTAGAGTAAATTTGGCTCATTTTCACAGGGGAACACTTAGCTCAAGTCCTATCTATGCATAAAGGGGGGAAAGGCAGCCTTCAGACCTGCCAGAATAGCAGGGACTATATCTATTCTTTTCTTAGTTCAAGTCTTATCTATGCATAAATGGCAGAAAGGTAGCCCTCAAGACCTGCCAGAATATCAGGGAATATTATATTTATTCTTATTTGTTATCTGCTTCTTGCTGTTCCTTCCCTCTTTGCCTCACTCCTGCATTGTGTGGTGACCCTGTCTGACCAGTAGCCATCAGCCCATGTTTTCAAGTCTGTTTAGATCTTCATAGCCCAGGCAAATAAAGAAAGCTCACAGAAGCACTGCAGGCTGTGTTCTTTCCAGCATTGCAATGAGCTACTGCAAACAGAACTCCTTTCCTATGACTATTGCCTGCTGGTCTCAACCAGTCAACACCTCATCCACAGCCCTTGCTTTAGCTCACATCCTCAGGGGAGGGTGTTCCTCACATGCTGTAGGTGAGAAGAGGCTGGAGTTGGGATAGTGAGATGCAAGTGCATCCTTTCAAAGCTTGGATATTTTAGCTCAGTTACACAACCATTTTTCTCAGCCCTTATTCCACTTGTTGGCTCAGAGCAACATCCTGGGGGGCCCCAGGCTCTGCTGGGAAAATTGGAGATTAACAAGGGTTAGTAACTTACCAACAGAAGGTCAATATCAATTGACAACACTATCTCACGTTATTTTGGATCTCACCCTCACACAGACCCTTGCCTAACGCAGTTTCAGGCCAGTGTAGGAGCAGTACAACTCCAGAGGTGACACTGGATAGACAAGGGTTTCCTGCAGGGAGCTGCAGCTTCCCCACTCACACTGTTGTACATGGATTCAAGGCCATACCCTTCAGCATGCTCCAGGCAGGGGACAAGGCAGTTTTAAGGCTAATGGAAGGCTGAACCATTTGCTCCTGAGCCCTTGTCCCAGAGAAAATATTGTGCTGAGCAAGCACAATATCAGGACACACAGTCAGCAAAGGCTGAACACAAATTTATTTACTAGAGATAAAAACTCCACGGAAAAACCAATACAGCTGATATACAGTAAAAGAGACAAAGTCTGTGCTATACATTACACATGACAAACTGGGAAGAGTAGGGAGAAATCTTTCCCCAGCAGGGATAGGTGAGAAATGTGACCACTGCTTTGGGGCTTCAGTCTATTGTAGGATTTCTTCCCTCTAGAAAATTCTCAAAACACAGGAGCAAATTATAGCAAGATCCTGCAAAAGGAATGTCTAGTTCTCCACAAAAGGGCACTCTTGGTTCTCCTTGTTCAAGTCACTCCAAGCACAGTTCCCAGATTTAAGGCTCCTGCTCAGATCCACTTCCTTCTTCTCCCCAAGGTTCTCTCCCAACACGTACCTCTTGCCCTAGAGAATAAAAAACCCAAACACAGAGTGTAAAACACAAGTTTATCGAAGGTTAGCTAATTCTCAGCAGAATATGTAGCCTATTTTCAGGCCATTCAGCCTGGATTCTCTTGTGACAACGTACAAGAGTGACTTTTTTCTACAGCCCAGAGAGAAAGAATGCACTCAAATGAACAATTTCACAGTAAGGCCAAAGACAGACACTGAACAAGACTCGGAGACATTTAGTGACAAGACTGACCCACAGAAAAACACTTGTGAAGTTTCTAGTCTCTACAGGCCTAGGAGGCCACAATTCTCAACTGGGACCCTACAAGATACAGAAATTGAAGGATTTGGTTTTTTTTTCAGTTCAATCTCCCTCCCTCAGCATGACCCATTAAGCTTTACCTGGCGAGGGGCAGGAGCACTGGGGGAATTATCATCTCGTAGAATGCTGAGGGGAGAGCGGCCAGTTCCTCCAGATGTTGCCATGAATTTGTTGTTGGGCTTGTGTCTCAAGGGCTTGCTCACTAGTTGACAAAAGGAAACACACCAGCACATCACAGCAAGGCTCAAAGGTCCTGAATTTTAAATGCCTCCTGGCCTTTATCAAAAACTTACCCAAGGGCTTTGAGGCAAAGGGATCACAGAAAGGTTGATGCTGGAAGTGAACTCTAGAGAACCTACTCCAGCAGGGTCACCTAGAGCCCATTGTCCAGGGCCATGTCCAGGCGTCTCTTGAATATCTCAACAGAGATTCTGCAACCTGCTCCACTGCTTGGTCACCCTCATGGTGAAAAAAAAAGTGCTTCCTGATGTTCAGGAGCTTGCTGTGTACCATTCTGTCCCCTTGGCCTCTGGTCCCATCACTGGGCACCGCTGAAAAGAGCCTGGCTCACCCTTCCTTCAGGTATTTGTATCTATTAACAAGATACCCCCTGAGCATTTCCCTCTCCAGGCTGAACAGCTCTCAGCCACTCCTTCGAGGAGCAGACAGAGCTTTCTAAAACACAGTCTGTATCAAAGTCTCTCAGCAGTGCTGAGCCTTAGAACAGAGATGTGCTGCCCACCCTTGCTCCACAGCTCTTCCCAATGAAAAACTAGAAGGTCCCTCTGGACAGGCTCCACAGTCACAAACCTATTTCGGAGTGGAGAAGAGTTGGTGCATACCTCTAGATTTTGAATACTGTTTAAAACCAATTTCTCATCCCTGGACAGAAATCTGTTCGGTAACATAGCAGTTCCCAGAGGGTGTCCCGGCCGCAGAGGCTGCAGGCGGCGGAACACAGCCGAACTGGGGGTGCGACAGGCTCTGCCGGGGAGCACGCCTGGAGAAGGCACCCCAACCCGACGGTGCCGAGAGCCCCGACTGCTCACGGCCCATCCCGGCAGCTCTCCGGGCACACGGAGCCCCGTCACCCGCGCACCGAGCACTTACCCGAGGAGAGGCCGTGCCCGGCCGGGCGGGCGGGCCGGGCCTGGCTGGGCGAGGGCTGCCTCTCCGCCTCTTGGCCCGCGGGCAGGGAGCTCCGCCGGGCCGGCTCCTCGGCGGGGCCCGCCGCTGCCGGAGGCGCCGGCTCGGGGGCCGCGGTCTCGGCCCCGAAGGCCTCGCTGAGCTGCTTCACCAGGCGGTCCACGCTGTCTGCCGGGGACGGAGGGGGCCGGGGTGAGCCTCCGAGTCAGGCAGCCCCCAACCCGCCCGCCCACGGCCGTTTCACTCACCACTCGACACGGCTCTCATGGGCGTGCGGGAGATGCCGGGCGTGGGCGACCGTGGGTCGCGCTCCTGGCCGGTGCCCGCCGGCGGCTCGGCGGGGCTGGGCTGCGGGCTGCCCGCCGGGGAGCTCACCACCTGCGGAGAGGGCAGCCGTGGGGGCGGCGGGCCGGAGCCACGCAGGGGGAAGCGGCGGCGGGAAGACGCCTACCTCGATGGGGGTGCGCAGGATGCCGGCGGTGGGGGAGCGGGGGTCGGTGACGTGGGCCAGGTGCTTGTTGCGAGGTGCGGCCGGGGTGGTGGGGGCGCTGCCGGAGGCGCCCATGGCGGCGGCGGCCGCACTGCGCCCCGGCCCCGCCGGACGCGCCGTTCGAATCTCCCGCGCGCCGGGCGGTGCCGCCTTCCATTGGCCACTGCGCAGAGGGCGGGGCTCGCTGCGCCGCGCCCACCTCCCCGCCCCGCCAGCCCGTCGGCTCCGCAGTCCCCGCCCGTCACGTCCCGCCTCGCCCCGCTGTCAATCTTCGGAGGCAGTCCCGCCCCCTCGCCCCTTGGTACGCCGTTACTGGTGAAGAAGCCCGGCACCGCCTCCCACCATGGCCGGAGGGCGGTTGCGATTGGGCGAGCCGGCGGGTCGGCAGGGCGAGTCCGGCCTCCAGCCTCGCTGCCGATTGGTTAGGACCCGCCTGACCGCGCCGGGCTGCGATTGGGCGGGGCGGGGTTGTGGGCGGTGCCGCGGTGAGCCGCTGTCATGGCGGAGCTGAGCGAGGCGCTGCTGTCGGTGTTGCCGTCCATCCGGGTGCCCAAGGCCGGCGACCGCGTCCACAAGGACGAGTGTGCCTTCTCCTTCGACACGCCGGTAAGCGCGCCCCGCCGGCGGCCCGCCCGCTCGCCCGGGCTGCTCCCGCCGCGGCCGGCTCCCACCCCGCCGCCAGCCGGGGCGCCGCCCGCGCGTGGCCTCACGGGATTTGTAGTTCCCCGGTGGCCACGGCGGCCGTTCCCCGGGCGGCGCGCAGGGCCCTCGTGGACTACTACGCCCGGCGTGCCCCGCGTCGCGCCCCGCCCGCCCGCGGCGCGCTGGGCGCTGTAGTTCGGGGGCTGGGGCGGGCGTGGGCAGGGCGCTCGCCCCCGATCAGCGGGGGCCCGGCCCGCCGGCAGCCCCTGGAGAGGGAGCGGCCCCGGCCCGAACCCTCCGTACCCGGCTCGCCAGGACTTGTAGTCCAGCGGGGGGCGGGGCGTCGGGCGCGTCCCGGGCCCGCCCTCGGCGGCGGGGGGCGGGCCGGGGGTCCCGCCCTGCCCGGGTCTGAGCCACCTCCCCGGCCTCGCCGCGCGGCCTGGCCCGGCGGGCGGGGGGCGAGGCGCTGCTGTGTCATTAAGATGGCAGTGGTCCCTTCTTCAGCCGTCTCCACCCCGCTGACATCCCTGCGCTTCCCCCGCTCGGCCTAAGGGGACCTAAGGGGCGGCGAAGGCAGCGGGAGGGCGAGGTGCTCCTTGCGCTTCTTGGAGGGCGCCCGTCCGGGCTGAGCCCCATCCCGCAGAACTGGGCTGGAGCTGGGAGATACGGGTCCTTCGGCGCAGCGCCACATGGCATCCTGGCCTTCTTGCCCTCCCCGAGCTCTACAGGGATGTCTGACCCTGCACCGCCCACTCTGTCTCAGTCCCAGCAGCTTCTGAGTGGTTTCGCTCCTTCCCAGCCCTTTCATTTGCAAGGGCTGGAAAGGAGCAAAACCCCCTGCCCCTTCAGTTTGAAAAGGGTATCTGCTGAATGAGTGTGGTGTTTTCCAGCTGCTGATGGGATGGTGGGGCACATTCTGTATCTGTTTCCAAGCTGCTCACAGGCTTTTGAACACAACAGCAAAAGTAAACAGTGGTCTGTTAACCTTCCTCACACTGTAGCTTGGCAGCATTCCCTGTGGCACTGGGAGTCATGTGTTTGGACAGGGTGCCACAGTTTTGCTGGTAATGATTGTACCATGCTCTGAACTTGTAACTGTGTGTGCTAGGGGCCTTTTACAAGGTAAACTCTTACAGAAACTCAGGCTTTCCTGATTTGGTAGCATCCTGCCATAAATGAACACACAAATAGTTTTTTAAATACATCATCATGACAGGAGTACCTGTTCTTCTGGGACAGCCAGGCTGGGGCTTGCCATCCTATTTCTTACTAGCTACTTGTGGCTGTTATGTAGGAATGAGCTGTTGCTATGACTTAATGAATAATGACTAGTCTGCCATGCCTATCCTAGCAGCTGGAATGCCATTCCTGACCACCTCCCTTCAGTTTTGTCCGTCCTTCCTTCCAGGAGTCAGATGGCGGCTTGTATATCTGCATGAACACGTTCCTGGGCTTTGGGAAGCAGTATGTGGAAAAGCACTATCAGAAAACAGGCCAGCGGGTCTACCTGCACCTCAAAAGAACACGTAAACCGGTAAAAAATAAAAATGCATGCACTCAAACTTGTTCTGAAATTGAGAGCCGGGCTGTGTCTGTGTATTCCATCAGATACATGGAATCTCTCCTGAGATACAGCTGTTGTTTTTCCTGGTGAATTGAGGGACACCAGTGCTTCAGTTCTGTTTGTGCTGAGTTGTTGTATGGATTGCCCGCGTTGTTTCTGCCTGGTTTCCTTCTGTTTTCAGAGTAGCTTGATTTCAGTCCCTAAGGCTTACTACAGCGTGCCTGTCCCCTTAACTCTTATTTCCCTATTTCTTCTCAATGCCACAGAAGGAAGAAGACACCAACTCCAGTGCTGGGGACCCTCCAAGGAAGAAACCAACTCGCTTGGCCATTGGTAAGGAAGCACCTAAGTGCTGTATGGTCCCTGTGTTCAGGCAGGAGCTGCCTGGTTTGTCTCTTCTTGGCTAGTATGCCTGGCCAAATTCAGACTTCACGTTTTCCAGTGTGTCTGGGGTGAGCAGTTTCTGTAGAACAGTTATTAAGGTGGTAGTTGTGTTCTGTGTCCAGAGTTGCATCTTGTTTTCTGTGTGTAAGTATATTTATTATCCTCTGCCATGACCCTGCATGCCTGGCTCAGCTTGGTGTGGAGATCACCAGACTGGGACTGTTGCTTAAGCACAATGTGCCCAGCATGGGGCTGAAGTAAGTTTGAGAAAATTTATGTCTGAGAAAAATCAGCTTGAAGGTCCTGGCAGATAAACTGTTTTTAAACTCCTCTGATATTGAGCTAGCACTATTGATACAGGTGGGGAAGAAATCAATGGGGAATGCTGTGTTAACATTTTTGGTTCATTAGGTCTTACAAGGCTGATACTGGAGCAAATACATATGGACATTAAAACATAAAAAATATTTTAAATATTCCTTTTTTTGGAAGAATAAGGCTGGTGTTCCCATTACTGTCTTTCGCTGACTGAGAGGGCTGTCATGGTAATCAGTGGAGATGCTGCTTGTTTGGAGCAGCCTCAGCTGGTAATTTCTGAGCCATTATGGAGACACATAAAGGAAGGAACAGGAACATTTGTAGCAGTAAGAGGTTCTTGGCTTGCTGGGAGCTGACCACTAGAGGGAAATCCAGAATCTGGACTGTGAATGTCTTGATTTTGGCTCACTTTTTCCCTAGAGTAGACGCCCAGTGACTCGTCTACTGCCAGAGGACAAACACCACTATTAAGACTGGCAGCTGCTCCCTGTTTTGCTGGTGAGCTGAATAAAGCCCCAAAGATCACTTCTAGCAAAATTGAGGCTGGAATCTCTGTTTCTTCAGATAGCCAGAGCTTTTATGTATAAATATGATTATGGTGCTTTGGGAGAGATGAGGCCTGGTCTGCATTATGAATTATTTCTGCACCCTGAAGTCCACAAAGGTCTTGCAACAAGTGTTGTCAGTGGGTTGGCAAATACCTGCCTGTGATAACAGCTTAGTGGTGTGAATGGAGCAGGAGAGCATAAAAGAAAGTATTGGCCCTGTGAGACAATGGTCTCAAGTTCAGGAGAAGTTTTTTTTAATCTTTGTTTTAGCTGAACTGTGGTGGTATAGCTAATCCTGACATGGGAGATTTTTTTAAAGTACTAGAAAGATTTGTGAACAAAATGTAGCCCTTGATCTCTCTGTAGCTCACTTCCCCCTCTCAATGAAAGATCCACAGTGCTTGCCTCCCATGCCTGCATGTTGGTGGTTGGATTTTTGTGGGATGTGGTACTTAGGTACCACCATGGAAAGGGAGGCAGTGTACCTCAGGGCAAGCTGGTGGCTACAGACCCTCTTCCTCATCTGGAGCCTCAGAAGGCTCACATAAGCACCTGAGGGGGACATCACTAATCTGGTTTGGTTTGTTTAGGGTTCAGGAATTGTGTAATGCCCTGGGGGGTTGTCTATTGCTTTACTCTATGAGGTGATGACAGGAAATCTCTGTGCTGTGCTGGAGAGGCATAGAAGAGGATGATCTAGGTATGTTGTTGCATGACGCTGGTGACTCTTTTCTACAATCGTGTTCATATGCAGCAGTTTGTGCATGGTGTAAAAATTGTAGGTATCTAAGGAGGGGGATATCATGGGACTGGATGTTTCTGACAAGAATGTTTTAAGGAAATGCAGTAGTGATTATCAGAACTGTGTTGCACACAGGATTCTTGAGGCAGAGGCACTGAGCAGCAAAAGCTTTTCTTCCCTTCAGAGATTTGTTGCAGCTGCAGATGTTCATATATTTGTTGCAGAGATTATTGCAGTCACAGTGTGCAATTTTTCCAGGAATAAATGAAATTCAGTTTAAAAACACAGGGGGTTTAGGCTGCTAATTAGCCATGTGTCTTCTGCCTGTTTCCTTTTGGGACGTAGGATGTGAATATCTGCAGAACCGAGAAGGCCAAGCTTTTCCTCTGAGTACCTATATAATCCAAAAACAGTAGGTGGGGGAAGCTGCAGAAACTGCAGATGTTTTGGTGGGCATCCATGATGGCTCTTTACAACTGGCAAATAACCTTTTATGTATGGATCTCCAGTTTCTGGTGCAACCTCTGGAGAGCACAGCTAGGTGGACATGGAAACCACTATCACTGTACCTTTGCTCAGACCTTTTCTGCAATTCTGGATGTTCTGGTTCCAGAGGAACTCCTGGTTCTTCTTGCTCAAGTGCAGGACTCTAGACTGTTCTTTCTGGAAAAGGCAAGAAAGAGAGGCAGGCTTCTTAAAGATGATGAGAGACCTGACCTTTGCCCTGTCTTACAATATGATCTCTTCATGCACATCTCCACTCGTTGTCTTGAGTATTCTGCTTAAGGTTGAACACCCGTGCTTTATCTTGGCTCTCTTCTGGCCAATACCTCTCTAGAGGAGGTTTGGTTTTCTTCCTGCTTGTAGCCTGAGTCTGGAGATTGTTTTTAAGCATCTGTAAAAAGAGCTGGGAAAAACAAAATCTATTGTCACTAGGCTTATAATTGTTCCTGTGAAGTCCACATCACCAGCAGAAGCTCTGGGATCCAGAAGTGGAAGAAAGATTGTGGTTCGCTGATTTAGATTGTTGTCTTAGTCATGGTGCCTTATTTAATGTAAGCTGTGGGGAACGAAGCTTTTTAAGCTCTTTGGTTTCACCTGTTACCACAATGCTTTTTCTTCTTGTAGGTGTAGAAGGCGGATTTGACATCACAGAAGAAAAGTTTGAATATGATGAAGATGTAAAAATAGTGATTTTGCCAGACCATTTGGATATTCCACGTGATGGGCTGGAGGGACTACCAGACATGGTCAAAGACAGGGTATGTTTGGCTGGAGGGCTGTGCTTACTGTTGATGAGGAAACGTACCACTGCAGAGAAGGAAACTGCCCTGTAAAAGGGATCCTCAGAGCTGCTGTGAAGTCTCAGCTGGCAGTCACCAGGATTGCTCTGCATTTACACAGTGCTGTATATATATAATATATATATGTATATTACAGAGTTCTGTCTGGTGTGTGACTGAGGTTCCCAAAAGTCCTACTAACTTCCCTAAATGTGGAGTGCTGTGACACTGGAAGCTTCTTGTGCCTTTACCATGGTAGGCCAGCCCTTCATGTTTTCTCCTGCTGTCCTGGTTCCAGATTGCCAGTGCAATTGAGGCCATCCTGACAGCAGATTCAGCCTCACGGAAGCAGGAGGTGCAGGCCTGGGATGGGGAGGTTCGCCGTGTTTCCAAGCACGCTTTTTCCCTGCACCAGCTTCAGAACGATGTCCGCATCCCACCGTGGTGAGCATAGTACTGGAACTTGCTGTGGCACTCGTGTCCCAGGCCCTTCTCCTGTGCTGGGTTGCAGCCGCAGATGAGACTTCTTTTGGGAGTCTCCAGGTGTGCCTTGTTGTCGGGGTCTCTAGCTGGTCAGAGTGACCCCGAGATGTGTTAGAAAGTCTCTTTTCCCAGCCTGGAGGTTGAAGAAGGAGTCAGGGCTCTTCATTTCTTGGTCTCAAGGTTGTTTATTGTATCTTAGCTATAAAATTCTTTCTCCTGTCCTGTCGAGGTCTGCTCAGCAAGACAGCCCAGGCACTCTACCTGTCCCTGGAGTGGTGTTATGTCTTTATACTAAAAACTACGTATACAATATTTACAATTACTTTCCAATACCTATCACCTATGTTAGACAGTGAGCTTCTACTCTAAGCCAATCTAAAAGTGCCAACATCACAGCAGAAGATGGAGGCCAAGAAGAAGAAGAAGGAGAAAGTCAGGACACACCCAGATCCCTCCATCTTGCCCTCTGAACCTCCATTCTAAAGAGCCCCAAAATCTACTTTTTCACCTTGTGATAAATTCACTATCATTCTACTTGATTTGTCGTGGCTTGCAGTTCTTCATCTAAGGTTGGTAACTTGCTCCACGAGTCATAATCAAAACCACAGGCATTTTGGGCTGTGTGCCAGGGTCTCTGAGACCCCTGGCAGGGGTCTTGGCTGCTCAGGACAGCCAGGGGGATGTCCTGGGTCCTGACACCTTGTCACAGTGGATTCAGAGGAGATGGCACACTAGGGTATGTCAGGATTCTCAGTGTTCTGTAGTAGAAGAGGAATGGGATCACTTACACTACGGATATTGCAGTGGGCAGCAATGGCGAGGGCTTGGGAGGTAGAACCTAGAGATTTTCCCTCTGACCTCTTTTTCTCTGTTTCCTTGTCAATAGTGGCTGGAAGTGCAGCAAGTGTGACATGAAGGAGAACCTGTGGCTGAACATGACTGACGGAGCCATCCTCTGTGGTCGGCGCTACTTCGACGGCAGCGGCGGCAACAACCACGCGGTCGAGCACTACCGAGAAACCGGCTACCCTCTGGCTGTGAAACTGGGAACAATCACTCCTGATGGGGCAGGTGAGAACGGGGCTCCTCCCAGGCTTAGGGAGGCCAGGCACCTCTCAGGCTGATGCAGATCTCTTGCAGGTATCAGGGTGGTGTTGGCCATCTTGTGACCCGGAACACACAGTGTCATCCCATTGTGAACTTTGCCTCTCTGACCTGCTGCTTGTGTGAGGCAAAGAACGAGCTGATAAAAGAACCTCGCCTTCCTCTGCCCCTCCCTTGTAATTGGGAGCTTTTAGAATAGTTATCCAGGTTGCCATCTGATTTTCTGTGTTGGAGTGTTTATTAAAGAATCATGTGTTCAAATGAGCAGAGAGTATATGGCACAGTAACCCACTTTCATTACTCCTGGCATAAGTGTACCTCTGTACCCTGATCAGTAACAAAGTTGTTTTGTCACATGTTCAGGAGGATTTAGAACACCATTCTGTCTGTTAATGTTATTCCACTGAGAAAGGGCAGAAAGTCCAATGGCTCAGTTTGTCAAAACTCCCAGTTCTGAGTGCTTTCTTCATCCAGCTGTGAATTTGAGATCACAGGCCATTATAAGTTCCTTTTTTTTCTGTTTTCCTGCATAGATGTCTACTCCTATGATGAGGATGACATGGTGTTGGATCCCAACCTCGCAGAACACCTGGCACACTTTGGGATTGACATGCTTAAGATGCAGAAGGTGAGGAGGAAGTGGTGTCCTCCATAGGCCCAGAGGGAGAGAAGCAGCTCTGAGGTGTCTTTTCTAGATTCCAACTTTCTGTGGCTATACAGAACCATTACTGGTCAAGAAACCTTGGGGGTTTTTTGTCACATATAGAGTTGTGTCATCTGCCTCTCTTCTTTGATTGCCTTTTTTGCCTTTCTTTCATGTCCCTCAGGATTATTTCCCTGAGATTATGTGTCAGTACTGTGGGCAGGGAGGCTGCCAGGTGCTGACCTTTTTTTGTTAGTGTGTGGTTTCCATGCCTCTTTCTAGGGAATGGTTCAGATTTCTCCCATATTTCTTTTCCCTCATCTTTCTGTCCCAGGTATTCTTATATATGGAAACAACTCTTTTTCTTCCTCCTCCACTTACAGAATAAACCAGAATGGATTGACTCTATTTCTCTACAGCATTGCACTTTTCACACCTCTGATGTTGCCTTGAGCCTTCTTTGAGGATTTTCCTGTTCTTTCCCTCTGCAGACAGACAAGACAATGACAGAACTGGAAATAGAC
This sequence comes from Camarhynchus parvulus, assembly GCF_901933205.1. NCBI lineage: Eukaryota > Metazoa > Chordata > Aves > Passeriformes > Thraupidae > Camarhynchus > Camarhynchus parvulus. Next base: position 88,321,093 of record NC_044571.1, on the reverse strand, counting down.
ATGAACCAGCGCATTGGCGAGTGGGAGCTCATCCAGGAGTCTGGTGTTCAGCTCAAGCCCCTCTATGGGCCTGGGTACACTGGCATCCGTAACCTGGGCAACAGTTGCTACCTCAATTCTGTGATGCAGGTGCTGTTCAGTATCCCAGACTTCCAGAGAAAGTAAGTGAGCTTAATCACTCCTTTCCATTAGTCTGGGATCAGTACAAAGGTCCCCTTGGGCTGGGCGCTTCTGTGGCAGTAATCATGCTCAGAACTGCATTTTTACCAGATGAAGCTGCATATCCCTTAGATTGCTCTGTTTTGCTCTGCAGGTATGTGGACAAGCTGGAGAAGATATTCCAAAGTGCACCTTCGGACCCCACGCAGGATTTCAGCACACAAGTGTACGTAGAATTTTGGTGAGAGAAGGAAGGCTGAGGCTGCCTGGATGCATCCCCTCTGTGCTGCTTTGCTCCAGGGTTCTCCCTCAAGCCTCACCTCTCTTTCCTTGCCTGTCACCAGAGACACTGATCCTCAGTGATCAAGGAGGATCTAAGCCCAGGAAGTTCAGCTGAATGCCCTGGATGGAGAGGACAGAGTGCACCCCCTGTTCATGAGAGGCTCTGAAATGTATTATGTGTGGGGGGATTTCTGGGAGGCAGCTTCTGTCTGCATAACAGTTAAAAGGGGCTTGCTCTCTTCAATGGAGGGAGGTTGTAATGGGGATATGTAGGTTTAGGCAGCTTTATTCTCAGTGGTTAACTTATGTATGCTAAAAGAGGCTTCCCTCAAGTGTGGAGAATATGCAGAAGAAGGGACACAATTTGGGAGGGGATTGCATTTCAAAGATGTCAAGTCTGTGCTGCAGCTGCTTTCAAACAAGCATGTGGAAGTTTGGGGTGGAGGAATGGAAGGTGGCATTTGTGGACAGGGAGTTCAGTGGTACAGGAGGATTCTAAATTTGGGCAGCCTGGAGTGAGGTGTTCACTGCGAGGGAATTAAGGTGAGACAGCCAGAAAGATGATTGCCTGGGCAAAGGGAGGAATTGGTAAGGTTTGGTTCCAGACGAGTGGCAATATGGCAATAATGATGGGGAAGGACTGGAGTGAAATGGAATAGCAGGAGGCTCTGGGCATAGGAATAAATCTCTGAACACACACTGTTGTCCATTAAGTGCCTGATGCAGTCAATCTTTCCTCTGGGAAAACGTGACCAGTCTGCTCAGAGCAGTGCTATTTCTGGCTCAGACAATTTCTCTGTGCCTGTTGTCTCCTGCACAGTCAGACACTGCTCCGTTCCCCCATCAGGCTGCAGCTGAGCTTGGCTCTTGCACAGCTGCTCTGTAGCTCAGCACCAGCTGTTCCTTCTTGTTCTGCTCAGTGTGCAAGCAGTGGTTGGGATTGCCACCCTAAAGCCCTGGTAACTTTGAAGTCAGTGATGTCTCCAGGGGCCAGAGGGCAGACCACAATAAGATAATCTTGCCTGGTGCAGCAGAGAGTGCTATTACCTGTGAGACTGACATCTCAGTGTTAAAGCTGGATGGGTTGATGTGGCTCCTGGAGCATGTGAGATTGAAGAAACATTGATACTGACAGTGACTTTGTCCTTCCAGAGCCAAACTGGGCCATGGCCTGCTTTCTGGGGAGTATTCAAGGCCAGCTTCTGCAGATGGGGAGCAGCAGCCTGATCAGAAGGTGAGGCTTGGATATGGCATCCTCTTGCTGTGTGTGTTTTATGAGGTATTGTGTATGCAACAAGTCTTCTTTCTGAAAACATGTGCTGGGGCTTATTGCAAGGCATGTCACCTGAAGAAAAGCATGGCTAAGAATAGAGTGCTACATGCCAGGACACGTGCTTGGCAAATTATGACCACCTTCCTCTTCCACATTGTTCTTTTCAGGGTATGCAAAATGGCATTGCTCCACGCATGTTTAAGTCCCTCATCGGAAAGGGGCACCCAGAATTTTCCACTAACCGACAGCAGGATGCCCAGGAATTCTTTCTGCACTTCATCAACATGGTGGAGGTAATGGTTGAGTCTATCTGGCAAATCATGGAAAAGTCCAGCTTGATTTTCTTCCCACAGCAAGGAGTGAGGAGTGGAGGTGAGAAGCTGGTAGTCAGAGCAGAGAGAGGGAGAGAACACAGGGAAATGGGCCTTCTAGCACTTGCCAGGGTGGAGAAGAATAGGTGCTTGGCCATGTTTTCAGGGCTGATTCCATGGAGAAATCTCTTTTGGGAGTGGCACAGCTGGAGGTGTAAAGTTTCTTCTGTAGGAGCAGGAATGCCATGGCTTCCTGGAGCACAGAGGCTGGCTTTAGTTTCCTCTTTGCTGTCTTTTCCAGGGTACTGGGTACAGAAGTGACTACTCTTCAGCCATGTGCTGTGTGACACCACTGTTACTGCAGATCATTTTTTGTGCCATTCTGATATTATATCTGTCCTTCTGATTTCTCCTTCTCCAGAGGAACTGCCGCAGCTCAGAGAACCCTAACGAGGTCTTCCGTTTTCTGGTGGAGGAGAAGCTGAAGTGCCTGGCCACAGAAAAGGTGAAATATACCCAGCGTGTGGACTACATTATGCAGCTGCCTGTGCCCATGGATGCTGCACTCAACAAAGGTCAGTAATGTGCCAACACCAGAACAGTAGCAAGCCCTATGTTTGTATATTGTACTATTCTTACAGAACTCCTTAAATGAGAGAGGGACTTCTTTGCCACTTCTGAGGCTGGGTTCTCCTCCTGCTTTTGAGGGATCGGGCTGATTTCTTCAGAGGTGGTGTGACATGGTGATGTCCCTCTAGAGCCTTTCCCTTGGCCACCACAAGCTGGGCTGTGATTCAGCAGCACAACAGGAGTGACTGCAGTAGCAGAACTGTGCCCTGGAAGCTGTGCTCCGCTCTCTCCTGTATCTATAGGCCTGCTCTGCCCCTGTCTGTAGCTTACACCAGTCACTTTGTAGGTACCTAGAAGTGGTCCTTGACTCCTCTGCTTTATTCTCTAGATGAACTGCTGGAGTATGAGGAGAAGAAGAGGCAGGCAGAGGAGGAGAAGCAGCCGCTGCCTGAGCTGGTGCGAGCCAAGGTGCCTTTCAGCTCCTGCCTAGAGGCCTATGGAGCTCCAGAGCAGGTGGATGATTTCTGGAGCACAGCCTTGCAGGCCAAGTCTGTGGCTCTCAAGTAAGTGTGTCCCAGCTATGCTGTGATGAGCTGGCCATAGCTGCATCTCTGGGGACTTCTTGTAGTGGCTTGGGGGGAAGAACATTACTGAAGCTTTGTAGTCCTCCACACCCTGGCTCCATAGAACACTGAAGCAGAGAGGGGATCATCAGTGCTGGATGTTACCCTCACTAGGCAGAACAGCCGTGCTAGTGAAGTCCTAGCCATCAGATTTCAGTTGCTGAGAGGCTATGAAAACACAGTGATATTTCAGAAAATAGTATCTTTTACTGTAAATTTAAAATTTAATTTTGAAATCTGTACTGACTGTATGATGACGCTGATCTTGCACTATCTTTAAAATTTCTTCAAGTTTTTAACTGTGAAGATCTGAGCAGAACACTGAGTGTAACAGATGCATGAGTTCTTCGAAAGAATGCTAGTTTAAATGCTAGTAGCAAGGTTTAAAAAACAGCTTTAATTTTTCTCACTGCTTGTAGCACATGCAACAGTGCAAAGTTGAAGTGACAAGACTACAAATGTAAGCAGCTTTCTGCTGTGATGCTGTGTTCTTTTGCAATGAATGTCATCAAAGAGTTGGAAGTGCTTTTCTATACTCCATTATTAATGGAGTAATTAATTAATTTAATTATTAAACAAATACTCCATTATTAAGCAATAGCTATTTTAAATAAACATCACACTGAAAAGTAACATTTTGTTTTAATTTTTGCTGATTTGTATTCAAACACTTTACTGTCACTTAATTTAGTTCTATAGCATGTTGCAATTATCACCTGGTAATGAGTATCTTTCTCACTTACAGGTGCTTCTCCCTTCACAAATGTTCCCCTCTGTTTCATAGATTCCAGACACTTTCTCTCTCAAATTGTCTAACTAAATAATGTTTAATCAAATTCAGTTAACTTAAAATTCGCTGCTTCTGTTTCGTATCCAAAAAAGTGCTCTTGACAGTTCCTGCAGGTGTATCTGTTGGTCTAATAAAAGATGTTATTTCCACTACATTCCTTAAGGGTTAGACTTGAATTAAACAAAATCTGACCAGGCTTGTAAAATACAAGATTGGAAGGTAGAGAATATGTACTATTTTTTCTCATCTCCAAGACTTGCATTCCATCTCATCTTGTCAGGGTTTCTGCCTTAGAAATGGTTCTGTATTTGAGGAGCTTTAAGCTCAGCACAGAAGAGCTGCACAAACAGATGTATCCCCCAACTTTCTCAGGACATGGCTCTGTCCTACTCACTGATTTCTTGGATCAGCTAGATACCCTCAATCTCTGCTGACAAGGTATTTAAAAATGTTACATGTCTCTTCCAGAACGACGCGGTTCGCCTCTTTCCCAGATTATCTGGTCATCCAGATCAAGAAGTTCACTTTCGGTCTGGACTGGGTGCCCAAAAAGCTCGGTAAGGAGGATGAGAAGTGCAGAGCATATAGGTACTGGGAGTCACATATGGATATTGTGGTCATTACTGCTAGGAGGAAAGTAACAATCCAAAAGATGCTGCAGGCATCCCCAGGGACTTACCCTTGTAGATCTGCCAGCTGAGCCTTTTGTTTGTGCCCCTGCATGGAGGCTGAGCAAGACCATATCTTGCAGATGTTTCCATTGAAATGCCAGAGGAGCTGGATATCTCTGCACTGCAGGGAACGGGGCTGCAAGAAGGAGAAGAGGAAATGCCAGACATCGCACCCCCACTGGTGACACCAGATGAGCCCAAAGGTAGCCTGGGGTTCTATGGCAACGAGGACGACGACTCCTTCTGCTCCCCTCACTTCTCCTCTCCGACATGTTAGTGATTCTCCTCCTCTCTTCCTGATGCCTGACTCATTTCCTTGCTCTCCTTGCCTTGTGTCCCATGCTAGCAGTTTCCCACTTGCTCAGACTTTCCCTGTCCTTTTGTCAGCGATTGCCAGCTGCCTCCCTTGCATGCCTGTTATGCAAGGGTGTTATGCAAGGGGGTTTGTTGATTCCTGTTCTGTGCAATATGGGGTGGCGTGTCCGGTGCATTTAGAGGAGGTAGAGCTGGGATTTATACAGAATTTAATTGGTAGGGGTATTTAATTTTCACAAACCACAGTGGGAGGTCGGGTTCAGAGCCTACGGAAGAGCCAGTGCTCCTGAGTTCATGGGTTGAATAATTTTGTTTTTTGCCTGTGTGTGAGACGGAAGAAGAAAGGTGGCTGAGAAAAGCCAAGAGATGGAACTTGGTGTGAAATAAAGCTAGGAGGTGGTGGCTTTGGAGGCTGTGTGACACGAGATGAAATGGAGCCAGCAGGGATGGGTGGGAGTGGGTGGCTCTAACGTCTGTCTCCCCACAGCACCCATGCTGGACGAGTCGGTGATTATCCAGCTAGTGGAAATGGGCTTTCCCATGGATGCCTGCCGCAAAGCCGTGTATTACACAGGGAACAGTGGGGTTGAGGCGGCCATGAACTGGGTCATGTCACATATGGACGATCCAGGTACGAGGCCATGGCTGTGGTGAAGCTTACTGCTTCTGGGCTGTTCTTGTGTCCTACTACCACAGTGGAAAACTGAAGTAGTTTGGACTTGGGCTGTACCCTCTTGGAGAGATCTGATTACTCTGAGCTGTGTTGTGTTTCCTGCTGCAGACTTTGCTAACCCGTTAGTTCTCCCTGGATCCAGTGGGCCAGGGTCAACTATTGCCTGCCCAGACCCTCCTTCAGAAGACAGTGTGGCCACCATTGTCTCCATGGGCTTCTCCCGGGACCAGGCGATGAAAGCGCTTAGAGCCACGGTGAGAGGCACAGGTGACATCAGAGCGCAAGGATTTCCCCAGGAACAGGAATTCCCAAGTTCACTGTCTTCTTCATCCTTCCAGAACAACAGTCTGGAGCGTGCTGTGGATTGGATCTTCAGTCACATTGATGACCTTGATGCAGAAGCTGCTATGGATATCTCAGAGGGGCGCTCGGCAGCCGAGTCCATCTCTGAGTCCGTCCCCGTGGGTCCCAAAGTGCGCGATGGGCCTGGAAGTGAGTTCCAAGCCAGAGGAATGGGGATTTTGGGGTGCAAACTCAACATTTCTTTGTCATTCCTGATCCATGCAGTACTGCAGGTTTTAGCAGCAGCAGCTATTGCAGAGCTGGTCTGGTTGTAGAGGTGGAAGCAGGGAGGAAGAGGGAAGGAATGGCAAAGTAGCCTAGGCCCTTCAGGCTGGATGAGGATTACATGGAAGTCAATAAGAGAGGGGCTGGGGAAGTGCCATCAAGTGAAAGACAGGAAGGGCTGTGCTGCTTTTATCCAGTGGTTCTGGGAGGCTTTTTGTGCCCTTTTGGTTCCCACTGAAAAAAGCAGAATTTGTGCCAGTGCTGCTGGATGCTGTAGGGGGGTGAAATCCCTGCCTTACCCATCCAGCACCCATGGCCCAAATAAAAAGTTGAAAGAGAGAAGGCTCAATGGAAGTCTCCCATTTCCTTGTATGTTTGACCTTAAGACCACTCACAGTCACACTTGATTGGGATCCAGTTCTAAATTATTACCCAGCAGAGCTTCCTTCAGCGATCCTTCTCTAGAGAGGGCCTTTCACAGGTTGTTAGGGAGTAAGATGTCTTTCCTCTTTCCCTGACAATCCTCTCTTCCTGCCTTCTTTCAAGAATATCAGCTGTTTGCCTTCATCAGCCACATGGGCACTTCAACTATGTGCGGACATTATGTTTGTCACATCAAGAAAGATGGCAGGTAAGCTTTTCCACAGTGTAAGGGAACTGAGGGACTGGTTTAAATCCCCATCCTGCCCCGTTTCCTTAGAGGTCTTGGGGGGTTGGGGCTGAGAGCAGGTGAGTGCAATCGAGTTGTGTCTTAACCGTGGAATGGCATTTCTGAGCTCCTCTTGTGCCTGTTGCAGGTGGGTGATCTACAACGACCAGAAAGTCTGTGCTTCTGAGAAGCCCCCCAAGGACCTGGGCTACATCTACTTCTACCAGCGGATTCCCAGCTAGAACATCCTCTTGCTGTGTGTGGTGGGGGGAAAGTGGGCTGAAGGTGTGGGGGGGAAAGGGGTGGGGGCAGTGAGGGTGGGAGCAGGGTCCTTCTTGTCCCTGCTCCTTTCCCCAGTCCCTTCACAGCCTCTCTGTGGAGACACGGGGAGACACGAGTTCACTGACTAATCGACTGGGGGCTGGAGCCCCCGTGGACATGAGTGAAGGGGATTTGGGGGGTTGGGAATATCTGTTTCTATAGGAAATGTCCTCACTGTCCTCACCCCCGTGACACACAGCCCTAGTGCTTCGCTGCTTGGTGGGATGATGCCACCTCCTTGCTGTCCGGAAGGAGAGGAGGGGGCTTGTGTGTACGTGTGGCTTGTGAATGGGGGGGGTTCCTCCTGCCCGCCCTGTCGGGCGGGGGCGTGGGGCGGGCAGCAAGGCGGGCCACGAGCAGCGCTTCCCCTTGTGTGCCCTTGACATGCCAAAATACACGAGGGACAAAATAAAAGTCGAAATACCCCCCTGGCTCCGGTCTGACCCCGCCGGCCGCGGGGAGCGCGGGCGGGGAAAGGGGCGGGGCTCCGCCGCGGGGCGTGGTGGGGGGCGGGGCACGTGGGGGCGGGGCCTCGGCCGCCGCCGGGCTATAAAAGGCGCCGGTCGCCGCTCGCGGTGCCGCCGCTGACCTTCGCGTCTCCTCCGGTGCCGGCCCCGCTCCCGTTCGTTCCCGCCATGGCGCCCAGGAAGTTCTTCGTGGGGGGCAACTGGAAGATGAACGGCGACAAGAAGAGCCTGGGCGAGCTCATCCACACGCTGAACAGCGCCAAGCTCTCCGCCGACACCGGTGAGGGCGCGGCCCGCACGTAGCGCACGTCCCACACGGCCCTGCGGAGCCGGGGACCGGGCCCGGGCCCGGGCGGGGGAGCGGCAAATGTCAGAGGGCGGCGGGGACCTAAATATAACCCCGCGGCAGCGGCGCTAAATATACTCGCGAAACCGGATCCGGGTTCCCGCAGGCCCGGCCGCCACGTGCGGCCGACCCCCGGGGCGCCCCCGGCCGGTCCCCGCAGACCCCGCGCCTCCCTCGGCCTGGCCCCCACACCTGGGAGCGGGGCTCTCGGAGCGCCGCGCTGCAGCCGAGCCGCGCTGCCCCCGCCCCGCCGCCGTGCCAGGTTATAAACTCAGGCACAGCCCGGTGCGGCTCTTCCCGGTTCGGCCAGGCCCAGGCTGCAGGGTGGGATTCGCACCCGATCTTTTATCTGGACACTTTCCAAGGGACCCCTGTGACCTGGCCGTCGGCCTGGTATTGCGTGTCCAGCCCCCTGGAAAGGGCTTTCCTGCCTGCTGTTGAGTTATCAGATAGCAGGGATTGTCCTGTGGCAGTGGGCCCCCCAAATGTCAGTGAGGAGGGGCGGGCTGTGCCTTCCCAGGAGAGAGGGATGACCTCTTGGGGCCGGGATCAGTGGTCGGGTACAGTTTCTACCCTTCTCCTGTCACAAGGGTAACAGGGTGCTTTGCCTTGCAGAGGTGGTTTGTGGAGCCCCCTCCATCTACCTAGACTTTGCCCGTCAGAAGCTCGATGCAAAGATTGGTGTGGCAGCACAGAACTGTTACAAGGTACCAAAGGGAGCTTTCACAGGAGAGATCAGGTGAGCCTCAGAGAGTCAAGTCAGGGTGCCTCTGGGATGTGAATTTCCTCCAGTGAGTCATCTCCTTTCTCCCCAGCCCAGCAATGATCAAGGATATTGGAGCTGCATGGGTGATCCTAGGCCACTCAGAGCGAAGGCATGTTTTTGGAGAGTCTGATGAGGTGAGTGCCCTCATACAGTGGAGACACGGTCCAGCTAAGATGGGTCTACAAAGATTGGAAAAGCGAGCGATTAAAACAGACCTCCATCCTGTTTTATTGGCTGCCTTGTTTCTTTTCCATTCCCAGTTGATTGGGCAGAAGGTGGCTCATGCTCTGGCTGAGGGCCTTGGAGTCATTGCCTGTATTGGAGAGAAGCTGGATGAGAGAGAAGCTGGCATAACAGAGAAGGTAGTTTTTGAACAGACCAAGGCTATTGCTGGTAAGAGGAAAAATAAATGGTTGATATGGGTTTTTTAGCCATTTTCCAGCTCTGCTCTTCCCAGTATGGGGGTATTGTGCTCACCTCTACCTTCTCCCTCTTCCCTAGATAACGTGAAGGACTGGGGTAAAGTGGTTCTTGCCTATGAGCCAGTTTGGGCTATTGGAACTGGTAAAACTGCAACTCCCCAGCAGGTATGAGCAGGGGAGGTGGCTGATTAAATGATCAACTGACCCTTCCCCCTCAGGAAACCTTCCTGAAGATTCTTACTGAGAATCTCCTGGAGATTCTTAGTGACTTAGAGAATATCTGTTCCCTTGTCTTTGGAAGGGAGCTGTGTGCAGCATGGCTCAGGCCTCATTGTGACTCCTGTGTTGTATTGCAGGCTCAGGAAGTTCACGAGAAGCTGCGGGGGTGGCTGAAAAGCCACGTGTCTGATGCTGTTGCTCAGTCAACTAGGATTATCTATGGAGGTAAGTGAGTCTGGAGCGACTTTCCAGGGCAGGAAGTGCTTAGTTTCTCTACCTGTTGCTACTGTTGTACATCATTCTCTCCCTGGCAAGGAAACTCTTGACTTTGAGAGCATAAAGAATCACCTTCTAGCTTGTCTGGGTAGCTTGCTTGGCTAAATGGGAGACAGTCTTGCTGAGGTGGCTGGTACCTAGCCAGTCCTGCCTTTGCCCTGGCCCCACTTTCCTAGAGCTGGCACATCTGACCTTAAACCACTGCTCCCTCCTTAGGCTCTGTCACTGGCAGCAACTGTAAGGAGCTGGCCTCTCAGCACGATGTGGATGGCTTCCTTGTTGGTGGAGCTTCTCTCAAGCCAGAGTTCGTGGATATTATCAATGCCAAACACTGAAGCACCCCATGAGGAGCTGTCCCTTGTGGTTAAGAAATGGAAGCAAGAAGGGACCTTTTGTTGCACACATCTCAGTACGGAGGCCTCCCCGAGGCTTTCCCCCTCCACAGTCATTGTTGTAGATGTTCTGCTAACCACCCCCACCATGTCAGAGTCCTGTTAGCAGGAGCCTGTCTCGGCAGAGTCTTGGCAGTCTCCTCTCTGAGCTGAATCCTCAGTTTCCCCCGACCTGTTCAGAGCCCGCAGCCCACCTGGCCAGTATCTCTCCCTTTCCCTGCAGCCCTGCGGGGAGAGGGGGCCGCTGGTGCTGCTGGGAGGAAAAAGGAACCACAGTCTTGCATCCCTCAGCTCCATCAGCAAGGAACCTGTCAGCTTAGATCCTTGTGACATGTCTTACCTCACCTGTGTCCCGTACTGAACAATAAATGAAAAACAGAAAAAGCAAAGGTGTGTCCTGGATCTTATTTGGAAGCATCTTGGGGACAAGCAGCCTATAGAACTTAGTGCTTGTGGAGGTGGCTGGTTGCAGAGAGGGTTTTGTGGGCTTTTCCCTGAGAGCCCACCGTTACCCCAGTAGGCACTGCCCAGGTTCAACCTGCATCTTGCTTCTGTCATATAACAGCTCTTCTTTGGGCCTGTGGTGATTCTGATATATCTGTGCCTCTATTCCAGTAGATGCTGGAGCACCTGGATGTTCCACCAGTGAGCCAGTCTTCCCTGGCAGGCTCAGTAATGTGCTCATCCCTGCTTTTTGCCTATAAGGACTGATAATTGACTTTGCTCATTGCATGTAGAGTGGAGCAGCTCAGTCTCTGCAGGGAAGGATTTTATTTAGGGCCTGTGTTGGGGCAGTGCTTGCTGCATGCTTTCAGCCCTGTGCTGGTGGGTGAGGAAGCAAGACTTGGTGTTACTTCCCAGCTGCTGGGTTTTTTTTTGGGAGTACTGAGGATGATGAAGTGCCTCACAAGGAGGAGCTTGTTTGTGCGGCAGTACATCCTTGGGACCCTATGGGCAGTGTTCCAGCTGCTAGTGCCAGCATCACCTGAGGGATAAGGGGCTGGAGCTGAGGAGCAAGGAGGGAAAACCCTGATGTTGTGGGGACTCCTGCGCTACTGCTGCTGGGGGCGCTTCCTGCTGCCCAGCTGGATGGGAGGGATCTCCTTCCTAGGATATCAGGTGGTCTGAGAAGGAGGAGCCTGACAGCAGCAAGGAGGTGGCAGCTTCCAGCTCTGTATGTGTGTGGAGTGATGGAGAAAGGAGGAGGATAATTCAAAGGCAAGATATAAAAAATCTGAAAACTGTTTTCTACAACCAGAGCACGTGTTTCTGAGAGGCTGCTGGGCCATGGCTGTAGTTTGGGGCTGTTGGGTCACACAGACCAGAGCAGCAGTGGTGCAGCAGGGGCACACAGTGCTCCTAAGGCTGCAGGGACTGGGTACGATCACTCAGGGCTGGGCCACCAGCTGCAGCTCTGCTGTCAGCTCCTGCCCAGCCCTGCCCACAGCACAAGAGCCCAGGAGAGTGACCTACATAGAAGAAAACAGATGGGAGCTGGGCATTGATCTTGCTGCTTTGAGAGAATGCAGGGGCATGAAAACATTCATTTAATGAGGAATAAACTCTTGGAAAATAATTTCTATATCAGCAGGAATGCCAGATCTTGTTTCTCTTCTTTTTGTCTGCTTCCTGGCAGGACTGCAGCTTTCTGGAATGGAAATACTGCCAGATCCTCACAGCAAATTGTAGTGGTTGGCTGTTAAACAGGTTGCTGTTGGAGAAAAAGGCAGTGTGCCAGATGTGACAGCCTGAGAGAGGCTGCGATGGCTCTGCATCCTCAGCCCCAAACAATAGCCAGGCTGAGCTGGTATTCCCAGAAGGCACCACACACACATGTTGGACTCAATGATCCTTTTGGGTATCCCTTTAAACTCAAAATATTTTGTGATTTTGAATACATTGCACTTAAACATGGCCATGGCTGGCCACACAGATCTATCCACACAGAGCCCTCCCACGCGGCACTGGCAGCCTCATCCCACACTCTGCTCCAGCTGAGCAGGACAGAGGTGCACTAGTGAGCCTCTGTGTATTTACAGAAGTATTTACACTCGTGTACAGTGTGTCCCCTTCCAGCAGCTGGGCTCAGGCAGTGCCCAGGGGCTGCCCCTCAATCCCAGCCTCTCCAGCCCCCAGCAGCAGCTCCCTGTGGCACTCTGACCACGAGTTTCTCACGCAGGGCAAAGGGCAAAAGGAGTTTAATGAGAAGACCCGACAGGCTGCACTGATCAGGTGCAGGACATGGACAAATCATCACAAACCATTGACACATGACTGGCACTTTTTATTCCTGTATGCTATATTTGTTTCTCTGTGTGAGGAACCTTGTCTCTGATCTGGTTGTGCCCTGTCCTGACAGATAGAATTCAATGGGAATGAGTACTCCCTCTGCCAGGAAACCTAGATCACCCCTGGTTCCTGCCCTAATCACTCCCCGATGAGTCCTGTGCAATCCCCAAATGCTCTTCCCCTGCATCTCCTGTGTCCCACACCCCTGAAGACAGCTACACCCCTAATCCTAAAGGTGCTCTGGGCCTGAGGCTCCTGGGATAGGGCTGGACAGGGTGTTCCTTTCTCTGAGTCCTTAATTTGGGTTCCCACCTGCCACTGTGCTCCTGTGTCCCTCGAAATGGGCATTTATTGGGCTGATGCTCCTGGGACGGGCCTGGAAGCAGCCTGGCGGGTGCTGCTGGGGCTCCCCCTCCTGCCATCGTCACCCTGTGCTCCTCTGTGAGTGTGCAGGCCAGCTTTTAGCACATACCCCCCCTAATTATCAGTATAATTAGGTTTGGGATATATATAATCTAAATAAAATTTCTCTAGTTTAAAGATTTGTGTTTCCTTCTGTAATTAGAGAATGTTTAGGGCAGGAAGCAAAGGCAGGAAAGGAAGTGTTCATATGTAGATTATTTCTTTACTCTGAGGGTGGTGAGGCACTGAAACAGGTTGCCCTGAGGAGTTGTGGCTGCCCCATCCTTGGAGCTGTTCAAGTCCAGGTTGGATGGACCCCTCGGCAGTCTGGTCTGGAGGGTGGCATCCCTGCCCGTGGCAGGGGGATTGAGACGAGCTGATTTTTGAGGTTCCTTCCAATCCAAACCCATCTGTGGCTGTGTGATAATGAGCAGGGTGTGAATTCAGATTGACGTTCAGATGTGCAGCACAGGAGAAGGGCTCGGCACCGGGGAGCCTGGCAGGACAAGGCAGGGGGCAGCTCGCTGTGCAGCCCTGAGCGCAGGGGAGTGGTGCAGGAAAGGCCATGGCTGATGGTTGTGTGAGCAGCTCTGCCTCGATCAGCTTAGCCAGCACTAACCTTATCCAGGCACTGCAAAGGAGCAAAGGGCACTGAAGGGAAAGGCAGCAGAGCCTTGGACTTTGGATTAGCTGCAAACCACTGCTGACCATCAGCTCTGAGTAGCATTCCTGGCTGGTAAACACCCAGTGCTGTTGGCATCGGCTGGGCACGGGAGACCTCAACCCTTCCCAGCTCCACAGCCTGGAGGACGGGAATGGAGCAGTGCACCCCAAAAACCCCTTCCTGGCATCCACATGCTCATATTCGGGGAGGCTTCATGCAGAGCCCAAGGCTAATTCTGCTCAACACGTTAATTAAACATTTACTAGAGGGTAAATTAAGAGTTAATTAGGCATTCACCGCCCCAGTGCCCACCACCCTGGCCAGCCCTGCCTGACTTTGAACCCGCCCCGTTCTGAGCTGGGTGCGCACAGCGGTCTCTTCCCACCGAAAAAATCCTTCGGTTCTCTGCATACGCTAACAGCCGCAGATGTCACCCAGCCGGGAAGGCGCAGCGGGATCGCAGAGCGCCGGTGGTGAGGGCGGGACACGCTCGGAGCGTTCCGAGCCCCGGGGCCGCGGCGCTGGGCACAGCGGCGGGCCCGCCCCCGTTCCCATGGCAGCGGCTGGGCCTCGGCCAGCGGCCGCTGCGGGAGGCGGCAAGCGCGGCCTGCCCCGGCAGCATGGAGGACGAGGAGGAGAAGGAAGAGGGGGAGGAGGAGGAAGAGGAGGAGGATGAGGAGGATGAGGAGAAGGAAGATGAGGTGAGGGGGAGACCCTCAGCACCGCCCGGCTGTGGCTGGGCCAGCTCTGGCGTTGTGCTCTCTCCTTCTCTCCCAGGAGCCGCCTCCCTGTCCCCTGACGGAGGAACACCTCAAGGAGGGTCTCTCTCTCCTCTCTAAGACCGGCAACGGGCTGGCCCACGCCTATGTGAAGTTTGAAGCCAAAGACAAGTGAGTGTGCAATGCCTGACCCTGCAGAAGCCCCTTACTCCATGGCCATGGAGCCGCTGTGCCACAACCTGGTGACCGGCCATGCAGGGAAGGAGAGTAGCCAGGCCCTGCTCTCCAGCCACCTGGATTCCAGTCCGTGCCTCAGCACAGCCTGTCCATCCTCAGCCCTGGCTGGACACTGTCTCTAGCACAGCCAGACACACTGCTGGGAACATCAGTGTCCCCCGGGCTGAGGGCAGCCTGCCCATTGCTCTGGACTGAGCTCTCCTAGGGGGCCTGAACAGAGTGACCTCCCTACAGGCACCTTGAGAAATATCCATTGACATCTGTCCTCCTTTAACTGCTAACCTTTAAGGCAGGCAGCTGTAAGTACACAGTGCCACAATGGCCTTGGGACAGTTTGGAGCCTCAGCTTCCCCAGCAGAGCCACCTAAGTAAGGCCTCATTAAGACTGTTTCTTTCAGCAGCCTCATAGGGTATCTCAACCACTATTTTTTCCACTAGAAAAGTCCTTCCACACAGCCCTTTGTGCTGACACTATTGTTTAACAGACCCCTCCCCAAGACTTAACCTTGTCTCTGATCTGGTTGTGCCCTGTCCTGACAGATAGAATTCAATGGGAATAAGCACTCCCGCTGCCAGGAAAGCAGGTGCAATCTTACCATTCATCTTTACTTACAGGCCTGTCCCTATCACCTGCCTTTTTCTTCCTTTTCTCAGCAGGGCTTTCTAGGACAGCAGGGAAGTAAGAGAGGTGGTTGCCCTGCCATCAGTAGTGGCAAGGAGCAACCCAAAAGATGGTAGTGGGGAAACATGAGAGATATTTTGTTCACATTCACTCTCCCTCAGGGGCCTGACAGACATCAGCCTCCTCGAACACTTCATTCACCTGCGGTATGTGGATTTGTCAAAGAACAAGCTGAAAGATTTGGCCCCCCTGAGCAGCCTAACCCAGCTGCTTTGGCTGAAGGTGGATAGGAATCTGCTCACCAGTGCCAGCATGCAGGAGCTGCCCTACCTCCAAGTCATCAGCTTTGATCGCAACCACATTGTGGATTTTGAGGGCATTACTCACCCCCTCCTAGCCAACCTCAGCCTGAAAGGTGATACAAGTTACCTGTCTTGTGGGGACACTCTCTTGGAAAGGTGGGATTAACTTTCTTGTTTCTTCTTCCTCTGGCACTCAGAAAATAAAATCGAGACAGTGCTGGGCCTGAGTCACGACCATTTGTTCAGCCTGCAAGTCCTGGAGCTGCGAGGAAACAAGATAAACACCACAGCAGGGCTCGGTGTGTCCAAGCTCAAGAAACTCTATCTGGTAAGGGATCAGCCAGCCTGGGGAGTGGGACAGAGCTGCTGCAGATCCCAGCACCTGCAGCCCAGGTAGCACAAAGGGAGTGGCCATGAACCAGGAATCACAGAGGAATCCATGTTGAGTGCATCAGGTTCTTCCCTCACAGCCTCCTGCAGGGGACAGCTTTCCCTTCAGGCAGTGTTGGGCAAGCTTGTATTCCGTGTGCCCTGGGACCTCTGGAGATCACTGGGCAAAGCAACAGCTTTGCTCTTTGCGTGACAAAGGGAGGCAATGCCTCTTTCTCCTCTCTGATGGGCCTCATCAAATACTGGTTTAAAGCCAGCACAGTTATGTGATTCACACCTACAGCTGCCAAAAAAGAAATTGATTCAATATTGCAGTGAAACTAAGATAGGAGAAGCAGTTTCTTAATATCATAAACAATTACTTCAAGGAAGCATTTACTCCTAGAGATGCAAGTGAAGAAAGTATGTATGGCTTAGCCCCATGGATCACACTGTGCTACAGCTTGCAAAGACTAAACAGATGTCCTGAGTCACTACGTCTTGAAAAGCAATTAAATATGATAAAGGCTTTGAAAAACTATGTGGCTTCTTTTCATCAAGATTCCCTGGCAGAAAACACTGAGGAGATTGCTTGCTGAGATTGCCTGAAATTTTCTGATGGGAAACTGGGATTTTATGACTGGAGGTGCTCCAAGAATGGATGAAGTGGATCAGTCACTACATACAATACAGAATTTCAAAGCATGCCCAGTCACTTTAGTGAGTTATTGCAGGGAAGCAAACAGAGCATCTCTCCTGAGGGAAGGTTCCTGGCATGACTGAGGGGTTTCTCAGCTGCCCATGTGAAACAGGAAAGTTGCAAGGGGTGTTTGTTAAAACTAGAACAACTGACTCACAAGAATCTGTGGGGCTTGAATTTGTCTCCCATGTCTACCTGCCCATTAAATAATTTTGCAGGGAAATCTCCCCCAGTAATGCTTTGGTTTCTGTGTAAAGACTTTGGTGTTATTTCAGCCTTGGGTAAGTGCAGCTGATTCCTCAAGGACAGGGTTCAAGACAAAGGATTCAATTTAAGGAATTGAACCACGTTTGGTTAATGTATGACATAGCCACAGATGAAATTTCATATATAAAAAGTGGCATGTGCTAGGAAGACTACAAGCTGGGTGTGTGCCATGTGGCACTTGCATCATTTTTGAGGGTCACAGTAGGGCTGTGTTAGCTCCTGCTCATGGTGCAGCAGTGGTGGCAAAGGCTAACCTGAAAAAGATGGAGTGTGCAGGAAGGGGAGAGGAAATCATGGGCAATGTATGGTAACTTTCCATGAGGAACAGTGGCATCACATCTGGGTGAAGAACTGGTATCCAAGGGAAGGTGATGGCGTGTCAGACAGAATGTTGTTTGATTTAGGGGAGAAAAATGGAACAGCTCTGAAAAATATTCATTCTGCATTGTCCTGCTAGTGCTGGCAAGGCTAGAACTGGTAAAACAATTCACACTGAAGTGATGAAGAAAGTGAGAGTGTTGGGAGGTTACTATTCCTTTTGTGAACCAGTGATCAGTGAGCTCCCCACCCACACCAGCCCACAATTTTCTCTGAGGTACAATGTCCTAATCCTTCCTGACTGATAAATCTGCTCACATGGCCTTCACTAAATATCCAGCTTTGCTCTTTTTGTCCTGGTGTTGCTCCTTTTACTTGGCCCAGCTGGTCCAGATTCTTCTTTGTCCAGTTTCTATGAAAATCCTCCTTTTCTACAAAATGTCCACATCCTGAATGACTCAGTCCTGAAGTGTGATCCTATCCACCAGTTGAGCCTGTGCCCCTTTTTCAGTCTCAGGTACTGCCCAGGTCATTGCTTGGGTGCCTATGGGGAAGAGAGAGCACAACAGCACCTCTCAACCCTTTTCCATTCAGGTCTCAGCTCCTTAGCGACTGCAGCCCCTCGGCAAGGAAATCCCTGCTCAGCTGCAGGCTGGAGAACGTGGCGGGGAGACGATAATTACCAGGGATGCTCCAAACTCGGCCGCACAAGGCGCTGAGCAGCCCGACAGAGCAGAGCGTAGGAGCTGGCACTGCGGGCAGCCTCCGCTCGGGCAGGAGACCTCTAGTGGCCTTTTCCAGCCGAAATCCTGCTGTGAAACCAGTGTCTGAAATTCAGAGCTTCCATTTCCCTGCTTCGTTAATCCACATCCCAGTGAAGTGAATGAAATTCAGTGATGGGGAATTTTTCCTGAAGTAAGACACAGCCCGGAGGAGTAGAAGTGCTGTGTCCAGTTCTGGGGCCCTCAGTTTGGGAAGGACATTGAGACACTTGGGTGTGTTCAGAGGAGGGAAACAAGGCTGGTGAGGGGCTTGGAACACAAGCCCTATGAGGAACGACTGAGGTAGCTGGGGCTGTTTAGCCTGGAGAAAAGGAGACTCAGAGGTGACCTTATCACTCCCTACAACTTCTGAAAGGTGATTGTAGTCAGGTGGGGGTTGGTCTCTTTCACCAGGCAGCAGCTGACAGAACAAGAGGACACAGGCTTAAGCAGTGCCAAGGGAAATATAGGTTGGATATTAGGAAAAGTTTTTTACTGAAAGGATGATAAAGTTCTGGAATGGTCTGCCTAGGGAGGTGGTGGAGTCACCATCCCTGGGTGTGTTTAAGACTGGATGTGGCACTCAGTGCCATGGTTTAGTTGAGCTGCTGGGCATGGGTTGGACTCTATGATCTTTAAGGTCTCTTCCAACCTAGTGATTGTGTGAATTCTGTGAAGGGACTTCTTGGTCATAGATTTTCCCCACAAGAGAAGCAGCTACTGGAAGGTGCCTGGACTACATGGACTGTGTGACTGAGAGGGGCTGGTTACTCATCCTTTAAACACGTTAAATGTAGGCTCAGGTGTGCTTTCCCCTCCATACTGTTGCTCTCTGAGACTCAGATTTGGCACTGCCATGGGAAGGTGTGCTGTGCTGGCAGTGGAGTGTTCACATGGGATGGTTTTATCTCAGACACCAAGCAATGCTTCAGGAAATGCTTTTTCAGCAAACTTTTGGTCCTTGAATCTGAATTCTGAGAACCCACTTGGCCAAGACTCTGAGCTATCTGATTGAGCTTCAGACAAGGCTGTGTTATGAGTGGTAGGAGTCTGAAGGATAGAAAGAGATTTAAAGGCCAGAAATAACTGCTGTTCCCTCTCCTGTGTGTCCCCATTTTCCTTCTCTCTTCCTGCCTCCCTGGTGCTCAGGCCAAGAACACCATTTGCAGCCTTGAAGGCCTTGAGGAGTTTGAGCAGCTGGAGATTCTGCACCTGCGTGACAACAAGCTGGAGGCCCTGGATGGATTCTCTGCTAGCATGAAGTGCCTGCAGTACCTCAACCTACGGTGAGTCCTCCCTGCTCTGTGTTGGGATCAGAGGTCCCTTCATCAGACTGCACTCCCATTTAGCTATTTAGGATTTTCTGGGGGTTTGTTTGGAAGCTGAAGACCTGATAGGGATGGGTTGATATTTACCATCCTTAACTTGTGTTCAGCAGCTGTCTAGGCTGTAACAGCCAGGGCCTTTCCTAGGCTTCTTA
This sequence comes from Camarhynchus parvulus, assembly GCF_901933205.1. Classification (NCBI taxonomy): domain Eukaryota; kingdom Metazoa; phylum Chordata; class Aves; order Passeriformes; family Thraupidae; genus Camarhynchus; species Camarhynchus parvulus. The sequence goes on along the minus strand of NC_044571.1, from coordinate 88,301,871 downwards.
GAAAATATCAGCCTCTCCAGGCATTCTCATACCCCACCTCAGGCTTTTCATTCCTTGCCATAAGTCAGTTGGGTCCCTCAAATCCTGTTCTCTGTGTTCTGCCTGCAAATGCCCTTTAGTTCCCGGTGTTTGCCATGGTGATGTCACACGGTTCAATGGCTGGCTGAGCACAGAGGAATCCAGAGGAGATGTCCTTTTTGTGCCTCAGTCTGGGGAGCTGCAGACGCATCTGCATCTTAGGTGACAGATCTGTGGTCTAAGGCCTATGGTACCTCATGCTGCTAAGTTTTGCTTTTTCTGTCATGCCCACTTCTTGTTCCAAAGGGATTTCACTACTCGCACGGGTCTCCTTGCCCTGCTCTCTGTGCTTCCTTTTCTTCAGGAGCAATGGGATCAAAAGCTTTCAGGAGGTGGGAAAGCTGCAGGTGCTGCCCATGCTGCAGGCGCTGGTGCTGATGGACAATCCGTGTGCCCAAGAACCCGATTACCGGCTGCAGGTCCTGTCCTGGCTGCCACGGCTGCAGCGCCTCGACAAGGAAACAGTTGAGGAAGAGGAGCAGGAAGAGGCCGAGAAAATCCGTCAGGCAAGGAAGGAAAAAGAAAAGGAAAAAGAAAAAGAAAAGGTGAGAACAATGCAGTGCAGGGACTAGAAGGAGGTGGAGAGAAAGAAAAAGGACCAAGCATGCTGATAAAGCCTCTCCTCCACTATATTACATGAGGAGGAGGGTGAGGGATGTCAGTCTCAAGAGCACAAGAGGCTGAAAAAGAGGCCAGGCTTGGCAGTCTAGCTGTGGTGGCCAGCATGCCACCCTGCTGCCATTCCTGACCCCACTAGCAAAAGAGGGCAGTGAATGGGGAAGAGACATTGGGCATGGAGTCATTAACTTCTCCCTCCTCCCTTCTTCAGGAAATGCAAGAATCTCTTGAGGATACAGTGCCTGAGTGACCCGTTTTTAACACCTGTTCCCAGAGGCTGTCAAGATGTAGTGATGCCTTTCCTCGTTTGTGAGGCTGAGAAAGTGAGAGCTGTAGGTACCAGCTTCACCTCGTTTTACCTTTGTAGAAAAGAGGAGTGCTACCCACCCTGGTCCTGGAAGCTGCCCTGAGGCACTGCAGTGTTTTTGCAGTCACTGCACTGTGTTCTATTCTCAGTAGGCCTGAGAGGGGAAAGGGGAGAGTTACAGGTCCTGTGGTTCAATTTGATTCCCAAAAACCCTGCAAGATTTTCTGATTTGAATAAAAATAATTAATGAGCCTGGAGTGACTGGGATTGTTTATCCTGCACACCCACTCCTATTCCCTGGCTCTCTCACCCTCATCTGTCTACGTCTATCCCTTGCTGCCTGCCTCTCTCTGTCTCTCCATCCCCTACGTGCTGTTTGCAAAGCTTTGCTAAATCCTGACTCATCGCAGCTCTGGGTCACATGCTGCTGTCCCGGCCCTATCAGGGGCGTCTCCATCCTGCTGCTGCCGCCGCCGTTGGCTTAGAGGACACATCATCTCCCCTTGAGGTCCTGCATCCTTCCTCAGCTTCGTCCTCTCTCCTTTCTACCAGCACTTTCTCAATTTTTCGTCCACCCCCGTCCTAGGAAGGTAAGTGTCTACCCACGGCCAGCACACCCCTCACTGCGTGCATGTTTCTGCTGCCCCCCTTGTGCCCCCCAAACCCCACACGCACTTTGGGGTCCCTGCCGAGAAGAACCACGGCGAGCGGCATTAACTACTCAACTCCCCTCGCTTCCTCCCCCTGCTCCTCCCACCTCTGTCTCCTCACCCCCATCCTTCTGACTTTTCTTTCATATTTTAGTTTCAAGTACTTCCTCCTTCCCAAGTCCCCCTTTCCCCTCCCGGCAATCATCATTTCAGACGTGAGCCCAGGGCATTGCAGGAGTGGGGGGGCGACCAGCGAGGATAGGTGCTGCTCCCAAGGGCACTGTCGGGAGGTGCTGCGGGATGGAGCGTTCCCCGGGGGAGGGGTGGCAGTGGGGAGAAGGCAGCGCTCAGTCTGGCCACGGCTGGGGAAAGGATCCAGCCTCGGAGCGGCCCCCCCAGCCTCCCGAGGTGTTGACATAAACACGGGCGCTCAGGGAGAGCGGGGAGGGAGGGAGAAGAGGGGATGTTTTCCTATTTGCACAGCCCCACACCACAGGGGAGGGGGAGAGCAGGGAGAGGAGTGACAGTCAGGCAAGCAATAGCTGCATCAGTCACGACACTGCAGCAGTGCGGGCTTCCTGGGAGCAGTGCCCAGCCCGGGGGAACCGCAGCAGCACACCGGACTGGTGGTGCCTTGGGGGAAAGGTCTCCACCGTGCCGGCCCGGCAGGGACAGGGAATTGCTGCCAGCGCCAGCTCCACAGGAAGGCATTGCTGCAGCAGCAGCAGCCTCCCAGCGCACGCTGCCCAGCCCCTCTTCACGGGGGCTGCACAGCCTCCTCTCTCTTCCTGGATGTGGTCTGTGGCTTCCCAGCCATGGCTCCATCCCAATCCCTTATCCCAGCTTATCCGCCTCTGACCTCCTTTCAGGCCAGTGCCGCTGATAGCAGGGATTTCAGGGGGCTTCTGTTCAAAAGAGAGCAAACGCAGGGGACACGGGGCAGGAACACAAGTGGAGAAAAGGCTTAAAGGACTACAAGGGAGAGAAGATCATGTAAGTGATGGGGAGGGGCAGGCAAGGCTGGATTTGGGCTTGTCATTTGGCTTCCTCGGGTCTGGCTCCAAGAGGGGCAGGTGGATGTGGCCGCAGGGATGTGACTAGGGGCAACGTGAGCAGAGAGCCACAGCATCTGGCACAGCTGTGCTGTCAAAGATGGCTCTAAGCGGGGTCCTGTCCCTCTGTACCCCGTGGAGGCACGGCCAGGACACTGCTGCAAAGGAAGCTCACGGCTGGCTGCGCCGGCACGACTCTGGAGGAAGTTCCTGTGGTGTGTGCCAGATGGCGTGAGGAGCACTGCCAAAGCGGCTGATGGGGGATCCCAGCCCAGATGGACGTGATGGAGGGCCCTGTGCAGGCTCCAGGGAACCCTGGAGATGCTGACCACAACTCCCCACAGGAGAAGCTCTGGCTGAAACTTCAGAGCAGCAGCACGATTCCCCATGCCCTCGTGATTTCCACCCACCTGAGGCAGTGGCATCAGGCACTGGCTCCGGGTTCCCCATCCTGCTTCTCAGCTCCCCTCGGTGCTGGGATGAGCTGGTTCAAGCTCATTTTCCCTGCCCTGGTGCTGAGGCCCTGGGCTGGCTGTATCCTTGCTCAGACACGCCATGGGGATGTCCTGGCTGGGCTCTGTGGCTACTCTGGCCTCTGCCAGCCCTGCTCAGGGCTGACGGAATCATCTGGAGGAGCCAGGGGAGGAAAACTTGGCAGTGCTGGGAGCATGGGGGGACAATGACAAGTCACACACCTCAATGCAGCACCCCCTCAGCACAGCCCCACAGCCAGGGAAAAGAGAATGTGGCATGAGGAGCTGATTTGGAACCCCTCGAGAGCAAACTGCAGCAAGAGAAGCTCTTTCAAACAGCCATCATTACCCACCAGCATGTTTTCTACTTCAGGTTTAACCAGGTGCCCCAAAATGCTAGGCTTCCTCACCCCCCTTTGCCCCACCCAACAGAGATCCAGCCCAGTCTCATCTGCTTCCCTGCCTCAGGAGCAGAGCGAAGGGCTGGCAGCTGGGCCAGGTGTCCCCTCCCTCCAGAGCCCTCTTTGCCATGTCTGAGGCACCGTGGCCTTCAGCAAGATGGCTCCCCAGGCTGCCAGGCTCCACGCCCCTGCTGCCTTGGCACAGCCTGACCCTGCAGCTCACGGGGACACAGGGACGCTGAGCAGGCACATGGCAGGGGGGACATGGCTGGGGTGTGGGACAGCCAGGCTGGGGTGTGGGACAGCCAGGCTGGGGTGGCTCCCCTGCCCTGGGCTGGAGAGGGGCTGGGGTGCCCCCTGGCTGGCTGCCCCCTGCCCTGCCCATCACGCTGGGCTGGCTCCCCTGCGCTGCACAGGGACACAGCAGCCGCTTGCTCTCTGGCTGGCAGGCGCTGTCCTCGCCTCCCGGCAAGGGGACAGGAGATGCCAGGAGCTGCTGCCCCGTCCTTGACACCAGAGCCAGGGGCACCTCCCTGCTGTGCCAGCTGATCCCTCCCTCTCTGCTGCTGTGGCACCCTCCCCATCCCTGCCATCCCGGCTTGTGTCGGGCGCTGTGCTGTGACGCAGGGAGAGGCAGAGTGCTCCTAGTTTGTCAGCTGCAGCAGAGGGACAGAGTAAATTCAAATAGATAGCCAGTTCCTGGAAAAATGTTCATAGATTCCTGTAGTCTGGGTGAATTCCTAAATTTCCTGGGGCAAATAGTTTTAGCCCAAATTTCTAAAGTCACTTTTCCTTGAATTCCCTCTCTCTGTCAGTCTAGACATAGAAGGGGTAAGCACCACATCCTGGAACCTCTCAGAGCTGAACGTACCCTGTTCTCTCCTCTCCACAGACTCACCATGGCAGTCGAGAGGATCCATGCCCGTGAGATCCTGGACTCCCGTGGGAACCCCACCGTTGAGGTGGACCTCTACACACACAAAGGTATGTGGGTGAGACAAGGGATGGAGGGCAAGCCCTGCCCACCCCGGCAGAGCTGGTGCTGTGCAGCAGCCTGGCACACATGGAGGCTCCTCACGGGTGAACCTCGGCAGAAAACAAGTCGGGGGAAGAGGCAGAGACCAAAGCTCTGCCTGTGCTCAGCAACTCTGCATATGTGCCAGGCAAACCATGACAAGACAGTTGGCAGGATACTGCATGCGACCTGAGCCATGCACCTGCCCGTAGCAGGGACAGAAGGTGTTTTTATCATAAATGTCTGCACATTCTCATCATACCCCTACTGCAGCTGTGCTTTTAGTCCTGGGCGCAGTAGATGTTTGGTAGCACATCCATGGCCATGCTCCTGGCAGGGGTAAAGCTTTGTTCCTGAGATCTCTGTGCAGCTACGTCCATGCTTGGGGCTCAGCTGGAGGAGCTGCATTTGCATGGGGCCCAAAACTGCTTGGGCTGAGGGGTGAGAAGCAGTGAGAGGCCAGAGCAGGCATGCAACCATCATCTTCCTTCTTCAGTGTGGCAGAAACCTCAGTCTGAGGGGGAGGAAGCTGAGGGTGGCTGTGAGTCAGGCTGCTTCTTGAACTAGGAGGAGGGCTGAGGAACTTCCACCCATCACACACAGTTCTGGGATCAGTGTGAATCTCTGGGTGCCTGACATCCAAGTTCCTCAGCCTGGAAGCCCTGGGTACCATTTACTTCTGCCACTGAGGTGCTCTACCTCTAGGGAGAGCAGCCATGAGGAGCCAGCCAGCGAGACCATCCATTTGCACAAGCAGTTGCTACGTCCTTTCCTATGAAAGCTGGGCAGAAGCAGGTGCATGAGGGCTTTTCCTCTTCACCCTCTGCCTGTCTCACACCCCTGTTTTGCTGTTTCCCAGGCATGTTTCGAGCAGCCGTCCCCAGTGGAGCATCCACTGGTATCTACGAAGCGCTGGAGCTGCGGGACAATGACAAGTCACGTTTCCTTGGAAAAGGTGGGGAGATGTCTGCTCCACAGCTCATCCTTGGGGCTGCCTGTGTGTGAGGCTCTGCTGGAGGGTACAGATGTGTCCCTCAGGGAGACCACAGAGGCACAGAGCTAGTGTAAAGTGAAAGATCAGGCCTCGATCTTCCCTTGCTGTCTCCCTGTCTCAGTCTCTCCATCGGTCCTCTCCCTCCCTCTTTCCACTCTTCTCTCTGCCTCACTCTCTCTCTCTCTCTCTCTCTCTCTTTCTTTCTCTGCCTCTTCCCTTCTTTAGGGGTGCTGCAGGCCGTGGATCATATCAACAGCACTGTCGCCCCAGCTCTCGTGGGCTCTGTAAGGATTTCTCTTTGTTCTCCCTTGTCCAACGCTTACTCTGGTCTGTCTGTCCCCTGATCTCTGTCTCTGCTCTCTTCATCTCACTGGGTTAACAGACACAGCGATGCTCTCTGTGAACCTGGGCACACCCCTCCTGCCCTCCATGCCTGTGTGTGTCCACGGCAATCTTTTCTCTGGGAGGAAAGGATTTAACCTTCCTGGTCCACCGCAGCATCTGTGCAGCCTAACTCGTCCCCTCGGTGCTCCCTGTAGAGCTCACCCCCTCTTTCAGCTGTGCTCCCCCTCAAGCACTGAATCACATCCACATGTCTGTGGCCTCATCCTGGTGTGATGAGCAATGGTTGTACCATGCAGGGTCTGGCACAGCTTGCAGAGCAGTGGTGTCACATCTGCAGCCTGTTTACACCTGAAGACCTGGAGCCTGCTTTGAGGAGAGCTGAGCCAAAGCCACATATTAGACACCATGCAGCCCATGGCTGGCTCTGGCTGAGAGCCCAGTTCTCTCCACCCTTGAAAAATACCCAGCATGGTGGAGGGCTGCCTGTGTTGGGTCTAATCTTGCTCTCCACCTCACTTCTGGGGATGGCTCCATCCAGTCTACATTCGCTTGCTTGAGGTTGAGCATGTTCTGTTGTTCTGCCTAGCTTCTGTGTGACCACAGCACCACCACAAAGCTCCCTGGAAGCTGCCAAAAGGCTGGGAAACCCCCCAGGGTGTCCTATGTCCCCAGCAATGCGTGGCCTTGCCTGGGCTGCAGCTGACCCTCTCTCCACCATGGGTACATCCACACTGCACTGCAGAAACACCGTCAGGGTTACCTAACCCGACTAAATGCCACGACACCAGTTTCCAGAGCTTTGTGTGTAAATGTTTCCCCACAAGCTGAAAAGGTCCTTTTACCCCCAGCTTCTCCATCAACGCCTCCTCTCCTGCACACCAGAGCCAGCAGCTCTTCCAGTCATCCCCTTCTCAGGAGCTGTTTCTTTCTTGCAGGGCCTCTCTGTTGTGGATCAAGAGAAGATAGACAATCTGATGCTTGAGATGGACGGCACAGAGAACAAATGTAATCCATCTCTCTTTTTGGCTGGGAAATTACAAGCATGGGAGGCTGCAGGGCTGGAGAGGGGGGCACTGCCCAAGCTGAGGCGGGCCCAAGGCTGGGCTGGCAAGGGCACACACCCACTGGGCAGGATGTTGCCACCTGAAAAGTCAATCTCCTCCTTTGCCCACAGCCAAGTTTGGCGCCAACGCTATCCTGGGAGTTTCTCTGGCCGTGTGCAAGGCGGGAGCTGCAGAGAAGGATGTGCCCCTGTACCGGCACATCGCTGACCTGGCCGGCAACTCCGACCTCATCCTGCCCGTGCCAGTAAGACTCCTCCCTCCTTGACATCCACCTTCAGAAACTCCAAAAGAGTGTTTGTTGTTCCCAAAAGAAACTTCAGAGGTGTTGGGAGGTAGATAAGGAAGGGATATGGGATTGAAACATCAGCTGAGTGCACTGCAGTTGTCAGGGAAGCAAACCAAGGCCTGAGATTGGTCAAGTTTCAATGGGAAAAAAGGAGCCTGAGGAGGATAGAGGAGAGGTTGTGGTGGGGAGCTGACTGAAGATCTCATTCTTAGCACAAGAAGCAGAGGGCGTCATGTGAACCCTCTGGGGCACAGTTCAAAACAAGGGCATAGGGGTCTTCACACCAGGGGGAACCTGCCTTGAGAAACTCTTTCACAAGGGGAGTTGTGGATGCTGAAATTTTCTCAGGGTCAAGAAGAAAGGTCCTGAAGAGAGACTGACAGCATTGTTGATAAACACATACAGATAAACAGAGCATAGATAAACACACATAACTCAGGAGATCTCTGAGAGGAAAACAGGTGGGAAAATCCTCCCTAACCATGTGGTTTGAGCCACTGCTGGAGGGAAGACTCCAGGCTTATGTGTCTTTGGTTGGATGGTTGAAGCTGATGTGCTTACGTTACCCTGTGGGATGTGGCATGTGTGGGCATGGTGACACATCTGAGAGCCGCCTCTCAGGGGTGCCAAGACCGGTTCCTTCAGCTCTGACTCTCTCATGGACTCTTCCAGGCTTTCAACGTGATCAATGGAGGTTCCCACGCAGGCAACAAACTGGCCATGCAGGAGTTCATGATCCTGCCTGTGGGAGCCGAAAGCTTCCGCGATGCCATGCGCATCGGGGCTGAAGTCTATCACAACCTCAAGAGCGTCATCAAGGAGAAGTATGGCAAAGATGCTACCAATGTGGGTGATGAGGGAGGCTTTGCTCCCAACATCCTGGAAAATAGTGAAGGTGAGAGCCCTACAGAGATGGGGTACCCCTGCCTGCAATGCTATGGGTCCCTATGCCCAGCTCACAGCATTCCCTGGACTGATTCAAAAGATGACGCCTCAGTGTCATTGACCTCCTGTGTTAGGGAATGTTTCTGAGCTCCTTCTCCTTGAGGTGGCCTTGATCTGTCACAGTCTCTCCATACAAACCTCTTATGATGTGCATGCTTTTACAAGGCTTTCCACAAACTTGTCTTTGAGCTGTGGAATCACATTTTAATTGCTCCTTGTCCCTTTGGACACAGCCCCTACAGCTCCTTGGCATGTTTCTGTTGTGTTCCGGGCTTCCTTCTAATTCTCCATCACACCACCAAACTCCCAGTGACTCCGGGGCCCTTCCCAAGGGAGGCTCCCTCCAAGAGGCAGAGCTCTCTGCATGGGCTGACTCTCCTGACTGCGGTTCTCCCCTCAGCTCTGGAGCTGCTCAAGGAAGCCATTGACAAGGCGGGCTACACGGACAAGATTGTCATTGGCATGGATGTGGCAGCCTCCGAGTTCTACCGCGACGGCAAATACGACCTGGACTTCAAGTCCCCGGATGACCCAAGCCGCTACATTTCTGGAGATGAGCTGGGAGACCTCTACCAAAGCTTTGTACGGGATTACCCAGGTGAGCTGCTGCGCGGGGCCACAGGGAATCAGCACTGGGGCTGCACACACCGACCAGGCACAAACCCTCTGTGTTTTAGGGGTGGGAAGGGAGGCAGCTGTGACTCGTGCCTCTTTGGTTGTCCTTTCAGTGGTCTCCATTGAGGATCCCTTTGACCAGGATGACTGGGAGGCCTGGTCTAAGTTCACTGCCAATGTGGGGATTCAGATAGTGGGAGATGACCTGACAGTGACAAACCCCAAGCGCATCGAGAGGGCTGTTGAAGAGAAAGCCTGCAATTGCCTCCTGCTCAAAGTCAACCAGATTGGATCTGTCACAGAGGCCATCCAAGCGTGAGTCCAGCCCACTGCCCTTGTTGTCCTGTGAATGGGCTGGTGATGAACCACAGCCAGGTGTCATGCCATGCACTGGGTGAACACACTTGTGTCTCTACCAAAGCGTAGGATGCTGAGAGTGGGAGCAGAGTGTGCCTGAATCTCTCCCTGTGCAGGTGGTAATTGTAGGAGTAGGAGCTACTGACTGCATTTCTCACTCCTTGCAGCTGCAAGTTGGCCCAGGAGAATGGATGGGGTGTGATGGTGAGCCACCGGTCTGGGGAGACCGAAGACACCTTCATTGCTGATCTGGTTGTAGGACTGTGCACTGGGCAGGTAGGTGAAACCCAGGCTGTGCACAGGCCTGGAGGAAAGCAAAGGGGTGTCAAAACAGAATCCCCTGCCCTGCCATGAGGAACTGGTACAAGTCATAACAGTGTCTTACAGTGTTTGCTTTGGGGAATGCTTTACAGATAAAGACGGGTGCTCCCTGCAGGTCTGAACGCCTGGCTAAATACAACCAGCTCATGAGGTAAGGGGCTCCAGGGCTGGGAATGCAGAAGAGAGAATAGGGGAGTGACCAATTGGGTGGGAGAAGCTGAAATCCCGAGGGTGGATGGGGCTTGTGGGTGAAATGTTACAAAGACAAGGCACAGAGATGACAGTAGCATCCTGGGGAGGCCTCTGGGGCAGACTCCTTTCCTCCTCCTTGGCATGAGGGTGCAGCCCTGCAGTCACAGCAGCTGGCAGGAGCTGAGTCTTGGGCACGTCAACTTCCTGCTGATGAGCTGCCTCTCCAGCAGCCTGGTGCCTCCAATGCTCCCTCACTGCAAGGGCCTGATTGTGCTGTCTCTCTCTTGCAGGATTGAGGAAGAACTTGGCGATGAAGCACGCTTTGCCGGACACAACTTTCGCAACCCAAGTGTTCTTTGAACATCATCCCCAGGGCACAGCCACCCTGCTGCTCTTTCCCACCTCACAGACTCTGAACCCCCCTTTCCCTCCACTGCTCCCTTTTTTGCTCTTTCTCCCCACTCTGTCACCTGGTTTCCTCTCACCTTGAAACCCCTTGAGTTCAGGTGTCCCTGGCTAGATGTACCCAGGCGAAGGATGAGAGAGCGGCCTACACCCTGTCCCTTGCTGTGGGGTCATAAGCATTCCTGGACCCAGGCATTGTGTGTCTCTGTTGTTTGTGCAGGGCCATGCCCGGGCCGCTCTGCTCGCGTGTCAGACCACGGGAGTGGCTGCCCAGCGTGTCCCTGGTGCCGAAGCATGTGCGGTGACCATCCGTGTGCTCGGACGCTGCGGCTGCGTCCAGCCGGGCGCTGCCAGCGCTCGCTCTCGTTGTGCACGTGTGTAGGTGTGTGTCTGTGTCCTGGCCTACGGCGTCCCTGTGCCCCAGGCGTGTGTCTGCACTGAGCCCTGGCAGTGTCATGTTGGGCTGTGCTGTGTTGGGCTGTGCTTGCCGGCAGCTTGGTGTTGAGGTGCATTGCTGTCCCACCCGGGGTGTGCGTGTGCTGTCAGTCTGTGGCACTGCTGTCCCACCCTGTGTGCGTGTGTGTGTGTATGTGTGTGTGTGTGTGTGTGTGCTGTCAGTCTGTGGCACTGCTGTCCCACCCTGTGTGCGTGTGTGTGTGTATGTGTGTGTGTGTGTGTGTGTGCTGTCAGTCTGTGGCACTGCTGTCCCACCCTGGGTGGGTGTGTGTGTGTGTGTGTGTGTGTGTGTGTGTGTGCTGTCAGTCTGTGGCACTGCTGTCCCACCCTGGGTGTGTGTGTGTGTGTGTGTGTGTGTGTGTGTGTGTGTGTGCTGTCAGTCTGTGGCACTGCTGTCCCACCCTGGGTGTGTGTGTGTGCATGCTGTCAGTCTGTGGCACTGCTGTCCCACCCTGGGTGGGTGTGTGTGTGTGTGCTGTCAGTGTCTGGCTCAGCACACAGTACTGTGGGGCAATAGATTAAAGCACATCCGTAAACAAACCCATGCTCTCATCTGCTTCTTGTGACCTTTCTCTCTCTGTTCCCTTCCCTCTTGCACTCCTTCACCCTCCCCTCCGCCCATGATGTCTGCTTCACCTTCTGGACAGCCCCTGCTCAGCTGAGCAACAGACAAACTACAGATCCCTAAACTCTATTAAAATGTGTTTCACACCTGAGTTGCCTGACTTGGCCTGATGTTTATCTCTAGTTGCCAGTGTTGGGGAAGTGGGGACATTTTGCCACCAGAGCAGGAGATGCTCACACAGAAAGGTAACAAAAAAAAAAAGGCAGGGGGGAATGGCAAGGGGAAGGAAAGGCCCAGCTACTCTCACCTGCTTTCACAGCTTTGTCCCACAGCTTTGACTGCTCTGGGCCACCAGCCGGGAAGCACCGAAGGGAAGGTGTGTGTGATGACTTGCCCCTGTCATCTTCACCAAACCGTGTTGCATGAAGATCTGCTCTGCAGGGACTTTAATTGTGCCTTCCACTGATGTCAAGGCCTCAGGGTGGGCCCCCAGCCGTCTGTCTGCTGGACTCAGATGGTGGACAGAAATGGCAAGTCTTTGAGAGAGAAAACGCTGGTTGTCCTTCCCCAAAAGGGGTTTGTAGAGCAGTGACTGGCGGTGTAGGTGGGATGGGTAGTCTCTCTCAGCTCCATCTTTTTTCACAGGGGCAACTCAGCAGTACTTGGGGAAAGCTGCCCATGCTCCAGCCAGTGCCCCAGCAGGCTGGGTGCCAGCAAATCCCAGCGCTTGCTCAACAAACAGCTTTGTTCTGCACTGACTCAAAGGAAGGCGGGGGGGTGGGGGTGCTACTGTGAGAAAACAAATGGACAATAAATGATAAAACCACCTTGCCCACCATTATATTCACGTCAGTAGCCCTACTATGTTCTTGGGCACACTCAGCTCCTGCCCCATCTCCCTACAGAAAGTTTCCAGACCTTTGCTTAACTCTTGTCTGAGTTTGTTTCTGAGGTTGCTCAGCAAGTCCCAATCCCCCTTGACTGTGTCCTAACGTGGACTTTAAAATCCAAAGACAAAACTTTAAACCACTGGCATTTCACTGCTGATCCTTTACTAAACAGCATGGATTAAGGACTAAGTCCAAGAAGGGAAGACAAAGACTTTGGCACACATGCCCAGAACTGAGAAGAGGGTGGGAGGGAGAATGTGCGGCTAGAGGCAGGATTGGTTTCCAGGGCATCGCCAGCGCACACCGCGCACATCCCAGCGGCAGGAATAGCGGGTGCCCCGGCTGCAGCGCGGCTCCCGCCCGTGCTCTCTGGGAGCTGTAGTGCGGTGCCGCCGGGGAAGGCTCCGCTCCATCTTCCCCCGCCCCGCGTCCCCCCCGGCGGCACTGCCACCCCGCGGGTCCTGTGGGCCCCCAGACCCCCTCCCCGCGGTCCTGCCTCCCTCGAAAGCGGTTCTGTGCGTGACAGCGCCGTTTTCCTGCAGGAATGTGCATTTTGGGTACCGCCAGTGGGCTGTCTTTTCCCGCTGTACACCTCACTGCTCCTTTGTTTTAGATACTGGGGTTTTGAGAACAGTATGGCTACTGCTTAGCAATCAGGGCAGTTTTTTGGGGAAAAAAACCCAACCAACAAAAAACCAAAAAAACTTTGTTACGTTCCATATTCCCAAGAGCATCTCCCCTTCCCCCCGCCCCTAACATTCGTCCTTTTCTGCGCAAGGAAGGCAATTAACCGCCCAAGGTAGCCGGCGTTGCCCATTTAAATGCAGCCAGGCTGCAACAGCAGGGAAGTGGTGTTCATGAAGAATTTGTCAGGCAAGAGTTTCTGCCAGGGAGGCATCACCACGTCCCTGTGTCGGGGAAGGTGCGTGAAAGCCCTGAGGGGATGGGAGTGCATCCCGCCATAGCAGTACCCCACCTTGGTGCCTTTTCTAAATCAAAAGAGTTCGTCGCTGCTGGCACAATGTACAGAAGGAATACGTGAGGCTGGCATGTTTGTTTGGGTCACTGCAAATATTTGTCCTCGTCCAGTGCATCCGAAGATGCTTTCCCTTTGGCTCGGCGGCAGAGATTTTGTTGCAGTTTCTTTGCGGTAGGAATGTCCAAGCCCTCGGCTGATCCGGCACCTGAGCACTCCTGTTGTACGAGCTGATGTCTCCATCAGATTGCTGTGCTGTAACGTGAATGCAGCCGGAGTACGAGTAACAGCGCGGGGATGGGCTGGCAACGTGACGCTATCTGTGAATGGAAACATTTGTGGGATTTGCTTTCTTTTACCTCTCAAATCATACTCAGTTTAAATTACATTTGCAGAGCAATGTACAGCTGTTAAAGGGATAATTTAACATTAGCTGCTGCCTCTTCCCCCCTGCCCCCCCAACGCCTGCAGAATTTTTCTTTTTTTTTTCCTAAATACGTGTGTGCTCCCATAAATGAGCTGGAAGGGGAGGTGTGTCTGAATTAGGCTTGTTGCAGGGTGCAGAGAAAAGCCTTAATGATGAAGAGCTACCAAATTTCTCTAGTATGCGCTCGTCTGTCTCAAGAACAGTGGAATGTTGTCCAGCCTTGAGAAACCAATATCTTTCATACAGGAGGCTGTCAGGGACACCATTTTGATGAACATCTGACAAGAAGTCCAAAAATTTGGGTGCTGGGTAATTCCTATGAGGTGCTGCGCAACTTAATCAAAAGAAGAGTATTTGTCTCTGCTGCTGGAAGACTAAATACAGACAGCTTGGACAGGTTGGCGGGAGGACATTACGAAGCTCTCTCTCTAGGCAAAAATCAGCGTACTAGAGCATGGTGTATCTGGGTGTGGAAGCAGCTATAACTTGCTTCCTTATTCCTTCCATCAAGGAGACCACTATATGCTGTGTGTCAAAAGGGAAGGGGGGCTCCATGTGTTTTTAGAGTAAGAGTTTTACAGGAAGATCCAGATGAGATGTTTGGAGGTCTACACTTCAAACCCCTGCTAACAGCAGGGCTAGCTCCAGACCTAGATGAGGCTGCTTGGGGCCTTGGCCAGGCAGTTTCTAACCATCTCAAGGTGAGGAGATTCCCCAGCCCCTCCTGAAACTTGCGTCGGTGCTGAACTACCTTTAGGGAGGAGGTTTTCCCTTTATGTAGTCACAATTTCCCTTCTTGCAAATTTCATAGGCATTTCACCGTGTATCTGTCAGAAGAATTTGGCTCTCACTTCTCTGTAGCCCTCCACACCAAAGAGAAAAAAAAGAAAAAAAAACCAAACAAAGCAAAGAGTAATTGGTTACCTCCTAACTTTTCTTTACCCCAGGCTGAAAGAAACAGCTCTTTCAGCCTCCCCTTGTATGCCAGGAGCTCCAGCACCTACCTTATCTCATTCCCTCCCCCACAGGACTATCAGCACCTCTCTTGTGCTGTATTTCCCTAAGAAGGCTACATCCCAGCCAGGGCCTCTCCTTTTGCAGGCAGCTGTTTGTCCCCTGGTAGAACTGGAAAGCAGTGGGATGGTGTGGCTGGAGAGGTGGCGTGTCCTATCTCCCTAATCCAAGGCAGAACCAGCTACACCCCAGGAAGTTTGGCTCCTGGCTGGCTCACAGAACTCCCAGGTCATATATCTATCCTGAAGAGACACAGCTATAATGCTCTTGCTTTGCCAAGGCCTTCAGTCTGTTGATTTCAAAGGTGAGATTAGTTTATTTCCCACGTTCTGCAGCCAGCCCACCATGGTCTTGCTGCACGAGCACACACAAGCACTCGTGGTTCTCTTGCCTATTTTCCACCTGAGCTTACCACCCTGAAACAGAGCAGAGTGTGGCTTGACCTAGCAGCAATTTGGCTGTGAGCATTTATAGTGGAGTGGAGAAAAGGAATGATTGCCTTGGTCCTGCTTCTCTTTTGAATCACCTCCGATGTCTCTTCATAAACTAAGAGTGCAGGC
Organism: Camarhynchus parvulus; assembly: GCF_901933205.1. NCBI lineage: Eukaryota > Metazoa > Chordata > Aves > Passeriformes > Thraupidae > Camarhynchus > Camarhynchus parvulus. The sequence continues at coordinate 88,286,865 of NC_044571.1, read as the reverse complement.
CATCTTTGGCTGGCTTCTTGGAATAAACCAAAGCCCAGTATGATTTTCATAAGATATTGAAGTCTCTGCCTCTTCACTTATTGAAAAAACAAATGACACTAAAAATCTTGATAATAAATTTAATATTTAAGTCAAGCTTTTGAACTGAAGCAACTAACCTGGTTATGGAAGATGATGACATGAAAACCATTTGGGGCTTGACACTGTGGTTATATAAACTTGGTGTCACACGTTACTCATCCAGAAGATCTCAGCCATACCAACCACTGTAGCTGCCACAGAGGCTTTTCCTCAAACCACAAACCTTGGGGATCTGGGTATTTTGTTTAGCATCCAGAGAACAAGGATCTTGACAAGATCTTCCCCCTTCATGAATCATCACTGGCCTCTAAGGGTCACACGCACTGTGAGCTCATGACACAAGGCTGTCAGCTCCTAAAGGCGACAGTTTGAAGCAGCCGTGACAACTGCAAGCGCCACCACCTCAACAGCAATAATAATGTTCTGTCTTCTTGTCTGGGGCTCAGCTTGGCCAGGCACTTTGTGAAGCAGATAACACTTACCCCTGTGCTTGGCATCCACAGGTGCTCTTCTCCACACAGCACCTCTCCAAAACAGGACGGTGAAATCTTTTGGACTGACCACACAAAAGCCAGTGAGCATTTTTGCAAACGTTAGCCATGGCTTTTGCAATCTCTCATGCCAGGTGTGGGAACCAGAGAGTGCTAGGGAACCACAGCACTTCAGGATTACTGCTGGCAGGGCAGAGGCTCCCTGCGAGGGGCAGGACAAAGAGGCAGGCTGGGGAGAAGGGTGGATGGGAGAATGAATGAGAGTTAGAGACATGAAGCATGCTGATGTTGTGCAACAGGGCGCTGCATGCCAGTGGGGCTGGCTTGGGAACGAGAGGCACCGAGAGCAATTCTGCATCCAGGATAAATAGCGAGGCCCCGAAATGGCAGGGTACCCCTGGGAAGTGGGTGTGGAACACTTGCATTGGGAGCCATCAGCTAAGAAGGGACATTGCTCTTAATGATTTTTAAATCCTTGGGGTGAATAGCACTGCTGAAATACCCACGAGGAGAGGACCACATCTGTATTCAGTGCCGAGTTTGGACGCCGTACAGTAAATAGTGCTCGGAGCCATGTAACGGACAATGAGAATTGCTGAATAAAAGCCCATGGAGAGCACGCCATCCAGCCTGCTTGCTGAGAGGTCCTGCCGAGGAAATATTTTGGGATTATGCTTGAAGGCCATCGGAGTGAAACTTGCCCATCTGCACACTAAGGCTCCCTTATTTAAACATACAGCCGTGTTCATGTCTGTGAGACACAGCTCCAGGTCTGCCCCCACGATTGCCGTGCCTTCTGCAGCTAAAGGGGGCAGGAAGGGCGGCACTTGTGGCATCTCCTCCTCGGCCCCCAGCCCGCGCTCTGCTGGCCGTGCTCCCGCAGCAGGCAGCGGCTGGAGCTGGATTAGCCCCTTCCCGGGCTGGCCGGCTGACAGAGCCGGCGGGCTCCCGCCTTCCCTCCCAAAGCCCTTCCTCCGACAGCAGCTTCTTTAAAATGGCCATGGACGCCATGAACTTGGCCAGCGAGGGGAGGCAGCCGCGTTTCTGAGCAGCCGTGGGGGGACGTTCACGTTTCCGTGGCCGAGCCCCGCCGCTCCCCCGCACCGCGCGGCCGCGGGAGGCGGCAGGGGGGGCGATGTGGCGCCGCTCGGGCGAGGCCCGCGCCAGCCGGATCCCGCATCCCGCCGCTGCCGTGCGCCAGTGAGCCGGGGGGCCCCGCTCGCCGCCGCCGCGTGTGCGTGTGCCGGGGGCCCCGCTCGCCGCCGCCGCGTGTGCGTGTGCCGGGGGCCGGGCCCGGTGCGGGCAGTGCGGAGCGGCCCCCGCACGAGGCTCGCGCTCCCTTTGTGCCGTTGCCTGGCAACCGGGCGGGGGATGGGAAGCGGGATCGGGGGATGGATGCGCGCGCGGCCGCACGCCGATGAGCAGCGCCCGTCGGGCGGCCGCCGCCCCCGCCCCCGGGAGGCCCCGCCGCAGCCCCGGCCGGCCGCCACCCCCCGCAGCCCTCGGCCGCCCCGGGCCTGTCCTGCCAAAAACCGCCCCTCCGGGCTCTCTCTTCCCCGCTTTGCTCGGCTTTTGTGCCGGCGCCGGGGGCCCAGCGGTGCGGGGCGCGGCCGCGGCCGGGGCCGGGGCGGTTGCTCGCCCCGCGCCCGCGTCTCCTCCTCCCCCGTCCCACGCTGCCCACGGGTGGGTTGGGGGGTGCGGGGCGTGTGGGGTGTTTCGCGGGGAGGGGCGGCGGCGAGAGCGGAGCGGAGGGGCGGGGGAGGGGGCTCGTTCTGGGCCCTTCGGAAATGGGAGGTGGCTAAGGCGGGCAGCGGTGGGAGCGATGGGAGGGCGGCGGGGCGCAGGCGGAGGCGCCTGAGCGCGGCGGGAGAGGGGGCGACACAGCCGCGGGGCGGGGGGGCCCCGCTCCCCGCCGCACCCCCCCTCCCGGAGCCGCTGTCTCTGCCACCGACCGGTTATTCCGGAGCCGCGAGAGGAAACGAGGGAGCGCGGAAAAGGAGGAGGGAGGAAAAGGGGAAAAAAAAAAAAAAAGAAAAGAAGGGGGGGCAGCGTTTAAATCCCTGCCCCCCGCTCCTCGCCGCCTCCATTCCTCCCTTCATTCGACCTCCCCTCAGGAGCCGCCGGTGAGTCCCTCGCCCGCTCCCAGCCGCTCCCGCCCCGCTTGTCATTGTCGCCCACTCGCTGCATTCTTTAGCGGCTGGATTTTAGCCCTCCGGTCCGTCTGTCGGGATGGGGAGCGAGGCGGCGCGGGGGGGGGAAACACCAAACTTGGGGGGGGGGCAGGAGGGGCGAGAGTGCCATTAACCCCCGCGGCGCTGGGGAAGGGTCCCCGGCGGTCCCTGCCCCGGCGTGGATGCGGCCAGGGACCGGCAAGGAGCCGGGACAGCGCCGCGGGGCGCGGGGGCTCGGCGGGGCGGGGGTCCCGGCCGCGGCTGGGGGCGCTCCGGCATCGCCGGGGGCGCTGCCCGCCCGGGGCTCGCCGCCCGCCCGGGCTGGGCTGCGCTGGACGGCGGCGCGGCGCCTTCCCTCCGGAACGGGGGGCGGGGGTCGCGCGGGGCTCCGCGGGGGTCCCGGGGCGGGGACACCCCCCGCCGCGCGCTCGGAGTGACGTCAGCGCCCGCAGAGCCCCCCCTTCCCTGCGGCGGGAAGTTCGGCGGGGGCAGGGGCCCGGGGGGCGCGGGCGGGCGGGAGTTGGGAGTTTGCGGCCCGGCGCCGGAGGGGACCGGCTCCCGCCCCGCCTGCCTTCGGTGGGGGGCTCGTATTGTCCCCGCTTGCCCAGGTGCGGCCGGGGAGCGGGCAGGAGGAATAACGTTTCCATCGGGGGACCGAGAAGAGCGTCGGCTCCCCCCGCTGTGGCTGCAGCGGGCACGGGTGGGATTCGCCCCTTGCCGCTGCCCACTCCTCTGGCACGCCAGGGTGCCGCCTGGGACCGGGGCGCTGGCCAGAGCCCGTACGACTGGGTGGCATCGGGGTGGCGGCTGCGCTCCGCTTGAACCGGCCCAGATCCCTCGGTGTGTCCGGCTGGTTGTCCGTTTGTTATTCAGGATTCCTGGAGAAGTGGCATTCCCACGTCGCCCTTTTGGCTATGCCATGGAGCCGGTGGCTGTTCTGTCTTGCTGGCCTGTGGCCGGCTTGGCTGCTGTTGCCCAGCGAATTGGCGGCTGTATTTTGCCGAGTGGCCGCTGTGCTGTTGAAGTGGCAGCCATTTGGTCACCGTGGCATTACTTTGCACATCGCCTTTGCTCGCCGTGGAGTTGTGCCCTGATAGCTATTGTACATTACCGAAGTTGCTTTCCAGATGGGCAGTGTCTTTCCTTGCGTTTGCCTCAGTGCCGTGGCTGCCTTGAGTTCTGCAGCCGATTCCTCATTTGCCAGGATGGCTACGGTACGAATTTGTAGGGCTTTTGTCTGCAGGGTCTGTTTTTTGCTGGGCTGTGCCTTGAGAAGTAGCGTGTCCTTACCGAGCTCGGCACCCAAATCTGTTGTCATCATTTCTGGTTGTACTGGGTGGATTGGAGCTGCTATGCTTTCCAGCCTTAAAAAAGTGAGGAGAAAGTAGTGGGCCATTATCCTTAGGTGTGCAGCAGGAGAGTGAAGAAGAAGTTGGAAAGCCGTTCATTTTGTGTCCACCTGAGTGCTGGAGCGTGGTTACACACCCTTCAGGTGTGAGCTGCCTAAAGCTGCAGAGTTCAGCCTTGACCTCCCACTAGAGAATCGCACAGCTGTCTGACTTGAAAGCTGGAGTCTTTTCTTCTAAGCCCGAGGGTGTTGTGAATCACTGCTGTGCTGCACACACATTCCCAAGGGGCTGGAGCTCCACGGTCATTACCCATGGATGGGACACTTGTAAATGTGAATGATTGAATTGTTCATTTGGAATTATTCTCGTTCTCTCTTGTCCTGTTTCTTGGCCAAGTTGTTAATGTTATTTTACGTCTGTCATTAGTGATGGCACAACCAATCATTTGTGTTTTTCCCCAACTTCTTACGAATGACCTGATCTTTGAAACCAGACTTTCCCAGTTATGATTCATGATGGAGCTTTTCAAGCATGGCCAAAGAGTGAACTTGTAGTACCGTGGTTCTTGCTGGAAATTATAAAAAATCTCCAAACATTTGAAAATTAAATGTGCAGTGAATCTTAATGAACAAGATGAACAGGTTTAACCTGCTGCAGTGACCTGCCTTTACCTCTCTTCATATGCATTTGCCTCCTCCCCTGGGTTTTGTACCCCTTGGATACCTCTGAAAGGTTCCTGCATTCTCACCTTTAGGTTTGCCTGAACAAGGAATTATGATGACATTTCTTGTGGGTGTACTTGTATTCCAAAATGACAATGGTCCTGCAAGGAACTGTGATTCTATGGCATGGTGAGATTGCCGTACTAAAAGCAGCCTGATCTGTATTGTTCTTCAAGAGGAGGAGGAGGAGGAGCATCTAGTCCAGTCAGACTAGGTGATCTTTGTAGGTCCCTTCCAATTGAAATGTTCCATCCTAATTTTATTTTGTGGGTGAAATACATCAGGCAGGTTTTTCTCCTTCCAAAGTTCAGCCCCTGTCCCTCCTTGTACACCTTCCCAGTTTGTCTTGGAGCTCTCTCATGTTCATCTGTGTTTTTCTTGGGGATGGAGGTGGAGTTGAGAATGTGGAATACAGAGCTGTGTAGGAAAGGTTTATTTATTTACCAGGTCTGGGGTGTAATACATTCGCAAATGCAATCTCTGGAATTGGTCTGTGCACATGTTTAGCTATGCCCAGACCTCCTTAAATACCTACCTGAATGTTAGTCCATCTTATATTATTCCTCCTTGTGTAATGCCTTTTCTTCTGAGAACCTGGTTTTCTCTTCTGTCAGACTTTATCTTCACCAGTTCATTTCTTTCTCCCCATCTCTTCTGGACAAATAAACTATTTTCTTGCCTTCATTGGATTTTCTGGTCTCATTCTTCCTCCATTAGGAGATGCTTTGGAAGTATGACATATATATTTCTTGTGTTTATCACTTTATCTCTTCCATCTGTACTTCTTGAAGACCATGTCTAGTGAAGTACAAAATAGCAGTGCTTTACAAACTTCTTAAAGGAGAAGGTAACACAAGTTCTGACTGTTCAAAAGCTGAAAAATCTGCTTTTAACCAAGTGAGCACACCTAGGGTAGGTACTCTCTGCAGAGCTAATTCCTGAGGTCCCTGCTGGAGTCTGGTCACAGCGGATGGTTTAACATGGACATGAGATGCTCCCTCTCAGTGCCTTCCCTGACCTCCTGAGGCTCAGCAGTGACCAGGCATGTGTTGCCAGGCTGGCCAGGTGCATGTCCCACTGCTCTTTGTCCCGTTGAGATGAGCACTGAGAATCTTTCTGTCCTTCCAGTCACATGTTGGGCAGTGGTGGGCCCACGGCCCATGTTGCCAGTGAGGTGTGTATGGAGAATGGTGAAACAGAAGGGGACGTTTCCAGTTCAAGTGGCTTCCTACCAGTCTGGTTTGGGCTTCATATGTTTGGGGATAAGGATTTGGCCATGTTTTAAGTTCAACAGAAGTCAACTTTGTGAGGAAGCGACCCCTTCAGAAGCAGTGCCTGGCTTCCAGCTCTGATAATCCTCCTGCAGAAGTTTCTGTCTGTTTTCTGTGTGTGTTGTGGCAGCAAACACTGATTTGTTGTTGTCTCCTCCTGTAAAAATATCAATGTTTGATTGATCGTTGTGGCAGTATTTTCACCTACAAACCAAAGGCTAACTGCAATATCTTCTCCAGGCAATTTCAGCCAATGATGATCTGTCTGGGCTTTGCTGAAGAAGGGGAGCTGGTCGCTCTCAATCTTACTTCATGTCTCTTGCCCTGGTGACATTCTTCATCACAGAGAGTTTAGCTGGAAAATTTTAGTCTTGTACTTCCCTGCTGTACAATGCACTTGGTGATAGCCTGTTTCTTCCGCAAGGTCCCTCTGCACTATAGATCACTTAAGTGAAGGTTGCATTTGAGCAACCTTCTTCTGTTTGGATAGCGAATTGGATTTACTATATGTGTGTGTATATATATTTATGTGTGTGTGTGTATCACAATATATATGGTAGTTTGTATAATATAATATATCTTGTATAAAATATAATGTTATATAGTTATTAAATTTTATATTGATATATATAGCAGAGTGTATTGGATATAAAGTGTTTCTATAGCACAGTATTTTGGATATACTGCTGTTTTTTTTCTTTCAGGCAGTGCAACAGATGAGGTGATTTACCTCAGAATTATTCAGGGTTTGCCAGACACATAAAGAGGGCCCACCCTCCATGAAGAATGATTTATCCAGTCATGGTTATCCATCAGGCTTTCCTCATACATTGCTAGACCATTGCTTTCAAAGTCCATTTTCACCAGAGCTAGCTAGACCCCATCACCTTTTGGCCAAATTCTATGACTACTAATGAGTTTAGTATTGAAAAACCCATTCTCATCAACTGGATGGTCTGTGCAGAAAATATTAAGAGCATTTATTTTTCAATAAAATAAAAGAAAACCCTTAAAAATTTCAGTGATATGCTACATTCCTATGCAAGTTTTTCAAGTGATTGATTTCTCCTGCTTTTCAAATTTTGCACCATTCCTCTGTTCGATTTGTCTGGGTTTATCCATTGGATATGGGGGTCTTTGTTGTGTAGGTTAAAGAGCTGTCAGAAATCTTCCTTTGTAGTGCTCATAGGCCATTTTCAAGTCTCTGTTTAACATTTTTTCTGGTAAGCTGTATTTATTCAGCTTAAGGTTATAAGGGGGAGGAGTTAATCACATTTCTCAATTTGTCAGCATCGTTTTTGGAGTACAGAGGTAAAAATGGTGTGCACTACTCCCATAATTGCCTTACCTATCCTGGGTATAGTCAGGTGAAAATCACCCCTCTTTTCCTGCTCCTGAAGAATAGTCCTTTCTCTGTGCACTGGTGGATTTCAGTCATTCCAGAAAAGCCTTCTTAGAAGTCTTTTCAGACTTCTGGGGTGAGAGATGAGGGATGAGTGCAGGACCATCCCACTTGGCTAGTCCTTGGCCAGTAGACCAAGGAGAAGCTGAGGGATCCCAAGCCTAGGAGGGATTCAAAGTTTACCAGTGACTCATATCTGCTGTACTGTTGTTCCTCTGCCCATTTCCCTGGCCATAGTTCACTTCTTTCCTTCTGGATGTGTCTGTCCATCTTCATCCTGTTCACATGCTTGCCCTTGGCACACGTGGCTCTCATGTTGTCTTTGCTGTCAGTCATGAATCCCTGCAAACGGAGAATCTGAAGGATGTCCTTTGGGTCAGTGGCTGCAAAGTCATGGAATCATTTAGGTTGGAAGAGACCTCCAGGATCATCGAGTCCAACCATTAATCTAATAATGTAATTTTCTAATTTTATCGAATCTAATCTAATCTAATCCCAATCCAATCCAATCCTGTGCCATTTTCCTCTGATGCTCCTACAGCTTCCAGCTGTTTTCAGTGGAGCACCTGCCATATCCAGATATGGTTTCTAGCTATCCAGAAAGTGTCAGTGAATGTCTCTTGAATGAAACTTTCCAGTCTCCCATCAAATACATAGAACCTTCTAGCACCCATGGTGTCCTTTAATTGGGAATTCTGCAGCTACCTGTTTCAAGAACTACTCTTTCTTTTTAGTTGATTTTGAACATGTTTCTTTGTAGTGTTGTTTGAGGTCATCAAATTTGTACTGGAAAAGACATTAAAAATGTCTTTTCCTAACCTCTAATTTTTATATATGGCCTTATGGTCCCTAGTCACATCCTCACTTCAATAACCTTCTCTGTGGACAGAGATGTCTAACCCACTCAGTCGTGCCTCTTCATTGCCCCTTCTGGTTCTTATGGAAGAAGCAGAATTGCACACACATTTCAAGATGTGGGAAAGCCATAGGTTTGTGTGGTGACATAACGATGTTCTCCTTAGGAAATTCTAGCATGCAGTTTACTTTCTCGATGGCTGCTGGGTGCCGAGGTTTTTAATGGATTTTCATGGATCTGCCTCTTATATCCAAAGGGTATCACTTGTGAGTTGCACTGGTCAGCTCAGAGTCTGGATGTCCCTTCCAGCTCTAGCATCCTCCTTTGAATCTCTGGGCAACCATCCTGTGATGTCTCTGATTAATTTGCTTCGCATTCTTAGCAAAGGGACATCTGTGTATCAAAAGAGGGCTGTGAGGTATTACAGTAACCCTTGGCCCCTAACAGCTCCACAGGTAAGGTGTGCTCAGGTGTTGCAAATATAGAAGATGCTGCACTTCATAAAATAGTGAGTGTGGGAAATGTGATGTGTCCTTCCTCTGGAGCATGCATCTGTAGGCTCCATCCCACTTGCAGAAGGCAGAGCCCAGTGTGGATTTTTTTTCCCTGATCCACCACTGGGCTCTGCCAGCCTGTATCTCTGAGAGATCTGGAAGCCCTCCTCTGGGGACACAGAATGATTCTTCTGGGATTTTTAAGTAAATCTGTTACATACTTAACAGTCATTTTACTGTGCCCTCAGGAATTGTTTTATGATTAACATAACCTTCTTTAGTACATCTAACCTTCATTTAGTGAATCAAACTTTATTTTCAGTTGCTTTTGCAAAAATTAATATCTTCTTCTATGCTGTAAATTAAGCTATTGTTAAATGCATGAATATTTTTATTATTTATTACCTTGCTTTAGCTCTGTTATTTCACTCTGTTAATCATAATTTTTTTTTTAACAGATACATTTTTATTTGAATGGAGCTTCCAGAATTAGTTTTTCTACTCAAAATAACATTCCTGCTCCTCATGGTTGTGCAAAATTAAGAAAACAAAACATTAATATAGGCTTAATAAAATGTAAACTAGCTTTATCTCCTAAGACTGCCAGTGCTCTGCACAGTTATTTTTAGTGTTCTTATTTGGCACCCTTTCCTGAAGCGTGAGCATTTTAATTTTTATTTATTATTTTACTGCAGAGAAGGAGCACACAGGTAGCCTGACAAGTGAATTTGTCAACAAGTACATATAAGAAGGATGGAAGCGGTTGCCTCAAGATGACTTTTTTTTTGCATGGGAGGTGTTATTTTAGAATGTTTTTTGGATATTTTATACAATGATGGACTGATATGGATTGAAAGGGGCCTTAAACATCATCCAGTTCCATCCCCCCTGCCATGGGCAAGGACACCTTCCACTAGACCAGGTTGTTCCTGGTCCCTTGCAACTTGGCCTTGAACATTTCCAGGGTTGGGACATCCACAGCTTCTCTGGGAAACCGGTTCCTGTGTCTCACCACCCTCATAGAAAAGAGTTTCTTCCTTATATTCAATTTAAACCTGCCCTCTTTCAGTTTAAAACCATTGCCCCTTGTTCTGTCACTGCAGGCCCTGGTAAAAATTGTCTCTCTGCCTTTCTTATAAGCCACTTTGACATGCTTAGAATTTCAGAATCACAGAATCATTAAGGTTAGAAAAGACTTCCATGATCATCAAGTCCAACCATTGTCCAAACATCACCTTGTCAACTAAGCCATAGCACTGAGTGCCATGTCCGTTCGTTTCTTGAGCACTTCCCGGGATGGTCATTCCACTATTGCCCTGGGCAGCCCATTCCAAGGCTTCACCACCCTTTCAGTGAAGAAATCCTGATGTCCAACCTGAACCTCCCCTGCCACATCTTGAGGCCATTTCCTCTCGTCCCATTACTTGTTGCCTGGGAGAAGAGGCCGATCCTCACCTGGCTACACTCTCCTTTCAGGGAATTGTCCCAGGTCCCTGTCCTTCCTGTGCTGGGGACCCCAGAGCTGGATGTAGCACTCCAGCTGGGGTCTTGCCAGAGCAGAGCAAAGGAGCAGAATTCCCTCCCTCACTCTGCTGCCAGTGCTGGTTTTGATGCAGCTCAGGACACGTTTGGCCTTCTGGGTTGCAAGTGCACATTGTTAGGTCATGCACAATTTTTTTGTCCACCTGTATCGCACGATTTTTGCCACAGTGCTGCTCTCAGCCTCTTCATTCCCCAGCCTGTACTGATCCTGGTGATTGCCTTGACCCATGTGCAGGACCTGCACTTCACCTTGTTGAATTTCATGAATGTCACATGGTTCCACTCCTCAATCCTGCCAAGGTCCCTCTGGATGGCATCTCTTCCCTTTAGCCTGTCAACCACTTGACTTGGTGTCATCTGCCAGCTTGCAGAGAGTGCACTCAATCCCACCATCTGTGTCATTGATGAAGATATTAAATAGTATTGGTCCAAGATCCTTGGGGGACACCACTGGTTCAAGGTTTCCAGTTTGACATTGAACTGTTGACTGTAACTCTTTGGATGGAGCCATTCATCCAGTTATCAAATATGATGGAGACTGGCTTGGCAACTATGTCAGTCACCTCCCTCAAGACCCTGGGATGCATCTCATTGGGTCCCATGGACTTGTTCAGTTTCCTCAGGTGGTCTCAAACCTGACTTCTTAGGGTGGGATTGTGAATCAGCTCTTACGTAGATAGATGTAAATCGAGAGAGTCCATTCAGTTTGTGTATTAAAAGTGTGTGTGATTCACCCTCTGGCACAGAGTGGAGTTTCTGAAAGCATACATTTACATTTATTGTTAATATTTATTTTAACACATCACATAGTGACCCATTCTGTGCCATTATATTTTGAAGACAGAGGAATGCAGTGAAATTCCAGTACACTATCAATATGAAATCAAGGTCTTAATGGAAAATAACAAAAATTGACAGCTGTCACTATTTTCATACGGGATTTATATTTTGACCTCTTGAACAGTAGTCAGACTTTGCACTTGTGTTGTAGGTGTCTCTGCCTGAGTTTGCCACATAACACTGTGCTGCCAAACCTCGCTGGCAGGGCAGGTCTCAGCCCTTCCTGCCTGTGTCTGATGGCTGCTGGTGGTTGGATGTGCCTGTCCCAGCCCTTGTGGAGGGCTCTGCAGAGTTCTGGGAGGCATGTGCTCTTATCCTGGGGTCTCTGGGTGCAGTGACCTGCATGAGAGTGACCTGCAGGAGTCCTGTTCCTTGATTAATTCACTTCCCAGCCTGAGTTCACAGCCCCTGCATACACCCAGTGTTGTAGTTACTGTGTAGGAGACAGAAAAATGCCTTTGTTTGAAAACTACCTTTCATTTGTATACCTTCGTGTATTTATTCTTAACAAGATTTACTGAATATAGAAGATTTGCCAGTCATGGCAATATTCACACCCAGGATAATATTAGCCACAAATGTTTGCCATCTTGGTATTCAACCATTTTGGCTTCCTAATCCCTTTGCTTGCAGAGTCATTTTCCCTTTTACAGTAATGTCACACTCCAGGTATGTATCAAAAGATGATGACGTGCAGCCTCAACCCTGGCGTGTTTTCTCATTGCTGTCCGACAATGAACATGGTGCCCTTCCCCTTCCTTCCCTCTCTTTCTCCATCATGCCCTATAGTGAAATGCCAGGGTTCAAGCATGAAATCAGGTAATTAGCCATTGGGAAATGCTGTACTTCATGTTGTGTGATTGTAGTATCTGGGACAAAATGTTTTCAAGATCGTACACAATTGTTAAAACTGAATACATTTCTGGAAAATTTCCCTTCATTTTACAAAATGAGGCAGATTGAGAGAGGAGTTACAAATATTTGGGACCATCATTCATTGGGCAGTCATGTTATACATACTGCTCTTCTTCTTAGTGATCTTTACCCATCAAGAGGGATCTATCAGTTAACATTCCAGCTTATTTTCAGGACACTTTTCAGCATCTGCAATGTGTTAAAAAGCAGCTGTGTTCATTTTGCCACCCTGGTTCCTGCCTCCAGTGCTAGTCCATCTCTTTGTAGAAGTGGGAAGAGAAAAAACAGGACGGGAACAGAGAGCTATTGAATTGCAGAGAAGCAGACTCAGTTTAATTCTCACATCTGACTTCTGAATCCCTGCCTTTGCATACCAAATACCTTGGATTTCATGTAGGATTTTGGACATGATTCCTACATTTCAGAAAATGACTTAAAGAGTAGTCACTGTGTACTTTAAACAGTTCCCAAATGAAGAAGACAAGAGGTTTGCACTTCGGAACATCTGTACTTAGGTTAAAGCAGGCATTCCACTGACTTCTTACTCCAAACTTCCGTGGACTAGCATCTACTTGCACAGACTAGCATCTAGTGGAAGCTGGCTTTGTCTGAGTAAATAAACCAAAAAGAGGATAATGTTAGCCCTTTTTCTTAAATGACACTGATGCTGGGAGCCTTCATCTCTCCCTTCTGCTGGCACTGGCCTCAGAGATGGCTAGCTGGACCTTAGCTGGTGTTTGATCTTCTCAAGCAGGCTGGAGCCCTGGACTTAGGCTGCCCATCCTGGGGCTTGCTCTGCCACTGAGCACCTGCTGAAGTGTCAAAACCCTGCAAGGCTCTGGCAGCATCTCCCTGTTTTCCTGGTCTCAGTGGAAACGGGCTCCTGGCCGCTGGACACATGCTGGGTGTAGCCCTGCCTGCAGCCCCTGCAGTGCTTTGGTTTGTCATTTACACTTCTGCCCAAACCCTCAAACACCACCCCAGAAACTTGGTTCCCATTTCCTCTGCTTCTGTTGCAGTCTAGGAAAGTTTATTTCCTCAAAGCCACAGTCTGATGTGTAAATGTTCTCCTGAGCCAAGGACAAACATTCAGCCTGCTTTCTAAGAGGTAAAACCTGAGTGCTTCATATTTGAGATGGACTTATTTCCAGTTTGGTTACCTGGGAGAATTGCTCCACATGACAGCCTGGGAAGGAGAGAGAACCTGTCTTGAGAACCATACTTGCAGGTGTCCTTCAACAAAAGAAAAGCTGAACCTCATAAGCCTCTGGCTGGTGGTGCAGGCCGGTCCAGGCTTTGGGAAGGAGAATTACTTGGAGCTGAGGAGGAGCAGGATCCATTTTGAATGCCACGTGGGGGATGCCTGATGAGTGTGTGTTGCTCACAGGAGACTTCACCAGGGCTTACAGGAGAATATGGAGCAGTTTGGGCAATAAGCCAAGCCAAGCTGGGCTGTATGAAACGCAAACAGAAAATTGCAATTCGCAATGCCTCATAACTCAGTTGAACCTGTGAAGGGCTTCACAGGGCCAGGGAAAGGTTAACCCTTCCACAGCAGGCCTGTCACGTCTCACCTCCTAACCAAAACCATGGAGCCCTAAGAACCCTTCAGAGACATTTGCAGGGATCTTCAGTGATGGGAATGGTTAGGTGTAACTTACTAATTGTAAAGGCTCACATTGCAGGCTTTTATTTCATAGATGTTAAAATTAGAAGGTGGATTTGTGATCGTCTCATCTGGCCGTAACAGTTTCTATATTGCTATACTAATAATGTGTGCATCAATTCCCTTACATATTTTAGTAAAGTCTTCACTGTCTAAGTGACAGAAACTTCTGCCTCAGTCAGTGGTTGATTATGTGTCTTGAAATACCACTGTTTGTTTCTGGCTTTGTTTCTTACTGCATATTCAGTGGTTGGATAAGTACAGAGTGGGTATCCCTTTGAAAAAGGGAAGTTTCGTGTGGTTGGCTGCATGTTATTTCCCTGCTTGCTGACTTCTCTGGGAAGAGGATGGTAATTGTCATTCCGGGGTTGCTGGAAAGCTGAAGCGAGACCTGTGTGCTGCGTTATCACTCTGGTTTCTTTGGTGTGGGAGGCGTGGGTGGTATCCCTGTGGAATGCAGGGAGCAGTGACATTGGTAGCCTGCTGTTGCTGCTGCTGTCCCTTCAGAGCTGAGCTAATGCTTGCAGGTTGCCACCATGGCATGAGTCAAAGTTGAGTTAAATTAGGATCACCTTAGGTATGACAGTCTTTTGTTTCACATAAGACATGTTGATTCTGGATGCTTATCTGGAATAGCATCAGTGTAACTGGCTGAATTAACAACGAAAGGCCAAAGCGTGACAGAAATATGAGCCTGTAAAACAAGTCAGCGGGTGGGGATTGGGAGTGGGCTCTGCCTCCATTAGGTCAGTTACAAACCACCATCAGCTATTTTCCTATTAAAGAAGAGGTCTCAGTTAATGAATTGATGTGTGTGGGAATTAATGCTGGATGAGTCCCCCTGGGGCTCTTGTGATGAAGGTCAAATAAAATATTAATGGAATTAAAACAAACAATCCCCTGATTTTCCTAAGTACCTTCCGGATGGGTTTCTGTAAGCGTTGGTCAGGGAAGATGTGGAGCCCCAGGAGAGACAGGCCAGTGTCATTACTCCTGTTTCATGGTCAGGCAAATGAAGACAGTGGAAAGCAGTGACCCTGGGGCCACACAGTCCAGCAACAGGGCTACACAGGACATCTGAGAGTTCTCCTGTTGGGTGCTTTTGCTCTGATCCCTGTTTTCAGCTCCCTTCTCAGAGAAATGGAAGTCACCCAGATTGCTCCTGCACTGCTTGGCTGACTTTTCCAGGTGTGGGATGGTCTTCAGAGGCCCCAAATCCATAGGCTTCTTATTCACAAAATTCCTCTGTGCTTTCAGATGAGAGAATAAAACCCAGTAATTGTGGCTTTTTTCTGCTGGTGCCTCTTCCATGGGACACATTCCCTTGTTCTTTCAGATTGTCCATTCCAGAGGCTGAGTATAGCAACTCAGATGACAGGCTTGGGAAGGATAAAGTCTTTTTGGTTATGTGTGTGCAGTGCAGAGCAGTGCAAAAGGTCTTTATCTTGCTGGATTCAAGCAGGCTAACTTCAGGAGCAGTATCCCTGAATAATTTCCTCCAGTTCCCAGGCTAACACAAACATGGTACTTTCATAGTCCGGAGTAGGAACTGTGTGATACAACAGGGTGTTAAATATCTACAGTAAAATGCTTTGGACATGGCACAAAGCTGTAAATTGTTCCAGAGGGATCTCAGAATTCTTCCTGCTGCTGCAAAGTGTAGAGATACACTCTGCATCGCTGGGTGTGACTCGGTGTGGTACACAGAAGCATCCAGTGTTGAGGAGGAGGAGACCCTGGCAGGCACGCCAGGCTAAACAGAGCTGGTGATGGTGTCGAGTAAAAACAGAGCTAAATGTGTTTTCTCGCACCTATTTGTGTACCTTGGGCATGGAACAGCCCAAGCAAGACTTGTCACATTTCCTGCATAACGTGGTACTGCGTGAGTGCATGTGGATGTGCTCTGGAGAGGGCAGGGCTGTACAGTGCCTGCAGCAAAGGCCACTTTGCTGAATGACAGATGGCACAGGGCTAGCAAACGGCAGCACATGGCCAGGTAAGGGTGGTGTAACTTTCTGCACTGACAACAAGTGCAAAGATGAACTAATGAAGTTAAAAAAATTGTAACTGGAAACATTTGAAAACACTTCCCTGTTATTTTTTCCCAAGGAAAGGAAAATACTAAAATTATTCCAAAAGACAGATAATATCCTGATAACTGTCCCTTCTTGCATCCTCCAAAGCAGCGTTATTGGGCCCCAAATCATAGAATTAGATAATCACAGAATGTCTTGGATTAAGAGGAGACTTAAAGATCATCTACTTCCAGCACCCCTGCTGTGCACAGGGACATCTTCCACAAGACCGGGTTATTCAAAACCCCATCCAGCCTGGCCTTGAACACTGCCAGGGTTGGGGGATCCCTGAGGCAACCTGTTCCAGTACCTCATCACCCTCAGAGTAAAAGAGTTTCTTCCTAATATCTAATTTAAATCTGCCCTCTTTGAGTTTGAAGCCATTAAAAATGAATACCTTGCCGCGTGCACATATCACTCCTAGAAATTGGAAATCGGATATGGCAGTGGGCAAATCTTTTCCCACACTGATGGGAGAGTTAATTGCATTCTTGGTGAACAGACTCGAGTCTCTAAATATGGAAACAATAATAATTTTGTCATATTTCTATAGCAAACCATGGAAGGGTGTTGTATAGTTCCTCCTCCCTCATCTGCTTGTCTGCCTTTCAGGATTCAGCAGGATCTCATTGCCTGGCTGGTGTAATCCCCCCTTCCAGAAGAGCTGCCCATCTCCATCTCCTCGGAAACAGCCGAAGGGGGTTGTGGAGTCATAAAAATTTATGTTTTCATCAAACCGAGCCAAGGAGAATGGGGGTCCCACACCCAAAAGAATGAAGACACGACAGAACAAGGACTCAGTACGTGGGGTGGGACAGGGGGGAGGGACATGAGAGCCAGGCTGGAGGTGTGGGTTGGAACTGAGGTTCCCTAGTGGGCATGAGTTTGGCACAGTGGAGTGCAAGGGGTTCAGGGGTTTTGGGAGGCTGGGCACAGAGCAGGGGCAGGGGGAGAAGCAAAGCAGGACTGACACAGTGATCCCTCTCTTAGATGTCAATGCGGAGTGGACGGAAGAAAGAGACTCCGGGGCCCCGAGAGGAGCTCAGGTCACGGGGTCGAGCTTCCCCTGGTGGTGTCAGCACCTCCAGCAGTGATGGCAAGGCTGAGAAATCCCGACAAGCAACAAAGGTAATACCAGCTGGAACACAAGTTTGGGGTGGCCAAGGACTGCCCAGATTGGGTGGGATCCATTTGAGGATCCAGGGACACAGACCAGAAGGGATCCACTATGTAGCCTGTGCTGGGTTAGCTTTCTGAAATGGGCAGAATCCCTCTTTGTTCTTGTCCTCACCATCTTGCACTTTCCCAAGAACTGGTGTCCAGTCTCACCAGACCCTTTTAGTGCGCATTTTTGCCATATGCTGGGTCCATGTTGGTCTGCTGGTGTCATTGACACACGTGCCATGGTGGCTGTGTCTCACCTGCTGCAGTCTGTGAAGACCTGTCGGGTTGGAAGATTTCCCCATGACCCTCCATCTCCGTGTTCTTGTCTCCTTGCAGAAAGGCCGGTTGGAGGAATCCTGCACCCCCAAGAGCAGCAAGCAGGGCCGAACAGAAGAGATCTCAGAGAGTGAAGGGGAGGACACCAACGCTCCCAAAAAAACCAAAACTGAGGTGAGCACTCCCTGCTGTGATTGCTGGCATGTGCCCAGTCCAGGGCAAAGGAGTCTGCAGTTCCCTGTCTGTGCTGCTCGAGGTTCTGGCTGCTTGGGAGCCCTGACACCTTGGGTTTTTCAGTGCAGCTCTTCCAACCTAAATGGCATCTACAAAAATGCCACCAGGAGTGATGACTGAGCAGATGGAGGCACTCTGTCTCATTTGCCTTGTGTTCAGGGGGCTGCTATGCTGTCGGGGATGTGGCCTGCCTTTTCCAGCTTAGTGCTAAGAGCCTGTCTGCGTGTGCAGCCACAGGTTGGGCTGGAGTCAGTCCCTTCTGATCCCCAGCACAGTGTGACATGGAGGTGCTTAAGTCATGGTGAGTTCCAGGTGACAGTCATCCAACACCTGCTCATGCACACACAGAGCCATGGCAGGGCTTTTCCAAACACCAACAGCACCAGTCTGGATTGGTGGTTGGGTGGTTGGAAGAGTCAGCTCTCGTGCTTCTCCATTCCCTGTTATCCTGTTCAGAGAACTGGCCTTAAAGGCCTGCAAACATGGGGATGCTTGCTCATCTTAAGAGGTTCTTATAATTCAACCACCTTGGTTCCACTTCTGTCATTTCTCCACATGGACAGTGTGTTCAGCTCAGCAGTGGTATTTTTTCAGCTTAGCCTCCCTTGCTTAGAGTGGCACTTGTTAGTTACCCTCACCCATGATGACTGCTGATCACCAGTGCACATTGTCTGAGGCAGCAGGTGGTGGGGAGGAGCAGGGGTTGGGAAGCACAGGGGGAACTCCTGAAAATAAGGAATGGAACAGTGAGAGGGGTCTAGGTGGGAGCTGGTCTTCTTGAGCAGGGAGAGCTCTGCAGGGGCAGGAAGACCAATTCTGGGTCTGGGGCCTGTGCTGGGACCACTGTTGTGTGTGCTGCTCCATGCCACAGGTGATACCATGTCCTGGCCAACAGCCCATCCTCTGTGTTGTATCTGTTCCCTCTCAGCCTTGTGTGTAGCAGTTCCTGCCCTCCCTCACTGCCTCTTTACACAAGGTACCCACTGTTACCTCCTTCTTGAAGGCAGAATGCTCATGAAGGACCTGAGAGCACTGGAAAGGAGGCAGGAGGACTGGTGTTATGTGTACCTTGCCAGACAATGTCTCCTTTCCTCTGTGCTGGAGCTGGCAGAGAAAGGTGGGAAAACAAGTTCTCTGGGAACTTGAAGTGTGTCATGTGTAGTCTGGGAAGCCTCATAATGCCCCTTTCCTCCTCCTTCCTACTTCAGGAATTGCCCTGTCCTCCATCCCCATCCGATGTTGACAGCCTTGACGGCCACAGCTTCAATGATGAGATGAGCAGCGACCCACGGGACATTGACCAGGATAACAGGAGCACCTCGCCCAGTGTCTACAGCCCTGGGAGCGTGGAGAACGACTCCGACTCCTCTTCTGTGCTGTCCCAGGGGCCGTCTCACTCCTACCACCACCCCCCGCTCTTCCCCGAGAGCCCGCCAGGAGCTCCCGCTCCCGACAGCCTGGCCCGCCCCCCAGAGCCCAGCTTTGGGCTCCCGGGCGAGGTGCACCCCCAGGGACCCCCCGCAGGAAGTTACCATTCCCAGCTGGAGGGCCAGGCCTCACGCATTTTCCAGGCTCAAGCTCCACAAACTCCTGCCTCCTCCTCCTCGTCTTCCTCCTCCTCTGCTGTTGCTGTCCCTTCTGCTCCGCCTTCCTCCTCCTCATCCTCTTCCTCTTCCTCCTCCTCTTCCTCCCACACTTCCCTTTATCCTGCTGCCAATGTGGTCCAGGTTGGGGCCAAAATTGCCAGTGGAGTGGGGGGGCTCCCAGCACCAGGGGCTCGCGAGCAGACCCTCAGCGCCAAGCACAATCCACCCCCTACCACCCCAATCTCACTGGCGTCGGTGGGAGGAGGGCTCCCCCCTCAAAAGACGCCCCCAGCCAACCCCCCGGCCGCTCCCCCGGCCTCGGCCCCTTCCTTCCCCCACGTCTCCTCCAACCTGCCTCCCCCGCCGGCCCTGCGCCCCCTCAACAACGCGGTGGCCGCCTCCAGCTCCCCAGGGATGGTGGGGCAGGCCCTGAGCGGCCACCTGCCCTCGCCCCACAGCATGGGGCAGGACAAGGCACCGGCCCTGGCCCCCTCCCGCTACCCCTACGCGCCGCCGCCGCTGCCGCCCGCCAGCTCCTCTGCCCAGTACCCGCAGCCCTCGGCGGGCCAGCCCCTGCCCAGCTACAGCGCCTCCTACGGGCACTCCTTCCCGCCGCCCAGCGGCCTCTCCGTCTCCAGCCAGCCCCCCAAGTACACCCAGCCCTCCCTGCCCTCGCAGCCCGTCTGGAGCCAGGGGCCGCCCCCTTACAGCCGCCCCCTGGGCAATGCCGGCTCCCACCCCGCCGCCCCTTTCCCAGGCCAGTCCCCCCATCACCAGCAGCCTCCCCAGCAGCACCACCACGGTCACGGGAGCAGCGGGGGCGTCTCCCCAGCAGCCACAGCGCCTCCCCAGCCCCCCGGGGGCTACCCCCACGGCCTGGAGTCCAGCAGCCATCACCCTTCCCATCCCACCTACGGGCTGCGCCTCTACCCTCCCCACAACCAGGCCACCTACAGCCAGGCTCCCTCCGCCACCGCGGCCGCTGCCCCCTCTTCCTCCTCCTCGTCCTCATCCTCTTCCTCGTCCTCCTCTGCTGCCTCTTCCCAGGGAAGCTACCCCAGCATGTGCACGCACCCACCGGGGCAGAGTCCTGCCACCTACACCTTCCCCCCGCCGCCACCCCCGTCCCCTGCTCATGGGGCTGGCCCTCCAGTCACCTCTGCTGCCACCACCCTCTCCACTGTCATCGCCACCATGGCCTCCCCCTCTGCAGCCCCCTACAAGACGGTCTCGCCCCCAGTACCCCCCTCAGCTGTGGCCCCCTATGGGAAGCGGGCGGCCTCCCCTGTGCCCACCTTCCAGCCCCCGGCCCCCTACAAGCCGGGCTCGCCCCCCACTTCCTCGGCCGCCGCTTTCCGTGCAGCCACCCCTCCTGGCTACCGGGTGGCCTCTTCCCCTGTGGCAGGGGGCTACAAAGCCCCCTCACCCGCCCCCTCTGCCCCACCACCCTTGCCAGGGAGCATGGCTGCCCCGGCCCCGCCGCCACCCCCGCTCCCCCTCAGCGCTGCTCAGATCAAGCAGGAGCCGTCGGAGGAGTACGAGCCCCCGGAGAGCCCCGTGCCCCCTGCTCGCAGCCCCTCACCGCCCCCCAAGGTGGTGGATGTGCCGAGCCATGCCAGCCAGTCAGCCAGGTGAGGGGAGACTGGTTTCTCCAAAGGATGGGGAGGGCTGTGTGGGGCAGGGAAGAGGAAATTACTCCAAGCCTGAGGTGCAGCTGTGCCTTTTTGCCTTTTCCATGATGCCCTTCGCATTCCCACAGTAGCTGTTCCTGTCCCCGTCCCTGCTCACCAGCCCTGACAGGCTTCCCCTCTCATCCCCAGATTCAACAAACACCTGGACCGTGGCTTCAACTCCTGCTCCCGCACAGACCTGTACTTTGTGCCCCTTGACGGCTCCAAGCTGGCCAAGAAAAGAGCAGATTTGGTGGAGAAAGTGCGTCGAGAGGCTGAGCAGAAGGCCCGTGAAGAAAAGGAGCGTGAACGGGAACGGGAGCGGGAGAAGGAGCGGGAGCGGGAGAAGGAGCGGGAGCTGGAGAGGAGTGTGGTAGGTCTGGGAGCCCCACTGCCACAGCGCAGCCGGGGCGGATGCTCAAGGGCCCCCTTGGCCACTCCCCGCTGGGACCCTGAAGCCGGTCTCTCTGGTCTTTTGCAGAAGATGGCCCAGGAGGGCCGTCCGGTCGAGTGCTCGTCCCTGGGGCCGGTTCCCCACCGCCCCTCCTTCGAGCAGGGCAGTGCTGTAGCGACTGTTCCCCCATATCTGGGCCCCGACACCCCAGCTCTGCGCACCCTTAGCGAGTATGCCCGGCCCCACGTCATGTCCCCCAGCAACCGCAACCACCCTTTCTACGTGCCCCTGGGCGCCGTGGACCCAGGCCTGCTGGGCTACAACGTGCCAGCCATCTACAGCAGCGATCCGGCCACACGGGAGCGGGAGCTGCGCGAGAGGGAGGCCCGCGAACGAGACCTCAGGGACCGGGACCTGCGCGAACGCCTCAAGCCTGGCTTTGAAGTCAAACCGGCCGAGTTGGAGCAGCTCCACGCCGTGCCCGCCGCTGCCATGGATCCATTCCCACGCCACGGCGGGCTGAGTCTGCAGACGGCCCCCGGCCTTCATCCCGCTTTTCCCTTCCACCCAGGGCTGGGCCACTTGGAGCGGGAGAGGCTGGCGCTGGCAGCCGGCCCCACCCTTCGTCCCGACATGTCCTACGCCGAGCGCTTGGCGGCCGAACGCCAGCACGCCGAGCGGGTGGCCGCTCTCAGCAATGACCCTCTGGCCCGGCTGCAGATGCTCAATGTGACACCTCATCATCATCAGCATTCCCACATCCACTCCCACCTCCATCTCCACCAGCAGGATGCCATACACGCAGGTAAGGGCACATGGTGCTGGTGACCTGCACAAAGCCCTGATTTCTGTCCTACTGTGCCTTCCTTGCACTCCCTCCCTCTGGCCCTGGGGAACCCTAAAAGCTGACAAGGTTAAACTTTGAGGCCATAGATCTTCAGCCAGAAGAGCCCAACATCATGGTCATTCTTCCTTTCCCCCACTCCCATCCCAGCAAAGGCACTGACACTGCTGATCAGTGGCCAGCAAAATTGTTTGCAGTGTCCTTTTTGTTATGGATCTGTGGGGCCACAGTACAAGTGCTGGAGTCCCACTGACTGCCTGGGTGGTGCTGCTGTGAACTGCATTCCTTAGACTGGAATCTGCAGAGGGTGTGGGAGCCCTAGAACAGTTTTGGCAGTGTCCTTAGGACTAATGAAATGCTGGTTCTCAGTGGCTGCAGATAGTGGGGTGGGATATGATAGGAGGTGGGCTAATCATAAGGAACTGGAGGCTGCTGTTCTTCAGAATTGAATGGTGGTCCCTTCCATTTCCACATCCTGCAGGAAAGCAAAGTAAAATGTTTAGGGATGAAAATCTCAGGGAAGCAAAGCCCAAGCTCCAGTGCAATAGGAAAAAAGTGTTGTGCCTGCTTGGGTGCTATGAGCAGTCAGTGGGGTCTGGTGTCAGTCACAGATGTGGCTCTGAGCAGCTGGTCAGAGATGGCACAAGTTACAAGTGAGTGTCCATTTCCCCTACCATCCATGGCTGGGTACCTTAGTCTGGCTGGGAGTCCAAACTACTAGAAAGAGAATCTGTCCTGAATAAGACCTGGAAAAGAAAGCACCCAGTACAAGTATGCACGTGAATGGTGGTTGGGGGTGAAAGATTGGCATGATATGGGGTGCAGATCTGATTGCAGAGCAGGTCCTTGCAGAGCCCTGCTGAACTTCTAAAGAACAGTATTTCTTCCTGAGGAGTGTAGGGACAAAGCTCTGCCAGACTGGTTCACATGCAGTTCGATGCAGGCAAAAAGAGTAACACTCAGAAGGAGATGGCACTATGTTGTTTAGCTGTGAAATCATCCCATCCCTAACACACTCTGATCCTCTCTTCCATATCTGTTTTGTGAGGCCTTGTGCCTGTCTCTGTGTTACTTGCTACAAAGCCTGGGACAATTATCTTGTGGTGTCTTTTCTTCCCAGCCTCAGCCTCTGTTCACCCTCTAATCGACCCCCTTGCCTCGGGATCGCACCTCACCCGGATACCATACCCGGCTGGAACCATCCCCAACCCTCTTCTGCCTCACCCTCTACATGAGAATGAAGTGCTGCGCCACCAGCTCTTTGGTAAGGAACGTCACAGGGACTGCTGTTCTCCTCCAGAGAGCATCAGCAGAGTTCCGCGGGGCAGGGGCATCCTGGGGCGTCACAGGGCCAGGCTAAGGTCTGTTAAACAGGTCAGGACAGGCCGATGAGCAGGCATGTGGGAATGGGGGTGCAGCAGGGTATTGACTGAGCTGTGGGGCCTTGGATGGAGCATTAACTGGGCTCTTCTCTGTGTTACCTCTGGCTGCAGCCGCGCCCTACAGGGACCTGCCGGGCTCGCTGTCGGCGCCCATGTCGGCGGCGCACCAGCTGCAGGCCATGCACGCGCAGTCGGCCGAGCTGCAGCGCCTGGCTCTGGAGCAGCAGCAGTGGCTCCACGCCCACCACCCCCTGCACGGCGTGCCGCTCCCCACGCAGGAGGACTACTACAGGTGCGTGGAGCTGCTCTCTCCTCACAGGAACACCTCCAGCCCTGGCATGGGGCTAGCACAGGCAGTGGGAGCAGGGAAGCATTGCCCCTGGAGCAGGTGGCTGTGGCCAAGCCCACACCGGGAACAGGGACGCTTTGCCACGGGGCACAGATGTGGCTGGCCACCAGGAAGGTCTGCTTTGGCAAGTGTTTATTCAATCCCTTGGGAGATCTCAGCTCCTCCTCTCTGAGGGGGGAGATAACTTTTACGTGTTTTCACACATGTTAATGCAGTTATGACTAACCGATACCCCTGCCAAAATACAAAACATTTATAAGGGTTTGATGGTTTTGCCAAGATAAGGAATTCGCAAGTGCATGGGGAGGCACACTCAGAAAGAGAGGGGTGGAATGTTGTACTTTTTCAACAGTGTCTCCTACTTCAAGGATCTAGAAAACCTCCCAAGCCAGCAGTGTTGTGTGGGTCCAGATGAACAAAGGCAGGGAATGATATAAATTGCCTTTTTTTCCTTTCACTATCACCTTGTTCCTCTTTTTTCTCCTAGCCACCTGAAGAAGGAAAGTGACAAACCCCTTTAAATGGACTTCCACTGTCAGTGTGACATCATCATGTCTTTCAAGAGGAGCAATCAATCAACCAAATCCTGGGGGAGGGGAAGCTGCAAAGTGACACATCCTGATCCCACCATGTAGTAGAGTACAAGAGAAGATGACAAAAAGTATGGGATGGCATCCTGGGAAAAGTGGAGGAGAGCAAATGGGGAGGGACTGACATGCCACTAATGGACCTGAAGCGATTGGTACGTGATTTCAGCTGAGCTCTGAAGAGAAGAGAATCAGCACTGCACAGAGCTCAAAAAGACAAAGACTGATGTGAATTCAGGGTGGCAGGAGCTCCATCCTTTGTTTTGGGGGAACAGTTGCATTAAATAAAAAGCGCAGAGCATTGCAGGACTTCATGTACAGGGTACTCCTGCCTTTTCTGCTTCTGCAGGAGGAGATGCAGCCAAGAAATAACTGCAAACACAAAAGAGCCTTTTTTCAAGATGCCTCCTCAACACCCCAACCCCCCTTTTAAGTGTAAGATACTGCTTAGCGATACAGAAAAGCAACGTGGAACTTTTTCAGATTAGCCAGAGCAGCTTCCCATTCTCCCAACATTCCTTCAGATGCAAACAAAGTGTTCCAGGTCCCTTGCTGAGCGGCCTCTCCTGTCTTCGGAGGCTCTGGTCCCAGCCATCAGGGTGCAAAGCACCGCAGGACTGTTTGCAGGACGGGGCTGTGCTGTCCCCAGCTGATGGGAAGGGGCACGGCCATGAGGTGCTAAGCACCAGCATATTGTTTTGGAGACTGCCATCAGCACCGTGACCCCTCTGAGCCCCGTGGGGAAAGCAGGCGTGGCCGAGTGGTGACACTGCGTCCTGGGACTGTCTGTAAGATGGTGGCTGCCCCTTTCCCCTCACCCCTCCTAATTGATGTACTTTAACTCATGCACATCCTATTAGACGTGGCAGTTTTATGTAGCAACTTGTGACTCCCTTGCCCCCGCGTGCGTGTTCTGATTTCACAGTTGTATCTCTCGATTGGTCCCCCATATATATATATATATTTACTTAACCATTAAAGGAAAAAACAACCAACAACCCAGCTATGGAAAAGAAAAAAAACAACCACCCAAACGATGTTCCCCACGCACTCCCGAGCCCTGACACACATTCTAATAATTTATATATATAAATATATATATGAAGCTCTTAAAAAAGGAAAAAAAAAAGACAAAAAAACCCTTTCAGAAACGGGACTCTGGTGTGGTCATTTCTTTTCAGTGGGGCCGGGGGGGAAGGGCAGAAACACTGCCGGTGAAAAGTGGGAGAAGCTGGAAGTGGGCACCGCACTCCCCAGCGTGCGGGAGCCGCTGGGCCGGAGCCCTGCCACCGCGGGGAGGGGCGGAGCGTGCGCACGGCGGACCAATGAGAAGCGATAAATTTGCATACGATCCGAGCGGCACGGCTGGCCCATTTGGCGGCACCGGAGACTGCCGGTGTCGGCTTTGAGCAGGGCAGGCGGGCGGCACTGGGTCGGGGACCCGCAGGGGAGACGGTCCACGAGAAGAGCGGCCCTCGCCCTCACCTCGGGGTGGGTCGGCCCGGAGGGGCTCTTCGCCCGCGCGCAGTTTCCGGCAGTGATTTCAGCTCTTTTAGAATTTGTCCAGTAGGTTTCCCGCGCCCGCGGGAAGCCGCTCCCACAGGCGGTGCAATGACAGAACGGGGCGGGGAGGCGCAGGCGCGCTCGGGCCGGGCCGGGCCGGGCCGGGCTGGAGCCGGTGCTGATCGGTGTGGGACCGTGGCTGCCGCGGCCCCGCCGCGCCCCATGGCGGCCTCCGCGCAGCCCGCGGTGGCGCCGGCGCTGAGCGCGGAGCAGGCGAAGGGTGAGTGCGGGCGGGTCCGTGTCCCGGGTGGGCCCGTGCCGCTCCGCTGCATGCGGGAGGCCGGCGGGCGGCTGAGTGCCCGTGTCCCGCAGCCGTGCTGGCGGAGGTGATCAAGGCGTTCGGGGCGCCTGAGAACGCACAGCGCATGGAGGAGGCTCGGGACAACGCCTGCAACGACATGGGCAAGATGCTGCAGTTCCTGCTGCCCGTGGCCACCCAGATCCAGCAGGACGTGATCAAGGCCTACGGGTTCAGCAGCGACGGCGAAGGTGGGTTGTTCCCCCGCCGGGCGGGATGCTCTGGGCCCGCCGCGGCAGCGGGGCGTCCCGCCCACCCCCTTCCCTTGCAGGCGTCCTGAAGTTCGCCCGGCTGATCAAGTCCTACGAGTCGCAGGACCCGGAGATCGCCAGCATGTCCGGCAAGCTCAAGGCCATGTTCCTGCCGCCCATGACGCTGCCGCCGCACGGGGCCGGCACCGGCGGAGTTGCTGCCTCCTGAGCCCGCGGAGCTCTCCCGGTGCTCCGGCTGGTGCCCTCCTTCCAAGGTGCAGGTCCTGTCAGCCCTAGGAATGGGGCATTGAACAAGGAAGATGCGGTCCTGGAAGGAATGGGATGCTTCGTGCCCACTCATGTGTCTGCTCGTGAATAAAGCGTGTGTTGAAAATGCCCGTGTTTCATGAATGGCCGTGAGCTCAGCAGTGCTGCTCCCTGGTGCAGAGGCAGGTACAGCAGTGCTCTCTGCGTGACATTTGTGATGCTCTTTTGGGAGGCCCAGTATGCACCATGTTCTGCAAAAAGGTTTGTGCAGAGCCTCGGTGTGAAGCCCTAGGGTCTGGTATCAGAGAGACAGGCATTAAACACTTTACAAGGGCAAGCATTTTCAGACGTGCTGTTTGAAGCATACTAGGAAATGTGTCCCTCAACACGATCCAGTACTGTTCAGCAAGTGTTGTAAATGGCATTGAGGCCCCTGTCCCAGCAGGGTCAGTGCTAGTTTACTCCTGCCCCCAGTGCCTGTGGCTGCCTTGTTTTGTGGCTGAATGTGCAATCCATCACATTATCCTTAGTGAAAAAGGCAGCAGAGAGATGCCGCAGGGAGCGGCCGAGCGTGGGAGGGCTGGGCTTGCCCCGTTTGGCTGCAGACTGGATTACAACAACATAAACAACATAAAATTTTTATCTCACCTTTTTTTTTTGGACCGCAGAGGGATCAACCTAGTGGTGCAGCGTTGCTCCTTTGCAATGTTTTCTTTCCAATGTCATTCAGAGGGACATCAGGTATGTCTGCTTGTAGCCTCCTGCCCTCTGTCCCTGTTGTCCTTGGAAGAATTCAGGTCTTCGGCGACAGAAAGGCGAGGGAAAGGGCTGAGAGTGAAGGAGCCAGGCCTGGGACAGCAGAGAGCTGCAAGCCAGGTGTGAGGGAGCTGCGTCGGGAGTTCTGTGCTCCCAATTACGAAGCGAGCAGGAATGCAGCCAGCGAGGGCGTGAGCTCGTGGATGGGAGGCAGGAAGAGCAGTCGGTCCCTTCCGTCTCCATCTACCTCTCCGAGCCTGGCCTTGGCCTTCCCCCACCCCTTTGATTATTCATTAACTGCAGTCCAGGAAGTGCTTTGCAAATGGTGAAAATTAAGCCCGCGGCTTGAGGCCTGAGGTTTGCCTGACCTGGAGCTACCTCCTCCTTATTCCGCCTGGGAGCAGGCGGAGTTCGGGGCTTCCCCTGTGCGGATCGGGCTCAGGTGAGTCACGGGAGGTGCTGCACCCGCAGGCACGGCCAGCTGCTGCTCCAGCGCCCCGCACTCACCGCCATGAGCCTCCAGCCCTGCCGCCAGGGTGCCAGGCCGCCCCTCCTCTATCCAGGTCTTTGATCTCCCTCCCAAATCCGTTTCAAGATCCTTTCTTGGTAATTCCAATGTTGCTTTATTTTCTTTAGTAGGACCCCCTTGGTTGAGGGCTGTGGTACTTCCTCCACCAGCTCCTGTCAGTCCTCCATCAGTGGGGATCTGAGAGACAAGACCCTGATGCCATCCCGTGGGTGAGTGCTGTGAATGCTAGTTAGGGCAAGAAAATGAGTTGTTGGTGAGAAAAATAAAAATAGCAGCAGTAGGAATCAGGCACAGAAGGGAAAAAAACCCAGTTTCTAATAGGAGCTGCCTACTGGAGGTAGCCAGAGGGCCGACCCTCTGGTAGGGGTAGCAAGAGGACTGGAGCTCGCTGTGCTTTACATTACTGTTGCTCCTTCTCACTTTGATAAGGAGCAAGCAGGGTTTGTGATGCCCAGTCTGCTGCAGTTCCTCTGCCACCCTGCAGCTGCAGCATCTCTGAATGGTTTTGCAGAGAGAGATGTCAGCTGCCTGGCCTTTTAAATGCTGGTTATTCCTTTATTTGCTGCAGTCTTTTCTAGCCCTTTATGGAACAAAAAGCAGGACATACAATCCCCACAGTCAGTCCAAACAGGCACCCTGCTCTGGAGACTGCTCTGGAAGGGTGTCAGGAAATGGGATTCACACTGGCATTACTCTCTGGTAAGAATTTGGGCAACCACAGTGGTCCAGCACTGTTCTGGAGCCCCAAGGCCTGGTGGAGAGCATGTGGCTTTGGCAGGTCACAGGAAGATGGTCCATCAGCCCATCCCCAGGCAGCCTTTGCTCTGCACTAATGACTGAACTACAGCAGACTTCTGTACAGAACAGCAAACCTCCTGTCTGAAATCATCTCCGTGCTGAGATTTAGAAAAAGATTAACAAAGGCAATGCTCATTCCCAAAAGGGCTCCAAATTAGCTCCTCCCCAAAGCGTGGAACAATAAAGTCATTATCTGAGCAAGAGGGTGCACAGTATAATGGGGAGAGCAATGAATGTGATACTAAAGGAAGTGCCAGCATCTGCTTTTGTAAAGGCAAATATGGTGCTGTAAACCTGGAGAGTTTTGAGGGATGTAGGAAACTTGTGGATAAGGCAGGTCTGGCCAGTACAGTTTGCTTGGATTTAAAGAATTGGACAAGATTCTCTCATCAAAGTCTTTAAATAAGGCTGAAATCACAGGATTAAAAAAGATAAAGATTTTCTTGAGTAAAGAAATACTAGAGAATAGTAAATGGAAGGTGGGATTTAACGTCCCATTTTTACAGCAAAGGGAAGTCATCAGTGGTCAGATCACAGGGGCCTTATCTGAAATACGTGCTGTTCAGTATATCCCCAAGTGACCTGGGAATACTGGTGAGGTGAGAAAATTGGATGATGGTAGAAAGTTATTCAGGATAATAGAGTGGGAGTTGACTTGTGAATAATCTCAGAAAGACCTAATGGCAGTGAATGAGTGGGCAGTAGAACAGCAGATGAAAAGGCTTATGTAAAACAATGTTCATACAGAAAAACAATACAAAAATTGCATATAAAACAATGACTGTGAACTAATGGTAACCTCTCTTTGATTATAGAAGTCCATGCAGTTGTTAGCTTAATGCTTGGTTGTAGTGAACATCAGAAATCACCACTGTCCATGACTCACCAACATTTTGAATACCACAGTTCTGCGCCCACCTTCACTCTTATCTCCACATCAAAATGCCAGAATTGGAAATATCTCTGAGAGGGACAGCAAAGGTGGTCAGAGGTGTAGAATAGTTCTGTACAAAAAAAAAAGCAAAAAAACCCTTAATAGGGCTGGAGTCTTCAGCCTGGCAAAGAGTTGAGGGTGGATACGGATGTTTCAGATTTATTACCACGAGCGGCTTGGAGCAGGGGGAGAGAAACAGGATCCACAGACTGATTTTCCTTTCTTTACAACAACCAGGTGCTAAAAAGGAGGCAGGGAGCAGGTTATGAGTCAAAGGAGGGGGCATTTCTGTAACTGAGCAATGGAGCTCTTTGCCAAGGGGTGCAAAATCTGTTATGCATTTGACAGTTGACTACAAGTAGCTCCCAACAGAGGCTTAGGAAGTACAAGGGCAAAAGAAACTCTATACACAATCTTTCTCTCTGCTCTTCCTTTAACAACCATTTTGACCTCTGCACTGCCTAGTCCCACCCCTGCTGCCCCAAAACTAGCTCGGTGGCTCAGGGCCCTGTTGGGCTGAGTCCTGACACCTGCCAGGGTGGAGGTTCCTCCGCTGCTCTCAGGACCTGTGGCAAGTGCTGAACCCCCTTGGGGGGGAGCACGTGTGCAGTTTTTCCTGATACCTAATCAGAATTTCCCTTGCTGCAAGTCATGCCTGTTGCCTCTTTTCTTTTGGTTGTGTCCCACAAAAAAGAACCTGACTTATCAGCTCTAAACCCCCATGGCCCCTTTTAGGTAGTCTCAGGCAAGTGTTAAATCCCTCCTTAAGCATCTTTTCTTCAAGTTGAATAAACCCAGCTTGCTCTCTGCTATGTTCCAGGCTCTTCACTACATTAGTGGCATTATGCTGGATCCTTTCCAGTTTCTCAGGGCCTTTTTTTTTCTTGCAGTGATCCAGATGTGTGTTTTTTAATTAGCTATTTCATTTATCTTCTGCTGTAAATTTGTTACTGCGCTAGCTGTGGTCTGCTTCCATGACGGATTTACAAGATGAGGTTCTAACACCTGTGTTGTACTGAAAGCCAAACAGTGTAAGAGTAGTCTCTTTGCTGAAATCTCTTGACCTCTTAATTATATTTTAAAAGTGTTTTAGTGGCTCAGTTATAGTCTTATTATATGTAGTGGCTCAGCTGTTCCATGCTGCAGCCATTTGGGAGAGCAGCCTCGAAGATACTGACTGATGGCTTCTCTATGGTGACATTTCCCTCCCTTACTGGTAGTTTTTAGTTGGATGGCCCAGATCAAAGACACCAGTGTTGCTGCATGCATCCACTCTTTTCCTAAAATGAAAGCAAGCAGTAGCATAAACTCATCTTGTAAATTATGTGATACAGGATTTTTGTCCACGAAAATACTGTCAAGAGATTACACTGCACCCTGTGGCTTGTCCTTCTGGAGGATACTGAGTTACATGGGATACGTGCTCTCTCACCCTTTCTTATTCTGGTCTGCGCTCTTTGCTATCTTGTTCTTTCCCTGTTCCCCTGTGTCCAGCTAATGTTCAGTTCCTCAGACAGATTTTCTCCTTCAGTGTAGGGTGCAGGGATGCCTAAGTTTTGGTTTTCGTCTGCCTTGGCTTCATATTGACTCAGCATACTCTAATATGCTTTTGATATCAGGAATTATTTTTTGGGACTTCTCCCTGGAAGTTCCTGCCTTTTCTCCCTTGGCAATAAACAACACTTGTTTCCTGTTCCTGCTAGACTGATTTAGGTGCCGCCTTTCTGGTGCAACTTCTACAATTTTGTGCAGAAGTTGTTCCCTTGAGTTGATCCCGTGCATTTAAAATCTCCTTGGTTTTTAATATCAGTTCTAAGTCAGTACCTCTGGCTGCCTGCAGCTCACCACAGCCCAGCTCACCATGTGCATGAAACCAGAAGCATTTCTAAGGAAGCTGCTGTAGGTGCCTGGGTTGCCTTTCTAGCAATGAAGTTTAGCTTCCCACTCATCTCTCCTGTACTTCCCTTTGTTACTGGTTTCTCTCTTGGCCACGAGTTTTTGTCTAGGTCTTAGCTAGCAGCCTGTTCATCTTTTTGCAGGATTTCCCAGCCTGGTGGTGTGTGGGGAAGTCTGCAGCTGCTGCTGCTTGAAATGAGCAAGGCTCTTGCTGTTGCTGCTGCCCACACCACACAGGGTAGCTGAGATGGCCCCAGGGAAAAGCCAGGCTCCTTTGCCAGCTGGATTGCACTCTTAGGCCACGGCTTAGCTCCCATTCTTTCACCAGACCTGCAGACCCTGAAGCCAGTGTTGTGGGCAGGGCAGTCATGGCCACACCTGGAAGCAGCCAGGTGACTGGAATGGTTTTCCATCCTTTTATACCTGGTTGTCCAGGTTGTCAGCTTTGGCCTCAGTGTGGGGTGCCAGGATTTTGAAGGTCCTCGGCTCAGCTCCCTCAGTGCTGTGTGGGCTCCCTGTAGGTAGTAGCTGTTTGTCCTGGTCTCTGCCTGCCTTCCTGAGCAGCTTCACTACCCTCTCCCAACCTCCCCATTGCTTTTGAGCTACCACTGCCCGTGTCAGTCCCATCCCGTGGCAGGCTGGTTTCAGGCAGGCACTGCTGTGCTCAGAGCACCAGCCTGGACCTTGAAGTCTGCAGCTCTGGATTCACACGGATTCCCCCTTGTGCCTGTATGGAGCATGTAGAACATTTGGGACCATTTGTGTTGCTCATTGGCCTTTTGGAGGAAAAGGGGAGCAGGGGAC
Source organism: Camarhynchus parvulus (assembly GCF_901933205.1). NCBI lineage: Eukaryota > Metazoa > Chordata > Aves > Passeriformes > Thraupidae > Camarhynchus > Camarhynchus parvulus. The sequence goes on along the minus strand of NC_044571.1, from coordinate 88,254,468 downwards.
GAGCAGAACTGTGTTTTGTGAACACGGCCAGAACCCAAAATGCATGCAAAGAGTCAGCCCTTGGGTGCTAAAGACGGGGACCCAAAAATAATAGGGGCTATGGGGAGGAAAGACACAAAAGGAGAAGCAGAAGTGTATGCAAAGCAGCTCAGGGCTGCGGAGTGGATGGCTCAGAGCGCTTCCTGTTCCCGGAGCTGTGCGTGCCCCGCTGTGTTCGGGCTCGCGCCTGCCCGTGCCCAGCAGCGCTGCACAGCGGGCCAGGGATCAAGGCACCTGCCCAGGGAAAGGTGCATGGAGAGGGCCTGAATGGACTGACAGTCAGCTCCTGGAGAGATACATGGCCAGCTCCCAAGAGGCGCAGGAACAGCTTGGCGTTGGGTGCCCCAGCACAGACCTCCGACTTCCCTTTCCCTTCCAGCACAAACTGATTTTTCCTCTGTGTTTTTTGGGTTGCTTTGGTGGCAGCCACTTGGCCGCCTCTTCTTTCTCCCTCCACAATGGTGAGGTAAGAGGGTCTGAGAGGTCTGTGTGTGTGTGAGGAATGGGACCAGCGAAGTAGGATGGATGAGGGCAGGGATGGCCCTGGAAGCCGTATCTCTCATGGGAACCGTCCATAGGCTGGGGGAGGCATCAGGCAGCAAGGGATGCTGTTGCTGCGGCTGATTTTCACCTAGGGATGCTGACTGGGGACCATTCTGCACCCTATAGATCTCCACAATAGTGCCTGGCCTTTTTTATTCACTTGGTCTTGCTGTTATTTTCTCTGCTAGGTGGTTTCACCGTGACCTGAGTGGGCTGGAAGCTGAAGCCTTACTGAAGGGACGAGGTGTCCATGGGAGCTTCCTGGCCAGACCCAGTCGGAGGAATCAGGGGGATTTTTCCCTTTCAGTCCGGTCAGTAACTTGGACTCCAGCTTCTGTCTTTGCCGTGTCACGTACACAGATGGCCTAGATCCTCACATGTCCTCTGGCATCTTCTTCATCCTGTCTCTATTCCTTTGAGTTCTTCTCAAGCTGTAAAATGACCTCAGCTTCCCAGTGTCTTCTAGAGCTTCCCTCAAGCTGCCCAAGGAGCTTCTCTTTCCAGTCATCTCCATTCACGGAGGTGGTTTGCTCTGGTTCCATGGTGGGAGGTAGTGCAGGACACCTTCCTGCCCCTTTTCCAACCACCTCATTGGACTGCCTTGTGCTTTATTCCACAGGGTTGGTGATCAGGTAACCCACATCCGCATCCAGAATACTGGGGATTTCTATGACCTGTATGGAGGGGAGAAGTTTGCCACCTTGTCTGAACTGGTGGAGTACTACACACAGCAACAGGGCTCGCTGCAGGACAAAGATGGAACCATCATCGACTTGAGATACCCGCTCAACTGTTCTGACCCCACGACAGAGAGGTACAGGGACAGCACGGAGCTGCTGTGTCTGTGATTAAATGTTTCATGGCCTCTTTCTGTCCTGCCGGCATCCCCAGAGCAAATCCTGCAAAAAATGCCTTTCTTGACCTCCTCTGTGTCCATGGGGGTAGCATCCCCAGGAATAGCTGTGTGTACCTTGATCCATCACAGCAGGTCTAGTAGGGATCTATTTTTACTTCTGGTTTCCGGTTGCCTTTGCTATTTATACACTGTTTTTGAAAGAAAAGGTTGCGGTGTCCGCTGTGGGTCTGCAGTGGTCTGTGGAGGGACACGTTGTGTGGAAGCCCTCAGTCGTGCCCCAAACCTCCCTGGTTATTCTAGGCCTGGGTGACTCACGTAGCTGCGAGCAGGACCATGCTCCCCTGCTATTCCTGGCCTGCTTAGTCTCCTTCCTGTCCCCGCTTTGCATGTGTCTCTGACACCAAGTTCCTAAATCAAATCAGGTGGCTTTGCCCTCGCGATTTGCTTTCAGGCCCTTTGATGCAGCTCGGGGGAGCTGTCATGCCCTGCTCTGGGGTGACAAGTCCTTCCTCCACTGGTCCTCCTTGGGCACCTGGAGGCAGGGAGCAGAGAGGCTGAAACATCGGGGTAGACCCCAGCTTGCTCGGAGTCAGGCTGCAGAGGGGCAGGTCTGCTGCTGGCTGTCCTCTCCAGTCAAGGCCATTGCTTCGTGGCCCTGCAGTTTCCTCCCTTCCTCCTGCGGTTGGAAACTTACCCCCTCCCCCCCTCGGGCTCTTACGAAAGCTCCTCTCACTCTCTCCCCAAGTGATTTTCCGTCACGTGGCTTTGAAGAGCTGGGCTTTGCTGGGGGAGGGAGGAATGGGACCCATTAACCCCCTCCTCCCTGTGGGGAGGGGAGGCTGGGAGACCTCTTTGATGGGCAGGAGGGGCCAACTGATCCCAAGGTGGCACCTGAGCACATGGTGGCTGAACAATTCTCTGAGAGGAGGTTCAGAAATTAATGATAGCCATGCAGTGAGAGTCACCAGCTGCTTCTTGCAGTGCATGAGGTGAGGGTCAGCAAAAGTTACTTGCTGAGCCCAGTAATAACTGTGTGAACCTCTTGCTGTACCCCCTTGCTCTGACCAGATGCAGGGGGGAATGAATAAATGCCCCAGCTGCCTCTGTGACTGGGCTGTGGCCTCCTGAACTCCATCTCAGTTTGTGGGAACAAACAGCCCCCTAACAATGTGAAGTTCACCAGTACCACGCCAGGCCTTCCCTGTTAGCTGCTCCATGGAAGTAAATTCATTCCCACATCCCCATGGCGAGGCAGGGAACACCTTGGTCAAATGGGGATGCTCCTGACCTTGTGCTAGGAGGAGAAGGAGCTGCTGAGTGTTTGTATTGAAGACAGGAATGTGCACATGGATCAGCTCCTGTTGCTCACTCCTATGGCCAGGGTGATTGCTGCAGTGCTCAGAGAATGGGCATTATCCTTTGAGTGAAGAGGTGGCTGAGTTTCAGAAAGAGGAGTTGCTGGAATGGTTCTTTAATGGATCTGATCTCAGCATAACCATCTGCATGCTGCTAATTCTGATGGGAGAGTTTCTGACTCAGTGGGGGCTTATTTTTGTTTCCCTGGTGTTTGGATTTCCAGAGCCCCTTGCAGCAGTAAGGCAACAGTCCCAATAATACTGTGAGGTGCTGGAACACACAGACTACCCTCTCCCAACTGGTGTTCCAGGCAGAAAGTATCACTTACCTGTGCCTTTGTGTGTGTCACACAATGGATCACACTTGGTGCTTTCCCACTGTCTCGTCCAGTACCAGCCTTCTGCTCCCTAGGTCCCTTCTGTCTCCACCTCATCCCCTGCACTTTCCTCTTCTGCCCGGCTCTCCACCTTCTGTCTCAGCTGCTTTTCCCAAGATCCTGCTCCTCCTTTCTTCTCTCATTCCTTCCTCTCTGTCTCCCCCTTCCTTTCTTCCTCCCTCACCGTTGCCCAGTGTTGCTGTTCTTCGATCATCAGCTCAAGGGCATCCACTTCTCACATCTCCACCTCTTTTTTAACCCTCTCTTGCTTTTCCTTAGGTGGTACCATGGGCATCTGTCAGGCCCTGCAGCCGAGTCCCTGCTCCAGGCCAAAGCTACCCCTTGGACCTTCTTGGTGCGGGAGAGCCTCAGCAAACCTGGGGACTTTGTCTTGTCTGTCCTCACTGACCAGCCTAAACCTGGCTCTGATGCTGCAGCCGGGGCAGCCGGTGCCTCTGGGACGCGGCTCAAAGTCACACACATCAAGATCATGTGTGAGGTGAGCAGTGGGAGGGCAGGAGGAGAGGCAGTGGTCTGATGGATGCTACCAGAATGGCTCTCACTATTACTCCTATTTCTTTCATGTGGGATGATGAGATTCCATGGAGAGAAGGCAACTGGCCTTAAGTGGGATAGGAGGGCAATGCACCTTCTCTGGGCTTTGATCCACTGAGAGCACAGTGCCATGAACTCCGTGTGCTCAGGGCAAACTCCTCTGACCTCCCTGCCAGAGGAAGTGTTTTCCTAGATGGTGCAGGGTGGTGCCTATGAATCTGCACCCCACCATTGCCTTTTTCCTGCCTTTCACCAGCTTTGTTCATGGGACAGGTGGGGAGAGTGGGGGCTGTTCAGCCTGGAGAAAGCTCCGGTGAGATCTTACAGCACCTTCCAGTACCTAAAGGAGGTTCATGAGAAAGCAGGAGAGGGACTTTTTACGAGGGCATGGAGTGATAGAGCAAACTGAAAGAGGGCAGGTTTAGATGGATTAATAGGAAAAAATACTGTGAGGTTGGTGAGGCACTGGCTCAGGTTTCCCAGAGAAACTGTGGATGCCCCATTCTTGGAAGTGTTTGAGGCAAGGCTGGAGGGGGCTCTGGGCAACCCAGTCTAGTGGAAGGTGTCCCTACCCATGGCAGGGGGTTTGGAATTAGCTGCCTTTTATGATGCCTTCCAACCCAAACTATTCCAGGATTCTGTTATGAGTGTTATGAGTGAGACATTACACGTTCTTCCTCTGTTTAGAATGGACGCTACACAATTGGAGGGACTGAGATGTTTGACAGCTTGACAGATCTGGTGGAGCACTTCAAGAAGATTGGAATTGAGGAGATGTCTGGTTCCTTTGTGTACCTGAAGCAGGTAAGTCCGGTTTCCTGGTTTTTAGGCGCCCTTTGGAGGGACTGAATTGTTGTTTTTTTCTGCTTTATGTCCCTTTCCTTCTTTTTTCCATGGTGCACAGAGGACACTTTGCTCTCCAGCAGTATCCCTCTCTCTCTCTCACCTATTGTGTTTTCCCATCCCCAGCCCTACTATGCTACGAGGGTGAATGCTGCTGACATTGAGAACAGAGTGCACGAACTGAACAAGAAGACAAGTCTGTCTGAGGAGACGTCCAAGGCTGGATTCTGGGAGGAATTTGATGTAAGAAACTGTTGGGGGACATTATTTGGCTTTTTGGGAATTCTGTATACACCACCTCATTCTCCATCCTCGATTTCTTCCTGTACACAAATTTCTTGTGTCTTGTCAATTTATTTCTGAAAGAAGTGTCTGTTTGGAACCAGTTCCCCTAGGGAATGAGTCTCATCTTTAAGTGAACCCAGTGATGTAGAAATGTGCTTTTTTATGATTGGGAAAGTGAGTCACCAAGACAGTAAGGGCACAAGCCTTAGACTTCTCAAGTCTAGGTTTGGTTTTCACTTCTCTGCTCCCCCACAGCATGCCCATGTGTCATTAGAGCCACCACTACTGTGCCTCCTAGTGCCCACCTCCCCTGTCATACATTGTGACCTTGCCATGACTGTTCTTTCTTCTGCTCTCAGAGCCTGCAAAAACAGGAAGCCAAGCACCTGTTTGACCGTCATGAGGGCCAGAGACCTGAAAATAAGAGCAAGAACCGATACAAGAACATATTGCCCTGTGAGTCTTGCTTCCCCACTATAAAAAATAAACCAAATGGACAGACAGACAATGAAGAGCTGTCGAAGTCATCCCTCCCTCCAAACCATCCCTGTCCTCCAGAGCAGGTTACAAGGTGTATGGCACTGAGGATTTAAGAACTGATGAGGAAGGTCACAGCCTTTTCCTGTCCTTGAAGGAAGGAGGGAGGGTTGCATCAGACTCATTAGCTTTTGTGGTCCATCACAGAGACTGAGAGATGGGAGGATGGAGTGAGATTGGTCTGAACCCAGAGAGGGAGAGCTGAGGATATGGGGCATCCCTGGGAATCATGACTGAGGTGGCACGGGGCATTGAGGGAGCTCTGTGTGGCTGTGCATGGAGTATCTCATTGCACTGTTCATTCTTTCACTGCACCCCCAGTTGATCACTCCAGAGTCATCCTTCAGGGAAGGGACCCAAACATACCTGGATCTGACTACATCAATGCCAACTATGTCAAGGTGAGATTCTTGAAAGACGGCTGTGTGCCTGTCCAGAACAGTGCCAAAGCAGGGCAAGGTCTGCTGCCTCTGCAGCCCTCCTGACCCTTCCCTGTCTGCACTCAGAATACCCTGATCAGCCCAGATGAGTGCACCAAGACCTACATCGCCAGCCAGGGCTGCCTGGACGCCACAGTCAATGACTTGTGGCAAATGGTGTGGCAGGAGAACACACGCATTATTGTGATGACAACACGGGAGGTGGAAAAAGGCCGGGTAAGTAGCAGTCCGGAGGTGTCTCTTCCCTTTCAACCATTGCTCTGCTTTTTCTCTCTCTCCTGCCTTCTGCCCATCCTCACCCTGCCCTCTCTGCCCACACAGAACAAATGTGTGCCTTACTGGCCAGAGCTGGGCAGCACGAAGGAGTACGGTCCCTACCTTGTGCAGAACACTGGGGAGCACGACGCACTGGAGTACAAACTGCGGCACCTCTGCGTGTGCCCGAAGGATAACGTGAGTGTGTCTGACCAGGGGCTGCCATCCAAGCCACCAAACACCTCAACCTGGCAACTCCTGGGTGCCGTGATGATGCTGCTGTTCCAGCATTCCTGGGGCTGGTGTTCCCGCCTGGTTTGGGCTGGAATCACACTGGTAGAATCACCAAGAAGTGGGCAGGAGACAGATATTCTCTCTGGCTCCAGACTCACCTCTCCCTGGGACAGAGGCCAGGGACAGGACTGGGTTGCAGTTTTACCAGTGGGGTGCTTTGCTCTTCTCAGGGCAAGGCTGTGCGTGAGATCTGGCAATACCAGTACCTGAGCTGGCCTGACCATGGTGTACCCAGTGAGCCGGGAGGAGTCCTCAGCTTCCTCGACCAGATAAACCAGAAGCAAGAGAGCATCCCCAATGCAGGGCCTATTCTGGTACACTGCAGGTTGGTACAGAGGCTGGAGTTTGAAGCATCCTCCATAGCTTACCTAGCATGAGATACAGAAAGTCCTGCTGCTTCCAGCTGTACCCCAGGACTTGTGAGTGAAGCATATGCCAGTCCCAATATTTGCTTTTTTCTTCTTCAATGCCCCCACACCACACTCTCTACCTGTTGAACCCATGACTCTTTTGTGGCATTGCTGAACAGCTGCTACAAGAGGCACAAGCTTTCCCAGAAGCAGCTGCATTTTGTTTCAGGAGCTGTCTTGCTCTGACCTCTGCTTGTCCTCTCCTTGCAGTGCTGGGATTGGCCGCACTGGGACTATCATCGTCATTGATATGATAGTGGAAACAATCTCTACCAAGGGTAAGAGGACTCAAAATGAACTGGACTACCCAGTAGGGTTTTGCCTTTAAGTTCAGCTGCAGAGGGATGAAAACTATCAGCTGTCAGTGGGAGAAGATCCTGCCACAGCCCTAAGAAAATTGTTCTGCTGGATCTCTGTACCATATCCATTTCTTATGGCTTTAGTCTTCCCTGAGCTTTGGCTTTTCATCCACAGCCAGACTTCAAAGATACTGAGCAGGGGGAGAGCTGGGAGGTCCATACAGGAATAAAGAGTATGGAAGGAGTGGAAACTTCTTGACTGTCCTCCACTGTGGCTGCTTTTGGTGGAGAACTGGGAGAGGGGGCAGTGAATATGTCCGTAAGCTTTTCTGGTGCTCCTTGCTAGGGCTGGACTGCGACATTGACATCCAGAAGACCATCCAGATGGTGAGGGCCCAGCGATCTGGGATGGTGCAGACAGAGGCCCAGTACAAGTTCATCTACATGGCCATCTGCCAGTTCATAGAGGCAACCAAGAAAAAGCTGGAAGTTATCCAGGTGAGAGAAAAGGGGCTCTGCTGCCCTGTGAGCCTAAGTCCTGCATGCTGCTGGCTCTGAGCCCAAGTGCTCTCTTTCAGAAGTTTTAAGCTAATACTGAGACCTACACAGACTACAATCGTGCAGTAAGATCTGTGTCCCTGTTCCTCTCTTCTAAGACTTTTAAATTCAAAGGACAAGTTCATTAGCAGTTCAAGTACCAATCCCTTCTGAACCGCTAGACAGCAGTTAAATTTTAATCAGTTACTTTAACTATGTTCTGAATAATATCACCTAGTGCTGTTTTGTTACAAACTTTTTTTAGGACAAGCAAAGACTTTCCTTGCCTCTTCTTTCCTCTTTGTCTTTCACATCCCAGTTTTGCAGCTGCAGAATCTTTTCCTGCTATTTGATAAGTGGTGTCTTTTCTCTTTCCTTGTAGCTTCTGGCAGCATGCTGTAGCTCCTACTGTTTTAATATTCTTTAGCAGAAATTTGGGACTTTTAGGTGTTCTAGTGCCTCCAGAGATGTTGCCCCACTGTTGCCCCTGTACAAGGCTGCATTTGCACCTGCTGCTCACCCCTGGCAGTGGCAGTGTGCTGAGCCCAGGCACTTCAGCAATCCACCAGCTTCCACTGGGATCCTAGCACAAAGTGGGGTTTAACAGCCAGAACTCTTCCACGGTGCCTCTCCTAGATCACTCTTCTAAGCCTGTTTTTCCTCTCCTGCAGTCTCAGAAAGGCAAGCCAAACGAGTGTGAGTATGGGAACATCGCCTACCCCCCTGCAGTGAGGAATGCACACCCCAAGGTTTCCCGAAAACCCTCCAAGTAAGAGCCCACCCAAAGCAGAGACCCAGCTCTGCCTGCCCCTGGCAAGTCTGCCTGCTGGCTTGGCTGGCTTTTTCCTCTTCCTCACTTTTTCCCTGGTCTTACAGGCAGAAAGAGGAGTCAACTGTGTATGAGAACTTGGGGAAAAAGGAGGAGAAGGTGCGGAAACAACGCTCCTCAGAGAAGAAGCTGAAAGGCTCACTAAAGAAAAAATAATCATACGTTGCAGGTAGCCCCATGGGGGTTTGAACTTGGGCTGCAGGACTGGAGCTCACATCCCAGCTGGCCTGTCTCGCATTCCTTGCTCTTGGACTGGAACGAAGCCTTCCCCTTCTCTCCCGTGCCAGCTTTCAGTGCTGTGACCCCTGGAGTCAGTAGCTCAGCTGACTGACTCCATGGTCCCGCGCCTGTGCAGGCCAGCAAAGCACTGCCCCTCATCATCCATTCGCAGGAAAAGGTCACGCCCCTCCCTCCCTTGCTCCCTGAGCACCGGGCCCAAACCCACCTTTGCTGTGTCAGCTTCAGAGGAATTGTCAGCCAAGAGCTAAGGAAGGTCAATCCAGGAGCTACATCTCTGCCTACTGCTGTGAGTTAAGAGTTTATCCTGTTTGTGTTCCCTGAAGCCTCAGCTTTTCAAGTATGAAGGTTTTGGCCTGTTTCAGCTCAGCTCCTCTGCAATTCAACAGGAGACTTCCTCCTTCCTTAATACCAACCTTCTGCCCCTCTTATCCTTTTGCTATCTCATCCTTCACCTGGATGCTGTAAATATACCAGAATTTGATGTGATGGCCATGTTTTCCTTTTTGTTTGTAAATAAACTTGTGTGTTTGACTAGCAGGTCCCAAAAGGTTTTCTTCTTCAAGTGTTAGCTGTACTCCTGATTTCACCTGCAGACCTGAAAAGACTCATGAAGATGGCTCCAGCTTAGTTTTCCTGATTTCCTGTTGCCTTCAGGCTTCTGAACAGAAGCTGTGACCAATTATGGTGGCCCCTTGCTGTGAGGCTCAAGTGTTGGTGGTCAGCACGGAAGTCTGAGCATGGCAAGTCAGGTGTGACAAACTTTGACACAGCTTTTATATCTAAATTTTACTTGTGGGTTTTCAAAATGTGAACAGACAAAGCCACAGTTGCTCTGACTTCGTGCTGGTAACTGCCACTTCCAGCAGCAGCCTGGTCCAAAGGCCTCCAGAGCCCCCTTCCCACCAGGATTTATACACAGTGCATTGGGAGGAAGGACACTGCTTGCTGTCATTTGATATGGCAAGAAAGTTGGTTGGAAGCATTTGGAAGGCAGAAGACACTTTGTGAGCAGACCCTCTTTCCGTGTGCCAGCCTTTAGCTTCCCTTAGCCTGTGAGCCCATAGGCCTGTGTGTGCATTTCCCAGCTGGCTCTGCAATTCCATTGCCACTAGAGGAAGAAACAGGAAAGGGGCAGTGGGGGAAATAAGGGGCAGAAGTAAAAATGGGTGGAGGGACACGTACTGTGTTTCACAATGCCAGATAGCCTCTTGTAAGCAATGGGAATGGCTAAAGTCCTAGCCTAAGGAAATACCTACCTTTGCCTGAGACCCCTGGGTAGCTTCAAAGGACAAGGACCCAGTTGTCTTCTTAAACAGCTGCCACAGCCTGGCATACCAAGGCATACCAAGGGTTAGCTTAAACTCTACCTGAAGCTTGAAAATTAAGACATTGTGTGGAACAAGCTCAGGTTACTGAGAACCTTATTTGTGTTCAAATCCCTGAGCCTAATGTGCCCATAATGTCCGGTCTACAAAAAATTTAGACTGAACAAGAACTTTCCTGACTGCACATCAAGAAATACAGCACTGTCATAAGCAGTCTACTCTTCTTTACATAGGATCTGTTACACACAAATACTTTGGGGTGACTATTTGAGAATGCATTTTCAAAGCTGGTTCAAAGAATTTGTGCTTTCTTGATACTGCAAGTCAAAACATATGGGTATTGGTTATGGCTCTGATTGCCAGTAAGCTTTAAAGCAGGAATCGATAGATTTTATCTGTTCCTTTAAAGATCTTGTGCTCTGCTTCACCGGAGGAAGAAGCCCCCAAAGGCCTCTTTTCTTCCCTGGAGAGCTCAAGTTGGAGCTATTGTCTATTTGTAAAAAGAGATGGTTTGTTGTAAATAGACATGGTCTCTGGGGTGGCTGTCTTGACCATCATGATCATGAAACAGCTGAGTTTAAAATCCTGGAGACAGGTGAAAAACTGTAAGTAATGCTACTGCCCTGGACCTGGAGAGAGCAGACTTTAGGCTGCAGGGAAGCAGTTGGTAAGGTCCCCATGGAATCTGCTTTAGAGGATAGTGGGGTACATAAAAGCTGCTCACTTTTTAAGGGGCCTCTTTTCAAGAGCACAGGAGCAGGCAACTATGTGTCAGAAGTCTAGCCAGTGACCCGGAGGCCTCGCTTGGCTGAGCAAGGATCTCTTTCTGCAATTTAACAGGAAGTGTCTGGACTTTGGAAAGGACAGATTATGCAGCAGGACAGACATGCCCCTTGCCAATCTAGGGAAAAAAAGCCCAAGGTCAAGTTGAAGCTGTCTGGTACTATGGTGGGTAAAAATAGGCATTTTTAAGCATGTTAAGAGCAGAAGGAAGACTAAAGGCATGTCACTTGATGAGGTGGGTCACCTCATCCCCAAACAGTGATGAAGCAGAGACATTTAATGCTGCCTTTGCTTCTTCCTCTGACACTGGTGATGGGGGGTGCCAGAGCCCTGGGCTGGATGGCCATGGCTGGGGGAATGATGAACGATGAACTCCCAGCTGACTTGGAACTTGTATGGGATTTCCTGCTACAAGAGCATGCACCTAAGTCTATGGGGCCCAGTGGGATTCCTCCCAGGGTACTGAAGAGTTGGTCAATTTAACTGTGAAACCTCTCTCAGTTATTAATCAACAGCCTTGGGAATCTCTGTAAGTTGAGATGGACGCTGGAATGTTGTCCCAGTTTTCAAGAAGGGCAAGAAAGAAGATCTTGGTAATTACAGGTCAATCAGTCTCACTGGTGCCTGGTAAAACAGTGGAGAAAATTAGTCTGGAAGCTATCAAGAAAAAGACTTGAAAGGCAACACAGTCATTGATCAAAGCGTGCACGAGTCCTTGAAGGGAAAGTCCTGCCTTACAAATTTAATAACCTTTCACAACAAGGCTACCCACCTAGCAGTCAAAGGAAAGGCAGATGTGTGGGTTTGTTTTTTGGTTTTGGCAAAGCTTTAGATAGTGTGACCATCTCCCTCTGGACAGTGTTCAGCACACAGCCAGACGTGTACACAATTTCATCCACACAAAACTGAACAAGAGCAAATGCCAGATTCTGCACCCAGAATGCTGCAATCCTGGATGTGAGTACAGACTAAAGGATGAGACTGAGGTACAGCCCTGCAGAAAAGGCTCTGGGCATTCTGAGTGATGGCAGGCCCTGCCAGGTGTGTTATGCTGGGGTGTGCTAGGCACAGAATAGTTAACTGGCCAGAGAAGTGAGAGTCCCACTGCACTCAGCTCCAGCCTCACCACCACTGGGTGCAGCTTCATGCTCCACAATACAAGGAGGATATAAAAATATTATAATGCCTCCAAAGGAGGGCAACAAAGACAGCAAGGAAATGTGTGACTTACAAGGAGCAGCTGTAGATACAAAGTTAATTCAGCTTGGAGAAGACCAAGGGCTGACCTAATACCTCCTCTTCAAGGGCAGCAGAAGGGGGGGTGCTGATCTCTTTTCTTTGGTGTCCAGCAACAGGACACAGGGAATGGCTTAAAGCTGCACAGGGGGCATTCAGGTTGGATATCAGAAAAAAGGGTAATTAAATTGTACAGGGGGAAGTTTAGGTTGGATATCAGAAAAAAGAGTAATTTACAGGGTGGCCAAGCTCCCCAGGGAAGCAGCCATAACCCTGAGTCTGTCTCTGTTCAAGATGTGTTTAGACAAAGCTCTGACCTAAAGTTTAACTTCTAGGTTGCCCCGGACTTGATCCTTGTGAGTTCCTTCCAACTCAGGACATTCTATGATTCTATGACGCTGTGATAACCTGAAAGCCCTAAATCTTAGTATAGGGCAGCCCAGAGAAACAGCAAAGAAGCTCCCCCTGAAGGACACAAGATCTTGCTGTTGAAACACAAGCAAAGGAGAGTTTAGTCAGTGGAGGAAGATTTCTCCTCCTCTTTTCAACCACGAAAGCAGAGAGGGGAAAAAGCCCAAGGTGTAACAATGGAGGCCAGGACACAGCATAGAGATGCTGCTGTGACCTGGAAAAGCAGGTAAACCTACCCTCATCTGCAGCCCTCACAGGCAGCTAAGGAACCAGCCTGTCACCCACACAGCTCTATGAGCATCCAAACATCTCTCTCCCCACACTGTGATGATCTGCCAGTGACTACAAGTGTATTTCAACCAAATAAAATCTCTATTCCACCTCCGACTACATAAAACAACCACTTTTTTTTTTTTTCACCATGCACTAAGCACACTTAGACACAATAAAAATTTGGTTGTTTTTTTTTTTTAATTTTTACAAATATCTGAAAGCATCACTGAGCAGACAGTGACACAAGTAAGATTTTCCAGCAGTGACAGGCACCCAATGAATGGCATTGTCCTGAATTCACTCCCAGGTTCTCTTGGGATCAAGAGTGAAAGAGAAACAAAATTTACTAGAAAAAAAGCCTGGTGCTGATGGCAGAAGAACTCCCTCACTTGGCCAAAAAATAATTTGATATCCTACATACAAATCTAAATATTAATGAAGATTAGAGGCAAATATCCACGTGGGTTAATACCAGTAAACCCCTTTGCCCCCTCTCCAAATTTAACTGGTGGGATGAGGAAGGAATTACGGCTGCCTAGAGGCAGGGCCCATTCCTGTAACTGAATCACCACAGATGGAGCAGAGGCATGGGGACAAAATCTGGCTACTGGATTAAAAACTTCATAGTGAGGACAAACAATACTAGTGGAGGGAGTTCAAAGATCCTCACTCTTATCTTCTGCTGGTCAGCAACGCTGGTTCTAGGAATCTTCAGCTTCTTTCATTTCTTGCCTTTGGGTAGGAGACTGTCACTGAAAGGGAGACAGAAGGGAGTCATCAGTACAAGTCACCAGAAAGGACAAGCAAAGCTCTACCAGCTCCTCAATATGGATTCTGAGGTATGGGTCACACCCAAAGGATCTGGACTTCCAAGTCCTTCCTCTTAGGCAGGTGTTTTTTTTTCAAAGCCCCTTAAATCTTCCGGAACAAATATAACAGAATGTGGTCAGAGGTGAGGAAAAAGGACGTTGTAATCCGAGAGTCCAGAGAAAAGAAACCAACTCTGGTTTCCCTTCTCTGTTCTGAGAAATCTAAGCTTTCAGCTGCATCCTGTCAGCTCAGTTGGCACTGCCTTTTTCAGTAAACACTGGACAGATCAGGCAAAGCCACCAAACTGACAGCTCTGAAAGCAGGAGATGGGGTGGTCTCACACGAACTGGAAAGCTTTTGGAGAATAACAAAAGCATCTTCCCTAGAGATCATCAGCCCAAACCATCACAAACTCCCAAGATCATCTGCCTGCCTCCTTCCAGCCCTGTCTGCCATAACCACAGGATGCCCTGTACATGTGGTAGCTCAGAGAAGGCTCCACAGTTACTGCTGCCTTTCCCATGCAAGGCTCCTTACGAGGCACACATGGAGCTCCAATTACTGCACACTCCATGTACATGTTTGTGTGGTTCCCTGCAAGGAAAGCTTCAAGTTTCACATCAGAAATGGGAATTGAGGTAGAGACTGGAATAAACTTGCTGGGGCCAAAACAGCCCAGGCCAGAAACATGCCAGGCACCAGGAAACAGCAACACCCCGGCTCCAGTACTAACAAAGGGATCAAAACGTGCAGTGCCTTACCTTCCTCTGCGTCAGCAGATGCAGTAAGGGGTGGAGGGTGGGAAAGAAAAAAAAAACAAGAGTAAATTGATGAGATTTAACAAAAATCCCCATTCCCACAGTAGGAGAGGCTGCTCCCAACTTGGCTACATCCTCTGGCATCCCTCAGAAAAAGATCCTGAGAGAGCTCCAGAAAGGGGAGCAGCTTCCCAGGAAGGGTGCAGACAAACCCAGGCACCCAGCCCCTTTACCTGGTGAAGGCCTCATCCTGCAGGTTCAGTACCAAGTTATCTGCTGTGAGATACACACGGTTTTGTGAGGCAGCAATCTAAAAAAGAAATACATTACAGACATGGCATCAAGGACTAAAAATGCACATGGACAAACAGCACTAGGAACCCATCTCCCCCTTCAGATACAGCACTCTCATAATTACTTAAGATCTCATTTAAATCAATGCAATTCCCCAAAACAACTCCCTACTTCCTGAGTTCCCATCCCAGAGCCATCAGACTTTCTAAAAGAAGTGTTCATTCTGTCTCTCTGTCCCAAAGACCTTTGATCCCACATTTATCTGTCCCCCTTTCTCAGCTGCAGGTAACCAGAAGCTTTTGGTGCCTGCAGCAGAGGCGGGGTGATGGAATCTGATGTGGATCTGGCCATGTCATATGAAGGGCATGAACTCTGAGCCTCACATCTAATTGCAGATCCTTGCTAAGTCTTAAGCTCTACTTGAGCAGAGAAGGGCTGGGCAGGAACAAAGATCAGGACAGGGCAATCACATTCGCCTTAAATTCATCATGTGGCCACTGGGCTGGGGAGACACAAGCACTGCAAAAAGACAAAGGGAATTCTGTGCCCAAACGCTCACCGTTTTTGAGATGTTTTGAGCCGCTCGGATCTTACGTAGCTTGATGTAGCCTGGATTCCTGCTGAGCGCTTCCCCGAGGTACAAGGGAACCAAAGCTAAGGAAAATCCCGCAAACAGAAGCGCCTTACCCTCAAGGAATTCTTCCTAAGCCATATTAAAGAACATCTCAGTGGGTAAAAAGCAATCTCTATCCCAGTAACATGGGCCTTTGGGTAGGCATATTTTCACCTGCCCAGATAAGAACACTATGGATTACAGTCACACACAGCCAATGAAAGCTAAACTTTACAACAAGGAGCGCAGGCCCATGGCCTGTAACCTCAGACAAACCTCGCTCCAGGCGACTGCAGGAGGGGAAAAAAGAACAGTGACCTACTTGAAGCTATCAACAGATCCCAGTCTCCTAAGCATGAGCCCAGTGTGACAGATTCTCAGCACTGCCAAGCTCACAAGCCACATCCCACAAAACCTCCCGAAGCAGGATATCATCTTGGCAGCTGTCGCTTCCCCCTCGGCCTGAACTATCTTCTGCTTCTGCTCCTGCTTGGCCTTCTCCACCAGGAACTGGGCACGCTGTGCCTCCTGCTGGGCTGCAGGGAGAAGGGACACAGGCATTGGAACCACATTGTGTCTTCCATCAGAACCTGAGAGCTGAGACCAGGGCTCTGCTCCCCAAAGAACCAGTAACATTCTGAGAACACATCCAAGTACAAAACATACCTGAGAGCACTTTACCTTTTCTTGCGTAAAACCCACAGCACCCAGACCCTCCACACGTACCCTCCACAGTGAGTGACAGAGTCCCAGTCTGAAGAGGAACCTTAGTTTTGGGAACTCAGCCCCTCCTGTGGTCTATTCCATTGGCTAAGGCTTTCTGGTAACACTTGCAAAATAAACCTGTTCAGCTCTGTTACAAAGGAGGCTTAGAGATTTGTAACCCTGTGCCTGAACTTATACAGTGACACAGCAGTGACACACTAGCCCAAATTCCACCTCCCTGTTTAACAGCTCAGTGAAAAGGCAAAGGCAATCCACCCTTTTCAAGCACGAGTGGAACTCACCCACTTGCTTAGCCTCCACAGCAGCTGTGTATTCACGGCTGAAACTGAGCTCTGTGATAGCCACATCATCCAGGATGAGGCTGAAATCCTTGGCTCTCTCTGTCAGCTCTCTCCTAATGAGCAGAGACACCTGAAACACACACACAGCAACAAGAGTAGTACCAAGCCAGGGTGCTCTCACTTCCTGAGCACTCCAAAAGCAAAGCACAACTGCTCTTCACCGTGCTGGGAGAGACATTCCCCAACCCCAGCTCCAAACCATGGACACCAACATCTTCTCTGAGTAACACATCCACAGCCACAAAAAGCATTTCCAAGACTCTGTTACAGCTCATTTATAGTTACTACTAAACTGTTCTATGCAAGTAACACTGTGAAAGCAAAAAACCTTGAAAGCATCTTTTGCTTTCACATCCTGCCACATCCAGCTCCATAGTTCCCACAGTTTGGCAATAAGCATTTCTTTATCCACCCTGGGTTTGCCACTGTTTGCAGGCTGTGCTTTCATAACTGTACTCCAACACAAAAAAGAAATGACCACATAATTTTTTTAACCTGTATCACATCTCTTAATTACAGTAGCTACTTGTCTAGTGTAGCTACTCCACTTTTTTTGGCTGCTTTGGGCGGGTGTTGCTGTTAGATACTTTGATTTATTCTACCCTTAGTTCCCAGCACCTTTTTCAGGCAGCCTGACAAGTGCTGCACCAAATATTGACTTAAACAGAAACTACTGCTACAGCATCACATGCTTGGCCAGCAGAGCATTTGCTTTTACTTTTACTGCAGCTGTTTCTGAGCAGAACTCTAAATAGTGGCAGAAACCTTTCCTGAGGAAACTGTGAGTGCACAACTACATGAAATCACTGATTTTTTTTTCCTATCAATCCCTTCAATACCACATCACTTTATCATAACAAGCACTGGATGGATACGTGACAAGAAGACAAATGCAATTCAGTTTGTTCCAAAATTCCAGAGATCAAAGAATGATTCTTATCTGAGATCACAGATGCTTAACAGCCCTTGTTCCAACACAGCTGAAACCCTCACAGACATTCTTTGCTGTCCCATCCTCTCCATGTGTTCTCTTTCTACATGAAGACCAACAAATTCCTCCAGTGCACTCCATGTGGATGAGCACAAAAAGCTGAAGCCCCTCACCAGGGGGATGCAGATCATTTCTTACAACAAAACCTAAGGACACTCAGTTTTACTCTTTGGATCTTTTGACATGGATGAGAGATGTGGTCTCTGGTAGCTGAGAGATGCTTTGTACTTCATCTAACAACTCTTCCTCTTCAGCACCCTCCTGGTCCTGCAGGACCTCCTCTAAAACCTTTTACAAGGCCAGCACCCCCTCTCTGCACCAGCTGCTAAAGGGGACAAGAGCTCTCAGAATCCCTGGCAATCAAACTATTACAATACAAACTTTCACAACAGGCATTTTTAAGCTAAATGTTTCTAATATTTTGCAACACTCCCCCAGAGGACACTCTAAGCCTTTTCTAATCAGTGCCTGCAGGGAGGGTGCCAAGACAACTGAGCCAGGCTCTTCTCAGTGATGTCAAACAATAAAACAAGAGGCAATGTGCAGAAACCAGGACACAGGAAGCTCCACCTGAGTATGAAGAATAACTTCTTCACTGTGCAGGTGACAGAACACTGTAACAGGCTGGCCAAGGAGCTTGTGGAGTCTCCCTCACTAGAGACATTCCAGGACCATCTGGATGCACTCCTGTGCCATGTGCTCTGGGATGACCTTGCTTGAGCAGGGAGGCTGCACCAGATGACCCACTGTGGTCCCTTCCAAGCTGACCCCTTCTGTGATCGTGAACAGAAGTTATTTGTGACCTTCTGAAGCACCCATCACTGTCAGGCTAGTGCTTTGTTAACTGCTCATTCCCATTGTTTTTCAGAACTTTCAAAACTCTTTAATTTGCTCTGACAGTCATTCCAAGATCTGTGTTTTTACAGCCACACCTGTGGACAATGAAGCAAACCAGCTCTCCCTCCCCTAGTGTTACATTCTGGTGCAATTTTGCACTCTGTGCACCAACAGACCCAGTTTCCCCCTGGGAAGCTGCCAACACAGTCTTTGTACCTGTACTGGAATCAAGCTGTACGTGGGACACGCTTCCCACGTGGATGCACTCCCCAGCTGAGCACAGGCACCCTTCCCTCCCCTGCCAGGAGGCTCCCCCACCCAGCAGCTCCGACCCGAGCCTGCCGGGCCGGGCTCACCTGGGCCCTCTGCGTGATGAGCTGCGAGGCGTTGAACTTGGCCACGACGCTCTTGAGCACCTCGTTGACGATGGAGGGCAGCACCCGCTCCTCGTAGTCCAGCCCCAGGCGCTGGTACATGCTGGGCAGCTCGGCCGCGTTGGGCCGCGTCAGCACCCGCAGGGAAATGTTCACCATCTGCAGGTCTGCGGGGCACAGGCGGGTCAGCGCCGCGGGGCAGAGCGAGAGCTCCTGCAGCCCCCCAGCCGGGATGGGACAAGGAGCAGGCGGCACCCACGGGGAGAGGGGCGTGGTGAGGGTGGTGAGGCACTGGCACGGGTTGTGCAGGGAAGCTGTGGATGGCCCAGCACTGGAGGTGCTCATGACCAGGTCGGATAGGGCTTTGAGTAACCTGGTCTGGTGCAAGGTGTCACTATCCGCGGCAGGAGATTGTGACCAAACGATTTTTAAGGTCTATTCTAAGCCCTTAACAATCTGTAATTGTCTGAGGAGCGCCAGCACTATGGCGGAATTCCTGTCCCGTGCCTCCCCCCTCGTGGCCCCTCGGTCTCACCTTTGGAACCGGTAGGGGAGGAGATTTTCCGCGGCCGCGCTCGGATGTCGTAGATGATGGGATACTGGAACCAGGGGATCCTGCGGGAGCGGAGGCGCGTTAGGGGCGAGGGCCCCGCCGGGCCCGGGAGGGGGCCGGGGGGGCCGGGCCCTACCTGAAGTGCAGCCCCTCGGCCAGGATGGTGTCCTGCTGCACGCCGCCGATGCGGTTGAAGAAGATGGCGCGCTGGCCGCCCTCCACTGCGGGGAGAGAGCGGAGGCTTGGTCAGCACAGGCGGCGGGCGCGAAGGATCCGAGGGGTTGGGGGGGACTCCACTCACCAATGAAGACGGACTCTCGCACGCCGTAGGCCAGGGCACCGGCGCCCAGCAGCAGCTTAAGCGCGGTTCCGACGCCGCGGGGCCCGGTCGGCAGCCGCCCCGCCAGGTCCTTCAGGTTCTGCGCCATGGCCGCCCCGCCGCCGCCCCCGCCGGGAAGGACACCGGAAGGAGCGACCGCCGTGCCGCTCCGGCGGGAAACCGCGGCGCCGGGAGCGCCCCCGCTGCCCCTTCCCGCCCCCAGCACTCGCCTTCCGGCGCGGCGGCCGAGGCGCTCCGGAAGCGGGTCCGGCCGGAGCCAGATAGAGGGCGCGCCCCGGCGCCATCTTGGGTGGCCGCGGCGGGAAGGGCGGGGCCGGGGCGGGGCCGGCGGGGCCGCGTGACAAAATGGCGGCGCCCAGGCGGGCACGTGGGGACGCGCGGGAGGAGGATGAAGATGATGAAGGGCGCTCGATGGGCGGCAAGCGGCCCCGCGGGCAGCGCCGGCTCCTGGTCGTGCTGGAGGGCGCGAGTCTGGAGACCGTGAAGGTGCGGGCGGCGGGAGATCGGGGCGGGTCCGGCCGGGCCGCGCTGGGGATGCTCTCGCTCCTTGCTGACCTGTCCGCGCTTTGCCCGTAGGTGGGGAAGACGTTCGAGCTGCTCAACTGCGACAAGCACAAGGCGCTGCTGCTGCGGAACGGCCGGGACCCCGGGGAGGTGCGGCCCGACATCACCCACCAGGTACCGCGGGGTGCGGCGCGCCTGTGGCGGCCCGGGCTGCTCGGGGTACCCGGCACGGCGGATCGGGGCCGTCGTCCCGCGGGTCCGCTTGTGCCCCTGGAGCCCGTTGGCGAGTTTGGCCTCCCCGCTACGTTGGTGGGTTTTGGGTTCAGTCGCTGTTGGTGTCTGGGCTTGATTTCTTAGCGTTACAGCGTTACATCCCATAGTGGGATGAGCTTTCAGCTTCAGCATCGGTCCCTTCTGCATTTGTGGGGGCTAACTGTCGATTTCCCTAGCATTCTCTCTCTTGTGCCTTTCTATTTCCACTACCGTGTGTTTTTTGCTTTCAGAGTCTCCTGATGCTGATGGACAGCCCCCTGAATCGGGCTGGGCTCCTGCAGGTTTATATCCACACCAAGAAGAATGTTCTCATTGAAGTCAATCCCCAGACCAGAATCCCAAGAACTTTTGATCGATTCTGTGGACTTATGGGTAAGCAATTCAAACCCTACACCAGCTATGGAATAGAAGCTGGTCAGGACTGGGGGAACTTTGGGAAAAGTCAAAAACTGGCACTGAATTTAAAATGTGAAGGTGAGAAAAGAGCATGGAAGTGAAAGCATCTTCCAGCTGTGTGCTCCCTAGCACAGTGGGGACTGCCTGCAGAAGGCTGTGCTGTCAGCAAAATAAGGATTTTCAGACTGTGATGGGAACTCTAAAGGGAGACTTTTTGTGTAGCTCAGCTCAGGCACAGCATGGGATTCATCCAGCAAATCACCACGCAGCTTAAGTGATTTTTTTCTTGTTTTCCCTTTGCCAGTTCAGTTGCTGCATAAGCTCAGTGTTAGAGCCGCTGATGGGCCTCAGAAACTGCTGAAGGTAAATACTCTGTAACTGTTCACAGCTGATGTTGCAACATTCTAACGGCAATGCAGGAGGGATTTTTTAGAGGGGAGGTGGTTTTTTTTTGGTTGTGGATGTGGTTGCTATTCTCTCCTGTCCTATCCTTGCTGGGGGTGCTGGCTTCAGGGGGGCTCTCCCACGTGCTACCTGGCTAGGAGCTGCTGCTGCAGGAAGGAAACCCCAAACACACCTGTCCTTGTAGCTGAGGGATCTGTTTCCTCACCCGAGCCTGACTGCCACGCCTGGACATTGACACGTGTTGGGTACAGCTTTCAAAAAGGCAGAGAGAGGTGGAAATGAAGATATAATTAACTTGAACATCTTCTGCAGTCACAGAGGGCAAGACTGGATTAACCACAGGGACAAAGGATTTATCATGATATCGGATTCCTTGGATGAAAAACTACCCTTGTTGCTGGAAATGCCAGAAAAGCAGCAGCCTGAGGAAGCTGATGGTGATGTCACCTTGGCAGAGAAGGCTTGGCCCCAGCCAGTGCATCAGCAGGCAGGTCAGCAAGACTCCCAGAAGCAAAGAAGAACTAATCATGACTTAAATGTATTTTGTAACTTTCTTGTGGAAAATTCAGACTCCCCAAAGGAGAGTGGTTTTAAATCCCAGCAGCAGCCTGCTTGCCAGCCAAGATGAAACAGAGCTGCCTAAAGGGGACTCTAGGTCCTCCATGCCATCCCTCTGTGCCTGTTTCAAGAGCATCTTCCAGGTACACACTGAGACTGGCACACATCTGGACACATCTGCTGGGGTTCATTCTGTCCCTGTGCCTGGGGATCCTGACCCTGCTGCCCAATGTGTCCTTCATGGCTTCTTTGCAGGAGAAGGTGGTGTTTGGGATGCTCTTCTGGGAGCAGTGCTGTGCCTGGCTATTCAGCTTCTCCTGGCTATTCTGTATTGCCTACTGTCACTTGGAGAAGGTCTTGTGGACTTTTTTGATTTTTGAATTACTGAGGAATTGCACTGCTGCTCATGGGGAGCTCTGCTACTCATTCTACTGCTCCCCACAGCCAAGACTCATCTACCTCTACATCACCTGTATACTGGGCACATCTCAACCATCTGGGATTGGTTTTGCTCAAGGACCTGGGTGTACTTGGTGGGTAATCTGGGGGACAGGGAAACAGGGTGTGTACCCCAAGGGGATCTGATTTTTGGGCAAGGGCAGTCTGTGATGTCGAACTGCGTACACAGTGTTGGTTGTGGAATAACAGCACCACCAAGGACAATGAGGGTGGACTGCTCCAGATGCACCAGTCATGAGCTGCAGCCTGCAACCAGCTGATGAATTTTCTGTTTGTCTGTTGCTTTTAGCAAACAATGCATCTAGCTATGTGTCAGGATCTGTTGCCTCTACACCCCTATTAATTTTCTGCTTTCTGTAGGTGATTAAAAACCCAGTGACTGACCATCTGCCCGTGGGCTGTATGAAGATTGGCACCTCTTTTGCAGCATCACAGGTGTCAGATCTGCGTGAGCTGGTTCCTGCAGCAGAGCCAGTTGTCATCGTGGTGGGAGCTTTTGCCCACGGCTCGGTAAGTGTGTATATCCCTTACCTGGGGCTGTGAAAAGGTTTCAGTCTTGTTCTGAGTATGGAGGTTTTATCTGCTCTTTTTTGGCTTGGTTTCACCTCCACCCAGCCCCCCATTTTCCCCTGTATGCTTATCAGAAAAAAGGCCCACAACTGCAACACTTGCGACTGTTGTCCTTCCCAAGTGAACTGGCAGTTTCCCTGCTGAGGAAAAACTGTGCCTCTGTAGTTGTTAGTGTTGGAAGGGATCTCTGGAGATCAACCCCCTGCCAAGGCAGGGTCACCTGGAGCAGGTGACAGAGGAACATGTCCAGGTGTATTTTGAATCCCTCCAGAGAGGGAGACTCCACAACCTCCCTGGGCAGCCTGTTCAGTGCTCTGCCACCCTCAGTGTAAAGAAGTTCTTCCTCCTGTCTTGGTGAAACTTCTTGTGTTTTAGTTTGTGGCCACTGCTCCTTGCCCTGTCACTGAGCACCAGAGGAAGGAGTCTGGCACAATCCTCTAGGCACCCATCATTGAGATATTTATGTGCTTTAACGAGATCCCTCTCAGTCTTCCCTTCCCTAGACAAAACAGGCCCTCCAGTCTCTCCTCATAAAAGATGGTTCCATGTCTCAATAATCTGTCCAGCCTCTGCTGAGCCCTCTCCAGTGGTTCCTTGTCTTTCTTGTACTAATGGAGATGGGGCTCAGTGAAAGCTTTTTGCAACTTGGTAATTTTTTTTTTGTTCTGTTTCCCCCCCTCTTCTCCCAGGTCAATGTTGACTATACAGAAAAGATGGTCTCCATCAGCAACTATCCCCTTTCTGCTGCCCTGACGTGTGCTAAAATTACTACTGCCTTTGAGGAAGTGTGGGGAATAGTATGAGCTTCTGCTGCTACTGCTGTCATGATGGACTTGTATACAGTGACTTCACATTCTGGAAGGGCTCTTTGACTTGGGTGTGGACTTGGTTTGGGCTTTGGGCTCCTGGAAAACACTTCAACTTCGTCCTTGTAGCTTCTGAAGCAATGAGACTTTAAATGGACTGCCCCACTGACCCTTTTTCCTCCTATTAAAGGTACCTTTTTTGAGTAAAAAGCACTCGTGAATTTTACTTTCTCATTTTTCATATGTGGGCAGGCTGGATCCCCTTACAGCAGGGACTTGGCCCGAATTTGTCACATAGAAGTGGAATTCTTAGCTGTGCCCTGCTCACCCTGGTGTCACTCGGTCCTGTAGAATCGCCTTGCTCGGCGGCATGTGACAGTTCACACTCCCACACTGAGGCACCCAAGAGGAAAGGAGCTGAAGCTGATGTTAAAAAGACCAGGAGCAATTTTTATCTTAGATGACAAACGTAGAAAAGTCAGAAGGTGGCTCCAATCCAATGCAGCACCTGCCGTGAGTGTGGTACAATCATCTGGTGTCAGCGGAGAGACGAGCGCCGGCCGCGGGCGGCAAAGATAAGGCAACGGACAGAAGGTGGAGGGGTTCAAGGAGGCTTGCTCATCCCCTCCTTTCGGGTCTCTGACCCTGTGCTTTCTCCTTCCCCCTCCTTGCGTTGAAAAATAGTCATACTTCAACACAGCAAACTTGGCAGGTGATGCTTTGCTTCCGGAGTGTCAAATCAACTCCTACGAATGCACAGGTGGTACAATCTGAAAAACAGAGGTGCCCTATATTTGCTTCGGTTGATTCCATGTTTGCCTTTCACCTTGGGCTGCAGCATTGCTGCCCCACTTTACCTCTTGGTCTCTACCTCATACAGCCTCACCTTTTGGCTGTTATTCTGCTCTTTTTAGCTTTTCTTTCCGTGGCACGATTAATCTGCGAATGTAAGGCAACACCAGCAGTAAGGTGAAGAACAACACATGGCCAAAGAAATAAATAGACCTGTACACCTGTAAAGAGAAAGGCAGGGTTGGGGATCAGCAACCATCTTTGAGCCAAGAACACAGGGGAGGGGATGGAGGGAACAGGGTTGACCATGTGGGGTCGTCTGTTTGTGGCTTTTAAATACCTTCATCCATTTGTCCCAGGTGAAAAGGCAGAATGGCACCAGGGAGTAACCCATGAACATCCAGTGGTTAGTCTGCTGCAGCACGTAGAAGATGGGCCGCAAGACAGTGATGGAGGCCAAAGTGCTTAGGGCAGGACTATCCCGAACAAGGTTCATGGCCTAATTTAGAGAGAGAAACCAGAATTCTCAACAGTTGGATGTCCTGTGGCTGTATATGCAGGCTCTGGGGCTAAAGTTCTCTATCCAGCTGTGTAAAATGTGTTTTAGTGGGCAGCTAGTCTAAAAAAGCAGCTAAATGCCCTGTCCTGGCCAAAGTTTTAATTAAGAAAATACATTTTAATAAGGAATATTGTTCCTGCAGTACTAGGAGATTTAACAGAGGCATTCAGCTCATGTGTTTGTCCTCCAGTCTTTCCAGCTGCCAAGCACTTCAGCCGCCCTCTGCTCATATGCCAAGCTTTCCAGTTCTCTCCCTGTCAGCTTCTGCAATATATTTATGGTTTGCCCACGCAGAAGGCAGCAACCTACTAAACTCTTGAGAACAAAACCCTGCCATGCTTGAAAACCAATTCCAAAGTGAGCAGCTATTTTTCATATTTAACGCAAGTAAAGCCTTCAGTGTGGCACTTTCCAGACCCAGGGGCAGAGGCTAACACAGCTTCCCCCCCTTTCTGGTAAGTCAGACAAAGCTCACCTGTCTTTCCACGATGACTATCAGCAGCTCCATCTGAAAGCACACCAGGTAGCCAGAGTGCAGCCCATGCCAGATGGCCAGGAAGAACAGGGCCAGTGCCTGTGACAGCAGTTTGTTGCCCAGGAACTTCAGGCGCTTGAAGATGTAGCTAGAGCAGAAAAGAAACAAAGTGCTTGCAGGTTATCCTCTGCCCTCCCCTGCTGTGTCAGGGATGAAGGGCCCAGGGGACCCAATGCCTTTGCACACCCCGTGGTGGCAGGAACAGCATGACCAGGGCAAAACCTACATCCAAACAATCTTAAAGAAATTCCAGCTATAAGGGGGAGAATTTGGCTGTGGGTCCCAGCAAGTGCTGAACCAAAACCCATCTGAGTTTGGAGTGGGGAGCACCAAGAGCCATGATGCAGGAAGCAGCTGTCAGAGCAGCTCTCTGGCTGGCTGAGCAGGCAGGCAGCCCCAAGGGCTTGCTGTAGTCCCATTCTAGTCTCTGCTGCCATCAGCTGCTTGCCTTTATTAATGAACTGCCTTTCCAGGTGAATTATGAGATCTCTCTAACCCAGTACCCCAATAACCTGTTTCTAAGGGCACAGCAGCAAAACATGGGAAAAGGTGCACAAAGTGAAAACTGGCAGATTCTTCCTCTAGTGCTCCCATTTAGCCTAAGGTCTTGGTTCTGCTGGCAGAACAGAATCGACACATTATAGAAGGAGAATTGTGTCCTGCTCACCGGGCCACCCAAGCATTGGTGTTGATGTTGAAAGAAGCAATGGTCCCTGTGAACAAAGGTGTTGTCTCATACAGCCAGACCTTCATGTTGGCACAGGCATTCCACAAAGGCTTTCCATTCTGGTCTTTGCCATTGTACCCCAGACCAACAAGGATGCAGACACCTTCCTATGAGAAAATGCACAAGAAAGATAAGATGAAAATATTGCCCTATTTTTGCTGGAGAAGCAGAGCTGAGGAAATGCTGACTCTCACTGTGTTGAAAGCATCACTACAGATGGAACAAATGGATTAAAAACTGCCTTTTAGTTAGCTAGCTTTTGCTAACTTAAAGCAAGCAGAACTGACCCGCACTGATCTCCAGATATTTGGATTTCTTCCATTTAGTGCTAAGTCCAAGAGGCTTGGACCTTTATTCATTTGTCTTTTGCTTCTGGAACGACATCTAGACTCACCGTAACAAGCCAGCAAGTTACGTATTTGTAGAGTATAATTTTGCCCCAGATCAATATGTAACCACAACGGAACCAGAAAGGCTTCTCCTGCAGAGAGAAGAGTGAAACAGAGTAAAAATAAAACCTGGAGTTGAGTGGCCATTATGACACATGGTATTTCATCACCATCTTTTGTTTTAATCTGTGTTAAGACATACAGGCTGGGCTGCCAGGCTTATGCAAACTTACACATCATTCTCTTTGGTAATATTTGGCTGTATTGAAATAGGTAGAGTTTGGGAAGACTCTGGGATTAGCATAATCAAAATGCTTGCTGATAATCTGCCAGTAGGAATTACTTGTTAGGAGCTTTCCAAGAACGTCAAAGATTACGGTAAGCCTTACAAGTTACTATAGTGAAATTCTTTGCACATAATGGTTAAATGGAAAGTCATTAAAAGTCATAAAATACGTATGTTAGGTATGAAAACAGTAGCATTTAAGATCAATTATCTCTTTGTAAAAGTTTTCATTTGTTTTAGTTCTGTTTAACAGATTCCTGTTCTGCATCAGGTGGAATCATCAGGACAGGCAGTAAAGCCAAATTAGCTGTAGAAAATCTTATCACTAGTTGCTGACTTATTTTTAAATTGAGGCAAAAATAAAAAAAAAAGAAATAAAAAAATAATTCTACTCTTGTAGATGTAGTGCCCACCAGAGAAGTGGAATTCTTCCACACTCCACAAAGCCAAGTGAATACATACCATATAGTCATCTGAGGTGAGGTACTCATCAGAGATGTATGGGCTCGACAAGGTGTAGGTTACTAGAAACAAGAGACCCAGGCTCAGGCGCTTGAGAGCAGGCACAAAACTGAGAAAGAAAAATACCAAGGTCAAAGAAATGCCTTGGAAAGAGACCATCAAACTCATAGTTTTAAAAACAGAGGTGAAGAGTTGGAGGTGGGGGAGACAGCGACAGGGAGTCACCACATTCCACTGCAGCAGCTGCCTCCATTTGGAAGCTGGGATGCAAACATCGCCGAGTCTGTACTAAAGATGTCAAATGGTTGTTGATGTTCATGCCCTGCAACAATGCTGGGACATTAAGCAGAGTTATGAGTGACTTTTGAAAGACTGCCTTGTCTCATAAATCACTCCTGGCCCCAGTAGTTCTGTGTCCAGGTAAGAAGGCAGTCTGCTGCAGGGAATGTGGAGGAGTCGGCATTCTAGGATTGTAGGAAGGGGAGAAGCCAAGCAGCTTTGTATTACCTATTGGGTCTCTGGCCTGGAACGTCAGTCATCTCACCCCTTGCCAGTTTCTGATAGTCTGTCATGGAGAACTGAGGCCCAACCATGAAGGCACCATAGAAATAGGAGAATCCTGAGACCTCCAGCAAGGTAGGAACCCCCCTAACAGCAAATCGCCGCTGCTCAGGGGTCAGGAACTCCTGCACCAAAGGGAGTGGCATTAACATCATCCCAGGGGTTTCATCCTAGCTCTCCATGTTATGTCCTCACCCTGCCTCCTTACTGTTTCTGTTCTTGCTCCCCATGGACATGGAACTTTACACTTTGTACTTCATGTCCGTTCCTCTTCCCAGCCCTCTCTATGCCCACCCCCTCCAAACAGCAACAAGATCCAATGGTTGAGACCGGTTGCACAGGTCTCTATTCCCAAATAAGCTCCCAACGTGGAAGGGATCCACTGACATGCATCCCTGGCAGCAGAGTAGGCATAGTAGGAGCACTGCAGTACCTGACCTATTCCAGTCCCTGACTGCAATTTCATGTACACTCCCAAGACCTTATCGTGCTACAATCCCTACTTCTTGATGCCAAAATTGTTTTTAAATACTTGAAGCTTCAGCTCAGGAAGTTTCATATTGACCTCATTTTCCTGCAGTCAGCAGTGATTCCATGGATGCTACAGACTTGGTCAGGCCTCAGACAGGAGATGGGGAATGCAGGTACTTGGAGCAGGATTGAGGGACTGTAGCATGTGTAGTGCCCTCTCCCATACACTGTGCAACTTCTCTGTTTGTCTGAGCTAAAAACAGGGTCCTAACAAATGGTAAAGGGCAACCATTGACAAGGACATGGTAAGACTAATCAAAGGAAAGGAAGATGGGAACTGAGATCCAGTACTGATTGTCTGCAAGTTAAAGGTATGCTACCCACAAGACACAGAGCATCAGGGATTGGGAATCTAAAGCAACAGATTTGGGGGAAGGAGATGGTGGGGGATTTGGAAGGGTGCAGAGTAATATTCTGACATAACTGGAACAACTTCCGTCCATCTCTAATCACTACTGCCTCTGTTCCAAATTATTTTGTTCCAATCTAGAATTCAGTGCCCTCAAACACTCCCAGAGGCTCCCCTCTCAGCTGTGGCTTTTACCTAACAATGCAGCTTGCTAACTCACATCCTTTGAACTTGATTTCCTGATCTCTAGCTCACTGGGACAGCATGGAATGACGGAGAAATGGTGTCTAACTCACCGGATCTTTTCCTCCATCATAGTAATCAATGGCCAGACCTAGACATGAGAAACAGTGAAAACTTGAAGCCCTGGGATGGGCACAGCTTGCAAAGTGCAAGAAAGAGAAGAGAGGTGTCACTCACCAATCAACTTAAGTGTCAAGACACAATGTGGCATTGTCCACTTGATGTCATAATGCTCTGTGGCTGTGAAGTAATATCCAGCCATAAGGTATGTCTGAAAGAAACCATTGTTTGGGTTATTCAAACTAATTCCTCCAGCTGGTTTTGATCTGCCTCCACTTTTCCACCCACAGTTGCTACTGAAGTGCTAAACTGAACAGAGGCCTCCCTTCTACAAACCCAGGGAATAAAAAAAGAGGGTTTACCATCTGAAAGAGAAAGGTGGTGATGACGGCAGTGACTGTGCGACCCATTAGCCTCAGGATCAGGAACTGGATTAGGACACATATCAGGGAGTGAAAAAACTGCGTCCCTGTGGGCAGGAAAAACAAAGAGAGAGATGAGAAATAGAAATTACACATATAGATCCTCCCATATTGCAGCATGCCCTGGGACATGCAGCTCTCTCTTCCCAAACTCATCTTACCAAAATTGAAGTAAGCAATTGAGAGTCCTGTGAACACGTTGTAGAGGTGAACGAGGTAGGTCTCCTTCTGGAAGAGGAAATAGCGCTGGAACAAGGCAAAAGGATATCCTGAGAGAAAAAAAAAAAAAAAGGAAGAGTTGTAAATAAGTTTAGACAAGTATTTGTCATGAACCAAACTATAGCTTTTCTGAACAGGTACTTTACATCACACATTATCAACACAGGGCATGGTGTTAATTCCTGATACTGCATTTGCATCTTGGGACTCCCAGATGAATTACTCTGTATAGAAGAAAATACTTTAACAGGAACATAATTATAGCAAAACTGACATTGAAGTGCAAAAAAATTACAGGATTACATTTTCTGGCCTCATTCAATGTATGAGATGGATAATGCTGAAATACATGAATCACACTGTAGCCTGTGATTCATTTCCAAATTATGCGACAAACACAATGAACATGGCAAGAAGCTAGATTAAAAAAAAAAAAGGAGGGGGAAGGGAAAAACTTTATGTTTAATACCATTACAACGTCCAAAAAACCTCAGTCCTACTCCCACCTCACTGAGTTCTTTCAGCTTTAATTTCAGATCTCCTCAGGTGACCTGCAGTAAGATACTCTTGCTTTTCTAACTCTGCAACTTTGGATTTGCATCTGATTTGTGAACTACTGGGTACACAAAGCTGTGCTAAAATCCACTGGTACTGCGTATGTGGTATTTTTGGAAAAAAAAATCAGTCAGAAGCATTTCATATGGTGCAGCTAAGAAAAGTGGAAGGGTTTTTTCCTTGCATTTTCTGCGAGGTAACTCCTAGTCTAAGTTAGGAATGCCTCCAGATTATTCATCTGTGGCACGAGTGAGAAGTAAATATTTGTGAAGCACTCTGGTAGTACAGTGAGAAGCGTCACACAGAACACCACAATTCAATTAAATTCTGTTGTCTAGGTGAGTTTCATGAAGCATGCAATAAACACTGCCACATAGCAGACCGTAAATATAATAAGTCTTAATGCACAGTGGCACAGGAAATGTTGCAATTAGCTTTTCTAAAGGCATGTGCACAAGGCGCTGAACTGGGATACAAGAAGCTGGGATACTTTAATTCTGGCATCTTGTAACTTTATTGCTGTACTTTGCAAGCCTGTGTGTTCTCTTATCCTGCTCAGAAAAAGGGGAGATTCATCACATACCACAATACTGGCATCCACACTAGTTATCATCCTGGCTGGGATCAGGAGCAGTGGATGGAGCTCTGCTACCTGCACTAATGGAGCAGCAGTAGCAGGAGGTGGTCATGTTTTATAGGGAGCAGTAATAAAAGGTGATGAAATGCACATTCTGCCGAGAAGTGTATGATGGATGGAAGGCTTCCAATAAGCAAGGCCAAGTCTAGTCACTACTGTGAGAGGAAATGAGAAACTCTGTCATGTTATTTAAATACATGTCTGGCAGCCTGGCAGTGCTCACAGGCTGGAGCCATTTTAAGGCCCTCTCCAACCCTACAAATCCCTTGGGAGGGAGCCCTGGAATTGGGGACTTCGGGGCTCTTTTCTAGATCCTGTTTGGCTCGTGTTCTGCTGCATCCAGATGTGTACCTGCCGTCTCCTGAAATCGAGCTGCTGCTCCCCATTTCCTCAGCCTCCTGCCACCCCTCTTTTGGTTTTCCCTGCCTCCTTGTTGCTGTTCCTTCCTCCTTTTGTGTCCCACGCCGGTTTCCATGCCACAGGCTGCTTTCTGGCCAGCCCCACATACCACGGCTCTCTGCTCCCAGAGCCTGGCAACCTCCCTCCTGCACATCCAGCCTGCCCTCCCTTCCAAAACAGCAGCTCCAAACTCCCCTACAAAATGCCTTACCCAGGCCATCCCTCTCCCTTCCCGCTCTTCCATGCTTTCTACACAGCCCACTTCTGTCCTGTTCCACT
Source organism: Camarhynchus parvulus (assembly GCF_901933205.1). Taxonomy (NCBI): domain Eukaryota; kingdom Metazoa; phylum Chordata; class Aves; order Passeriformes; family Thraupidae; genus Camarhynchus; species Camarhynchus parvulus. The sequence goes on along the minus strand of NC_044571.1, from coordinate 88,223,133 downwards.
CCCACTGCTGGCCTGAACACCAGCTGAGGGGGAAAGAGGGAATTGGCAAAGAGAGTTCATCACACGGGCTCTCTGGGGATACAGGAGTAACTCAAAGAATTAGAGCAATTCAAATGATTTAAAAAAAAAAAAGTAGTATTTTCTACTGGCCTTTTACTCAGAAACATACAAATGGGGATTCTTTGTTCATGAGCCAATCTTCCTGCTGAAGTTTAAAAAACATAGGAAGAACTGGCTTTGACAAATGGAAAGTGGTAAAAAATATGAAGTTTTATTAGATCAAAAGTTTAAAAGCTGAGGTTTACTGTGGAAAAATGTTTCCCCCTTCTGAGCAAAGGGCAAAAAAATCATAAATACAGGCAAAGCACAACTGATTGCTGCTCATCAATATGCATGGCTTTAAACCTTCCCTTTAAGGAGTCTCCCACTCTCTTAAAAACCACTAATATTTTGCAAACCAGTCAATTTCTACCAATTTTTTTCCCTCTAGCCATTTCTATGGACATAGTTAAAGTATGACTGAATACTGTAACGCAACTAGTGTTCCTACTCTTTCTGAGACCTGTCTCACTTGTCAGCTGTGCTCCTTTTTAGCTCTACGCAGGAGATCATGTCATGGTTTGGGTAATGCTGCTCTGAAGGAAAAAGAATGATGAACCCTTGCAAATAGAGAGTTACTAATAATACACACTGCATCCATGGTTTTAGAAACTATAAACTTTAACCCTGGTCTTGCACTATGTGGCTGCTGTTCCAGTCCAAAAGTCACAACATCAGCCTAAATTCTTCTGATATCTAGAGTAGCTTGTTAGTACTCTGGACTGCAGTTTACCTACAGTTTTGTTGCATGGGATAATTTTCTCAGTTTTACAACTGGGCCAGATGCATGCTGCTGATACAAACTTTAACCCCCAAACAGCAGTGGATAGCAATGGTCATTCTGATGTGGCCTGTGCCCTTCTGAACACTGATAAACTATCTACTAAACAACAAACAATTTCTGCTGATAACAACACCAGTACTCCAGCCCTACTACCACGTCCTTGAAGCAGCCTGAATTAGCAGAGCAGCTTTTGGAGCTATGGTTGCCTTCTGGCAAGCTGGATGGCACCTTTGGATACACCAGCAGCAGGAAACGCTGCGCTGCTTTGCTTCTGCCATTAAGAGGCAACAGGACAAGAGTCCCTGCTCCTTGCTGCCAAGAGGCTCTGCCCAGCAGCTCCCACTCTGCCAAACTCCCCTTTCACAGCTCCCTAAGCAGAGTGGATCAAGCAGAAAGACTCCTGGAGAAAACAGCAGGGAACCTCTGATCCAAACTCATTCTTCCCTATGCACCACGGAGCTGAAAAACAGCCTGCACATAGAGCTGGGTTTTCCCTCTAGGCACACCTCCTGTAGAATAGAATTAGCAATTGAGATTATTTTTATTTTTTTACTTGACAGGAACAAGAGGATGATCTCTGGTTAAGAGAACCATGGAGGAGGAAGGAAAGGACAAGCTCAGCTTCTTGGCCACGGCCATTTGGGAGAGTAATGGGCCACTGCACAAAGCCCAGCTTGTCCACAGATACAAGAATCTAACTGAGCAAAAGAAGTTAAATCATCAAGAAGGTGGATTAGGCAGAAAAAAAGTTCTACTAATCCCAAGCAAAAATAGTGCTGTCAGGTTTGCCATCTTCTGGACCGGGTGATTAAGATGCCTCTCTTTTTCCAGAGATAATGCTGCAAATAAGAACAGCACAAAGATTCATTTCATCTCTGCTCCCTTTATTTCCCCTTTGATATGCACTAGCTCTATCTCATCTTCAAGCCAGTACCTCTATTTTTCCTCTTCCCCTTTTTTGCTGAACATTTAACTCCACCCTTGTTAACATCCAACAGGCAATTGTCTCCATTTTTAATAAGAATGCTAAAACTAAAAGGAATGGGAAAATAGGGGGGAAAAGTGTTAAAATATCAGCCTTACCTAAGATTTTAACTCCAAAGTTATTCCCTTCTGTTTCTAACACTGCAGAAGTGCCACACCTTGTTTAACACTGGGTGCATAAACATGAGTATTTTAATTCAGCTCAGGAGCTTACCTTGAAAGTCCACTTATGGTGCTTCAGTTTGCATAACAAAACTGTCTCAAAGCATGTGAACAGGGCTCTTTTCACATGAAACTGAGCTGAAAACACACTGTGACAGGCCTGGTTTTATGGCAGGACATTGCTGCCTCTTAAAACTTTTCCCATCCCTTACCCATCAGAATCAGTTGCTCACAGGCCCTTGCAGAAAAGGTTCCTGCTTGGCTGAGCAGCTGGGAACTTGATTTGGGATAAGCTTTGGGTGACCACAAGAATTTCACTGACCCTAAAAATCTTCAACATGCAGGGAGCATGAAGCAGAGCATGTAGAAAAATTGATGAGAGGTAGAAGAGGAGGAGATAAGACAACTTACAAGGGAAGCAGTAGGCTTCTGGCACCCATTGGGTAAGAATGTGTTACTTTCTGCAGGTCCCTGCTATGTCCACGGAATGAAAGAACACTTTCCCAGTGCTTTTCCTGGCAGGTCTGGGCAAACCAGCAGGGTCATTTCTGGCTCAGGGCTGTAAACAGCATGTTGGCTCCCCTCCATATTATGCAGGTAGCTCACAAGGCACTGTGTAATATTATGGTCAGATAAATAGCTTTAATTCTTTGGGATCGTACTGCCGTGCAAGAAACATGAGCAACATGAAGTATTAAATACACAGTGCCATAAGGCCTCCTGCACCCTGGCTTATGCTTTGAGCAGTGACAGCAGGAAAGAAATGTGTCCCCTCTCATGTGAGGACAGGAGCAGCAGCACAGAAACCCTGTTATCTCCTTCACACCGCTGGAGCAGCTCCAGTGGGAACACTGGGACCTACTGAAGAGTGCAAGCTAGAGTTCATCTCTCAAAGACATTCTCACACAACTGGCAGACATTAGCGAACTGATATATCACTATTTTTATTGTGGCAGGGTCCAGAACAGTGCTTCAGGTATTCCTGCTGTTGGCACTGCTGCCAAATTGCAGATTACTTTCTTCAAAGGTTGTCTATGCAAATTTTTACGTGGGGGAAGTCTGCAGTAAGTTCTTCATCTTGTACAATCCAGGTAAGGGACTCTATTCTAGCTGTAGTCTCTACTTCAAAATTGCAGCATGCATAAACCTGTCTCTGATTTAAATATAAAACTGTGACTAAAATCCCCATAATTTGCTCAGCAATGTGCTGTTACTTGTCCACTGAAACAACGTGGTGCTCTTTAGGACTACTCTAGTCTTAGTTCTTGAATTTTCTTTCTCCTTCTCTTGTTCTCTCCTGTATTTATTTTTTTTTTCCAGTCATGTCAGAATGCCAACAGTTTTAAATGACCTCTTTCGGTTATATCAGATCATTACTAAGCAAACACTTATCCTGAATCAAGAGAGTAAATTCAGACTATTTTTTCAACAATAACTCAGCTTTCTTCAGAAATCAATGTAAGAAGTTGAAAAGTCCTTTGTGATTCTTCCTCTTTTTCAGAAGACTATTTTTACCCGTTTGTGGTGATCCTCTGAAAGCGAAACCCTAGAAACTGTTGTCAGAGTAAAACTGCACAGTGTCGATGGGAAACTGCATCACAGAGGAAGAAATAAGCAACGACTTTTTAGTCCATCTTTGGAACTATGCTTCACCCTCATGGCCTTGTCCTGAAATAATTCAGCAGCATTAACTGCAGCCAACAAAAATAGTTTTCTTCCTGAATCTGTGTAAACACCTGAAATGGAGGAAGTGAAGGAAAAGCCATAGTTAACGTCCTAATGCCACTTCCAGCTTCTAGAAATGCCTTTCATTTATACCCCATGCCATCTTCTGAAGTGGTCATCAGCACTAGCTGCATTACCAGTGAGATTAAAAGGATTGTAAACTAAGCTGCAATTAAATGAACATTTCTTTGTGCAGGGCTAAGGAACTCCCTCTCCTCTCATGTTGCTCTGGAGTGGTGTTTGGCCCTTCCTTTTAAAGTCATGGTACAGGTATAACGCTTTCCCACCCAGTGCTCACCCATCCATTAAGCAGGAGAGCTGGAGTCAGTCCCCTCTGCCTGAGTGGTTCAACCTACATGACCTGCAGGAGTGCCAAACTGCAGGCAAGGCTGTTTTGCATGCCCTGAAGCCTTCTGTCTGAAGTTATGCCTCCCACTGCATCTAATTAAAAAATACAGAGCTAGGGAGGAAGGACAGGGAAAAGTGCAGCTCCAGCCTCCTGGTTTGGTTTATCCATTTGAGGCACGCAAGGGAGGGACCTGAGTGGTCTTCTGGACCCTGCTCCCCAGAATTTTAACACAAATTCTAAAGATCCACTGAGCCTATGTAAAACAGATAGTGGCCTGCCTCGGGAAGGGACACTGTGCATCCCAGTGGCTCACTGTTGACACTGCACACGGAACATTTGTAACAGCACACAGGAGTCTCACGCTTCCTTAATCTGCTGACTGCAGCAGGCAGCTCTTATCATCATTGGGACAATAATTATCTGCTGTTCATTTCAAAGTACTGGTGCTGCACACCCACAAGACGCTGAGCAGGAAACACCCTCCCGAATTGTCATGTCCCCAACTTACTGCTAGCAAGAAGCAACTCGGAGAGTACGATGGTGGTGCATTCTGCAGAGCCATCTCTGCTGCTGTGGCTGCCTCCACACACACTTTCTAGGACCTTTTCTGCATCAGCACTCGTTAGACTGGTCCCTTGGTTGATCCGGGTGACTAACCTTGCAGTGAGCTATCTGCCTTTTCTGGTTTAGGTTTCTGCCAAACAAGTAAATTCAATCAGAGTGCAATTAAAGGACCAGAGAGAGATGTGGGAGAAAGGAAAGCAGGACTTTTCTCGTTCGGAGGTGGGGAGCTGCTAGACTAATTAATGCTGACTTGTGTGCATGTCCTGTGTGTTTCCTATTACTTCATTTTTTTCTTGGTAGAAGTCTGGTTTAACAAACTTCTACACTGAGTTCTAAATGATAGCCAGTGCAGTGTCCTTGACCCTTTATGGGAAGAATGTTTGGCTCAGTTTGATCTCACACATCATAAACTAAATCAGGCAGAAATAAATCTGGTGCAGACCACGGTTATGAAGTGGCACAGTTTTTCTTGCTTGCATTTCCTTTAAAAATATTATACTTCTAGTTAGCCAAAGCAACTTTATTGTGACAGATGACACAGTAGTGGCTGTATCACTTCGAATACACTTTCAGGTTCAGAGGAAAGCTTGTATTTCTTTCCTGCTAGGTGACTACACCACCAAATGCTTTCACAACCCAAAGTTTCCCTGAGCATCTGCAGAGATTTACACAGATAGCATGTATACACACACTTGAATTAATGTTTTGGGAGCTACAACCTCCCCCTCAATCGCCAGCCCACATCACAACTCCAGCCCTGCCTTAACCATTTCGCATGGAACTCAAGTATCTCGTGTTTACATAAGCGCAGGCACCCTGTGTTTTGCAACACGCTTCGCGCTGCAGGTGGAGCGCAGGACATCACCCCAGTTCTCCTGGCACGGAGCTGGAAGGTTTAGCTCAGCCTGCCCGGTAGTGCCCCGATGACACGCCTTTCCTGCACAGTGCCGCCACCGCCGCACACACGGGTGATGTCCCCGCACAGTGACGTCCCTGCACTCGGACGGGGCAGCACTGAGGGGCTGCGGAGAGTACCGAGCGGACACCGCTCCGGACACCTGCTCACGGGGCACGGGATGCACACGCATCACCGGGCACTCACGGGACAATCCCAAACAAAGTTCCCGTGCCCGGGACACGCACCCAAATCGGGGTCTTTCGCAGGCTCCTCCTTGCCCCGCGTCCGCAGGCGGCCTGCCAGGACCGCACCCCGACCTTCCGCGGGGAAACCGAGCGGGGTCCCCTCCGCCCCGGCCGGGCGGGGGGCTGGCCGGGGCAGCCGCAGCGGGGGCACTTCGCGGGCTGCCCGGGCGGGACGGGCGGTGCCGCTGCCCGCGGGATCTCGCCCGCCGGCTCGGCGCGCACACGTGGCCTGGCGCGGCGGCGCTGGAACAGGTGCGGCTCCGCGCGGGCGAAGCGATGCCCGGTCCCGGCCCACCGCGCAGCGCGGCACGGCGGCGGCGGCGGGGTCGCTCGTTCCCCCGGCGGGCGCGAAGCCCCGCCCGGGGCGCCAGCCCCGTCTCCCCCCGCCCTGCCTTACCCATGAGGATGGACAGGATGAGGCGCAGCGCCTGCTCCGAGGAGCCCAGGGCCTCGGCCAGCCGCGCCAGGCTCCAGCCGGACCCCGCCACCGCCATCTTCGCCGCCGGCCGCCCCGCCGGCCGGTCGCGCCCCGAACCCGGCAGCGGCACCAGCCACCGCGGCCCCCGCACCGCGCGCGGCCCCCTGCGCGCCCATTGGCTGCGGCGCCCGCCCGGCCCCGCCCCACCGCGCCTGCCATTGGGCAGCGGTGGCAGCGGGGCAGGGCCCTGCGCGCACTAAGGCAAAGGTTGCCCGCGAGTGGGCGGTGACGCGGGCAGGCCCCGCCGGCCAATGATTGGGGGAACGGCGGCCGGAGGCGGGGTCGGGGGCCCGGCGGGGCGGGGCCGGGAGGGCGGGGCGGAGCGCGGCTCCCGATTGGCTGCGGAGGGACAGGAGAGCGGCGGGGCGGGCCGGGGGTTATTCGCGGACACGAGGCGCGCGCGGGGAGGGCGGGAGCGGCAGCGGCGCGTGGGCCGCGCGCGGGGCCCGCAGCCCGGGTCTGGGTCTGGGTGTGAGCCCGAGCCCGAGCCTGGCCGTGGGTCCGGGTGTGAGGCCGAGCCCGGCTCCGGGTCTGGGTGTGAGCCCGAGCCCAGCTCTGGCTGTGGGTGTAAGCCCGAACCCGTCTCTGGCTCTGGGTGTAAGCCTGAGCCCAGCTCTGAGTCCAGATCTGCTGATTGGCTCCGGCTCCCGGCTGTGGCTTTGGCCCTGACCTCAGTCGTGACCTTGGCCAGAGCCCCGTCCCTGGCCTTGGCCTCAGCCTCTGCCTCAGCTGCAGTTGCAGTGCTGCTGGAGCTCCCCGGCACTGCCAGGTCCCGCTGCCCCAGGGGCTCCCACAGGACACATCCCCAGTCCTTGGCTCCTGTGGCCCAGCAGGGCCTGCTTCCCTCACGGGCATTATGGCAGCAGCTGTGCTATGCCCTGTGTCTGTGGCACCCGGCTCAGTGTGCCACAGCAGCAGGCCCGTGTCAGTGGTGGCCATAAACCAAACTACAAAAAGTTCCACCTCCATGACTGAGAACTTCCTTACGCTGAGGGTGGCCGAGTGCTGAACGTGCTGCCCAGGGAGATTGTGGAGTCTCCCTCTCTGGAGACCTTCAAAGCCTGCGGGGATGCATTCCGGTGTCACCTGCTCTAAGTGACCCTGTCTTGGCAGGGAGGCTGGACTGGATTATCAGAGGTTCCTCCCAACCCTAGCAGTTCTGGGATTCTGTGACTCTCTGATCACTTAGCAGCTGGGCCCACACAGACTCCCTATAACTCAGCTGCTGGATGGTCTTTTCTTAGGTGTGTCCCCTCATGCAGCTGTCCATGTCCATGTGTGCGCCCCATGTTCTCCCCAGCCGAAGTTTCAGGTGCAGTGGATGTGATCCTCTTCCCTTGTTTGTGTTCCCATTTTCCTGCTGGGTCACTTGGGTGCACAAATTCAGCTGAGGAGCAGCCAGAGGCTCACACAGAGTTTCACCTCTGGGGTTCTCTGATCCAAACTGCAGCTCACAAGCAGGACTCAAGGCTGGAGCCATTTGCTCAGGGCAGTGCCTGGGTAATTGCTGTGCATTTTCATGGTTGGAAAGCTCCCAGACTTTCTGGGCTCCTGAACCAGTGCTGAATCATCCTCTTTATACTGGTCCATCCTCCTTATCACCACCCTTTAGGTAGCAGCACCAATGCTAGATGCCATTTCTTATCAAATCTGACTGGGAAGGGGACTGACTGGCAGTATGGCCACATAGATGTCATTTACTCAGGAGAACAGGCTAAAGACCTTGCCTCTCCTTGCACTTCTCTTTCCCGGGCTAAACAAATCCCGATTTCTCAATAAAAAAGCTCTAGTCGCCTATCCACTGGGCTCCTTCCACTTGGTTCTCACCTCTCTTGCACTGGGGAGTGAGGAATTGTGTGAAGAAGGGGAGAGCCTGGCCCTCTCCTCCAGAAGTCCCCTGAAGGCAGTGTGAGGTGCAGAGTGGCAGGCCAAGATGAATAGCAAGGGTTTAAAAACTCTCCTGGGTAGCTCACTCCGTCAGGTTAGGCTCTACAAACAAGCTGCTGTGTTTGTCCACCCTAACTAGTGGACAAATTTGCCAATTTTTTTGCAAAGCCCGAGGACTGGCTTTTCAAGGCATAGCTATCATTTCCACATTCAGTGTGTGTTTATGGTGTTTAGGCCACTTTCCTAAGTAAATCAGTTCTATGTGAGCGTGACAGCTGTCTGACCCTGCTCAAGGCACGTTTGACAAGAAATGATCTTCTTAGTCCTGTAATTTACTGTTGTCAGAGAAGAGTTTCAGGAGCAGCATCTGTTCCTGAGATTGCCCAACAATTTCCATTGCAAGATTGTTTCCAGTTGCTTGAAATGTTGCTATATTTGACCTGTTTAGATTAAACGCTTGATAGTCACTTGGAGGCAGAGCACAGTAGCTCTGAGAGTAGGTTTTAAGAATCAGAACAAGATGAGTGCACCACAAATTTTCAGCAGTATTATTATTATTTTAATAATCAGGGCAGTGTTGTTCTTGGGAGGAGGGGTTGCAGCCATAACTCTTGATTTGCTGTCCTTTAGCTATACCATAATTTCATAACATGACACGGGTATTAATGTGAAGCTCGAGGTTCACATGAGCTCGATGTGGCACAGTGGGAATGCAGCTGCTGAAGCTTCTGCAAATCCAATTCCATTGACCATGTTCCAGTGGCTCCATGCAGCTTTCCCACACACCAGAGCCACAAGACCCCAGATGCTTCTTCAAGATTTTCCTTCCAGGACCATTTCTTGTGTGCTGAGGAGCTGGAACAGGAATGTTGTGCCCTGCCTTGACAGTGTCTCTTCTCCCAGGCAGGCACGGGAGCCTATGCTGATCGAAATGGCCATGGGAGAGGAGCTGGCTACTCGGGGCAAGGTGTCTGTCTGGGCAGTGGGATTAGGGTTGGACACTGATGGGGAGGAGGAAGATACTGGAAAAGCCAGAGCCAGAATAAAATTAAATACGACAGAAGTCTGCTGTTGTCAACAATGTCAAAGGAAAAGCACAGAGAGGGTGGGGAGAGAAATAACCATTAGCAAGAGATTAAGTGTAGAAGGAGAAGAGAGACTGCTTGGAATAACAGGCAGGAAGGACAGGAAAATAAGTTTTCGTTAGAGGGATGAGATTGGAAGGGGTGGCCGTGGAGCCAGAGGGGAAAAAAAGCCAGTAATCAGTGAATGATAAAGCAGAGAGACAGAGAAACTGGAATTTGGTGGCTATTGGAGGCGGGAAAGGAAGAGAATGCTTGAAATCATGTCACCTTTTCAGTGTGAAGATTACTGAACAAATAAATCATTGAATCATTAGGGCTGGAAAAAGCCTCTAAGAACATTGAATCCAGCCATTAACCCAGCACTGCCCGGTGCACTGCTAAACCATGTCCCTAAGCACCACACCTACACATTTTCTGCACACTTCCAGGGATGGTGATCCCACCATTTCCCTGGGCAGCCTGTTCCAATGCTGGATCACTCTTTCAGAGAAGAAATTTCTCCTAGTATCCAGCCTAAGCCTTGACGAGCTGAGGCCACCTTCCCGTGTCCTGTGGGACGCCAGACGCCGTTTCTCGGGCACCGCGGGCTCCGTTCCCCAGCCCCTCTCCGCGGAGCCGCAGCTCGTGGCCCCGGTGGCGGCAGGTGGGCTCGGACACTCCGTGCCGGGACCAGGATTTGTCACCCAGGGCGGGTCAGGGGAGTCACCCCCCGACACCCATTCTGCGGCCGGGCGGGGCACTCCCGGGACCGGGACTCCGCCGGGCCCGCCGGTCTCTGCTGCCGCCTCTCGGTGCCGCCGGGACTGGCGAGGCGGGATTCAGTCCGGGAGAACCGGCGGGCTCTCCTGCCGTGGGAATGTCGCCACGGCAATTTACAGACAAGAGGTTTCGAGGCTGAGAGAATTGAGGTCGCCCAGCCTAAGGAAGAGAAGGGTCCTTCCTCGCCATAGCGCCTCCCAGCGCCGAAAGGGGCTACAGGGGAGCTGCAAAGGGACTTCTTACAAAGGCAAATAGTGATAGGACAAGGTGGAATGATCTTAACCTGGACAAAAAATAGGTTTAGAATGGATATTAGAAGAAAATTCTTTATTGTGACAATGATGAGGCACTGGCACAGGTTGCACGGAGAAGCTGAGGATGCCCCATCCCTGAGAGTGTTCAAGGGCAGGTTGGATGGGGCTTTGAGCCTCTCCACAGTCCATGGAAATATCCCTGCCAGTAGTAGGGAGGTTGTAATTAAATGACCTTGAAGGTCCCCTCCAACCCAAACCCAAACCATTCCATAATTCAGTGAAAGAAAGCACAAGTATTTAGGAATACTTTACTGTAATGGATGAAACACCCAGGGGTGTAGGGGAAGGAAGTCAGAAGGCAGCAGGCATCTCAGCATGGTACAGTGCACTGAGCAGAGTGTTCCCAAGCCCCAGGTTTTGCTGGGAGATGGTGGAAGCTTTGCAATGAGACTTGGTGATGGAGGGAATAAAAGAGGTGAACAGACTCTGGTGAAAATCCCCCTGGTACAATTTGCAGAGGTGGAAATCAGGGAATTGTATTGAACAGCTCAGAACACACCTGCACTGCCACGCTTTCCTGGGATTTATCAAAGGCTTCCAGTTTAATGACTGGCAAAAAACTGGCCTGAGTCACAAGAGGGAGGGGGGAAGTGCAGCATGCAAGAAACCCACAGAACCCTCTTATTGCCAGAATAGGAAACAGGCAAATTACTGCCAAGGTCTTGGTAAATTGAGGATGTTTTACCTCTTACTTCTACATCCTTGATTCCCTGCCGCTTATATTCCCTCGGTTCACTTAGTTAGTGTTGTTTTCTCTTTTGATGTTTATGCCCTTTCTTTCAATGCTCTGACTCAGTGTTTCCAGATGGAGATGTGTGTGGCTTTTCTTAAGAACTTGGGAAAAACTTTTTTCCCCCAACTTCCTGGGGGAAGACAAGCCAGTCAAGCCCGTTTAAAATGGTAATTTTATGAAACACTGCTGCACTTCATAACATCTGGCAGAAAGGTTACAGCTACACAACTCTGAGTCATTTTAAGAAAAGGGTTGTCTTATGCAATTTGGGAAAAGTGGTACATGGTCATGTAATTTAGGAATTTAAGACAATGTGTGTGCCTCTGAGCAGAATTATATTGCATTGGTGAATTTAATGTTATCACTTATTAACCTTAATGACATGATTTTTCCTCCTTTAAACTGTTATCTGACATACCTGTAGCAAATTGTGAAATATATTACCTGTTTCATCTTAAGAGTTAAAAAAACAATACAGACTTAAGAAAATGCATTCAAATGTTGTGTATATAATCAGTGTAAATATATCAATATTACCACTCTTCTGCATAAATAGTTAGCATTATACAGATATGTAACCAGATAAAATGCTGCTACTTCTTTATTTAATGATCTTCAGCAATCTTTTTCTTAATTAATAGAAATTAATTGATTAATAATACATATTTCTTAATTAATTTCTAAAGAATTATGAATATTCATACACATATGAGTCAACCACTACTACAGATTAGTTGAGTCAGATTTATATGAAAATACAGAATTCCCTTGTGATAAGATGACATGCATAATATATCAGTTCACACTCATTTTATTTCCACCATGCCCTTTTTCAAATATGATTGTAGCTTGAAGAGTCACTGTCAGGGTTTTTACATTGCACAGCTCAGAGGAGAAAACATCTCCCTGAGATTTATTGTGTATCTTTCATCACTGTTTTCCTGTTCTCAAAATTCCAGTTCAAAACATCGAGCTGTGCTCCCAAGAGACATCAGAAGGGAGATGACACTCTGTTTTCTTTCTCTTTCCATTCTCATTTTGACAAAGAAAACAGACTAGGCATGTTCTTCCAGCAAAGCCTTTATCCTGACTACAATGAAATCAGTTATGATTCATCTGGAGGTGTTTCTCTCCCTTGACATTAAAAAGGACTCTTTCAGATAGGCTGTGCTAATGCACTTTGCCTATGGCCTGTTGAAACTTGAACCACTTTTTTTTCCCTGTCTAAAACAAGCTCTGGAGTGTGCTGTGCTGGCTGTAAAGGGTAGAGGCTGTAATGGAATTTTAGATTTTCATTTCTAGTCCAGTCCCTGTGCAGCTGGTTTGTGAGGAGGAGGGTGTTTCTAGAGTATTAGTGACAGATATTTTAGCTTGTATTTTGGCCTTGGCTTGTGAGCAGTGGCTGGGCTAAAGGTCCTACCTGGTGTAAGTCTTTGAACTCCTTTCTGCAAGGGTCTTAGATCTAACTGGCTGCAGGCCTAAGTCTGATGAACATGAACATGATGAACATGCTCTTTCTTACACGAAGTTCACTTGGAAAATAAAAATGTAGTTATGTGTTCCCAGTCCTAAATGTGTCCCCATACTGAACCCAGCGAAACCAGGTTTCCTCCTGCTGATAGCCTCAGAGAGGCACAACATTGAATAGGCCAATAATTTTTCTTTTATTTTTTTCCCTAAAAAGGGGTCTCTGAAGCATTTCATGAGGAGCAGTAGCAGCAGCCCTGTGGCCATCAGGTTGCAGTAAGACTGAACTCCACCAAGGTGACCTCTGGACATGATCATCAAACAGCGTTTTCTGTGCAGAAACATTGGACTCTCCCTTTTCTCCACCCTTTGGATGTTGTCCCCAACTTTTAAAAGGGAGGAGAACGAAGAGGAGAGGGAAGGCAGTCAAAAACTCTATTCCCCTCCCTTTTCCCCAAAGTCACCTGATTTCCCGAAAATACAGCCAGACTGGTGCGCTCCCTACGGCAACTTCAGCCAACAGGATTGTGCAAGTCTTTCTGGAAATTCCCCTTCCTGCCGAGAGCTTTCAAAGCCAGCATCTCACGCTAGAGGGAAGGCTGGGAAGCCGCATCCCACAGATAGAGGGTGCTGCGATATTGAGAATTAGAGCTCCCTTCCCAAAACTCAGCTTTGGGTGCGTTTGGAGGAGGGTGTGCACAGGAAGAGAAAAGAGAGAAAGAAAAGAGAAGAGACAAGGAAACCAGACGTGAACTATGGAGAAAAGGTAAATTTTGCAGGCATTAGAAATTATAGAGGAGGATATTCCCCAGTGTCATTGTCTGACAGCTGGAAGAGTCAGGACAAGGTGCTTCCCAACCCCAGGGTCTTAGCATGATTTTTGACGTGCTGGGAAGAATGGACTGGGTACTCCTGGGGAATGTGTTCTCTTGTCTTAATTTGCTGTGCACCAGCGTCGTGTCTGGATTCACTGGTGGTCGCAAGGGAGAGCACTGGGGAGTACCAAGACAGAGATTTTGTCCTTATGGATCTCAGCCTCCCTTCTTGATGCTTGGGTTTGCTCTGTGAAGGAAGGGCCAGAGATACAGACTTGCTTTTCAGGCAAAACCTTGACGTAGTCTCTCCAGGGTGGGGGTTTAGGGTTTTCAACCTGCTTAGCAGACACACAGACATACAGGCAACATTAACCAATCACAGTTTTTTGTCCCAGAGCATAACTCCAAAGTCCAATTCCTGAAGCTTTTCAGAAAGGAAGAACTGCTTTTCCAAGATGTGGTGAGTTATTAAATCTCAAGGTTTATTAGTAATTGAATTCTATAAATCATGTGTTTGCCCTGTAAGACTACTGATTTTCAAATCAGAATGTATCTATAGACCAAATAGCCTCCAGAACAGGGCAATGAGTAAGGAAGAGCACTTATTATCCCTGTGTTCAGCTCCTGCAGCTTTACCAGCTCCTACAGAGACAGAGACAAGCAGAGAGCACAACTGAGGTTGTACTTCTGTGTGAAAAGCTGCAGGAGAAGGACAAGCCTCACTGAGCCACAGCTCTGGCCTTTGAAACTTGGGAGCCAGGAGCTCTGCTGCATGCCATGTGCAGCCAAAGTCTGGCTGTTCACTGGGGCTGTGCACACATGAAAGTGGAGAACACTGCTGCCATGTCACCTTCCTTTCTCTTTCCTCAGGTCCCTGATCTTCTTCTGTCTCCCTGTCTGGGCTGAGGCAGCCTCTATGTATGGAGAGATCTTGTCACCCAATTATCCTCAGGCGTATCCCAATTATGCCAACGAAACCTGGCACATCCAGGTCCCTTTGGGATATGGTATTCACCTCTATTTCACACATCTGGATCTTGAACCATCACAGGACTGCGAATATGACTTTGTGAAGGTACTGTCTGTGTCCTTGAGTGAAAAAGGGACAAGAAGGAAGGTTAGAGCACAGAACAGCAAAGCTGTGCACAAAGCTCACAGCTGGGAGAGGAGTTATGCACAGCCTTCCTGTTCTGAGCTCCAAGAAGTCCAAATGACTGGTTGTGTCTCCACTAGCAGTCATGAAATCTGCTCGAGTTTGCTTTATAACCATGTGAGTGTTGGCTGCCAACTGAGTGTCCCACTTATGCCTCCCATCCCATGTTTCTCCATATTCTTAGGAAAAGTCTTAGCCATCACTGACACATCTCTGTGTGGCAGTGCATATATTCCTAGCCATTGAAGTGTAGGTGTAAAAAGACCATTTTCTTAGGGCAGTAGTTGTCTGTGCCTGAAATTATTTGGAATTAATCGATGAGTGGACGCAGATGATTTATTGCAAACAGAAATTGATGATTGGACGCAGATGATTTATTGCAAAGAGAAATTGATTGGAAAGGATGGAGGTTAAAAACAATCCATCTGTGTAGGCATAGTGGCCACTCAGATAAAGTGCTGTGGTCCCTTGCAGCACAGTTTTTTTATGATCTATGCACCACAGATTTCTTAGAGCCACCTCTGCTCTTGTTGTCCCACAAGGCACAAAAGATCAAGCACTTCCACACAAACAGACAGAAACAAGACCATCCTGTCCTGCCATAGCTCTGTGTGAACAGGGGCAGTAAGGTCAAGTGCAGCACGAGGACACCTTTGAGGAGGACCAAGGTGGGACAGAAGGATGAGAGTGCTCTGTAGTACCCTGTGTCCTTCTGCAGCAAACCAATGAGCCTGTTAGGCTGCTCTGCAGACTGTCATGGTTGGTTTTACTGCTTTGAAATACTGTTTTGGTGATTTTTTTGGACAAGAGGGCCTGAAGAAAGGATGTTAACAGCAAACACTGTGGATTAATTTGTATCTGAGAAATTAAGGCAAGTATTTCACTGGAAAGACAGTAGGAAGGAGAACTCTTCAAGTGTCTTATGAATATCATGAAACTGGCTGTCCAGGGGCTCCACTCAGCTGCACCTGAGCACTAAAAGCTGAAAGACTCAAGCGCTGGTAATTCCAGATGTTGCAGCAGTGAGTTGAGATGTCTCTGAATTCTTCTGCAGATCCTGTCTGGTGGCTATGTTGAAGGAGTGCTTTGTGGGCAGAAGAAACCTCGTGCCCCTGGCTCCAGGATTGTGGAGGAATTTCGTGTCCCTTACAACAGCCTCACTATGAGATTCCAATCAGATTTTTCCAATGAGGAGCGTTTCACTGGTTTTGCTGCCTACTATGTTGCTGTGGGTAAGGTTAAAACAGCCTCCTCTGAATCTCTTTAGTGTCCAGGCTGGGAGGAAAGGTGACAGGAAGGGTTTTTCTTACAGAAATGCCTTATTTAAAGAGATCCCAGCAGACAGAGCTGCATTCCAGTATGGCCAGTATAAATACTTTTCCTTGCTGTCTACTAGTTTGTCTTCAATATCTCCTTCCCTCAGGGCCCTCTCCTAATTTGGCTGATTCATTTTTTCATACTTGCAGACTTGGATGAGTGCATGGATTTTGTGGATGAGCCCTGCAGTCATTACTGTAATAACTATATTGGAGGTTACTTCTGCAGCTGCCCACCGGATTATTTCCTCTACGAAGATAACAAAACTTGTGGAGGTAAGAGATGTGCATGACCTGTGATCAACAGCAAGAATTCATTTAAGCCAAGTGAGATATTGCACTTGGAAGACTTTGTCAACCTTCTCAGCCATTTGTGACAGGTATATTTTGGGAGAAAAAACACATCCCAGTGCAAATCTCAACTGCAGTAGATAGTGGTTTGAGGAATTTCTAGTAACATATAAGAACAATTCTATTTCTATTTCTGTGTCAAGAGAATTAAGAAACTACTGAATTACATTGTTTAAAGACTATGATGGAAAACCTTCTTAGGGTACTGCTAACTGTGAGTCTTTAAATCTCTGACAAAACAGGGAAGTTCCATGAGGACAAAAAAATCACCAAGGGCCTGTTTGGCTTGAACCAAAAAGTTGCAAGATCACAAACGGTGCATGTTGATAGGAATGTAATATGAGAACTTGAAAATGAGGAAGGGAAGCCTAAATCTCGGGTGGAGGGTAAAAAGGAATTAAAGTCCCTGGCTAACTGGATAGAGAGTGGCCCTGGCTTCAGCTCCTGGGGAAGATGCAATGTTGTGCTATGGTTATTGCAGGTAGCTGGGCAGACTGGGAATGTGGTGGAAGAGGGAGAACTTGTCAGGTGCACACACAGACCATTTCCTTTCTGAATCCTACTCGTGTTCCTTCCTCAATCCTAGTGAACTGCAGTGGGAATGTCTTCACTGAGCCAACAGGGGAGATTGCCAGCCCCAACTATCCCAGCCAGTACCCGGAGAACTCTCGGTGTGACTACCGAGTGACTCTGAGCCCGGGCTACTCCGTGGTGCTGACCATTCGCAGCGGCGACTTCGACGTGGAGCCCGCCGACTCCAACGGGATCTGCCACGACAGTCTAACTGTAGGTGTGCAGCTCAGGGAGCTTAGGGGTCAGGGTGCTCTGAATTTCCCATCCATCTCCTCATGTTTAGAAGACTTTGGTACTGCTTAACTTTATTTTCAATTATGTTGTCTTTTGGTGTTTGTGGGAATACATTTGAATAGGTATGCATTGAGTGTGTGTTTTAATTGCTCTCTCAATACATTTGGCATTTCTCATTTAATCTTGTTTGGTATTTTCCCAGATTGTCTCTGGAAAACAGCATTTTGGTCCCTATTGTGGCAGCAAATTCCCAGGTCCTTCTGAAATCAAAACCAGGAACAACATTCTTGACATAATCTTCCAGACAGACCAGGGCATACAACACAGAGGCTGGAAAATACGCTACTATGGGGACCGTGAGTAAACGCTTGGGAATGTGGTCACTCTGCTGATGAGTTAGGGACAGGGTTTATCCCAGGTCACATTGGTGGCACAACGGCATGTTAACATGTTCACTGCTGCTGGTACTGAGTAAGGATATGCCTGCTTACTGGGGGAAAAACATCACTGGGGAGAAAGAGGTAGGCAGCTGGAAGGAGACTGAATCTCGAACCAGTTCATCACTGATTTTCACCTATCTTTTCAAAGCTGTAACCTGTCCCATGAGTGTCATCTCCAACTCTGTTCTTGACCCAAAGAAGGACAGGTATATCTTAAAGGACATTGTGAAGGTGACCTGTGTGGAAGGCTACGAAATTGTGACAGTAAGTGAAATAAAGAAGCATATGTCCCTCTGGCCTGCTCAGCAACATCTGGAGGCCATTCCCATCAGGGGTCCTGAGTACTTTTGGGAACCCAAAGTTTTCAATGCAGCAGTAGTAAGAGGAATCCTCTTCCAGCCACTGCAGCATTTTGATGCCCCTCCACTGGAGCACCTGTGTCAGATGTATTTTGTGTCCAGAGACTTACATGGGTCATATGTTTTATTTCCTAGCAACGAGATAGCATCACAAGTTTTCTCTCCAGCTGTCAGGAAAATGGTGAATGGAGCAACTCCCACTTGAGCTGTGTTCGTAAGTGACCCGTGTCTGTATTGTGGGAAGGGATTTGGAATGAGTGTTTAGGATCTAGATCCACTGTATCTCCAGATTAGGAGGATGCTGAAATACTGGGATGTGAGCATGCTGAAGCGACAGAGAAAGTGAGCTCCCATGACTGTACAGGGATTAGAGAAGCTGAGTGGTTCCCTCATACAAAATAATCACATTGTTGAGTGAGAGTGCTCCTTTGACTGTATTTGATCCTTTTTGTTCTCTACAGCTGTGAACTGTGGTGATCCCCCTAATGTTGAAAATGCCCAAGCCTCATACATTTCTGAACTCCAGGAGCCTCTGTACACAGCTGCTGTCCGCTATGAGTGTGAGGCACCCTACTACACCCTGGAAAACAAAGGGCATGGTGAGCATTGCCTCTGCTGCACAGTCATATTCCATGGGTTAAAGGCCCAAGAATTGGTTCTGGCACCGTCGTGGGTCTGGGATTTTGTGCCATCAGGTCAAGACTGGTGTGGGGTTGCAGGCAGTAGTTTAGTGTTGCCTCTGTGTTTAATGCACTCTAACAATGCCTGGGCTGTTGACCTTAAATTCATTATCAAGTCCTATCTCTGTTTGCCTTGTGAGTGAACCATGCAGGCTTTTGTCGCATGTAACACAGAATTCTGGTGGAAAAGTAAAGGACTCAAGAAATCTGTTAAATGAGTTTCTCCTAAAAAGGGATAGAAGCACCCTGGTAGGGAGATAACAGCAATGTTTAGCCAAGTTGTGCTTGCTTTGGAAATAAGAAGGTTGATATATCATGTACAGTAGTGTTATTTACCCTGTGTTCATCTTGATTGTGTCCTTATGGAACACCTTTTTCTCTCGTGTTTTCCAAGCAATATATCGGTGCTCAGCCAGTGGAGAATGGGTCAATGAAGAGATGGGAACAAAGCTACCAAAATGTGTCCCAGGTACTACCAAATACTCTATGTGCATGCAGCACATGAAGAACAGTGCTTCTTTCATCTCTGTATTTTTCTTTTCTTAACTTCCCTCTGATAGAGAGAATTTTAAACCCTGTGTACTGCTCAGTTTAGCCTCGTAGAGGAGGCAGCATGACTTGCCCTGGCTGTAGACATGATGCCTGTTCACCCCTTCAAAGCCCCAGATCCTCACTGGCAAAGTACAAGATCCAGGTGGAGGAGATTCAACTCTCTTAAAAGTCCAGTCACAGCTTAGACAGTGAATTGGATTATACAAGTACACAGCAAGAAAGGCAAACTGAAAGATAAAGCTCAGGGAATTTACTGCCCAAGAGGAGGCTACAAAGAATATGAAGCCAAATTCTTCTCAGTGGGACACAGCAATAAAAGGCAATGACAGGCTCGAGTTGCAACAAAGGAAATTCTGATTGTATCTAAGGAAAAATGCTCCCCCAGAGCACTGGAACTGCTGTCCAGAGAGGCTGGCTAATCACTGCCCTGGGAGATGAGCAGAAGTTACCTGTCAAAGCCCCTGAGTAACCTGGCTTTGGAGTTAAGAGGCAGGAGGGAGGGTAGTTAGGGAGGAATAGGTTGAGCTAAAGGCACTGAGAAGTATCTTCCAGCATAAAACTTCCTATGATTATGTGAAATTCTTTAACAAATTCTGCTTCATGCAAATTAGAAGCTATCTGCTGGCTATAGTCCCTTAATCTCTGATTTTCTAACTGAAGATTCAAAGCAAACAAGACAATGTGATAAGAAATCAGCTTCCTAGCAATGTCAGAATGACCAGTCTTATTTATGTCCTTATTATTAACATTCTGCAAAATGTTACTCAGCATTTTTCTCATAAAAGCATGGAGCATCTTTGCACTCAGAAGACCCACAGATAAGATCCCCTACTGCTTAAGATTTTTCATACTTATACAATGGAGAGGCAAAACGGTAAAACATCAGTGATGAACCTGAACTCTTAAGCTGAGAGTATCTGGAATTCACAAAAAGCAAAAAACCCAAGAAAAATAATCAAATAAATAAACAAAAAACCCAACAAAAACCCCAACCAAACCAAACCAAAAACATACATATTTAAAGAGCAGTGTCATATTTCTAAGAAATCAAACAAGTATCTTTTCAAAGACAATCCCTTCATCTAAAGAGCATAATTCAGCAAAGGAAAAATGCCAACTAGAAGGCAATTAAATTGCAAGCTCTGACATACTGTCACAGTGGCAACTGCTTTCCAGAAAACTGAATTTGAGAATGAGCATTTTAAATCTAAATTGAGTGTCGATAGTATTTTTTCTAAAATTTTCTTTGATTTCTCTGTAAATACTAATCGCAAGCTCTGTGGCATAAACTATAAGCATGGTTACTCAGATTCAAAAGTTATTTAGAGGACACAGGAAGGAGGGGACCGTGGGCTTTTTAACAGTACCAAAGAATCCCCAGTTTGTAACTGCTAATTCTCCCATCTTTCTTTCTTTTCTTTCCAGTCTGTGGGGTGCCTAGCAACCCCATCCGAGACACAGGGAGGATTTTTGGAGGCACCCGTGCAGAAAAGGGGAACTTTCCGTGGCAGGTCTATTTCAATAACCCCAGAGCAAGTGGAGTGCTCATCTCTGACAGATGGGTGATGACTGCAGCTCACGTGCTGGAGGGGTATGACAAGCCCACCATGTATGCTGGGGTAATCAATGTTCGTAGAGATTTCCTTACACAGGAAGCTGAAAAGCTTATCCCAGAAGCTTCATTCATCCATCCTGGTTGGAAGGAGGAGCCTGCAGAAAGCAGGGTCGATTTTGATAATGATATTGCGCTGCTGAAGCTCAGGGCTCCTGTGAAGATGGGTCCAGACATCTCACCCATCTGCCTTCCTGGTAAATCACCTGAATATGAGCTGGAAGAAGGGACTCTGGGCTACATTGCTGGATGGGGCCGGAGAGAGAAAGGAAAGCTCCCTGCTGATCTTTTGAAGGCCCAGATTCCCGTGGTGAGCATGGACAAGTGCCGGTCTGTGAAACCAGACGGCTCCGATGACTCTGTCGTTTACGTATTCACGGACAATATGATCTGTGCTGGCGGTGGCAAGGACAGCTGCCAGGGGGACAGTGGTGGAGCCTATGCCATCCAGGACCCTCTGAATGCCACCAGGTACTATGTGGCAGGGCTCATCTCCTGGGGGCCAAAGTGTGGCACCTTTGGGCTCTACACCAAGGTGGTGCGGTACCTGGACTGGATCAGAGAGACCATGAACCAGCACGAGGGCGAGGAAGCATGGCAGAAATAACTGCTGGTCCTCTCAGCATCGCCACCCTTTCCAAATGTGATGGCTGCGTGTTTGGGCTGGCTGTGACACTGTGCACTCTGTGTATCCAGTGGGCAATATGTAACACATTGTAACTCCTCCTGTCTACGCTGAGCAGAGAGCCAGGAGTATGGATCTGTTTCTCCCACTGTCGTCATATCTGGGAAGGGAAATTCTCCTTCTTCCACTCATAGTAGCATAAAAGGAAGACATTATACTGAATAAAAGAGACTTCTTCTGCTTCCTTTCATTTTTTTCTATCCTATTTTTTCCCACTTGGAAAAGACCTAGCTGTGCCCATTGAAACCTGACAGGGAGGTTTCAATGAAGATGAGAGAGAATAATGGTTGGTTCCCATGGAAGGTTCAGAGCCTGGTTTCTGATTTATGTATTTCCTGACTTGTTCAGAATATCCAACAGCATTAAAGAATGTCCAAACTGCCTTTTGTGCAATGTGCTATTGTGTCTGTAATGCCTTTCTTCTTCTCAGTCTAGACCTGGTTCTCCTTGAAACTCCCTAAATCAAATGTCTAATTGTATTCTGACACTGCTAGCTTTCATCAAGCTGGAACTTGTAGTACCTCACTCTCTACCAGTCTTTATAAAATTCTTCTGAGATAGTTTCATCTCACTCATCAACCATTACCATCAATGAGGACTTCAGACTTCTGAATTAAGCTGCAGAGAACAGACATTCAATTTCATTCACCTGTCCTCAGGCTTTTTTTAAAATTATTTTGAATTAGAAAATAAATAAAGCTTGATTTTTCTCCTAGAACACTACCTTCTCTTGATTTAGTGAAGGCATATTACCTGACATGTGTTAGAGGTATTTCCTGCTCTGTAAAGTCCTATATCATTCACAGACTCCTTCCACTGAGATGACCAGGGAACTGAAAGACTGGGTTTGTTCACCTTGAAGAGAAGGAAGCTAAGGGGGGGTATCTAACTGCTGTACTCAGATATTTTAATTTCCAGCTGGGCTTTTTCCTAGCATGTGGGTCAGCACTGGAAACGTGCCTCAACAGACTGTCCCTAGATCTCAAAAACTTTCCCTGAAGCTCTGAAGTTAGCCCCACTGTCAGCAGTGGGCTGGACAGAGACATCTTCTTCCCGCCTAAGTTTTTATAGGAGTTTAAGAAATGGTGAGGAGGATGTGTTGGGAGATTTCATATGGAATCCTGCACTCAGTTGAAGTGTCCTGGATTGCCAAGCAAATTGTATTCTATTTGCCATCTGCATGGCAGTTTGTCTTCTGTTAAGTTGGCAGTTTTCCTCATCTCTTCCACAACCAATCCTCTCTCAGGGAAGACATCTGCTGATAACAGGCTATTGATTATTACTGCATGACTGATAAGAACTAAAGCATCCCATTGTGAGATGCTCCACCCAGAGGGAAGAGCCAAGCATTCCTACCCTGATATAATCTTGAGATTCTGGAACACCAGCATGGCTTCTCCACTGGATTTCCCAGAGGAACACCAGCTGCCTCTTCCATTGGATCTTCAGAGGAAGACTACACCTTTCTACAGGATCCCTGCTCCAAGAGAACCACACCTGACACTCCAGGACGACTGCAGCCACCATTCCAATTGGACTGCTACCAACACCCTGACCCACAGCGTGTCAAGTCATATTCTAACTCTGTCAGTGTTGTTTTAGTTTACTGCATTGTTTATTTTATCCTTTTATTTTCTTCCCTAGTAAAGAACAGTTATTCCTGCTCCCATATTTTTGCCTGAGAGTCCCTTAATTTAAAATTTTATAGCAACTTCGGAGGGAGGGGATTTACATTTTCCATTTTAGGGGAGGGTCCTGCCTTCCTTAGCAGACACCTGTCTTTTGAAACCAGGACATGAAGCACCTTCAGTTTTGTGTAACAAGCAAAACATTCTTGGATTGTTGGACTAGTAACCAAGTATCTCATATCTTGTTTCTCTCAGTGACTCAAAAGAGCACAGTAGGTTATTTTGCAGTAGAAAAACTAGTTAAGAAGACAACTCCAGAGAATACCCACAACACAAGAAAGGTTGGCTTTTCTCTGAGTCAGCATCATTTTAGAGCTGCTGTCCTGCAGTTAAAGCTTTATTTAATATAGTATTAAAAAAATCCATCCTCAACTTCTGATCAGTAAAGTTTCCTGAGCTCCCTTCTCCATGAGATTGGTTGTTGCCTTCCCTGTTTTTGGAATGTGGCATCACACAGGCAAGCTATTTTTGCCTCCCTTGAAGCCACCTGGTGTTTCAGGCCGTGTAATTGAATGATAGCTTTGGGACAGATAAGCAGCTGCCATATGCCATTGCAGAACTGAAAAGACTTTAGTGGTAGGTAAAGCAATCCCTATACAAAGTCCAAAAGTCCAGGTCAATCTTACACAAAAGTTGCTTTCAGTGCTGAAATGTATTCAGTTGTTAAAAACATAGATAAAAAACATGAAACACCTGGTTTATTCAGCAAGTATTTTAATATTCATAGACTCTCACTGGCGACAATGGGCTTACACACACTGTACTCAGCAGAAACCACCCATCCTTCAAGGAAGTCTTCTCCCCTGCAACCTTCCCACAAAAGGGAGTACAAAAGTAGACTGCAGGAGTCTCATGATATCATCAGCATTTCAAACCTTAACATATTTGCTGTCATGAGATTTCCTGAGATGATTAAGGCTTCATCTGGTTATAAGATTGGTATGAGCCAGAACGTCCACAAAGGTGTCTCCCAAGCTGCCAGTGGTACAACCAAACAGCATGGCAGCTTTCAGAAGTGCTCATGATGAAGGTTACATGCTTTGCAGGTTTGAAAGGCCTTTGGGACATCATGAAAAGCTTTGGCTATGATTTGCTGTGTCTGGAAATTGATATGCTAGTGGTGCTCCAGGTAGCAGGACAGCAATACCTAGGGCCTGTCTTCCTTTACTATCCCATTGATCCAGTCCAGATAGTTGAGGATCTTGGTGTAGAAGCCGTAGCCCGTGCCACAGCCAATTCCCCACGAAACTATGCCGGTAGCCACCCAGCGACCGCTTTCCCTGTCCAACACCGTGAATACGCTCCCGCTATCCCCCTGGCAGGTATCCTTCTTGCCTTCCAGGAAGCCAGCACAGAACATGTTCTCAGAGAAAACCATTGGGATACCTTTCTTATTACTATCTAGCCAACTCTGACACTTCTCTTGAGCCACTGCTGGTAGGCTCACATACTTCAAATCGCTCGCGATGCGGTTTTTGTCCACACCAAAGCCACTCACGTAGCCCATGTGCCCATGCGCATAGAATGAGGTGTTGGTGGCATCTGGGAGACAGATGGGCAGCTGTGTAGGGCCCAGAGTTACTGGGTTTTTCAGCTCCAGCAGGGCTATGTCCCCATTGAAGTTGTGCTCATCTTTTGGGTTGAAATCCGGGTGGATAAAGATCCTACGCACAGGGTGGTTACCCATCTTGTGGAGCTCGTCTACGTTGGTGTGGCCGAGGAATATGTCAGCCTCCTCTGCCAGCTGCTCCAGGCTCACATTATTCTGCACTCCTCCTTTGGGGAAGATGGTGTGGGCAGCAGTCAGGATCCAGCGATCGCCCAGGAGGGCACCACCCCCTCGTCCATTGATGCCAGTCAGAGCCTGCCAAGGAAAATTGCCTCTCCTTGCTGCTTTGCCACCCAAGATCCGCTGGACTTCAACAACGGGATGGACTGGCTTCCCACACACTGTGGAGAAACACGAGAACATGACACCTACCCTCTGTTGTCCTGGCTTTTCTCTCTCTTTCCTTGCCATCACTGTTTGAGTTCACTTTATTTCGACTTTCTGGACAGTTTTACCTTTTCCCTCACAGATACTGCTATCCTCACCCCCCTCCCTGCATATTGTCCCAGTTTTTTACTGATTGTAAGCATGAGTCAGAAAATAACAGATGAAGTCAGAGTTTTTACTGACCCGGCAAGCAGGATGGAATTCTCTTCTGGCCATCTTGATCCAGCCAGGTTCCCTCAGCAGAACAGGTGAATCTTTCTGTAGGATGAGAGGGAAGGGAATGAGACCCAGGCCTGCAGGCATGGAGTGAGAAAACAGAATGGAATGGAATGGAATGGAATGGAATGGAATGGAATAGAATAGAATAGAATAGAATAGAATAGAATAGAATAGAATAGAATAGAATAGAATAGAATAGAATAGAATAGAATAGAATGATTTTCAAGAGGTTCCTCAGCCCTTCCATCCCAAAGAACTCTCTCCTGGGAAAAGCTGCCTGTGGTAGGGTGTGAAATGTTTCTGTCTGTACATCTTGAAGCACCTCAGTTCCAGGGGAGCAGTAAAGCTCAGGCACTGTAGAAGAAAAGGTTGAAGGGCCATCTCCATGAAGTCTTATCTTCACTGAGTTCACAGGTGTACAGAGCACTGTTTGACCTTATTTAGCCCAAAGAAGAGAGAGTAGTAGAAGTAGGATTTTAGATTCAAACTTCTGGTGTTGGTAGTTTGCAGAGAGTAGGACAAGCTGGTTTGTCCCAGAAATGGGAGTCAGGTACTGTACATGATAAGTATCTATTTCTGAGCTTAAGTTGCAGGTCAGCTAAACTTCACGCGTCACCTCTCAACACAAACTCCACTACCTCCAACACTCTTGCTTTTCTTAGAAAGTCTGTGCTGGTGACTAAAAATAAATTTTGTACAATTTATCTTAACACTGAAGTAAATGCTTCTAAGAAAGTGTTTGCTGTTCTCTTTCAAAATTGATTAAATTAGGATGAGTCCCCACCAGAATTTGGCTGCAGCTGATATTTGCTTGCTCCTGAATTTTCTTCTGATGAGACTGATCTCTGAATCTATATGAACGAGTTAAACTCAGATGCAAGAATAATCAAATTGAACATTAGTGCCAACTTAAAGAACTCTTTAGTAGCATGTCACCTCTCTCCAGCATGCAGCCCAACCATGTATCTATGCTGGTAACTGTATCCAGGAACTGATTCAGATTATTTTTTTTTCCTTGTGGAGGCTAAATGAGCAACCAAGACAAGGAAATAATGAACTCCTTATGCTGGTATCAAAGGTCCTGCGTCATCAAGCACTGTCTCAGGTGTAAAAAGAAAGAATGTGAATGGTTTGGAACGATGACTTAATTTTTCTGAGGTGCTGCATGAAAATAGGTTTTTCTGCAAGTATGTTATTTAGCCCTTAGATATCTCTGCAGCTGAACAATATTCCAAAGAGCTAAACAGCACTGCACTGGAGCAGAGTGTGTGTTTGTTTATTTGCCTCTGTAGCAACTCAGACTGATGCAGTGAGTTTTGTGAATTTTGGTGATTCCCAGACACCATGCCTCAAATTTCAGTGAAAGAATGAAATCCACCAGAAAAGAATGAAATCCACTAGGAAAAGAATGAAATCCACTACGAAAACCAAAACCAAAAACCCCCACAACTACAGCTGAGAGAATAAAACCTTTGGCAAGAGTTAAGGAGAGCATGGAAGAGGGATGTGATGGGCTCTGGGAATGAAGCAGGGTGGGAATAGGCTGAGACAAGAAGACTCCAGAGATATGCTGCAGGGTCAAGAAAAGACTGCAGAGTCTTCACGGGGGGAAAGCATGAGCCCTAAGCCTGGGGAGAAGAGCCAATTCTAATTGGAAACGTGAGAGGGCTTTCCAGGCGCAGGTGTCCGTGGTGTCCGTGTGGGATCAGGACTCACCGCCGCCCGTCCCGGTGACGATGTGGTAATAGGGCTCATTGCACCGGTATGCGATCACCGACTGGTACTCATTGTTTGCAGGCTCCTTCAGGTAGCTGAATGCACCATTTGTCAGGTTTTTGGGGCTGCCACAGTTCACAACTACAACAAAGGGAAGAAAAGAAGACATGAATCAACGGCAAGTCTGGGCATTTGGGGCCAGGATGTGAAGGACCAGTTAGGGCAGTGGGCAAAGAGGGGTTGTCCCACAAGAGATCCCAGATGAGGATCTTTTGCTTTTAGATGTTGCAATATCATAGTAATTTTGGAGTGATATTTTTAGGCATTTTTGTAAGGGAGGAAAAACATTTGAATTTTTGCAAGCAGAAAAATGTAAATCAATGGTGGTCTTCATAGGTCCTTCCAGACAGCACATCCATGAGGCTATGGACAAAGTAAGTCAGAGAGGCTGAATTTCCCATGTTCCTGGAGGAGGAAAGCCACATCAGGGGATGTTATTCCCGTTCTGAGATCACTCACCTTCACAGTGGGGCATGGGTTGATGCCATGTGCCATCAGCCTGGCAGACAGCCGTGAAGGACACCAGCTTTTTGTCACCCTACATGGGAGAGAAAAACATCTGTCGGTTGTACAGAGCCCCTAATTCCTTCGTCACATTTAAATATTATTCTGTTTGCCCATCTTTTCACTGCTGTCCAATATTTGCCCCTCTGCAGCCTGTTCCAGTTGCTGTCTCCTCCTTTTCCTCTATCCTGTAATTGCCACGGGCTACACGTTCTTCAGAGCAGGCCAAGATACCAGCAGCCAGCAGCTATAAACCCACAATGAGTCAGAGGTGCTACCCAGCCCTGGCAATAGGATGGCAAGGGAGGCAGGTAGCATCTTCTGCTTTCATCTTCTGGTTTCATATCCTTCCAAAGAGGTGTTCCTGTCTACCAACTTTTCCTGGGATCTTTGTCTTTAGTCTTCTACCAGGGCTTCATGAAAGAGTAACTGTATAAGGAAGACAGCTAGGAAAAGAGAAACCACTGGAAGAAAGCTGAGAGAAGCAAAGAAGAAACAGAAATTACAAGAGGTTGCCATGAGTGAAATCTCCAAAGGAAGTTCAACGAAAGGTGAAAGGCACAAACTGAAGACAAAACAGAATATGGCTGAAGGGAGTGGAGAAGGGATCTCACCTCCATCAGGTCATACCCAGTCTTGCAGCTGACAACAACATAGTCCTGAAATTGGTACACAGGCTGCAGGTCTCTGATGATGGTGAACTGATCCCGTGGGACAGGCTGTGGGCACCGTATTTCTGTGAGACAGTGGGACAGGTTAGGCTGGGATTAGCAAACAGTGTCAGTAGGCTGTAGTAGCCTCTGGGGGAGAAATCTCTTACTCTCTGAGGTGTAGTGGATCTTCCAGCCACGGCTGAACCCTGAGTCATCGGTGAGGAAGAGTATGTCCACCTCATTGCTGTTGGTTTCAATGATGCCAGGTGGCTCCCTGCCACAGAATTCACCAATCTCTCTCCCTCGGGCTTGGATCTGATGAGGAAAACATGTATCACAAGGATAGAAACAGAAACACACATGCTTCTCTGCCTCAGTATGCCTGTTTCAACCCAGAGCAAGTTTACCAGAGTGTCTGTGATGGTGAATAGGGCCGGTTGTCAGACCCATCTTTGCTGATGCCTTCACTGACAGTCAGAACAACAGACTGACCCAGCACAAGCTCTGCTTCTCCCTTATCTGGGAATCAGAGCTATCAGTCCCTGAGAATAAATCAAAGGGAAATTTAATTGGAAGAAGGATGGGGTATTTTTCCTTAACTCACAGAGGCCTATGACCCAGAGCCTCTGACCTCAGGACAGTGGTAATTAAACGCACTGAGGGAGAGACAGAAGCTCAGTCTTTCGTGCTGGGGCATTCTGCTTGTGCTGGTCCCATATTTCTCATCTGAATAGTAGTGTCCCCATGACTCCTGTCCAGGTCTGGCAGCAGGGCTGGGAGGAGAATTTGCTAATCTCAGTACCTTGAGCTGGTCATAAGGACAGTGGACTTGCTGGTGATCATCAATCTCAAAGGGTTCTAAGAACCTGAGGGCGATGGACAGGCCCTTCTGCAGGCGGATGCTGTAGTTACACCGGAGGTATTCAGGGGTAGGGCTGCGGGTACTCGGGGCTGCTCACGTACCCAGAGGCCTCGGTGAACAACTCACTGCTGCACTCCACTGGTGAAGGGGAAGAAAGGACAGGTCGCATCGTGGGGCTGCGCCTTCTGCAGCCCCACCACCTGCTTCCTAAGTCACTTCTCCCAACCCTCCTGCATGAAGGGCTTCTTCTCTGGAGCCCTCTGATCTTTTAAAATGTCTCTTTACCTTTGCAGGAGAGCTGGTCACTCTGAAGCTGGTAGCCAATCTGGCAAGAACAGAAGTAGCCACCCACATAGTTGTGACAGAAGTGCTGGCACTGAAGCCTTTCATTGCTCTCGGCAGCATTGTTAGGATCACATTCATCCAGATCTGAAGACACAGGAAGTCAAGGGGCAAGGGGAAGAAAGGGTTAAACCTCCTTGCTCTACAGTACTTGGAGATCTATATCCTCGCCTGAAGCTTCTCTATTTGCCTGGCAAGGAGGGAAATTGGTTGGAGCCACACAGGCTTTTCTTCTGCATGCTGAGGGTATCTCCTACTCACCCACAGCTCTGTAGGATGCCAGGAAGCCCCTGTAGGGAATCACTGTGCCATTGTCTTCATTGGAGAAATCAGAGTGAAATTCCAGGTGCATCTTTCCTCCCTTAGATACAAACTCCTTTCTTCCCGGGTGATTGCCTGTGGTCGACCCAAGCCGGCCACAATATCTGCCCAAGTCCTTCTTGTCTGCTTTGATCTGTCAAAGTCAAGGTGAAATCAGTGCAGCCTCATAAGATTGAGCCTGCTCCATGCACTGATATTACCCAACCATGTGTTGTCAGTGCTTGCTCCTCCCATTTCTATCTTTAACTCCTTCCCTTTCCTTCATGGGAAGCATCAGAGGACGCCTGGTGGATGAAGAGCTGTTACACGTGGCGGCCCCTGGGCTGCCATCTCCAGGCACCCCCTGGCCCAGGTGTCTGTGCACGTACCTTAACATAGTCATAGAAGCAGGACTCAGATGGCTCCAGGTCAAAGTATTTGAAGGTCAGCTTCACCACATAGCCTTTTGGGACCTGGATATCCCAGCTACTGATGTTATTGTTGGGATATGGCTTGGGATAATTGGGGGATCTGATCTCCCCAAAAAGGGGAGAACCTCTTGGGACTGGACTGGAACTGATCACTCCAAAAAAGAGGAAGGCCCATGGGAGACAAGGAACATGCCTGTGAACACGACAAATAAACGATGACATTGCACAAAATTAGGTCATTCAAAATCAGGGGAGACTTCACAACTGATTCATGCACTGTCCAGAGGAATGCAAACACAGGAAGCCTGGTTGCAGGACCAGCTACTGGCTTGATCACTCAGGAACGAGAAGGGCAGCTGCAGTGAAGACACCAGCACTAACAAGGTTCCAGCAAGCCACTGTACTAGCCTCTACAGAGAAATTCATTAGCCCAGGAAGCAGTGTGGAGGAGCATGGGTGAATTCCCTGGGTAAGGTCTGCATGTTCCCAGAAGCTGTAGGGCTGACTCTTATAGAACCAGGAGAAGTTTGGTCACCCTTGACCCTGGGCCAGCGGGTTGTTTCGGGTCATTGCTAGTTTAGGATCCTCGGCGAGGATCTGAAGATCTCAAGCTCCGTTTGCTGTGGAGCAATCCTGCCAGTGTCTCCTGGGCAGCCCTCTACTCGCTCATGCCTCCATAAGTTGGCACTCACATTTTTTATCTCTCATTCTGCGCATCTCCCCCCTTGCCCTCTGTGTTCCTCCGGAACAAGCTCACTGCCCAGCTCAGCAGCTTAGCCCCGTTGTCCTATTCTCCTCCCTGGAAAGGTCTGAGCCCCACGACCCCCACCCTCCCCCAGGGCTGTGCCGGCGCGTCCCCCTCCCCAGAGCCCGACTCACATCTCCGTGCAGCCCGGCGGAGCTCGGAGCGGCGGGGAGCCGGGGCGGGCGGGACGGGGGGAGGAGGAGGGAGCGAGGGAGGCAGGAGCGGGGAATTGAAAGCAGGACTGCGAACAGCCTGGCACCGGACCAGGTCGGTCCCAGCGCCGGCTCTGCTGCCCTCTGCTGCCGAGCGCCCCGGGCCCGGCCCGCGAACACGGACCTGGGGCGCCCCGGGGGTACCCCGGCCTGGCCACGCAGAGCCGAGACGCCTCTTCTGGCCTAGGAGGCAGGAAAACGATTGCCTGAGACCCCTCCGAGGGCTTGGTCTGCAATCCAGAAGCTGTTCCGAGTTTTGTTCCCACCGAAAATGTCCTCCTAGGAAGTCGCCCCCAGTCCCCCTGGGCTGTTTTCTGGTACAGAAAGATGAGAAAATTTATAGTCTTCACAAGTTAATTCAAACTTTAAAAAAATCAAGCTGAAATGAAGCTGTCAAAAAAGATAAGTTTTCTCAATTCCGACCTGCTGAAGAGCACTTCTGAGATTTCTGGGGGGTGGGAACTGGGATCACCTTCAAGAAAAGCAAGAAGCCTCAGGCACTTGAGTTAAAAAGATATTAAGAAAAATGAAAGTCTACTGAATTAAAGGCATTCTGAGAACAAATCCCTTTTCAAGGACCCCTCTTGATGTTTCTTCTGCAAGCATTTTTAGGAGAACCAAGATAGATAGATAAGGCCCTCTATTTAATGGGGAAATGAGAAAATATAGCAACTTGAAAACCCCTTTCAGGCTTTAACAACATAGTGCCCAAGACATGTATTTATGTCCCCAGTTTTATGAAGTTTAAAATTTGTTTGCTTTCAGGCTTTGGTAGAAGAGATAAAACACCATTTTAGTGTTTTTCCTTGGAATTATGAGTGGTTTCAGAGAGGTTAGGAAGTGTCTTGCATTGAAATCAGAGGAAGTAATTCACAGCCACAAAAACATGTTGAATGAAGATGAAAATAGTGTTAAAAAGAATGAAGAAAGCAGCTTTGGGATATTTATGGAAGTGTACTAGAGAACCTGTTCATCAAACATCTTTGAATTATTATCCCAAAAAGATGATATAAACATATAATTAATGCCACTGCTATAATACCATATGGCCCCACATATCAGATTTAAGATTAAACAGGGAACATTATCCCAGCACTTCCTGATGTCCCCTGCATGATGAACACACTTGGGCAGGCTCACCGCAGCGCTGTGCCATGCTGGAGAGGTTTCTTACTCAGAAACCACACCTGGAAGGTAGTGGGAAGAGTGGGAAGAGTGGGAAGAGTGTTCCCTGGGAAAGCACGGACAGACAGACGGCCCTGGGGATCCTTTGTAAGGAAGTGGATCATTTCCCTGTGTCCTTGACAAGCAATCCTCTATCCAGGGGGCACTTACTGGGAGTGCCCCGAGACACTTTCAAAGCACATCTCCCGTGTCTTCATTTCCTTCTCCCGCCCCGACAGCATCATCTGGGATACCAGGAGACGACTTCAGCGGGTGAAGCAGGGGTGGTTGGCTGGGGACACATCCGGCCCGAGGAGCCCACCCCTAACACGCGTCCCAGAGACGCCAGGCTGGGACAGCACAGCGGCATCCTCAGTGCAGCTCCAGTGCTCCCACTGCTGGCCCTCCCCTTCAGGTGCTCCGGGCAATCCTCTTCCTCCTGGTAGGCTGGAGCCAAGAAATAGCACGGTTTTTCCTTGGAAGGACATATGTGCCCATCTTTGCTTAGGGGCAGAATTCCTGCAAGACCACAGAACATATACAGGACCACAGAATGCCAAAACTAGCCCCTGTTTGCTGCCTGCGGCCCTCAGCTGCATTACAAGTGCTCTGGACAATAAATACAGACAATATCAGAGCAAAGTAAAAAACCTGTAGATCTTCAGCATGGTCAAAGATGTCAACATCCTCTTATGTAGCAAGAACCCTGCTTTGAATACAGTGTCTTGCAGGAGGTCATTGGAAAGAAATCTGCTCTACAGACTCAGAAACTGTGAAAATATCTTCTGGCATGTGGACTAGATCCTCTCATCCACAAAGAAGAAGGAGCTGGATACTTTATCCTCAAGCCTGAGTCAAGGAGGAGAGAGAATTACCTCTGTTTGGTCTCTTACAGCTATACCACCTACCCCACAGCACAGCAGGGCTGCAGACCCAGGCTCACCTCAACTGAGCTGCTTCCCCAGGGCACTCTACCTTCAACCCCATTGGTTTGACTACCCAAAGTACCCAAAGGCTTGACTGGAGCTCTCTGGGGACACTGCCACTGGGCTTGGCCTTCACACAGTCAGGCCTGTGCTGTCCAGTGGCTCGGCACTCTTTCAGACAACTCATGCTGCTTCTGCAGCTCTGGCTGGTAGGGAGAGGATGATCAAGACCAAAAGAAGGTTCAGGACTCAAAGAGTGGGTCTTTCCTCCGATATGAGATGGTGAGCAGCAGCAACAGCACCTTGGCAGCCTGTTTCTGTGTCTTCTAAATCAAGGAGCAGAACCAAGTGTAATACCCTGAGGGGTACACAGTTCTGCAGCACCAGCCACTCACCAATATCACACCTCCTCCCACCCAAGTCCTCCCAATGTCACAACTTTCCTCTGCTTTACAGTGGCATCCTCACTTCCCATAGCCTCATGTCTCAGCAATGTAGTGCTGTTGGATAAAGTCACCATCTGACTTAGGCATCACACCTTTCATGATTATGAAAGGAAAAACTGGATTATTAATGCTGGTAGTTACTACCTGAAGGCCTAGAATATGTTGCAGTACTATCCCCTATGATTATCATTAGTGTGGGGACCACATCAAGTGAGTAATGACTCTTATCTGTGGTTCTGGCCCAATCAGATGCTTCCTGAAGAAGAGAGGCTGTCATGGATATATGATGGCTGGCAATGAGTCAGAAGCAATCTACTTGGCCTATCACCTCACAGGCTTACAGGAAAATTACATGGATGGCAGAAGAGTCTGGCTAATCACCTGAAGGCAATAGCGTCTGCCATCCAACCAGAATGAAGGGTCAGAAGAGGAGAGTTTGTACCAGCTTGTGGTGCAGGGCCTGGAATGAGTGGATTAGTTGTTGATCACACAGTCTGGAAGATACCAGCCTGGACATGGTGAGGTGGGCTTGGTGCTGGGTATCAGGAGTAGCTGTGAGAGTATTCTCATGGCATGGAACAGTGCAAAGAGAGCAGCAGTGGAAACAGCTCCAGCTGCTGTCTGCCTTCTGCAACTTCATGATACAACAAAGGTCATGTAGAGGTTCCCTATGGAAGAAGGAGTGATGGGCTGAGGAGGTCTGCACGGAGCAGGTATGCTGGATGGCCTGGCTCTGATTGCTCACTGGCTTTGATTGTGGCACTCAAATTGTGGATTGTGGATACTGACAGGGTGCTCCTGCCTCATATGTCCTCAGATACAACCATAAAGAGTCAGAGGTTGACACTCTAGGCACAGCTGCAGCTCCCCAACCCTTTGCCTATCACATGTTCTGAAGTAATTCTTTTCTCATGGCACTCATCTTCACAGTTTCCTGAAAAGAAGCTCTCCAGAAAACACTATTTTTAAACGATTGCTGGCAGAAAAAATAAAGGGCTTATATTTTAAACATCTGCAAATCTCTTGCCTCTTTATGGTAGTAGTAGTTGCACATTTTTGTGTATCCTCCCTTTCAACCTTCTGTTGGGGGGCAACCACAAGCATTTTTCAGGAATAACTGCCTGTGGACTTGTGCCCATCCCATCAAGTGTCATAATTAAAGAACACCTCTCTTTGTGGCACGGGTCTGGCTTTTCAGGGCACCTCGCCTCCTCTGGTTCTGCCCCTTGGTCTCCAGCTGCAGAGAGCTGTGAACCAGCAGAGCTACGATGGTTGTGAGGAGACCCCACCAAGAATGCCAGAAGGAATGCTGGGGCTAGAGGCGGTCACTGGTTTCTTACCCCAAGAAGAGATCCTGACCCTTCCTCACCCATGGGACCTTCTCTGGAAGGCAGTGAACATGGGGCTGAGTACTCCTCCCCCTTCACGCCACCAGGAGAGAATCCTAGACTCCGAAGCACAAGTTCTGTTTCCTACCCATCCTGCTGGAGGACCCCAAGAAGCTGTGGCTGCCCCATCCCTGGAATTGCTCGAGGTCAGGTTGGATGAGGCTTTAAGCCACGCGATCTAAGTGAAATGTCACAGAATCACGAATCACTTAGGTTGGAAAAGACCTCCAAGATCATCAAATCCAACCTTTGACTGATCATCAACCTTTTCAAAGAGACCATGGCAGCAAGAGCCACATCCAATCATTTTGTGAACACCTCTGGGGATGGTGACTCCACCATCTCCTTGGGTAGTCCATTTCAATGAAGAAGAATTTCTTCTGAATTCCAGGGGAGGCCTGGAACTAAATGATCTTTAACATCCTTACAACCCAGACTATTCCATGGTTCGATGATCCCACGATCCCGGGAAGAATGTAGCATCCCCAGAGGACGAGAGAAGACGGCAGGTGATGGTTGCAGAAGCAGCCTAAGCTACCCCTGCCCACTCGGGCACCGACACTTCCCCCAATCCCGGCGGGCATGGCGGGGTTCGGCCGCGGTGGGGGCGGCAGGAGGAGCGCGGGAGCCGCGGGGCCGGGCCGGCCCCGGGGCAGCCCCCGCCCCGCTCCTCCCCGAGCGCTCTTATTCTGAAAGGAGCCTCCGCGCCGCCGGTGGCCCAGCGCTCCCGCCCCGGCCCATCCCGCTGCCCGCCTCCCGCTCCCGCCGGCCCGGCCCAGCCCTGACCCCCGGCCGGCCCGGCCGCTGGGCGAGGCTCAAGAAAACACGCTGCTACGGGGGGGCTCGGCTTGATTGGGTCTTGTTTCTTTTTCTTTCTCGCACTGGGGAGCGCGGGTCCCGTCCGGGCATCTCTGCGGGGAGCGCTCACTTCACCTTCTGGAAAACCTGGACGCAGACCTCGTCTTCAGCAGTCATGCGCTGGGAAAGGGGAGTCAAGGGAGGAGTTTAGGTTGGATCCCCCCCTGCCTTTCCCCAGTTCTGCCAGCCCTCCCGCTGCTGGCTGGAGCCCTCCCAAAGCCCCTGCGGGTCTGGCTGCAGGGCAGGGAAGGGACATGGCCTTTGTGGAGCTGTTTAACTTTTGAGTTTAACTTTTAAACCCTGGAGGCGGATGTTTGTGTGCAGCGGTGGCTGCCCCCCGCAGAGCCGGGGATGAAGTCTGAGAGAAGGTGGAAGGAAACTGCAGGGCTGGCTCAGAGCCAACAGCACCCACACTGTGTGCCCCCCACTCGCTGTGACTGGGATTTTGCAAGCCGCACCGGACCACTCCTCACCAGATGCAGCTGGTCTCCCTCCAACCAGTGCCTCCAGCCGCGGTTCCTCTTCTCTCCGAGCTGCTCGCACACCAGCTGATCCCCCTCCCAGGACACGGTTGTCTGAAGGGAAGGAGAGGGGGAAACACGGTCCTGAGACAAATGGATCGGTGTGATACATGTTTCCAGCGCTGACACTGGCTGTTCCTCTCCAACACAATGTCAAATGCAGTCCCTGATCTGGTGTCTCTTCAGTGGTTCCTTGGGACAGATGGTCTTTGTTGGAGGTGAATGACCCTCTGGCTTCCAAGTGCAACAACAGAGTTCTGCCAAGTGGCCCGACATTCTATCTTTTCAGGGCTTTGCTCCAGAGGATAATATCCTCCAGATCCCAGAGAACTGGTTTCTGGCTCTTTGCTGCTCATTCTCTTGGCAGTGAGCGATTTACTCATAGAACCACTTAGTCCTGGACCTGCAGGGACATGCCAGCTCTGGGCTTGGTTCTCACCTGGGTATTGAGTCAAAAAGCTGAGCAAGTCCCTGAACTCTTTAGCACACCCCAGCCCCCTGTGAAACTGCACTGCTTGGGTTTCTCACCTGGCACTTGCGTCCATCCACGGGTCCCAGGTCTTCCTCAAACTGGACTCCCAGGTCGAAATCCATAACATAGTCCCGCAGGGTGGTGATGGTGCGGATGACCATGTGATCTCCCGTGTGGATAATCTCTTTGTCCGGCTTCAGTAGGCACACCAGCTTTCGCAGGACCACGTTGATATCTAGAGGATAAGAAAGAGAGGAAATGTGTGGACGACCTGGGCCCCTCCTCCAGTAGAGCTCCTCCACTCTTTTAGCCAAGGACCATCAGCCGTAGTACCTCTTTTCCTCTCCTACCACAGCGCAAAAGTGGTGGTAGGAGACAGAAGGACCAGAACGTTCCCAATTCCCTTTCTCTTTCCCCTTTCCGACTCTTAACTTTTTGGAGATACAGAACTAAAGGGGAGGAGGGAGCGTGATGGGGAGGGGAGCGTTACCTAAAGCCCGCAGGTAATTGTCCATGTTCTCTTGGGAGACGAAGCGGTAATAGCCAGTGAGGTTGGGAGGCATGCCGGAGCAGAGGGACGCGGCGGACGGTGCGGAGCAAAGAGCACAAGCAGCCGGGCAGCAGCGGAGCCGGGACCAGGCTGGCTCTCCGGGCGAGCCGGCGGCTGTCCCGCGGTGCGGAGCGGCCCGGTCCCCGCGCCCCCCGCCGCAGTAAGAGTCCCCGCGCCGGGGGGCGCGGAAAGGGCCGGGACGGCCCCTGCTCCAGCATCTCCGCCTCGCCTGGGCAGGACGTAGGGACGGCGGGTTACCTCCTCACCCTCCGCCCTCCTCGGGGGCTGCTCCTATTAAACTCTGGACTTCCAACCAGCGGCAAGGAACCCGCCCTCCACACACCGCGGAGGGCGCCGGTGGCTGCGAGCTTCGTCGGAGCAGCTCCCCACGGTGCGGACACCCCGTCGAGGAGAGGCGGCGGCAGGCTGGCAGCTCCGCCCTGCCCAGCCCGAGCTCGGGCTCCGGGCGCGGTCTGCAGCCCCTCGTCCCCGCATCCCCCCCGATCTCCACGCCCTCTTCGTCCCGGTGTCGAAGCTTCCCCCCTCCCCGGGCAGGCGCTCACAGCCGTCGCCGCGCTCCGCGGACAGCCTGGCCCGCAGTGGGGAGGCGAGGAGCGGCCGGCGCGCTCTGCCTGCATCCCGGTCCCGCATCCCGGTCCCGCATCCCGGTCCCGCGGCACCTGGCGCGGCGGCCGCGCGCATTGGCTGCGCCCCCCGCCGCCCGTGACGTCATGCTGCAGTGCGGGGCGGGGCCGGGCGGGGCGCGGAGCCGCTGCCGGAGGTGCCGCCGTGCCTGCGCGCCGCCGCCGCGGAGCGAGGGCGTGGGTCCTGCCGGGACCCGCCGCCACCGCCGCCGCCGCGATGGGCGACCCTCGGCCCCGCGCCGCCGTCCTCCTCCCTCTGCTCTGCCTCTGCGCCGCGCTGCCCGGCAGCTCCTCCAACAAAGGTGAGCGGCGGAGCGCCGCGGGCACGGTGCCGGGCGGCGGCGGGCGCTCCGCTGGGACCCACCGGCAGCCCCCGCCGAGGGGCTCTGCAGGGACGCGCTGGCCGCGGCTCGTCCATCCGCCCCCGCGGTGGCGGGGCGGCTCCGCGCTGCCCGCCGCCTTCGCCCGGCACGTTTTTGTCGGGGCATCTTTGCGGTCCCCGGCGGCCCCGGCTTTCTTCGCCCCTTCGGGCGCTCTCATGCCATCCCATCTCCATTCTCTACTTTGTCCATCTGTCATCCTACCACCGCTTTTTTCTCCATTCTTTCGTCTCCTGGCCCTCCCCTTGCATTTTCCCCTTTTCCACCCACTTGTCTTGCTTTTGTTTAGTTATCGCTGGGTGGATTTAGATTCCCATCCCTTCCCTAGCATGCTGAGAGAGAATATGTTGTTTCTCCACAGACCCCTGCAGTTCATAAAACACATTCCCCAGCTCCATCTTCCAGTCCTAGTTCATCCATCTACAATCTGTCAATAGGAACTGTTTATGCATAGTTATGCGTTAACGATGCAGGTCGATTTTATGTATTTCATATGATAAAGATGAAAGACCCCCAAACCACCCCAGCGCTACAGCTGTAACCTTCTGAATGCAGATGTTCTTTGAGCGCACAGAGTGATGGAGAAAGGTGTAGGTTTCTGGTAGAGACAAGCCTGAGAGATTCATCCGAGGGCAGTCAGCGTGTTGGTAATCTGACAGGGTGGGAAAATCTGTAAACATTTGAGGGACTCTAGGTTCATTGGGGAATGTGACACCTTAGGGTGCTTTCCGTGCCTTGGAAGACTCAGGGCTATGGGGCGGGTGCGCTGCAGAGCTGTGTGCGCCCTGACATTGGCAGGGGCATTTATTTGTTCTGCTTTGCTTCCATGGGGCTCGGTGGCAATGAAAGACCCCTCACGCTCTGGATTCTCCCTCTCCTTTGTGAATTTGCACTCGGAAACACCTACCCACCTTTGACAAATTATATTAGATTGACGGGAGCTTTCTTGAAGCTGGTAGGAGTCTGTATCCTGGTAGGAGTCTGTATCCTAAAAATATTCCTAAAATGTTTTTCTATTCTCCAACAACTCATTTCCCGAGAAATCAGATTGGTGATCCCCAAGTTGCAGGTGGATGCAGCAAAGGATTTATCTCTGTACCATCAGCTTGTTACCCCAGCAACAGGGCACATTTGGCGTTTATAGCTCTGGATCCTCACCTCGGTGGTGTGGCGCATGGATAGAGCCGGAGCAGAATGGAAGCCGGTGGGGACAATGGGCGGGCAGGGGGAGCCGTGGGCACTTGCACACAGGGAGGATTCCACCTGCATACTGAGCAGGATGGATATTGCTCTGGATTTCCTACGCAATGCTTTATAATCTCAGTCGATATGGTGGTGGAGAAGTGCCAACCCACGCTCTTCGCTGCCACTCCAGGCTGGATCTGCCCGCTCTGCCCTGCTGGGACATCCCCTTGCTGACCTGTCACCCTGCCTGCTGGCCCCCCAGCCACCCCTGGCCGCCCCCCTTGGCCCCGCAATGCACAAGTGCTTGGTTGCATTGCACAGGATGCTGCCCCTTTTGAGTCAACACATGAGGCCATGCCAGTATGGCCTTTCAGAGGACACTGTGCTGCAGAGGATGGATTCAACATATTGGAAGTAGTGCCCTTGAGGGGAATGGCTCTGTATTCTACTCCCCACCAGCTCTGAGCCATGCTGTGCTCAAAGTGTTGCTGGGTTGTAATAAATCTTGGTCTCCAGGGGGTGGGAGAGTGGGGGATTATCTGGGAATGGGGGTTGTAACTAGGCCATGTAATATAATCTCTGAGGCCCATTTGGCAGGAAGTGGGCATGGGGGAGGGGTTTGTAATTTGTAATGATTTTTTTTCCTCTCTCCCCTCCGATCCCCTCCCATTCCCTCCCCCCACCCCTTTATTTCTCCCTTTCCCTGCCCCGGAGCCTGTGTGATAAAGATTAATTTGCTATTTCTGGGCCTGTGACATTTTTCAGAGCCTCCTGCTGGCTGCTGCCTCCATGCCAAGCCTGGCTGGGCTCCAGCCAACAGGATTAGCAAGGAGGGCCCAAAGGAATATGGTGCTCACCATGGAGTGGGGAAGGAAAGACCAAGGGGCTTTCAGAATACGTTGTTATGTGCATAGGATGGCTGACTGAAGGTGTACCTGGGCATGTCTGTGTATGTCCTGGGCCTTAGTCTAGAAGGGGCAAGGCAGAAGTGATAATGGCTTCATTGTCCCCTGGGGGTGCCCTGAGGGAAGATGTAGGCTGGGTCCTTCCATTATGGCTTCATTGAGCTAAAGAATTTAGTATTTGGAATCTGTCTCCAGGCTGAGGTTGCTTCTGCCTCTTAAGTTAACTTTTTTTTTAGCTGCTCCAGCTTTTCTGGGCACCCAGGTGTCTGTCCGCCTATTTCTAATAAGATGTTCATGAGGACACAAGGAACACATTGTTTCTGAAGAGGTCTCCCATGAGTAGAACTAAATAAAGATAACTTTTTTCTTCTAGCCTATTTTAGATGTCTTTATTTCTAGAGAAGAAGGTGGTTGTTACTTGCCAGGGAGTGAAATTCTTCTCTTTTCCTACTGAATCTGCAGTTGGTGGCTAATACATTCCTGTCCTCCAATCCCTTCCCCCAAATCTGCCTCAGCAAACAAGCACAAACCATGGATTGAAGCCGAGTATCAGGGCATCGTCATGGAGAATGACAACACCGTCCTGCTCAACCCGCCGCTGTTTGCTCTGGACAAGGATGCCCCACTGCGCTATGCAGGTAGGTGGGGAGCAGCTCTGGCAAGGTCCAAGGCAGGGACACACCTATGGAGAGGCAGGGACACACCTATGGAGAGCCAGGGACACAGTGACATTCATCCCTATACTGGATCCTGCTCCTCTTCAGGAAACAGTCACCTCCAAACCTTGTTCCGGAGGAGGTCCCTAGTGAAGTCTGGAGGCAATTTGGGCACAGCTTGATTTAGGATGCTGTGAGCTGTTTCCTTAGGGAGAGGAACTGAGGGTGGAGCCAGCTACTTTTTGACGCAGTTCTGCTATTTCCAAAGATCACATGCACAGTGCTGAGTCTGTGAGCCCTGGAGAAAGCTGGTAGGGCACCCTTCCTTGGCAGTGCTACATCCCCTCGCAGTGAGCACAGATCCCTGAACAACAGTCCAGGCTCTCAGTGCTTGTATTCCTAGTGCTTGCTTAGGCCACGCCTGGGGTTTCCTCACATGTTCCTCCTCAGCTTTGGGAGAGTAAATGTGGTCCCTGGGAGCTGAATTTTAGGGTTTAGGTGACCCTATCTACAGTTCCCTGCGGTACTCTGCGCATCCTGCGCGTGTGGGTGGATGAGACATCATGGATCTTCATGCTCTGGCTATCTGCAGTGTATGGCCTGTTTTGCCTCCCTGAGGGATGCAGAGGAGAAATAAGGGGCTCCCTCAGGACTGTGTAGCACTAATAAATGTAGCTTGAGCCTTGTAACCTTCAATCTTTCCTCATGCTGTCCAGGACTCCTTGCTGTGGGAGTATTCTCCAGTAGATGGCAATCTGCACCATTGATGGCTGTAAGGGATAGCAGGGGGAAATCCTAGGGAGCCAAAAAATGCTCAAAATGAAGGATGATAATGGGAGAGAACAGAAAATGTAAGTTAGAAAGGAAGAAAATATGGGAAGGGAAAGAAAGGGATGTAATGTGCTCTCCTCAGTCCTTTTCTTTCTCCCCTTTCTCTCTGTTTTTGTGTGTACCAGGTGAAATCTGTGGCTTCAGGATCCACGGGTCAGGGGTACCTTTTGAAGCTGTGATCCTGGACAAAGCTACAGGAGAGGGGCTGATCCGGGCCAAGGAACCAGTGGATTGTGAAGCACACAAGGAGCACACATTTACCATCCAGGCCTATGACTGTGGAGAGGGACCTGATGGAGCAAATACCAAAAAATCACACAAGTAAGTTCATGCAGACATTGCTATATGCTACAAAATGTGATCTGTGACAAAAATGCAGAGCAAAGTTGCTGTGGAAACACTTCCTTTAGCCAGAAGTATTTTTCTCTAGCCATGACATTGTAACTCAACATGGTGAGAAGACCCAAAGAGAAATGTTCACTGACTGTCACATGATGAATACAGAAAGGAGGGCTGTTTGACAGCAGCTTCTAAAAGTGGTGTTTTACATTGCTGCATATTGGTAGGAGGTCCAGATTGCATTATTATTACTTTGGCTCTTTCTGAGTGCTTGGAAACCATTGTCCAAGCACCTGTGTGATGGCATTCCTGCACTGAAATCAAGGTGTCTTTCCTTGTCCTTGCTTTTGACAGCTGGGAATCAGAGTGGTGCACTTTGAAAGAATGACTTACTCTGACATT
Organism: Camarhynchus parvulus; assembly: GCF_901933205.1. Classification (NCBI taxonomy): domain Eukaryota; kingdom Metazoa; phylum Chordata; class Aves; order Passeriformes; family Thraupidae; genus Camarhynchus; species Camarhynchus parvulus. The sequence continues at coordinate 88,180,435 of NC_044571.1, read as the reverse complement.
TAGGTGGTGCATGGCTCGTAATCAGCCCATCAGCTCTTACTGATGTCTCCCTGCATCAGGGCCACAGTGCACGTCCGAGTGAACGACGTGAATGAGTTTGCCCCGGTCTTTGTGGAGAAGCTGTACCGCGTGGCAGTGACCGAGGGAAAGCTGTACGACCGCATCTTGCGTGTGGAGGCCATCGACGGCGACTGCTCGCCGCAGTACAGCCAGATCTGCTACTACGAGATCCTCACCCCCAATATTCCCTTCCTCATTGACAACGATGGTAAGAATCCTCACCCACCATGTGCACATCACTCCTGTTCTCCTGCTCTGCTCCTTCTCTGCCAGCCCCATCTGAAGGCAGAGCTGTGCTGTATAAATTTTCCAGCGCTGCTGATCTGTCCTGATGAGAGCAGCAGCATCCATTTTGTGGGATGCTGTAACTTTTTACAAAGTGACACTGGGCAGAGTGACTCAACTCTTTTTTTGGTTGTTTTTGTCATTGATCAAAGATATGAGTGATTTTTAGAAGGAGTGTCTTTGAGGAGACTGCCTGTCCTCTACCTTGATCTCTTTGTTTTGCAAACCAGGGAACATCGAGAACACGGAGAAGCTGCAGTACAGTGCGGATCGTGTCTACAAATTCACAGTGACAGCCTATGACTGTGGCAAGAAGAGGGCTTCTGATGATGCTGAAGTGGAAATCCAGGTGAAACCCACCTGCAAGCCCAGCTGGCAGGGTATGAAACCTCCAAACACATTTATCTCTTCACTTTGCTTTTGCTCAGCTACTACTCAGTCCTGCTCATTACAAATGTTTGTGTATACACATATAAATTTGTGTGCCCACATATATAGTTCAGTTCTGGCATGAGCCCATCTCCATCAGGGGACCCAGTAGATGTCTAAGTCTGTTGCAAAGCCACTGGAAAATCGTTCCTTGGATTACTGTGAGCTGTGATGTGTTTGATAAGACTCATAGACTATATTCAGCAAAGATTGTTTTTGGGGCTGCTCTTCTGGAAGATATTTGTCTTTTCCAGTGGTGGTGTGTTCCTGCAGGTTCACTTTAGTCTATTAGAATTAAGGGGAAATCAACGCAGCTGAACACCTGCTCTGCCTGATAAGAGAGGCTGACCAACCACAGAGTGATGACACACCAGTATTAGCTGTAGAAGCTGGGACCTGGGACTCAGTGATTCTAGGAAATCTTCCCATGCATTGATGCCAGCTGCATAAAGCTGTGTTTCCAATGTGGAAAGGGCCAAAAATTTGGATTAATCTATAGATGCCACTTGTGTGTATGCCAGGTGTTCTGGCCCTGTGTCCTTGGCAGATCCAATCCCTCACTTTCACTCCTTTCCATTAGGCTGGAACAAGAGGATTGAGTACACCCCTGGTGCAGGCAGCCTGGCGCTCTTCCCCACCATTCACCTGGAGACCTGTGATGAGCCTCTGTGGAACATCCAGGCCACGGTGGAGCTGCAGACCAACCATGTGGCCAAGGGCTGTGACCGGGACAACTACTCGGAGAAGTCCCTGCGCAAACTCTGTGGTGAATTGGTTCTTTCCTGGGCTGAGGGAGGCTGTGGCACAGCACCCTGCCCCTCACACAGCAGAGGTGCTGGGGAACACATTCCTCACTTCTGCTGTGGTCACTGGGGTGGGAGGACACCGAGCTTGTGTGTTGCACTGAGGGGCAATGGGTGTTCCTGCCCATATCATGGGAGCTGTGGAATGGTTTGGACTGGAAGGAGCCTTAAAGATCCTCTAGTTCCAGCATCCCTGCCAGAGACAGGGTCACCTTGCACAAGGCCAGGTTGCTCAGAGTCTCATCCAGCCTGGCACTGAACACTTCCACGACTTTCTAGTTTTATAAGGGACTACCTGTGCTTTCCTTGCTGGGAATCCAAAGATTTCTGTGCATTCCCAGTATGCAGAGTCTGTGGGACTTCCCTCAGCACTGAACAGAAAGTCACCATTCTTCTCCAGACAGGAGAAGGCCTTTAGGCAACTCCTCATCTCCCTGTGCACTGAGACATTACAGTGAGGTTTCCAGTGCCCACTTAATCTGACCCCCAGTTCTCAAGCTCCTTATTCTCCCATGCCAAGGTTCCTGACTCCCTCCCTTCTTGGTAGGTGCTGCCTCAGGAGAGATTGACCTGCTGCCAGTGCCGAGCCCCACAGCAAACTGGACAGCGTGGCTCTCGGTGCACTACAGCCAGGACAGCAGCCTCATCTACTGGTTCAATGGCAGCCAGGCTGCCCAGGTGCCTGTGGTGAACGGACCGAATGGCCACGAGGGGCTGAGTGACCACTTCACCCTGTCCCTGTGGATGAAGCATGCCGTGGTGCCCAGCAAAGGCAGGCGGGAAGAGGAGACCGTGATCTGCAGTACAGTGCGGAGCGGTGAGACTTCTCCCGGGGTGGTGACACTTCTGCCCACTGCCTCTTAACTCCTTAGAAGGGATTGTCCCTGCAGGGGTGAATCTCTGATGTTCCAAAGCAGGACTGGGGCAGGGGTTCCTCCTCAGGAACACGGCTTCTTTAGGTGTCCCTTTTCCTCAGAGCGCTCCTTTGAGCACATGGTGCTGAGTGCCAGTGATGCATGGCAGCGTGGGCTTCTTGGTTCTGGCTGATGGGACAGCTTGGAGTGTGACATGTAATCCCTGTGCTTGCCCCTGGCAGAGGATGGCTACTCACACTACTCTCTGGCTGTGCATGGCTGCCGGATTTCTTTCCTCTACTGGCCGTTGCTGGAAAGCGCGAGGCCTGTGAAATTCCTCTGGAAGCTTGAGCAGGTGAGGAAGGGTTTGCATCCTCCCCACGTCCCTTCTCCTTCTGCCCTTTGCCGATGCCGTGCTCTGCTGTCTGCCGCAGGTCTGTGACGACGAGTGGCACCACTACGCCCTCAACCTGGAGTTCCCCACGGTGACGCTGTACGTGGATGGCGTCTCCTACGACCCTGCCCTGATCCACGACAACGGCCTCATCCACCCGCCGCGGCCTGAGCCTTCCCTCGTGATCGGGGCCTGCTGGGCCGGTGAGTGCCCGCTCCCCAAGCCGTGCTCTTCCCATGCGGGAAAAAAGGGGTGGAGGGAGACCCAGGAGAGGTGAGAGAAACACCACCCAGTACTAAATGATGCAGACCACGCTGCAGCCATCTTGCCTCCTTAGCGTCAAAGCTAGTGTGGCTCCTTCCTTCCTCGTGGACCAAGGTAGTAATAGCTCAGGGGAAAGTGTCACTGGCAGCTTCCTGGACAACAGCCATAGAATATGGAAGGGATAACCAACTTTCAGGCAGAGGAGAGTTAAAAATCTGTACCTCATTCAGGCACTGGCGTTTCTATCAGTACTTTCACCAGGCAGTCCTATTTGTGCTGCTGACTGTGTTGATGGGGATTTCTCTGTCTTGAGGGTCTATATGAAAAAGTCATAAATCCTTCTGTACAGGGATTGGGTTGAAAGACAAAAATTGGGTAAGGAACAAAGCTAGGCCACTACTAGATTAAAACCTGTTCTATGGAGATGTGAAGCTGCATTTTTCAGATCCTTCAATTCTCCTGCTAGACTGAAGCAGGACAGAACTAAAGGAATTTTCTTACTGCTTGCCTTCACTCCAGTGGAAATTTCTAGCAAGGTCAAATCTTTGCTGTACTGCTGCTACTCTGAGGTCAGAGATCTTCCCACAGCTCTGTGCTCTCTTGATTGGCGTTTTGCAGACAACCAATACTGATCAGCTTGGGACCCTCTCCTGGAGCTATCTGTGTCTCTAAGGGATGTTGAGAACATATCTGTTTGTGAACATGGCTAATTCCCAGAATAGATAACATTGGGAAAGGATTGAAAAACTGCAAACACTATCGTTTATCCCTTAAGTCAGTTACTTGTCCTACGGTGTCACTATCAGCCTCATGAGAGGAACTCTGCCCTCTGTCATCTGTGATGTGCTGCCTCTAGGGCTGAAGGGTGCACTGCTTGGCACAGAGCTGCTCCTGGGGACTGGCCAATACACGCCCTTGTAGAGATACTTGCCTGACCTTGTAACTACCATCTTCCAATGCCTTATTGCTCATCCAGATGTTCTCCTTTTGCAGAGGAGAAAACCAAAGAGAAAACCAAAGGAAGCGAGAATGCCACTGATTCTGTGCAAGGTAGGGAAAAGAAAGAAGATGGATCTCTTCCCTTCTTGACTGTGCATGACTGTCACTTCTTGCATGGTGCCTTCCTCATACAGCTTCCCCAGTCCTGTCCTGCCACCTCCCTCCACCGTGGGAGGAAACCCCTTATTTGGCAGATTGGTCCTTGATACCTTGGTACCTGTGGAGCATGAAAAGGCTGATGGAAGGACTGCAGCCTGCTTTGAGAGTTGGAGTATGCTTTTTGTGTGGATAAAGAGTACTCATGCCTGATCATTAAAGCTGGTCTCTGAAGAACACAATAGCCATTAGAGACATCAGGAGATGTCACCTCATCCCTAACTATCTGTGGAATGTGTAGTTTCTTTTACAAGCCCTCACAGGAAGCAGAGTGAGAAGGGGACAAGAAATTGTTTCCATCTGGCATTCAGCAGTTTGACAAAAACTTCTCTATGCTACCCACCGTTCACTGCCCTTGTCTTTTTATTGGTCTGTTTTTCTCACTTTCCCCCATCTGGAATTTCAAAAATGTTCATCTTCTTTCTTCAGCACCCCCTGTCTTCTTGTTGTCTTTGCTTTTCCATATCCTGTTCAATCCTCTGTCCCTCTCTACCTCCCTTAACATCTTATGTCTCTCACATTGTTGCTTTTGTTTTCTGGGCTTTTCCATGCCCCATACCCCCCTCTGTATCCCTCCATGTCCCTTACCTCTGCATGGCCCTCACACTGTTGCTGCTGTGGTTTTGCTCTCTTCCTCGCCATGTCTCTCACACCCTCCACCTGCCATGTTTCCCTCAGGAGATCCTCTGTCGATACACCACTACTTCCATGGTTACTTGGCTGGCTTCACTGTGCGCCCTGGTAGCTTGGAGAGCCGGGAGGTTATTGAATGCCTGTATGCCTGCCGTGAGGGGCTTGATTACAGTGACTTCGACAGTCTGGGCAAAGGGATGAAGGTATGCCCATCTGCCCAGCTTGCATGGGTCTCCTCCACTCTCCTCCCCAGCCTTGCTTCCCAGGACTTTGCCTGCTCCCCCACCTCAGACAGCTCCCCACCTTTCTCCTATGTGTCTCTCTCAGCCTGGATTCCTGTCATTTGCCAAGGAGCCATGAGTGTTTTCTTTTCTTCCACCTCTAGGTTCATGTGAACCCCTCTCAGTCCCTGCTCACCTTGGAGGGAGATGATGTGGAAACCTTCAACCACGCGATCCAGCACGTGGCTTACATGAATTCACTGCGCTTTGCTACCCCTGGGGTCCGGCCACTCAGGCTCACCACTGCTGTCAAGTGAGTGGGCAAAACAGCACCTCTGGCTCAGTTCAGCAAGAGAGTTGCCTCTCTTTTGACTAAAGTTACACTGACTAAATTTGTATTTTAAAATAATTGTATTTTAAGATGGTCTCAAAATGGGTAAAAATCTTCCTGAAAATAAATGATCAATTATCCAGTATCCAAATGGATACTGTAGTACTGGTTCCTAGTCCCTATGCAGAACTTCTGCCTCCACTCACAGTGTTCCAGGCATGTGGACTGGTTTTAATTTTCTCTGTGTTTGTTGATGTGACCAAGTCACCAGATCCCAGTGGTGTCACTCCTATCACACGTTCCTGCCTTGCTCAACAGGCTGTAGGGAAGCTTTAGGAGGACTGCTGGAAAAAGGATATTCCCTTCCCTGGAAGTGATGGGCAGGATGTAATCTTTTATAATGTTGTTGTTGGAAGCGTGGGGCAACTGATGTATTCTACTGCTCTCCTTCAGGTGTTTCAGTGAGGAGTCCTGTGTCTCTATTCCTGATGTGGAAGGCTATGTTGTGGTGCTACAGCCTGATGCCCCCCAGATCCTGCTGAGTGGCAATGCCCACTTTGCTCATCCTGCCTCAGACTTTGAGGCTCCAGAAGGAATTCCCCTGTTCCCCAACCTCCAGATCACCTGCTCTATTTCTCACCAGGTGGAGGCCAAGAAGGATGAGAACTGGCATGGTACTGGTGAGTGGAGCACAGGGCAAGGTGTAAGAGACAAGAGCTGCAGTCCTGCAGAGGAAGTAGAGCCCCTGTAATTACACCCAAAAGTGAGAGTTTACAAATTTAGAAGCAAGGCACATTGTCTGTCAATATGTAGGCTAATCGGCTCTTATCCTTTTCTGCTCCTCCCTGTACTTTTTCTATCCACTCAATTCCTTTGCCTCACTCTCTCCTAATTCTTTCCCAGGCTGCTCATTCCTAATCCCTTTTACATTTTACCTACATTTCCCTTTATTGAATCCAGTGCCGGATGGATGTCCTGCCTGTTACTCTCTCTACTCCTGCACTTACTTAGTCTCATCCTACTTCCTTCTCTCCTGCTTTCTTTCTTACTTCTTGCTCCCTTCCTTCTCTTCCTGCCTCACTTTTTCCTGTGAATTCCCAGTCAGTTTCCTCACACCCTACAGTATCCTGTCCTTCAATTTCTTTCCATCATGCTCAGATAATTTCTCTGCAGTCTGTGCTCTGTGTCCATTCACTTCTTTCATATCTCTTCTGGTAATAGGATTTTTTGCTCCTACTTTTCTGTTTAGAAGCTTTGCCTTTCCTCACACAATGATGAGTTCCTTGACTTGAGAGCAGATTGTTCTCAATCCTGCTGAAAGCAGTTAGTTATTGAATGTGGTTGCCATTTTAAAGAAGATAAGATCTCAACCATGGTAACCAACAGTGTGAGACAAGGAAAAGCTTTCAAAAGCGTGCAGGGCCTGGGAATGTGTGAGTGTTGTTTCTAATTTGCACACTGTCATTGTCAACAAAGTCCTTACAGCCAAGATGCGTTATCATGAACCAGACTGATAATAGTATGTTGTTCCAAAATAAAGTGACTTTATTATGTGCATAGATAATGTCATTAGAACCATCCTGAAACAAGTAATTAGACTGACAGTGATTTTACTTAAGGTCAGTGCTAGGTGGAGAAGGAGAAGTAATTACATATGATGTGAGCGCTCTTAGGTAAGCAGGTTCCCCTCTGAGTAACTCCTTCCTTCTCTGATGGCTGTCTGGCTTTCTGGCCATATCTCCTTTCTGTTTGCCTCTCAGTGACAGACACACGAATGTCAGATGAGATTGTGCACAACCTGGATGGCTGCGAGATCTCATTGGTAGGAGATGACTTGGACCCAGAGAGGGAGTACCTGCTCCTGGATGGGGCCCTGCTGCAGCAGCGGGGCCTGGAGCTCGTTAACACCTCTGCCTACCTGACCATCACTGGTACGTCCTCTCCATGGTCACAGCTACCTAGTAATGCCTCTGCCACCAACTCTCAGGCATCACTGAGAGAAGCACTTGACCTTAGAATGTGTTGGTGTACTTTGTGACACTGAGATGTCACCATTTCTTGAACTTCTGGCTTTTGGAAGTCACAGACCATTTCCTTGGGGAGGTGGCTTTTGCTCCAGCACAATGTGCTGGGACATAGTACCAGCTCTCATCCAGGCTTGTATCACTCCTCCTGACTTACTCCTTGGGGTTTGGTGTTCTCAGGTGTCAGTAGCATTTTGCATGACATGACAGGGACAACATATCCCACAATTTGTGGACTGGTACAACACTTTTGTACTCTCCAGAATGTAACAGGGCTGTTGCTCTCAATCCTTCCTTCCCTTCCACTTGTTTTAGTGATGCAAGCAGGGATTCCATCAGGTCCTCCTCAGCCAGGTCCATCTCTGAGCCCTTCCCAAAATTAATGAACCCAGTGCTCCTTTGGATCCCTCTGCAGCCTCTAGCTGCTGCAGGGTTAGGATGCCAGGTGACTTTGGAGCAGGAGCTTCCTCACCCCATCCCTCTCTTCTTGTCTCAGGTGTGGAGAGCATTGCGATTTACGAGGAGATCCTACGCCAGGTCTCCTACCACATCAACCACGGTGCTGCCCTCTATGAAAGGAAGTTTCACCTGTCCTGCACTGAGATGAATGGACGCTACTCCAGCAATGAGTTCACTGTCGAGGTACAAGACTGATACGTGCACACAGAGATCCTTCTGCAAGCATGGGGAGGACATGGTGCATGGGAAGGCATAGAATGTGCCACGGACACGGGGTGGAGTCCCCTCACTCTGGTCTTTCTGCAGGTGAATGTTCTCCACAACATGAACCGAGCTGCTCATCCTAACCATATCCTGAGCTCCCAGCAGTTTGTGCACCGAGGCCATCATTTACCCGCAGAGCTGTCTGGGCACAGTTTGGCAAGCACCCACAACAACCCAAGTATGTAATACTATCTTTGGGGTTTATTCCTTTAGATCAAGATGCTGATTTTCTGACATCCTGGCAGAACCTATACTGGAGGATTCCTCTCCAGCTCCCTGCACCCATTATCATTATTCTCATTATATTGTCCCGTTCCATTCATTGTTAGCCAGTAGACTGCAGTCTTTGTCAGATTGTATTTTAGAGCATGCTGCAACAATCCTCTTGTGGGATATTATCTTCTTGATGTAGAAGCACACTGAATTCTACACCTCAGAGGGTCTAAAAAGAGTAACTGTAAGCTGACTTCATTCACGCACCTTGCAAAGGTGCTGTGTGGGCTTGTGTAAAGTAATTTCAGAAAGAAGCTTCAACAGCAGGAGAGAAAAGTGAGTCAAGGCTGCCACTGCTCTAAAGAAAGAAATGGGAGTAGGTGGTGGTCAGCAAGGCAGGAAAATACAGGAGATGGCACCACACAGACAAGAGGAGAATTCTTGCCCCCAAAACAGAGGAGAGAGAAGCCTGAAAGCTAGACTAGATGTTTGTTTGTGCTGTTAGCCCCATGTCTCAGGCATGACCACACTCCAATTGATTCCTCCTGGGCTGTGAAAGCTCTGGACTTTACAGACATTTTGGTCCTCTGTCACAGGGAACAAGCAAGGCATCTTTGAGCTAGCTTTTGCTGCAGCTTCCAAAGTAGCTTATCCCAGGCTGTTCCAGTCCTGCAGCTGGCACTGCAGGGGCAGCCTGTGCATGTGCCAGCCTTTGCCTCTCCCTTTCCCAGCTCTGCCTGATGGCAGCAGCAAACTTGTCCCCGCTGAACAGGACCACAAACAAATTCGTGGAGGGCCTAGATAGATTTTGCAGAGAAGGTGGTTATCTGGGGAGTTGAGGGTCAGTCTACAGGCCTAAAACAAACATGTAGGAGTTCGGCTAAGGGTCTTAGATGAATTTCAGGTTTTCTCCCGTGCAGAAGCCAGGCTTTTGCCACAGCACTTATTAGAAGTCCATCATAGAATTCACATCTGCTCCATGTGCAATGAAGGCATCTTTTGGCTTCTTGCTTTCTCTACTGCTTGCACAGAAATCACACTCTCTGAAAATCATCCTCGAGCCTTTAGAGGCTGTCCTCCCAAGAGCAGGATACAGATATATGCGGTGCAACATATTCTTGCAAATTCTGCAGATAAAGATGTGCAGAGTCTCCACAGAGTCTACATCACAGGAGCTGCCTGTGCCCAGGGGCACAGACAAGTCAGGCTGTGTTCCTGCATAGACCAAAAACCCAGGCTCTGCCCAGGATCTCAGTTCCTGCATGTCAGGTTGGAAATGCATGTTTCTGTGACAGACTCTAGACACAACTGCTCGCTTTCTTTCTCCAAAGTGGTCCCCAGTGCTGCCACCGTCATCATCGTGGTGTGTGTGGGCTTCCTGGCACTTATGGTGATCCTCGGCATCCTGCGCATCCACTCGCTGCACCGCCGGGGAATGGTGCAAGAGGTCCCTGGGGCTGCTGAGTCGGGGCACAGCAGCACTGGCGGCAAAGACAGCGACATGTTCTGGGACGACTCGGCCCTCACCATCATCGTCAACCCCATGGAGGTGAGGAGCGGCCACCGCGGCCGGGGCTGGGCGGGCAGCTGGCTTGTCACACCCTGCCCCTCACCCGGTGTCTCACCTCCCAGTCCTACCAGAGCTGTCAGGAGAGGGCAGCAGGCAGTGTGGAGGGCAGAGCCGGCGAGGGCATGGAGGATGATGACGACAGCACCGACTCGGAGACACCCGACTCCCCGGACAGCAGTGACATGAATGACCGGCACATCATCGGCAAAAGTGACGTCTCTCACCGCTACTAGGAGCTTTAAAACACCTGCCCAGTGGATCCCCCCAGAACATATGGCAGGAAGGAGGAGGTGTCTTACTTTCAACTTCTTTCCTCCCCCACCGTGTACACATGTGCTCCTCCCTCATTGATCATTTCTGCCTCCCATGTTCCTTCATCTTCTGCCATTCTCATTGTGGACGTTCCCCACATTATTGACCCCCCATCTGGCTCTCCAGAAACATGTGTTAGGGCACTTACACATGATGGTGGCACGGTTCAAACTGGGATGCAGGTGTTGGAAAGAACAGAAATCTGAAAGGCAGAGCCAGCCATAGGGCTCAGAGTGGGGTTTCTCACAACCCCTCCCCAGATATTATATATATATATTGTATATTTTTTCAATGTTGTCATTTGAGGTTTATTCTCGTTTCATGCAAAAAAAAAAAAAAAAACAACCAACAAACCACTGCAGCTTTGTGTCGCTTTGTAAAATTGTCAATACTCCTAATACTAAATGAATGAAGGTAAGAAAGATGAGGAAACAAAGTGGATTTTAAAATAAATGGATTTCAAATAAAACATTCAGGACTTCTGCAGTTTTTCACTACAACCAGGGAAAGAAATAGTGTAGCCTCTAATGTGAAACTGGAGCTTGTCCAGAGCATGTATTTACTGAAATTACTACCTTATCTCGGGGAAGGGTTACATTTTTTAGCATATGTGATGAAGCAAGAAAAACACATCACTCACAACCCTACCCCGTGCCTTTCTGAGAATCAAAATGCTCTGTAAACACAATGTAGCCTTCCCCAGGACACAGTGCTAGGGACCCACAAAAGAACAGAAGGCACTCAAGCCTGTCACAGGCAAATGGAGCACATACAGCAAACTGAATTCCTGAACACAGGAAAATAAATAAGGCTCTTTTCATATACTTAGTGTATCAACAGAAACAGGCCAAATCCCCTTAGCTTCATCTATCTCGCATGATCTGCTTTTTTTATCAGTATGATAAGAGTGGTTATACCAGGGGTTCCAGCTTGTAGAACAGCCCCAGCACTTCTGGGGGAAGGAGGCATCTCCCTCTTTCTGCTGAGTATGGAGGGGATGGAAATACAACAGCACAGCATGGCTCTGAGCCCAGCAGTAGCATGAGTTGTTAGGATAGTGCTTCAGAGCAGGTTGTGCTTCTTCCCCGGATCTACTTGGTCTGGTTTTTCAGACCCTGCAAGACAAAAAGGGGCTGTCAGCTGATTGACACATCTTGGGGCAATGGCTGCAATATGTGAGGGACGCTAAGGAAAATTCTGCAATTTGTTGGCAGCCAAGGTTGAGAAATCCTCCTCAGGGGCAAGAAGACAGTACTGTAGGTGAGAGTGGAAGAGCCCCTCTAAGGGCAAAGGTTGCAGCACAAGACCTCTGCTTGCTGCAGTTCTCTCAGATGTTTCAGCTCAAGCCTGTCTTCATGCCCAACTGTGCCCATGTATGGTTGTTACTGGGTCCAAAAGAAGTGAATGTGCTGGGGTAAGACACTCTTAAACTTTTCTGCTTTGCTTCATTCCCAGTAAATTCTATGCCTTTGTTTTATCGAGGGAGTTTACAACAGGAACTGTCAAACCAGTACCCTGACATCTTGAAGCACTGGAATAATTCAAGTCTCCAGAAGGAAAAAAAAGGCCACACTGTGCACATTGGAGCAAAAAACATGGCACAAAATAGTCATTGCGTCCTGAGAATGCCTGACCCAGATCTGATCTGTGACAAAAAGCACCACCTCTCAGAGCCCTGCAAAAGACCAGGTCTCAGGACCACGATGTCCCTGTACCTCCACAGCAGCCTCAGCCAAGTGCTACAGCTTACAAGGTGGGAGAGGCCAAATGAACGATGAGTTCGTAGGTGGCCATCATGATGGCCGCGTTTGGGATCTGGCGGATCAGGTGCGCCAGGAGCCCCCGGTATAAAGCCAAGGGTCCCTCTTCACGGACCACCAGCTGCAGAGTCTGTGCTAAGGAATGGTACCGGGAGCCCTCCTCTCGCAACCGCGTCCGAATGACCTCTGGGGAGACAAGAAGGGAAGCCACATATTAGCAGATGGATCCTAGGGGCACGGCATCTCCCACCAAGGGGAGCAGCAGCAAGGAGAGAGGAGCAACTGACCGTGTGGATATGCGATGCACGTAGCGCATGTTTTGGAGACAGCGGCAGCGCTCATTAGTCCAAAGAAATCGTTGTTGTTTGGTGGAAGTGTGAGTGATGGGGAATGGGAATGCTGGCTGTTTCTCAGCTCCTTTTTCAGTGCTTCATAGATGACAAAGTGTATGATGGTCTCTGACACTCCAGCATAGGAGGCAGTGATCCCACGGTAAAATCCACGCAGGCCTTCTGTGTGGTACACGTGCATGGCACACTGGAGAGCGCTGCTGGCCGTCTCCCCCTTCACCCTGGAAAGAAGGGAGAGGGTTAGAGCAGCATACTGCACCCCAACCTGCAGGGCTGTTGTGAACACAGCCATAAGCCTCTTGCCCAGCCCATGACCTGCCATGTTCTGATGAGAAATCACAGACCTCTCTCTACCCACCAACCCCCAAACCAATCCTGATGTGACATGGAGTGGCTCTGCACTGCAGGCCTGCCTACCTGGCTTCCAGCTGCATTCTGGTTTTCACTAGCCAGATGGGGTTGGTGAGTGTGGCTGAGCTAATGCCTGGGGAACAGAAGAGGAAGACAGCCATGAGTGCCAGGATCATGCTGACAGTTTGTGAAGAGGTGCTGATCTATCAGCTCTCAGAGCTCTGCTTGGCAAGCTGCAGGCATTTGCAATTTGAGAATGACCTTGAGAAGAGATATTTAGGGCAGACTATTTGATTCTCCTCCTCCCCTATTCCAGCCTTTGTCTAGCAGTAATTAGCTCCTCTGCCTCCAACAAAACCCCACTACAGGCCCGGGTGTTACAAAGAGGCAGGAAACAGAATGCTAATTTTTCAAGAGTGGAGGATTTTGTTAGAGAACTGGAATATATCAAGAGGAATGGTTCTGTGAGTGGTCTAAATTACACACTGCCTTCTCCCTCTCACAGCAGAATAGAGGTCATGATAGCAGCTGAAGAGGTAAAGACAAGACTTCAACAGATGAGACTATGAAGAATGAAGAGTGAGAAAACATTTGGGTTACCCAAAGAACTCACTTCTCCACATGAGGAGGGAGAAAACTTCAGAGCAGCAATGGAGAAGGAATGAAACACGTAGGCATTTCCAGACAGAAGGACCTCTTGGCTTTGATTTGAGACAGAAAAGGCTCACCTGCACAGGCTGCTGCTAGTATATGTACTCCCTTAGATTCCGGCACCAGGACAGTGTTAAGCCTCTCCTTAGTAGCAGAATAGGCAGCAAAATATATAGCCCTGATTGGAAAAAAATACAGAAGAGGTTACAGCTCCTCTATGAGGAGCAGAGACACTACTGGGCAGTCTCACTCCAACTTTCCTTACTCCCATCACAGTTCTGTCTAACATGACATCAGATACCATTTATACCTGGCCCCCAGCAATCATCTTAACACTATGATCAGAAGCTCCAGAAGATGTCCGTGTGAAGGAGTCCTGTGGCACGTGAGCACAAGGCCCAGACTGCTTTCAGGAAGTGGAGTGACAGCTATGACACAGGTCCCTTAGAAAGTGTGCAGCATGAGGCCCTGCCATGGAGCAGTACTCACCGGGAAGGAGCAACCCCAGCGAGGTTTGGACCCAGACCTCGGAACAGGGACCGTTTGCCTTCCTTCTCAAGGATGGCCCTACAGAAGGAGATGAACAGAGAAATCAACAGAATAACTAAGCTGGGGACTCTCCTGTTCCTCCTCTGCTCCTTCTTCGTTCTTCAGTATTCCTTGTAGCATCCTCTCCTCACCTCCCATGTTATCCTTTTTCTGCCCTGTTCTCATTTTCTCTCCAATCACTTCTCCTCTCTCCTTCAGTCACAGAATCATGGAACCCCTTGGGATGGAAATGACCTTAAAGATCATCTAGTTCCAGCTACCCTGCCATGGGCAGGGACACTTTTCACTAGTCACTGCATCCTATTCTTGATAATGCCATTCCTCTGGGTCTGATCCAACCACTAGCTGAGAAATTTCTCCCAGCCCCCTAAGCTGCCTCGCAGAGCACAGATCACTAGTGAGAAGCAGATGTACCTGTGCTCTGATCAAACTTCTATTGCACTTGTGGTTTCCAGAGCCTCAGCTCAGCCTCTCTGTCTCTCTCCCCTCACACCCTCCCTGATGGCCAAACCATCACCTCCCTGGTGCTAAGAGGCACACTGCCCTGTCCTACTCACCTCAGCAACTTGAGCACTCCAGGAGATGGTGGGGTGGGATTCATCAGCCTCACACTCATCCCTGGCAGCTGTATCTCTGGGAGGCACAGAGGCCGCGGTGCCAGCTGGGATGACTGCAGACGTGTCTTCACCACTTCCAGGGGACAGGTCAGGATGGCTCCAGCTGTTCCACCACATCTAGGGCACAGCAGCACACGTCAGAATGACCTCTGGGCCATAATAGGGCAATAATTCTGACCCTGCTTGTCCACAGCCTCTCCCCTCTGGGAGAGGAGGTTAGGTACCCCAGCCTGTGTCACACATGACCTCCTGCTCTGACACTGATTAACGTAACAGCTCAGCTTGGGACATCATCTGGCAGCCTCACTCTGAAGCCCTACTCAGTGTTTGAGGCAAAGAGTCCCAAGTCCATGGGGACACAGCAGTCCCCCAGGGCAAACATTTCTGCTGCCCACCCTCACTGCAAAGCCTTCTGCTAAGGTCATCAGGCACTGTGGCCCACACTTCACCACAGCCACACCAGCTCACAGAGGGGCAGCACAGAACTCTCCCACCTCTCGGCCTGCACGTCTTTAATCCACAATTACATCAGACCCATATTTGTAAGGTCCTGTAAGCAAGATCTGCAGTTTCTGCCAACAGCCAGGCTCTCTCCAAGCCTGGCTTGCTTAATGAAAGAGGACTCTGACCTTCAGCAGCAGCAGGCAAAACCTATTTTTGGAACTCATGAACCATCTTCATCAATGGCTCTCATCACACTGCAGGAATGCTGAAAGGACACATACCCCCTTTTTCCCTTTCCACCACCCAGGGACAAGTCAGAACTGACACATTTTGTTCTCAGCTTCTGCCCCTCTAAATCCTTTGACTGGTAACTCTGCTCTTCTAGAGAATGCTCAGTACCTGAAAGAGCATTTTGAGATGAATTTGCATGCAAGCCACGCAAGAGGCTTTGACAAACAGACAATCGTTCACATCTGCCAAAGTTGCTTTGTTTCACAAGAGATAGAGGCTTAATAAAAAGCTCACTCTGCTCCAGAGAAAGAAAAGCAAACCAAAGAACTACAAGATATCAGGAAAGAGTCAGGTATATCATCAGAATTACATATGACAGTGCAGGATAGCAAACAGTGAGAGTTCTGAAGAATTATTTTGAAACAGTCTATACAGCTCAGTGAACATCTACAGTATTCTCACAGCCTTTGCTCCTAGGGCTTCATTATCATTATTATCATTGCCAAGAGGAAGAGGGGTGAAAAAAAAAAAAGTCCTGGATGCCTATTGCACATCCAAGAGTTGAAGCTATGGCAGCTAGGAGAGTATGCAGCTAATGATGCCCACAACTAGCTAGGCTATTCCATAACACTCATGTGGCTTTGTCGAGCCCTTGGCAGATGTACACAGTGGTGGTGACGACTTGCAGAGCAGTCCATCAGCAGCAATTTCCCTCAGGAGGTGTATGATGAGTGGCGGGAGTCTGGCAACGTTCTGACTCCTGAATTTAGCTCCAGCTCAGAAGGCAGCACATGGCAAAGCAGTGAACAGCCCAGCTCAGGTTCTCTGGGTCAACAAGCTGACCAAGCACAGACTCCAAGACACAGCCTACATAGCAATCCAGAGCTGCATGAGGCAGGGTCTGCTTTCAGAAAGGCCATGTTGATTCTTCCCATACAGACCATATTCCCTCAGGGGTCCAACAGTCCTGTTCTTTACCTTAGATTCTATTAATTTGTCTTATACAGACAAATTATACAGACTTACATGCCTTATACAGACTAACGTGCCTGTTGTTTCTTTGGCCAGAAGCACAGTCTCCAGTTCAGGAGAAGATTGAGTACAGTGGTGACAGATCAAGGTCTAAAAGGTCTGAATAGGGCGGTTTCAACTCCTTATCTAAAAGCTGAGCAAACAATACATCAGGAAAACACTGAGAGAAGCAATTGCTTGGTATACTAATAATTCTTGTCTCTAATACTGTATAAGGAAGCAAAAGTTTATGTAACATTCTCTTAATATCTAATTTCTTCAAGAAGTCCCCACCTGCAATGGTCAGGATCTGAGTTTGAACACATACTTCCAGTATATATAAAAGTTTCCTGAGGTCATGTTCCTGAAGCTACTAATACATACAGATAATAAAAAAGTATTATAAAAGAAATAATAACAATTAAAGAAATTGTTACTCCTTATCATAGTGGTCATTTAAGCAGCAGAAAGAGAGTGTGAGCTGAAGGGCTGCTATGATCCACTGTGCCTCAATGGAGAGACTAAAAAGGAAAGAAGAACACCCATTATTTAAAGCTAAGGAAATGAGGTGTACCAGTTGTTCAAAACTAGAAGAAATCTCAACTGTGATATATTATCATGAATTAGATGATGATACAGCTGCTGGCACTCTATGGAAGACATAGGTCTGCAAAATTCTTCTGTTTCAGGAGAAATGGAAAATTATGTGTCATTACTCTAGAAGCAGGAACGAAAGCAATTTCTGCAAAATAGGATGAAGAGCAGCAGTGAAGATGAGTACAACATGTACTCTCAGAGGAAAGCTGCAGCAAAGAGTGCTAATTGAAGAAGGCGGGTAATTTTACCTCAGAAAATGGTACTTGCCTCTAGATCTTGCTTTCACATTTTAAAGGGAAAAGTGACATGTTTGAGGTGACTGAAATAGAGCATTAGTTGAGAAATACAAAAGACACTGCTAACATTTTTTAAGTTATCTAAAAAGTGTATAAGCACATGCACAGAGGTGACAAGGTTTACTGGTAATTCATGTTAGCTCTTAGGCTAGCCAAAAATCAAGATGGCTTGAAGGTGTTCATTTAAGAACAGCAATGCTGGATCAGACAAACCTGCAGTTAAACCAGGTTTCTGTCTAGGACACAGAAAAATAAAGGTCACCTACAGAAGAGTAGGAGAAATACCTCCAGAACACTCTCCCAGCTTCCCACAATTTTCAGTTCAGGGATTTCCTCAGCCAAAAATGTTGCCTTGCTTTTAGTAGCCTTCAACACATTCTTTTTCACTCATCTTTTTAAAATGCTTCCTGGACACATAAGAAGCCTTTACCTTCTACCATCCTGTTGCCAGGAGCCCCACAGTTTAACTGCACACTGTGGGAAGAACTGTGTTCTTGCATTAGCTCTGAACAAACCTCCCACAAGTTTCTTTGGCTGCTCCTGGTTCTTATACTGGAAGATAAAGTGGAGAACTGCTCCTTCACGAATGAGACCCTGTTTTGTTTCATTACACAAACCAGTAATATTAAATATAGTGCAGCAATAAACTGAACTTCTCATTCATCTCTTACTCACGTTATTAGCCCCGGGGTTTTAATTAGCTGTAATTCAGGAGTATTCCTTAACGGATGAGGACAAGATACAGACTGACAAAGTTCCCACTAGTGACATTCTTGTCACAAGCCAAACTCTCAGTTTTTCGGGAACCATGGTAGAAAAAGATGAAGAAAAGCTTAAGAAGAAAGCTAAGAAAGATAAATGTATTAAGAAAGTCTAAGGTGCAATGCATATATAGTTCAAAGGATAAATTAATAAAAGAGAATAACAGATACAAAATAACAATGGGAACAGAGAGGATAGGTACACATATGCAAAGACTGACATAGCACAAGAACTGGATTAGCTGCAGAAAACTGAAAATCTACTAATTAAAAGCAATTAAATTGTGTGCCTTATCGTACATGCTGTATCACAGGCCTCACTGTCACACAGACTCCAGCAGGTTGGTGGGATTTGGAAAAGGATTAGGTGGATGCCTAAGCAGGACTTCTGCAGTTACTCAGCAAAGTCCAGAGGACCACATTATTTTCTGCTTTAGGGCACCATAAACTTGAAGCTCATTGTTTTCAGACTTTAAAGAGAGGAAGGGCGAAACGCCACGGGACAAACTACTTGCTCGGGGGCACGCTTCTAATACAGAGGGGCACGGCTGGGATCCAAACACCTGACTCACCAGAATCAGCCGCACTATTTAAAGCCAGAAAAGTGACACAGGAATCTCAGCCATGCGCTGATGGAGAGAACTGGGCGCCCTCCCGAACACATGGATGCCTCGTGGCGCTCTCGTTCAGCACCCCGCTTCCCTTGCCCCGCATCCCCGGAAAGCTCCGGCTGCACCAAACTCCGCGTCCCACAGGGAGGCTCTCCGCCTTCCCAAGCCGCGGAGCCAGGCATTCCCCGCGGCGCTGCGGGGCTGCTCCGCGCCGCCGAGCCCCGACCGGGACCGGCACAGCCGCGACCGCGCGGGCCAGCACCGCGGAGCCGGCGGGGGCCGCTCTGCCCGGCGGGGGCCGCTCTGCCCCGGCTCCCCGGCGGCGGCTGCTGCTGCGGGACCCGCGGCCCGAGTCCCGCCCCCGGGCGCCCTCCTGCCCCCGAATCCCGCCTCCCGGGGCACTCACCCTCCGGCGAGCAGGTGGAGCAGCGTGCTGTGCTGCGACATGGCCCCGCCGCTGCCGCACGGCCCCGGCCCCGGCCGGCCCCGCCGCCGGAGGAGGCGCCCGGGCGGCGGCGGCGGCGGCGGCGGCGGCGGCGGCAGCGGGAGGGGCGGGCGGGGCGCTGCGAGGGGAGCGAGGGTTCCTCCGTGCAGGGGTACGCGTGATCATTCACACAGCTCCTCTGGCCCGGCCACTCAAGGCTCTTCCATTAAAAACAAACGAACAACCACTCCCAATCTCCAAACCGACTCCCAAACTTAAACAAACTCGTCTTTGTTTTGCATGTAGGGCGGCCAAGGCAAACTGATTTTTTTCACCACGGGAAAGCGATGGGTCCAAGAGCAGAGCCAAGTGGTTCCTGATGCTCGTCCTCACTCATGGAACCCATGAGTTATTCCTCTCTGTGGATTCACTTCCTACATTTGTCTCTGTTGTAGCAGCATTGTACCCAAACTGGACACTCAGTCGTCCTGTGTCACTCAGTGCTGTGAGTGAAGTCACAGCAGTACAGAATGTGATATAAATACAGAAAGATGCTTCTTCGGATGTTTATATAAAAACTGGCCAACGCTCTCCACAAACCCCCCCCAGTCCTCTGAATAAATGACCCATGACTTTGAAGTTTGGAGGATAAGTGTGAGAAAGACAGGGAATATTCAGGGGCAAAAGATCCTCTGTTGCTTTTTCAAATGCACAGTTTCAGAGCGCATCGGAGTTCATTGAATATCATCTTCCCTAAAAAATGCAGAATGTACATCAACATGATGCTGCTGCCAAAAAGGCAGATCAGATCAGTTTGTGTGTTCAGGAGGATAGCCCGTGGGGCAGATGAAAAGAGCTGTCAGAACAGCTCTGTACTGCTGTGACTTCACTCACAGCACTGAGTGACACAGGACTGACTGAGTGTCCAGTTTGGGAACAGTGCTGCTACAACAGAGACAAATGTAGGAAGTGAATCCACAGAGGGGAATAACTACCTTGGCCACTCAAGCAGCAGGATTGAAAAAGATTGCAGCTTTTAGTCTGGAGGAGAAGGAATTAAGGGAGACATGGCAACTGAGTCCAATTAGGTACAAAGATACTTTGAAAAGGAAATGAGCACCTTATCTGTGGTGGAAAAGAACAGAACTATCAGCTCATCAATGTAGCCTGTCACTACCTGGGCAATGAGGGGAAAACAAGTAAAAAGACTGGCTTTCTGGTCAGAGAAATTGGAAACTGAACAAAGATACCTAGAAGCTCCAAGCATTTTTCACTTGTCTTCACTGTGGTGGTGGCCAGGTGAATATCTTAAATAGCACCAGTTACAAGTTGGGAAAAAGTCATTCTAGATTTCTAGGCACTTAGGTAAAGTCAAGGTTTTCAGACCAATTGGGGCTGATGAACTTCATGCTGTGATGAGAACTGGAGAACTGGAGAATGGCCCACTGGCCATTATCTTTGAGATATCTAGGCAGTGGAGAGGTTCAGAAAACTGGAAAAGGCCAAATACATTGGGCATTGAAAAAAAGAAAATCTGACTAATTACTGGCCAGCCAGCATAATTTTACTGCCTTCCCCTGTGACACTGGAACAAATAAATATTATGTAGGCAACTCACATTTTCCATTTGCAAGTAGAAGAGATCAAGTTAAACCAATCTTTCATGGCAGAGTTGTCCTTGTGGTCAAGGAAGTATAACAATAGAAATTAAATTTTTTATTTCAGTAGGACTTTTACTCTGTTTCATCTGACAGTCTAAGAAGCACATTAGGAAACAGGGGAAACTGGATCTACTGAAATCACTGTTGGGAGCATTTGATGCTGATTGGAAAATTCTAAGATTAGGTTTTGATGCTATGTTGTCTATCTGGAAAGAACTATCAAGGAGTCCTTCAGAGATCTGTTTTCAGTGTGCTATCAGTGTGGTTTTTTTTCACAGTAATTTATACAGTGGACCAGAAAAATGTATCTATTAAAATCTGCAGACAATATTAATGTGAGAGGGGTTGCAAAGGATTTGGTAGAAAAAAATAAGATACAAATGGTCTTGATCAATGGGAGAAATAGCCTGAAAGTGTAGAACACCGTTTAATAAAAGCATGGGCTAAATTTTGTGCATAGAAAGAAATAATGACTTTCATGAAGTTAGGATGGGGAATAGTAGGACAGAGATCACCATTTTGTCACTGGTTTCCATCAGGCCCAGGACCTTCAGCAGAGTATTGGTATTGACAACAGCTGAAGGATGCAGAGCCTGAAATAGCCTTTTCAGGAACTGTACTATTTGCCTTTCTCATCTCTCCAAGAGTTTTTGGGGCCCCCTGATATTTTAGTTCTTGCTGCCAAATAATTTTCACTTGCAGGGGTGCATTGACTCTGCTTCTTTTCCTGTTGACTTTAGATCAGACCCTTTGCTTTCTGCCTGCAAGCAGAAATAGTTGTGGCTTCAGCAGGATACTTATCCATCAACAACCATAGCTGTGGATGTCCTGGGTGCTCTGCCACCACCGCCACTTCCTGTCCTTCCAGTTGCATCAAAGTCTTTTGGGACTCTAAGGGATAAAGGGCCATCCAGCCCTTCAGAAGGAAGGCTGTGGGGGCTATTTTTTACAGAGCAGTGTTTCCCTGTCCCTGTCCCTGAACCAGGAGGCCAAGCTGGTATCACAGACTGGAGTCATGGGTGTACCCCAAAACCTTGTTGCAAATATTTACAAATCAAAACTATTTAATGTCTTCCTCCATGCCAAGTCTGTGATGGTTTTTGGATTTCTGTCCATGCCTTATCTTAGTGCCTACAGTCCCCTTCTCCATGTCTTTGTGCTGTCTATTGGTTTTTCTTAGGAGCAGCATTGCTCCTCTCTTCTTCTTGAAAGTCATTTGTGATTCTACCCCACAGCACTCTTCATGCCTCTCTCTTCAAGTGCTCTTGCTAATCCTTGATCTCACTGAGCATACACAGGATTTGGTATTTGGTAATAGCAGGTGAGTCTTATTTTAACCTTCCAGGATGCCAGAAGTGTGCTTTCAAAATGAGTCTTACAGTAATCCCTGTTTGCTGGGCTGGGGTTTGTCCTGCAGGACAGCCTCGGTGTGCAAATGAAATTCCTTTTTGGTGCTGCTAAGTTGCACGCAGGGCACATCAGCCACCAATTGGTGTGCATGTTTGGTGTGGATGTTGTATTTCCAGCCCCAATTCTTATAACTTTAGGAAGTCTGATCCTGTTGAGCCATATATACTACTTGCTAGCACAGAACTGGCTGTAGATGCCACATGAATTTCAAAGCTGCAAGGAGAGCAGGCAGGAAGACTAACTGTCAAAGAATTGTGTCTAAAACTGCACCAGATGTCACATTTTGGACAGATGAGGTGACCCTGACAAATCTGGAGAGGACTCTGCAGAGGAGCATATTCCTTTGAAAAGAAGAAGATGGGATTTGATTCTGAAAACAATTTATTTCTAGCAACCTAATGCCACAGGAGTCAGCACACATTGTGCAACCCCCTCTTGGTGCTTTTCCCATTCTTTTAGAGGCTACACACAAATGACCTCTGATTTTCCAGGTGGCTTGTCCTTTGGAACCATGAATGTACAGAGGATCAAGGCGGGGAAGGAGCTGGCATTTCTATGGCTTATGTGAAGGTATCACATACTTTTCAGCTAAACGTGTGCACTCTCAACCTGTGGCTGCCAGCTGCAACATTTTAGTGATCCCAGAGCAAACAGTAAAATATCTGTCCATCAGCTGGACAAATGTGTACTGATACAGTATATGCTCATTTATGCATATGTACCTAATACATTTCATTGAATATATATATGTGAATATATATATTTATGCATATTCACAAATAAAATGAGATGTATATGGTGCATACATGCATATATCTCTTGTATGTACATAAACATATATACATACATACTGTGAAAAATGCCAATCACTTGTTTTTAAATTTTTAAAAGTTTAATAGTAATAAAATGGTTATAAAAATAACAATATAATTAGAGTAATAAAATTTTTGGACAATTTGGATTAGGACAATATGAGACAACAGAAACAAAGAACTACAGACGTCTGGGTACCTTTTTCTGGGCAGCATAAGCCTGAAAAAGGAGCCATGTTAACAGAGGATTAACCCTTAAAAACAACAGCCTGTTGTATATTCATACATCTCATACATGATGCATAAATTCCATTCAAATACAGGATCCTGTCTGGTCATCGTCAGCTTCTTCCTCATAATCCTAACAGCATCTTCAAGCCAGAGCGAGGCAGGAAGAAGTTAGTTTCTTCTGATAAGAGGGCAATAAATTCTTTATCTCTGAAAGATTTAGGTGTCCTGTGGCTGCTATCTCGCTCCAAGTCCTTTCTTAAAAAAAGTATCTTACATAGCATAGTTTCTATTTTAACTTGTTTTTTATAGCCTAAAACTATATTTAACATGCTGCTTAAGGAAATTAATACAGCATAATTTTCTAACATAACACATATAATATTCATTTTAATATTTGCAAAAAGCCAATAATAAAATACGCATTATTCACACATACCATCCGCATTGACTATATATATATATATTTATGTATATTTGCAAATACAATGGCGTGTGTATAGAACACACCATATACATGTACACACCGTTTCACGGCCGGCAGAGGGGCACACTCTGCGGGAGCAGTGCCGGCGGGGGTTCCGGAGCGGGCAATGACCCGGGTGCCCCTGGCGCTGAGTCCCTTTAAGGCGCTCCGGCGCCTGTCCCTTTAAGGCTGGCCCCGCCCCGCCGCGCCAGCCCAGCGCGCCCCGGCGGCCCCAGGTACGGAGCGGGCGGGGGAGCCCCGCGGCCCCTCCGGGCGGCGCCGGGCGGAGCGCGCCGGGGGACGCGGGACGGGGGACGGCCGGGAGCGCGGGGCTCGGGCCGGGAGCCGCGGCCTTGCTGTCCCGGCGGGCGGGCGGGCGGGTGTCTGTGCTCTGCCGGGCCGGGCCCGCGGGGGAGGCGGCGCTGGCGGGTGGCAGCCGGGTCGGGGTCAGGCGGTCGCTCCGCCCGGCGCTCAGCCGCTGTCTGTGCCGCCCCGGTGCCAGGTGCAGGCGCGGCGGGTTCGGCGCCGAGCCTCTCTCCCTCCGTGCCCGGCGCCATGGCCATGAGGGAGCTGGTGGAGCCGGAGTGCGGGGGCTCCAACCCCCTGATGAAGCTGGCGGGGCACTTCACCCAGGACAAGGCCTTGCGGCAGGAAGGACTGCAGGGCCCGCTGGCCTGGCCCCCCGGGACGCCCGAAGCCGCGGCCGTGAGTATCGCTCTGCTCGCTGGGCTGGCTCTGGGTCCTGCCGGGGAGCAGGGCGGGGGGTCTCGGTGCAGCCGGTGTCGTGTCGTGGTTTTTTGCGGGAAAAGGCCCAGGGGTCGCCCGAAGCAGGGTTGTGGGGTGAGGGCACGTTTGTGGGCACTCCAGGGATGTTGGTGGCTGCGGTGAGCTGTGTGCCTTGCTGTCACAGGCCCTAAGCCAGACAGTAGTGGGAGGGGATTGGACAGGATCCCTCAAAGTGTTCCTGCTCCCTTAGCTGGCAGCTAGTGCAAGAAAAATGTTGACAGGCTAAGCTCAAGGAAGAGGAAGATACAATCTAATTGGGTCACAGTGTCTGCGTGTAGAGAGGGGCATGGGATCAATGTTGACACAATTGCCCACTATTCCCTGCAGGTATCCAAACCACTGGGAGTGGCCACTGAAGATGAGGTAGGAACAGATTCATTGGTCTCCTTGTACCTTTTGATTAATCTTCTTAAAGCTTTTCTCATCCACACTATTTGTTATTTTACCCTTACCTGATGCTAGTATTTTTTTCTGACAAGCCCTTCTCTCACACTCCATGGCTCTGCCTGTTCACCTTATGTGCAATGTTTGCAATCCATCTCTGTCTTTGGCAGCTGGTTGGAGAGTTTCTGCAAGCTCAGAATGCCCCTTTGCTGTCCCGTGCACCCCAGACCTTTAAGATGGATGACCTGTTGGCTGAGATGCAAGAGATTGAACAGTCAAGCTTCAGACAGGCCCCTCAGCGAGGTGAGGGGAGCTGAAGTAGGTGGAGAGCTGGAAAAGATCTTGATGTGTATGGTTAGGCTCCTAGCAGGGTGGTTCCTCTCTATTGAGCTCTTCTGAGGTTGTATCTGGAGTATTGTTTCTGGATTTGGGCTTCCCAGTACAGTGATCTGCTGGAACAAGTTCATCGGGGATCGATAAAACACTCAGGGGATGGGAATCCATGTTGTAAGAGGAAAGGCTGAGGGGCCTGGACATTTTAATCTGGGGAAGAGGAGTCTGAGGGACATGGGGTGAAGTGTTTTGTTGCTATCTTCAGCAGCCATGGTCAGGATCTTCACAGCAATAGTCAGTAGAAGGACAAGGGGTAATGGACACAATTTGTGGAAAGGGGAATTGACTAGGTATGTGGAAACATTTCTTCCATTGGAAGAGGCAGTTCAGTACTGGAACAGGTATCTAGGGAGGCTGGGGAATTGGCAGCCATGGACAAATTCAGAAGCTACCTCATAAATGCCCTGAACAACCTCATCTCTAACTTTCATGTTAATCTGCTGTGAGAGCTCTAACAACCTCCAGAGACTCCTTCCAAGTGAAATATTTCTGTGATTTTTTTCTAACAAAGAGAAAGATCAGAGGCAATTAGGGCTAGCCTAGGACACATAAATGATTCCTTTGAGTACTCCAGTCCTCACTTCTGGTTTTTTCCCCTCATGTAGCTCCAGGTGTGGCGGCCTTGGCACTGTCTGAAAACTGGACCCAGGAATTCTTGGCTGCAGCAGATAATGTTGGTGATGTCTCTTCAGATTACAATGAGGCTGACTGGTCACAGGAGTTCATTGCTGAAGTGACAGGTGAAGTGTCCTTTTTTGGAGTTAATGTCAAGATGATGTCCAGTCACATGCCTGTGTGTAGTGAAGAGCTCCTGAATGTGAAATTGGAATGTTGCTTAGGGCCCAGCAGTCAGTGTTTCCTGTAGCAGCCTTAATGGGGTGGAGGGTAGGAAAGCTGCTTTGTGATGGTGTTATGGTTAAGTCAAATTATGAACAATGTGGTGTGGAAGCTTTTATTTAGGTGCAAGGGTCTTTTGCTGTTAACTTATGTTACTTAGGGAATTTTGGAGAAGCATGCTGTTTAAATTGCTTTTTTAAAAGTTACGATTCAACTGATGTACGTTGGAGATGCCCTTGTACTGCTTCTTGCTTATGTGTTTTCTAATTCCCTCTTGTAAGGCTGAATTTGCCTTTGGTAGAAAGGTAAATTCTCTTTAGTGT
Source organism: Camarhynchus parvulus (assembly GCF_901933205.1). NCBI lineage: Eukaryota > Metazoa > Chordata > Aves > Passeriformes > Thraupidae > Camarhynchus > Camarhynchus parvulus. The sequence continues at coordinate 88,154,211 of NC_044571.1, read as the reverse complement.
GTTTGGTCAAATATTTTGTGTCAGTTGTATGAAGGTAGAGGGATGTTAGAATCTGGAAATGTGCAAAGTGAGTGTTTCTGGCCCAAAGGTTAAGCTTGATTTGAAAAGCCATCCTGTGTTGTGTATAGAACTGGCTCTGGAATAGTGTCCTGTTACCACAGGTGCCCTAATCTGGAAATTATGGAAAAGAAACAAGTATGTGCTATTCTCCAGGAGTGGCCACTGTAGAAGGCTGGGTAGTTCCAGTCTTTGACCTTCACTCTTTACATTTCTGAAAATATAAATTAGAGTTACAAAGGTCTTTGAGAAAGTTCTGATGAAAACCTAGTGCTTGTAGGCTGTGCTTTTGACAGAGACTTGTAATGCATTGCTAATTTTCTTGACCTACATAGTATCCCACAGGGAGCAGAGGAATAAGTTGTGATATTAAAGTAGAAAATCGCACATTTATCATCTCCACAGTGGCATCTGTATTAATTCACTGTCTGAACCAAGGGCTTGATTTTTATATCAGCATAAACAAAGGTGGAAGAAGCAAGCATAAATAAAGGTGTGCTGGTCTGCCTGTCTTACTTTTCTCCCTGTTCTTCCTTTGCAGATCCACTGTCTGTGTCTCCTGCCAAGTGGGCAGAGGAATACCTAGAGCAGTCAGAGGAGAAACTGTGGCTTGGGGAATCGGAAGATCAGTCTTTGGCAGATAAATGGTGAGTCTGACTTCTCAAGGCGAGCTGTTGCTGCTAGGCACTTGGGTGGGTGAAGTTTGGAAAGGTGATAGATAGCTGCTTGAATGCTTTTGAATCATTTAACTTAGACTGGTGTTCTCAGGCCTTTGGTGTCAGGGAAAGGCAGAAACAATGCTTGCAAACTGAAGTTTTTACGAGTGTAGCTTTTCTGTTCTCTAGTTCCAGGAAGATACATTGATCATGTAGGCTAATTTAATCTCATGCCTGATGCAAAGCTCCTTAAAGTAACTTCAGGAGTGAGTTCAGGAACTTTTTTTCTGCAACAAATGCTTTTTACTAGATTGTACTAGTTGTAAACTTTCATAATGTAATTCTTCCTATCTGACAAACCACTTCCAGCCTTTCCTTGACATATTTTTAGGTTCAGCCTTCTGCATATTATTTTAATGTGGTTTTTTGTGGTAGGTTAAAGATGGATCATCTCTCTGTAGGTACCTGTTGGGTACAATCAAGTTTTTCAGTTAAAGAAGCAAAACGCACACAAGAAATTCGGGCTTCTAGATCTTTCCTTACAAAAATTTTTTATATTTGGACTCTTGTTGCACCTGGTTCTTGGATTCTCTGATAACTTTCTGCAAATAATGGGCATTCCTGAGTTATTGCCACCAGTTCCAAAACTTCCCCAAGACTGAAGGTAGTGATTCCACTTCAAAGTGGTCCCATCCTGCTGTAAGCCAGACAAGACATTGAGTTGTGTCATTGCTGTAAGCCCTCAATCCTCTGCAGAACTGATGCTTTTCCAAGGCACTGTTTTCCTCTTCAGTGGGCATGACCTACTTTCTTTGTTCCTGGATATATGACCTTGTTTCTGGTAGTGCTAAAACTTGCAATGTCTGATGGCATGTGAGCTTGGCAAGGAATCCAGACTGCTCTGCAGAACTGTGCTGACTCTGTAATTGTTTAATTCTGCTGCTGTTTGTGTTAGTCACTGCACAGCTAACATAGTAGTAATTTTGAACTTTTACAGATGGATAATGGTAGTGAATCACTTTGGAGAAGCCCAGAATCTTTGAGGAGGGGTTGCATCCCTCAATACTGTTGTCTGCCCCATTGTGTAGACTCTTGTTAGAGAAAGAGTTCAGTGTTGCCGGGTATCAGACTATCTCTTTCTCTTTTACTGCCTTGGAACACAGGTATGAGGAATACCAACCTGAGGATGATCTTAAGAAAACTGTTACTGATTTCCTCTCCAAGGTGGATGATCCGAAACTCAAGAATACTGAGGTGAGAAATCTGACTGGGGCTGAGATTAATTATTACTGTGAATTAGTAATTACATAATTAGTAGTAATTATGTTACTGTGAATAAAGGGTGTGGGGAATTGAGATGGCTGAAGATAGTAAGGAATAAAGCCTCCTGTTGTCCCATGTTTCCATTTCTTCCTAATTCCTGGGAGTTGAGCCCTACAATCCACTTTAGATGTTATCCATCTCTACTCTTGTGAAGTCTAGTCCTTCTCACCTTTCTGGACCTTTTGTGCTCGCTCTGCAGAGAGAAGCCCTCTTAGTGAAGGAGGGGGGCATGGGCTGAGGGCTTGTGGGCACAGCATCTGCCCAGCTCCACCCTTGTTTCATTTCTCTGCCGCAGTTCCTAAAGTTTGTCCGCCAGATCGGAGATGGGAGGGTATCGATCGAAGCTAATCAGGTGACCCACAGAGACCAAGATCAGGCAGAGCAATGGGCAGCTGAGTTTATACAGCAGCAGGTAGGAGCCCCAGGCCTGTATGCTCTGAAGGAAGAAAGCATTTTGCCACAGTGCTCAGTCTGGGAGCAAAGGAAAATGGCAAGTCTAGCTCTCAGCAATGCTGAGGGAGACAAGGGAGGGGCTGTTGGGCTCTTAGCAGAGTCTAGCCAGAAGATGGGAATGTATCTGGACAGTTTGAGTTTTCTCATCTCCCACAGCATCTGTGCGAAAGAGGAGATTCAGATGAATTCGTTTCCACTTCATAGGCCATCAGTTCTTACTGATGGGGAGGAAGGGTCATTACAGACCCTCCTGCTGTTTTGGGATGTGCCCTGAGATTGCCAAATTCTAAAAAGAAAGGTGTGTTTCTGTTTCCAAACTCCCAGGGGGCATCCGATGCCTGGGTGGATCAATTTGCGCGATCTGGGAACATGTCAACTCTTGATACGGAATTTGAGCAGGCAAAGGCTGCTGTGGAGGTAAAGCTGGCTGAGAAGGAGGGCTGGGGTGCCAACTGAGAGCCCATGGTAGGGTTACCTCTCTCCTTTGCATGCTCTGTGGAGGGCTGGAAACATCCAGGAGGGAGTTCTCTGGCATGTCTATAGACGTGAGTTTATGGCTGAGGTACTCCCTTCACACTTTGTTCTCACTTCAGTCAGATGTGGAGTTCTGGGACAAACTCCAGGCAGAATGTGAGGAGATGGCCAAGAGAGATGCAGAGGCTCACCCTTGGCTCTCTGAATATGAAGACCTCAACTCCTCATCATACGACAAGGTAGGAGAGAACAGGATCTCTCAGCCCTAGCACTGTGGTGGGCTGCCCTGGGAGACTGACAGTGCATGTGCCTCACTCTGAGCTCCACAGACACCAAATGCTGCTGGGATTCGTTCTCACTCTGATGCTTTGCTGTCACACCCTTGTCCCAGATCATCTAGGGGTTAAATACTGTTTTTACTTGGGCTTGTCTGGAAATGCTGTCTGGTTCTTGTCCAGCACCAAATAGCAGTGAATACAGGGATTCTTTGCAAGGAGTTCAAGTGTTGTGTCCCGTGGCCCCATCCCTGCCCCTCATCCAGCCCCATTCCCCTCCAAGCTAATAAGATACATACTAAATGTATGTATCTTATACATACATACTAAATACTTTTGTTTCTCTATCAACTTACTCCCAGTTTGGTTTGGGGGATTTTTCCAGCACAGAGCAGGCAGAACCACCCTTGTTCTCTGATCTGCTGCAAATTAGCAATGAGGATGAGGTGCTGGCTGGTCTGCATCTTGAGTGTTCCTGATGCAGCAAGACTAGACTGTGCTGTGGTGTAGAGACTGCTCTTCTCCCTAAGCCTGTCTCCTAGCTTTAGCCCCTGTGTGTGTGTCTGTCTGTCCTGCTAGGGTTACCAGTTTGAGGAAGACAATCCCATGAAGGATCACCCGGATGCATTTGAAGAGGGGCGGAAGCGCTTGGAGCAAGGTGACCTCCCCAATGCTGTCCTGCTCTTTGAGGCTGCAGTGCAACAGAAGCCAGATCATATGGAGGTGAGTGGCAGCAGAGATAACAGGCTGAGCTGTCAGGACAGCTGTCCCTGCAGTGTTAGGACCTGTGCAGGGTATATGAAAACACCTCATTTTTCTGTGGCCCTGGTTTTGTAGCTGATCTGTGTGAATCCTCAGGGAGCCTCTGAGGGAGGAGGTTTCTGGCTTAAGGTCAGTTACAGGAAGCACAAAGTTGTCTAGCCCAGAGCTGTGTAAAATCTTTGGAGCACATGGGACTGTGCATGAAGCCAAGGCAAGGAGTTCTCATCTCTCAAGTTGCTTCTGTGAAAGTCTTTATTGGCATTGTAAGTTTGGAGGAGCTTACAGCAGATCAGTGCTTTCTGTATCTGTATTAAAATCTAATTCTGAGAAGCTCATTAGACCAGGGCTTTGACTAAGTCTTTCATCTAGGTGCTAGGAAAAGATGTGACCCAAAAGGGTTGGGTGTTTTCATGGTCTTAATTGGAGTTGTGGGCCAAAGAAGGATTTTTACTCTAAAAACAGAGTTCCAGCTCCTTGTTAAGTGAATACTTTTTTCCATAAATCACTTCAGCTTCAGCAGGATGAATTGAGAAAAGGAATAGCCTGTGTGCCTTTTTCCAGGGGTAGAGAACATGGATATTTTTGGGAAGAATGCAAATACACTCATGTGGTGCCTTTCTGGAGTGCGTGCCTCGAGGATCCAGGGCTGCTAAATTTTCAGCATGTCTTGTGCAAGCCCTGCTAATTATATATGACTGGACATACATAATTTGATTACCCTGAGACTTAAATATGAGTAACGTTTTGGAACAGAGGTTCTTGGCTTCTAAGAATAGCCATCTAACTTTCTAGGGTACTGGTAAGAGGTGAAAAGTAAGCAGAAGGTCTGGAGACCTGCTTTAGCCTTAAAGGTGGTCAAAAGTTGGTCAAAAGGTGTTAATGCCCTTCTAGATCTGTTGATTTTTTTCTCGTAGACAGTGTGGGCTGTAGGCTGAGCATGATAGAGAGGTAATTGAAACCTTAGGGGAAGAAATCTTGGCCATTTCTGACTAGCTGTATTGGAAACATTCTGAATTCTTCAGGGAAGGAATCTTGGGCCAATTCTGGCTAGCTGTATTAAAAACATTCTGAATTCTTCTACTGTGAGTGCAGAATGTACAGGAGAAGCCAAGACTTCACAAATGGTACAGTGATCAAATAGACATGAACAATTGCTCTGAAGGAGATGTCACGTTTGCTTTGGTCCAAGTCACAACTTTACCTTGAATCTCATCAGCTCTTCTGCTGGCAGAGCACTGCAGTTATTGCTGGTCAGCTCTCTTTGAATTGTAGCTAGCTATGTATGGTGAGGCAAGAGAGATTCAGGGGTGTAGATTGCTTTCTGCAGGGCTTCTGTGTCTTTGCTAATGAAACAATTTCCTTCCTTGAGGCAGTGGATACCTAATTTTGTGACTTACATTCAAAAGGCAGGTACATCATGCTGACAGTCCCCAACTATCTAGCCTGTTTTGGACCAGGGGTGTGGCTATCAACGTAAAGTGAACAGATACTTTGGATTTAGTGCCTAGTTAAATATTCCTTATATCAGCTGCTTGGAGATGGAAGTCATTTTCATGTACTGGTGTCATGATGATTGGAAATTCAGTAAAATTAACAGTGCTTCTACTTTCAGGTCTGAAAGTCAACTCTCCAAGGGTACTGCTTGCTAGTGGACCACTGCACAAGTACATACAGCTGCCTGCCTCGGGGGTCTCCTTAATATTAGCACTGCTGCTATGCCATTTTGTTCTTGGGAAATAGGAGATCTGCATTTTCCTCCTTCCTCTGCAGTTTGACCACAGTTAGAAGTTAAAAGTGGAGATTCTGTGATCTAAAAGTGTAAAACTACCAACAGTTGCTTTATGATAGATTTCCAGGTAGACATTCACTTCTGTTCACTATAACAATGCCAGTTTTACTGTCTTTGAGGACTTATGTGCCATGACATCTGTCTATCTTTTGAGAGGAACTTACACCTGTGGCTAATGTGTATACTTTGGTCTATTTGATCTCACTCTAAAACTGTGCAGGATAATATAATGGATTTAATCTCTGTGTTTGTGGCTTATTGGCTGATTTTTTTCCTCTGCAAGTCTAACTTTGTACATCTATGTCTTCCCCAGGCCTGGCAGTATCTGGGAACCACCCAAGCAGAGAATGAGCAGGAGCTTTTGGCGATCAGCGCCCTCAGACAGTGAGTGTTGTTGCAGAGCTGCTGAGTGTGGTTTCTTGTTGTGTGTGTAGTGCCACAAGGACCACATGGCTGTCATGGGGTGCTCTGTCTTGATTGTTTTGCCTCCTGTGTCTGGCTGTCTCCTACACTGATTTAGTGCTGCATTCACTTCTCTTTCTTTGCCCTGCAGGTGCCTGGAGCTGCAGCCTGGGAACCTGACAGCACTTATGGCTTTAGCAGTGAGCTTCACCAATGAGTCCCTGCAGAAGCAGGCGTGTGAGACCCTGCGGGACTGGCTGCGCCATAAACCAGACTATGCCCACCTGCTGAACAAGGAACCCGAGGAGAGTGTCTCGGGGACAAACCTGGGGCCTTCCAAGCGTGTCCTGAGTTCCCTACTCTCTGAGTGAGTTATGGTTACTAACTGGGTTCAGACTGGTCCAGGCAGGAGCAGAGCGAGCAGCTCGAGGCTGACTCTCTCCACAGCACACCAATATCCTGTTCTGTGCTCTTCCAGCTCGCTGTTCATGGAGGTGAAGGAGCTGTTCTTAGCAGCTGTGCGCAGCAACCCCTCCACTGTGGATCCTGATGTCCAGTGTGGCCTGGGTGTCCTTTTCAACCTCAGTGGCGAGTACGAGAAGGCTGTGGATTGCTTCAGTGCCGCGCTCAGCGTGCGCCCCAATGTAAGAAGGGGGCAGACTGGGGGTGCTGGAGGCACTTGGAGGTTTATGGGTGAAGGTTTGGATGGAAGTGCTGCATGTGTGAGAGGTGCACATTTGGAGTGGAGGAATAAGACAGACATATGGGGAAGGAGTGGTTCATCTCAGCTCTTTTTCTGTGGCCTTTCCTCCAGGACCACCTTTTGTGGAACAAGCTGGGTGCCACCCTGGCCAATGGGAATCGGAGTGAAGAAGCAGTGGCCGCATATCGTCGGGCACTGGAGCTCCAGCCGGGATATATCCGCTCCCGCTACAACCTGGGCATCAGCTGCATCAACTTAGGGGCCCACCGGTGAGCACAGCATGGGCACCTCTGCTGTGACCTGTGTGTTTGGGGGAGACAGACTGCCCTAGGTCATGAGGGCACGGCCACACTGCCTGCAGCCTTCTCTTGGCATAGGGTGGTAGGTTTCTTCTCGAGCCAGATCTTACGAGCTCTCAGAGAACCAGTCACACCTGAGATAGCTCTGCTACCCAGAATGGCATAAAATTAGCAGGATGGCTTCAGAGGTAGTGTTGGAAATAGAAAAAATTTTAATGAAAGGCAAAATAACAAAGCTCTTTCAGAGAAAAACCCGAGCCAGGGGCAAGAGGTTCTTGCTCCTGCTAAAACACTTCACAAAAGCGATTATTTCCTTTGTTCTCTTCTTTTTCTAGTGAATTACCTAGGCAGGACCTTTTGGCCTCTGTTCAGTTGGTAGACCCAGGTCTGAGGTGAAGTCCCAAAGGTCCTATGAGGTGTCTTCTTACCAAATTGAGGAGAGAAACTTCTGGGCTTTTTTCCTTCTTAAGCAGACAAAGAATAATTTGGTCACTGCCAACAGGGGGCACATTCCTGCAATAGGAGAGCAGAGCGAGTGTGTGGACTCTGCCCAGAGATCCAAGTGTCATGCAGTCACAGGTGGAGTAGAGGCCATCTGGACTCCTGATTCTTCTAGAGGGAAAAGGGGGACCTCTGGTTCTGGAGCGGGGTAGGATCTGGGAAGAGGAGGAAACTGTTTTGGAGGGGAAATACTTTAGAAGCAAATGGGGAAGGGAGTGTGAGATGAACCGTCTTTTCCACTAAGCATGTGAATGTTCTGTTGACAGTGAGGCTGTGGAGCACTTCCTGGAGGCTTTGCACATGCAGCAGAAGAGCCGAGGTCCGCGGGGGCAGCAAGGAGCCATGTCTGACAACATCTGGAGCACACTGCGCATGGCCCTCTCCATGCTGGGGCAGAGTGACCTCTATGGGGCAGCTGATGCCCGTGACCTGCCCACACTGCTGAAAGCATTTGGCCTCCAGCAGTGACTCTGGGATAGGCTCCCCTGCGAGTGCAGCGGTTGCCGAGCCCAGCAATGACCTTTCTTAGGGAGAAAATGTTCCCAAGGGTTCACACACGTTTGCCCTGGTAGGGCAGATCATTGGCAACTTTTTATTTTTAAGTTACCCCCCTGGTGAAGTGTGCAACTTCCCCAGCCTGTCTGTTGTGGCCTGAGCATTTCTGAACGGTTCACATTATCACCTGCGTGATGACTGACACTGCTGCTTCACAGATGATCAAAGTGGGAAGACAGCAGCATCCTGCCCTCTTGCCAGACTGCATTTGCAGTAGTGCCCAGCTTGGCTGTGAGAGCCATTCTGCAGACTGCCTGCAAGGGCGTGTCTCGAGTTCAGGCTGCTTTGGAGGGATGGGACTGCTGTTTCACCCAAAAGGGTGAAAACTTGTGGGATTTGAGCATGCTTCCCCATGTATGTGCTTGCATGTGTGTATATGTGGGTTGCTAGGGAAAACTGGGGCAGTAGTCCCCTTTTCTGGCCACTGGTAACCTCATGGTACAGCCAGATGTTACGTTCTCAGTGTCTCTTCATGAACCTTTTAAGACAAGCATATTGTACTGATGCTGGGGACATGGGTGAAGGCCCTTACCCTGTCAGGGTAAGGGGAGATCCCAGAGTTCAGGCTTGAGAGAAGGTGATAGGAATAAAAGTCTGAAATGTAACCTCTTCCAAAATATGGTGGGGAAAGGGGTGAAGTCTTAATTTTCTCTTGCTCATCTGTCATTGTTTTCCTTTGTGCGAAAGTCCCCATCTTGTGTGTAACTGAATCTTGTTAATTATAAATATCTGTATATGATTCTATTGGGGAAAATGTTTTTTAATTGTAAAGTATTTTGTATAATAAAGGTATAAGCCCACTACTTTTCAAAAGATAGATTAGACTCTCTCTCTGTTTCTCTCTCCCCTTTTGACCCAGGTTTTGCTTTATTGATAGCTCGCATGCAGATGAAGCTTACAGGACCTCTTTTTGCTGTAGCCCTAGGCTTCAGTTCAGTGAGCCAGCAGAAGAGCCTCTCTGTGCCAAAAACTCTCTTTTTTTTCTTGCTCAGGTTTAGAGGTCAATGATGCACTTTTTTTCCCATCTTCTGGCCCTCTGCAGAGAAGGAAGTTGTGTTACATTTTATCAGCGGTTTAAGGAATTCGACTGCTCCAGTAGTCAGGGCTGGGGGCTTAAATAGGAAGTGCTGCCCCTTCCTGTTCCATCAGGCACCTGTTTCTTTATACATCCACCTCACAGGCTTGTTTTTCTCTCTCTGCTGGAGCAGAAAGTGTGTGCAGAGATTAGTATTTGCTGTATATTTTCTGAGCTTTATCTCAGAAAATATACAGCAAATACTGTATCTCCCATCCAGCCCTGTGGCACTGAGACCTACATCCCCTCTTCTGAGACTGCTGTAGTGCATGCAAAACAACCTGCTGCTTTTGCTGTCTGAAAGGAAGGGAAATGCTACTTCTGTGTCCTGCCCGCCCACACTGCAGGTCAGCAATGTCTTTTGGTTTTTACTTATCTCAGTTCTCTGTCAGATTCTTTGCTTGGTGAAAGAAAGAACAATGCCTATGCTGTGCCTCACTTGCTGTCTATCTGTTCTCCCTTCTCCAGTTCTCTGCTGTTGTTCTCACCACTGATTTCCTTTGCCCTTTTGGTGCACCAGATTCCTCTCTGTTTATATTCGCATTACCATTTCTTGGCTTTCCCTTGTTCTCATCCTCAGATTTCCTTAGTGCTTCTCCTCTCCTAGGTTTCCTAGTTGCCTCAATTTCCCTTGCAATATCACTGAACCTCTTGACTTCATGTTGGTGTCCTTCCCTATCCCACATTTCCCCCTGTCCCTGCTGGTAGTTTGGCTGTTAACAATTTCCAGGGAAAGTGAACAAATGGTCTCACTTTCTTCCCCCTGTCCCTGCTAAATTATCTCACAGCATCTCTGCTCTACCTTTTGCTGAGGCTGAACCTTGACCTAAGCACAGTCCCTGTTTAGTCTCCCAGGGCTGAGTGAAGAGTGACCTGCCTCTTTCCAGGTCCTGTGTGACTGTCCTGCTGAGAGCTGCCTTTGGAAGTGGGGTGTTGATGCAGCGAACACCCAGCTGGCTCACTGGATCTGCATTCTGATTCCATGCACAGGTTTTGTCTGTGTTCTGCTGCCCTGTCTCTTGTTTCCAAATCCAGCTTGTGCTAATGCTCTGTGTGCATCATGATCCTTGTTTGCATTTCCAGTCACATCCATGTTTTCTGTTACCAAGCCCAGTTGTACAGCAGGGGAGGGTAGCAGGTACCAAACATTCTACATTCGTGTAAAGGCAGTAAGGGATGTTTGCATGTCCCTAATCCAACCCCCTGCTCGCAACAGGCCTAACCCTAATGCTAGATTGGGGAATTGAAGACCTTATAAATGATTGTGCTCTCCAATTTTTTCACTTTTCCCAATGCTCAGAACAGTGGCAGGGCCTATCACCACTGAAAATTTGTAAGAGATTCCAGCATGACCTTTACCAAATTCTTGGGCTTACAGGACACGAACCTTTCATAGAGCCATAAGTGAGTGGTCAAAGAGGGTACGTGCTTTTCCAGTACATGCTTTTCCACCTATGTTTCTGCTGTATTTCTTCCATCAGTGTTGTATTTATTTGCTGCTTAAGAACTCAAGAAGTCATAGAATCTCTTGGTGATGGCTTTACCACCCAGCCAGAAAATGAAAATGTGCTTTCAGGTCCTTATACCTCTAGCCACAGTGTTCCTCAGTGCTGTCATTGTTTATTCTGCTTCACCACTGCAGTTTCCTCCTTTGAGCTGCTGAGCCTCATTACGATTCTGAGGTTTTTTGAGTTGCAACCCCCTGAGTTCAAGTTTGGGTCCCAGACTCTTACCTGTTGTGCCTGTGTGTGCTGAGGTCTTTCTGGTCTGGAAGGTGTTCAGACCAGCCCTTCTCTAGGGAAATGCTCTAGGGGTGGTGACCTGATGTGAGTCTTCATGGGAAGAGCATCAGGCAAGCAGATAGTGGCTACTCTCATTTTCTCTAGGAATCTGCTGTTTGAAATAATGTCTGACTCAGAAGCTGCATCAGTATGTTTGTGTTAAAGCCTTTGGTAAATTTTTTCTCTGCCTGTGACTTGTTGATTTTTAAACCACATGGTGCCTTTGGTCGTTACCATGTCTTGTGGATGCACACAAGAACTGTGTTTAAATTCCTGAAGTATTTTCTTTTGTGTTTTAAGCTCGCTGCCTCTTCCTTTCTGGTCTCCTCCTTCAGTTTCTGCAAGACATAGCAAATAAAACAGTCCTACTGCAGTCAACGTGTCCCCAGGGGGAGCCCTTTTCCCAACCTCTGTACCCCACTTATTTTCTATTATTAGAATATTTTCTATTTTTTGTATGTTTTCTATTTTTACTGTGTTCTTGCGGGACTTCCTTCATGTCCTAGCCTGCCTCAGAGCACTGACCACACACTCTGCCACTTTCTCTGCTCTGAGTTGGCCCCTGCTGCTCAGAAGTCTTTTGGCAGGCAAGGAAGGACTGATAGCAGCACAGCAGCTCTTCCACCTGCAGCAGCAAAGTGGCACCAGAGGCAGCCCCGCCAGACAGGCCTCTTGGCCAGAGGAGACTCTGGCAGCTTCTCTGTGTCATGGTCCTTTGCTCACTTAGGAAATTGTTCCTTTGCGCCCACAGGGGAGAAGAGAAACTTTCCTTCACTGCTACGTTGAGTATGGCAAAGCATTGTCCAATATTTTCTGGTGTTTTTTAGATGCGTAGTTTGAGACATGTAAAATTTTAAAACTCTACCTGTCCATGACTTCAGCAAGAGTTGTAGGTGCAGAGATCCCCTGAAAAGTCTGATGCCCGGTGGGCTGGACTTTTTCTGAAGTGCTTCCATTGCTCTGTCGCATTTCTGACGCAGAAGTGACACCTAGTGTTGAGTCGAGGGCAGGACCGTGTCTGCCACACGTGCTGGGATGGGGACACCAGAGGGTTTAGGAGCACAGCTTGCTAATTAAACTCCAAAGGAACGAAATGCTGGATGAATTTTCTAAACGTGCAGCTGTAGATGCAAAATGTGGTGCTGGGAAGCTAAGACCTTTTGAGGGTCTGTGAGGCCTTCCCTGGCTTCTCCTCACTGCTGAGCATGGGTCTTGGTGTTTGTGGAGTCCAGCTTAGCAACTGTTCCATGGAAAATGATTTGTAGATTTATTAAAAAACCCAAAAACCAACCCAGCTGGGTTCTGATGTTTTGAATTAGCAGTTACTCACAGACAACCTACTGCCTTTTCCTTCATCTGGGAAGAGGAGACTTGGGCAAGGACATAATAGTTAGAAAAGATCTTCACTTTGTTTTCTGACATCTGTGTGTTGTCAAGTGGGACTTATAAGGCTTTTGGCAGTCTGTGTTTGCTGTGCCTCTCTTTCCAGCAAAATTTCTTTGGAGCATACTCCCAGTGTTGTGACTGAACGTGCAGCAGTCATCCAATAGGATTCTGTCATCTCTCTTTTTGCTGAAAAAGGGGTGTTCAGTTGTTGTACTGAAGAGCAGCAACTGGGAAGTGCAGCAAACAGAGGAAAGCAAAAAAAAGGGGAGTTTGTGTGAGATACATGCTAGGCAAAATAAGGGCTTTTTTTTAATTCCCCCCCTGAAGGGTTTGGTCGTGAATGTATTTATTAGCATGTAAGCTGTTCACAGTTTTGGGTTCTGTGGTCCAGTGGCATGTTCCTATGTTGCATTTTTGGGGGCCGTTTTGCTTGAGAAATAGAAGTTGGAGAGTGAAAAGTGGGAAAGAAACTTTATTTTTGCGATGAAGAATTACATTACTAGCACTAACAACTGCTAAGTGAGTAAAACCCAAATACCACCTTCTCCAACCACAAAACCAAACCTCCAAAATAAAGGAACCAGTGTTCTGCTGCCTTGAGTCCAAAACTACCAGACAAAAACAGCAGACAGAAATTGGGGGGTATACCTCATTTGTGATTTTATTGGTTTCTTAATCCTCTTGTTTTAAAGTAAGGAGTAAAAACAGATGAGTACTGAGATATAAACTGAGATATCTGCAGTGATAGAGCAGGATAGGAGCACAACAGGACCTGGTGGTTGAAGGAGTTTGTTGTTAATTAGATTCTTCTACCGTTGTACCTTTTCCAGCACTGTGAAGTGGGTGCATATGTGACGTCCACAGCTTTAAGTGAAATTGTTTTATTACCCTGCAATCTAGTAGTAAATAGTCTCTAAAGAACGAAAGAAAGAAAGAAAGGAAAAAACCTAGAAAGCCAGTTTTATGAAAAAGATGAAAATATTTTAGTCTTTATTCTTCCCTTGCTGGAGTGTTTTTTGCATAACTGCACTTTTTCAAAGAATCTGTGTGTCATCGTTCATCTTGCTCCTTCTGTTGCTTTTGTCTGCTGAGGGCAACAGAGGGGTTTATCCTCCTTCTCTTAGCTTTTCACTTTTGTCTGATACTTTCAGATTTTGAGATACCACTGTTTCTGCAGGAGGGGGATAAGGGGAATTTTAGGAAACATTGTTTCCCATAAATTTGCTGCACCCGAGGTGTTGTGTCCGGCTCTGGGGAGCTCAGCACAAGTCTCAGGCCATGGACCAGTTGGGATGAGCTCAGAGGAGAGACATGAAGCTGATCAGAGGGCTAGAGCACCTCTCCTGTGAGGAAAGGTTGGGAGAGCTGTGGTTGTTCAGCCTGGAGAAGGCTGTGGGGTGACCTTGTTGTGGCCTTCTAGTACCCAAAAGGGTTAAAAGAGAGCTGGAGAGGGACTTTTCAACAAGGGCACTCAGTGGGAGACCACGGGGAATGACTTCAAGGTTAAAGAGGGCAGGTTTAGCTTAGATATTAGGAAAAATTCTTTACTGTGAGGGTAGTAAGGCACAGGAACAGATTTCCCAGAGGAGCTGGCAATTCCCTATTCCTGGAATAGTTCAAGGCCAGGTTGGATGGGACTTTGAGCACCTGGTCTAGTGGAAAGTGTCCCTGCCCATGCCAGGGGGGTTGGAATGATCTTTAAGGTCTCTTTCAACCCAAACCATTCTGTGATCCATAAGGAATAAAAGCAAACAAACCCAACCCACAAAGAAAACTTCATAAATTTTTCCAGTATCAGCCCCTCAACCCCACCCTGTGGCGCTCTGCACTGTTCAGTGACTTACTTCCTTGTGCATAAAGCACCATATAGGTGAGATTAACGACATTAAAAGCCATTTAGTTTTCAATCCAATAACACTAGGACAGATGGTCAATGACAACCAGGAACTCATTGCTTTCTGTGAACCTGGGAGCACAGGGATCCTTTTACCACGCTTTTGCAGTAGCACAAAAAACATGGCAAAGGATTCCATCATAGAGCATTCCATCATACATCACCTTTTGATTTTCCTCAAAGCCATGAAAAGCCCCACTGCCAGCTTTGGTGCTCTGCAGGGAGTATGTGCATGGCTGAGGAGTTCACTGCTGGCTGAAATGTAAAATTGAGAAATGTAAGCTACTCTGTACCATAGCTGAGATACACTCAAACTCAGGCTTTGTGATGCCTTCGTGGCTCACACATTTGGTCAAAGGTGCTTTCTGAGTCTGCAGGTTCTAGGAAAGATGGGAATGTTTCACTCATTATTAATTATGTCATTACACATTATTTGAGTTTTTTCAGAAACACAAGTAATGTGAGTAAAACATACTAGCAAGCTAAGAAGAATGAATGTTGTTCAATGGCAGTGTAAATCCATCCTATTCTAGGCTATTTTAGTCCCTCTTTCAAGCATTCCTCACATTGGTGTGCTCATTCTTCCTCCATTCTCTTTACCAGACAGTGGACACAATGATTCAGGAGTGGAATGGGGTATTCCCCTTTCCAGCAGCACTGAACTGTAGGCTGAGGTCACTGCAACACGCAAAAACATGTCCTAAAGGTGTGATTTGCCTGTTCAGAAAAGGGACTTCTCATCTAGCTGTTGCTATAATGTGAGGGCCTGTTTATCTTCAAAACCCCAAAATTTCAATTTACAAATTTCAATTGCTCTGCTTCCAACCTCTGTAGAGCAGCAAAACAATGGACCACATGGAAAAACCCCCAAAGGCTCAAGTATTTTTATGCTGGCTTAGTTTTGTGATCTGGCACACGATGGGCTCAGCCAAGCATCAGTGAAAGAGATACAGCATGAGGATTTGGCTGGATCTGGTGTACACGCTGCTTGTTTTGCAGGGATGAACTATCTCCCTTCCCAGCTCCGCATCTTCTCCAGTTACTTCCTACCTGACAGAGTAGGGGTGCCTCAAGTGAGCTAATGAAGATCCTATTGCTTTCTCCAGCAGCACAACAGCTTTCTGACATGCTAGCCAATGAACCTGTCTGAAAATATATTACAGAGTGAACCTGAAAAGAGAAGAAAAGAAAGAAAAATATTGCCACTGCAGCTCTGCCAGAGCCTCCTGGCCCTGCTTTAACAGCTCTGCCTCCCTGCAGCTGCTGAAGTGGCTACACAGGTGAGAAAGAGGAAGAGAATTTAGTTAAACCCTACTTAAATGCCCCCTCTGTCAAGTGGACATGTCCCACCAAAATCCTTTTGAAAATTAACATTGAATATTATATTTGCTTCACAGGTAAAGAAAAATCTGCAAGAGGCAGAAAAATTCTACAGCCTGGGTGTCACAAGGTACTTTGATACATTTTTATTACTGTGATTAATCTGCTTCTGGAGGAGAAGGATGAACAAGAACCAAAGTTCTAAGGTTTTATCAAGGGTTTATGCTTCAACAGACTTTTGAGCCCAAGCAATAACATGACTGGTTGTAGAAAGATCAAAATTTAAATAAAATAGTTAATGATTTTTGTTCACTTATTGACCATTTCTCAGTTCTGTTGGCTGAGGTGTTGCACAAGACTTCTGAGTGAGCTATAAATGCAAACAGGTGAGACACTCTGCACACACCACAGCCCTGCCCTGGAGGAATTACCCTGAGCTCTCCCCAGCCCTGCAGCTGACAGCAAGGTAAGAGGCACCCTTGGCACAGGAGAGCTGGAAGGGTTTCTTGGGCAGCTGCTGGGAAATGCAGGGCAAGGGAAGGAGGCTTTAGTGCTGGGCTGAGAGCTGCAGCACGGGCGTGAGGCTCTGCTGTGTGCGTGGGCAGAGACTGAAGCCATCTCTCAGGGCATGAGGAGAGGGATGGCTGCTGCAGGAGAGACAAACCTCACCAAGGGAGAGGCTGGAGGGGCCACTGATACACAATTCTCAGAGGTGAAAGTGAAAATATTCTACAAATTTATCTTGGTCATGGGATCTTTACGTTGTATCAGAAAAATTAAATGGGTCATTATTCATATTTTTTCTACAGGTAGAAAGTGATTATTGTAGTGGGTAATCACTAGGCACTAATCAGTCAGTGAGTCCAAGCTCACTTCCTCTCAGCTTCCAGATATGCTTTTATAACTGTGAAAAAATACATGGTTTTAATCACATGAAGTTTTTTTCCCAAAAAAGTGAGGTTTAAATGATTCAGGCTTTTAAATTGTGATGCACATGCCTTGCATGTTACCACACTGTATTACTATGGCTTTCAATCTTACTGGGGATATCTGTCCCTTCTCAGAATCAGCTAGAGGAATGGGTTTTTTAGTCCCATTTATTTGCCCTGAAATGTAAATCTTTGCTTCAGTAACTGTTACATGATTTAGAGAGGGAGCTGTTATCATAACTGACTGCTCATTACTGTTCCTGCAGCTGTTACTAATAAACACTGTGGCTTTTTAACTGTGGGGAATTAGATATGTGTATTGGTAGTAGTGTCAGGAAAAGACATTTAAAACCTGAAATTTAGTCTGATTTAAAGAGCTGATGCTTACAACTTGATTGCTTCTCAGTGTATGTCAAGAGAAGGAATCTCTTGATTTCAGTAAAATTCCATATAAAAAGAGAAATAAGGTGTTTCCGTGAATTTAAAGTTCATTTCTGCCCTTAAAAGATAGGTTTTCCCCCTGATTTTGTGTAAAAAATTCACATCCTTTTAGAAATTAATTGCATGTCTCACTACTTTCATATTGCTTTCTATGTGGCCCAGGAAACCTACTCTAAACAATGAGTGCCAGTTTCTAAAATATTTCTCAACTGCAGCATCAATTATCAACAGAAAGATTTATCATGAGTTGTACATTTTATTTTGTTATTATTTAGGGTACACCAACAAGATGTTAAACAAAATGCTCAGGTGTGCCTTGCAAGTATACATATTAAATGAAACTGGACTGTTGTGGTGTACAAATTTCATTTTACTTTTTTCTTCCAAATTGAAATTTCTGTGTTGTGTCCTCACTCTTTCACAGCTGCTGCTATTTTTATCTTCGGCTAAAATTGTTTTGCATTTCCTTTTTTACCTTTTGTTCCCTCTGGTTTCCAGCATTTCATGTCTGGTGTATAAAGGCCTCTTACAAGCATTGCTTGTTTTCTGTTTTAATTTTCTGTAGGCTGCCATCCAACAACAGAAAATCCAAACCCCAGAAGCCTTGCAGAGATGGGAAAAATCATTGTTTATGAGCATGCCAACTTCCAGGGTATGTCCAAAGAATTCCACACCAACATTGCCAACCTAAAAGATGCAGATTGGAATGATTGTATCTCCTCAGTGAGAGTAATCGGCCATCCTTGGGTGGCTTATCAGCATGCAGACTATAAGGGACAGTTACTGGTACTTGAGGAGGGAGATCATGACTTTGTTGGCAAAAAGATGAATGACAGGATCAGCTCTCTGCAGGTGATCACTGAAAATCTGCACCATCCCCAGATCACTCTCTATGAGCATGCTGATTATCAAGGGAAGAGCAGAATAATAAGAGAAGCAACCAACCTGACCAGGGGACACGACGATAACACCATATCTTCACACAAAGTTCAGAAAGGTGTCTGGCTGCTCTGTGAGCACGGTGATGGAAGTGGATTTCAATACATTGCACGAGAACATGAGCACCTTCCAAATTACAAGGCAATCAAGTTCAATGACAAGCTTTCCTTCCTGCGCCCCCTGCGCCCTGGCTGTGGCTGTTAGAATGCAAATCCGGCAGTGCTGAGGAGAGATGCAGTCCCAGCAAGAAATCTGAGACCTTGTTCTCTGCCTCTGCTTGTGCTGCCTTTTCCCCCAGTGTCACGAGACCACCGAAAGAGAGAGCTCTCCTGCCCCCATAAACGCCCTCTGCCATTGTCTGTAATCCATTTTGTGTTGGTGCCAATAAAGAATCTTTTGCAATCAGCAGTGGGTTATTTTATGCAGTGTTTAGTGTACATGAACATTTCACTTTCATGTAAAGATGTCTCTGTGTATCCAGAGAATGTTTTGTGTGGTCACTTGCAAATATTTTTCATGGATCTTTCCTGCAGAATTTTATCTCCTTACAGTTTCACTGTCCAGAAACATTGCAACCAGACTAAAGAGCTTGGTAAGCATTTTAATTATTGCTGTGATTAAATTATTGCTAAGCAAACTTTCACCTTGACCCTGTATTTAACTACCCCATGTATCTTAAGGCATTGATCATAAAATCCTAGAATCCTACGAAGTCAAGAGGTTGGGAGGGGCCTTAAAGATCATTCCAACCCTCCTCCTGCCATGGGCAATGAGACCTTCCACTACACCAGGTTGCTCAAAGTCCCATCCAGCCTGACCTTGAATACTTCCAGGAACAGGAAATCTACAACCTCTCTAAACAGCTTGTTTCAGTCCCTCACCATCTTCATAGTAAAGGACTTTTTCATAACATCTAATCTAAGTCTCTACTCTTTTAATTCAAAACCATTCCATCCTCATCCTATTACTCATTGCCCACTTAAGGAGCTGCTCCTGCTCTTTCTTATAAAGCCCCCTTCAAGAGCTGGAAGGCCAAAATGAAGTCTCCCTGGAGCTTTCTCTTCTCTGGGATGAACAACCCCAGATTTCCCAACCTGTCTTCATAGGAAAGGTGCTCCCACCCCATGAAAATCTCCCAGTCTGTGCTCCCATGTCTGGGATTGCCCTGACCCAGGTGCAGCACCTTGCACTTGAGCTTGTTGAACTTCATGAGGTGAGTATGGAATCACTTCTCAAATTTTTCCAGGTCCCTCTGGATGGAATCCCATCCTTTTGTTGTGTCAGCTGCACCCCTCAGCTTTGTGTCACCTGCAAACTTGCTGAGAGTGTCATTGATAAAGATCTTAAAAAGCACTGGTTCCAGAACAGAGCCCTGATGGACACCAGCTCTGCTTCTGGACATAGAGCCACTGACCCCAACTCTCTGTCTGTGTGGATATTTCCCAAATAGTCCACCCTTCAAACCTGTGTATCTCAGTTTGGAGACAAGGATGCCACATGTCAAAGTTCTTAAGGAAGTCGAGGTATGTGAGTGACATTGGTTGGCTTCCCCTTGTTGATGGCTGCAATCCCTCCACCACAGATGGCCACCAGATTGATCAGGCATAATCTGCCCTTAGTAAAGCCATGCTGGCTGTCTTGGATCACCTTCTTGTCTTGCATGTGCCTTAGAATTTCTTCCATGGGGATCTGCTCCATGATCTTCACAGGCATAGAGGAGAGGCTCACTGGTCTGTAGTTCCTCAGATCTTCCTTTCTCCCCTTTTTAAAAATAAGAGTGATATTTCCCTTCTTCCATTCACCAAGGATTCCACCTGAAGGCCATGACATTTCAAATATGAGGGAGGGTGGCTTGGCAACAACACCAGCCAGTTCCCTCAGGGCCCTGGGACACATGTCATCCAGTCCCATAGACTTGTGTCTATTCAGCTTCATCAAGTGGTCTCAGACCCGCTCTTCACTTACAGTGGGAGGGACTTCTCTCCCTCAGGCACTACCTGCAGCTTCAGCGACTCCAGAGACGTGGGAAACCTGACTTCCAGTGAAGACTGAGGCAAGGAACACACTGAGTACCTCAGCCTTCTCTACATCCACTGTGAGGCATAGTGGAAATTTTCCAGGGTAGAAATCCATTTTGATTTAGGTGGAATGTACATCTTTAAGTATGTAGCTTGCTGTGTTGTCTGGCAGCAAAAGCCTAGACTCAGAGAAACTGCTTCAGTGAAGGACAGAGATAAGGGGGAGGGAGACAGAAGGTGAGAGAGAGAGAGAGAGAGAGAGAGAGACTGCTGTGAGACCAGGTCAACCTGACCTAGGAATTTTTTCTGATAAAAAAGAACTAGCGGCAAATGTCATGCGAAATTCATAAAAATTAATATGTATCAACCTATTGTGAAATTGTATGCATATGTATTTGAGAGGGAGAGAAAAAGAGACCTGAAGTTCCCAGAGGTACACATGTCATTTTAAGGGAATGATTCCCACATGCGTCCAGCGCTGTAATAAACATACCAGCTTTACAACATTCACAAAAGTTGTGGAGTTTTGTTTATCTCCGCAAAACAATTGCCACCAGTTCTTCCTTCTTGTTTATTGGTGGGGAGCGGGCATCATACTCCACTTGGCCTTGTTTTTTTGCCCAGTGTTCTTGCAGAAGCCCTGGTGTGTCAGCCCACACAGGCAGGCAACTGGGACAACTACAAGCTTGTGGCTGGAACACAAAGAGTAAAGCTATTTCCATTTCCATGGGCTTATGAGCACCCAAACTCTACAGGCCAGCTACTCTGGTGCTTGAGGAGGGGGAACACAGCATTGTTGGTGAAAGATGAAGGACAGGATCAACTCTGTGCAGCTGATTGCTGAAAATCTGCATAATCTGCACATGAAGCCCTGAACAAGCTGTGCTATCAACTGCTGGGCTTTGTCCCACTTAGAAATAAGCACTGCAGGCTGTGCTGATGTGTCAGCCACTCGTGCTCCTCTGCTTGGCTCAGGTGGGCAGGTGCAATGGGGATGGCCTAGAATCCATGTGTTTTGGGGCACTTTGCAGCCAGTTTCAGGTTTTCTTGCTCTGTTCACCAAAGTGGGATTTCCCAATTCAATTCCAAGAGCATCTGGCATTCTTCCTACTCTAGAACATCTGTTTTATAATGGCAAGTCAACTGGCAAATGTCACCTTCTACCCAAAAGATTTTGTGGAAGAAATTATTTTGGAAGTCTTATTGAAGTGCCTTGATCATGTCTGAGCGATCCCTTTCAGAATCTCAGCATGATAATGACGTTACATAGGCACTGTTAATAGGAGAGGGATTATTTTGGATGTCTCTAGTTATATTTCCTAGGAAATACACTTAATGATATTTCCTTTTTGAAAACCACCATTTCTTACAGAGGAAAGAAGGTATTCTCTTATTTTCTGGGCATATGTAACTGAGAAGTTCCTTACAGCCAGGAGGTCTCTGAGGCAGATTTCTCTGAGTTTTCCCTCTGTTTCTTTTGGGCAAAGAAAATATCCCAAAGCTGCTGTTACTCTGATTTTAAGCAGTGGACATTCCTGTCTGGCTCTGTCTCTCCTGGCCATCAGAGAGGGGATTTTCTTCACTTTGGGGGCTGTGAGGAGGTGGCCTAGCTGCCCTTGGGGTGCAGGGCAGTGCAGACCAGCTGGCACGTTCTATGCTGCTCAGTTAGCAGTACCCTTGGAATCATGTTCTCTGGTCATCCTCACCCCTCACCCTCATGGCAGATTTTAGGAAGCCTCTCAGGAGGAGACATCAGCAACCATGGCATTCCCTACTATACTTCTCACATGAGGTTTATCCCTATAAAAGCACACTGTGCAATACTTTTGCACAGTAAAGACTAAAGCATTGTCATCTCTACCTGCCAATCCAGGAATAAACTGTACCTGGAAGTCCCAAACCCTGCTAAATTACACATGGTATTAAAAAGAGTAAAACAACAACTGCTTGCAAAATCAACAGTCAGCAAAAAACCTTCACAGAGGGGATTGTTAATCCACAGTGCAAATGGACATTTGAAGAGAATGCAGGATAAGGAAGGCTTGTGGTATTCCAAAAGTAGATGTCTAAACAAGAAAGCTTAGACACTATGGCTGTGACAGAGAGGTGACATATACACAGACTCAGCTTTTCTTGGCTTGATCAGAAACATCCTCAGAACAGGTTCAGGCGTGTTTGGGTAAACACGGAATATAAAACATGGGCTTAAGGTCAGGTCTTGTATGTAAAAGGTAAAAGGTGATGTTACACATTAACCACTTCTGTTATTTCTTAGTGATGCTGTGTTTGTTTCCGTGTTTCAGGGCTCTGGTGCAGCTCCTTTGGGGCAGCTTTTTGAAGGAGCCAATGTGACTCTGCACCTGCAGGGCAGCTCCATTGCCCAGGCAGCCTCCACCAGAGGAGTGCAGGACACCAGCAGACAGGATGTTCTGCTGCACATGCCTTAACCTATGGGCTTTTGGCTAGATGATTTAACATTCCCTCAGGGAAACTCAAGCTCTTTACCAAGTACAAAATTCTCAAACTTGCTGTTTGCAAGCTAGCAAGTTTTTACTGTGGCTTTCTTCCCTACTCATTTCATCTGCTACTGGAATTCCCACAGCATGAATTTACAGAATCTTTTAATGTATCCAACACTGAAAAGCCATTGTGGGAAGCAGGGCTGAAGCAACTTATTTTTTCCCCATATGCATCTTCAAACACATCTTCCCTTTACCCAACAACAGAACTGCCCTACTTTCAATTCTGCTCCTGATGCTTCCTTTAATTTTTTCTTGGTTTCCTTGTCAGAGTATTCCTCCCCCTTATGCTGCTGTGTTTTCCTGGCAGTGCCTTATTGACTCTGTGTTAATCAGAGCAATCCTACAGCAAAGCTCAAGTGAGATTCTCCATCCCTGTAAATCAAATCTCAAAAAATGCAAAACGTGCTGCTGACAAAAGCAGTAATGAGAGACTTTCCTTCAGGGATCTGTAGAGGGCATCAGGAAAATAAATGTGACACACTGAAATGTGTGCAGCTGGTTGTTCCTATAAGGAATTCCCTTCCCTGGAGGTAACTTGGTTTTGTCATTTACACGGCCCCAAAGCTCAGTCCACTGAACAGTCTCCCCACCAAATCTCTGTGCTTCCAATTTTGAAAGAAGGAAGTTGTGGGGACCATGCCAAAGGCCTTGCAGAAATCCAGGTAAATGACAACTGTATTCCTTCCCTTTTCCACTGAAGTAGTTGCTCCGCTGTACAAAGCCAGTAGGTTATTTGCACTGGACTTTGCTTTGCTGAAGCTGTGCAAATCACAAATCACTTCTCTGTCTTTCATCTGCCTACAAATCCAGAAAGAGAGAAGCAGGAAGCAGTTTGAGTTACTTAATTGTTAACACATCTCCTTGCCAAATCACCCTAACTAAGCAAGTTAAGTGAGTAGGTGAATACCCTGATAAAAGAGAAGAAATCTTTCTAGGTCCTTCTCCCTTGAGAAAGTACCATCTCTTGGAGCAGAAGTGCTGTGCTGCTGGCACCTAAATGCCTGTGCTGTCATTCACACAGTGAGGTCATGATAAACCTTATCGGATCAATGGAAACCGTGAACAAATGGTGAGCCCCAAGGGTCTGTTCTGCCGCCAGTGCTATCAAATGCCTTCCTTGCTGTCACAGCCATGGGGTCAGGTGCACCCGCAGCGAGTTTGCAGAGGACACCAAGCTGAGTGGTGTGTTGCCATGCTGGAAGGAAGGGACTGTTAAGAAGGACCTCAAGAAGCCTGAGAAATGGCCTGATGTGCACCCCATAAATTTCAGCAAGGCTGAGTGCAAGGCCCTGCAACTGGATGTCAGAGCAATCACCAGGGGCAGTGTAGGCTGAGGAATGAATGGGCTGAGGGCAGCCCTGGGGAGAAGGAACTGAGAACACCGGTGGATGAAAGACTGGACGTGACCTGACACTTGCCACCTAAAAAGCCAAATGTGTCCTGTGCTGCAGAAAGTGTAGCTTGCAGGATGAGGGAGATGATCCTTCCCTTCTAATCTGCTGTGGTGAGACTCTACCTGGAGTACTGCATGCAACCCTGGGGTTTCCTGAACAAGAGAGACACAGACCTGTTACAGCAGATCTAGTGGGGGGCCATAGAAATGGTCACAGGGCTGGAGAACCTCCTACAAAGAAAGGCAGAGGGAGAGGCTCTTTACTATGGCCTTTCAAGATGAAAGAGCATAGGTTGAAGCTAGACATTATGAAGAAATTCTTCACTGTGAGGGTGGTGAGGCACTGGAAGAGGTTCTCTAGAGAAGATGTGGGTGCCCCATCCTTGGATCTCCCCCCTTAGTCAGTTTGTAGGCAGCACCAGCTTGGGTGAGTGTTGTGTGCTGGAGGGTAAGGAGGCTCTGCAGAGGGATCAGTGGGGCTGAGGCCAATGGAATGAAGCTCCTCAAGGCCGAGGGCCAAACCCTGCCCCGCAGTCACAAAAGCCCCACACATGGTTGCCAGCAGGTGAACATGAGCCAGCTGTGCCCAGGTGGCCAGGAAGGCCAGTGGCACCTGGCCTGGATCAGCAATGCTTGTCCAGCAGGAGCAGGGCAGGGATTGTCCCTCTGTGCTCATCACTGGTGGGGCCACACCTCGAGTGCTGTGTCCAGTTCTGGGCCCTTCACTGCAAGAAAGACATGGAGGAGCTGGAGTGAGTCCAGAGAAGGGAACTGAGCTGTTGAAGGATCTGGAGCACAGGCTGTTGAAGGATCTGATGAGGAGTGGCCAGAGGAGCCAGGGTTGCTCCAATCAATGTGTCCCAGTTACTGTGGTTCAGACGGCTTCTGAACAGGGACAGACATGAAGCCACATTCTAAGGTCACTCACACTTCAAGGAACTTTTGAACCAGAGCAATGAGATGTCTGGCTGTAGGGCATCAAAAGCAAGATAGAATATCAATGATTTTTGATCCCTGAGCATGACATCAACCACTCGCAGTTCTTGGAATTGGGTGATTTTCACTTTCACTTCTGTGCAAGTATAAATGGAGGCAGGCGAGACACTCTGCACACACCACAGCCCTGCCCTGGAGGAATTACCCTTGGCTCTCCCCAGCCCTGCAGCTGACAGCAAGGTAAGAGGCACCCTTGGCACAGGAGAGCTGGAAGGGTTTCTTGGGCAGCTGCTGGGAAATGCAGGGCAAGGGAAGGAGGCTCTAGTGCTGGGCTGAGAGCTGCAGCACGGGCGTGAGGCTCTGCTGTGTGCGTGGGCAGAGACTGAAGCCATGTCTCAGGGCATGAGGAGAGGGATGGCTGCTGCAGGAGAGACAAACCTCACCAAGGGAGAGGCTGGAGGGGCCACTGATACACAGTTGAGAGGGGTGACTGTGAGAGTGTTTGAAACTTAATCTTGGGTATGCCCCTAAACCAACACACACAACTAATTTGAACAGAGTAGTTGTGGGCACGTCTTGTTTTATGTCTTCCCTAAAAACGGAAATTTCTGTCATGCCCTCACTCCTTTCCAGCTGCTGCTGTGTTTCTATTCTGCTAAAAACTTTCTACTTCTCCTTTTCTGCATTACACTTCTCATAATTTTCTGTCTGGAGTAGAAAGTCTTCTTACAAGCTCTGCTTGTTTTCTGTCTGCCTTTTGTGCAGGCTGCCATCCAGCTCCTATAGCAAGAAATCTGCACCCCAGAAGTCCTGCAGAGATGGGCAAAATCATCATTTATGAGCATGCCAACTTCCAGGGTTTGTCCAGAGAATTCACCACTAACATTTCCAATCTAAAAGATGTAGATTGGAATGATATTGTCTCCTCAGTGAAAGTAATTGGCCAGCCTTGGGTGGCTTATGAGCATGTTGATTACAAGGGTCGGTTTCTGGTGTTTGAGGAGGGACAATATAGCTCTGTTGGTAAAGAGATGAATGACAAGATCAGCTCTCTGCAGCTGATCACTGAAAATCTGTGCAATCCCCAGATCACTCTCTATGAACACGTTGATTATCAAGGGAAGAGCAGAATAATAAGAGAAGCAACCAACCTGGCTGCAGGACACGACAATGATATCATGTCTTCCCACAAAGTGCAGAGGGGTGTCTGGCTGCTGTGTGAGCACAGTGATGGAAGTGGATTTCAATACCTTGCCCGAGAGCACGAACACTTTCCAAATTACAAGGCAATCAATTTCAACGACAAGCTTTCCTTCCTGCGCCCCCTGCACCCTGGCTGTGGCTTTAGAACGCAAATCCTGCGGCGCTGAGAAAAGATGCAGCCCCGGCAAGAAATCTAACACCCGGATCTCCGCCTCTGCTTGTGCTGCCTTTTCCCTCAGTGTCACAGGACCACCGAATGGCAGCGCTCTCTGCTGTGCTGCGCTGCAGAGCTGCACTTCTCTATCCTGCCTTGCACGCTTCTCCCACGCACTAATGCAAGAATCATCAGGCTTGATCATATGAAAGAGTGCCCAAGCTAGAGGAGGCATGCCACATGTGTGAAACCTGTTGTACCCTCAGCTGGCATTCCAGAGTCCTGGCCTATGGAATGTAGAAGCACTGCACCTTGTGTCTGTGGCTAAGTGAAAGAGAAAGTGTCAGGGCAGAACCAGCATCACTTCCTTTGTCATTTGCATTGCAATGCCCTTGTGGTGCTGTGGCCTCTGCCATTGTCTGTAATCCATTTTGTGTTGCTGCCATTAAAGAATCCTTTGCAATCAGCAGTGGGTCTGTTTTGTGCATCTTTGGAATAGATAAATATTGCACTTTCATGCTGAGATGTCTCTGTGAATGCAGAGAATGGTCCCCACAGCCACTTGCAAACATTTTTTCTGGGATGTCTCCTGCAGAATTCTGTTTCCTTCTGGTTTAACTGGCCAGGAACCGAGGGGTCAGGCTTGACTCAAAATGTCTTGGTGAGCATGTAGATCATTGCTGATCCTGGCCAAACTCTCACCTCCAGATTGTACCTGGCTATCACACGCTTGGCTGTATCTCCAGGCAGTGATGGTAGGGATGATGCAGTCTTTCACTGCCCTAAATCACATCATAAACAGAATGTTTTCACTAATTTGAATTCTTGAATCCTAATGGTAAATCCTGCCTTGTTTTTTAAACCTGTAATAGCCTGATAGGGAATGAGGAATGACAAGGTAGATCAGGAACAGTTTAGTCTTGTGCAAGTTCAGCTGGACGGGCAGAGTCTCAGCCCTCCTGCAGCAGCGCCTGATGACAGCTGCACCCCTGAGCTGGGCACTGTGGCAGCTGTCCCATGGCACCTCTGCCCTGCAGGGTTCATCTCCCTCTGTGCTGACCTGCTGTGTGCCCTGATTTCCTTGCCCTGGTCACAGACAGGAGCTGCACTTGGCCTCTTTGAACCTCATGAGGTGCCCATGGTGCCAGTGCTGAAGCTTGCCAAGGTCCCTGGGGATGGTCCCTGAGGACAGTTCTGTCTGTCTGTCTGTGTCTGGCATGTCCAGCTGAAGCTGTGTTCCCTGTGCTGAGACTCAGTGTCCCTCTCAGCTCCCTGTGCCTTCCTGCAGCCTCTCTCCTCCTGTTCTCACCCACTGACACAGCCCTGGCCACTTTGCTAGCGCTTCCTGTTCCCTCAGCCGCCTGCAGGAAATATTTGCACAGCAGTGCAGTGACAAACCTTGCTGTCCCACACTGCTGCCTCTGCCCTGGCTTCATCACCAGCATGGGACAATATCTGCCCATTCTCCATCCTGCCATCAGCAGCAGCTTGAAGGAGAAAATCTTGGAGGTTCCTTCCAGCCTAAATTGTTCCAGGAGTCCATACACTGTGCTTGGAATGTGACAGGCACAGCTACCCCTGCCCGAGAGAGGAGTGCAATCCTACAGAACAGCCAAGGAAAGGTTCCAGGAGGGATATGGATGGGAATGTGTCAGAAAGTTTGCATTTGCTATTGCACAATTTTTTTCTTTCTAATCAAAGACAGTATCCAAACAACTGTAGAAGCGTAGGGTACCAAAACTCTAGCAAAAAAATTCTTGTAATTTTTTCAGTGATAGGAGGATGAAGTAAAGGTGGAGAAGGACTTTGAGCCTTCAATAGTGGGAATAACATTTGACAAAAGAGCAGGTGAGAGCCAGTGGAGGAATGGGGAGAGAAGTCTGATGTTGGAGAAATAGAGTTCATAAATGTCCAATAAGTAATCTCCAAGTTATTGTACACATGACTTGATGATGACATTTTTTCAAGGAAATTTAACAAAGAATGCAATTAGTCAGAAACTGACAAAGGTTTTTAAATCTTCCTTAGAGTTACTGACAGAGAGATTTATTCAGGAAAGGACCTCCCTAGACCAAGGCCTTTTTCACAGCAGAGATACCACCAAAGGAACACAGGTTACTCGTGGCCATCTTCAAGTGATTTCTTAACAACCACAGGAGTGGACATTCCCCAGGGTCTCTGGCCTCATCAAGCAGCAGACTGGACCTGAGTGCATCCTAAGGTCACTTTCAAACTGAATTGTCTTGTGACCCCTCAATCCTCCTGCCTTGCAGCATCACTCAAGCTCATGATTTACGGATCAGGACTGGCAAATCCGAGTATTACCTGAGCTGTATTGCTCCTGAGGAATCTTGCTCTAAAGAAAGGGTCTCAGTTGATTATCTCACATTACAGATGTGCATGCTCACAGCAGATTTATTGGCTAGTCTGTCCTGCAAATACCTCTCTCCTTCCCTCCCTCTTTCTTCAGAACTTCTCAGGAAAAACACACAAGCACCTCTCTCCCACAACACCCTTACATCCTGCTTACAATGTCTTCTGGATTTCTGACTCATTTAGAGTAAGAATCATGTCTAGGACACCACAGAGGTGCTACCCACAATTTCATCCCTGGTCCATGCCTTCTTTCAGAATTCCTGAAAAATTGTCTATCCGGGAAAGAAAATCTTTCTGCAAAAGAAACTCGGAGTATTGTGAAAGGATCAGAGGAAAGAGCAGCTGCAGCCGCTCACAACAAACTTCCCTGCTTTCCCCAAACAGAAAAGTTACCCTATTTCTGTGTGCATACAGCAGCTTTATCACTCATTTAACAGCAGAGAATAATTGTTTGAAGCACTTGAGATCCAAAAGGTCTGCCCCATTATTGATTTTCTTTATCCTGTCTCATCAGTGATTGACTTCTAAGCAAACTTTCACTGTAGGTTTGCCAGTTAGGAGAGCAGTTTGCTGCCACGCCAAGGAGAGCACAAGAAGATTGCAAATTGATTCTTTCAGGAGGTGCATTTGCAGGAGTGATCTGGTGTTTCATTGATGTTATCTCACATGCCTCTCTCAACACTGAGGTTGCTCGGCCATCGTTGCTTTCCTGATGATTTCAGCCAGATGCCCTCTCACACTCACAGAGTTGGCTCGCTTGACTCACACATCTCAACTCTTTGGAGCATGGTCAGAGGAAGAGAAAAGCATCCTGGTCACCTAAGTCCAACTTTCATGTAGTCCGTCAGCAAAGGATTTTCCTGTTTTGTTCTTTTCAATACAACTACCTCCTTTTTAGACACATTTTGAAGAGGAGCTGTTCTAGTCAATACTTCTGTACAGGTTTTACCCTACCTCAGGCATGACAGTATTGAGTATATGCAACCCCTGAGAGATTCATTCCAGCCCTGTCTGAATGGCTTCTCTCTCTCTCTCTCTCTCTCCTTTCTGTTGGTGGATAAGAAGTTGAAGGGCACTTGCAACCTGCACAGCATCAGAACTGGAGGAGCAGGGCAAGGGAAGAGTTTATTCCATCTCCTCTGAACAGAGGGCACACCTGGAGTACTGCATCTGTTTCAGATGCCCTGTTAAAAGGTCAATGTGAACAAAATGGTGGAGCCCCATAGATGCCACTGGATGGCACAGGAGCATCCCATGAACCAGGAGAGTCTGAGGGGCCTGGTCCTGTTCAGCTTGCAGAAGACAAGGCTCCCTGTTATCAGAGGGGCTCAGCAAAGGACATCTTCAGAGAGTCTTAGATGGCAGCAGGGAAACTCAGACATAGAATAAGGAATAAAAAACTCATGCCAAGGATTGCACAGCCCTGGCAGAAAGGCCAGAAACCCTGAGGAATCTCCACCCTTGCTGTTTTTCAAAAATCTCTTGAAGATGGCCCTGAGTAATTTGTTCTCCTTTGGTGGTGTCTCTGCTTTGAAAAAGATCACAGATTAGGGAAATCCTTTCCAGAATAAATATTTCTGTCAGTAATTCTAAGGAAGATTTAAAAACCTTTGTCACTTTCTGCCTAATTGCATTCTTTGTTAAATTTCCTTGAAAAAATGTCATCATCAAGTCATGTGTACAATACCTAGGGGATTACTCGTTGGATATTTATAAATTCCAATTCTCTGACATCAGAGTACCCTCCCAATTGAGCAGCTGCTCTTAGCTGCTCTCTTGTCAAATGTAATCCCCTCCACCTTTGAAGGGTCAAAGTCCTTCTCCACCTTTACTTCATCTTCTGATTACTGAAAAACCTGCAAGTATCCTTTGCTATTAAAAAAAAACACACAGAAACAAAAAAAAAAAAACACAACAACAACAACAACAACAACAACAACAACAAAACACCAAAAAAACCCCCTTTGCAATAGCAGATGTAAAAGTTCCTGAAACCACCCGATCCATATCCCTCCTGGAACCTTTCCTTGGCTGTTCTGTAGGATTGCACTCCTCTCTTGGGCAGGGGTAGCTGTGCCTGTCACATTCCAAGCACGGTGTATGGACTCCTGGAACAATTTAGGCTGGAAGGAACCTCCAAGATTTTCTCCTTCAAGCTGCTGCTGATGGCAGGATGGAGAATGGGCAGATATTGTCCCATGCTGGTGATGAAGCCAGGGCAGAGGCAGCAGTGTGGGACAGCAAGGTTTGTCACTGCACTGCTGTGCAAATATTTCCTGCAGGCGGCTGAGGGAACAGGAAGCGCTGGCAAAGTGGCCAGGGCTGTGTCAGTGGGTGAGAACAGGAGGAGAGAGGCTGCAGGAAGGCACAGGGAGCTGAGAGGGACACTGAGTCTCAGCACAGGGAACACAGCTTCAGCTGGACATGCCAGACACAGACAGACAGACAGAACTGTCCTCAGGGACCATCCCCAGGGACCTTGGCAAGCTTCAGCACTGGCACCATGGGCACCTCATGAGGTTCAAAGAGGCCAAGTGCAGCTCCTGTCTGTGACCAGGGCAAGGAAATCAGGGCACACAGCAGGTCAGCACAGAGGGAGGTGAACCCTGCAGGGCAGAGGTGCCATGGGACAGCTGCCACAGTGCCCAGCTCAGGGGTGCAGCTGTCATCAGGCGCTGCTGCAGGAGGGCTGAGACTCTGCCCGTCCAGCTGAACTTGCACAAGACTAAACTGTTCCTGATCTACCTTGTCATTCCTCATTCCCTATCAGGCTATTACAGGTTTAAAAAACAAGGCAGGATTTACCATTAGGATTCAAGAATTCAAATTAGTGAAAACATTCTGTTTATGATGTGATTTAGGGCAGTGAAAGACTGCATCATCCCTACCATCACTGCCTGGAGATACAGCCAAGCGTGTGATAGCCAGGTACAATCTGGAGGTGAGAGTTTGGCCAGGATCAGCAATGATCTACATGCTCACCAAGACATTTTGAGTCAAGCCTGACCCCTCGGTTCCTGGCCAGTTAAACCAGAAGGAAACAGAATTCTGCAGGAGACATCCCAGAAAAAATGTTTGCAAGTGGCTGTGGGGACCATTCTCTGCATTCACAGAGACATCTCAGCATGAAAGTGCAATATTTATCTATTCCAAAGATGCACAAAACAGACCCACTGCTGATTGCAAAGGATTCTTTAATGGCAGCAACACAAAATGGATTACAGACAATGGCAGAGGCCACAGCACCACAAGGGCATTGCAATGCAAATGACAAAGGAAGTGATGCTGGTTCTGCCCTGACACTTCTCTTTCACTTAGCCACAGACACAAGGTGCAGTGCTTCTACATTCCATAGGCCAGGACTCTGGAATGCCAGCTGAGGGTACAACAGGTTTCACACATGTGGCATGCCTCCTCTAGCTTGGGCACTCTTTCATATGATCAAGCCTGATGATTCTTGCATTAGTGCGTGGGAGAAGCGTGCAAGGCAGGATAGAGAAGTGCAGCTCTGCAGCGCAGCACAGCAGAGTGCGCTGCCATTCGGTGGTCCTGTGACACTGAGGGGAAAAGGCAGCACAAGCAGAGGCGGAGATCCGGGTGTTAGATTTCTTGCCGGGGGCTGCATCTTTTCTCAGCGCCGCAGGATTTGCGTTCTAAAGCCACAGCCAGGGTGCAGGGGGGCGCAGGAAGGAAAGCTTGTCGTTGAAATTGATTGCCTTGTAATTTGGAAGGTTTTCGTGCTCTCGGGCAAGGTATTGAAATCCACTTCCATCACTGTGCTCACACAGCAGCCAGACACCCCTCTGCACTTTGTGGGAAGACACGATATCATTGTCGTGTCCTGCAGCCAGGTTGGTTGCTTCTCTTATTATTCTGCTCTTCCCTTGATAATCAACGTGTTCATAGAGAGTGATCTGGGGATTGCACAGATTTTCAGTGATCAGCTGCAGAGAGCTGATCTTGTCATTCATCTCTTTACCAACAGAGCTATATTGTCCCTCCTCAAACACCAGAAACCGACCCTTGTAATCAACATGCTCATAAGCCACCCAAGGCTGGCCAATTACTTTCACTGAGGAGACAATATCATTCCAATCTACATCTTTTAGATTGGAAATGTTAGTGGTGAATTCTCTGGACAAACCCTGGAAGTTGGCATGCTCATAAATGATGATTTTGCCCATCTCTGCAGGACTTCTGGGGTGCAGATTTCTTGCTATAGGAGCTGGATGGCAGCCTGCACAAAAGGGAGACAGAAAACAAGCAGAGCTTGTAAGAAGACTTTCTACTCCAGACAGAAAATTATGAGAAGTGTAGTGCAGAAAAGGAGAAGTAGAAAGTTTTTAGCAGAATAGAAACACAGCAGCAGCTGGAAAGGAGTGAGGGCATGACAGAAATTTCTGTTTTTAGGGAAAACATAAGACATGTGCCCATACCTGCTCAGTTCAAATTAGTTGTGTGTGTTGGTTTAGGGGCATACCCAAGATTAAGCTGTAAACACTCTCACAGTCACCCCTCTCAACTGTGTATCAGTGGCCCCTCCAGCCTCTCCCTTGGTGAGGTTCGTCTCTCCTGCAGCAGCCATCCCTCTCCTCATGCCCTGAGAGATGGCTTCAGTCTCTGCCCACGCACACAGCAGAGCCTCACGCCCGTGCTGCAGCTCTCAGCCCAGCACTAGAGCCTCCTTCCCTTGCCCTGCATTTCACAGCAGCTGCCCAAGAAACCCTTCCAGCTCTCCTGTGCCAAGGGTGCCTCTTACCTTGCTGTCAGCTGCAGGGCTGGGGAGAGCCAAGGGCAATTCCTCCAGGGCAGGGCTGTGGTTTGAGCAGAGCATCTCACCTGTCTGCATTTATAGCTCACTCAGAAGTCTTGTGCAACACCCCAGGTGACAGCATGAAAAGCGACCAAAACTCTCCAAAAGCCAGATCAGCCACAGTAATTCAGGCACACCAAAGTACATTGTGACACAAGGGCTGTGGAAGTTTCCTGCTTGTGGCAATTTGTAGTCTTGCCCTCCAGGGAAGTGCTTAAAATGCACAAGGACTTTTATGAGATTTCCTAGTCACAGAGATGGCATTGGAGCACCAGGTTTTTTTAAAAATTTCCCTTTTGTCCTTAGAATCATGGAATCATTAATTTTGGAAAAGGCCTCCACGATCATCAAGTCCAGTCTTTGGTTGTGAACCACCATGCCCTGTGTCCTGGTTCAGGGCAAATTTTGGAGAGAGCCCCCAAAGGGCCCCTCTAGGAGAGGAGATTCAATTGGCCCCTCCCCTCAACTGGTTCGGGAGGAAATACCTCCTCAGATAAAAGTGGAAAAAAGCTGTTTAATAAACAATAAAACCTAAACAATGTTAATCAGTAAAACCCCTTGCTGCTCCAAAAGAGATGACAAACTGAGAAAGTCCCCTCCCCGGGTTGCAGCTCAGCTCACTCAGTCTCTTCTCAGCCCCTCAGGCACTGGCAATGCCGCGGCCCAGGCCCGGCCCGGTGGGCCCCAGGTGTGAGCTGCCGGTGCTCTGCTGGTGTTCAGGTCAGAGCAGGTTTGAACAGGTCCAGAGAAAGGAAAACAAACCACAGTCCAGGGAGCTTCTTTGCCTCAGCTAGCTAAACTAACTAAAGCAAAGAAGAGCTCTGTCCTGCTGTCTGTCCATCCACAGACAGCACAGTCCAGGAGCAGGAATGTGGAGGAGTGAGTGCAGTGTCTGAAAACAAACTGCTGCTTCTTCTCTGCCCCCTTCACTCTCTGGAACAAGTCCTAAAGGTGCAAAACTTATTATTCAGCATAAACAGAACAGGACTACTGGGGATAAAAGCATCATATAGTCAACCCAGGATACCCAGTAAACAATATTGCAAATGTCACTTCTCCTTGTGTTTTGGATATTTTCAGGGATAATGACTCCACCACTTCCCTGGGTTGCCCATTCCAAAGCTTAACTACTCTTGCAGTAAAGATATTTTCCTTAGTCACCAACCTGAACCTCTCCATACACAAGCTGAGGGCATTTCCCCTTGCTCCATCATTGGTTGACTGGAGAACAGAGCGACCTACTTGGCTACATCCTCCTATTTGGAGTTGTGGAGAGTGATAAGGTCCCCCCTGAGCCTCCTTTTCCTTCAGGATAAACATCTCCAGCTCCCTCAGCTCTTCCTTATCAGACCTGTGCTCCAGACTCTTCACCTGCCTTGCTGCCCTTCTCTGGACTCCAGTACCTCAATGTCTTGCAGTGAGGGGCCCAAAATGAACACAGGATTCCAGGTGTGGCCCCACCAGTGCTGAGGTGGGGGAGGAGTACAGGAGGACAATCCCTGCCCTGCTCCTGCTGGCCACACCATTGCTGATCCAGGCCAGCTGCCATGGGCCTTCTTGGCCACCTGGGAACACTGATGGCTCATGTTCAGCCCTCGGAAGTTGTGGATGCCCCATCCCTTGAAGGGTTCTTTAGGGGCCCTTGCAGCCCAAACCATTCTGTGATAGATGTGTTCATGTATATATTTATGTATAGTAATAGATGGGCATGGTACTGTTGTAGATGATAAACAAAAGCGCCAATGTTGTTGTCTCCAAACCAGACAGAAGATCACAGTGGAGAATCCAGAAACTGGGGGTAAATAGAAACCAACTAATATGATGTAAAACCAACTTCAAAGTCAGAATTCTAAAGCAGAGGCATGGCAAAAGACCGCCAGAGATCTTTGCAGATATTTATTTTGTGCAAAATACTGAATATTGTAAATGGTGCTTTATACTGTCAGTTTTGTAATTATACACTTGAATATGCTTAGAGATGGTGTTCCACACTTGTCAAGGCACAATCTTGCGCTAAGTATGACTGCAAGCATTTCCCTAGTTCAGGCTGAAGTAAATGCTTCAGATAATGTTTCTTTTAAATATTTTTCTTGCATCAACTGTTTCTATTTCTGTCTGTGGAACAAGAAAGCAGAGATTGTGCTGCCCCAGCTTATTTTTGCTTTTGAAATCTTTGATCCAGAGATTTGGTTCTCCTCACTTCCTGATCCTCCTTTCTTTTCTTCACTACACGGGCACAAATTATGTCCTACCTCAAGTTATTCTCCCTGATGCCAGACTTTGCTGTCAACCTCGAGAGCTCTTTGCAGTGCACTGAAAGATCTCATGGTCACAGGATCCAAACTGATACTGACACAGAGCTCTTATAGCAAATAATTCCTTCTGTGATCACACAGGTGACAACACCTTTGGTGTACTCTTGAAAACTCTGCCTCTGTGATTCCTGGGATCTGAGACTGTGGAACACCCAGCATGGCCATTTTCAGTGGTGCTTCTCCAGCAATCTGCGGGACTTGGTGAACAATCTACAGGGAGCACTGAAGGAAGACAGTTGTTGGAGTGTGGAGAGTGTCATTACTTGATCACATGCTTTGAGTGCTCCTGGGATTCTGCAGAGTTGCAGAACACAGCATCCCATAAGCTCTGGGGCAATGAATCCTGTGGTAGGGTTGTCCTTCTTCATTCACAGCTCTACACGTGTCTCCTCCTGTCTGGCTAAGATCTATCGTGCTCTTTGTGTCTGCAGCTTCCAGCACATGGAAATGTAAAGTGTGGGAAGACCAACTTGTAAGGGTGTGTGAACTACGACAGCATCTGCTCTATGAAGTTTATCTAACAAAGACCTTCCTGATTCAAAAGGAATCATAAGGGTGTGAAATCCCAGCAAGGTTTGAGCTGGAGCAGCCAGCAAGCAGGGCATGGATATAGACAGGGCTTTCAGACCAGCAGGAGACTTGTGCTGGGATTCAAGGCACCCACGAGTGCCAGAACAGCAATGAGAACAGTGTCTGGTGTATGTGGGCTGGCTCAAGCACCAAGCTGCACTAGCCAGGGACTAGGAGACCCCAAGGGGTGTTCTGGTCAGAGAGCCCAGAGCCAGGTGTGAGACTGGACAGGCTGGGGGCTCTCAGTCCCATTGGGAGCACGAGGTGCTTGTGGCTGTGGAGAGTGAGGATGTGCAGGTCTTCACTAGAGGGCTTCCATGTGAGTGGGCTGCAGAGGAGGAAGGAGATGGGGCTGTCTGTCTTCCATTCCATTCAGTGGGAGTGCTGGTGGTGTCAGCTGTGGGGTGGCTGAGGGCAGCCCCTGGTGTGTGCCAGCCGCTCCCGTGTCCGTGTCCATGTCCTTTCCGTGCCCAGGTGCCTGTCCCTGGGTCACACAGCCAAGCCCAGCACGGGCTGCCCCTGCAGCCTGGCCAGTGGCACTGGGAAATGCAGCCCTGGACAGAGAGCCTGCAGCCTGGGCTGCAGCAGCTGAGCAGGAGGAGCTCCTGGGGCTGAACTCTGCTCATCCTGAGCTACCCCTACACACGGCACTCAAAAAGTGACTTGGCCAGACAGAAACCCTGGAGCTGGGGCTTTTCCACAAAAAAAAAATAAACACTCTTTAACTTAACTTTAGTGTTCTTTCCTTTTACTTTCAATCTTGATCAGCTGTTTGTACAAACTGCCATGAGGTTTTCTCAGAAGAGCATCTTGTGTGTTGAAATCCTACAGATCCACAGATACTCTCTCAGTTCTCTTTTTCTTGCACTTGTGCTTGGATGTGATTGTACTTCTACTCCCTGGCAAGCAGGAGAGCCACATCGTGAAAAATTTCCCTTCCAAAAAACCAAATTCACCACGAAAGCCCCAAATATGAAACTGAGGAGAGACAAATTGCAGGGACACATTAATTGCTGAGTGCAAGGACAATGCAAAGGAGCTCATTAGACCCACTGGGCCAATGTCAGCACTCAGAAATCCCCATCAGGACAGCATGGGTCTGACAAGGCTGAATGGTTGGACAAGGGATGTGGATCATCTTTATTTATAGCAGGATTCCTCACGAGCAATATGGCTCAGGAAATACTGGGATTTGCCTGTCTTGGTCTTTATGTGATGAGCTTGAATGATCCAGGGAGCCAGGAGGATTGTAGGATTGGTGGGTAATTGAGGTTGGAAGTGACCTTTGATTGCCATTGTGTTCAGTCAGTTGCTTAACACAGGGACAGCTGTGAGGTGAATTATGGTTGCTGGTGGCTTTATCCAGTCAGGTCTAGAAAACCTCTGAGTATGCAGATTATCCACCTTCTCTGAGTGGTGTGATTTAAAATTTTCTGACATCATTATGAAAATTTTTCTCAGCCATCGAGGTGACAAGGCTAAGGATTCTCAGAGGGGCTCAGCAAAAGACATCTGGAAAGGGTCTTATCTGGGAACAGGGAAGCTCTGACTGAAAAAAAGGAAAGTAACCATAGCCCTAAGAGTTTTTCAGCACTGGAAGAAAGGTCAGCGATCCTGGGGAATCTCCACCACAGGAAATGTTCAAAAATCACTTGAAGATGGCCACGAGTAACCTGGTCATGTTTGGAAGTTGCTCTGCTGTGAACAAGACGTTGGACTTCCCCAATCTACCTTTCTGTCAGTATTCTAAAGATGGTTTAAAAGCCTTTGTCACTTTCAGCCTAATTGCATCCATTGTTCAATTTCAATGAAAAAGTTTATTCATCAAGTTAGGTGTACAACAACCTCAAGTTTACTTGCTAGACATTTATGAACTCTATTTCCCCAAAGTCAGACTTCCCTCCCCATTCCTCCACAGGCTCTCACTTGCTCTTTTGTCAAATGGAATTCCCTCTATTGAAGGCTCAAAGTCCTTCTCCACCTTTACTTCATCGTCTTATCACTGAAAAACTTTCAAGAATACTTGGTTTGATTTTTGGATGTGACACTTCCTCATTTGTTTGGATTCTGTCTTCGATTAAATACACCCCAAAACAAACCTCAGCAAGAGCAAATGCAAATTTCCTCGAACATTCCCATCCAAATCCCTCCTTGCACCATTTCTTTCCTGTTTTGTAGGCTTGTACTCCTCTCTGGTGCACGGGTAGGTGTCCCCATGACAGGCCAAGGAGAGTGCACGGACTTCTTGAAGCATTTAAGCTGGAAGGAACCTTGAGGGGTCTCTACTTCAAGCTGCTGCTCAGAGCAGGATGGAGAATGGGCAGATATTGTCTCATGCTGGTTATGAAGCCAGGGGAGGGAAGTTGAAGTGATATTTGCAGTATGGATTAGTGGGCGTGGTGGTATTTGGGCAAGGGTTGGGCTTGATGATCTTGGAGGCCTTTTCCAAAATTAACGATTCCATGACACTAAGGACCAAAGGGATTTTTTTTTTCAAAAACTGGTGCTCCAATATCATCTCTGTGACCCGGATATCTGGATTGGGTATCTCCCATAAAATGTCCTTGTGCATTTTAAGCACTTCCCTGGAGGGCAAGACAACAAATTGCCACAAGCAGGAAACTTCCACAGCCCCTGTGTCACAATGTACTTTGGTGTGTCTGAATCTGTGGCTGATCTGGCTTTTGGAGAGTTTTGGTCGCTTTTCATGCTGTCACCTGGGGTGTTGCACAAGGCAGTGAGCTATAAATGCAGACAGGTGATGCTCTGCTCACACCACAGCCCTGCCCTGGAGGAATTGCCCTTGGCTCTCCCCAGCCCTGCAGCTGACAGCAAGGTAAGAGGCACCCTTGGCACAGGAGAGCTGGAAGGGTTTCTTGGGCAGCTGCTGGGAAATGCAGGGCAAGGGAAGGAGGCTCTAGTGCTGGGCTGAGAGCTGCAGCACGGGCGTGAGGCTCTGCTGTGTGCGTGGGCAGAGACTGAAGCCATCTCTCAGG
The DNA here is from genome assembly GCF_901933205.1 of Camarhynchus parvulus. Classification (NCBI taxonomy): domain Eukaryota; kingdom Metazoa; phylum Chordata; class Aves; order Passeriformes; family Thraupidae; genus Camarhynchus; species Camarhynchus parvulus. The sequence continues at coordinate 88,114,901 of NC_044571.1, read as the reverse complement.
GCATGAGGAGAGGGATGGCTGCTGCAGGAGAGACAAGCCTCACCAAGGGAGAGGCTGGAGGGGCCACTGATACACAGTTGTGAGGGGTGAATTGTGAGATTATTTTGTTACTTACTCTGGGAGATATATGCAAACCAACACATATAGCTAATTAAAACTGGGTAGTTATGGGTATGTACCTCATTTTACATTCTCTTCCGAGTGAACATTTCTATTATCATGCCCTCACTCCTTTCCAGCTGCTGCTATGTTTATTCTTTGTTCAAAATGTGTTGCTTTCCCTTCTTTCTTTTTTCCTGCTCCACATTTTCCATCATTTTGCACCTGGTATGTGAAGGTTTTTTATAAGCATTGCTTGTTTTGTCTCTTCCTTTTGTGCAGGCTGTCATCTAGCTCCTATAGGGAGGAATCCAAACACCAGAAGTCCTACTGAGATGGGCAAAATCATCATTTATGAGCATGTCAATTTCTAGGGCATGTCCAAAGAATTCACCACTGACACTCCCAACCTAACAGCTGTGGGTTGGAATGATATTGTCTCCTCAGTGAAAGTAATTGGCCAGCCTTGGGTGGCTTATGAGCATGTTGAGTACAAGGGTCGGTTTCTGGTATTTGAGGAGGGAGAATATAGCTCTGTTGGTAAAGAGATGAATGACAAGATCAGCTCTCTGCAGGTGATCAGGGAAGATCTGCACAATCCCCAGATCACTCTCTATGAACACGTTGAATACAAAGGGAGGAGCAGAATAGTAAGAGAAGCAACCAACCTGGCTGGGGGAGAAGATGATGACATTGTGTCTTCCCACAAAGTCCAGAGAGGTGTCTGGCTGCTGTGTGAGAACAGTGATGGAAGTGGGCCGCGGCACCTTGCCCGAGCCCATGAGGATGTTCCCAATTATAAGGCAATCAATTTCAACGACAAGCTCTCCTTCCTGCGCCCCCTGTGCCCTGGCCATGACTCTTAGACTGCAGAGCCTGTGGCCCTGAGCGAAGGTGCAGTCCCAGCAGGAAATCTCTGATCTCTGCCTCTGCTGGTGTCTCTTCCTTTGTGATTTGCTTTACAAAGCCCTTGTGGTACCTTGGCCTGTTCCATTGTCTATAACCTCTTTTGGGTTGGTGCCAATAAAGACTCTCTTGCAAGCAACAGTGTGTCTGATTTATGGACTGTTCAGTGTAGATAAATATTGCCCTTTCATGGAGAGATGTCTGTGAGTGCTCAGAAAATGTGTTGTGTAGTCACTTTGAGACATTTTTCGTGGATTTCTCCTGAAAGGAATATTCTTATTCCAGTTTCACTGTTGAATGACAATGGGGTCAGGCTTGACTCAACCAATGCTAAAGTCTTGGTGAGCATGTTGATTATTGCTGTGATCCTGGCCAAACTCTCCCATGCAGACTGTTTCAAAATATCAGATGTTTGATTGTACCTCATACAATCTATCAGAGTGATGGATCATGCTGGTGATGCAGTCTTCTACTCACCAAATCACATAATCAAACAGTAAGTTTTCCTAACTTTGAAGTGACAGATTGGTTGATCCCAGTGGAAACAACTGTCTTGTGTTTTTAAACCTGTAGTATCTTGACAAGGGAGGAGGGATGACAAAGTATTCCATGACCTGTTTTGCAATGTGCAAGTTCACCTAGACAAGCAGATCCTCAGCCCTCCTCCACCACTCTCTGTCTGTGGCTGCCATGCCCAGCTGAAGCTGTGTTCCCTGTGCTGAGACTCAGTGTCCCTCTCAGCTCCCTGTGCCTTCCTGCAGCCTCTCTCCTCCTGTTCTCACCCACTGACGCAGCCCTGGCCACTTTGCCAACGCTTCCTGTTCCCTCAGCCGCCTGCAGGAAATATTTGCACAGCAGTGCAGTGACAAACCTTGCTGTCCCACACTGCTGCCTCTGCCCTGGCTTCATCACCAGCATGGGACAATATCTGCCCATTCTCCATCCTGCCATCAGCAGCAGCTTGAAGGAGAAAACCCTTGGAGGTTCCTTCCAGCCTAAATTGTTCCAGGAGTCATACACTGTGCTTGGAATGTGACAGGCACAGCTACCCCTGCCCGAGAGAGGAGTGCAATCCTACAGAACAGCCAAGGAAAGGTTCCAGGAGGGATATGGATGGGAATGTGTCAGAAAGTTTGCATTTACTCTTGCACAGTTTTTTTCTTTCTAATCAAAGACAGTATCCAAACAACTGTAGAAGCCTAGGGTACCAAAACTCTAGCAAAAAAATTCTTGTAAGTTTTTCAGTAATAGGAGGATGAAGTAAAGGTGGAGAAGGATTTTGAGCCTTCAATAGCGGAATAACATTTGACAAAAGAGCAGGTGAGAGCCAGTGGAGGAATGGGGAGGGAAGTCTGACATTGGGGAAATGGAATTTATAAATATGCAACAAGTAATCCCCTAGGTATTGTACACACGACTTGATAATGACAGTTTTGCAACGAAATTGAAAAATGGACGCAATTAGGCAGAAAGTGACAAAGGGTTTTAAATCTTCCTGAGAATTATGGACAGAAATATTTATTCTGGAAGGGACTTCCCTAGTCCAAACACTTACTCACAGGAGGGCTACCTCAAAACATGATCAGCTTATTCGTGGCCATCTTCAAGTGATTTTTGAAAAATGGCAAGGGTGGAGATTCCCCAGGGTCTCTGGCCTTTCTGCCAGGGCTGTGCAATCCTTGGCATGAGTTTTTTATTCCTTATTCTATGTCTGAGTTTCCCTGCTGCCATCTAAGACTCTCTGAAGATGTCCTTTGCTGAGCCCCTCTGATAACAGGGAGCCTTGTCTTCTGCAAGCTGAACAGGACCAGGCCCCTCAGACTCTCCTGGTTCATGGGATGCTCCTGTGCCATCCAGTGGCCTCTATGGGGCTCCACCATTTTGTTCACATTGACCTTTTAATGGGGCATCTGAAACAGATGCAATACTCCAGGTGTGCCCTCTGTTCAGAGGAGATGGAATAAACTCTTCCCTTACCCTGCTCCTCCAGTTCTCATGCTGTGCAGGATGCAAGTGCCCTTCAACTTCTTATCCACCAACAGAAAGGAGAGAGAGAGAGAGAGAGAGAAGCCATTCAGACAGGGCTGGAATGAATCTCTCAGGGGTTGCATATACTCAATACTGTCATGCCTGAGGTAGGGTAAAACCCGTACAGAAGGATTGACTAGAACAGCTCCTCTTCAAAATGTGTCTAAAAAGGAGGTAGTTGGATTGAAAAGAACAAAACAGGAAAATCCTTTGCTGACAGACTACATGAAAGTTGGACTTAGGTGACCAGGATGCTTTTCTCTTCCTCTGACCATGCTCCAAAGAGTTGAGATGTGTGAGTCAAGCGAGCCAACTCTGTGAGTGTGAGAGGGCATCTGGCTGAAATCATCAGGAAAGCAACGATGGCCGAGCAACCTCAGTGTTGAGAGAGGCATGTGAGATAACATCAATGAAACACCAGATCACTCCTGCAAATTCACCTCCTGAAAGAATCAATTTGCAATCTTCTTGTGCTCTCCTTGGCGTGGCAGCAAACTGCTCTCCTAACTGGCAAACCTACAGTGAAAGTTTGCTTAGAAGTCAATCACTGATGAGACAGGACAAAGAAAGTCAAGAAATGGGGGAGACCTTTTGGATCTCAAGTGCTTCAAACAATTATTCTCTGCTGTTAAATGAGTGATAAAGCTGCTGTATGCACACAGAAATAGGGTAACTTTTCTGTTTGGGGAAAGCAGGGAAGTTTGTTGTGAGCGGCTGAAGCTGCTCTTTCCTCTGATCCTTTCACAATACTCCGAGTTTCTTTTGCAGAAAGATTTTCTTTCCCAGATAGACAATTTTTCAGGAATTCTGAAAGAAGGCATGGACCAGGGATGAAATTGTGGGTAGCACCTCTGTGGTGTCCTAGACATGATTCTTACTCTAAATGAGTCAGAAATCCAGAAGATATTGTGAGCAGGATGTGTGTTGTGGGAGGGAGGTGCTTGTGTGTTTTTCCTGAGAAGTTCTGAAGAAAGAGGGAGGGAAAGAGAGAGGTATTTCCAGAACAGCCTAGCCAATAAATCTGCTGTGAGCATGCACATCTGTAATGTGAGGTAATCAGCTGAGACCCTGCTGTGGCTGGGTCAGGTTCAAATACATGAGTGTGAAGAAGATGTTCACCTTGTGTCATTGCAGGGCTGGCAATGTGCATTTGGCATCAGCTATGTGCTTCCAGTGGAGAAGGTTTTCCTGGAGAGTGTGGTATGCAATCAATTCCCACCCTGGCCTCCTCATAAACCCTGGGAACACTTAATATCATCCATCTAAGGAGGTTGTTCAGAGCAAGTGGCACACTACATTTGCCTCTGACTGATTGCATGACAATTTTCTATGTAGCCAGCTATCTTTTCTGTTTCTCCAGAATCTCTAAATTGAAAATCTCATTGAGAAGGTTAGAAGAAAAATAAAAAAAAAGGTCTGATGATTGTGTTTTTGCTTTTCTAGTTTTAACTGCAGATGGTGCTTCCTCTCCAAGGAAAAATAACTGCAAAGGGCAATCCAGAAAGTTTTCACCCAGGCCAGCAGCATTCCACAAATTGCCATGCCTTGTGTGCAACCCTGCACCCTAAGTTCTCTTAACTGAAGAAGTCCCCAAATTTAGAAAACCTCCTGAGTGTCCAGCTGCTCATTACCAAGCCCCCACAGCTGCAGTGTGCTGTCAGATGCAAGTCCTTTGCAAAGTGCTGGGCTTCACACTTATAATTCCATCAAAGTCTTTGCTTTCCAAAGCTGTGGTTTGCACTCAGGTTTGTTAGCAGACCACTTCCAAAGGCAAGCTTGCATATTCCAAAGCTGGGATCCTTATCCTGTTATGTCATTTCACCCCACAGTGCTTTACAATTTTTTTTTGGGTCAGGAAATGACAACAATGATCAAATGCATCTGACACCAGACTCCTGTTCCTCCAGAGGCTCCAGAGCTCAGATGTTCACACAAGAGGGGACCTACAGACATTGGTCCTGCAAGACTGTATAGGGGCTGTATGGCCCCTACACCTCATCCTTAACAAAGAGCCCCTGTATCTCATCAGCCTGGTGAAAATACTTGTAAAAACAACTTCTATGATTAACTGTAAAATAACCCTTTAATAGCAAAGTATGAATATTGTCTAAGCTATTTCTCTCAGTAACTTTGTGTACTGTATATAACTACAGGCATGCAGTCTGACTATATATAAAATACAAAATGTAACTGAATAATCGCATTTTTTATTTAAAGAAATTAGGACACATCAAAGATTTATCACACATGGAGTGTAGCATGAAGGTTTGCATAATGGTATTTCTTTAGGTAGCAGGTAGGTGCCACAAAAATCACATGTGGTCCAATTTAAATATGGTTTCTGTTTCTGTGTGGTAAGACTGCTACTGAGAGAAATGTGAGCTCATCTGGAATCTGTTTTGATGGCAGGGAAAGTGTTTCAAACATCAAAAAAAAAAAAGAGATGAGGGTTTATTTTTGAGGTTCTACCTTTTTTTATCTGTGACATCCACCGAGGGACTCTTTGTGGATTCAGTAAATGGTTAGTAGAAGTTCAGTTATGGTTTCTGCATGTTTTCAGAAGGAGATGCAGGGAAATCATTGCTCTGAAGTATCTGAGCTCTGCTAAGATATGATGAAGCGTTTTATTATGGTTACCTGTGAACTTTATAATTCTCATCTCACATCATCCATTGTGATGAAGGATGCAGGCTCAGGATGAAGAAAGATGTACCCAGCTGTGGCATCCAGAAATCATCTGTACAGTACAGTCAAGATAAGATCAGTCAAGGTCGGAATGGAAAATTCTTTATTGTCTTAATACAGGAGCAGTTTGCTTTGGGAAAATTTTGTATTATTAGGCAGACAATATAACAAGATAAACTTCAAAGGGAACAAAAATGGTAATCTATGTGATATACAGTTCAGTTTAAATCTTGCCATGGTGAATGATAAAACAATAAATGAAAGCAAAGTTGTGTAAATTCTCCCACATGCCTATCACCTGTTTGTAGATATCTCATGGATAGAATAAGAACTGATTTATTGGGAAGAGAAACCTTGACACAGCAAAGATTGGATGAGACTGTGAAAGCAGTTGCAAAGAAAACATGTCAAGAGGTAATCCTTGAGTTTTGACAATGTTGTTTAGTGATGAATGAAACTTACTGTATTATTGAGCCATTCAGCACATTTCTAAGTGTTTAAAAAAAAAGCAATAGTGTTTCCACTTGTTTCAGATTACCTGGTTTGTCCCAACTACAGGCTCCCTTCTTGCTCAACTATATTACACCAAAGACTTTTCAGGCTATGGTACGTAAAGAGAGCTGTATTTTGGCCATCTACTGGCTCCACTTTAGCTGGAGAACCTGCTCTGTAGGGATTAGGCATGTGAAACCCTTGAATTTCCCATAGGCATGCTAGCAGGACTGAATGTTTTTCAAGCTCTGTCCCCTGCCTTCCATGTTTCCAGGAAAAGCAGACCATTTGCTTTGGAGGGAGGATAGTTTTATGAGCATTTCATTTAATCTTAATAAGGATGTGTTTTGCATTTCTTCCCTATTTGTGCTGTAGTTTGACCTTGACAGCAACACCTGCATGGAAATCAAGACAACAATTGATGTGCTGTTACATGTGGCATCACACCTCAGAGAATGAGATTGGAAATATTCCAAAAAAATAATGTGGGGGAGAGAAGGGTTTTTCAGGGGAAATCAGTGCACAGGTGTGTGTATTTCTACCTGTGGAGAAGGATTCAGTTACTAGAAGAGGCTGGGGGAAGAAGCCAGCCAAAGCCTATGCTCATCCTCCACCCATCCCTAAGTCACTGGATCAGTTCTGCTGAGATGTTCACAGCCGATGCCAACATTTCTGAGACCCCATTGCCACAGTTCACAACAGGCAGTGCACCCTGCTGTGGAGGGTGTGAATAATGCCACATATAACAGATAAAATATATGACTTTCAAAATACATAAGAGATAATTTATATATGATACATTGTATATACTCTATAATGCATGGTATGTGATATAAAATATGAATATCATGCCATATCATATCATAATCATATCATATATCATATCGTATCAATCTTATTAATGTGGTCCTCTGCAATGTCTCTTCTTCAAGACTGGGATATCTGGGAATCTGAGTTCCTTTATGGCAGGCAGAAGAATTTGGTGGGAATTTTGATCCTCTCAAAAGCAGCTCCTCTGTCTCAAGATCCCTCTAGTTAATCAGTATTTGTCCAAACATGATGTGGAAGGGTGTAGTTTAATTCCAAATTCACAACACTGTCTCTTGTCAATGATAGGATCACTTTTGTTGTCAAATTTGATCTTGTGGACAAAAATATACTGGGGGTTCAGTTATCATGTGTCAGTTCACCTGTTGAGCTGGGAACAAATATTGTCTGAGTAACTAGTTTCACAAAAAAAAATACTGTTTCAAAGAACTGTGTTCAGAAGAGGCTTTCTGAAATACCATTTGTTCAAATGAGTCAAAACAAAGTGGCACAAATACCTCAAAGTGAATTTTTCAGATTAACAAGAAAGAAATAATCTAAATACTGAAATGCAATTTTAAATTATAGGGAACAATAACCAGGCATTTCAGTGCTGTGTTCTGACCATGCTTTAGTCATGGTTGTGAAGCCTTCATTATGCCTGCAGGTGGAACCTTGCCATTAAAACCAGCTCGGTGACAAGGGAGCACTGCTTTGGGTACCTCTTGTCTTTTAGCAGCCCACTGTTAGCATCCTGCACGTGTATTACAGAGCACAAGAAACAGGTATGCCTACTTGTCATCTGGTTTGCCAGCAGACAAGATCTGACCTTGAGCCTAATTTGTACATTTGGCAGTGAGCTAAACCAGCCTGGTCTTGTTCTGTGCTTGGTTCTGCCTGTGGAACAGTAATTCCTCTTACCACCTTGCTGAGGACAGGTTTTCTGCAGGGCGCTTTACAGGCTTTGCAGGGCAGACACGTTCAAGACTTATCTTGCTAAGGCACCAACGGAGGCACTCTCCTGACTCAGCCGAGGCAGCCCTGCGGCCCAGAGAGCCCACACAATTTGGGAATCTGGCCTCAGCAGTGCTGATGGGTTGGCTTCCATATGGCAGTGCAGCATGGCACAGCAAACTGCTCTGGAGCCTAAAGGGATGGAAGGTGCCAGCGTGAGGCTGCACCTATTGGAATATTTACCAATATAGCCTGACGGGACGTGCCTGAGCTTGTCTGGCCCTTGGTGCTGAACCAAATAGTGGCAACTGTGGTGTTTTCACCCCAGAGATACTTTTGGCTAGCTGTGTGCTGCAGCTGGACGCTTGGAGGCAAGTCCAGGTATGCAGGAGCTCAAGTGGCTGCGGATGGAGCTTCCCCAGTAACAGGGTCTGCTCCTCGGGTTTACCTCTGGCCGACAAGCTTTAAGGCGAGGTGAAGGAAAGGAGTCGGGTTCTGCTGGAGGGTTTCAATCCAGAGCTTTATTGTGGCCCACAGGCCTCTGAATGCATCAACAGCTCCAACAGAACTCCTGAACTGCGCGGTTGCTGTTCCTTTTTACCTGGGGGAGAGGGGGAGGGAAGGGGTAGGAATCCCACCAACCAGGTACATGGGAGGAGCTCTTAAGGGACAAAGGGCACCTACATGGCCCAATGTCACCCCAGGGGTAGTGGTCATCCTTTGAATCTGCCAACCACTCGATTCCCTTCTGGAATTCCAGGACTGACAGACAGTGCTTGGCAGGGGTCATGGAGGGAAAGGAGAGGTGATTGATACACCTGGGAGGGAATTATCAGGGGAGGGACCCGAGGTTCTGAGGCAAAACCTGAAATCGCAATGCAACCTGCACCTGAGTGAATAGATCCTGCTGTGAGTCAGCTGCTCCGAGCACACTGACTCTTCCGATGGACACGGACACAGAGCTCCGGGACCCAGGCTCACACCTCTCCTTGGGGCAGGGCTGTGCCCTACAGACACTACAGCTCGTGCTGGCCCTTGTCAGACATGAAAAACACCAATCACTTGTTTTTAAAATTTTAAAAGTTTAATAGTAATAAAATGGTTATAAAATTAGTAATACAATTAGAGTAATAATAATTTGGACAATTTGAATTAGGACAATATGAGACAATAGAAACAAAGAGTTAAGGACATCCGGGTACCTTTTCCTGGGCAGCATAAGCCCGAAAAAGGACCCATGTTAACAGAGGATTAACCCTTAAAAACAACAGCCTGTTGCATATTCATACATCTCATACATGATGCATAAATTCCATTCAAATACAGGATTCTGTCTGGTCATTGTCAACTTCTTCCTCTGAATCCTAACGGCATCATTAAGCCTGAGCAAGGCAGGAAGAAGTTAATTTCTTCTGATAATGGAGCAATAAATTCTTTTTCTCTGAAAGATTTAGGTGTCCTGTGGCTGCTATCTCGCTGTGAGTACTTTCTTAAAAAAAGTATCTTTCATAGCATAGTTTCTATTTTAACATTTTGTTATAACCCAAAACTATATTTAATACATTATTTAAGAGAATTAATACAGTGTAACTTTCTAACACATCACATATAATATTCATGTTAATATTTGCAAAAAGCCAATCATACAAAATGCATTTTTCACATCAGATGAACGCAAGAATATGCACAGAGGCTGTGTGGACACTCTTTGGGTGGGCAGGGGAACAGGGTGACTGACGTGTCAACTCTTCACTGGACTGAGGCAACAGAGTGCACCTAAAGCTTGTCACAGTCCTCTTAACCCCATTTGGGTGTAGACCCAAGTCACAGATGGTTTTATTTTTACGATGTTGTCACTTTTCAACAATTGGATTTTTCAAATGGTAGTCTTAATAAATCTTATTTTTCATTAGCATTAGTGTCAAAATTTTGTAAGAGAGGGAACATTTATCCTTGAAGAAGGATACAGATATCCTTCCTTGAGAAAAGACATCTCAAAAACCCCTCTTTCTAAATTTCAAGGATGAAGTATCTTTCTCCTGGGGTCTTATTACTGATAATTCTGTCAGTTGAGAAACTCCCTAATGACCCTAATAACTATGGATGAGTGTCAGGTTTGTCAAAATAAAAAGTGCTGCTCTTCCACCAGGCTACTGAGTTCCTAGCTGGATCTTCATGTTTGTTACTTCACAAATCAGCAGGACCTCCCCTCCTGCTAAAATAGCTCACAGACTTTAGTTATTCAGTCCTTAACATAAAAAGGATAGGTCACCCATGGGCTGAAACGACAGAGCGCTGACACTATTTCTTGCAGATTCTCTCCCTCTCTTGGCATACAGGATCATTACCCTTTTGGGACTGCTCTTTTCCAGCTCCATAGATATCACTTTTTTGGTTGCTTTTTCATCAGGACACTTCTCCTCATGCCCCTAAGGTGGAGACTTGCAGTCCCCATATATTTATGACTGAGACACATGCTGCAGGAGGTGAGTGGGAACTTGTTTAACAAATTTGCCTGTGACACTCCTTGACAACAAAGCTGCCATCCAAAAGGGTCTTGAAGGCAAGTGGAATGGGCTGACAAGGACTCTTATGGAACTGGAAGTGGACAAAGTCCTGCATCTGGGAAGGAAGAACCCCCTGCAATGACATATGCTGGGCACTGACTCTCTGGAGAGCAGCTCTGCTGAGATAGACCTTGTGGTTTTTGTAGGCACAGGCTGAACATGAGCCAACTCTGCCCTGGCAGCAAAAATGACCAACAGCATCCTGGGCTGCACTTACAGGAGCCTAAGTCAGCAGATTAAGGGGCTCATTGCTTCTTTGGCAGCATTTAGAACATTGCATCCAGTTCTGGGTGATGTAGCATAAAAAGGTGTTGGTAAACTGGGAGAGTTCAATGGGGGGCCGTGGAGAAGGTCAGGGGGCTGCAGCACTTGCCCTGGGAGGAGAAGCTGGGGAATAGGTCTTGTTCAGCTGGGAGAAAATGTTTTGGTGAGTCCTAATAGTAGCTTCCCAATATTTATGAGCAAGTTACTGAGAAGATGAAGCTAAACTTTTCAGAGTGCATATTGTAGGAGGATGAAAATGTGAGAGACAATAACTAAATCAAGAGAGTATTCAACTGGCATAGTGAGAAAAATTTTCATGATGATGTCAGAAAATTTTAAATCACACCACCCAGAGAAGCTGGATAATCTGCATACTCAGAGGTTTTCTAGACCTGACTGGATAAAGCCAACAGCAACCATAATTCACCTCACAGCTGTCCCTGTGTTAAGCAGCTGACTGGACACAATGGCAACCAAAGGCCACTTCCAACTTCAATTACCCACCAATCCTACAATCCTCCTGGCTCCCTGGATCATTCAAGCTCATCACATAAGGACCAAGACAGGCAAATCCCAGTATTTCCTGAGCCATATTGCTCCTGAGGAATCCTGCTATAAATAAAGATGATCCATGTCCCGTGTCCATCCCATTCAGCCTTGTCAGACCCATGCTGTCCTGATGGGGATTTCTGAGTGCTGACATTGGCCCAGTGGGTCTAATGAGCTCCTTTGCATTGTCCTTGCACTCAGCAATTAACGTGTCCCTGCAATTTGTCTCTCCTCAAATTAGTGTTTGGGGCTCTCATGGTGAATTTGGGGTTTATTAGCAGGAAATTTTTCACGATGTGGCTCTCCTGCTTGCCAGGGAGTAGAAGTACCGTCACATCCAAGCACAAGTGCAAGAAAAAGAGAACTGAGAGAGTATCTGTGGATCTGTAGGATTTCAACACACAAGATGCTCTTCTGAGAAACCTCATGGCAGTTTGTACAAACAGCTGATCAAGATTGAAAGTAAAAGGAAAGAACACTAAAGTTAAGTTAAAGAGTGTTTATTTTTTTTTTGTGGAAAAGCCCCAGTTCCAGGGTTTCTGTCTGGCCAAGTCACTTTTTGAGTGCCGTGTGTAGGGATAGCTCAGGATGAGCAGAGTTCAGCCCCAGGAGCTCCTCCTGCTCAGCTGCTGGAGCCCAGGCTGCAGAAGTATTATCTGAAGCATTTACTTCAGACTGAATTGGGAAAATGCTTAGGGTCATATTTAGCACAATAATATGGAAAAGAAACACTATGTCTAATCAGATTCTAGTGTTTAAATTCAAAACTGACATTATAAAGCACCACTTAAAATATTCAGTATTTCGTACAAAACAAATACCTGCAAAGATCTCTGGCGGTCTTTTGCCATGCCTCTGCTTTAGAATTCTGACTTTGAAGCTGGTTTTACACCATATTAGTTGGTCCCTATTTACCCTCAGTTTCTGGATTCTCCACTGTGATCTTCTGTCTGGTTTGCAGACAACAGCATTGGTGCTTTTCTTTATCATCTACAATAGTACCATGCCCATCTATTACTATACATAAATATATACATGAACACATCTATCACAGAATCAGAGAATGCTTTGGGCTGCAAGGGGCCCTAAAGAACCCTTCAAGGGATGGGGCATCCACACCTTCAAAGAGCTGAACATGAGCTATCAATGTTCCCAGGTGGCCAAGAAGGCCCATGGCAGCTGGGCTGGATCAGCAATGGTGTGGCCAGCAGGAGCAGGGCAGGGATTGTCCTCCTGTACTCAGCACTGGTGGGGCCACACCTTGAGTGCTGTGCTCATTTTGGGCCCCTCACTGCAAGAAAGACATGGAGGTGTTGGAGTGAGTCCAGGGCAGCAAGGCAGGTGAAGAGTCTGGAGCACAGGTCTGATGAGGAGGCACTGGGGGAATTGAGGGGTTTTTATCCTGGGGAAAAGGAGGCTCAGGGAAGATATGTTTACTTTTGACAGTACCTAAGAGAAGCTTGTGGCAAGGTGGGGGTTTGTCTCTTCTCTAGGTAGTTAGTGGTGGGACAAGGGGAAATGGCCTTCAGTTGTGCATGGAGAGGTTCAGGATGGATATTAGGAAACATTTTTTCATTGAACGATTGTTAAGGTTTGGAATGGGCTGCCCAGGGAAGTGGTAGGGTCACCATGCCTGAAAATATTCAAAACACAAGTAGAAATGGTCCTTTGCAATATGGTTTAGTGGGCATGGTGGCATTTGGTTCAAGGCTGGATTTGATGATCTTGGTGGCCTATTTTATAATACTGTGATTGTAAGGGGAAGAGGGAAAAGAAGAACAAAAATATTACGTGAATGTCACCACTGTCACTTGGAAATCTTCCATCAAAACTCTTAGTAAGACCAAGGTTGTCTATTCAATATTCTTCCCAGAAAAGCAAAAATGCAAACTCCAACAGGCAGAAACATTCTACAGCCTGTGTGTTAGAGAATGCTTTGATACATTTTTATTACTGTGATTCCATTTTCTTCTGGAGGAGAAGGACAATTCCCAGGTTTCATCAAGTCACTCACACTTTTGAACCATCAAGTCACAGGACTTTTGAACGAGACAAAGAAGATGTCTGATCGTAGGAACATCTAATCTAGGACAGGATAGTTAATAGTTTTGATGCCCGGGGGCATGGTATCACTTCCCAGTTCTGTGCAGTTGGCTGTTTAACAAGACTTCTGAGCCAGCTATAAAGGGAGGCTGGTAAGATGCCCTTCCCAAACCACAGCCCTGCTCTGGAGGAATTGCCCTGAGCTCTCCCCAGCCCCGCATCTGACAGCAAGGTAAGAAGCACCCTTGGCACAGGAGAGCTGGAAGGGTTTCTTGGGCAGCTGCTGGGAAATGCAGGGCAAGGAAAGGAGGCTTTAGTGCTGGGCTGAGAGCTGCAGCACGGGTGTGAGGCTCTGCTGTGTGCGTGGGCAGAGACTGAAGCCATCTCTCAGGGCATGAGGAGAGGGATGGCTGCTGCAGGAGAGACAAACCTCACCAAGGGAGAGGCTGGAGGGGCCACTGATACACAGTTGTGGGGGGTGAGTGTGAGAGTATTTAAAACTTCATCTTGGATGTATATCTAACCCAACACATAACTATTTAAAAGTGGGCAGTTGTGGGCACATATTCCATTTTACTTTTTCCCTCCAAATACAAACTTCTGTGTAAAGTCTTCACTCTTTTCCAGCTGTTGTTACATTTATTCATTGTTCAAAATGTTTTACATTTTCTTTATTTCCCCATGCTCTCTATCATTTTGTGTAAAGTCTTTTACAAGCATTGCTTGTTTTCTGTCTTCCTTGTGTGCAGGCTGTCATCCAAGGTTGACAGCAAGAACTTTCATCCTCAAATCTCTTGAGATGGGAAAAATCATCATTTATGAGCATGCCAACTTCAGGGGTGTGTCCAGAGAAATCACTTCTGACATTTCCAATCTGGGACATTTGGACTTTAATGATATTATCTCCTCAGTGATAGTAATTGGCCAGCCTTGGGTGGCTTATGAGCACATAAATTATACAGGCAGGCTAATGGTACTTGAGGAGGGGGAACATGACTATGTTGGTAGAAGCATGAATGACACGATCAGTTCTCTGCAGATGATCACTGAGGATCTGCATGATCCCCAGATCACTCTCTATGAGCATCCCAACTATCATGGGAGGAGCAGAGTAATAAGACAAGCAACCAACCTGGCTGCAGGATTCGACAATGACATCATGTCTTCCCACAAAGTGCAGAGGGGTGCCTGGCTGCTGTGTGAGCACAGTGATGGAAGTGGAATTCAGTACATTGCACGAGAAAAAGATAACCTTCCACATTACTCAGCAATTTACCTCAATGACAAGCTTTCCTTCCTGCGTCCCCTTCGCCTGGGCCGCTCTTATTAGAATGCAAATCCTCCAAAGCTGAGAAAAGATGCAGCACCAGCAAGAAATTTGAGATCTAGATTTCTCCTTCTGCTTGTGTAGCCTTTTTTCCTGGGAGCTCTCTGCCTGTGCAGCACTGCAGATCTGTACTTCTCTATCCTGCCTAGCATGCTTCTCCAGCCCCATAAATGAAAGTATTATCATGCTTGATCATATTGAAAGAGTGTCCAAGCTAAGAAACATGCCAGGGATGTGTAACCTAATACACCCTCAGCTGGAATTCCAGAGTCCTGTGCTATGGAATGCTGAAACATTGCATATTGTCTCTGTTGCTAAGTGAAACAGAAAATGTAAGTGTAGGGCCAGCATCACCTTCTTTTTAATTTGCCTTACAAAGGTACCATGGCTTCTGTCATTGTCTGTAATCCATTTTGCATTGGTGCCATTAAAGAATCTTTTGCAATTAGCAGTGAGTCTGTTTAGCATCTTTACAATAAATAAATAAATAAATAAATATTGCTCTTTCATGGTGGAATGTCTCTGTGTATCCAAAGAATGGTTCATAGAGTCATTGCATATTTTTCCTGGATGTCTTCTGGAGCATTGTCTCCTTCCAGTTTCACTGGTCAGTAACAGTGGGTTTGGGTTTGACTCAATCAGTGCTAAAATCTTGGTGATCATGTTGATTATTGCTGTGATCCTGGCCAAACTCTCCCGTGCAGTGTACATAAATAGCACACTTTGATGGTATTGTGGACAATCAGTCATACTGATGAATCACATGGGTGATACAGTCATCCACTGCCCAAATCACATAATCAAACAGTAAGTTCTCATAACTTTGGATTGATTGGTTCCTTGATCCCAGTGGAAACAACTGCCTTGTGCTTTTTAGCCTGTAGTGTCTTGGTAAGGGAGGAGGGATGACAAAGAATTCCATGATCTGTTTTGCCATGTGCAAGTTCAGCTGGACGTGCAGAGTCTCAGCCCTCCTGCAGCAGCGCCTGATGACAGCTGCACCCCTGAGCTGGGCACTGTGGCAGCTGTCCCATGGCACCTCTGCCCTGCAGGGTCCATCTCCCTCTGTGCTGACCTGCTGTGTGCCCTGATTTCCTTGCCCTGGTCACAGACAGGAGCTGCACTTGGCCTCTCTGAACCTCATGAGGTGCCCATGGTGTCAGTGCTGAAGCTTGCCAAGGTCCCTGGGCATGGTCCCTTCCCTCAGCTCTATCAAACGCCCCCCTCAGCTTGGAGCCATCTGCAAACCTGCCCAGGGTGCCTCCATCCCACTGTCTGTGCCATGGATGAACACAGGGAACATCACTGGTGCCAGCAGGGACCCTCAGGGAACCCATTTGTTACTGGTTTCCATTGACCCTGACAAGGCCCTTCATGTGTGTGTGCCTAACAATTCCATAGCTCCAACTGCTTCCTGCATTTTCCACTTCTGTGTTGGGATTTGCAGGCACATGGAGGACAGGGGGTGATTGGAGACAGCCAGCACAGCTTCAGCAAAGCCGTAACCTCCTGATCTGTGGGATCAGATCAGTCTGGGGCTGAGTGCACTGGGAGCAGCCCAGGAACTGGGGACAGTGCTGGATGAAAATCTGGACAAGACCCAGCACTTTGAGCTTGCAGCCTGGAAAGCCAAGCCTATCCTGGGCTGCCAAAGGTGTGCTCAGCCGGTCAAGGCAGGGGGTTCCTACCCTGTAATCCCCTATGGCGAGATCCCACCTGGAGTACTGCGTGCAGCTCTGCAGGTTTTTACTGGGGCCTTTGAAACCTAGAGAGGGGGGATTTCAATTGGACATTTGGAAGAGTATTTTTGTGATGAGGGGTGTGAGGCACTGGCACAGATTGCCCAGAGAAGCCATGGATCTTCCATCAAAGGCCAGGCTGGACACAGCTTTGAGCAACCTGGTCTAGTGGAAAATCTCCCTGCTCATGGCAGGAGGTTGCAACTAGATGGTGTATAAGAGCTCTCCCAGCCAAAATCATTCTGTGATTTTGTGATCCTAGGATGTGCAGATTCAGCAATACAGTCAACCTTGCTGTGGTTTCAGGTCCCAATCTCTCAGTTTCATGTTCCTAATTTTACATCTACAGTACCTCTTTTTCCAGCAGCACTTATAAATTTTGAATATCAGCACAATGAGTCTATATGGCTCCATGTCCCAGCAAAATCCTGTGCTTTGCAAGGCTGGCTGAGGAGAAAATCTGCCCTATCCTGCTGTGTAGGGCTGTGTAGACAGAAGTCTCTGCTAAAGCTTTAGCATGTTTACAGCTCAGGCTGGATGGTTTATGGCTGTGGCATGAAAGGGTAGAAGAACAGTGCCTTTCTAGCTGCTTCTCAGGCATGCAGTGGATGACGACTGAATGTTGTGAAGCACGACATAAAAACAGCACATATACGGAAAGAATTTGAGATTCTGGAGTGGATTCATACAATGGAAAAAAATAAAGATGTAAGAACATCCTTGTTGGTGTTCTTTCCTTGTTTCTGACACTATGACCTGCAGATTCTTGCAATGTCTCTCTTTAAGGTGTAATGTATGTGCACTCAGGCAATCTTTTGTCTTTTCTTGGTAGTAGAAACATTTGTAATGACTGAGAGCCTGTAGAAGAATTGGGAGGAAAGTCTGATGTTGGGAAATAGTATTTATAAAGGTACAAGAAATAATCTAAGTCATTGTACACATGACTTGTTGAGGACATTTTTTAATTCAAATTGAACAAAGGACAAAATCAGGCAGAGAATGACAAAGGCTTTTAAATCTTCCTTAGAATAACTGACAGAAAGATTTAATACAGAAGGGACCTCCCTAGTCCAAGATCTTGTTCACAGCAGAGCTACCTTCAAACATGATCAAGTTGCTCATGGCCATCTTCAAGTGATTTCTGAACAGCTGCGAGGGTGGAGATTCCCCAGGGTCTCTGCCTCTTCTGTCAGTCCTGACACCCCCTTAGGGTCATATTTTTTTCCTTACTTTCCATCAGAGCTTCCCTGTTCCCAGAAAAGGACTCTTTCCCTGGTGTCGTTTTGCATGCACTTCCCTTAGCCTTTTCTCTTCCATGGCTGAGAAACATTTTTCAGCCAATTTTAAATCATGCCACTAGAGATCACAGAATCACACAATCACACAATCACTAGGTTGGAAGAGAACTTTAAGATCATTGAATCCAACCCATGCCCGAACACCTCAACTGAACCATGGCACCAAGGGCCACATCCCGTCTGTTTTTAACCACATCTAGGGATGTGAGTCCACCACCTCCCTGGGCAGACCATTCCAGTACTTTATCACTCTTTCCATAAAAAACCTTTTCCTAACACCCAAGCTAAATTTCCCTTGGTGCAGCTTAAGACTGTCTTCTCTTGTTCCCCCAGTTGCTGTCTGGTGGAAAAAACCAACCCCCACCTCACTACAGCCACCTTTCAGGAAGTTGTAGAGTAATAAGGTCACCTCTGAGTCTTCTTTTCTCCAGGCTAAACAACCCCAGCTCCCTCAGTTGTTCCTCATAGGGCAATGTGTAGTCTGCATATTCTGAAGTTTTCAAGACCTGACTGGATAAAGCCAACAGCAACCATAATTCACCTCACAGCTGTCCCTGTGTTAAGCAGCTGACTGGACACAATGGCAACCAAAGGCCACTTCCAACTTCAATTACCCACCAATCCTACAATCCTCCTGGCTCCCTGGATCATTCAAGCTCATCACATAAGGACCAAGACAGGCAAATCCCAGTATTTCCTGAGCCATATTGCTCCTGAGGAATCCTGCTATAAATAAAGATGATCCACATCCCTTGTCCAACCATTCAGCCTTGTCAGACCCATGCTGTCCTGATGGGGATTTCTGAGTGCTGACATTGGCCCAGTGGGTCTAATGAGCTCCTTTGCATTGTCCTTGCACTCAGCAATTAATGTGTCCCTGCAATTTGTCTCTCCTCAGTTTCATATTTGGGGCTTTCGTGGTGAATTTGGTTTTTTGGAAGGGAAATTTTTCACGATGTGGCTCTCCTGCTTGCCAGGGAGTAGAAGTACAATCACATCCAAGCACAAGTGCAAGAAAAAGAGAACTGAGAGAGTATCTGTGGATCTGTAGGATTTCAACACACAAGATGCTCTTCTGAGAAACCTCATGGCAGTTTGTACAAACAGCTGATCAAGACTGAAAGTAAAAGGAAAGAACACTAAAGTTAAGTTAAAGAGTGTTTATTTTTTTTGTGGAAAAGCCCCAGTTCCAGGGTTTCTGTCTGGCCAAGTCACTTTTTGAGTGCCGTGTGTAGGGGTAGCTCAGGATGAGCAGAGTTCAGCCCCAGGAGCTCCTCCTGCTCAGCTGCTGCAGCCCAGGCTGCAGGCTCTCTGTCCAGGGCTGCATTTCCCAGTGCCACTGGCCAGGCTGCAGGGGCAGCCCGTGCTGGGCTTGGCTGTGTGACCCAGGGACAGGCACCTGGGCACGGAAAGGACACGGACACGGACATGGACACGGACATGGCACTGGCTAGCACAGACCAGGGGCTGCCCTCAGCCACCCCACAGCTGACACCACCAGCACTCCCACTGAATGGAATGGAAGACAGACAGCCCCATCTCCTTCCTCCTCTGCAGCCCACCCACATGGAAGCCCTCTAGTGAAGACCTGCACATCCTCACTCTCCACAGCCACAAGCACCTCGTGCTCCCAACGGGACTGAGAGCCCCCAGCCTGTCCAGTCTCACACCTGGCTCTGGGCTCTCTGACCAGAACACCCCTTGAGGTCTCCTAGTCCATGGCTAGTGCAGCTTGGTGCTTGAGCCAGCCCACATACACCAGACACTGTTCTCATTGCTGTTCTGGCACTCGTGGGTGCCTTGAATCCCAGCACGAGTCTCCTGCCTGGTCTGAAAGCCCTGTCTATATCCATGCCCTGCTTGCTGGCTGCTCCAGCTCAAACTTTGCTGGGATTTCACACCATTATAACTTCTCTTGAACCAAAAATGTCTTTATTTGATAAAGTTGATGAAACAGAGGCTGTCATGTTCCACATACCCTTACAATCTTGTCTTCTCACACTTTAAATATCACAAGCAGTAGAAGACTGTGGAGTAAGATGTGTCTCAGCAGGAGAGGAGACACCTGTAGAGCTGGTAATTGAAGGAGGAGAGACACCAAGGCTGAACAGAACAATCCAGTGAGGTTTAGGCCAGTGCAGGATGCCTCTTCAATCTGGTCTTGCTGACCCCCTGCCCTGCAGCAGCCTCTCTGTCCTGTGTCACTGCCTCTGTTGTAGCTGAGGTGTTAAGGCAAGTCCAGCCATGGCTTCCCTGCCAAAGCACCACACCCTGCTCTGTGCCATGCTGTTCTCAAAGCTTGGGGAAGACACTCTTAGACCCAACATGACCACCCAGTGACCCAGGGCTCAGAGTACTCTCTAACTTTTCCCTACCTTCTGTTTGTGATAGTGGTTGGGCTGCTGCAGACAGTTTCCTTTGAGCAGATATCATGGTTTCTTTCACCACAAATGCAAGGAGAAATTAAGAACCAATCAAAGAAACAGAGAATGCATCTTCACATCCTGTTACTTTTGTACTGAAATTAATTTTATGCTAATGTAGATTTTGATGAGAATTTAAAGTGACAACATAAAACATTTGAAAATGTGAAAATATAAACCAGAAATATTTTAAACAACTGACAAAGCAACAAGGGTTCAGAGTTGATTCTGGGAAGTGTTCTAGTGATGACTTTTTAATGCTGTCCAGAGTGCCTGTGAGTTAATTCCAAAACCAGCAGGGAGGAAGCACAGCCTCCAACAGCATGATCCTGTAAAGTAAGCTCCTACTGATAAGTGACCAAAGGCAGTTATTTAAAAATGCAGAAATAGAGCTGATTCCACAATTTATTGTTAGTTGAATTCAATTCAGTAACTCATTAGATGGTGTTTCTAGTGCTTGGAAGTTGGTCAGGAACCCCAGAGCAGAACAAGTTAGATCAGAGCACCTTGAAGGACCAGTGACCAGAGACAGGATGGGCTGAGTCTTGGGGACACACGCTGCAGAATTCCCAGCATTGCTGATCCATGTAGAGTAATGGAAAAACCTGATAGAGGAAAAATATTTAAAAGAAGTATTATGTGAAGCATTTACTTCAGCCTGAATTGGAAAACTGTTTAGGGTCACATTTAGCATAATAAGACTGCTGCTTGACTTGTTTGTGACAGAAATACCATGTCTAACCAGATTCGAGATTTAATTTAAAAACTGAAAATATAAAGCACTATTAAAAAAAACCAACAGTATTGAATGCAAAATAAATGTCTGCAAATATCTGTTTCTTTTGCCACAATTCTGCTTTAAAATTCTGACTTTGAAGTTGGTTTTACACCATTCCAGAAGGTCTCTATTTACATCCTGTTTCTGGGTGCTACACTGTGTTCTTCTATCTGGTTTGGAGACAACAACATTGGTGCTTTTGATTATCATCTACAATAGTACCATGCCCATCGATTACTATACATAAATATATACATGAATACATATATCACAGAATCAGAGAATGGTTTGGGCTGCAAGAGACCCTAAAGAACCCTTCAAGGGATGGGGCATCCACACCTTCAAAGAGCTGAACATGAGCCATCAGTGTTCCCAGGCGGCCAGGAAGGCCCATGGCAGCTGGGCTGGATCAGCAACGGTGTGGCCAGCAGGAGCAGGGCAGGGATTGTCCTCCTGTACTCAGCACTGGTGAGGCCACACCTTGAGTGCTGTGTTCATTTTGGGCCCCTCACTAGCAGAAAGACAAGAACAGAAACACTCCAGCAGAGACGCTGGAGTGAGTCCAGGGCAGCAAGGCAGGTGAAGAGTCTGGAGCACAGGTCTGATGAGAAGCCACAGGGGGAACTGGGGGTTTTTATCCTGGGGAAAAGGAGGCTCAGGGCAGATATGTTTACTTTTGACAGTACCTGAGAGGAGCTTGTGGCAAGGTGGGGGTTTGGCCCTTGTCCCAGGCAAGGGAGGAACAAGGGGAAATGGCCTTCAGTTGTGCATGGAGAGGTCCAGGGTGGATATTAGGAAACATTTTTTCATCGAAAGATTGCAAAAATTGGTAAAGGGCTGGCCAGGGAAGTGGTGGAGTCATCATCATTGGAAGTGTTCAAAACACAAGTAGAAATGACATTTGAAATATGGTTTAGTGGGCATGGTGGCATTCAGTCAAAGGTTGGATCTTGGAGGCCTTTTCCAACATATAATAATACTGTGATCCTAAAGACAAAAGACAACTGAAAAAAGAAAAAAACTATGTAAATGTCCTCTCTGCTACCTGGATATTTCCCCCCAAAAACCTCTTAGTAAGACTAAGGCTGTGTATTCAATATTCTTCCCAGAAAAACAAAAATGCAAACTCCAACAGGCAAAAACATTCTACAGCACACGTGTCACAAAATACTTTGATACACTTTTATTACTGGGATTCCATTTTCTTCTGGAAGAGAAGGACAAACAAGAACTGAACTTCCCCCATTTCATCAAGTCACTCATGCTTCAATGGACTTTTGTACAAGAGGAAGAAGGTGTCTGCTTGTAGGTCAATAGAAAGCAAAATATAATGGATAATGAGTTTTGATCCCAGGGAGAAATATTGGACACTTTCAGTTCCGTTGACTGGGGTGCTATGCGAGGCTTCTGTGCAAGTATAAATGCAGGGAGGTGAGACATCCTGCACACACCACAGCCCTGCCCTGGAGGAATTGCCTTTGGCTCTCCCCAGCCCCGCAGCTGACAGCAAGGTAAGAAGCACCCTTGGCACAGGAGAGCTGGAAGGGTTTCTTGGGCAGCTGCTGGGAAATGCAGGGCAAGGGAAGGAGGCTTTAGTGCTGGGCTGATAGCTGCAGCACGGGCGTGAGGCTCTGCTGTGTGTGTGGGCAGAGACTGAAGCCATCTCTCAGGGCATGAGGAGAGGGATGGCTGCTGCAGGAGAGACAAACCTCACCAAGGGAGAGGCTGGAGGGGCCACTGATACACAGTTGAGGGGGTGAGTGTGAGAGTATTTTACAACTTAATCTTGGGTATGCGCCTAAACCAACACACATGTGTCATGAACTCACTCTTTTCCAGTTACCTCTATGTTTATTCTTTGTTCAAAATGTTTTATTTTTCCTTTTCCCCTTTTTCCCTTCTGAGTGTCCATCATTTTGTTTCAAGGTCCGAAAGGCTTCTTACAAGCATTGCTTGTTTTCTGTCTTTCTTTTGTGCAGGCTGCCATCCAGCTCTTAGAGGAAGAAATTCAAACTCTAGAATTCCTACAGAGATGGGAAGAATCATCCTTTATGAGCGTGCCAATTTCCAGGGCATGTCTAAAGAATTCACCTCTGATATTGCCAATTTAAGAGATGTAGATTGGAATGATCTTGCCTCCTCGGCAAAAGTCATTGGCCAGCCTTGGGTGCTTTGCTTTATGAGCATTCAAACTACGGAGGCAAATTTCTGGTACTTGAGGAGGGAGACCATAGCCTTTTTAGTTCAAAGATGAATAATAAGGTCAGTTCTCTGCAGATGATCACTGAAGATCTGAGCAATCCAGAGATCACTCTCTATGAGCATGCCAACTATCAAGGGAAAAGCAGGTAGTACGAGAAGCAACCAACCTGGCTGCGGGACACGACAATGACATCATGTCTTCCCACAAAGTCCAGAGAGGTGTCTGGCTGCTGTGTGAAAACAGTGATGGAAGTGGGATTCAATACCTTGCTCGAGAACGTGAAAACCTTCCAAATTACAAGGCAATCAATTTCAATGACAAGCTTTCCTTCCTGCGTCCCCTTCGTGCTGGCCATTCTTATTAGAATGCAAATCCTCCGAAGCTGATGAAAGATGCAGTCCCAGCAAGAAATTTGAGACCTAGATGTCTGCCTCTGCTTTTGTTTTGAAATCACATTCTTTGTGATTTGTTTTAAAATGCCCCTGCAATACCATGGCTTCTGCTATTGTCTCTAATCCATTTTGTGTTGATGCCATTAAAGAAACTCTTGCAAGCAACAGTGGGTCTGTTTTATGTACTGTTTAGTGTAGATAAATATTGCCCTTTCATGATGTCTCTGTGTATCCAGAGAATGTTTCGTGCGGTTATTTTGAGACTTTTTCATGGATATCTCCTGTAAGATTTTATCTCCTTCCAGTTACACTGTTCAGTTACAGTGGGTTCAGGCTTAACGCAACCAGTGCTGAAGTCTTGGTGAGCACATTGATAATTGCTGTGATCCTGGCCAAACTCTCACCTGCAGCCTGTATCTAAGTATCACGTATTTGACTGTGTCTTTAGACATTGATCACACTGATGATATAGACTTTTACTGCCCAAATTACATAATCAAACAGACTGTTCTCACAAATTTGAATTGACTGAATGCTTGGTCCCAATGGTAAAACTTGTATGATTTTTTTAAACAGCTGCCTCACTTTTAATTAAATTATTGATTAAGTATTTAATTTTTTCTTGGTTTTCTCTGTCATAGTATTCTTCCCCCTTATGCTGATGTGTTTTCTTGGCAGTGCCTTATTTGACCTTTGAATTCAACAGAGCAATACTATGGCAAAACTTAAATGAGGTTCTCTATCCTGGTAAATCAAATCTCAAAAACTGCAAAGCATGTTGCTGACAAAAGCAGTAATGAGAGACCTTCTTTCAGAGATCTGTAGAGGTCATCAGGAAAATAAATGTGACACAGTCAAATATGCAAAGCTGCAGCAGATTGTTCCTATAAGGAATTCCCCTCCTTGGTGCAAACTTGTCTTTGTCATTTGTGTGGTCCCAAAGCCCTTTTCACACAGTCCCACGGATTGGCAGAGTGCAGTTCACCTTAGGTAAACATCAGCACCAGAGCTCAGCACAGACTCATCACGGGTCCCCCAGGCCCCTGGCCTGTTTATGCTCTCTATGCTCCAGAGGCAAGTGCACTCAAACTAGACCTTGGTGCTCTGAGACACCTTCCCAGTGCAGTGTCACCTGTGGGGATGTCATGGTTTGACACTGGCCAAACACCAGGCACACACGAAAGCCACTCACTCAACCTCCCTTGCTACAGCTGGACAGAGGAGAGAAAAATTTAACAAAGGGCTCATTAGCTAAGAAAAGGACTGGGAGGAAACACTCCGAGGGCAAAACAGGCTCGACTTGGAGGTACAAAGCGAGTTTGTTACTATCAGCATCACAGCAGGATAATGAGAAGTAAAATAAGCCCTCAAAAACACCTTTTCCCCCCAGCCTCTCCATCCCACTGACAGCGCAGGGAGACAGGGGGGTGCGGGTTTTAGTCAGTTTGTTACCCAAGGTTTTCCTCCACTCTGCAGGGAGACAGATTGTTTCCCTGTGAGACTGTGGGGTCACTCCCACAGGAGAAAATTCTCTGTGAACTTCTCCAGTGTGGTTCCAATCTTACGAGAAGCAGCCCTCCCAAAACTGCTGTGGCGTAGGTCACTCTTCCTTGGGGTGCAATCCTCCAAGGACAGGCTGCTCCAGCCTGGAAGTAGGGGCCCTTTCCCTCCACCAAGCCACCCACTGGATCGCAGCCTCTTCCACATTTCCTGAGGGCCTGCTCTGGCACGGGCACTTCCCCCACAGGCTGCAGGTGGATCTCTGCGTTGCCCATGGATCTCCATGGGCTGCAGGGGCACAGCTGCCTCACCATGGTCTCACCACGGCCTGCAGAGGAATCTCGGCTCCAGTGCCTGGAGCACCTCCTCCCCTCCTTCTCCACTTGGGGACCTTGGTGTCCCCATGTTGTTTCCCTCACACGTTCTCACCTGCTCCTCTTCTCCATCTGGAATGAAAACTATGCCCCTACTTTTGTTTTGGTTTATTTTTAAATACATTATCACAGAGGTGTTACCACCACCTCTCATTGGCTCAGCTTTGACCAGCAGCATGTCCATGTTCAGAGTCATAAGGGATTGGCTCTGCCGGGCATGGTGGAAACTTCCATCAGCTTCTTATAGAACCTGGCCTCCTTCACTACCAAAAACCAGGCCATGCAAAACCACACACAGGGGAATACAGCAGCTTATTGATCTAGGGCAGTTCCCAGCGCAGTGACACCCAGGCCCAAGGAGAGCACAGCTTGAGCTGTCCTTAGCAGCAGCACAAGATGGAATGAGCTCTTGTTCATGTGCAATTCCAGATCTCACAAATCTGACAGAGTGACAAACAAGGCAGCAAAACCCAGTCAAACGTCTCTGAAAAGGCTGAGAACAAACTATCAGTATCAGTTAAGCCAGAGCCTACCAGCCAGGCTTTTCCCCACAGGAAATCACAGCAGATGTATATACCAGAGGAAAATCTTCAGCATGTTTAATGTCGTATTGCACGAAATAGTTTATTTAGTTGTTGTTTTGCACTGGGTGATGGGAAATTTGTACTGAGTATGGTATGTCATGTAGAGCGTTATTTCCCCTCTCGCATCACATGGTCTGTCCCTCATACACCCCCCTGCTACACACCCTGGTGGTCTGTTCCCTGGTTACCCCTCCCCTCGCCTCTCCCCAAGGGTATCCCATTGGCCGCGGTCCTCTTTCCCTGCCCCCATTCTCTGGTATAAAACTCCACCACAGGTATGTCGCGCCCTCTTTTCCACCTGCGTGGTCGCAGCAACTGTAAGCGTCCTGTCCCAAGCTAATAAACAGGACACTCGTCACACGTGGAGAAGAGCGCTTCTCGTCTTTGACTTTGTTCATGTAAGACCGTGTGGGCCAGGGTCGGAGCTAGCCTGATTGGACCCATACAACAGCCCGAGATACACGGATTTTACAGTTTAAGAGATGACCAGTGACAGCAAGGCAGGTGTCTACTTGTCACTTTATGCTCCCTCTCTTCCTGTGCTCATGCAGGAACCAAGGCAGGAGATACTAATAGAGTTAGTGACCACCAAGTGTACACAGCAGGCGATGAGAATCCTACTGGGAATCCTGTACTCAGCGCATCTTCTCTTGGAAATGCCCATGACACATCAGATGGACTCAGAGCCTTGCAAACATCTTCAACACCATCTTTCAGGAGGTGTGAGTGACAGGAACACACTGGAAAATCACTGTTGGCTGGGGAGAAGTGCTTATTGTTGAATTTGGGAAGTAAAACTGCTGCCTTAGTAGATCAAGATGACTGAGGAAGACAAAGGCAAGGGTACCTTGGCTAAATAAGCATGTAACTAATAGAATCATAGGCTCACAGAATGGTTTGGGTTGGAAAGTGCCTTTAAGGATCCTCTAGTCCATGGGAAGGAATACTTTGCACTAAATCATGTTGCTCAGTGCCCCATCCAACATTGTCTTGAATACTTCCAAGGAAAGGGCATCCACAGCTTCTCTGGGCAACATATTTCAGCTTGTCACCCCCTCACAGTAAAGAATCTCATACTAATATCTAATCTAAACCTGCCCTCTTTCAGTTTAAAGCCATTATACCTTGTGCCATCATTGCATGTCCTTTTAAAAATTCCTTCTTCAGCTTTCTTGTGATCCCTTTAGGTACTGGAAATTGCTGTAAGGTCTCCCCAAAGCTGCCTCTTCTCCAGGCTGAACAGCCCCAGCTGTCTTGGCTTATTTTCATGGTGGAGGTGCTCCAACTCTCTGACCAACAAAGATATTAAACAGTCCAGTCCCAATATCAGCCCCTGAAGGACACTGGTCATCATTGGTCTCTATTTGGACATTGAGTCACTGACCCCAACTCTTTGAGTGTGACCATCCAGCCAGATCCTTATCCATTGGAGAAGTCCATCCACCAAATTAATGTCTCCCCAGTTTAGAGATAAGGATGTCATGCTGTACAGCTTCAAATACTTTCCATAACCAAAGCAGATAATGTCAAACACTCTTCCCCATCCACTAATGCTGCAACCGTGTTGTAGACATATTTTGTGTTGATGCAGACATATTTTTGTTGATATAGACATATTTATTTATAAACATAGCATTTTCATTTTACTCTGGAAATAGCTTACCATAAAAGGGATAACTTTAAGGCAAACAATCTACAGCTAGTACAAGGCATGTTCACCTTTATTTAATACTGAAAATTCCTTACCTCACAAATTTTCCCAGCCCCTGTTTCATGCTGGTCTAATCATCCATAATACACTTTCCATAGCTTGTTGAAATAAATGCATTTTATTTTCAGCAGGCGATCTTGTGGTGTGGCAGATGAGCCTTTCCAAACCCTTGAAATCCCTTTTTTTTAAAATGAGAAAAGTGGGAAAGCAGGTCTCCTTGCAGAGCCTGGGTAATTGCAGGGCGGGGCACACCAGATGGGATGCAGGTAGGACCCCCCGTACCCTGGGCACGCACTAGTACAGCCATTTGGCTGGAAGTGGTTCTGCTTTTTAGTGCTGCTTGCTTTAATGTCTTCTGATGTTACCTGGAACTCCCATCCAGATTTTTCGTACTTGTCAGTACTACTTCATCCGGTCATGTCTGGATCCCTTGGAAAACTTGCTTAGGTCAAGCCTGAAAATAGCAGGGAGCTCAGCAGAGTCTGAACATTTGGGGATTGGAACTAGAGGTTTTTTTAAGATCCCTTTCAACTCAAACCATTCTGTGATTCTCTAAGTCAGGCTGGGGAAAAGAGGTCCTTCAGGGTTGCTTGAGCTCTGCTGCCATCCTCTGGAGAGGGACAGGGTGCAGCTCGAGTGAGCTGACCCTAAATTGGCTTCCTCTCTATGGTTGGGTGGGTTTGCTGTTAGTAACAAAATCTGGCCTTAATTTGGGCCATGTGGAGGGAAAGGGACACTGTAGTATGGTGGCTGTGACTGGAAAGATGTGGGCAACAAAGCTGGGACCAGTGTGCCTGAGGAGCTGTTTGCCATCGTGTAACAGCCTTGTGCCTTTGGCCCTGGGGCAGCAGTGCCAGCAGCAAGAGGGTTTTCAAGAAAGACGAAAGACTTTAAAACTAAAAACTCTTTTGACTCATAGTCCTTGCAAGAGAAGTTAAAATGTAAACCAAACACATCAAGAATATAGTTATATGCATGGCTGATGTAATTAATCCTTAGCTGGACTATTACTTGCAGAATACAGTGGCCATTATGAGATGATTGTGGTCACTATAGCCTGAATATCTGTTTCCTAGAAAAATAAATTATAGCAATCACTAACATCATTATTTTGGTGGGGTTTTTTTGGTTTTTTTTTTTTTTACTGTGCTCCTGGATAGCCTAAAAAGAATAGGAACGAGAAGGAATGGTATGGCCTTTATCAGTTGGATTTTTTTTTATCCATCCTTGCAGTATTTGAAGAAAAACTCCTATACTTGCCTGGAATTTAATCAGAACACTCTATTGCACTGTCATTACAATTAACAAGTTGTCAGGGACTGAGACTAAGCAAAGATGACATGGTCTGAACTTCAATCTACCATTGGACAGGGCTCTCACCTGACAGTGAATGAATATGACAGGAATAGAAAGGATTTGTGATGGAAATAACTCCCAGTCAAACTGGGAAGGGAAGCACATTAAGATACCCTCTGTGTGAGAGCTGTAAACACAAGTGTTCATTCATTATTTTTCGGTTGTTCATGGATATCTATGTCATCAACATCCGCATTGCTCAGAAATTCTGCTTCAAGTGGAACTGTCTTCAACACCACATCAGGTCACTGTGACTTTATCTGGCCAAGTGCTGAAAATATTGATGTGGAAGTCACCATCTCACACCTGGTCTGATGCTGCACTGACTCCTAGTGAAAAAGTTCCTCTCAATGCCATGTCCAAACCTCCCAAATCACAGTTTGTGTCAGGACAGTTATGAAGATGGATGAAAATGTGCAAACACCAAAAGGGTGAGATTGCTGAGTGACGCTGAGTATTTACGGAGATTATGGTGAGCACATTGGTGGAAGCCTGTGTGTAAACACTGGCTTTGTGTCAGTGGATTATCCACATCCCAGTAATGCATTATTTTAGTTAAGGACTTCCTACAGTACTAATGACTAAGTAGATGTAGCTTTTTGGCTCCTCCTAAGAGAGGTACAAAGTGTAAAAAAGCTATCTCCTTCAGCAACTCAGGGAGACAGGAGTCCCCTGAGTTTTTTCATGTTCCTAACTGATGTAACTGTGCTCTAAACACAAGGGGATGAGATCAGGAAAGTCAAGGCCCAGCTGGAACTTAATTTAGAAAGAATAATAATAAGGACTTTCATAAGTATGTTGACCAGAAAAGGAAGATTAAACAAAATGTCATATCCCCCCCCCCCCAACCCCCAAATAAATTAGACGGGAGAAATCATGGCAACTGATATGGAGAAGGCTGAGGTACTCAACAATTTTTTTTTTTGCCTCAGTTCCCTCTTCCCACATCTCCAAAGCCTCTGAAAGTCAAGACAGGTACTGGGGGAATGAAGTCTTTCCCATCATCAGAAAAGATCAGGGTAAAGACCAACTGAGGGACCTGAAAGTGGCATGGATGAGAAAGAATTGGGAATACTGGTGGATGAAAGGCTGGTCATGAGTTGACAATGAGCACTTGCAGCCCAGAAAGCCAACTGTGTCCTGAGCTGCATCCAAAGCAGTGAGGCCAGCAGGTCATGGGGGTGACTCTGCCCCTTTACTTGGCTCAAGAGAGACTTCATGTGGAGTTCTGTGTCCAGCTCTGGAGTCCACACAGGAAAAATATGGACCTGTTGCAACAAGTCCAGAGGAGGGCCACAAAAATAGTCAGAGGTCTGGAACATTTCTGCTATGAAGAAAATCTGAGGGACTTGTGGTGGTTCTGCCTGGAGGAGCAAAGACTCTGGAGAGATTTTATTGGGACATTTCAATGTATAAAAAGGGTTTATAAGAAAGATAGAAAGAGACATTTTTACCATGACCGGTAGTGTCAGGATAAAGGGCAGTGGTTTTACACAGACAGAGAATACATTTAGATGGGATATACAGAAGATATACGATATCTTTTACAGTGGAGGTAGTGAAGCATGGGACCATGTTGCACAGAGAAGTTGTGGATGCCACATCCCTGGAAGTGCTCAAGCCCGTGTTGGACAGAGCTTTGAGCAACCTGCTCTAGTGGAAGATGTCCCTGCCTATGGCAGAGGGTTGGAACTAGATGCTTTTCAAACCTCTTGTTTTTTGCACCTTTAAACTGTGCAAAAGGTAAAAAATCATCTCATAGAAGACAAAGTAAGGAAAGAACTACTGTGTTTTTTGGGAAACACAAGATTGTGGCTGGGCTGGAAACGGGGGTTCTCATGGTCATCTTTTTGGCGGCAAGGGGTTTATTGTTTTAATTTGTTAGGTCTTTGTTTAATAAACAGCTTTTTCAAGTATTTTTGACTAGTTGTGGGGCGGTAGCTCAGGATTGAGCAAATTTTGCTCTAAACCAAACATCTTTAAACCTCCTTTCCAACCCAAACTAAAAGGTAAAAATATATCATAGAAGAAGAACAGAAAGTAAGAGGAAAGAACAGTAAAATTACACAAGCTCTTTTTTTTCTGTGGGAAAACACCTCACAGAGTTCTGTTTTGGCAAGTCACTTTTTGAGTGCCATGTGTAGGGATTGCCCAGGGTGAGCAGAGTTCAGCCCCAGGAGCTCCTCCTGCTCAGCTGCTGCAGCCCAGGCTGCAGGCTCTCTGTCCAGGGCTGCATTTCCCAGTGCCCACTGGCCAGGCTGCAGGGGCAGCCCGTGCTGGGCTTGGCTGTGTGACCCAGGGACAGGCACCTGGGCACGGAAAGGACACGGACACGGACATGGACACGGACACGGCAGCAGGCCGGCACACACCAGGGGCTGCCCTCAGCCACGCCACAGCTGACACCACCAGCACTCCCATAAAAAAGGAGAGACAGCCAAGTTCCTCATCTGAATGCAATGTCATTACAGCACTGCAGGGACATCAAGGACAATGTATATGTATTCTGCAGTGGTGGCTGAGATACTTTCCAGTTCTGTTGCCATCCTCAGTTAGTCTTTAAGTTTTACTGAGGATAAAAGTTGGTGTTTTCAGTTTTAAGTAAGATATTCTTTCAAAACCATTCCTGGACTGAAGGGAATCTGAAAAAACTTCAGCACAACAGAGGAGACTGTTAGTGGGTAGAGATGTAAATGCTGGCCTAATGTTGTCAGTACATCAAACGTCACAGATACAGTTGACTACAAGGAAGTAATTCTGGTTTTGTCTTATTATCTGAATTTTCAGACTTATGTTTTCTTCCTCAGTGTAGTGGAAAGTGCTTTTATCCCATTTATCTCTCTAGATATCAGCACACTCTCCAAACTACTGACCTTCCACTGCAACAGGGTTGTCAAAATTAATGTTTTTCCACAATTTTTCTCCTCTAAAGAAATACTCCATGAGACAAGTAGCAGGCTTGTTCTGCTCCCACTTTTGACTAGGGCCTAATGTTGTGGGACGATGAAAAATCTCTACTACCAGTGACTTCACTCTTTTCAGGGTAGCCTTGTGCCCTTTTTACTTTCCTGGCATGTGCAACTAATTGACAAGCAGAGCTATATTTTCCATCTTGCATTCCACCTGCCATACAGGCATTTCCATTGCTCCTCAGTCTTCAATTTCTGTGCACAAAAATTATATTATTATGTCTAATATGAATGCCTGAAAAGAAAAATCTGTAGGAAGGTTGTTGTCTGGGAAAGCAACTGTGCTTCTGGGAATAGTCTTAGGGCTTCCAAAATGAGATTTGTGGTTCTCCAAGCCATAGTAATGATTTCAGAAAATATGGATATTTTTTCTCCATCTTGTGTAAAAGCTGGGTAAAACCTTAGTTTGGAGCATCTTGCAAAAAAAGTTTAATTGTTAGACACAACAGTATGCATTACTTAATTCCAATTAAGTTGTTCTTCTTATTTTAGTGTCCAGTGGTATTGTTGAGAAACACATATCAAGATTCCTATCTCAGTGACCTACCTTATGCAACATTAATATTGTTCCAAATTTTGGGTGGCAAAAGGCTCCTCTTTGTGATCAATGTCTAGAACAAATAAAATCAGTTTTTCAGAACATGCAAATATTGAAGAGTTTCATCAGATTTTTCCAGCTGGCATTTAAAACATTGATGATTTTTATATCTGCAGCCCATTTGAACTGTCTGCTCTGGTACTCTGAAGATGTAACCTCTGTGAAGTTACATCTAGTAACCTCTGTGAAGCTAGTCTATCTTTATGCTGTGCTAAGAGGCTTTTTCCAACATTCTCTTGATGCACTGATCTTGTTTTTCCTCCTTTCAGTCCTGTTTCCCTTTGCCACCCTACTTCCAGTCCCAAATACAGGAGGTTTATTACAGCTCCATTAAACCAACAGTAATGGTCAGTAGCTGTAAATCACATCTCAGGGGATTCTGGTTGGAAATTCAGAAAATTTTTCACCAACAGGCAGCCCAGCAGTGGAACTGACATGCAGAGGGGTGAAGGAGTCTCCAGCCTTGGAGGCTCCCAGTAAGAAAAATCCATCATGATGGGATGCAGTGTTAGTGATACTCTGGCTCTGAGCAGGACGTTGGGTGTTCCAGGCTGGTTTCTTATGCTTCTGTGACGCAGTGAAGACCTTTTGTAGCACTGGAGAATGTTATGGAATCACATCCACTTGATGCAGTTTCATCATTACATTTCCCATTCATCAGCCTGAAAGAACTGCAGAGTACTTAGCTTGGTTTGTTGCTCAGGCTGTCACAGGGTCTTCAGCCTGTGTTCCCTAATCAGGGAAAATTAGGTTTTGCTAATAAAAGAAAGTTGCTAAAACTGAATATGGAGGAAGCTCTTCTCAGTGTCTGAATATAAAGGAAAAGGCATAAATATGCAGATCAGCTAGCATGTGCTTTAACAAGCAGCTTATTTCAGAATAAAAGCCTTTGCACCAAATAGATCCATGAGATTGGAAATCATTAGGGGCATCAGAGGTATCAGGCTTTAGATCCCCCATCCAAGACCTAGATCTGCTGCACTGGTCAAACAACATGTAAATACGAGTGTGGTCTCTTGATAACTCTTGGTGTGCCCACAGTTCCCCAGCCCAGGACAGGGTTCAGGACAGCTGAAGGGCATTTGCCAGCAGTAAAAGCAAGGTGCCTTACAACAGAATAGAATAGAATAGAATAGAATAGAATAGAATAGAATAGAATAGAATAGAATAGAATAGAATAGAATAGAATAGAACATCCTGAGCTGGAAGGGATCCCACAAGCATCAAGTGCAACTCATGGGATTTCCAGAGACCTCAGCCAAGTATGAGTCCTCTCTTACTGCCACATCTTCACTGAGAAGTAGATAAGGGCCTAAGCTTTTTGTCCTTTGTGACCTACTGTCCTCCTCCTTCTCCTGTTCCTCCAAGCAGCTCGTGATTCTGTTGTGCCATGTGATGTGTCCTTTCAGATAAGAGCTGTGGTCACCCAAGAAGCACAATGAAAAAATAAAATATATTACATATCTATGGACAGGGATCCCTGCAGGCTGTTAAGTCTCTCCCCTATCTCTAGCAGGTCCTCATGCAGAAAAGCTGTTTAAAGTCTTTCTCTCTTGCATCCACTTGTCTTGAAACTATTTCCTGTAATTCTGTGTTCCTGGACATCTGGACTAGTAACATTTTACTGCATCTCATCCTGTATTCTGCAGTGGTGATGCAATGCTGGGCTTTGTACCAAGAATAGTTGCTGAATTCCCACTGAGTTGTTTCAGCGTTTGCTTTTATGTTATGTAAGAATTTAGAGATGTTGTGAACACAAGGGAAAAAAAACAATAGAAGTAGATAATATGTGCATCATTGTGTGAGACAATAAGTGGAAATGATGCTAAAGAATGCTGAAGGCAACAGCTGGATGGCTCTTTGACTGAGCACCTGCTCCCCTGCCATCCAGTCCACAAGCTGCTGTATATATGTTTTCTAAAACATAGATTCTTTCCACGGTTAGGGACAGATTGCTTTTTTCTTTCACCTCCACTGACTTTCTTAAAACACAGCTTGAAACAAACTCGAGAGTTCAGTGCTAGAATGGGTCCTACATCCCATCTGCAGTCTCTGACCACACATATTGACTGTCTACCACAGTTCTTCTGTCTAAACAAGCTCCAGTTCACCTGGAGTTTGTATATTCAGTCTGGGATGCTGGTTTCCAGAGTTTATTTTCTGAAATAAGCTTCTTCAGAAAAGCATGTTGACCCAATAACTATTGACCTCACTATTCTGCAAATGAGCTATGGGCTTCTAAGTGACACAGATGAAAAACGTTATTCTAGATGACAAAACATGAGATGGGAGGAGGAAGATGAAATGAGTAGTAGCTGAGTACATTGGGGATGAAGTGTGTGCAGCATCGGCTTGGGATGGTGTC
Organism: Camarhynchus parvulus; assembly: GCF_901933205.1. Lineage (NCBI taxonomy): Eukaryota > Metazoa > Chordata > Aves > Passeriformes > Thraupidae > Camarhynchus > Camarhynchus parvulus. The sequence goes on along the minus strand of NC_044571.1, from coordinate 88,079,890 downwards.
TCCTGTGGAGAACTTCATAAGAAAATGAGTTTTTCTGGCTTTTCTCCCAATGGCTGTAGTTGCATCAGAACAAATTAAGCAAAAACAAATGATGTCCCCAGGTGGAGTGTCTCAGTCACTGCCACCCCGAGGAAGAGCTCAGGTGAGACAATGCCTCATTTACCACTGCACAGGGAACAATAAAGACATGATTTTTGGAAGTCAACACCAGTGATTCTCAGCAAGGCCCCAGAGTGCTATCATCCCTGCCCCAAGAAGGGCTGAACACTGCTGAGCTCCTTCAGAGACCAAGGGAGATGCAGCTACTTTGTTTCTTTCCAGATGAGCCCTTCAGGCTGAAGGTAGTTAAAACCCAAACTTTTAATTGGATCCACAGAGACGTCCACAAAGTTGTCCAAATGAATCTGAAAATAACTTCAGATACAAGAAGAAAACTTAGACCTGTCTCCAGAATGTCAGTCTTTCTTACTACCTTCACCATCTTTCTTGTCTTAACTACTAGAGTTCTTGTTAATCATTTCCAGGGCCTGTAGCCCTCATTTTCAGTCTGTCTTTTTCATTTTCACTTGCTGTTCTCAGGTAAAATATTTTCATCCTTTTATTAATGAATTCCTATTTTAGATTTGTCCTTTCTCTCTCTAGTTCTAAATGAGCTTTCTTCTAGTAACTCCATTTTATTCCAAATGAGAAAAGCTTGCATGTTTATGATACTATCAACTGATCTGTACAAACTTTTTTTAGCAGAGACAAAGGACAATGCCTTTGGCTGGGTTAGACTATGAGTAAGTACAACCAGGTGAAAGAAATGCCCCACCCTTAACAAATCATGAGGAGCAGTTAGCTGCCAGGTTGCCTGCCCTTTTTTTGCAAAACTCTGTTTTGCTTGGTTTATGGTTCAGCATCTTTCCCAGACTGAGTTCCCAGGCACGGTTTATCAAGCCAAACAACAGAAACTCGAGGAGGGCAGTGTGATGATTTTCTCACCAAGGCAAACTGATGCCAGCCATCCTGCTGTTACCACCCCAGACAGTTTCAGTTCCTGGTTTCCAGAAAGCTCTGAACACAGAGCTCCTCCTAAAGGCTATGCCCAGTTGTTTCAGTGTCTTGCCGCTGTGGGAGACAACATTTCTTGACTCCTGTTTACTACAGAATAGGGATCCCATACCTGTTAGAAAGTCTCTGTCAAGATGCTGTAATTTTCAGCCCTTGGCCCTGCTATGTTATGATCATAATCAGCCATACTGGATCCAAAAATGCACTTTCTCAAAAGATATTGGCATTTATTTTTAATTGCCACTATTAACATTTTCATTTGAGTGAATCTTATATTTCATCAACCACCAAAACCAATTCAAGCAATCCACCTTAAAACTGCCTTAAGTTCTCTAATCAGATAAGTCACTGTTATGTTTTTGAATAACACAGTAGCTTCTGCTACTGAACATTCCTGCAGCAGAACATCAGTTGTGAAAAATCAGTGCAGCTATGACAGCCAAAATCTTTGCTTTCTACAGCACTAAAATTCCCCCAGAGGATCAATATCAGCATGCTTTTGCATGCAAAGATCTGCAATATTTCTTATCCTCTTTATTCTCCTTTACCACTGGCTAGGTAGTTCATGTTGCTTGAACATTGCTTTCAGCCTGCTGCAGAGCTTTGTGTCCTCAAGGCTGAGAACCCCATTTCCCTGGCCATTGCTGGGACTGGTTGTCCCTCTTCTCCAGGTTTCCTGGTACCTCTCTGAGTTGTTTCCATTTTGCCCAGATTGCTCCACGTTACACTGAGCTTCCCAGTTTCTCTTGCCTTCTTTGGAGAAGGCCAGCGATTCAGGGGTGTGGAGAGGCAAGCCCAGCACTGGCCCTTTTTCTGAAGACCAAGGGGAATATCCTCTGAAGTATGTTGCAATTGCTGATAGAAGCTGATACCATGTGATTCACTAACCGTAGCTGGATTCCAAGAAGCTCTTTATACAAATTCGGGCTAAGGCAGGCCAGTCCCAAAGCCTTGCAGGCACGTACTGAAAAAAAATCACACAGTCAAGAGTGCGGGGGAGGAGAGCAGGGCTGAACTCTGCAGCAAGGCAGAAAGTACAGCTCTGTAACATGCTGCAGACTCAAGACATGCAAACACTAATGCCAACGTGCAGCTTTTAATAATCTGTTATGAATTTGGCTGTATGCTGATGCAATGGAAGTGCTGGGAACCTGAAAGGTGTGGGCTAGAGGAGGAAGTACAGAGTCACTTTGACATGCATATTCTCATCCTCTGCTGCTTGTTGTTTGTCTGGTTGCTGTGTGTTCTGGCACTGGGCTGCACTGCTCACTCCAGCTAGCACTCCCCACTTGGGGAGCCGTGTTTTGGAGGTAAGGTGTGGGAGTGTGTTGAAACGTTGCGGGGAGGCGTAAGCTGCATGTTAATAAACGACGGCTTATCTGCACACACACAGACTGAAACAGTAATTTGCCTGATTTATTTCAGTGTAAGGCTGGGCACTATGGTGAAAAAAAATTAGTGCATATAACTGCTGACTATGTGGTATTGGTTACTGGGTACGTGCTGACTCACCTCAGTTCATCTCCAGTCCAGCAGGAGGAAAGGACCATCTGAAGATGAGAAAGCTGGAATAGACTTGTCAAAGTAGTTCCTGATAATTATTTTTGCATTGTTACTGAGGCAGCAGATTTTCTCCTGCAGTTTGGGTCACAGGAGAGGACAAAGTAAGAAATAGCACCAGAGCCCCTGAATTTTATTTTGTAACACAACGATAAACTCTACATGAGTTATTCAGCTGGCGTCCTGAAATTCTGACAGAGTTTACTAGAGGGAGCAGTCTTACTCTGCAAAGCATTTGACTAAAATAGACTTCACTGTAAAGATTTCCTTCCATTTATAATCCCCCCAACTTGCTAGGTGTAATTAGAAAATAACCAGCACCTCAATTCTGCTCCTGTTACAGCTGCACAGACAACGTGCCACCGAGAGAGGATTCAGCATTGTTGTTTTGTTCAGTATTGTACAGCAGTACCTAGAATTCAAGACAAATTCAGAATTCAGTTTTGTAAATGCTCTAAAAACATTCTGTGCCCTGGATTATTTGCAGAACCTTAAACAATAAGAAGTGTAAGGAAAAGAGTTGAAATGAAAAAAAAAAAAAGAAAGTTAAGGAAGTGACTCAAGAAACTAAAGAGGATAGACTTCACAGTCATAGCTGTAATTCCAAGAAGCTAAATGAAAGGTTTAAAATAGAGTAAAAATACTTAAATACAACTTTGCCAATGTTCCAGATGTGGCTACACGTGTGACAGATAAAGGGGCATAATCACTTTCCTTCACCTGTTGGACACATTCTAACTATTGCAGCCCAATAAGTGGTTGGTCTTTGTTGCCTTTTCCTGGCTCCTGTTTCTTGCTGTCCACTGGAAGCCCAGGTTCTTTTCCCAGCACAATTAGTCACAGACTGGACTGATGCATGAAGCAGTTTTGTTCCAAAATTATTATGCCACGTAGATAAAATATGAGACAAGAACATTTTGAAAGGATTCCTTCTAAACCATGTCCTGGGAAAAATCTTGAGGTACCATATTTACATGTTTCTGCCAAGCAGGTCAATTTTAGCAGTCAAAAATCTTGACTTTGCTTCTCTTTTCTACTCACATAAGGCTACAGATCTCTTTCATTATCTCAGTGTAAGTGGCCAGAAATGAATGTAACAATGGCAATAAAAATAAATTGGGCTCAAATAATCTCAGTCCTACCAACTGCTGAATGGTGATTTCATCTGAGCCAGTAAGAAATAATGGGTCACCTGAACTGGCGAAAACTCCACACACAGATGCGTTTAAAGTCTTTATATCTGTTTTGCTTTGCCTCTAAGTGTTAGTTTGGTTTAAACTTACTTAAAAACCCATAGCTTTATCTTTATTTAAGAAGAGCAGCAATGCATTTTTTTACTTAAAATGCTGCCATGCCAGGTACCAAGCAGCCCCATCAATAATCAGCTACTTTCAATGGCTTCAGTGAAGAGAACAAGAGAGGAGGGTGCTGCAGCTCTGCCATCCTCTGAAGACGCAATTACATCTTACTGCTCATTTACAGAAAACCTGCAACCCCCCCTTTCTCGGGAGGAATGGAATTGCCTGCCCTTGGTGCAGGAAGGAGGCAGCAGGGAACAGGACAGGGTTCTGTGTCATGTGTCATATAAAGAGCCGGGTCCTGCAGAGGAGGAGAGAGCATGGCCATGAGATGCTGAAAGAAAACGTTGGCTCTAGGGACACCCACAGCCAGAGGGAGCCCAGACTGGGCAAGAAACAGAATCTCAGCCCAGACTGAACAGCACACATCATCAAGAGAAAGAAGTCTCTATTTGCTTACCTTTTAACCCAGAGAAGGTATGTTGCCACTGAAGCAAACTGCTCCAAACTAAAGGAAGGGAATCCTCTGTTTCTTCCCCTCTTCTTAGCCCTGTTGTGTTTAGCAGAATCCTCTTAAAGTCTCAGCACTTGGAGTGAGGGGAGCCCCAGCTGGTCCTCAGTGACTCAGTCCACAACCATGTACCAGCCCATTACTTCTGTTTTTAGTGAAAACCTTCTACTTGCATAGAATGTGAAAGATTTACAGCCAGATTGCTTAGAACTGCTGTTGGGGAGGTCTTGCAGCAGCAAAACGTAGATGTAGGAGTTAGCCATGGCTTTATAACTGCTGGAAACTGTGTCCAGCAGTAGGATTTTTACTTGCTTTTGCAGGATTGCTGCTCTCTCTATGTTCTCTAATGAGCTTCTTCTTGGTCTTCACTGACTGTCCATTATGTTTTAGTCTTGGAGTTTATGGTAGTTTCTTCCTAGCTTGTTAATTTTGCTGACTTGTGCTCTGAGGCAGACTCATTAAATTCCTAGTTTTGCACCTGAGGTAATATAATTGTCGGTATTTTCATATTTACCTGATTCCCCAGATGTTTTGAATGCTGCTGAGATACTGAATCACAAGGAAACCTTGGGGCAAAAAAAATAAAAAGGCAAAGGTCTGTAGGCTTTAAGCAGACTCACCTCCTCAATTGTACTGATTATTTTTTCTGGAGTTTTTTTGAAACATCTTTTTCCAGGAAAATCCCCATCTCCACTAATAGCTTTTTCACCAAATTCACATTCCTTCTATTAGTCTTTGATGACATTTAATGTAATTTTCCAGTTTGTTTCACACCTAAATATTGCTGGGATTTTAATATAAGCAGAAGTCTTCAAGGAATCTCTGATTTTATTTCTGTTTTACGGCAAAGTGTAGAAAGAGTTGCAATTATTCCTTGTAGTTAATACTGTATTGATGAACATGTGAGCAATGAACTCTGTTCAACCATGACCAATATATATTATTTATTTTTGCATGTCTCTCTCCATTCTTATCTGTCCTAGATTTTCCAGCTTAAATAGCTTTGTATCACACCACTTTCCTAGGAAATTTCTGTTCCTCCTGGGAAAAGCAAGATCTCAGTCTCCAAGTCCAGGATATTAGCATTGTGTTTTCCTTAAAAAACTGTTACAGAGTATGTATGTTGCTATGGACATCTGTGGTTTGGAGAGTGGAAGTTTGTTTACTTTAACTCTGATGCCACAGGGCTGAGCCAGACATAAAGACGTGAGCAGCCAAAATGTCAGCCCTAACTTCGGAATCCTCATGTCTAATCATGAAACCCTCTTTCTGTATGAACCGTATGGCAGACCCACTGTGGAGAAGGGAAAAGCCAGTCAGAGAACACTTCAAATTCCCACTAATGGGAGTCAGGCTGTAGCACAGAAGCTCCAGCTCACTGTCTGGTTGTCCTTCCACATCTCTGACACAGACATAGGGGATGGCAGAAGTGCTGTGAATAGAGAATTAACAGGTCTGCCTGGGAGTAGAAGCACAAGGAACAGCAGCAGCTTCTGTGAGACCTAGGAGCTGATGGCTGTCAAGACTCAAACACCTTTGTCTGCAGCTTCTTAGGACAGGCAGATCAGGAGGGAGAGTCCAATGAAGACTCAAAAGCAGGACAGCTCAGTCAGACTAATCAGTGCCAACTCCTAAAGGGCACCTAATGCATGTTCAAAACCTGCACATGGTCACAAATCTCAGAACAACTCAGAAGAAGTGATGAAGACCCAACAATTGACAGTCTTTGTCACCAATGTCATGACAAAGAATCCTAGGCAGATTGTTTGAGTGCAAGAACCTTGGTGGTTGTGAGAATATGGGTCTGAGATTGTGCTGAATGTGGCTGAGTGAAATCAGGTTTGAAGTTTGGGGATTTTATTTTTAAATGAAATTGCCTTCCTCCCTACCCAATAAGCTTTACTATTGTGAAAAACGCCAATCACTTGTTTTTAAAATTTTAAAAGTTTAATAGTAATAAAATGGTTATAAAAATAGTAATACAATTAGAGTAATAATAATTTGGACAATTTTAATTAGAACAATATGAGACAATAGAAACAAAGAACTACAGACATCTGGGTACCTTTTTCTGGGCAGCATAAGCCCGAAAAAGGACCCCTGTTAACAGAGGATTAACCCTTAAAAACAACAGCCTCTTGAATATTCATACATCTCATACATGATGCATAAATTCCATTCAAATACAGGATTCTGTCTGGTCATCCTCAATTACTTTTTCATAATCCTAATGGTGCCTCCAAGCCTGAGTGAGGCAGGAAGAAGTTATTTTCTTCTGATAAGTGAGCAATAAATTCTTTTTGTCTGAAAGATTTAGGTGTCCTGTGGCTGCTATCTTGCTGTGAGTACTTTCTTTACAAAAAGTATCTTACATAGCATAGTTTCTATTTTAACATTTTGTTATAACCTAAAACTATATTTACTACACAACTTAATAAAATTAATACAGCATAACTTTCTAACACAGCACATATAATATTCATTTTAATATTTGCAAAAAGCCAATCATAAAATATGCATTTTTCACACTACACTGGTTCTACAGTAATGCAGCATTATTTCCTATCTGGAATTGATAGCCAGGCATCGAATTCAGCTGTTTCCCTTCTGTTTCTCTCCTGCAGATGCCATGTGAAGGCTGCATGGAGAGGGACAATGTGAGCACTGGCGCAACCATGGAGTTCATCCTGCTTGGCTTCTCCGAGCTTCTCCATCTGCGGGTCCTGCTCTTCTTTATCTTTCTCATTGTTCATTTGGTCACACTGGCAGGGAATACGATGATCTTCATGGCCGTGGTGATGGAGCCCTCACGTCCCCCCATGCTTTTCTTCCTCGGCCAACTCTCTGCCGTGGAGCTCTGCTACACTTTGGTCATTGTGCCCAAGGCACTGCTCAGCCTGGCAGTGGGCAGCAGCCCCATCTCCGTGATGGGCTGTGCCACCCAGATGCACTTCTTTGTGGCCCTTGGTGGCACCGAGTGCCTCCTGCTGGCAGCCATGGCCTACGACCGCTACGTGGCCGTCTGCCAGCCCCTGCGCTACGCGGCCCTCATGGGCGAGGGGCTGTGCCTCCGCCTGGCTCTGGCCTGTGCCCTGGGAGCCTTCGCTGTGGCCCTGGGCCTGACGGTGGCTGTGTTCCACCTGCCCTTCTGTCAGCCTCGCTGCATCGACCACTTCTTCTGCGACGTGCCCGCCGTGCTGCGCCTGGCCTGCACACAGGGCTATGCCGCAGAGCTGGCCCTGCTGGCGGCCTGCGTTCTCCTTCTGCTGCTCCCCTTCCTCCTAATCCTGGCCTCGTACCTCTGCATTGCTGTGGCTCTGTTAGGTGTCACCTCCCCTGCGGGAAGGGGCAAGGCTTTTTCCACCTGCATTTCGCACCTGGCCATCACCTTACTGCACTACGGCTGTGCCACCTTCATCTACATTCGTCCCAAGGGCAGTTACTTACCAGCTCAGGACAAGGTGGTGTCTCTGGTCTACACCAACATTACTCCTTTAATGTATCCCCTCATTTATAGCCTGAGGAACAAGGAAATCAGAGGGATCCTCAGAAAAATGCTGAGGAGGAAGAAAATAGGTGAACTGGGATACTATCAGAGTTGTGATGTGTGTGTGTGGTAAATTTTAGTAGAGCAAACACATGTTTGTTGGAAAACAGCCCCATAACCAGATCACCCTAGGCTTCACTAAGGCAAATATCCAGGCAGAATTCTACATGCATCACTATCTGCTAAAAAAAAAAAAAATCCCCAAAATAACACTTGAGCTAAAGGAAAATGCTTCAGGTGAGTTGTGAGGATGAAGAGCTTTGATCAATCACTGGTCTCGCTTTTCTGATCACATACATATTCAGGCTTACATTCATAGTCATCCCAGCACAATCAGAAGATCAGCACAAAAATTTTTAAAGCTAATAAACCAATATTAAAGTATTGGTTTTGTTATTTTTCTATCAAGATGACAGTAGAAATTGGATAGTCAGTAAAAATTTTAGACTGGTAAGTTTAGCAGCACAATAAATCTGTACAGACTTACTTAAAGGGAGGTTAGAAGAAGAAAGGCCATGGCTAGAAAGAAGGGTAAAATAGCTGTGGTTTTCTCCAAATTTAGTAGAAGGCTGCACTCTGGCATCCCATGACAAATGGAAAGATTGTTAGTGTAAACTCATCTAACCTTGAATTATTCTACATATTGAAAGTTCAAATGCCAACAGTCTAACAAGAGTATGACTTTGCTGTGCCTGTTTTGCAGGAAGCAAAACATGTTTCCTTTTATAGGGAGATGCTTTAGGTTTGGATTGTTCCTATGGCAACACAAAGGCTAAGATACTTGTTTTATCATGTGACTTTCACCAGCAAAGACTGCATCATATAAATATGAACGCCCAGCGGGTGTTGAGATCTGTAATTGTAAAAGTAATAATACTGCTGCCACTGTTACTGCAATTTCTTCAGCAAAACCAGTGAGAGTTACAGCACAGGCTGGATACTGCAGCAGACATAAGAATCTGAAGCTTGCAAAGCAGTGCTATTTTATGAGTTTCCTATGTGTAGGAGGAACAGGATGATTCAGACAAATTAGAGAAGATCAATTTTGGCCAGAAAGGGAGGGGGAAGAACCAACTTAATTATTTTATTTAATACTTCCCTCCCCCATGTCTCTTTAAAGGCCATAGAGACCCCATGATTCAGAACCCACCGCTTACGTAGAAAATAGTTGAGAAAAAATTAAAATCTTTTCTTCTGTTCCTCTGTCTAATCCAAAGGAATTTCAGCACCCCAGCTGCTCTCAACTCTCTCGCTGGGCAGATTGAGAGAGCAGAGTGGTATTTGTTTTCTCTGAGCTACAATCATTAAAAATTATGGTAAGTGGATTTGACAAATGTAAGAAATTGGCACTGTAACTAAGGAAGTTAACTTGGAGCCTTCTGACAAAAGAGAAATGTGGAATTTAAAACTGACATTAAAAGCTGTCTTCCAGTTCAAAGTCTAGCCTGCCTAAAACATTAACACAGAATATTGGGTCTCAAGTCAATGAATACCTAATTACTCTGTGGGCAAACACTTAGCTGCATTATTTAAAATTATCAAAGTTGCAGTGAACATTTTAATCACCTGCCAGCTCTTCCAAAAGTGAGAAGGGGAGGGTCTCAATGAGAGAACACTGTGTACTAATAGAGAAGTACTTCAGAATTACATTAGAGAAGTACTTTCAATCAAATACTATTAAGTAACTGTAATGAGCACAAGCAGAATAGGAAGCATCAATTCTAAATCCTGTCAAGTCAAATCAATCTTTGAAGTCAATTCTGCTGCAAGCAGTTGGCTGGACTTGAGGTGGCCAGAGGTCCTTCCTGAGATTAGCAGGACTTTGCATCAGAGGTTTCTAACCTGCCTTCTAGGAGGTATTGATATGTCCAAAAGCCGGCAATCAAACTGAAGGACAGAAAGACACTGAGGTTTATAACACTGTTCAAAGCCTTGGTAGAGGCCCTCACATATTTCTGGCAGCTGTGGATGTGGGATAGCAGAGAGGTAAATGTGACCTGCTGTGGGAAGATAGCAGGGCTGTCCCCTGAAGCAGGATGCTCCTCACGAACCATTGCAGAACAGAGGCACCTGGGCAGAGCTCTCCTCACCCCAAGGATACAGATGATGCCTTTGGAAGGGATAAAATGACCTAAACAGCAGCCAGGTTAGACTCCCAGCCTGAGATACACGTGGGAAGTGTGACAAGCAGTGGAGGCTTTCTGAGAAGACACATTCTCTACCCAATGCTCTTGCAGATGAACAGAGTGAGGAGATACCCCAGAGCCCAAGACCATCCTCACCAGTATTCCCACATCCACTAGTCCAAGACTAGCCCCATCAGTATTCCCACACCCATTCACAGCACCCTTTCCCCCCACCCCATGCCAGCCATGTTGGGCACTGTATAGATACATGGAGAGTATGAGGTAAGAGCAGCAGCAATGTATCAGAGATATCACACCCATTTCCTTTCTAAAATGTTATCTTTTAATTGACTGGACCTGCCTGATGTCCCTTTTCCACTCAACAAGTGGCTGTTTCAGTCCTGTTGACTCAGCACACTGTGTGCTGAGAGCTGGAGAGTGCTCAAGTGAAGTAAGGCAGCACCATCCCTGATATAGATATGAGCAGAGAATAATAATTTTAAAAAGGTAATTTCTAAGTTATTTTCAGAACTTCATAGGGAACAGCAGAATCCAGTCAGGCAGTGCAGATTTTGACAAATGCACATTCCACCTCCAACCAAAGATGGGTATGGAAAAGATTTTCCGTGGGTGTTGTAGTTTTTTGGGTTGGGTAGAGATTCAAGACTCTCCAGTGAATGAGTATAGCTGGGTACCTGCATTTCACAAATGGTCTTGTCCTTTCTTGGAAGAGGAATGCTTGCATTCCCAAATTTGCAGAGATCTGAGATCTGGCAAACATAGATGTCATGAAGTTTTCCAGCGAAACCAATTAGGACATCACTAAGAATCACTTCATGGTTTACACAGCCATACAAACAGAGTATTCACCCTTGCAATTAATTTCGTAAAGGCGGCCCTGAGCAAGCACTGTGTGAGAACACAGATCTTATCAATGGTGGACCAGAGCCCAGCCTGTAAGAGTTCAACCTGTAAGATCACATCAGTGATCAGCTGTCCACATTCTCAAAAATGAAGAGAATTTGGAGGATGATGGCCCAGATTTGGGCAGCATTCAGGATACTCAAGGTCCAGCACCTTGAATGGTATATGCCACTGAAAGTTCCTCCACATAAGGGGATACTTCAAGGTGGTTCCTTAAGAGCTACTACCAGTACCAGTGATACTGGGAGGATACAAGTGAAACCTCCCTTTCAGTATAGAGAGAAACCAGAGAAAAATGCTTTGGTGTGTTTGTTTGTTTGTTTTTGTTTGTTTTGTTTTTGTTTGATTGGGGTTTTTTTTGTTTTGTTTTGGGTTTTTTTGCACACCATTATGCTTTGCTGGCAAGCCAGGTAAGATATTTCCTAAAAGTTGTTCCTATAAATAATCAATCTCCTAAAAGAAATAAGTGCACTTGCATTAAGAGAAAATCCTTATTTTCCTAGGAGTATAAATACAAAAAGTTTATTTAGGGTATTTGTTTCTGTTATGGGTAAGGAGGGATTTGCTTCTATTAAGGGTAAGGAAAGTTGAAAAATTGGCAAAAGTCCAGTTTTAAGAGCTAGAAAGAACTTTCAGTGTATTTATCTTCCCTTGACAAAGTCATGTTTTCACATTCTGTCTGTTTTGCCTTACATGGAAAGTGTGTCCAACAGCCTTTCTTTCTTTCACATTCCTTAAAAGCTTAGAAAACTTGCAAATAATCCTATGTTTACCCAAATAGATGTTTTGTATCCTTTGATCTGAAGCAGGAAGGTGAAATTAATACAGCTATTTAAAATAATGGAGTTGTAAAATGAAATGGATGTGGGCTTAGTAGTAAATCTAGAAAATAGATGTTAATATCATGAGGGTGAAAAGTTGTCAGAGATTTTCTTTATCAAGAAAAGGCCTCTGTTTTTGATGTTTATTATGAACATGCCAAAGGAACAATATTTACTGTTATTACTTTACTATTTACATATTTTACTATTATAAAGGCTAGAATGCTATAGGAGTTTCTCTTGCAGATATTTATAGATAGAAGATTTACAAAAGAAGAGAGATGAGTCCTTCCTGAGATTGTTTTTTACTATTATATGAAATTATGTATTCAACATATAAAATCTGATAGGTTCCTATATGATATAAAACAAATATAGTCCACACCCCCATAAATAAGCTAATGGGAAAGAAATACACTTAAATAATCTGCCATTTCTCCACAGAATTAAACATTTCTACAAGCTTTTATTTATCATCTCGGCTGTTGCACGGGCCTTAAATTTCCTTTAATGGATTGTTTCAGGAAGCAACCAGGAACATAGGACAAAAACTAATCAGAAGACCAAAGTGGAGCTGAAGAATGAGGTGAAGCTCCTGCCAGCTGGTTGGTTTCAGAATTAGTTTCACCTTGCCCTACAAGTACCTCCACATCAAAAAGCTGACTGAAGGTGTTATTAATAATTCCAGCACTGTATCCCTAACCTAAAGCTCTTGGCTCTAAACATCCTATTGTGCTCAGTTGTCTTCCAAGCAAGTCCAGGAAAAAGTGAGAACGGGAAGGTCGATACCCACCCAGTGTGTACCTTTGGCTTTACCTGCATAAGTGCAAGAATCTGAGACAGTCTGGTTTTACAAATTGGTATGTAAAGATGTAAGACTGTCTGGTTCTACAAATTGGCATGTAAAGTTGAGGGAAGACCTGATGGCTCAGCAGCATATGGCCTCTAGCCTAGTCACTGCTGAAAATCAGGTCTCCTAAAATCTGTGTAGTGTTTCATTGTGGTTTTGCTGTACAGTTGCTCTCAGCATTCATTTCAGTTTTCATGTTTTGATTTAATTAATGAGTTCAAGTTTCAAAAAATCAAGTAGGAGGCTGAACTGAGAATAGAGTTGACAGTGAGTTGGGAAGATGTTAACACGTTCAATGCCCTCTTTCCACCTGCAAGGTGTCTGCCTCAAATGCCTTCTCCTGATGTCCACCTTGAAACCTCTCAGGGAGAATGCTGCTTGCTAATACAGTGAACAGTGGAAACTATTTCATTTCTGCACTGGATGGCAACTCTTCAACATCAGGATCGAGCTACAACAGCAACAAATATGGGCAAGCTTCTTAAGTTTAGATTGTGGAGGCAACTGTAATTTGTTAAGAAAAGAACCATAAAAATATATTGAAAAAACATATTATAAACAGACATAAAAGCTTTAAAATATTTGTTGTAAACCCCTAGAAAATAAAATATTAACTCACATATTCACCTGTAAGAGTAGAAAAAATAAATTTAAAATCACACTATCTAAGTGACTAGTGCTATGGCTTTTCATTGTATTTTAGTAAAGCCTTTTCAGCGTCAGTGAGATATTTCCATGCTTGAACACAATTAATCCAGGAGTGGGGAAGAACAGCTGGAAAATATGAAGAAATTACAAATTACAGAGAGGTATGTGTTTGCCATGCAGAGGTTACTATTGCTATATTTTCAGCTTTGATTCAATTACTAAAAATATTAGTATATAATCTTACTTTTCTATAATGTAGTGGAATATGTCATCAGCATTTCTCTACTAGAAATAAGTCATCAGTCATTTCTCTACTAGAAATCAAATTTATCTGGGTCAGATTTTATGTTTATCACACATATTCTGTTGTGTTAGTAATGCTCAAAGAGAAACTGAATCCTCTCGTGAAATCTTAATGCCACCAAGATGAATAAATATCTTTAAAGGTGCCCAAGAAGAATGTGCTCTCAAAGAGAAGTGTAGAACTGCACTTTTTGGATTTCTAGTTATATAATGTGCTGCAACAGTATAATAGAAAGTAACTAACTCTTGTGACCCAGATTCGTACCACTTAGGGAAGTTTTATGATTAGGAGAATGAATCAGATCCTATTATGACTTGGTTTTCATTGGATTCCTCTTGTCTATACAAAAAGTCACACCTCAGCATAGGCGAAGCCCTGTTCGGCCGCTCTCCCGGAGGCAGCCGGGACACATCTGGGGCTCCACAGCCGCTGGACCACGAGGGGGAGCAGAGCTGGGCTAACACGGCAAGAGAGTTATCTCAGGTGATTTCTGCGGAAAAGCAAGGTCCTCCCCCTCATTTGCAGGATGGTGTAATAATTTAACTGAGCCCTGTTTTGCAAGCCAAATAAGAGCATGGCAGACCATGGCAGGATAAGCTTACCCAGAGACAAAAGCCAGCAAGCCTGCAGTTCAGGCAGCAGTGCAAACACGCTTCCCTGCCTGATCAGGTGTCCAGCCAGGGCATCAGCAGGCAGAGAAACACCTATTTAGTGTGTTGCTGATGATCAAGTAAGGGGAGTTTTATTCAGGAATACTGGGCTTCTTCTAGTTCATGTACTGTATGACATCTTTGGCAGGTGGAAGATATATTTGGGAAGCTACCCTCCTGTTTTGACTGGAGCCCAAGTAAGGAACTGTCTACATTCCTGGTGCAAGAAGATGTGATTGCTCATCCACCAATGATGAACTGAACGAGCAAAAGATTGATGTGGGGAGGGATGACTGGAGGTCTTTAGCCCAAATACCTGCTCTGAAAATTGTGTTCTGAAACCAAAATCTGATAGAAAATAAAACCTTTATTACAGAACATCTGAGTGTTGCACAGGAAGTTCAGAGCAGTGTAAGGAGTTGGCAAATCCTTCTGCTTGTGCTACATTTGCTTTTTAAAATATGTATATTCACAATGTAATTGTAACTGAGAATTGAAAATTAAAGGGAACATGGCCTGAGAGAAACCAAAACAAACAGATCAGGATATGGATGACCGATAAAACAACAGAGGATGAAGAATAGATCCATTGACTTCTCATGAGCAAGTCTTTTGAGGAGATTTGTCTAATTACATAATTTCCCAATAACTGTTAGGTGGAAGTCTGACAAATTGCCACAAGGAAAAAGGGAACAATGGCTGATTCTCTTGTAGTGAGAACTTTGAACAGGTGTTTCTGAAACCATTCCTTCAAGATGAAGAATTAAGCATGTTCAAAAAAGAACGGAAATGAATTCAGAACATTTTTTGACAAAAAAGAGCCAAGATTAGTACTGAATAATCTGACTAGGTTGATTAGTAACAGGCTGGAAACGTCTGAGCTGTGTTGCACGCAGAGCTGAAGGGTGTACTTCATGTAACACTGCTACTTGTAGCTAACCTCAGATGCTGGAGATCTCCCATCAGTGAGCTGGATTTGTGTCAATATACTTATCGCACAGAGGAGAAATTTGCTGTGGGGAATTTTCATGCTTGATATGGACAAGGCCTCCGAGGCATAGCCCAGAAGAGGCTGGCTAAGTCTGTGGAGGCAGAACTACACCTTTGTTTTCTCCTCACTTGCAGCCAATGACAGAGGATGAAGTGGCTTGCCAGGTGTGGTTGTTTCATGGTCAGACCGTGGCTGTATCCAGGGCAGACAATGCTCCCATTAACACGTGGGCTCAGCCTGAGAACACCACTCAGTTTTGGGCTGTCCTTCCGTACTTCAGAACTTCTGCACCACATTAGCCAGCATCTTGCCTAAGCTTAAGAGTAGTCTTTGAGTGAAAGTCTCTACTTTAAGTAAAGTGTCTGTAGAGTTTTGTTTGCTAGAAGGTTTGTGCTAGCTTGCTTTGTAGTAGCTATTTAGAAAGGGTTTCCTTCACTTTAGGCTACTATTAGAAACTAGGCTTTTAAAGAGGCACACTGTAGTTCCTACAACCCCCTTTTATCTACCTTACCACCCACCACCCTCCTCCTCTAACATATTCCTTGATAATTCTTTTTTGGCTTTGAAGTTCTGCCACAGCAACACCAGGTGGGCATAGAGAGGTGTGGTACAGTACTAGTGGTAGATTTCCACCTTTTAACATACATTGGAGAGCCAATGATGGCCACTTTGAAGGTGGCAGGAGTACAGAATTTGCTTGCTCTCACATTTCTTTAAGACTCCTCATGCTGCACAAACAGCCTAGCTACCTGAACTGGTTTCAGATACCACTGAAACTTCAAAAAGGACCTCTCAAATCCAATCATGAACAAATTCACTTATCAGGCATAGTGGCATTGCTTCTTGGCAGTTTGCAAAATGACATTATAAAAAGTTATTAATCACTAATTTACTTTCAAAGATAATAGCATCAGCTGTGAACAGGTTGTGATAAGGAATTATGCTTTCCTCTTGCATTTTGCTTTTAATAGACAAGGTCCTAAGCCACCCCAGCCTGGCTTTGAAGTCAGCTTTGTTCTGAGCAGGGGATTGGAGTAGAGAACCAAAGGTCCTTTCCCACCTAAGTCTTTGCATTAGTGTGATAATTTAGAATTGTTTGTTCAGTAGAATCCTGAGCTTGAATTTTTTAGCCGAGGCACAAAAGGTCCTCATGACTTTATGTTTTGATTTTTTTTTCATGATTTTATGCAATATCTATTCCTATAGATGTTCTGTATCAGTTTATATACACCTACAATACAACACATTGAGCAATCCAATATTTGTCTTTAATGCTGTGATTATCTCTCTCCCATCTTATGGGCCTATCTTGAAATTTTCCTTTTACCCACAATTTCCAATTTTTGTGTATGTGAATAGTATTTGTATAATCCAGTCACACTCCCATGAGTATGTGTGACTACTTAAGTTCCAAGCTATTTGTGCTGGAGAATGCTGCACACTGGGCTTCTCAATATGATTGTTGAATGAATTATAAATTAAACACACTTCATTTTTTTTAGCTACTATATTTTCTTGGGAGATGTGCTTTCACCAGTCTTTGCTTGTAAAAGGGTCCTTTTTCATGGTGACTTCATTTTTAACTTGGATGTATGTTATTTCAGGAATCACATGAACTCCACTGCTGCCAAATTGTGCCGTATTTATTGCATATTAAAAGTTTGGCCAGGCTCAGTTCTCAGCTGGTAGCTGCTTTGTGGAGCCTATTTTTCCCAACTTATATTCCTGCTTGGATCATAGCATTATTAAAGCTTCCCAATGACTTTCTTAGTCTCCTTTCCAGGCTGCTATTGTTCTCATTCTTTTATTCACAGTGAGGAGGAGGACATAATTATTTTCCTGCCTATTCCATACTCTTGCTTGCTTCCACACATACTTCAAAGCATTGCTATCAGTTTCAAGCTTTCTACCAGTTTCCCAGTGTGCACAGCACTTGATCTGCTCAGCTTTCCCAAAGCCTACTTTCAAACAAGACTAAGGACAGGAATGCCAGTTGCCTAACTGGCATTAGTATCCCAAAGGCTATCAATGAATAGCCACTAACTACAACTATTGGGGCTCCAAAACCACTTGAAAACTTTGGAAATTATGTGATTCTTGTTCAGGAACAACAGTTCTGAGTTCTGCACCTCATGTTCCATGGAAAGTTTAATTATGACCACAGCAACTGCCAAAGCTATGTGAATACAATTTGATTAAGCCACAAAATCAGTTCTTTAGTTCTTTTTTTTTTTTTTTTTTTTTTTTGCTGTTGTTGTCCTATTGAAGTCCAGGCATAGTTCAAATTCTACACTGATAAATTTTTAGGTAAAAGACTAAATCAAGCACCTGTGACCTGTCAGCAACTTCTATATCACTGACCACACCATAACATTCGCATGCCTTCAGGTTCTAGCAAGGTGAGGTTGTGTTCCACCAGACTCAGCGGTCCCAGATTTCAGTATCAGCTGATGGCTGTTTTCTGTTCCACCACTTCTTGGTCAGACAGGTAGTCCTGGTCACGAAGGAAATGGTGCTATGGGGCACACAGCCTTCAACCTGCAAGCAATTCCAGCACAGCACTCCTATCTCGTTAAACCTGGGCAGTTCACTGAGTCAGACTCAATGATCACTTAGTCAGACTTGATGATCTCTTACTCAGATAGTCTTACTTGGAAGAGTCTCAGCCAGTCAGCTTTTTGTAGCATCCAAAGGTGGTGTGAAAAACAGCCATCAGAAAAGCTGTTCTGTGCACGTCTTCCCAAAACTGTTGTTCAAGCATGTCCTTTAGGAGCTAACTCAGAGGAGTGCCATCACCTCTGAAGCTGGAGTAGAGTAGCAGCGTACACCTCACTGCTCTCAGTTAAGTATCAGGCACAGGGGATTAGCTCCCCTGAGTGAACAGGATCTGTTTAGGAATAAGGGAAATATGCTTAGTAAAGTCAACAACTACCTGGAAATGGGAACAGCTCTGACTTCAGGATTGTATCCTGACATGACCTGCTGCTGTTGATCTGTGGACTGGTGGAGAGGTACTTGTTGATGATATCCTGTTAAATGAAGATTAATTATTTTGTGTCAATTTGGGAGAGGAGGAAAATAATTGTTATGCATATCTAGATATGATTTACTCAGAAGTGTGAGAAGAGGGAATACAAACCAGTGAGATGAGAACGAGTGAAGTGTAAATTAATAGCTGTAGGGAAGGCCAGTTGAGCCACCAACTAGGCAGCCTAGGAAGGAGTCACTGACAGAGACCCAAGTAACAGTCTTGGCCAGTGCACTCAGTGTTGTGACCTGAAGGGCAGAAAAGAACATGGTGAGCTGAAGATGCTGTACAGCCATGACATTCATCACCACAGCTGCTCGGGCACTGGGGTGGTGACAGCCCTGTTGCCTGGCAGCTTCAGAAAGCTGCTTCACTCTTTTATAGCTGTTGAATGAGTGGACAAGGTTCACTGAACTTCCTCGTGTCGACACAAAAGAAGCACAAGTCAGCTGGAGCTTGGAGATTAACCTGCCTATTGCATGGTCCTCCAAGAAGACTAACAGGCTATTTTAAATAATAATAATATTAAAACCCAACCAACCAAACAAACAGAAAACCCAAACAAAACAACTTCTATTATAATACCAACTAAAATACTGATGAGTTTGCAGGCAAGCAATTAGAAAGAAAAGGCTTTACATCTTTTGTTGCCTGTTGTGTCCTTGAAGGATGAACCTATGCTTTGAACTGTGACTCTCACTATCTCAGAGGCAGATCAGCAGAAAAATATTCCCATGATTTATTTCTCAAAAGGCTATTTCTGTTGTTCCCAAGGCCTAGTTTCTGGCTTCTCTTTGTTTGACCTGAGTATTGCCAGATCCTCACATGACTTTCAGGCTGCCATCTCCTGCAGCTTCTTTTCTCCAGGCAGGTTTGATCATCATCATCATCAAGGCATAATTACCTCATCCCTGTGTGGGATTCCACCTGATCCATCTTTAAAGGAACTTAGACAAACAGAGCAAGTATTGCCCATCACCATCAGACTAATTTCCAGCTTCTCTATAAACACTAGAAGTACACTTGACACACCATACAAAACCACAGCTCACAATATAAAGCCCTTTACCTTGAAAAAATGAAAAAAAAAACTCTCTTCCATTTACAATGGATCCTATGCAATATAATGCAAAAATAACATGAGAGCTAACATTTGCTTTATTGGTAATGTGGCTTTAGCCATGAATTCTGAACTCTTAAGATGCACAATCTGATTTTTCACTCCTGTCCTTTTTGTAGTTATTGGTACTGTTAATGAGTGGTAGTAAAACAAGTGTTCCAAACCAGCTAGGTGAAATATTGGACTAGAGTATCATTATCACTCATCTAGCACCATCTGTTATGACCAGAATTGTTTTCATGCAAGACCTTAATGTGGTCAAGCAGTTCAGAGAATGAGCAGACAGCAGAACCTGGGTTTGATAAACAGGTTCTGTAATCGATGCACTGGCGCTCGGTCTCCCACATGAACACCTTATCTTCCCTTAAGAGCATGAGTACCAGTTAAATTGAAAGGACATGGGTGGGATGGAGACCTATGTGCTAGTGCCCTAAAGAACGAGTAATTACATAATAGAGTTACTCCTCCCAGAAAATAACCAATGGATCATTGTGGGGAAAAATATATCATCCCACCCATAAAGATACTGTAGATAAGCAAACATCTCTCTGTGTTCAGTTGTGTCAAAGGCTCCATGATGATGTGATGAAATTAAAATTGCCTGACCGTAGCCAAATGATCAAAGAAATAAGAGCAGCCTTGGCTGTTCTCAGATTTAAAGTTACAGGACTCACGAAGTGTCTAGATGTCACCACGCTTCTTTCATCATCGTCATCTAAATTGTCTTCCATACCAGCAAAAGAACTTCAAAGAGTATTGAGGAACTTTCAGTAAAGGGTCATAGAAGCTTCAATTCTAGAATACACCACTGTGGTGATGTTATTTTTGGTTGGTTGGTCCGGCTTGCCTCCTGACAAATTTTTGTCAGATGTATTTCAACTGAAGAGAAGCTCTTCACTGTATTAAAACAGGTGCCAGCAAGGTGCCTCTCTTGTCACCTGCTTTCCTCTGAGGAAACTACACTATGATTGTAGCACAGCTGTAATTACCTTCAATGGTGAATCTGTTCCAGGAAGGCTTTTTTGGTCATGGTAGCATGCAAATGCTATACTATACAAAAGTCAAGACACTCCACAGGCAATACTGCAGCCAGGGAAAGGGGGTAAAAACTGTTCAGTGGCACATGTTTTCCTAGGTGGTTTCAGGCTTGGCACACCAGTGATGCATTGTTACTGCAAAAGGTTGCTGTTTTGGGGCCTTGCAATTTTTCTTCAGGAAGAGATTTAATGGCCTCTCGATTCTGTTGAAAATTAAACGGGATTGAGACACACTTACTATGCACAGATACACTGTAGCTGGCTTTATTAACTTTGCTGGTCTTTTTGTCTTAGTGAAATTTTCTAACCCAAAGTTAAACAAGTCATTCGATTTCAGCATATGAACTCTTAGACTTTTCCAGTAGGAATTCTTATTAACTTTTCCGGGGGAGACATGCATCTTAGTTTAGAAACTTCAAGCCTACTGGCTAGGCTTGCCTAGCTTTTGCTTCTGTAAGTCTCTTAAAAGTATCATAGTGCCTTTCCTTGGGGGGCTGCAGACCACAGATTGGAAGTCACTGTGCTGAGGTAATGTGAAAGCAAATGAGATAGAGGTCACAGTAGGCAGGCAGGCAGGCTCTTTTTTGAAAGGACTCAGGGCAAGTCCCTGGCAAGCTGGAGATGGAGACAGTATTCTTACTGCGAGTCACAAGCTCTTACAACCCCAGTCTCAGCCCACAATTTGCAATACTGTCACAGTCTGCTGCTTCTGTCACTGGTAGCCTACCTCTCCATTAGCAGGGATGAAATTTGTATTTGTCAACATTAAAAGCTTGTTTCCTTCCTTTTTTTTCCTATTAAAAAAGGCTAAAACAAAAAAACCCCACTTCATTGATGCCGGCAAAGCCTGAGACAATGGCTCCAAGGTGTGCAAACTGTCTCTTATACCTGATCGTAAATCCTAGGAAGAGTAGCCCACAGATGGATGAAGGAATCACATCTTGTCCTAGATAGGATCCTTGACACAAACCTAATCTAGAGAAGGCTTATGATACAGAAAAAGCAGAGTAAGTATTCTGTAGGCTCCAGAGCTTCAAACTGTAAAATCTTTCAGAGTCAACAAAGGCAGATATTAAAAGGCACATACCTTATCTTATCTTTGGATTTTTACTCACATGGCAGACCAAACCAATACTGTTTACTACAAATATCTATTGGTGCCCTTCCAGGTTGACATGGAAGTCATTCTGAACGGCCTTTATAAAGACAGTTTTCTTTATATGGAATCAAACAAATATGAGAAAAGTTGCTTCCCTTTTTTCCTTTTTTCTGAACTTGCAGTGTTTTGAGGTTATTGACACAGTACCTTTGGTTTGAGGTTGTTTTTCACTTGACTCTAATTGCTGTGCTGGAATAATTTTGCTCTGTATTTCACCACCACACCAAGATTTTCAAGAACAAACCTCTGGAACTAGGTGCCTGTGTTAGTATATGAGTTTCTGAGAAGCACAGGAAACCCGTTTGTTCTCAAATTCAATGGCTACGTACTTAGACTTTTCAGGAAGGCAAGCTACTAACCTATGGCACTCTCCTGAATGCACTGGCATTTGTTTTCTTAGTGACTTTTAAAGAATTCTAAAAGATTTTAAGAATTTGAAGACTAGTTTAAGGACAGTTTACACTCTAACTTAGAAAATAAGAGAGTTTAAAAGACATTTTAAAGAATAACATGCAAAGGCATCAAGAACTCTTTAGCTTGCTTGGAGCAGGGAATTGGACTAGATGATTTTCAAGGGTCCTTTCCAGCCTAAATCTTTCTATGATTCTGAATCTCATGAGAAAGTTTTCTCTCACATCAAAAAACCACAAATTCACTCACTGCTAAAATAAGGAAGTCTGACTAACACTGTTCTCCACTTCTAGAATAATGTTACCTATTCTATGGCCAACTGGAGTAAGGCAACAGTGTCTGGAATGAAGTCGGTAAAAAGTTATATTATCAAAGGAGGTTGATTCAATGTCATT
Organism: Camarhynchus parvulus; assembly: GCF_901933205.1. NCBI lineage: Eukaryota > Metazoa > Chordata > Aves > Passeriformes > Thraupidae > Camarhynchus > Camarhynchus parvulus. The sequence continues at coordinate 88,057,457 of NC_044571.1, read as the reverse complement.
GGCAGACAAACTGCAGAGGCAAGTAATTAATATTGATTGAGCCAGACTTTACCACACATGTTTATTAAGAACATTACATTAAAAGTCAGAGGCATACATTTTGATTTTGCAGCAGATTCTTTGAGGATGGGAGACAGTTGCCTGGCAACTTCTGGTCTCATCACCCTTTCATTAAATGTTGTATGTAACAGTTTTCCTCTCCTACTTTGAATTTAAAAGCTTCACTGAATAATGAAAAGAAGTCAGAAGCATATTTAACAATAGTTCTGTATTGTTAGCATAAATAATATCCTCATTTTACTTCCTTTACCCATCAGCAGTAGAGTCTAGAAAAAACATGTCTGACTCCCTTGTTATTTCTTTGCACCACACTGCATATGAAACCGTGCAATTGTCAGTGCCAAGCATCTTTGCCCTGAAGAACTGTGTCTGGAAGAAGCTGGGCTGAGATGAGCTAAGAAATACAGGAGTTAGCAGTTGGATTTTTTTCCAGCAGTATAGTTTAAAGGAAATTTTTTTTGTTGCTGCTGCTATAGTTGCCACCACTGAAAGTGAAACTTTGGTCCTGTATCATTTAAGTTTTGAAAATGTATTTTCTTGACGGGCACCACAACAGCTCATGTCTTTCAGTGAGACATGCAAAAACCACTTTCTGGTGACACTTGTCTGTGGTACTGCCTTGGGATAAACTGCTAATGGAAAGTAGTCTAACTCTCAGCCTCCAAATGCAATTATGCTTTTCCCAGGCAGACGCACATTGAAAAATGCTTCTAAAAGCCAGTCCTAACTTTGGCAATGTATGAAAGCCAGTTTGCTCTTATTCTTCTTCCTAACTTCTTTTCTTCTACTTCAGTCTATTTCAGGATGCATTGTAAATTCAGTTCTGTAACATTTTCTGGAAGGTTTTCAGTTAAAGACTGCAAGAGGTCATTAAGTGATTGTCCCTTCTGCTTGATCAATTGTGATTGATCCATTAATCTCTTTCTTTATTTTGCTATCATAAATCCTTTGACCTTCAGTGAGTGAAATAAGTGTAAATCCTGTGTGCTGCGGGTCTATGCCAGCTGGATCAGATTAAGAGGGTGGGGTAACACTGGGGATTAATTATGTGGAGAAAAAAGGGAACAAGAAGGGACACATAGATACCATCCCCAGAACTTCTTGGGAGGAGACTGCTAGTATGCACTTAGGTAAAAGGCTGAAATCATGCAGATAGGAGCTTGTGCTATCAGCAGGACTTGCTAGTTTGGAGAAGGCTCTCCAGTACTTTTCAGAGTGGGACTGTGTAGGAGGTATACTCTAAGTCATTTTATAAAAGCAGAGCTTCTTTGGCACTCTGTGGGTCCATCTCTTGCATTCCACTAGCAGAGTGACCTGGTCTGTGGGGAGAAAAGCTGTTGTGCTGTGAGCACAGGAGGTGGCGGTGCTGAAGAAATGTGTGAATCTCATGCTCAGCCCATGAGATTTGACAAGTCTGGAGTAACACAGAGACTGAGGCCTTGTTTAAATTGCATCTTAACCTGGGGTGTGATTTAAAACCAAGATGCTTAAACTTGTGCCAGTACTTATGTGGGCACTTGTTTCAATTTAATTTGATTAAACATTTAAGGTATAATGAGAAAGGCAGTCTTAGCATTGGAGGAAAAAGGATGTAAGTTATTTTCCCTGTGGACAAGACATTGCTTTCCAAATTTTCAGTTCTCATATGTGAATTACTCAAAAGAGAATGTTCTTTGCATTTTGTATCTGACCTGTGGTAAGGAAAGAAAAACTAGAGCCACCTAAAATCTGACAAAAGCAAATGTTAAAATCAGTATCAAACTTTATTAGATTAATGCAAATAGTATTCGTAAGGTCATATAACCAGCTAGGCCCGTGTCCTCCTCTCGCCATTATTTGCCTGGGGAAGATGCAGAACCTTAATGCAATATGAAGTCAGGAAAATCAACTGAGTTTTAATAGTTAAATTAGGTTTTGCAAAATATCCCACTTAAAGAAGCGTGAACTCCAAGTTAATGAGTGCTTGCTCTAGAACAGTCTTTCTGTAATTTACCTTCCCATTATGCCAGGCCACCTTTTCTCTTACTCCCAAATGCTGTGCATTATTTCCAGGGGCAGACAATAGTCCTGGTCTGGTAGGTCCTACTGTACACCCTGCATGTAAACTGTGGCAGAGAGAAGTGGCAAATACATGGGAGTAGTGGGTCTTTTTCTCAATCTCCAAGATACGCAGTGCATGAAAGAAGTAAATTGGAACCAAGGTAGGATGAATGGGATGTAAAAAGGTCTGTGTAAGTCAGATCCTAATTGCAGGATCCTCTTTGTTCCCTATGTACAGAGTTTAGGCAGCCAAGGGGCTCTAGACCAGATGCAGCTCTTGCAGAGTGCAAGAGACTTTTTAGCTGGTGAGGCTTTGAGCCCCGAACCCAGTGTAAGAACTGATTTTTAGGCAAGATTTTGTCATATTTGAAGTGAAACTCATTTCCCACACCTGTCTAACAGTATGTGTTTTCTTCTGCCCTGGGAGCAGTGGAGTGAAGTGCAGCAGATGATAAATGGTACCCCAATCTACATGTACCAGGACTGCAGTGTGCTTTCCGAGGGTGACACCGATCACTGGCTTCGCACCAACTGGATTTATCGGGGTGAGGCAGCCTCACGCGTTTATGTGGAGCTAAAGTTTACTGTGAGGGACTGCAAGAGCTTCAAAGGTGAAGTGGTGACCTGCAAAGAGACTTTCAATCTCTATTACATGGAGTCTGAACAAGATGTTGGGATCCAGTTTCGCCGCCCACTGTTCACCAAGGTCTGTATTGCTGGGGGTGAAGACTGAGTCATATCTTTCAGCTTAAACTTGTCATATCTTTCAGCTTAAGCTAGGTGTGTCTTGCTGGCTGGGACAGGCCAGGAGAACCAGCATGTGGGGAAGGGCATGGATAGTAAGTGTTGTCCTTAGAGTAAACTTTACCCCCGGTGCCCTCTGTGATGCTCAGAGCAGTCTTTGCCACAGGAGGCATAGGAGGTTTCAAATGAGATCAGACCTGTGTTCTGCATAACCTCTTATTTAACCAGACACCATGTAGGTAAGGACTCTAAAGGGTTGTGACAGGGCTGGATGGTTACATCAATTTTTAGAAATAGTGAAGCAGAGACCAAAGGAATTTTGCTTGCTTTAGGGAATAAAACAAGATTAGACCAAGCAGAGAACAGAATCCAGTTCAGGTCTCAGTGGTCCTGCTTATTTACTCTGATTGCCATGAGGTATAGGGTCTTGTTTCATCACTGGAGGTGATGGCTTGCTACAGTGAGGTTCTCCCTGGTGTGAAGGTATTTAGCACTGCTGTATTTTACCTGCTGTTTTCCTCAATCTTGCGCTCTCTTGCCATGGAAACACTGGAATTGCAGAATAGAGAACCTCTGCTTTTTTTCCAGAGGAAATTCTCTAAGCCAATTCTGTTCTAATAGAAGCCACAGACCTGAATTATTTGACTGCCTTTTCCTTTGCAGTTTAAATGGGATGTGATGGAAACAAAGAGTAGTAAAGGCCACCACAGGCAGAGAACTCTGGTAACTGATTCCCCTCCCTCCCCAGTGCTCCTCCACCTCCCCTGCAGCCTACAACATGAATTGGTGCAATACCTCCACAACTCCTAAACATGCCTTATGATCCCTGCCAAATGCAGCTGCTCTACAGAGCCTTTCATCTCCAATCCAACTACAAGGAGTGGGTGGTGTTGTACAATGGGAAGGGGCCTGCGGAGGAGAGGATCAGTTATCAGGCTCTCCCACCAAGAAGAAAGGCCACCCCACCTGCAGTCCAGCTCTTCCATGTCACAGGGTGTCACAGAGGCCTTTCCCATTTGCTCAAGCATGGAAAATATCCTCACTCACTCATTCACTCTTACCCTTTGCTTGCAGAGGCAGTGGGAATGCAAAAGTATGGGAGCATTTTTCACTCAAGTACCTACAGTGCTGAAATATGTTGAGTGCTGCACAAGGAGCACCTTACAGTAGATTATCTGAACTGCAGCAACTACAGCCTAAAAACAAGTGGCTGTAATTCCCTGGTTGGTTTCAAAGCACAGCTCTTGAGTGGTGTCGTGGACTTACTGCATGCAACTTGCAACAAAGAAAATTATGACAGGAAAGGGGCAGTTCCTGAAGGCCTCTGAAATCAGAGACTCAGAAGACAGGGTACTGTAGAAGACCAGTGAATGACTACAAAGCAGCTGAAGGAGATGATGGATGGAAAGTACAGAGGCAGGAAAATATGCCCACCCCATTTTTAACACATCTTCCAAGTACAAAGAAAGCATGCAGTGCAGTGGCATTAGAAGTAGTTGACTAGACAGCCCCTAAAAGGCCTTAGTATAAAAAAGGCCTGAGAGGAATGGGTATCTCAGCTGCTGTGGCCTGTTCAGATGGTAAAACTGTTGTCTTTCTCTTTTTCACGTAGCTCAACACTGTGGCAGCAGATCGGAGTTTCACAAGCAGAGACATCGAGTCAGGGGCCATGCAGCTGAACACAGAAGTGTGCCCCATTGGGAAGCTCTCTCGCCGGGGCTTCTACCTGGCTTTCCAGAACTCTGGGGCTTGTGTAGCCATGGTGTCTGTCCGAGTGTATTACAAGACTTGCCCAGAAGCGGTGCGGGGCCTGGCCCGCTTCCCAGAGACGCTGGCAGGGTCAGAGGGGCTGACAGAAGTGCCTGGGGTCTGCGTGGAGGACGCAGCTGAAGAAGTGGGCTCTCCCCCCAGGATGCACTGCAGCACTGACGGGGAGTGGCTGGTACCAGTGGGCCAATGCCTTTGTGCTGTGGGCTTTGAGGAAGTCGATGGGAGCTGCGTAGGTGAGTATGCAGACACTAGCTGTAGGCCATGGGAGAGGTTCCAGAGAGCTAGAGATCAGAGTATCTGTAAGCACTAACTCTCCTGTGGGATCAGGAGAGTTAGTGTGGTCTACCTCTCTCTTGCCTACCCTCTGTATCTTACATCTTTCCTTCTCCTTTCCTTCTCCTTAGCTTCTCTTTCTCAGTTGTGATTTTTATCCTCATGTGTCAGGTGTAAGACCTGCACACACCTCTCCACTCCCTCTTGGGCTTCATCCAGGACCTCTCAGGTCTGGAGCTAGTTTCTGCGAGCTGTAACTATGTGATTGACACTGACTCACTCAACAACTGGTTCTCAACCCTTGAACAGCAGCCTTGTTCTCTCAGGGCAGATGGGTCAGACACACAGAGCAGGGTATTAGTCCCGTGACTAGAAAGCTGAGAGGCAGAGGGGACAGGTCTCTCCTCCGTCCCTCGTTCTTCTTGGACTGGGATGGCTCTTCTGCCATGGGAAACCCTGTAAAGCATATTGCACAATAATGTGGTGCCTGCTCTTCTGAAGAAGAGCAATTAGCAAGCAAAAGAGTCACCAGGGTGCTGGAGTCACAGCAAGCAAGGGTTGTTGGAGTAAGAAGTGCTGGGCTCTCCCTTGGCTGCAGAGGAGACAAGATTCAGCTTCTTAAGGCAACTTAGTTTGACATGTGTGTTGTTTTGGCGGATATGTATTACTGCAGAGAGAGAGGTAAAAGACAGCAGATCTCTGCTCTTGTTGCCAAAGCTGTGTGGCACAAGGCTAAGGCCATAGGGATCCACACAGCGCTCTCAGATTCAGCAGGTGCCCCGTGTCTCTGCTTTGCTCTGCTACAGGGAGCTGCTGTCTCTATGATTCCCGACTGCTTGCTGCTCGTTTTGCTTGGGGAGCTGGAGAAGGTTGAAGCACAAGATCCTTGGCCTCCTCCAGCAATCCCCTCTCCTCGCACAGCCCAGCCAGTTTTTCCACTTAGGTGCTACAGAGCTCTCCCCGCCCTCCTGAGAGCACTCCTCTGGGAAGGGGCAGGGAAGCTGTCATGTCTGGACAAGCCTCGACTGCTATCGCAGCACAGGTTCATTCTACATCTGTGCTTTCATCCCACTCCGCCCAAGTACAGCTGCAGCCAGAACTATGTTTTGCAGGATTAGAAGGGACTGGGGAGGTCTCCCAGGAGAGGAAGGGAAGAGGGGAGAACCTAGCAGGAGTAGGGAGGGGTACTTCACAACCAGAATAGTGTCTTATTGGAGCATCGGGGGAGAAGGTGAATGCAGGGGGTGATATCTTAGGATCTGCTCCCTCAGCAGAAAAGACCAGAATGTGTAATGGACTGGGAGTAATCCAGTTCAGGATAAAGACTGAAATCACAGCTTTTATTTTGTCCTCAGAACGGAGGAGGACTTTTTCAGACATGTAAGGTGTGACAGGATGGAAGACCTGGCAGTGTCATTCTGATTCTGAGTTTTGCCTGGAGTAGGGAGCAAAAAAAAGGGGAAAGCTACACCTTTGCCTTTTAATAGGAAAAAGAACCTGAACTCTGTTACAGGAGACAACAGAAAGCCAGAGGATCAGGTCCTTACCTAGTTCCCTCAATCTCTCAGTGAATTCCCTGCTGTATAAAGCTCTGCTGGGCGCAGAATGGCTCAGCCACCTCACAGTCCCAGAAAAGCTGTGCCTGCCCCAGAGCATTCAGACTTTGCTGCCCATAAACGCAGAGCTCGTGATTAACTTCCTCAACTGTGTAATTTGCTGTGCCCCGGCCTGTGCTCCGGCTCCTTGCTGGGCTCTGCAGGGCGGCAGGTGAGCCGAGCTCCCCTGCACCCCGCTCTGGTGCCTGCAGCCTTCCCGGCCTGGCTGGCAGCTCACGAGGGGCACCTGCAGGAATAAGGAACGAAGGAATAAGGAATGAAGGAAGCGCCCCAGCCATCCTCTCTGCCCTCTGGTGCTTGGTGAACAGGCCCTTTCCCAGACTCGTTTTTCCCATCGTGCCGCCCGGAGCGGGTGCCCAAGGCCCGGGCAAACCGGGGGCCAGCGGGGCTGGGCGAGGGCCGAGGCTGCTGGCTGTCCGCCCGCCTCCCCCGCCCCCGGGCCGGCCGCGGGCAGCCGCCCCTCCACCTCCGCACCCCCGGGGCCAGCTGGGGGAGCCGGGAGCACCGGCAGGCCCCTCCGCACCGCCGGCCCCAGCGCCGGAGCGCCGGGCCGGGGCCGCTCCGCACCGCCCTGGGGCGGGGCCGCGGGCGCTCCGCGGGCCGCTCCCGCCCCCTGCCGGCCGCCGCCGCCTGCTCGTGTCGCCGCTGCTGCCCTCGCCTCCTGAATGTGTCCCTTCGAGCTGAGTACCCCGGTGTGCCCGCTGCTGCCCTCGCCTCCTGAATGTGTCCCTTCGAGCTGAGTACCCCGGTGTGCCCGCTGCTGCCCTCGCCTCCTGAATGTGTCCCTTCGAGCTGAGTACCCCGTGCAGCTCCCGCCCTGTGGCCTCACTGCCAGGCTGTGGGCTCCCTGAAAGGCACCTCCTGCTTGGAGGGGCTCGGCACCCCGGTGGCACAGCAGGTGTGGGCGGTGGGCTGGAGTGGCGCTCAGAGCTGGAGGAACAGAGGCGCTCCTGGGGTCGGAGTTACTTGTTCTGGAGCACAAGTCGAATGAGGAGTGGCTGGAGGAGCTGGGGATGTTGAGCACGGAGGCTCAGGGGACACCTTATCCCTCTCTACAAACACCTGAAAGGAGGGTGTAGCCAGGCGGGGATCAGTCTCCTCCCAGGCAAGTAGTGACAGGACAAGAGGACATAGTCTTTAGCTGGTTTAGGTTGGACATCAGGAAGAATTTCTTCACAGAAGGGGTGATTAGACATTGTAATGGGATACCCATGGAGGTGGTGGATTCACCATCCCCAGAGTTGTTTAAGAAAAGATTGAGTGTGGCACTTAGTGCTATAGTCTAGTTGACATGGTAGTGTTCAGTCACAGCTTGGACTCGATGATCTCAGAGATCTTTTCCAGCCTAATTGATTCCATGATTCTTGCAAAGGTTCCCAACCCCAAATTTCTATAATTTACTTGCAGACGGTCTCAGCCTGGTAAGAGTGTATGTGTATTTTGTCATATCTGTGGCAGGTAGTATTATACAGGCAACATCAGAACCTCTGTGTTACACAAGAATGTGGTAGCCATGCGCTTCCTTTGTTTTTCATGTCAAAGCTCTCCTGGCCCAAACTGATCCAATATCAGGGACTCTCAAATCTTATGCAGGAACAAAGTGGCTGGAGGCCTCAAAACTTTCATCTTCAGTCCAGCATGTAGAAGTGCTCTCAGTTGTGAGCAGCCTGAAGATCAAAGTAACTTTTACTGCCTGTTTCTCAAAGGGATGATTTGATCTGGAGTATAAATGGAATCTCTTTGGGCTGTGACAATCAATACTTGAGCCTTGTAATTATTTTCAATGGCCTTTGCTATCATTAAACACATAGTTGCATGATTGTATCTCAGAATGATAGATTTTCCTGAGTGGTTCTGTCATTTCCCGGAATCAGAAGGTGCTGGTTTCTCCTACTTGTGATTATTTCTTTTTTCTGGGCTCTTCGAGCATCCCTTCTGCAGATTAATGATGAGTAGTCTTGTTTGGCCTCTGTTAGTGGAAAGTTTTCAAGGTCCCTCAGGTGTTCATCTTTGTCACATAGTCGGAATGGCTGCGTTGGTTTTTTTTTGTAAGCCATTTATGTGAAGTTCCTGAGCAGATGGTTTTCTCCATTGGGATCTCCTGAGGATTACACAGGATGTTGTTGCTTTTATAGCGCAATATAAAAAGGGTCATTCCCTCAATGCGCGTGTTAAATGCAAAGTGGTAGCTCTGGCAGGAAATTAGTGTATGCACTTCTCAACCATCTGATTAGCAATAGGTTGGTTGTTTCTTTACCTACTAGAACTTTTGATTCATTTAGCACAGGCTGGCAAACCAATAAATTCACAGGTTGTCTTACGTTCTGTCACTGATTTTCTTCTCCCTGCTACAAAACTGTAGAGGTGAAGCATTGACCTTGAGACAGCTGGTAAGCTGACCAGTGCTTCTGTGCATTGAACTAATAGCAACACAGCAAAACCACGTGATCAGATGTTATACTGAGAGAGTGTGGCTCCTCCTTTTTGTAGGACTGGACGTAGAAAATATGTGACACCTATTCTCTTGCAGTCTGTGTTGGCTCCATAGCCAGTTCCACTTGATGCTGTGAGGTGAACTGATAGCTTCCTAGATATTCCCCAGGGCCCTGCTAGGTGATGCTCTGGTACAACACTTGAAATCAGCAAAGATGCTTCTGCCAAAAAGCCTACTGGCTACCTCGTATGGAATCAGCAAGAAGACTCTGAGGAGCACAAGGATTTGTAGCTACTATTTATGGTTCTTATTTATGGTATGGAAAGCTTGAAGGACAAGGTGGGGACCTCTCTGAGTTTATTTACATTGGAAGAAGTTTCTGAGGTTGACTAGATTCTGTATTCATACAGTCTCTGTGAGGAATTAGATCCTCCTGCTTCAATCTGCAAGTCCTGTCATAATACTGATGCTACCTTGAATTGCATCTTCTCTCTGTCTGCTCTGACATGATTGATCTAGGTGACTGCCAGATGTCCAGGTGTTCCTTCCAACCTAAATATTTCTGTGAACTAAAAAAATGGAGGCAGATAAAGGAGTGTTCAAGAAGCTTTGTTGATCTGGGTTTATTGATTATGTTATGTTGGCTTATGTTTGTCCTTCCACAGCCTGCCAGCGAGGGTTCTACCGCCACTCCCTGGATGCTAAACGCTGCCTGAAGTGTCCCCCAAACAGCTTGTCCAACGAGTCAGGGGCCACGTCTTGTCCCTGCAATGCAGGCTTCTACCGAGCTCCTTCGGAGGGCCAGAACATTGCTTGTACCCGTGAGTTGCACACAGAAAGAAAGAACAATATCCAAACAGCCTGGGGGATGAACTTACTGAGAGCATCACCACAGAGAGGAACTTGGGGGTACTGCTGGGTGAAAGATTGGGCATGAGCTGGCAGCATGAGCTTGCAGCCCAGAAAGCGAAGTGTATCTTGGACTGCACCAAAAGCATGTGGCCAGCAGGGCGAGGGAGGGGATTCTCTTCCTCCACTCTGCTCTTGAGAGACCTCGTCTGGAGGGCTACGTCCAGGTCTGGGGCACAAGAAAGACTGGGACCTATTGGGTCAGGTCCGGAGGAGGGCCCTAAAAATGATTGTAGGGATGGAACACCTCTCTTATGAGGAAAGGTTGAGAGAGTTGGGGTTGTTCAGCCTGAGAAGAGAAAGCTTTGGGGAGATCATCTTGTGGCCTTTCAATACTTAGTGAGGCCTGCAAGAAAGATGAAGAAAGGGTTTTTATACCGAGACCTGTAGTGAAAGAGGGTAAACTGAGGTTTTAAACTGAAAGAGGGTAGATTTAGATGAGACACATGGAAGAAATTTTTTATGAAGAGGGTGATGAGACACTGGAACAGGTTGTGGGTGCTCTATCCCTGGAAGAGTTCATGGCCAGGTTGGATGGGGCTTGGAGGAGCCTGATCTAGTGAAAGGTGTCCCTGCCTATGGTGGGAGGGTCGGAACTAGAAGGTCTTTAAGGTCTCATCCAACCCAAACCATTCTGTGATTCCATGAACAATGATATGGGGGAGAAAACAAAAGGTTGGAAAATGGGGATGAGAGATCAGAGAGGGAGAGGCTGGGGTGGAGAGAGGGCCCCATTTGAAATGCATCTGCAGATGGGAAGCTGTCGCAGAACTTTGGGCACCAACAGCTGGATCTAACACTTCCTTCTGTGCTCCCTGTAGGCCCACCCTCGGCTCCCCGCAATGTCAGCTTCTCCCTCCTCGGCACCCAGCTGAGTCTGTGGTGGCAGCCGCCCAGTGACCACGGCGGGAGGAAGGACCTGACTTACACAGTCTTCTGCCAGCGCTGCCATTTCCTGTCCTGTGAGCCCTGTGAGGCTGCCGTGGTGTTCTCCCCCAGTGCCTCTGGTCTCACGAAACCTGCAGTGGACGTGGATGGCCTAGAAGCTTACACCAATTACACATTCACTGTGGAATCCCATAATGGTGTCTCAGGAATGGGACCTGCTCCACAGAGAACTGCTCCAGCTGTCTGGGTCTCAGTTGGACATGCAGGTTAGCAGAAACAGAGAGAATTTCTTCCCGTTCATCATGAAAAGGAAGAGGAATCTCTGTGAATATTTAAGCTTTCTCCATCTTCTCCTTCTGCCTGACACATGTGTTGGTATGGTATGATAAGGGTTCTAAAGTACCTCTGCCTCTGACATGTAAAGTCCTTTAGTCATATTCCTTGCAAATCAGTGTAGCAGTAATCGTTATCCATCAAGAGCTATGAATCCACCAAGAACCTAACAGAGGTGAGGAAGATGAAGCCCTCCCTATCACACAGCCTAAGTATTATTACCTGTGTGACAGGAAGAATGAGGGCTGTGTCATGAAATATTTCCTGTGACTCAGATATTGCAAAACACCAAACACAACAGAAACCCTGGTGTAACTGGAAAATAAAAGGTTTTGAAAGCATGGAGGGATGAGGATGTTAAATCTTGACACATTTCTGTAGGCTAGCTTCAATCTGGCTAGTTTGGCTGTCCTGTAAATACTTTCCAGAGCACCATGAAATGTGATTATAGAAATGTGACATCACAGCGCTCAACAGACCTTGATGCATTCCCTGGGTTCTAATTTAGTAACAAAATATTACTTTTCTTCCTGATGCTATGCGGGGGCAGCACAACTCTGAGCTAGAAAAGCAGAGCTACTTTTGGCTTGCCTCATCACTTCCTGATGATGATGAAGGACAAGGAGAGAACCAGGCTTAACTCCTCAGTCCTTGCAGACTCTTGAAAATTATCTTTTTATTCATGAACAGCATGCATTTGCAGTCAGCTGAGAGATTTTGAGCATTGAGTTTCACTGTACCCTTATGCAATGCAGCTGCATTCATAAATCATTACGTAGGAGAGCTGTGCTACTGCTGCTGTAGGAGCATAAAATCCTAACTTTTTTTATTTCAAATTGGACATTTTCAGTGCAGTCCTGGAATAAATGTAATTTCTTGGAAGATGGATTTTGTTTTGAGGGCCAAACACAGTTATGCTTCCACTGTTTGGGCAGAAGCACACTATTCACAGAAAGCAATTAATTACAACCAGAGACCTCCTTTCCCTTTCACCACACAGGAGAAAAATGACAGTGGCAATGAGACTCAGTTCCAATTGCATGGTATGACCAGAGCTTCTGGTAGAGAGAGGACATAGTTTGCATTTTTTTTGTATTTCTCCCTCATGTTCTCTATTCTCTCCCACTGCAGCTCCAGTGACAGTATCACAGTTTATTCTGACACAGAGAGATGACAGCAGTCTTTCTGTTTCTTGGCTTGCCCCGCGGCAACGCAGCCGGACCTCAGTGGAGTATGAGGTCATGTTCTTTGAGAAGGTAAGGCCTGCCTGATTTGCTCTTCCCCCTTTCACCCAAAGGGCTGGAAGTGTCCTCTTGCTCAGCATGCATTTGTTACTTGATCCTGTTTGGTTCCTGCAGGGGGAGGAGGCACGTTACACGGTGAAGCACCTTCTTGAGCCAAATGTCACTCTGCGAGACCTGCAGCCAGACACAGCCTACCTGCTCCGTGTGAGATCCATCACACCCCTGGGGCCTGGGCCCTACTCCCCAGAGCAGGAATTTCGCACCCTTCCACCAGGTAAAGGGCAAGCACTGGTATCTCATCTGGGAGAAACTCACTTCCCCATCAGATGGTATATTCTCACGGTACATGGTTCTCCTTTTGTGTTCTGCTGGCTGTAAGGCAAGACACCACTGTCCTGAGTTCCTTGTCACCACAGCTAAGCATGTTGCTTTGTAAAGACAAAAGACATTTTTCTTGCTTCCTTGTCATCTTACAAAATTTGCTTGCACTTTCCTGTTTAGACATGATCAGTCTCAGTTTATTGTGTTGTACTGGCACAATACTTAACCAGATCTACATTTAGTTCTTGAAAGGCATTTTAATTTTGGCTAATGTTTCTGAGTTTGAGTGCTGGTAAAATAATTACCATATGCCTCCTTTTGTGTGCCAGTTACTAGTGAGAATGAGAACTCAGAGGACCTCAGCACTATTTTTTCCAGCTTTGTCACTTCCACTGTATGTAGTCCAGCTCCTGAGTCTCTGCCCAAAGAGATGGCATGTGCCACTGATAAAAGTTCTTCACCTAAGTACAATGTGTAGAAGGCCAAGCTGTCAGGGCCACAGGAAGACCTTTCTCCTGTGTCAAAGAACATCCTATATAGGCCTGACACCCAACCACCTCTTTCCCTGGGTCACCCAGAAGGTTCCCCTTAATCTAAAGTTTTCTGTAATGGAAATTGCTCTCTCTTCATTTCACAGACTCCTACTGACCCTATGGATAACTTTAGAAATACATGTATTGAAGTGCTGCGTTTGAAAGACTAATTTTATTGTAATGAAATAAGGACATGAGGAAGAAAGCTAAGGCATACTTTAATGTAACAAAATAGTTAAATTAACAGTGTAAAAGCTGATAAGGAGTTGGGATACCATTACTGGAATGTAAAGGTTGGACCCTTTTTGGCACCAGGGGCTTTTGGTAAAATCTTCATGAAGTCACAGTGACAAATGATGATAACACAAATGATGTTTAACTAATTAAATAATGTACTACACAGGCCCTGTGAAAAAGATGTAAATTATCATGCAAGATTGTTTTGATTAAGAAAGCATAAGTTAGAAAATACTTTCATCAATATTATGCTTTATTTCAAATGAAAGTTGATCACCTTATCATGTCAAGACAAAGGTATTTTGAATATGAAAGGGATAAAAAAGAAGTGCCAGCAAGGTTTCATTTGATGAGAATTCTTGTTTGATAATACATTTTTAGCTATTACAGTCTAGGAATATTAGTGTAGCAGGATTTGCAAGAAGTGGCAATTTTGTATTTAAATCTGAATTTGATAATTTAGATGCCTTACATTCCTGCAGAAGTCCTGTGTATCTAAATGCTTCTCCATTTTATTAATAAAGATATTATTTCACCTTCCAAATCTTAGCTTTTTGATTTTAACAAAACAAGGACATTAGCTCTGTCTCTTGATTTCTGCTTAAGTAAGCTGATGATTTTTAATAATTTTAGTGGGATGAGTCAGAGGAAGAATAACTAGTGTTAATTAGGCTTTATGGATGCTGGCCATTCGACTCGATGTTAGGAAACACTTCCCCACACAGATCTGTGTATCATTTGTTCCTTGCTTTAAAATTTTCTAATATATTAAAAAAAATTTATTTGACGATTTTCTTTCTTCTGGATGTTTTCCTAAATCTCTTTTGGGAAAATATTTAAAATATGTATATTCTCACTACTTCTCCATTAATGCATTTAAGTTCTTAATTTTGGTGGGTTTTTTTTAATTATGAGAAATAAGTTTTAAAAGACCAGCAGAGGCAATATAGCATTTTCTCTGATGAATTCAAATGTACTTTGTGGAAATGCCTAGCTTTGGCTTGAGAACCTAAATAGAAGGAGACAGCCTGTGTTATGTGAACACTCTCTCAAAGCTATCCAATCACAGAATGAAACCACCTGACGCTCAGTTTTGAGAAAATATGAATATGATAGACTGCAAGTTTGTAAGTCAGTACTTGTTTCAGGAGTCCTAAGCAGTGAGGGGCTTTTGTTAGGGTAATTAGGCAAGGGAGGACCAGCCCCAGATATTGATGGGAGGGGAGCGTATAATTAATTTCATAAACAAGAAGAGAGCCACTTTAGACTGTTGGGGAAAATCATGTCTTTGCTTTGCTGTAGTTTAAATCAGCTACTGAGCTGGAAGAAGGTCCTTATCTGAAAGGATTGTTGGAGAGGAGTGGGGGTGAAGGAACATCTGTTGTTCACTTTTGAAAGTGTCATGGAATTTAAGTTGGAAATCAGACACAGGGATAAATTACTCAACTGGAAGACCAAGATTGTAGATAAGAGTCAACCAGATAACCACCAGAAGGTACTCCATGCACATGAATAACAGTGTGACAGGACTCCCATCTGGTGGCTCTGCTGCCTGGAAGACAAGGGGCTGTAACTTGCCTAATGCCATTAGCTGGTAGAAGCTGGGTGGTATGTTGCAGACAAATGCATTGTGGTCTTTTAAGTGATATGGCCTCTCTTTGTTTCTGCAGACACTGGAGCTCTGTCTGGTGGAGTCATAGTCTCTATTATCTTTGGAGTTCTCCTATTTATTGGTCTAATTGTGGGATTTCTCATGTTTCGGCAAAAGTAAGTATTGAATTTTGGTGTTGAAAAAGGTACAGATGTAGGAATGGCTGAGCTATGGGAGCTTGAGAAAGGGAGGCCCGGATTTCTCACAGGATATTGTATAGGTAGAGGTTTGTTAGAGAAAAAAAACACCAGCATGCTGCAGCAAGATGGAAAGGGTCTCAGTAAATAATTTAGATTAGTAGGATTGGAGGGATTGATATTGTAAGATAATGTTTGCTGTTGGGAACAGAGGAATATGTCATGATTTCTCAGTTTTGTTATAGTCCAGCAGTATCATATTGTTATCATAGCAGAGGAATAAAAACATTGTTATGGTACAATCATTTCTATAGCTGCTGACCAGTTGAGTGATAATCCATGTACTCAATAATTTCAAACCATTTTCCATATATCATTACTGTTGGGGTCCTCTACCCATATAGAGAATTCTTCTTTCCTCCTCAATGTCTGTAAGGCTGCTCTTGCTTGGTTTTAAGAAGATCAGATATACTACTGAAAGCATACAGAAAATATGAAATAAACAGAAATTCATCTGTAACTCAGCACAAAACTCCCTCTATGAAAACAAAACTCTGTTTCTAAATGTTAATGAAGCATCACATTTTATTGGCAGCTGTACTGTTCCAAGTAGGTGCAGTGTCTGGTCCCACTTTGCTCTGTGCTACCCTGAATCTGATCCTAACCAGCTAGGGCAGACACCTTGGAAGTCTTGCTTTTCCCTTTGCTATTTGCTGACCATTTTATATTCATTACTCTTTTTGATGTTCCAGGAGGGCTCGTCGGAGACACGCACGGCCGGAATACAGTACTTCGGGCTTTGAGCGAGGTGAGGTTCAAAGGGGTAATAAAACCAGGGGGAAGCCTAGAATGTTTTGGAAGGAATGAAAAGAAACACTAGTTTGAAACCAGACACTGGCATGGCCTTTCTGATGTAATGTGCCTCTTCCTACAACAGTTACAATCTTCAACCTAGGTTTGGTAGATTTTTTTACTGCCATTGTCAGAAGCCCATGGATTCACTTCTCTCTTTGTATGCTTTAAAAAGGTTGTCCAAAGAGGTGACAGATTAATTTGCTCGTTTGTTTTCCTTTACCACAGAGAAGGTCTGGTTGAAGCCCTATGTAGACCTGCAACCATATGATGACCCCAGCAGAGGCGTGCTGGAATTCACGAAGGAACTGGATGTCTCTTGCGTCACTATGGAGAATGTGATTGGAGAGGGTGAGTTACTTACCGCTCTCCCTGTCTTTCAGTTTCCCCACACTGTTGTTTTGCTGTCTATCTTTGAGTTCATCTGTGACATTTTGCCTCTGGTTGTCTTCAGGGGAGTTTGGGGAGGTCTATCGTGGGTCCCTGCGCCTCCCAGGGAAAGAACGTATTGTGGTTGCCATCAAGACTCTGAAGTCAACATACTCAGACTCTCAGTGGTGGAACTTTCTGCGGGAAGCAACGATTATGGGGCAGTTCAATCACCCGAACATTGTGCGCCTGGAGGGAGTCATCACCAAAAGTAAGTAAGAGTGTGTGGGAGAGAGTCCTGGAATGAGAGCAGAAACTGGCACATTTCTCAGGCCTTAGAGAATTTGCTGTCAGAGAGGCTGTTCTGGGAGAAGACAGGCATTGTCATGTCAGAGAATGAGGAAAGGAGGAGAGGTATGCATTTCCAACAGAGTCCTGCGGCAGTGTTAGGAGAGGGAGAGAGGGAGAGTCCTTTCAGGGCCAGTGAGTAGATGAGAAGTCTGGATAGGGAGGGATGGTGCAGGGTCATATGTGCAATACAAGGAGGAGTACAAGATCATTGGGAGATGTGTAAGGAGAAGGGCAGCCAGCTGTTCCAGTGGAGTGGGGTGTTAGCTGGGGTTAGACATGGTTCTCTGTGTTGGGGAATATGAAGAGCATTGAAGCAATTGATGAGTAGAATTTGAAAATGGCTGAAACCCTCTTGTCTTCCTCAAGGGAGGCCAATGATGATCATCACTGAATATATGGAAAATGGAGCACTGGATACCTTCCTCCGGGTGAGAAAGTCCAATCTGTAATAGGCTTGTGTACTGCCAGAACTTGCACTTGACCTGGATTTAGGGCCCTAAAATAAGACTAGAAGTAAGATCCAGACATCCACTTACTTTCTGCTTACTGACATTTCCAATGTGCAGCAGAACCTTAATGCCATCCAGTTTGTTCAGTGATGAGACTGGTGTCTTTGGTAATTGAAATGCAACTGCTTAATGATAACTGGAGACCATCACCAGTCCCTTAGTGAGAGCCTGTTGGGGCCTTTGGGCTGCAGCATTGCCTTTTTGCTTGTTCACCACTGCCCACTTTTGTATGTTGATAACGCCAGTGACTAGAAACCAAGCGGATCGATGTCACTTCTCTCACATGTTCTTCTTCTTCCACGCAGGAGAATGAGGAAAAATTTAGCCCTGTGCAGCTTGTGAGCATGCTGCAGGGAATAGCCTCTGGCATGACCTACCTTTCAGAACACAATTACGTGCACCGGGATCTGGCTGCTCGCAACATCCTGGTAACACGCAGTCTCCAGTGCAAGGTGTCTGACTTTGGTCTCTCTCGAATTTTGGAGAATGATGCAGAGGGAACCTATGAAACCAAGGTAATGCAAACCCAATCTTTCAACCTTGTAAATTTACTGTAAGCTCTGAGGAAAATCTGTAGTAAAATTGCAAGTTGTGGTGTGGATGGTTCAGAAGGTGTTGCTTTTGTCTCTGGAGTCCAGGTTTATTTTGTTTGCTAAGAAATTCAGAGGGACTGTGGTGTTAAAATGAGAAGCGAAATAAGAGGTCTGATCTCTTTGACTCAGTTACTAAATCTAGCTTTGAAGATAGCCTTGCTGTGATCAGAGTTTTGGACTAGAGTCATCTCCATGTCTCTTTCAATGAAAGTTCCAGTAATTCTAATGCGTGGTGTCCTTCAAAGCAGGGCTGTGACTGGTGTCAGGCTCTTACTCCCACAGCAGAAATTTTGTGTAGCATTCAACTGAACAGAGGGCTTAAACTCTTATACTTTCAAAGAATATTTCTCTCCTTTTGAGAAATTTCCCTGGGGTGGTTACATGTCACTTCAAATGAAGTGGGCTCAATCTCTTAACCATTTTGTAAGGTCCTTGCATGAAAACACTGGAGAAATAAAACTCAATTATATATGCTGGATACACTATGTTTCTGCTGTTTTACAGGGTGGTAAGATTCCTATCCGATGGACAGCCCCAGAGGCCATTGCTCATCGCATTTTCACCTCAGCCAGCGATGTCTGGAGCTTTGGAATCGTCATGTGGGAGGTGCTGTCATTTGGTGACAAGCCATATGGGCACATGACCAATCAAGAGGTAACAGACATTGAGTTCAAGAGCTGATTTAAAAGATAAACGAGGCATGTGGGGAAAACGCTTGTAGAGCTACCTCAGCCTGCAGTCTTGAACACATAACTACTATGTTTCCCTCCCTGCTTAAAATCAGTGCAACCAAGTCAAGGGCAATAAGTATTGAGGTGTCAACAGCAAGAAGCCAAATTAAAGCGTGTTTAAATCAGCCATGGCATTTGGATCTGGGGACACTTTCTATTGGTTTTGTTTTGTCCTTCCTCTGGCTCTGGTGCATTATATCTGGTCTTATTCTAGGCTCAGCACATGCTGTTAAAATTATTCCTCAGAGCCTGGTTCCCCTTCTCTCACTGTGCCAGGACCATTTGGTCCTCACTTTTCCTCACTTCTCATGAACATGTCCTGAGTGGCAAATGGGAGCTAAACTAGTAAAGGACTGAAAACACATGCATATGCCACTTAAATTTTTGGTGTCCTTAAAGTGTTTTGATCCTATGCCGGGCTGCCCAAACCCTGTGTCATATGCGTGTAATCTACACCAGCCCCTCCCTGGCTGCACATTGTGAAGTGGAGAATGGCTGCTCCCAGAGGTCTCTGGCTCCTCTTCTGCACTCTCTGCTCTTGGCCAGATTTCTCTGTGTCCTCTGTGCAGGTGATGAAAAGCTTAGAGGATGGGTACCGGCTCCCCCCGCCTGTGGATTGCCCATCTATCCTCTACGAACTCATGAAGAGTTGCTGGTCACACGATCGGATGAGGCGGCCTCATTTTCAGGAAATCCGGGCACAGCTGCAACATTTCATCTCAAGTCCCCAGCTCCTCCGGCCCGTTGCAGACTTTGATCCCAGGTAAGCAAGCTGTCACCAGAGGAGGAGGGGTTAACTGGGACACTTCACCTCCCTGTCCCCAGCAGGAGGAGAGGCAGTGAGAGCCATGCAGACTGGAAAGATGCACCTTGAGTGCTCCGTGTGCAGAAGACAGTGGTCATCTCTGTCTCCTGGTGACAGAGGGCAGAGCCATTGGCCTGCTCTGACCTCACTGTGCAGAGAGCAGATTAGCTGGCTCAGCCCTGGTGGGGGGTGCTTGCTCCCCCTTTGGTTACTGTCTCGCAGCACTGTCCATTTCAGGGGGTTGCCTGGCTAACAAAGGGTTTCTGTGTCCCTAGGGTAACGCTGCGTCTCCCCAGCTGCAGTGGATCTGATGGGATCCCCTACCGGTCCATCCCTGAGTGGCTGGAATCCATTCGCATGAAGCGCTACATCTCCAACTTCCGCACGGCCGGCCTGGACACCATGGAGTCCATTCTGGAGCTCACTGCTGAGTAAGTGCACGCCAGGCTCCCACAGGGCACCTCAGGCTGCCTACAAGTTGCTGTGCTTAACCCTGTGCGATCTCAACAGGCACTCATATTTACTTGGAAGGCTTCTCTCCTTCACTCTCTGTGCAGTTAAATGGAAGTGGACTGGCTTCTTGACCTAAAGGGAAGAATCAGCCCAGAACTGGGAGCAGCCCAAACTGAGACAAATTCCCCAGTTATCCATGTCCATGCTTGAGGCTCTTCAGGGGTCTTCAGCTGCTCTGAACTCACGTGAGACACAAACAGCAAAGGGAAAGAATAGATGGCAAACAGATCTCTAACTTGACCATCTCCCCACTCTCACAGGACTTTGTAGGATAACTTCCTTGCCACAAACTCCATACAGACTAGTGATATCCCCCCCACTCCATCAGCCAGGCACTGTTGTGTCATAGAGCAAGTCTTTCTGGGCTCCTCAGAAGGACTCAGAACACAGCTGTGTTATTTTGTCAGGGATGTTCAGCCAACTCCAACCAGGGCAGTTACATGAAACAAATGAGCAGGCACAGACCTGCTGAATGGTTGAGACATGGCCCCTATCACAAAGCTGATGTAATCACAAGTCCTGATTTACTGGGAGCACAGGCCTAGCCACGAGGTAGAAGAGGTCAGTTGACTGGGTGGGCAGAGATAGTCAGGGGATGGCAGGAATATCTAGAAGTTTCTTCCCTCTAGAGAAAAGGTAGGTGCACTAGGAGGCACTGAGGAAAAGGAAGCTTTCCGAACTAATGCATGATAACTGTTTCTGCCCTTACCCAACCCTTGTCCCTAAGGAACAAGAATAGCAATTCATTTTTTTCCTTTCTTTTCCCATTTCCTTCAGGGACTTGAAACAGATGGGAGTGTCACTTCCAGGCCACCAGAAGAGGATCTTGTGCAGCATCCAAGGCTTTAAGGAGTGATCAGTCGATGCATTCTAAAGCTTGAAAAATGCCCATCCTTACCAGATATCACTTGGAATCATTCCTATGGCAATTGGTTCCAAATGAGTGACTGGACAAGCAAAGCAAAACAACCAGAACTGCAAAAGCTCGTGAGGCAGCACCACCTGCTCTCATTTCTGTTCCCCCTTGCTTTAGCTCTACAGCAGCCATCAGTATGTTTCAGAGCACTGGTCTTAGAAAATATTCTGTTTTCTGCAGTCCACTTTGTGCAGGACTAAGTAGGCCCTGCAGTCCTCATACTGGAGTTTCAGACCCTCAGTATATCACATGGAATACAAAATGGGTGGAGGGTGGTGGATAGTGTTTTAAGATTGGAGATGAGGGCTCAAGATAGACTGGGACATTCAGGGAGCAGGCACAAGAATACAGACAGGTAGAGACAGGGCTCATGCACTCCTTGGCATACATTCCTTCTCACTTCAGCACCCTTCTGTCTTTCTTATTTTGCATCAGGAACAAGCTACTCAGTCTTCACAAGGCTGCTGGTAAGGCATATATTTTTTAATGCAGCTGTTCTTGCCTGAACACCACCCTGTGGTGTACTTTTTTCTTTGGAGGAGAAACTGGGAGTAGAAGCACACCCTGCTGTAACTTGTGTGACCACATCACCTCAGCATGTTGCTGTTTTGCACATGCACACTTCAGTGGGGAGATTTACATCTCTCCAAACTGCTTAATACCTTTTCTTATGCCGTGGACAGAAAACCCTATACATATCCATTTTTCTCTGCCCCTTTTTAAAAGAGACACTAGTCTTGTTTGGCTGAAATAGGGTATTTGTAACAGAAAAATGTGTAGGTGGTCTGTCTTACTCCTTCTCTGTGGAGGAAATGTTATTATTTATCAGATCTCAAGACAGTTATAGTCTGTAAATAATATTTTGTAAATAAACCTGTGGCAGAGCAGGGTGTGTTGGAATTCTTTGGCTTATTTCAAATGTGATTGAGACCTTTAGCATACATATCATGAGTCCCAGCAGGGTCCTTACATACATCTTCAGTTGTTTCAGCCAATGGTCTTTGTTCATTTAACTGCAGATTTAACATGGAAGTGCAATTGCATTAGGATTAAAGGATACTTTTGCAGCTGATCACTTCAGATTTTTTTTTCAACCCATTTACAGGCATATCTATCTAACATCTGAGTCCATTATTTTACAGATCCTGTGATATTCCTAAATCATAAGTATTAGCAACTACTGCTGTGTTTGATGAAATACATGTGAGTAGTACTTCTTTCTCCTGCAGACTAGACTGTCCAGGAGAAAGTCTAAGGAACGTCAGTGAGAATTTTTCTTTCTCCCACTCGGGAAGAGTAGCTACCTCAAGATTTATTTTTCAAGTCTAGGTTGGTGAAGGTGAGTGCTACACATTCAGCAATGTGCCTTGCTAGAGATAACAGTGTTTCCATAACTGTATAACGCTCTAAATTCTTAAGGCTATAAATTAACACTGCTGCTTCTGGGAAGGCCTTCCTTAACCACAGATGACAGGAGGGCTGAGAAGCAGAGATCCAAAGAACTGCAACCTGGTGCAAGAAAGCTGGTTTCTATTCAACACAGACCATGGCTACTCAAGTCACTGTGACTATAGCAAGAGAGAGAGCTGAAAAGCAAAGCTCTGAGTTTTTCGTGTATCAGTCTTAGCAATAGATGTCTTTAACATGAAGTACAGGTAGCCAGTAAAGTTGCTACCTGGCAGATACCCAGGCTAGCAGATAAACCCTGATGAGGCTGACAGAAGATTATGAGCTTGTGTCACGCACATGTAAACTTTGGCTTGTCACTGCAGGTGATAGGGAAGTGGGAGTGGTTGATCCATCAGATATTGTGCTGCCATACAAAGACACCTTAACAGAGGGAAGAAATGAGAAGAGAGGAGATTCAGGAAGTTGAACCAAGGGAAAGGCAGAGCCTCGCGACTGGGGAGAAATAGTCTCAGGCACCAGTGCAATCCGAGGACTGAAAGGCAACTTTGGAAGAAAGGACATGCTGGTCATTGTGAACAGCAATTTGCACCTGAGCCCTTTAGCAAAGCAAGACAACAGTACCTGGGCTGCATTTCAACTAATGCATCACCAGTAACTGGAAGGAGGCAATTATTCCTCTTTATTTAAGCATTGGTCAGACACCTGAAGTGATGTGTCCAATTTTGGGGTTCCCAGTACAAAAAAAGGATATAAACTTAATGAAGCTAGTCCAGTGAAAAGCTACTGTGGTGTTGAATGGATTAGAGCATCTGACAAACAGGGAAAGGCTGAGAGAGCTGGAAGCTGTTCAGCCTCAAGAGAAGAATGTTTGGGTGGCTTTTATCATTGTGTATAAATACCTGATGGGAGTAAAAAAGGAGCCAGACATTCCTCAGTGGTATCCAGTGAAAGAAGCAGCTGTGAGAACACACCAAAATGCAGTACATTCTTTTTGAAGGTGAGAAAAACTTTCAGTGAGAGTTGTTAACACTGGAACAGATTATCCAGATCTCATCCTTTAAGGTATTAAAAAGCAACCTGCTGTGGTTGACCCTGCTCTGAGCAGGGAGGTCCCTTCCAACTTCAAGTGTTAGGAGCTGCTGAATCAGCTGGCCAGGTAGTGAAAAGGCTGTTCAGTTCCATGTCCTCAGGGTACAGCCAGTAGCAAGCCTGAGCATGTATTCCCAATAGGCACTCATGCACAGAAAATCCCCGAGTCTATAATGGGTGCACGTCTATAAATGCGCACACTGTACATGACTGGCCGGAGGCAGAGAGCACAGCAGACATGCAAGCACAGCACAAACAGCCTAATCCTCTTCCCGGCTCTGGCTGATCAGGATGAACCTGTTAGAGGGAAACACATACAAGTACACAATGGATCCCTCTAGTGCCCAAGACCAGACATCCTGCAGCTAGCTCCAAGCCCTGGAGCCTGAGCTGCTCTCCTCAGTTGCTGGCACCAGGATATGCAAATCCTCAAGAACTGCAGCTCTGCTGCAGTGCTGGGCAAGCAGACATGCACACACACACACCCTGGAGCCCTCCAGGAGTTAGCCTCAGACATTGGGAGACCAAGGAGTCCTGGAGCCAGCTGCTGGGTAGAGCCAGTGTCCTCACACTCAGATGCAAACTCTACTCTTTTAGCTGGTCTCCAGACCCAGAAGTGGCTCCTGAGAGCTTGAGCAGCTCACTCCCACACGTTTTCGCAGCATTTAGCCAGCCATGCCATGTCCTGGCTCTCAAATCTCCTACCTTACTCACTAGCTACTCTGACTTGATTTTATTGCCGGTAACACAAGGACATACACACCCACACAAGATACATGCACTCAGGTCTGTCCGGTCGCTGGCATTCAGATCCATTTGCACTGAATAGATCCCATACAGAGAACAACAAAAATGCTACTATGAAGGCAGGACAGATTGCACTGATGACACACAGGGCATGGCCAGACAAGTGTACTGCGTACGTGCAGCCACCTCCTTCTGTGCCTTCTTCCTGTCAGTTTTTCCCCATGGCACTTCCCATCCTTGATCACTCCTGTTTCCTGCCTTTGATCCCCCCTTACACATCCCATGCCCCTCAGAGGGGAAACTTCCCTTTAACCCACAATGTAATCCCATCCCATTGACTCCACTGGATAGGTCTCCTACCCAGACACCAAGGCTATGGTCCTCTGATAGTTTTGGGAGGAGCAGAATTAGTGCTTCTCTACCCCAGCATTGTTCTTCCCTGCACTCCTTGGTGTTTGTGGGCACAAGCGGTCCCACAAACACGGTCTAGAAATAGACTCTCACAACAATGCCTACAAACTAGCAACAACTACAGTAAGAAAAATAAATAGATGATTTATTCTCTACTCATTCTATAGAAAACATCAAGACATTTACTGGATCAATTTACAAGGAGTCATTAAAGATTTTCCCCAAATTGGCAAGAGATCAAGAGTAGGTTTCAGGTCTCTGACATGTAGAAACATTAGTGCTTACCACAAAGAGAAGCTTCACCTGCAGTGACCGTCACAGTACCATGCTTAGAACCATAAACATCAAGCACAAACACTTTCTGAGAGGCAATAGTTAGGGACAAAGCAAAAAAAGTGCA
Source organism: Camarhynchus parvulus (assembly GCF_901933205.1). Taxonomy (NCBI): domain Eukaryota; kingdom Metazoa; phylum Chordata; class Aves; order Passeriformes; family Thraupidae; genus Camarhynchus; species Camarhynchus parvulus. Next base: position 88,032,571 of record NC_044571.1, on the reverse strand, counting down.
CTTTTATTACAATCCATTTTCATCTCACTGGAATACCCACCTCTGAGCGATACGTAAAGCAGACTACAATATTGTTGTACTGAACTGCAGTCTTGCACTGTTTTAAACGAGAGCTACTCTTCAGGCACAGAAAAATAGAAGTCTGGAAAGGAGACCAAGAGGTGGAGAGAGAAAGGCCACATTCAGACTCCTGCTCTCTGGAGGCTGGGTGGAATAGCCTTATATACATTTGGCAATGTGGGCTTAGGGGCAACCACAGGTGCAAACTTCTTCTGTGGGTTGTAGAAGGAAGGGGTAGAAATGTTGATGCTGACTGTGGATGTCATGCGGGTCCCTGGGGCACCTGGGGAGGCCATCTTCTCAGCACCTAGCAGGAGAGAAGAGGGAGGAAACCTGCATGAAGTCATCCTTGGGCCAGAGTGGAAATTAACGGAGAAGAGTATGTGAAACAAAGGGATAGAGGAATTTAACTCAGGCCAGAGGCTGAGGCGCCTGAGCAGTGCACTTACAACACCAGCACAGGAGAAAGGAAGAACAGAAACTGCAGACAGCTCGAATGAGCCATCACACTTCACCATTTCAACTCAGGATAGCATTAACCACAAATGGGTTCTTGCAACAGAGAAAATCCAGATTTCCACTGCACTGCAGCCCTGCACCCGTGGTGACCCGAAGGAGGGCGATCCCCCGCACCCCAAAGGATGCCCCTAGAAGGGGAATCAGCATTTCCTCTCCCCCTTTACCCGATAACGCCAGGATTCTCTCGAGCTCAGCCTGTGACAGCGGCAGCAATGCCCCCTCTCCCCCAGCAGCCCGCACCTTTACCTCCAGGCCCCTCCATGCCGCCGGAGCCGCACGGCCGGGCGGGAGAGGCTCTCCCGGGGCTGGGCGATGCCAGCCTGCGTCTCCTGCCTGCCCCGGCCGGGCTCCGCCGCCCGCTCCGCTCCGCCCCCGCCAGGAAGCGCTCCCCGGATGCCGCCGCCCCCGCCCGCCCGCCGGGCCGAGCCCCGGGCCCAGCGAGCGCAGGATGCCCGGCCGGGCCGGCTGTGCGGGGCACGGGGCTGTCCTGAGGAAAGGCGCATCCTGAGGACTGCCCCGGTCCTGCGATCCAGGCCAGCAAGCTCACCCGTGCTAGAAGCCTCCAGGCAGCCAGACGCTTTGTTGTAAAGCCTGGCATGCCCACAGCCCTCCTAACACCCAGCACAATAGGGCTGCCGTCAGCACAGGGGCTCCGTGCCAGCTTTTCGCGTTGGCATGTCCGAATCAGTGCCCCTCCGCGCTGCCAGCCTCTGCCACGGACAATAACAGCTGCTGCCACAGACAGCCCTGGTGCCACAAACATCCGCCCAGCCCCGATAACCCCTGGCTGCTGCTAAGAACTGCCTGCCCCATTCTAAGCGCTCCCACGGCTCAGTGCAGTGTGCCACAATACAGCAGCAACCTGTCCCAGCCTTCCCCGGGTCATAAGCATGTGGCAACACAGACAAACAAAGTCCATGCTGCTGAACTTTTCCTTCCCTTTGTGCGGTGCTGATAAGATGCATACACTTGGACAACTCTTCTGGGAGTTTCAAAAGGAGAATGAGGCCACAACAATAAGCAGGAGCCAAAAAGCTGTGCTGAGCATTCCCCCTGGATTCAGAATTGGAAAGGGCCAAGGCAGAAGAGTAACTAGCAAGGTCTGTCCTCATTCCTCCAAACTTCTAGGGGTCATCAGACTTGCCAGTCAGAAGGGACTGACCAACTCCCTCCATTCTGCAGTTCCCACCAAGCTTCAGAAGTTGTTAAAAACACCCCCAGCCTTTCTTTAGAGACTTTTGCCTCATTCTCCATTATTTCACTAGGGTGTAATGAACCACTTGGCAGTAGTTCTACCAGATTTGACAGGATTGTGGGCAGAAAACTACAGTGACAATGTCACTTCTAATCACGGGGTTAGTCAACACACAGTCTGGAGACATTGGCTGCTCCACAAAAAACCCACTGGTTTTGCAACCAGCAGCTGCCATCTCCCTGAACCCAAAGCAGCCCATTTCCCTGTACGCAGTGTCGCACTTAGGGCACTTGCTGCTCAGGGCTGTCTCCACCCAGCAGCTGCCCCTGCTCATCCTCACTGCTGGTTATCAGTCCACCCACACATAGACCCAACCGGCTGAGAAAGCCTGGCCTTGCAAAGAGTCACCCCCTCCAGCCCCGGGGTGCTGCCAAAGCCATCTAAGCCTTAGCAGAAACACAGAGCTCACACAGGTCCTGTGGCGCAGTTTGTGAGAGCTGTGGGAGAGGGAGTGTCACGCCAACAGAACTAATCTCAAATCTTTCTCATCCTCACATTTACCCCGAGGGGAGAGATTTTTCTACCTGCTCTAACAGCATTTAGGATGACTCAAGTGGAGCTATGAAGAAAGATGCCCCCAAAGGCCACAGTCAGGATACCTACGTTGACTCATACACTGCTTCTTTCTGACAGCAGGAAGAAGCAGGAGGACAGAACCAAGGGACACCTCCTTTAGCAAGAGGGTCAATTCCCAGGTCTCATGGTGGGTCTCCCACCTATTATATATCGCGACAGCTTTCACTTCTCTGATGCCATGACACCACTCTGAACAGCCCTGCTCCTTTCCTGTGGTAGCAAAAGCAGGAGGAACCTGAAAAAGCAGCCAGTCAAGTGACATTTTTCACTTCTGTTGCTAAGAGCAGTTTGGCTGCAGCCACGCTGGGAGCCCCTATAGCTCCACACATCACATCTACACTTCCCCATGGGCCAACTTCCTCCCAACTGAGGAGAGTCAGAGGAGAAAAAAACAAACCAAAAACAACTAAGAAACTCCACCAATACAAAAAATACCCGCAAACAAACAAGAATATTAAGAACAGATTAAACGGATTCAGGAGTTATGCTGCTTTTCATCCAGAAAGTTCTCACAGCCTGCCCCGAAGTTACAAAGCTTCAAAGAGAGCAAAGTCTATCAGCCATGCAAGCTGCAAGGTAAAGCCTCAGAGCGACCGGGCTGGGGGAGGGGGTTATTCGGAGCTACTAACTTCTCTCACAGACGACAGGCTTGCCTCCTCCCTAAGCAAGGGAGGGAAGAAAAACCGGGAAGAAAAACTCCAAAACGCTATGCAAACATATTTAAAACGTTAGAAAGTTCCACGACTTTGCAAACAGTTTCTCAGGGCACTCCCAGGGAGCCAGAAACTCATAAATTAGGCAAATCTCATGCACAAAGGGCCCTAGATTCCTCTCTCGAGCACATCTGGAAAAAGGCTCGGGAGGTGTCTCGGTCATCCAAGCTCACACAAAAGAGAGCTTGTCCCGAGCAGAGCCCGGCAGCAGCACCCCCTCCTTCTCCCCCGCTGCTGGGGCTGTGCGGGAGCGCCGAGTCGCCTTCATTCTACCGGCAGGGCAGAAAAGTCACCACACACATACATACACACATACACACACGCACAGACACAGACACACACGCACAGACACAGACACACACGCACAGACACACACGAACCTGCTTTTTTTGTGGAGGGCCAAGCACCACCTCCCCCCCGAGCCAGCACCAGGAGCGAAGGGCTGTGTCCGAGGTGCAGAGCCGTGCGGGAGGGAGCGGCAGGAAATCCGCACCCCTCGGCGCCACCCCTGGGGAGAAGAAAAAGGCTTCGTCGCCAAACCGAGCGAAGGGACTCACCTCAAGGGGAGCGGGAAGTGCCTCCCCGGCAGCAGCGGCAGCTGTCGGGGCCGAGCTACTCGGCTGCCCCGGCCCGCCCGCCGGGAGCAGCAGCACCAGCGAGAGGCGGAGGAGCTGCCGAGCTCCGGCGTTTCCTCCCAACTCGCGAAAAAAGCCTCGCCCAGGCAAAGTTGTTTGACCATAAAAGGCGCGAGGCCGCGGCACAGCTGAGCTCACTCGCTGGGGAATGTGGCAATGAGGTAACGGGGGCTGGGGCTTGCCGGGGCAAGCAGCCTCGGGCCCTGCCGCCGGCGGGGAGGGGGCGAGCGCTCGGCTCGCCGGCGGCCGCCAGCCAGACGCGTCTGTCGGGGTTTGCCCCGGCGCCCACCCGGGGCCGGGTGCCCCCCGCACGGAGAGCCCCGCTCCTCCCGTCTTGCCTAACCTTGGAGCTGCCCCCAGGCCGCGATTTCACTTCCAGTCGCTGAGCTGGATTTTGGGAAGGAATGCGGCGGCTCTGGTGAGTCAGGGTCCCTGCTGGCCTCCTCCCCGCCCGAGCCAGCTGTGAGAGCATCTGACTCACGCTGCCCCGATCTGCCAGAAATTAAAGCAAACATCAGATGACTCCACCGTGCAGAAAAGCGACTTGTTCTCCTCGTACTGGCTGCAAGGCAAACACTATTAGCTGGTTTATATCAAACACTATCCACGTGAATTGCTTTGTTGGATTGCCAGCGCTGCACATCGGTTTTATTTTTATCCCAGTGCTCGCTTGGGGCTCAGGCCGCTGTAGAACAGGGGCAGCCTGACCCAGCCCAACAGAACGTAATTTTCAACCCTAGCCTTTGCTGCTTCTCCTTGCTTCAGAGCCTCTCACAAAGGAGGAACACCAATAAAGATATTTCCTGTGCTTTGTGCAATCATTGCATTTGACTTTGGAATCTGGCCTTAATTTCGGGGTTAAAACCCCTACTGTTGCAAGTTCCTTGGAGAATTACTGTATTTGGTAATGCTCAGGGGACTTGGGGCTTGTCTGCTCCCAAGACTTACCTATCAACACAGGTACCTTTCAGTACTGCTAATTTACTTGCAGGTTAAGGGAGTAAGCCACAAACCACACCAGTGACACTCCCAGTCTGTACTGCTGCAGAACTCTCACATGAGAGAGCTATGCAGAGAGATTCGTCCAAGGTTTAAATCCAGTGTAAACAAATCTTTAATTTTACACGTCAAGTTTGTACAAAGAGGTCGTATCTTTTATTTAACCAGGTGATACAATTGGAAAAAGTCTCTCTGAGGTTTTTCAGTGTTACATACCATTTGAAAATGCCACTCATAGCAGCGCCCAGCCCTGAGCATCTCACTCCTTACACGGCTGCAACCATTGAACCACTGATCTATAGCTCTGAATTTCTTAGAGAAATATAGGTCTTCTATGGCTGCTAAATAATCCTGTTTACTGCTGCTTTTGTAGGCATGGCATCAGTTCTGTTATCTCCCATGATTAATGCACAAAGTAATTATGTAGGATAAAGAATGTATCTCTGTGACGGGTCTTCTAGCACTGTCACTTTTCTACTGCAGACAACCTTCCCTCTTGTTCAGGTAAAGATGTCAGTGCAGAGCTAAAAAGAATTCACTGCGTAATTGCGAACCAAATTCTGGAACATCACAACACACCCTACACAATGAGCCTGACGTCAGAGAACTCTGCCACTGTTCCCTGGGCTAGCTCTGACTTCTGAGAAAACAAAGAATGTCTCAGACTGAGATTAAAAAAGTGCTGAGTGAATATGAAAAAAAAAAATCTATGCTTTCTTACATTCTGGTCACATCCCCATAAATCCAGATGCTTGCATTTTCTTACCAGTGTGTTGATGTTAAAAGCTCATGAAGGCAGATCAAGGAAAGTGGGAATAAGAAAAAGAAAAGCAGCCCTCTTAGACATTTTGTATGAACTCCTCACTACAGGAAACAAATGCAAAACAAATGTTTTCCAGGTTGCATGTGCGAAAGTAGAATTCTCAAATCAGAATACATAGAATTCACAGGGGGAAACTAATCTGATTTTGTGCTTGCCACATAGTGAATTTAAAGTTTGTGCTTTTGTAATTGGAAATGAAAATTAACTAACTTCCCTGTTAGTTCTGATTCCTCCAGAAAGAAAATAACAATCTCCTTATGCTAGCAGTCTTCCTTCATGCAATTATTGGCTTGAAAAAGTAGGCATTTTTCTGCTGCAGATGAAAATTAGAGCCTTGAGAGGCACACAGTTGTACCGACATTCATTAGCTGAAGCAAAATCTTAGTCCTGAAGAGGCATTTAGCTACCTGGGTACAGACATGGATCAGCAGGTATACTTGGCTTGTGCCAGACCTTGTTATTTCTGGAATTAGCAGCTGTCCTCTGCATAAGTCACTTTGGCTCTTCCATGCCACGAATAAAAGTGATCTGGTCTTTTGGAGTTTATTGTGGTGTGAATGCTACTGTCACCATGGGTGAAGTGACAGCCCACTACAAAGCAGGTGTTGGAGGGATTTAGAACACTCAGTTCTGGCTGGGTGCTTCTTTTGAGGCAAGTGACAGGAAGCAAGCCCTGCTTCTGGTCATCAAATCAAAGCTTAGAAATGCTGAGAGTTCAAGGCAGCCATCTCAGGAAGACTAAGTTTTAATGGAGACAGTTATAGAGAATCTTTGCTGGCAATTCAGTCCCGTAACACAATGAGTAAATAAAGAGTAAGACCACACAGGAGTGGTGTGGCAAATTCATGTACTGCACTGGGATGAGGTATGTGCTAGCACTGGTTAGGTGCCTATAAAATTAAAATAAAAATAGATGTAAGAAGAAAAAATAAGTCCTTGAATACAAAAGGAAGAATTATTTGCAAGAACGCTATCGGGGAATTAAACTTATTGGGCAGAAAATCTTTTTTGATAGCCAGGTATGGCTTAGGTAGCTGAGATGGGAATCTTGTGTTAAATATGTGTTCAAGGTCAGAGGAAAGCAATCTGGAATGTGGACAGGGTGCTTTACTTCTGTTAAAAATGCAAAATGTCTGCATCTGTATAATTTCCATCCATATCAACAGATCAATTAGTGCCATTTTATCTCAGCATGAGTTAGTTAGCAGTTAGTGACGCCACGCAGGAGCCCATGCTCTTCCTAAGCAACAAAAAGTTCTGACTCATGTCTGTGTTGAATCTCTGATGCTTCTTTAATCACATAACTTCTGTTTAGTCTAACCACGTTTTATTGATTAATGTTAAATTGCTACTTAATCAGCTTTCCCCATGCTGTATTAAATGCTACATCTGGGCCAACTGGAAGGGGTGGGAATATATAATGGATCTGCTTTGGTCTCCAGGCCAAATAGTTGGGCCTGCACTGTCCAGGGCAGGGCCACCTGCAGCAAACTGCCTGCATCCACATGGGCCAACAGATGGTACAGCTGGGTCATCTTAGTTCTTTTCTGAGCTGAACAGTTCTGTGATTCTCTGTTATTCACCCTGGCAGGAGGTCTCCTGGGATCTGCTGTGCTCCCACGGCACAGCCTCTCCTGGCGTGCTCCTCGCTCCCTCCCTTGAGCAGGGTGTTCTCTGTGTGAGAGACAACGTCTGGCCCAGATTGTCCCCTGCCAGGCTGCTGCTCACAGCCCTTGTGGAGGCCATGACATGCAGAGCTGTCTTTTTTCTGACCAAACAGCACTTTCAAGCTGGAAAGCCTCAGTGCCATTGTGGGCTGCGTGTTGACAGCTGGGTGCCACACACAGAGAGCTGTGCTGGGGACACCAGAGCTCGTGAGACAGCAGTCCTCACAAGCCTCGTCATCTCCCTGCCTCTGTGCAACTGGCACACAGTCAGGAACACTGTTTGCAAAGGTCATGAGTTCTAGAGACGTCCCTGGGTGACCAGAGAGCCAGGACATACAGCTGGAGTGTCTCTCTGCTGGTTCTCTTCAGAACCAGGTTTGCTGTGCAAACAGCACATTGGAAGTGTGGGTCCCCAAGAAGGGGAGCTGCTCAGCAGCTACAGAGCCTCTGTGATCTCTCAGAAGGTGCTCAAATCCCACTGTGAAGGTGCTGCATGGTGCACATGCACATATGTACACACTTCAAAAGGCATTCCACCCACACATACAGTTAGATTGTCCTGACTGAAATACCAGAATAGGCCAAAAGCTGTAAACACAAAAAAAAACCCCTCAAACCTTTGCTATGTCATGAAACACTCTTTTAGTGGGGCAAAACAGCCATATACACATAAGAGGAAGCAAAGTATCCCTGTGGTATGACCTTGGTCGTGCCAGGATGTGACCGGCCATTGGAGCAGCCAATGAACAGGGAGAACAGGGGACTGGGGTGATGTCTGTCCAGGGAAGAAGGTCCATTTCCAGCAAAGCTGGCAGATCTTTCCTAGACAGAGCCATGACAGGGGCTCTGGGGCAGCTCCCAGATGAATTACCACTGCTGTTTCCTTATCTCCTTCCACCAAAATTTCCTGCTGCTTCTCAGCAGGCAGCGGCCTGCAATTCCGTGGCTCCTGGGGCTGGCTCACTGGCAGGCTTCCTTCCCCTCACACAGCCCTCCCACACCTCCTGCTCTGCTGCTGGGCTCTGTCCCCAAAGAAAGAGATGCAAGCAGGTTGTCCCAGTGGATATCTCTTCCCTCAGGTGCTGCATGACCTGTTCTGCAACTCTGGAGAGCTGTGAGATGGCTCCTGGGGCATGGCCATGTGTGTGGCTGAGTGTGGATGGCCGCCAGAGCCCATTCTGCTCGGAAAGCTGCCATTTCCACATTCCAAGGCATCCTTGCCATTTCCTCGGCTGTATGCCCCACCCCTTGCCACCAGCAAGACAAGCAGTGACGTATTTGGCTGTTCTGTGGCAAATATTGCTGCTTGTCAGAACTGTCAAAGAAACACATCTGTCAGCCTGCTAATTAAAGAGTTCCTGTGTGTGCTGCAAGCCTCTTTCCACCCAAGTACCATGCTCCCATGGTAGAAGTCTCCTTTCTTCACTTACGTAGAGCTGTAAGCATGGCACAAACAACCCATGCTCCTTCCTACAAACGAGTTTCATCATTTGTAGGTACTCTTGGATGTTGCAACCTAGTGGATCTAGACAGAAATTCCCAGGAGTAATCCCATAGTGTGTCTGTGTCAGGGGGAGGGTGCTGCTTCCTGGGAAAAGGGTTCTTCACCCCATACTCCCTGTGACAAAGCTGAGACACAAAAGCAGGTGCTCAACTCTCTTGATCTCATACTGAGCCTCCTCCCATGTGGTGCGGTAGAAGTGCTGTTGTGGCTTCCCAGGGCAGCACCTGGTGCAGCTGCTTGGTACTGCAGGGAGAAAGATGCCAAGCTACAGTCCCAGTAACATTAACCTGGGACAAGATCCTGGTCACTCCAGTCTGTCCCAGTGCTACTATTTTCTTGCATAAGAACTGAGGTAGCCAAATAAGCAGGGACAGGCTCTGGAAACTGCTAACTTTGTGTTTTGAAGTGTGCCTACAAAGATGTGCCATGCATTTGCCAGGGCATGCTGGACTTGAGAGCACATTAGGAAGACACAAGCAGATTGCTCTGGTGAGGAAGAATGAAGCTTGATATAGTCCCTGCCTGCATTATCTACAGGGCGTGGATCCTGCAGCAAGCCAGCCTCTCATAAAACCAAGTAATTATTTAACTCCAGACTGGAGTCCTGGCAAAATCTAGTATGTACACAGTGTAGATGATCACGGAACCAAGGCCCTGGAGCAAAGCAACAGACCAACCAAACAGACAATACAGGCATATGGTCCAACAGTCTGCTTGCAAAAAAAAAGCCAAATGTTATCCATTAGCTGCACAGTAAAACACGATTTAAGTACAGCTTTAAGAGGTGCAGCCCCTCAAGCCCTTGCTGTCCAGTTATCCAAAAGAAAACAGTGTGGGGCTATATGAAATTTCTTGCAGTTCCTGGGTTCAGTGCATGTAGCTACTAGTGCCTTTGCTAGCGAATTTACTGATGGTATGACTAGAAGGATGACCAGACAAAAATGTTTGACTGTTTCATGGGGTTTTCAGGAAAATTAACAGAGCCTTGCAATGGAGTTACTGTCCTTCCAGTGGCAGCTAGAAGTCTGTGACAAGTGACAACTTATGGGAGAGAGCCTTTCTGAAGATCTGTGCTAAGTTCCTTTTGTATGCAGCAAAGTGATCGAGCATGGTATGAAAGCCACTGACTGGAGGATAGGGTAGTAGCAGTGCCAGTGGCCAGTAGCTAATCCAAGTGATATTGAGAGATCAGCAGCCACAGCTATTGCTCAAAAGGCAGGAGAGGTCCTCAAAAAGTGTTCCATCTTGTATTACTGAGTCACTGACCATCTGCACATACTCTGGTGGAGGTACATTTCCTTCAATGAAGGCACTCTTCAGTTGCCTTGATGAAGGTCAATATGATGACCGTGGTACTGGGCAAACCTGACCCTTTGCTTTCATAGCTCATGAAAAAAAGTCATTTGGAACCTTCAACCTTACCCAAAACACTTCAGTTTCCCTACAAGCCACTTTAGATATTGCATTTAGATGCAATTTACATGAAGGTCATTGCATTTAGGCTTCATCTGCAAATATACTTTTTCCTTGGGATTCTTGAGTCCCAGGTAATGTTTGTGACAGTGCCAGCTAAAGGCTGGGAGCAGCAAGTAGTGAAAGATGCCTGGAAACTAAGCCAGCAGAATCTCACCAAGGTGCTAATGAAAATAGGCTCAGGTTATGAGGAGAGCCCTATCAAACCATTTTTGCAGTGTGACTGATGGTTTCAGACAGTGTTAGACTTGCTGCTGCCAGAGGAAATGAACGGGATGTTTACAAAGCTATTTCAGTGTTGCTTTTCCTGGGCTTCCCACCAACAGCTTTCTTTCCAACACCTTGGTACATAGTGTTCAATGCCATGAGAAGAATTACTTAGTCCTACCAGCACTAATTATTTTGCTTCCTGTTTATTTAGGCTTTGTGGCCATGCTTTCCAAAAACTCTGCCCTCCCAAGGTGGTCATCAAGCCTCTATCTTTAAGAATATAAAAAAAAAGAGAGATCTGGTAAAAAGGAGGGCTATATTTGGTTTAGAAGTAAACGAGAAAATATTGTGTATTTGTGTAAGAGTGTGTCAAATTTGAAGCAGTGCAAGAGCCCCATATTACATCCAGTCAATGTACAGACAAGCACTGCAACCTCAGATATAACACCCTGAAAGGGAAGGAGCTGCCTTAGTTCCACTTGTCACTTGCTCTGGACACATTGGACAGCCTGCATTTCTCCAATGCAGTAAAACAGCTCCTATTTTCTCCTGATCCAAGAAAGAGGAAATCTGCTGAGAGGTCCAAATTTAAACGCACATATGGGATACTGTCTCCCTCTGAAGTTTCAGAAGGAGGCGTTCCACAGGGGCTAGACTACACACTGCCAGAGAGTCTTCCTGAGGAAGGAGACTGGGAAAGGTAGAGGGTACAGTTCATCTGTGAAGAATATGATGAAGATCTAGTTGATAGTGTTCATTGCCTCTAACTTCTTAGATTACATCAGTGCAGACAGATATCAGCCCTTTGGTGCCAAAAGCCTAAATTCAACTTAATGACCTTAGCTTGCGGTCAAGATTAGAGGGACACTAAATTGTAGACTTTTTTACTCTTTAATGTTGCATATTCTCAGGCCCCTGGCTTGGTTTTGAGGCTGGAATGACTCCTTCATTAGACTCAGAATTCATTTTGTCTTTCAGTCTACACTGATGAGAAGCCTACAGTATGCTGCATCCTGCTTTGCTGTCTTAGCAGATTATACCAGAGTCCAAGAGTCTCCACTTGTGTTTGCTTTTGACTCAGAAATTGTTGTTCTCCAAATCCACTGCACCTCCAAGCAAGGAATGGAATTTCAAGTTACATAGTTGGTGCCTGAAGAATTCCACTCTCCTAAACATAGCAATTATTTATGTGACTCCAGGGACCATGAGAACAGAAGTCTCCTCATCTACAATCATTTCAACTCCTTCTCCCAGCTGACAGTAAACTGAGGAAGAAGTGGTAAATATAAAAAATTATAAATGTTATCTTACTTACTGCAGATTAAGATGAATTTTGGGGAGACAGAAAGGAAAAGCAGCCTTCTGTGAGAGCAGATAAAAGCTGAGAGGCTTTGCCCTAGCCTTGTGTTGGTACATAGTACCTGCACAGACCGTGTGGTGCAACACCAAACATTATCATTCCAAGATTTTCTAGTAGCCATCTCTTGCATTGCATTGGTGGATTTCTTTCAAGAATCAGCTATGATCCCAGCAAGTCTGAGGATGGGGTGCTGTTTCCTGAGCTGCTTCTGATAGGTGATGCCTTCTTGCCAGAAGCGCCATCAGGATGTCAAGTGTTACAAGACAATAAGAAGAAAAAGCAGTGAGGCAGCCCCTTCTGAGACCCTGTTCCTCAAATTTCAGTGGGTAACACAGAGAGCAGCAAGGTCCAAATGTGCTTATCAAGGTGGTTGCCAGCAGGTAAAAACATCAGACCTCAGAAGACTTGTAAACAGATGGGAATGGAAAGGTCACCTCCAAATAAGCACAGAGGGAAACATCCTGGATCCCACCATATTCCTTATGGACTGCAGTAGCAGAGCAGAGCAGGTAGATGTATTCACATCTTCCAGAAACAGCAGCAGGCCTGACTTGATTCCAAAAATAGTTTGAGTCAATGTTGATTTGCCAGAGCCTACTCACAACAGCTGTGTGCTCTATGCTAGAGAGCAATTTCTGGAGATTTTTTTAAAATAGGAGGGCCATTCTGCCAGTGCATGAGTGAACAGTTTTAAGTCGATATTTTGCTTCAGGATACATAATACTGTCATTATTCCAGACATTACAATTCGGCAGCGAGGACAGAATCAGTAGCTTTTAAAATAAAAAGTACTTTTCTTTGTTCAGACTTGCTTTCACGGTTTGGGGTATTTTTGTATGTTTTTATTAAGATCTGTAAAATTACAAAACCACATTGGAGAAAGAAACTCCCCACCTTATTTTTAAAGCAGTTAGTATCCACAGTTTTGCTGAGCTTCTAGGCCCCCATCTCCAATATATCAAAGGGAGAGAGTGAGGAGATGACAACTGATATTTTGTAAGGCTAAAAATATTGTGCCTTTTTACATAACACTGGGAATTTAAAAAGCACATTAACTGCTTGCAGATTATTTTTAAAAATGCAGTTTGAGCAACACCACTAGTATAGATTCAACTGACATTTAGGAGAAGGAGCTTCACTGCTGGGAAATGAGACATTCAGTAGAGGATGAAGTAAATGTTTAAAAAAAGGCAAAATAAGACTCAGACTGCACCAAAAATATTCTCACCCTAATAAACATCTCACGTTTATGTCATTGGTAGTGTCTCCTTTCTGAATGCATATCAAGCAGCCTTTTTGGCCTTCCAAAGCAACCTCCCCAGACATCCTCTCTTGTCACTACCTACCTGATGATGAGGAGCCTTCACAGTCTCAGTGTCACTGCCAGAGGTTCAACAAATTCCTTTTTTACACTCCTGGAAGTTCCTTTCTTTTCTCCTCCTCACTCACTGGCATCTGCTGAGCCCTTCCTGGCAGGCAGGCAGTGGGAAAGAGTCCCTTATCTGAACTCACTGATCTTCCCATTTCACTTGCTGCTGGAAAAGCCCCAGGCCATGGCAGAAGAAACTGGAATTTCAGAGCCTGGCCCAGCCTACCTCCAGTCTCACTCTGTGTGAGCAGGCATTTAGCTGGCTCAGACACAAGGTGAGGACACACGAGGATGCAGAATGGATTTATGAAAGATACTTGCCAGGAGGGGGCTGCTGAGTGGGGGAAGTTTGTGACAGATGAGGCAGCCTAGACTTGCTAGTTCTTTGGTGCTGAGCTGCAGTTCCAGAGCATGCTGGGTCTCCTGCTGGAGTGGCAGGTGATGCATGGTCACGTGCAGTAGGTCACTGTGCTACGAAGGTGTGGGGGAGATGCTACCAGAGCAAGCTGCACCACCACAGCTCCAGATGGTAAGTTCCTGTCCTATGTCTTCCATAAAGCCTTGAAATGGGAACTGCACAAAAATGAGATCTTAATATATCTAGAACTCAGCATGACACTTCTGCATGACTCTGCATAAAAACCAAAAAAGGATGAAGATGCTGAGAGAATATTACACTTCCTAAAAACCTGCAAACCAGTACTGTTCTGAAAAACCATGAAGCTACAAATTCTTAAGAAAAACTAATGGAAGGCAAATATCAATGTAAGATGAGAAAAGAATCATGAACACTTGAGTATTGAACATTTATTTCTGTTGCAATACTTCAAACCCAGGTGTTATACAGAAAGCTGACTGCATTTTAGTAAAATACTGCCACACTAAGCAAGGTCACACAACAGGGATCTTTGCAGCAAAGCACATATGTGAGTCCTGTCTGTTGTTAAGTTACAGGTGGCCCACTCCTTGGCAGGGCTTTATGTGTTGGGAAGACCTCCCCACTGCGGAAATTCTAATTTGTTTCAGATTTTTTTTTTTTAATTTCACCTTGTGTTGAAATAAGTGTGTTTTTAAGGTATCTTGCGAACATCAAAGTATTTAATTCCTCTGGGTAAGACTGTCCTTAATTTGGGAGACTCTGCCAAATGTTCAGTTTCCAATAGATGATGCCAGGATGTCCCGAGCATGTGTCTCTACTGTGGCAGCATAGGCCAATTTGAGGGTCCATTATGAAGAGGAGAAAATATTTTATGGTGAAAGATGAGAAAATAATGGTGGTCACCATTACATCTCTTCAGCCATATGGGATAAAATACCCAGGAGGGGTTTTTGATAAATGCACTACTGAGGGTGTGGACTGATTAGTTGTATCTCAGCACTGAACTAATATGCTCCCCTAAAGTTTTTTGTGGTCTCTGGGTGCAGGAAGAACAAGATCAAACTTGCTGGGGTGTGAGTGTAGGTAAGCATGAGCATATATCACAATATGTAATGCAAACACAACCTACCTCTCTCCACCTGTTATCCCTTCAGTTGATTCAAACAGCCTCAAATATTTTCTCAGCTTGAAAGGACCCAGCCTTTCACTTACGTGAGATAAGTTGCACCACTTTCAGGATCTGAACTACATTGGCACTGCTTTTTTTCCTTCTTTAAAACCTCATAAAAAAACTTTCTGTTTGTCTTCTGCAGCAAAGGAGCTCTGAAGAAAGAAGAACTGCATGAGTCATTTTGCTATCTCATTTCCTTTTCGGTCCACACGAAAATCCTATCAGTAGCTAATACAGCTTGACGTAGAATTAACTCTTATGGCATCTACTGCATTACCTCCATGAAGCAATTACTGAGATCTCTGCCAGAAGTAGCTTTTACTGGGGAATCCAAACTGCCAGTGGCAGGAGGCCAGCACTGAAGCACACTGGAGCAACAGCCCCTGCAGGACGATTCCTGCCTCTATAGATCTGATACAGATACTATTTTTGTAAACATCTCCTACTCATGAACTTCACAGGCCTCTGCATATTTTCCACAGCTGAAGACACATCTTGCAAGAAGCATGTAGGAAGTTTCTCCATGTCTTCTGTGATAGTAGCTGGTCACAAGGTATTACATAAGGATTTTAAAAAGGATCAGAGAAGGAGAATGTGGACATTCATTTTCCAGAGTCTTTTCATGGGATGATAGACATGGTTGCCCATGATACCTCTGAGGAATAGGCAAAAGGAAGACGTTTTGCATTATTTGGTGCTTGGTGATGTTTACTTGAAAGTGGGACATTAGTTGCCAAGATATATATTATTTTTTCTTTTAATTTTAGCTGGTTTTAGTGGTAGCTAAGGAAGATGACAGGGGCACATTACCTACTGTGATATAATCTGCATCCGTGATAATTAATTGATGAAAAGAATAAATTTACTCAGCAGGTAAGACAGTGACAATACCTTTGTATTTTATAAGCAGTGTTTCTTTGGAAGATGCTGTTCCAGTATTTATAATTTATAAGATCTTTATATTTATATAGAGATATAGGGAACATCTGGTAGAACAGGTTTAATAGATTCATCAATGGCTTATAGAAAATATGAACAGCCGTCTCTTAAAACACAAACAAACAGTTAATTTACAGCATAAGCTGGTCTTCAGGGATATGATGGAAGCCTCAGGGTAGGTTTAGAACAACTTGCTGAGAACTAGACTAGTTCTAAAACTGGTTTGCTCTGTGCTGTTATCAGCCCCTCTATCAGGCTAGTGACTCTATCAGTCACAAGGTGACTATTTTTAGATTTGCTGGAATTGTGTTTTCCTCCCCACCCATCCCTGCCCAGACTTACAGTGACCATTCTGTGTGCAGAGCATGGGGGAAGAGAGGCATGGATCCTTGTCTGTTCCCAATTCACCTAGGCATACAACCCCAGAAATAGGTGGTCCTCACCTAGGAGCACACGCTTATTGATTATGGTATCTCAATTTCTCTGTTGCATTCATTGCAAAACTGCAGGAACAGAGGAAGAAGAAAGTCAAGGCATATTCATTGCAAAACTGCAGGAACAGAGGAAGACGAAAGTCAAGGCA
Source organism: Camarhynchus parvulus (assembly GCF_901933205.1). NCBI lineage: Eukaryota > Metazoa > Chordata > Aves > Passeriformes > Thraupidae > Camarhynchus > Camarhynchus parvulus. The sequence goes on along the minus strand of NC_044571.1, from coordinate 88,016,336 downwards.
TCTTTATGTGGCACTTCCTCCAGCAGCATCCTTGACCTAGTTTGGGCAGCACTGAAGCTCTGTTTTGCAAACAGAAGTTGCTAATGGCACTGACCTACAGAACACAACAGGTCAAATATTCCTTCCCTTTTGCCAGCACAGCCTCTCACAACAGGGGCTGTAGAAGGGGAGATTTTCAGAGGGGCACATAATTTCACCCATCATAAAAATAAATTAGGAAGTTGCAAGGAGCTGTCTCCTACTGCTCCTTTCTTCTGAGGTACCCAGCTTTGTAAAAAGATCTATCCATGTTTCTCTCTAGATATTTAAATACCTCCCTCTCCCAAACCTGTACAAAAACTTAGATTTGTGAAGATCTTTCAGACCAGCATTTAAATCAGCACTTATCAAACAAATTTTGTATACAATTTCCTACATGAAATTGCAGCCTCATTGTTTAAGAACCAACCCACAATGCTCAGAGAAAATATCCACAGCCTGTCAGAAAGTGTATTTCAAAGAAAACAAAACTGTTTATGTTCTGTCATTTACCCCCAGTTCCTTGAAGCAGCAGTGGGAATGTTGTTGCTCATGAAAGTGCAAGGACAAAAACTGTGGGGGACAGTTAGATTTATGTTCTGTTTCAGTCCCTTGTTCAGAGATTCAGTCTTGTCACTTCCCTCCTACGAGATAATTCTTATGAAATCACATTCTTATTAAACCATGTATTTCTTCAAAATGTAAAATACCTACTTTTCTTTTGGTGCTACATGATAAACATTTTTACTGATTTTAAAAAGTTTGTTATTGGCTTGATAAAAACTAGAAACTGTTCACTGATTATGAATTCCCTATTGCATAGAACCCACTGTACAGAAGAGCTGAGCAACTGGGTGAAAGCTGAGTCTTAACAAAATCTTCTCAACTTCTAATGAGAATGAAATTGACTTTAAATATGTAGATTTATGTAAATATAAATAACACATAATGTTATGTAAACATAATGAATAAAGGTGTGATTAAGAACCAAAAGATGGTGAAGAGTCTATCCTTTCATTAAGCTGACTGTATTAGATATGAGAGATGAAGCATGGCTCTAGGTGCCAAGACAGGTATTGCTTCCAGCAGCTAAGTGATATTGATTTCAAATTAAAAAAATGAGGGAGCTGGTGGCATCAGGACATGCGAGACAGCCACAAGACAGACCAATAGTTCTGTGGAGTGAATGAATGGACACTTGGGTGTAATCCTTCTTTCCAGTTCTTTTTTTTTTCTGCTGTGCATGTCTGGCAGCAGCATGTGTGCTTGCCAGATCCTGTGTAAACTACCACCTCACTAAAGCAGCAGCAGACAAACCCATGAAGAACTGGAAAGCAGCTTTTCAGGCAGGGTAAGTGCTAGGACTTGCTCACCTGCCTGTGGAATCACACCCTGGGGCAGAAGTCAGAGCAGGTTGATGTAGATGATATTGTACCTTAATGAAAGGAAAGCCAAATGTGCATTTGCTAGGACTTGGGATATGACTTTGAGCTTGAGATAAAGCGATAGACAAGCTCAGGGGGAATAAAGAAAGAAGAGTCAATGTGACTTGTCTGAAATCTTCACTGATAAGGAAACCACAGCAGAGTTCACTCAGTGCACAAAAAAGGTTCACAGAGGACCAGATTTAGATTTGGTGGGTGGGTGAGAGGGAGAAGGGGATTAAAATGAAACCAGACTCTCTGAACAGAGGAAAAGAAATTGCCCACAGCTGTGTCAGTAATACATCTTCTTGGGCCAGGGTGAGGTGCAAATGCTATTTGGTGGGGTTTGGTGAAACTGCTGAGGACAGCTGTCCTGATCGATCAGTCCACAGGAGACTGAGGGCAACAGCAGCTGGCTGGGCAGCCACCAACTTAAAAAACATTTACCCAAAACAGGACTTCTGTTGTTATATACCACTCTTCCCATTGCAATCTGCTTTTGCTTCCTCTTTCCTCGCATTTTTAGCCCTAGAGATCTGCTTTTTAGAGATGGTGAAACACCTTGGTTAGCATACTGCCAGACCCATTGTTTCCCAGTACTTTTACAACCTAGGTTAGAAGAGCGTAGACATGTTGGGAAAAGTATCTTTAGTAAGTCATTCAGAAAAACGAGATGAAAACTGATAGGTTTGGAAATATATGGGGGAGGTGGAAGGAGTGAAATAGGGAAAGAATTCTAACTGTGGAAAAACTTCATCCTCACCAGGGATCTAATGCTTTGTCCCCAGTGATAAGCATTGTAGCAGCAGAGCAGGCTGGCCTCGGGCACCAGAGAGGAGGGGACTCTGATCTCTCACACTTCAGCAGCATCATGTTCACCATACATAGTAATACCTTCAATATCATGAAGAAGGAAAAAGATAAAATAGCTGCCTATATTCAGACCATGATTTGGGGTTTTTTCTCTGCCTTTATCTTTCCCGCGTAGATTTTATTTTGTAAATTGACTTTATCTGAGTAGACTTCCTGCTTATTGTTTCAGAGGGTCAGGCAAAACACGTTCTGTCTGAAGCCCTTTTTTTCCTTATTTTTTTCCTTCCTTAGGCTGACTGTAAGGTGTGAATGGAAAAATGAATGAACTTACCTATTCTTTGGTACTGCTGTTAATGAAGATTGATCAGCTGTCTTGAGTGACTTCTCAGCAATGCTGACAAAAACTGAATTCTCCAAGCACGAGGATGAGATCAAAATGGATCATATGGGATCAGCAAAATTCAATTTGCCATTACTAGAGATGGGTGGAAGGATGCTGGTGAGATCAGAGAGGCTTTTTGGGCGAAGGAGACAAAAAGGGCCAGGGAGAAATTGTGAGCATTTCAGAGAGTGAAGGTGGACGGACCAGGCTGGAGAGAGTCCGTGGGGCTGGGGAAGCGGGCCAGGAGGACACTGCCTGTTGATGGTGCCATCAGGTGAGAAGAATTTGGGCTGTGAAGGGAACTGACCTAACCACACCTTCTCCATCTGCAGAGATCCCTCCTCACTGTCGTGTTAGCGAGGAGGACGTGGGAAAGGCCTCATCACGGTGGTGCGGGGCCAGGGGCAGAGGCCGGCCGGCGCCGCACGCCTGAGCCCCGCGGCCCGCCCGGGGGCAGATCGGACCGCGGGGAACCGCCGTCCTCCCGCCGGATGGCGGCTGGGGCGGCTCCGCGGGCCGCCTGCCCTCGGCAGCTCCCGCAGTCCCTGCGGGCTGGGCTGCGGCGGCACCGGCACCGGCACCGGCACCGCGCCGGGCGCGCCCCGGGGGAGGCGCGGCACGGCCGCTGGGGGGCTGCCGGTAACTGAGTCGGGTCCGCAAGTGTAGTTACCGGGAAACCGCGCCCGCCCCGCCTCCATTCATGCATCCATCCATCCATGCATCCATCCATCCCCAGCGCCCCTCGCTGCTACTGCTTCTTCTTACGGGGACGCGCCAGCTGCTAACCCACCTCCCCCATCCCCACTTGCTTTACTCTTAACAGGGACAAGCCCGCTGCCCACTCGCCTCCCGCCTCCTCTCCCGGCCTGCGGCACCGCCCGCCGCTCACCTGTGCCCGCCCCGCTCCCCCGGCGGGCGGGAGGGGCCCCACGCCGTCCCCCGCTCCGTGCGCATCCCGCGCCGCCCGCACCTGTCCCGTCCTGCCCGCCCGCCCGCCGGGGTCCTCGCCTCCGCCCCGCCGCCGGCCCGTCCCGCGCTCCCCGCGGGCAGAGGGGCGGCCCGGCCCGGCCGGCGCTGCCTCCCCTCCCCGGGCCGCGGAGGGCGGCAGCCAATCGGCGCGGCGCTGCCGGGCCGAGCTGTTTACCCAATCTCAGCCCGCCCCCGTCGGGGAGCCGGGAGCGGGGGGCGGGCGGGCAGCGGGGGCTCGGCGGCGGCACCGGCGGGGACGCGGCAGCGGACGGGGAGCCGCGCGGGGCGCGGCGCAAAGCGCGGAGGCGCGGCGGGGGCAGATGCCAGCCTGGCCCGCGGGCTCCCCGCCCGCCCGCCCGCCTCGCCCCGGCGGGGGCACTCCGCGCTCCTACCTGACCATGACCCCGCGCCGGTCCCCGCTGGGCCACCCCGGCGTTTCCCGCTGAAGGGACCGGCTCCTTTCCGACCTCCGCCGCTCCCCGCCTTCTCCGCCTACTCGCTGCTGAGGCTGCCGCCTCTCCCCGGAGCCCCGCCGGAGTGATGGGCTGCATCGGATCCCGCACCGTGGGTAAGGCGTTGGCGGGGACGGCGCCAGAGGATGCTCGGGCAGCCGCGGCCCCCGCCCGGGTACCCGCACGGCAGCCCCCGGCAGGTCGCCCCTCGCAGCCCCCCTCCCTGCCGCCCGTGCAGCGCCATTAGCTGCGTGCGACCCTTCCCCACCTCGGTCTCCCGTGGCGTGGCGGGGCTGCGCGGAGCCGCTGGCCTAGGTGCTGGCAGCGGGGCGGCGGGACGTGCCCGGGGCGGGGGTCGTCTGCCCGTGTCACCCGTGACGAAAGGTCGCCGAACATGTGGGTCAGTGCGGCGCCTCCAGAGAAGGGGGTGGGTGCGGGGCGTGCCGTGCCGTGCCTCCCGGAGCGGGATCAGGCGGCCGGCGGCTGGCTCCTTTGCTCGGTAAGGGTTTATTGTTATCCGAGGATACATAACGTTGCATGATCTGCACGTCTTCTTGTCTCCCCCTTTCCCTTGCGTAGACTTCAATGGAGAAGAGCAAAGAAAGCTGAATCCCTTCCCTCTCGCAAAGCTATTGCGAGGGGACGCGGGGAGGGACCGCATCCTTCCGCTGGGCCACGCCATGCACATTTTTAACCAAAGGATCCCAAGCCTTCAGGGTGTGTAACCCATCTCTCCCCTCCTACACACATGCAGATACCGAGAGGTCCCTTGATCTTTAAGCAGAGGTATCTACAGGTAAACACAGCATTCTGGGCACACTTTCTTGCCTTCAGGATTTTTTTTTTCTGTGCAAACCACAGGTACAGCTCTATCAGTTACATGGGGATATATACTTCAATATGTCAAAAGACTCTCTGAGAGCCGAACAGAGTTCATTTGGCAGTACATCTCGTTCCCAAGCTGTCGGCTCTGTTTCTCCCAAGAGCACGCGGGCATCTGTGGGAAAAGGAGACCTCTGAGGACATCAGAATTGCACCACCGCCCCAGATGGAGGGACTGTGTCACCCCAGAGTAAATCTGAGGGACTATGTCAAAGCCTGATGCTGTGACGCTTCTTGTCTCAGCGGGAAAGCCCTTTGTGAGCACTTGCCAGGAACCATCTACTCCTGCAGCAGCAAACTTTAAACTACAGAATCCAGTTTCTACTTCAGGAATTAATTCCTGTACCTAGTCTATGTCTCTCAGTGGTCTCAAATGTCCTTATGACCTAGAGAAATCTCTTGCGTGTCTACATGGCAAAGATCACTGCAATATTTCCCTTGAGATTCTTCAAGCTCACCTGGATCAGTGTCTCTATAGCACATCAGGACATGTGTTGCCTCCATCTCCTGCCTTGCCCCTATCCTCCCCATACCCACGCTGCCGAGGACATTATTATTCTGTTAGCTGGGTAATTATTGGTACGCCTTTTATCGATGTCTGTCTGAACTGGCAGTGTTAATTCTTGGTCTCTCTTCCCACAGTGCTGTTGAAATAAAGAACAAACATGCATTTACTAATATCCACTCTCCATTGCAAAATGTGGTTAAGCTCTCGTACAAACTACAGGTGTTTGTTCCTGTGCATGGCAGCATTTTTATGATCTGTGACTTGGAGTCTATGTTACAAAAACACCCCTGGTATAGCTGAGCTGTTGCAAGTATCATTCTCATATGAGATTATATATATATATATTTATATATATATATATGTTTGTATATATATTTATAAATGTCATACAGTTGTGTGGGCATAGATGAAAACAGAAAATAGCATCTATGCTATGTCGATGGGATAATGATAGCTGAAAATTCATTTTGCAAGTTGCAGTCCTCCAATACAGACCTTAATGGTACAGATGTTTGACTTCTCATATGATAGCAATTTTTGGTTAGTGTGATACACGTTCATTCTTGATGGTGATAGCTCAGTGGACTTTAGGGACCTATTTATACAGTTAACTGAGGAGCTTTTCTTGCCATGGTGTTACGAAGGCCTGTGCTAAGGGGGATTGCACAGCTATGATTCTGGTCTCTGTGGGAGTCAGATATGAGTGTAGTAATACTGTCTGATGCCTGCTTCGTGTGAAACTTTTATACTGCTTTGCTTTAGAAGGGGCTAATTCTCCTGTCAGTCCTAGACGCTGGATTTAGTGAAGGTGGGATCCTTGAATTTTATTTGGACCACTCCACCTAAGGAATTTTGTTCAGAACAATTCTTACTTGGCAGCCTAGATTTTTGGCTCCAGCCTTCCTGGAGTTATTGAGAGGATTCTTCAGACATATTTTCTTCGAGCTGGAAATCAATGCTTTGAAGTACTAGGTCTGAGCTCTAGGATGTGGTTGGAAACTAACATCGTAGCGTGAGCAGAGCTTTGTGTTCTCTCTTCCAAGTCTATCTGGTTAGATTTTTGCAGAATTAGTTCAGTATACAGCCTCTGTATTGCCTTCCCAAGACCAGGTAGGTCCCAGAGAAGGGAGCGCTATGCTTGTATTGGTTTTACCTTGAAATTTACATGGAGCTGATTTTGAACTCAGAATTCAAGAGGTTTTAATTAGTGATAGAAAGCTCATAATCAGTCACATTTAGTTTATTCACCACACAAGGGCCAGTGCAGGATTGTGCCCTGAGCTTGCTCCGGGCCTTTTTCCATTCCAATTTTAAGCAAGCCACATGATTTCTTCATCTCCTGCAGGGATGTTTTACTATGATCTAGTTAGATGTCATAGTTTGCACATGTTTAGTGATGTGCAACTTTACATTTTCTTTCCTAAATATGAGTTTTCTGGTTATTTCTCCCTGGGGAAAAGTAATTGAGAGGATCATAACAGAGCAGCTCCATATGTGATAATTTAAAATAGAGTCATAGAGTATATTTAAATTTTACAGAGGACACCAGAATGGCAATGATCACATTATGATTTCCTAAGGTATGGAAAAAGCTGAAAATTGATCTTAAAAGGCTAACCTGATATCCAGTCACCTTCTCCACAGTCACATCTCAATGTCATACATGTGCTTTGTGTAACCTGGCATATAGCAATTACACAATGAGAAGTGGAGGTGGCTTCTTCCTCTGGTAATGGCTGCAGGTCGTGTCTGTGTATTGGTGATACCCCATCATAGTTCCTAGAGAGCTACCTAGCAACTCTCATCATAGCTGGGTCTCAGTTTCAGGAATGTAGAGGAGAATTTTCACTGAGGTTGCTAGACAGTTAAGGCTGTAAAATCCACCTAGGAACTTGTGGGTATTTGAGTGCCAACCAGCTAAATGCCAACGATTACCTTGGTTGTTATCAGTAACTGAGCCAAGGTTAGAGTTTCACGTCGGGCTAGGTGTCTGGATGCATTGCAAGTGTACCTTTGACTACAGCTTAGACATCTCGTAACACTGGCTGTTCTGATTAGCGTGGCAGGGTTTCTCCTAGTTCCTTGAATGGATTTAAATTAATAGAAAGCTCAAGCTTGTTAAGCTCAAGATTGCTGTCTCTTTTTTTTCCCAGTGATTTCTCTGATTTCTGTCACATCTTTGCACAGAAGCCTGCAGCAAACATGTTTTGTGAATGTGATGTAAAATGGTGGGAAAATAGTCCAAGACCATTACAAACTAATAGTACTTTTGGAGTGTGGGAGAAGGGAAACTAGAGTTGCTCACACTGAGGGTCGGGAAAAACTTTTTGACTATGAGAAGTGTCAAGCACTGTAATGGGTTTCCCAGAGAGGTTGTTCAGTATCCATTCTTTGAGGTTTTCAGGACCAGACTGGGTAAAGCCATGAGTAATCTGGTCTAACCTCATAGCTGGCTCTCTTTGAACTGGAGTTTTCACCTCAGGAGGCACCTTCCAACCCAGTCAGCCTGTGATCCTATGCTTAGGGTCTAAACCCTGGAGTGGTTGCCTCTCTGAGTCAGGTTGGACTCACTGCTTCGGTCTTGCTCTGCCAGAGGACCCCAGGTCTTCCGCATGTCATCAGTACACTCCTACATGTTGCCCCCATCACCACTTTCCTTTAACTCCTGGGAGTGCCATGTGTCACAGAATTCCTCCCCATGATAGCCCCAGCTGCCCGCTGCAGCCCTCCCTCTCTGAGTGCTTTTGGTGTGGCAGTTTTGCAAGAAGCAGCCCAAGTGACAGCTGGGCTGGTGCACAGAGCATCAGTCACTGACCTGCAGGCTGGAAAAGGCAGCGCTCTCCATTGTTAATGAACTGTTCAGGCTCTGCGTCAGGTGTGACCTGCCAAAGCCAGGTACCTGGCTTGCTGGGCTCCCCTTCACTGGGAATGGTCAGTGTCCTGTCAGAGGCAGGATTATGTACTTCTTCTGTTGCTTTCCCACTGGATGATCTCTGCTAGGTGTAAATGAGTGGCTCATAGCACCCACAGCAGGAGAGATGGAGCCAAGGACCACCCACTCCTAATCCAGCCACTTTAGATTCAGCAGAGTGGGAGCAGGGTAGGAGGCTGACAGGAGAGGGGTAAAGCAGCTGGAGCAAGCAGTGAACATCCCCTGCATTTTTCTCCTTACTTATCCCCCCCCACAGATCTGTAGGTGTGTGAAGTGAGATCTGGAATGGCAAGTGTGGTCTACACACTTGGGGTGTGAAAAAGTGAGACATCCCCTCTGCATGCACACCTCACACATACCAAGTATGTATCAAGGTGTCCGTTCCTGCCTCCTTCACCTTCAACATCTGAGTGAGTCAGTGAAAAGGAATAAAGAGAGGAGAAGCCTTGGAAAGGTGATGGTAATGCAGAAGGAAACTGAGTCATGGAAGTAGGAATAATTTCATTTAGTTGCATGCGCACAGGTGGAAGGGGAAGGAGTACAGACGTCTGTGTGGAAACTGTAGGTGATGTGAGTAAAAGAGTGGGAATACATGAAAAGGGGCATCTGGGTATCTTGTTCCTCCCTTACTTGGGATAGAGACAGAACAGAGGAACAAAGGGACACCTTCAGATCAGACCGCTTTGTGGTTGGTCTCACTTCACTACTTGTATTTCTTCCCAATCTGGCTTTTCCTCTTTCAAGCAGTTCTCAATCTGATCACTTCTAGAAACTCAAGTAGAGGGCTCAGGGGTGAGAACTTGTTTGTCCCTGTAAGATTCTGAGCAGAGATCATCTCCCAGACCTAGCAGCCAGTTCTCCTGAAGGCTGTACAAACAGGTGATCTCTGAGACCTCCCTCTCACACCAGGGCGTCTGAAATACAGGTGGGTGGTTTCAAAGTTGTGGTGGGGAGAGGCTGGCAAAGAGCATGATTGCATAAGCCTGGCTTTATAAGGGAACAGTAGTAAAAAATACATGTGCAAGGTAAGTGTGTGTCAGAAACATTCATTTGTAACAGAAAACAGTCTTTGGCATGTTGCTGATTGATGTAAGACTTTTGTGTATGTACAATGCAACAGATGTGATTTGAGGAATAGAACTGAGGAGGAGCATACTCATTTTGTGAACTCCTATGGACAGTAATATTGAAAGAATTATGAGAGAAATTACCAAGGAGCTGGTGGAAAAATGGAAGTAATGAATTCATTGGCATGACAAAGCTGGGAGTCTTAATTCTGTAGACTGATGTGTATTGAAGCAGAAGAAGTGAACTAATCAATAAGTGTTTTAGGCCTACTTTCTTGGGGGGATGTAGAAAAAATAGTTTTCAGGTCCTTTAATAAGGTTGTGTTCTCCAACAGTAAACAACAGTGATTTTAGACTGATACTTAACCAATTCAAGATAATTCGCACTCATGAGTTTTTAAGCACTTTGATAAAAAGTCAAAGCTTTATTTTATAAGGTCTTGAAATAGTGAAGAAGGTCTCAAGTGAAAAGCTGGGGTGTTAGCACGGCTTTAAATGTTTTGTGAGATGACCTATGTATTTAATTTTATCGATTAGTTAAAATTTCCAATAAAATATTAGAAGGCAAATACATCAGTGAGAATGGGCTTATACAAAACAGAGCCTGTCAAGCTAACTTAATTTCATGACTTTATGAGACTCCCTGCAGCCAAGTAGTTCTCTGAAGTACTTTACCTACAATCGTGGTAATGGAGGTAAAATATGAGATTGGTAAAAGATACAACCTCTAATAAGCTAGCAGTCAGCTTAGAACCACATGATTCATAGTTAGTTAATATATGAGTACAGTACATTCTAAGTGCATCTAAATTCAATAGATAGCAAAATAGTAACAAGGAAAGAATCATTGTTGAAAAACCTGTGGCTCTAATTTTGCCAGGTACTGTGTGAATTTTATATAATGCTCAAAATCCCGAGGGAGATCTAAAACACTGATAAACTTGATAGTATTTGCAATGACTAGAAGAACTGCTAAAAATGAAAGTAACAAATGGAAGGGATAAATCACTGATAGGGAACAGTTTGATTCATTTTAAGTACTGGCAGACAGTGTGTGTTTCACACAAATTAACCAAATTTAGATTAACCAAATATGAGTTAATCTAAATATCTAATGGCAGAGTGTGAATACTGTTTATGGGATCAGAATTCTATTTTGTGAGCAGTCACACTAAATAAGCTTATAGATATTGGAACTGGTAATCAGTAGGTCAACAGCTACTACTGAGATGCTGCAGCCAAGGAAGCTGATGTGCTTCTTTGATCTTGAATATTGAATAGGAGGAGAGAAAAGCATATTTTCTCTGCATTTGGCACTTGTGAAAAAAAATTATTTTTCATCTACTTTGTCTAATTCTATTATTATCACTTTGAGAAATACTGCAAAACTGAAGTATGACAAGAAAATAAACATAGAACCGTGCATAAAGACTTACAGAAGTGACTTGATGACAGTCCTTAAGTGTTTGATTGAAGAAAAAAACGACCTCGAAGTCATCTGACTCTTCAACCTAGTAGAAAGCTGTTAAGATGTGAGAAAAGGATGGCAGATACATTCAGATTGGAAATGAGGCAAAAATCAAACAGTAAAAATACTGAACTATTGGCATAATTTACTGAGAGTTGTACTGAGCCCTCTGTCACATGAACACAATAAAATCAAGATTTTAAAAAATGCCCTCATTGAAGCACAGCAACAGAAAGTATAATTAACAAAGGGAGTACATTTAGCCTCTCTTATTTTAAGGAGGTCAGACTAGATGATCAGGATGTTTCTCCATGAGTTTAAGCTACACATTCCCAGGTCCAGGAGTATACCAGACTTTTAAATGAAACATAATTTTTTTATATATATTTTTATTTAACGAATGGGGTTGTATTTGCAGATGCTGATCAGACATGGCTCATGGGGAAAGTTTCAGTTCAAAATTTCTAAAGTGCACTGGACAAAACAGTTTGGTGACCCAAATGGTGAGCATATGGATTGACATTCCACATAGGAAAAAGAGTTTTAGAGTTTATACTACTGGCCATTTATGTTCATTGGCCAGGGTGGTGACAGAAAGCTGTGACAGGCAGAGGAGGATCAAAGAGGCTGTGGAGGCAGGAAGCTCGGCAGGCTGCGGATTAAATGTTTACTTCAGGAGCTATTCAAAGAGCCTGTAAAAGGCAAATAACTTGCCTTTTGCAATGATTAGGAGGACTTAGTGCGTGGTGTTACTAATAAAGAGGCTTCAGGTGACTTAGAGAGATTAAGACCATAGCAGAACATCACCAGCCTCCGCCCCCAGCCTCAAAAACCCAACAATTTTGTATCTCTTCATTGTGGAAGAAGTTGTGGAATTTTATCTTGTGAAACCTTTTCTTGTTTGACGTGCATCACATCAGCTTCAGATCAAAGCCTCAGTGAGGTTGTAGAGCAGGTAGACAAAAAAGTGGTCAGATGATGTTCATGTGAGACTTCTGGAGAAGTTTGAGGCTGGAGGAGCTGAACTGCAGATTGTTATCTGTAATGCTTTCCAGTTGCTTGGGTACAAGGAGATTGGAAGGTAGATGATGTGATGCCAGTTTTTAAAATGATTTTGAGATCAGGAGAACTGTAAGCTAGTAAACAAGATATGCCTAGGAGGCAAGCTAATAAACATTACTCTGATGAACATAATTATTGTCAGCATGGAGAGATAAGATGTATTGAGAAAGAGTTAACCCTACAGTTGTTAGTTGATATCACGATTTATAAGTCTTAGAAGGGGTCAACAAGCAATATTGTCAAAGGAGGTCCAGTGGCAATAGTCCACTTGGATTTGCAAAGCACATTTGTAAAGGTTACTCACCCCAGGCTGTTAAAAGACATAAATCTGCTGTTGAATCAGAGAAGTTCCTTAAGTAGCTGGGTAAAGATAGGAAACAAGGATTAGCATGAAATGTCAGTTTTTCACAGAAATATTTTTTTCAGATTTGTGCATATCCATAAATGATATGAATGTTTTTTCAGATAAGTGCATTTCTGTAAATGACATGAAAAAGGGGAAGGGCTACATAATGAGGTAACAAACTATGGTAATAAAGTAATCATTTGGGGGTGCAGACAGAAAACTGCATGGAATGATTTGAGAAAGGATTTCACAATATCAAATTACTAGGTTATTTGATCTCGCAATATCAAATGACATAAATGATGGGTGAAATTTGATGTGGATAAATGTAAAATGATGCACACAGGCAAAGCAACTCTAGAGTTACATCTGCAATGATGGAGGTTTTGAGTTCACTGTTGCCATGCAGGAACAAGATCTTGTGGTTATAATGTGTGGCTTAATGCTTAGTACCACTAAAAATGCCAATCAAATGTTAGCAATTAGGAAAACAATGAGAGAATAAAATGAGAAATAGCATTATACTATGCATCTATCCATATGGTTCCCTTGTTTTGACATTTTATAATGCATTGATCCTAATGGTCTATTCCCATTTCAGAAAGGCCATAATCAAAGACTGGAAAAGATTCAGAAAAGGGCAGGAAAGACAATCAAAGGTATTGTGTGGCTAATATGAAAGGAGCCATTTAAATAAGGATTTCTCAAGTATGGAAATGAGATGGTTAAGGATATGAACAGATATCTAAAAAATAATGAATTTTCTCTGGGATAGGAACAGCATGGAGAAAATGATGAGGGAAGACCATTTAATTATCAATTTTAAAGCAGAGTCTAAACATCAAACAAAACTAGCAAGTGCCAATTTTAAAGCAAATAAAAGTTCAGCACTTCTTCATGTAACACAGAATTCAGTTGTGGAAGTACTTGACATAGGATGGCATGGGTACTTTTTTTGATTTTAGAAGTGAACAGATGAATCCTTTAAAGATGACTAAATACAGAGATGATGTCTGTCTTGGGCGCTACTTGAGGTGTAAATTGTGACAGGTTAGGACAGATATTCTGGGAAAATACCGCTGCTGTTTCCCCTGTTTGAATCGTTCCCTGTCTTTCTTACACATCCACTCCCACTTTAAGGACAAGCTGATACCCATCCCTAAAAAATACTAAATACCTCCTTTCCCACCACTTCCCAAAAGAAGAAGAGAATGAAGAAAAGAAACTGGTGAGGAAAAACCCAATCACTGAGGAGTGGGGGGATGGGAAGAAAACAATAAGAGAACAGACTAACAGGCTGAAACCTGGAAAACAGGGAACCAAGGGGGAACAGTGAGCAGAGCGCCCATGTATTTCCATTGATATCCAGGAACTGGTAGATGCTGCCTAGTGATGCCCTGCCCAGAGCACAGGAGTAGAAATAGCACTGTTAGTTGCCGGGATCTTGGAGCTGGACATATCCAGCTTGGTGAGAAACAGGATAGTTGATAAAGAGGACCCATAATTTAGTAGGTCTTGGGATAGAAACTGTGCAATAAAGGTGCGAGAAGTGCAGCCAGAATCAAAATAATGAGTTTTGGAGGAGACAGAAGATTGGCATGTGTGGTGTGTCAGTTTTCCCTCTGACTGCAGAAAAGGCCTGACTTGGGGAGTCCTGTGAAGAAACTTGAACCTTCTGCTTGATGAAAGATTTTCCCAGATGATGTTCCCAATGGGCCACTGAATTAGCTCAAAGTAGAAACTGGCCACCGGGGTTCTTCATTCTCTTCTGACAATGAGTGGTCCTGCAACCACTTATCCTGGGTCTAAGGGGCTGTTAACTGTGTTTGGATTTGAGGGGAAGGTTGCACAAATGATGTGCATACCTGGAAAAGGTGATGCCTGTTCCCTTGAGTGGAGATCAGAGGGGCCTCTTGAACAGGAGGTACCCCCTGTGTAGGTGTGGATGCCCTCAGGGACAGCAGGGAAAATCATGGGGTGGGGTTAGGGGTCGGTGTGATGGTGTGTGTGATGGTGAGATGTGGCCTCACCTGAGCAGGTGCAGGGCTGGGCATTGAGTACCTGCAGCTCTGCCTGGTGAGCTCAGCCCCTGCAGTCTCAGTGCCAGCTGCTCTTGGTCATTTTCCCCAGTTGCTTCGGGAGCTGTGGAGCTCTGTCTGGAGAGGACACCTGAAGCCCTGCTGGTGGCTTTCTAGGATTGGGAACAGTTTCTCTTACCAGATATCTGCTGGAAATACAATACAGCCGAGAGGAATCAGACCAGGAGTTTCCTGGAGTGTGTGTAAGAATTTCCTGACACAGCTGGTGAGTGTGCCAACTAGGGAGGCACCTGCTGGACCTGTTGTCTGTGAACAGGGAAGGACTTGTAGGTGATGTGGTGGTTGGAGGCTGTCTTGGGCACAGCCGTCACAAAATGAGAGACTTTTTGATGCTCAGAGCAGTAAGGAGGGGATCAGCAGAACTGCCACCTCGGACTTAAGGAGGTGAAACTTTGACTTGTTTAGGAGACTGTTTGACAGAGTCCCTTAAGGGGCGGTCCTGAAGGGCAGAGGGGTGCAGGAAGGCTGGACATTCTTCAAGAGGATATCATAAAGGTGCAGAAGCAGGCCATCCCTGTGTGCTGAAAGATGAGCTGGTGGGGAGAAAGACCAGAGCTTAGTCTGAAACTCAGGAAATAAGGAGAGTGTTTCACCTTGGGAAGAAGGGGCAGGTCATTCAGGAAGACTGCAAGGGTGTTGTGAGATGTGTGCAGAGAGAAAATTAGAAAGGCCAAAGAGCAACCAGAATTTAGTCTGACTGCTGCCATAAAAGGCAATAAAAAGGTTTCTGCAAATGCATAAGCAGCCAAAGGAGGGCTAAGGAGAATTTTCATCCTTTATTGGATGTGGAGGAAAATATAGTGGAAAAAAAAAGAGAAAAAGGCTGAGGTATACGCTTTGTTTTTGAGGGAGAGTGGTGGCAGGAGAGTGCTGCAGGGGTCAGCAGCCTCAGTGCTTCCTGTCTGGCTCTGACCACTGCTGCTGTCCCCAGACCAGATGCTTTGTGGGGACTGTGACCAAGCGGTGAAGGGTGTAGCCCCCTGGCTGTAAACCCTGGGGGTGCCAGGGTGACACGCCACAGCTGAGGCAGGGCAGGTGAGGAGGGTGGAGCCTGAAACTCTCAGGCTGCCACTGCCCTCATGTGCCGGTGCTCGGAACAGGCTCTGGTTTTGTCCATTCCACAAAGAGGGACCAGGAGCATCCCTGAGGTGGGAAAGGTGCTTTGTGTTCTGCTGATTGACTCTTGAGGAGCGCTGGGGGTGGTTCTTCTTCCCCACTGCTAAGGATGAAGCTACAGCACAAAGATGGCACATCTAATAGTATTCCTGTGCTCCAGGAGAGTGCCCACGTGATGTGCTGGCTACAGGGGGATTAAAATTTAAACACCTATGGAGAGCAACGTATGCAATTGCCTGCTGCATATTACTTCTGTGAGGCTGGCTGCAGGCCAGCCAGAAGGGGCTGCTACCTTGGTTCATATCGACGTTTTCATACTTACTGTGCTGAGTGAGGGCCCTGGGGACACATTCCCTGCACTTCAGAGAAGCAGTGAAGAATGAGGATAAACCCATGGCTGCTGTTCCTGCTGGCTGATACTTGTTCTGCAAATGAGACGGTGCTCTGAGGTTTGGGTTTTTTGAGTTTGTGTTAATTGGATCTGTTTCCAATTGTGTTTCGTTTTGGAGTACCTCCCTAGCCCACACGACGTGATGGCTTCTGAGAGCAGAGCTTCTTGTGTCTAGCATCAGGCTCTCTGCTCATCTTTTACTGAAAGATATGCAGTAGCCTTCAGTATTGGTTTGACAGTGTTTCCAGTCAAGAAGAAAAATGTAGGTGTTAGGGCTTTGTTCATTAATTCTGTCTCCTAAACAGCTCTGAAAAGGGATCTGCCTGCAGGAAGATGTAGAATGGTCTGGAAAAGTACTCAAATTATCCAAATTCAAAGCAAAGATCCTGAGAACTGCCCATCCGATTCCTAATCTTAGAGACAGGTCAGAGCTATAGGTGTTTCCATTTTTTAATCAGAAATTTGAAAAACATCTGTTTTGTGGACACCAAGACATTGCCTTGATGAGCACCAAACTGTTATGCTCTGTCTCCTCCACCTAAACAGGTTTTTTTTTCTGTTTCTCTTCCACAATTGACCCTGTTGGTAGGTGCCAGCAGATAACTAATTTTTATGCTTCTTTATGCAGTACAAGCTAGAATTCCTACAGAGTTAGGTGAATAACTTGGGTTGATGGATTTCTCAGCTTTACCTGAGAGAATTTGAGTGCTTCCTTCAGAGGTTCACCTCAGGGACAGCTCCAGTGAAAGGGGTTTATTCCTTTCCTTGATGACCTTTTGGATAGCTTTGATTGGCTCTGTGTAAAGCAGGCAGGGAGGGATAAGGTTTCTATGGTTATTCTAGCCACCCATCTGTCAGTCCTTCCCAGTAGTTTCAACTGCTTTAATTTCAACCACATTTGACAAGACGCGATGATGTTGTGTTTGACAAAGAAACACACTCCCACGAGTATCATGAAAATTGGTATCAGGGAAAGAACAATTTAAAGACTGATCATAATTACTGCAATTACATTTGTTGTTTTCTTAGTTGTTCAGGGGGAAAAAAAGGGAATGGAAAGGAATAATTGAACCATTTACTCTAAATATTCATCTTTACCAACATTAATGCTGGCTACCAGTATCAAATGACAAGGTTTCTGCACTCTGCTGGAAAGTAATATTTGAGAAACAGAAGAAAGTGTGCTAACAGGGGATAATAGCAGTGCTGGAAAATCATTGTTTAATTAAAATGTTTCTTGTGTTAATTGGCATGACACATCAGAAAGCAAATAACACAAATACTTATTTGGTATATGGTGTAGATGTTCACCAGCATGATGTTCAAAAGGGAAAAACAAAATTTGAGACTCTCAAACTCTGTTCATCTATTTGGTGTGGCACAAAATAGAGAAGACAAATTGGAGATGATGTTTAACATCCAGCACAGAAGTTACAACACAATAGATTATTAAAGGCTGTAGATGCAGATTGAAGTCATAGGTGCAGAAGCCTGATTTAAGCATGGACCTTGGTAAATGAACAAAATGCAGGCACAGGTACCAAATATAGAATCAATTAATGCACAGTGGAAACAGCAATTGAGAAAATGTCAAGAGGAAACCCAAGGAGAATGGGCTTGTTTAGATTAAGTTTTGAGTAATTCAAAACAAGGTGAATTTCTTATGGTCATACAATGCAAAGAAACTGAAAATATGACCAACTAAGAAGCTCAGCGTCTTCATGGTAAATTAAGGCATGTGGCAAAACGAGCTACAGAAATGGTAAAAAAGTAGTAGTAATAGATCAGCAAGGTGAGGTGCAGTCATCCAGATGATTTTTGTATTCTTCCAGTACATTCATCAAAATGTTCACTTTGCTTGGTAATGCTTACTACATGTATTCCCTACTTCCTAAGAGTCCAAAGTTACGATGCTCAAAAAACCCAGAATAAAGCAAGAGGTGGGGAAAAGGATATTTCCTTTCCCTCACATTTTTCCCTCTTTAAATGTTTTTCATCTTTATTATTTAGAAAGGCTTGACTTAAATCTTGATTTTTACCTTAACAGTACTGTAAGAGAAAGAGGGATGATATTTTCCCCAAAGGCTTAAATGACTTGAGTTGGAATGTTACGTCAGTTGTAATGGAGACATCTTTTTCTTATGAGTGTTTTTGCCGACTTTGTTTTTATCTAATTTGTGTTAAAAACTACAAAGCAGCCATGATCTGAAATAATGCGTCTTAATGTATTTCGACAGCTTTCATTTTCCCCTCTCTGCTTCATGTAATCAGCTTCCTACTTTTTCTTCAGCCATCTACTGAGTCTTCCAAAACAAGGATGAAATCTGTGATGTTAAAAAACCCCAAACCAAATAACAAATTTTTAAATAAAATGAAGACAACTTTTAGAAGTTCAGTGAAAATGAATCCCCTCTATATCCTTTCTGTACAGAAACAATGACAAGGTCAGAAACCCAGTTATCTTTCAACTTTCATCACCTCATTTCAGAACATCTGAACGAGAATGATAGCATGTTTGTAAAAATTCCACTTTAAAATTAGCTTTATGACCCACTCATTTTAAAGTTCTTATCAGGTCTATATGGAGAAGAGCAAATACTATTCTGTAAGGGGATATTGATCATAGAATTACAAGTGGAATAGTCATGATGATTAGCAGAAGCTGGAATGGGAGATGGATAAGAGAAATTATACTGGAGAAGAAACATACCATTACAAAAGAAAAGAACTCTCTACTAATTGCAGGGAGAAAGAGGTTGGCAAGAGACTGGATAAAAAGAATACTAATTTACAAAGTACTGCTTTTTCAGTTTCTGTTTTCCCACTTCATTCTCCATACTTTTTTTTTTCTGATTTTCCATGTTTCTTTCCTTCCATTTGCCAGAGCAGAACTTATTTTTTCATGTCTTGATCTAACATGAGTTAATGTTGCTCTTGCTATTTCTAGCAGGAGAGAAAAAAAACAAAACACTAACCTTTATCCAACTTTCAATAAGAGAAAGTAATGTTGCCCCAGGCCCAACATCAGTTAGACATTTTCTTTTCAAACAGAGTGTGATGCTGTAACTTTTCAGCAGATATGACTGCATTTAAAACCATTTAACAGATGTTAAAGAGTTATTTTCTCTCAATATATTTCTCTCTTAGTACCTGTGAAACTGTTTAGACCAAGAATTTATTTTCAAAAATTACTCAGTCTCTATAGAGCATGCAGAATCACATATTACTCATTCTTCTTCTCTGAACTGGGTTGTTGAGCTGTTTCAACTGGAGAGAAACAGTAGTAAATAAATTCTGTAGGTGTTCAGCTCTACTATTATAGAACAGGTGTGGACTTTGAGACAAATAATTGTTTGATGTTCTTCAACCATTTGATGCCACCATCTGCCAGAATAGTATCAATACTGGACAAGACAAAGCTCCTGGGAGACTTTATAGCACCTTTTGTGACCTAAAGGGGGCCTGAAAGCTGGAGAGGGACATTTTACAAGGGCATGGAGGGATGGTGCCAGGGGAAGTGGCTTCAGAATGAGAGAGGGTTGGTTTAAATTTGATAATAAGAAGAAATTCTTTACTGTGAGGGTGGTGAGGCACTGGCACAGGTTGCCCAGAAGGTCCGTGAGTGCCCCATCCCTGGGAGTGCTCAAGGCCAGGTTGGATGTGGCTCTGAGCAACCTGATGTAGCAAAAGGTATCCTTGTCTGTGTCAGGTGGGTGAAACTAGATGATTTTTAAGGTCCCTTCCAACACAAATCATGGACTGGTTCTATGAATATTTTCCACATTCTAACGCTTCAAGAAAACCATCAGTAGGATTGCAGCATTGAGAGCAAAGGCTGAGTGTCATTTGTGGAACATTGGGGCTGTCAAGTGACATGTGCTGAGCAAGAGGCTCCTCTTTATTTGGCTGGGGCGGAGGTGTCTTTGCAGTGTGTGCCCAGAATGGTGCTGCAGCCTGCTTGCAGTGTGTGCCAGGGTGGCTCCAGACTCACAGAAGGGCCACAGCACTGTGCTCAGAAAGAGCTGACAGTACCGGAAAAAGACCTGGGGTAAACAGAGATAAAGCAGGTATGACACTGTTACCTGCACCGAAGGGTTCTGTACAGCCGCCTTCTGCTCAGGAGAGGTGACATCTCTCCTGCTCTCCAGCATCCCTGTCTTGTTCAGCTCTGTGGCAGGAATGCCCCAGCTCTCCCCTTCTAGTGTGCAGGGCTGCAGGTGGAGGGAAGGAGCACAGACAGGAAAAGGCAGCTGGATCCCAGTGTGCAGGGGCAGGCTCCTACTCTGCTCTTTGCACCAGTTTCATCCTCCCACTGACCTCTGTTGGACCCTCAGTCCACCCTGATCACAGTCCACCCCTCCATCCTTCCTCTCTAGATTTGCTCTTCCTGGCAGTGCTCCCTCCTTCTTCCCTTTACCCCTACCCTCTTCAGGGGGACTGAGGACAGATGTATTCCATTCTAAGCCAGACCTTACAGCTGATGGTGCCTGGGTCAGTCAGCTGGGCTTTCACAGCTCTGCCTGGAACTTCCCTTTGCTATAAGAGAGTCTTCTGGCCCTAGAAGGTTCACTTGGACCCCAGATGTAACAGGCAACTCCCAAGTGGCCCATTAAGCCTTGCTCTTCTTGCTTGAGTTCATAAGTCCCCATATCTCCCTCTCTTGCCTTGTTGGACTCAAGGTTGCCAGTCCAGTCTGTGGCAGTGCAGTCAACAAGAGCTCAGTGAGGCCCAGTACATGGATGTGCTTGTCAGGAAAACCAGTCAAGAGGATCACAGCCCTGAAGGGTGGTGTTGGTCATGCTTGTCATAGCTATGTCCTGCCTTCTCCAGAGATCTGGCTGTGTCTGACCTCTGTGCTCACCTGTGTAACATGCGGTACAGGAATCCTTTTTCTTTTGAGTTCCCTGAGTTGCAAGGATCTGCAGCTCAGAGAACAGCAGCTTTACTCAGCCTAATTAGAAACATATGGGGGATGCTATTAAAGCACTTGGTTCTGATGAACAGAAATGTACTTTGGATGTGAAGGAAAAAATATCCTTTAGGTCTCTCAGAAATGGACCTTCCTGCACAGCAGAAATTTGAGATGTGAAGGTGTGATGGACCCCACCATATGCAAACAACGTTGTTTTCCTGATGTTTTTCATATTGCCATGTTTAGTCTTTTTAGGGGACAAAATCAGGGTTTTTTTGCATTTTGAATTCTTGGTGATGAGTGCCTCAGCTTTCCCCACCCTTAAGTGCCTCCATGACCCCTGCAGGCCTGTGTGGGGTGGAGTGCAGCATCTCTCACCTGTCAGAAGATTTGTACTGGGGAAGTGCAGTGATGAGCACTCCATAAATGTGCCAGAGCTGCTAGAATGAGCAAGGGGCTTTGCATATGTCTGTGGAGGAGAAATTTTCTATAAAGAGTAAAAAAAAAAGTTAGAAGATCGTGAAAGTAGAACCATTCACATTCAATCCAACCGGACTAGACCTTGCTGAATTGATCCCAGGAATAGATGTCATCTATTGACAGCTATGTTTCTTGACAGATTATAGGAGGCTCAGGTTTAAGGACAGTACAATGGTTCCTCCATGACATGGGAGCAAATAACTTCAAGCAGAATTTGAGGATGGCACACAGGCTGAAGACAGAGTAAATTGCTGAGTGCACAAAGCAGTCCTGGTTACCTGGCTGACTACTTACATGTGCTTCTTAGCATTTAGTTTCACTTTTTACATTTAATATTATTTAATTTTTAAATCTTAATAAAATTTTATCATGTGTATTTTGTATTATTGATATTTAACATTTGAAGTGTAATGGCAGGTATTCCAAAGGTCTTTTATCTTGCTGAGGGTGGCAAAGCAAAGGCTCCAGCAGCTCTAAGCTGATGTGCAACCAATTCAAGCCATAATGGTGAAATGCCTTTTTAAGAGATGATGGTTTAATATTGAAAGGGGATATTAAAGGAATTGGTTCTTTCCCAGTCACACATCATGGCTGGATGAATCTGCATTTTAGCCAAGCATACATCATGCTTGAGAAAAACACAAGTGACTTGTCTTCATATGGAGAAAGCTTGAGAAATACAATACTTGATGGGGTACAGGTGGTCTGATTACAAATGGAATGTCTGATTTAAGTCTGTTGTGGCCTTAAACTCAATGATTCTCCTGCTTGTTTAGCTGAGTTGGCTTAAGACTGGTAGAACAAATTGTAGAGGCATTCAGAAGCCTGACCAGCTGTGTTCCCACAGGAAATGAGGTGATTGCAGTAGACTGGAAGGGACTGAAAGATGTGGACCAAATCAATATGGACAGCACGAGTTCACTGCATGGCAGCAGCTTCCATCGACCTTCCACTGAGGTGAGTACCTGGCCCAGAGCTAATGAGCCAAGGACATGAGAAAGTTTGAAATCTGAGTTGAGAAATGGGTGTTGTGCATCACTGAGGCATGATCTGTGGGACGGCTGGAATGCCAGTGAGCTCCTGAGGATCATACCTAGGCAGTGTGGCTTGCTCTGAACAGAACTGAGTCACTCCCTTCACAAGATCCATAGTGAGTAAGAATTTGCAAATGAAAGTGCTTTTTAACCAGTCATGATGGGAGTGGAACACCACATGAGAAAACAGTGACAGTTCTGACAAGCCTGTAGGTCTGCATCCCTTG
The DNA here is from genome assembly GCF_901933205.1 of Camarhynchus parvulus. NCBI lineage: Eukaryota > Metazoa > Chordata > Aves > Passeriformes > Thraupidae > Camarhynchus > Camarhynchus parvulus. The sequence goes on along the minus strand of NC_044571.1, from coordinate 87,993,754 downwards.
AATAAGGGATTCACATTGGATTCACAGTGTCCAGCACTGTGTCTGTCCCAGCTTCTGCAGCACAGCCATGAAATCTTTTGAAGAAACACATTTGTCTGCATTTTGAATTTTAGAGATGCATTCACTAGTAACTCACAGACAATCGACTTACCATGCAGTATTTTGAGGGCTGGTTAATTTAATTACTGCAGCTTCTGCATTCTTGGATACCTGAATTTTCAGCTTTGTAAGGTTCAGAGTATGCAATGATGATTAATAGAAAGATAAAATCTATTTTAAATGCATAATATTTGAAGAATCGCAAATAATGTTCACAAATAAGCTTAATAAATAGCATACAGTTTGCAAAACCTTGAAAAATGTTAATAGGTGTACATATATATATAGATATAGTATTTTTATTTTGTTTGTGTACCTTGCTGGCTTGGAAAGCACCTTCAAGACACTTAGAGTTTCATGGAGTCCTGGCAGGAAATTGTTGGGCCCAATCCTGTATGGAGAATTCAGTCAAATCAAAGCAGATCTAAAAGTCAACGAGCATAAACCACACCTCAGTGAACATTTTGATTTATATGAATGGCTACCATAGGTGTAACGTGAGTCATCTAAATTTTCCTGAGTGTCTCCATCCCCAAACCCAGGATGTTGAGATGAGTCCTCCCAGCTGCAGGAAACACACTCTGAATTGGTGCTGTGATGGCTGATGTGGGAAATGATTCTGGCTCACAAGGGGTGAGTGAGTCAGAATGGACAAACCAAAACATGGCAGGAGAAAATAATTTCAGCAGAATTGAGTAGCTTATAGGATACTCAAAATACCAAGGTGGTGTAGCTCCTCCTTGTGTTAACCTCAAAGTGGTGCAACCCACACTTAGGAGGAGAGCCTTGTGAAAAGGTGCTCTCCGCTTTCCTACTCTGTCACCCTCCTGTTCCCTATTTCACCTTCAAACACTGTGACCTTTACAGGCACCATATTCACCAGCAGGGAATAAAACCATCTTGAGAGACACAAGTTTTTAGAATACACCAGATAAAGTAGTGTCTGTTGATTGTGGCAAACTACTGGAGTTGCTTGGCTGCTTGCAAGTGTGTTTGTTACACTGACGTGGTGCCTTTCTTTGCTTTCTTTAGCAAACACGGACGGATTTCTCCTGGGATGGTATCAATGTGAGTATGAACTGCATCACTTTTCAAATTTCTAGTCATAGGAAGACCAGGGTTTGTCTGACATTGGATACAGTGGAGGCCAGAATGGGAACATGGCTGAAAGTCCTTAGTGCTGCTGAAATTCTGGGAGTTGTCTCCGAGTCAGAGGATGGTGATGGATTTTTGTTTGCTTCTGAGTCTTTTGCTGTCTGGCAGATATTTTGATCTGCAGGTGGCTGTTGAATTGCTTTCATCCTTTTGGGGACAAATGTGTGCCATTTCATATGTTCTGTTTTTGAGATTTCTGGGCACTGCTACATAAGAAAGGTGTCTGTCCAGCATATTTTAAAAAACAGTAGTCCTTGATTAGGGTATCATGGATCTTCTCCAGGGAGAAGTTTGGGAGAAATGTCTCCCTCATTTTCAGTTGCATACAGAAGTAAGAGAATTCCTTATGTCTCCTAGGGTAGATGGAGAGTACCAGTTAACTTCAGTTAAAAAGCGGATGAGAAACAAACAATTTAATTACACATGATCCTTTTGCTCTTGGTACCTGTGCCATGAAAAAAAAAAATATTTTTCTCTAATGCAGAAACAGCATCCTGAAAAAGGAATAATGCATATTTGTTCTACTGGACTTTTTAAAAGGGTACTTATAAAATATTTTTGCATAAATTAACTTCATAGTTCTGTACACTTGGAAGGACAGGATTAGCAGCTCCGTTTTGAGTAGTATAAGTGTTTTCAAATTTTAGATTCTTTCAAAACTTTTAAAATACCTATAGCTTTCTTCTTTACTGTGATTTGGAAGCATGGGGGACATTGAATAGAATTTTAAACTAATTCTTACCTCTTTCATTGTGGCACTTATGGCTTGGGATCTTTTGCCTAGAATCAGTTACAGGAACAAATTGTGTTGGAAAATAATGGTGCATGCAGCAACTGTCTAGAAGAAATTTGTCCTTTTTTTTTCCTCACTGCACCTATGTCTAGCTGAAAGCAAAGTACACAAGGTCGTGTTTCCTTAAAGAAAGCAGAAGACAGTTTCCTTACTTGCAGTTTCCCATTTTCCAACCCATACAGAATCCATGGAGCTCTTTCATAAGGCAGCTCTTAGCCAGTGTAGTTCCCTAGATCTTCTTTGGTACCGAAGCTGGATCATGAATTTTCTTCCCTTCCAATTCATTCCTGCCTTCATGTCACAGCTCTTCAGCCTTGCAGTAGTGGGAGCCCTCTGCAATTTACTTTCTTTTTTTTGATGGGTTCTATGAGGCAGCTCACAGCACAGCCCCCAGGCTCTCCTGGAACAAGTGGGTGGATACTGAGCAGGAGCACCTGGGCAGGAATGACCAGTGGGGGCATAGATGGACTTTCTCCAACAAGCTTCATCACCAAAGGAAATGCTTCATGGAACAAGGGCTGTGCTCTCACTTTTTACTGTTCTTCCTCTGCTTTCTGATTTCTTCAGCTCATGTTACACACACAGCACATTCCTGCCTCCACAGTTACAGGATGCCTTAGTTGCTGCATTTACACTCAGTTTCCAGAAAATCTCACCTCTCATATTTTAGCAACTGACTGGAATTATACTCAGTGTGAGATCTTTACAATGCCTTCCTTTGCCTCCGATTATTTCACTGCCCAGTTACTGCTCTGCTCACTTTTTGTGAGGTCTGCGCCTATGTCCAAGTGCTTGTTTTCTGTCAGGACTTAAAATTTTCAGGGTCTTAGTCACTACTTTTGAGTATCCTTGTGTTTGAAAGATTCTGGCCTTGATTTTCAGCGAGGTTGAAATGAAGAGCAGAAGCAATGTTTATTTAGCCCTTGTGAAAGTTAAGCCTCATATGCAATGCCTGGCATCTCTGCAGAAGCCTGATGAATTCATCTTGAGAGATTATTTTTGTGATGATGTTTGTGCTGGCTGCCTGTCCCAATAGTGCCCTGACCCTGTTATTCAGGGACTGAGGATGAACACAGAAAAGACAGTCAAGAAAACGAAGTAGAGCTGTAGACCAAATTTCTTTACAGATGTAGGTGCTTGAAACAGGACCCATCACTGATATCGTCATGATAATTTTATTAAGACTATATAAGAAGAAAAAAAAAAACAAAGTACCAAAATATTGGTAGTATGATGCATATATGATACATTACTGTGGCTTGCCTATTTCACTGACAGCTCCCCACTGCAAGATCCCTGAATTGTCCAACAGCCATGTCTTGCATCTCTAACAGAGAGTTGGGAATGGTGCAGCGTGTCTGTGGAGGGCTGGCAGCTGCCAACGGGAGGCTTCTCACAGCCTCTTTCTGCCTCTCCCTCTGGCCTTGCCTCAGTCAGTCCCAGTGCTGTGCAATATCCAGTCCTGGTTAAAGTGCCTCTCATTTTCCTTTCCTTCTTTTGTTCTTACTGCTTGCTTCTGTTCCTCATCTTCCAACTACCTACTGTTTTTTCACTTCAGTTCACTTCCTTTCTCCTTCCTGTATATCATTTCTTCATATTCTCTCTCTTTTCAGCTCTCCATGGAAGATACGACCTCCATCCTTCCCAAGCTGAAACGCAACTCCAATGCTTATGGGATTGGGGCTTTGGCTAAATCATCTTTCTCTGGTGAGGTCCTCAAAATTTGACTTTATCCTTGGCAGCTTCTCTCCACAGGCCTTTGTGCCTCTTCCCATATCTCTCTGTCACTCTCACAACTGCTCCTTTCTGGCTTTCACCTTTTCATGGCCTTAGAGGAGTCTCCACCACCATGGTTCTAAATACAGAAATCTCACAGTTGTTGCCCTTTTAAAGAACAGATTTGTCTTACTACCATTGGCTTCTCACTGTGCACCCCTGCTCAGACATCTTCAATTGCTTCCCCTCAGTCTTGGGTTTAACCCCATTTTCTGTTTCTTAATTTGTTCACTTCCAGGCTTCATCCTTCATGCCCAGCTCTATCCTAAATGGATTCTAGGCAAGGAAGGAAATGGTCCTTCATATTTGGGGTTCCCCTTTTTCCCCCTTCTGAGAGTTTGTCCAGGGAAAGATGGAGAAACTGCCCTGGAGAGTGACACAATGAGAGGTGGGAGACACCCAGCCCTAGTCACGCATCCTGTCAGGACAGGACGGGAGAAGCTCCACTTCTGAGAGAAGTAAAAACCCCGGCGGAAAGCGCCGGAGCTGTGTAATAGCCCTGCCTTGTTTCCCAATGTCTGGCCCCTTAGGGATATCCCGCAGCATGAAGGACCACGTGACGAAGCCGACGGCCATGGGGCAGGGCCGCGTGGCGCACATGATCGAGTGGCAGGGCTGGGGCAAGGCGCACAGCCAGCAGCAGCAGCACACGCACGAGAGCGCGCGCAAGGACGCCGACGCCTACTCGGACCTCAGCGACGGCGAGAAGGAGGCCCGCTTCCTCGCAGGTAGCTGTGCCTGCCTCCTGGCACCTGCCTTGGGTCGGTTGGGGTGCCCCCAGAGGGGAACCCCTGAGAGATTCCAAAATGCAGAAGCTTGTGAAAAGCACTCTGGGAGAGGCTGAAGTAGAGAGAGAGACTTTGGTGGCTGGGACATTGCCAGTGGAATGCAAGGTGGAGAGGGTGAGGGCCAGTTGTGGGTGATGGGTGTTGCTGAGATAGGACCAAAGTGGGACAGTGTGACCAAAAGGTGGGGTAAAGGATGATGGTGAGAAGTGGAGACTTCAATGCATCTTTGCTTTCCTTCCCTGTCTCCTTTGGCACAGGGGTGATGGAGCAATTTGCTATTTCTGAAGCGACTCTCATGGCCTGGTCCTCCATGGATGGTGAGGATATGAGTGTAAACTCAAATCAGGACAACCCAGCAGGCAACTACTCTGAGAACTATCAGGAGCTGATGGAGAGCCAAGGTGAGCTCTAGTGCTTCTTGCTAATCTTAAGACACCCCCTTCCTGCTCCGGTTGCTCTCTTCTGCTCTACTCTGTTTTATTCTGTAGCCCCAGTCAGATCTGCTAGAGTCGTCCCTGTTTGTGGAGCTGTCCAAGGAATCTAATCTTAGCAGAGAGTTTCCAAAGCCCAGTTCCTTTGTCTTCTTAGAGCACAACTGTGGAAAGCTACCAGCTCTTACAGTCAGTTGTGGGTATCAAGGTCACCTGCCAACTGCCAGAACTGTGTTTTCTCTTTCCCCTCCTTCCCTCTAAAGGTGGATTCACCCACCCTGTGCAGTACAGTGCCATGCTCAGGCTCACAGGCTACCAGGATGAGCCAGCCTGGCCTAGGGAGAGTGTCTAACTGTGTGTTGTTTGCCTCCTTTGCTTGCAGAGCACATGGCCCAGACGCAGTATGACAGCTGGCCTCACTCCTACGTCTCGCAGGGCATGTACTGCTTAGGCTCCTCCGACGCCTGGGAGGCCAGTGACCAGTCCCTCATCGCCTCCCCAGCCACTGGCTCCTACCTAGGCCAGAATTTTGATGAGTCCCAGACAAACCTTCAGGAAAGCATTTTGCTTCAGAGCAGCTTTCTCCAGCAGCAGCAGCTGCAGCAACAGCGGCAGGAGCAGAACTTCATCCAGAGCACGGGGCTGGTCCACGTGTGGCCCCTGCAGACTGCTCAGGGTGGGGGTGGAGCTGAGTCCAGCACGTACATGGAGGACCACATTGAGGATGAAGGGAACCCAAGGCTGGAGAAGGCCCCTCTCCTAAACAAGAAGCCCTCTCCAGAGGAGGATGATGCAGTGTGCCGGGACCTGGAATCTTTGTCTCCTCGAGAGGAGATGGAACATGCTGCACTGAGCCGTAAAGTCTCAGATGTCACCTCCTCTGGGGTGCAGTCCTTTGATGAGGAAGAGGGAGAAACAAACAACTGATGCTTTCTGTGAAGTACTCATCATTGCTGAACAAAGAGAGGGGTGGCAAGGAATGCAATTACAGGGATTCTTCTCTCCAGCTCCCCATATTTCCAGGCAGACATACCTTCCATTCCTGACATTTAATTATTTTTTTAAACGAGGAAAATCTCAAAGTGATTGACACATAAAAACCTTTTCTTCCCCTCCCCCATGGACACATATTTTGGATTTTCATTGCTCTGGGCAACATGTGATGTGCTTGGAGAGATCTGGATTGGTAAATAATTTCTAAGTCTTTTTAAACAAAGTCTTGGCTGTGGATACAAACTCTTCTGGTACTGGGGATGTGGCTGATGAGACAGGCTTGGTGTAGGGAGCAACTTTGTGGCTAGAATTCATCTTGGCAGAATGGACGTTGCTCTGTGGACATGGCCCCCTTCTATTTCATAGAATATATGAATATAAACTGGTTTAAAATGAAGCTGTGGGTTTGCAGATCTAGATTGCACTAGCGTTGGGAAGGTGGCTGATGCAGAGGATCAGGCCATGAAGGATGTGCTGTGTAACCAGATCCTCAGTAGCACCTTGATACAGAGCTGTAGGGTTGATGGATATGAGCTGTGCTCCCAGAGCCTGGGCTGTGCTGCCAGAGTGGCTCTGTGGGCATGGCTCTGCTGTGGCATGGAAAAATGGGCGCAGATACAAACCTAACCCTGCTCTCAGATATTCATGCTTTGGTCTCTTCCATTTGTTTGTTTCTCTCTGACATTTCTGCCTTCCCAGGAGCTGGCAAGAGCGATGTGTCCTTTTGGCAGTGGGCACTGGAAGCCAGTGGAAAGGACATTTTCAGCTATGGAGACAGTCATAAAAAGCTGACTCTTGCAGGGGGCTTGAGGACATGCCCATCTTGGTGCTGCTGCTGTGTCCTTCTGTCTTTTCCTTGCCAGCAGAATGTGGAGACCCAGAGAGTAGGCAGCAGGTCCAGGAACAGTGTGTACAGCTATGAGATCACAGATACCTAGTTTACATTAGAGTTTTCAGTTTTTGCACTTTTTTTTAACCTTTTTATATTCTGGATAAGTGTTCATAAAAAAGCAGTTAGTAATGGGAAAGGCCTGTACTCCAGTCATGACTTAACAGAAATACTGCACCTCTCTCATTTCTGCCACTCCTGCAGTGCCAAATATAGCTGGATGAAAAGGGGTGAGAGGAAATTTTCTCCTCCTGTTTGTCTTCTTCTTTCTGCCAATGTTTTCTTCTTTTGTTTTCCTACCCCCAAGCAGTGTAAATAATGCTCAATACTTGGTCTGTTTGTTTTTCCCTCCCATCTCTTTTTTAGGTGTGGAGAAAGCTGATTTCAGGAGTTTCCCGTATTTGTACGGGGTATATATTTTTTTGTTAAAAAAAACCATGATTCTCTGATTAGAGGGAATTTGGTCTCTTGCAATTCCTCGCCATTTTTTCACAGACCTCCTTTTGGGAGGGAGAGGTTTTGAAAGGAAATTGTTTCACTTTCAGCTCTCACCAGAAAATAAACAGGGACAAAAGCAAAAATTGTATAAGGTTATTGATTTTGCTGGAGGACTGAACAGAACCAGCAGAGATTACCCAAGTGCTGAGTTTTAATTGCAAGACCTCTTGCAAGGAAGCATCAGCAGAGCATGGGTGTAGATCAGATGCTGGATCTGATGAGCTATAGACAGGAATTTGCCTGGACACTGCCATACTGTTCCAGGAGCAACTCTTTTCTCACTTACTCTGACTCATATTTGCTCTGTTTAATTCATGATACATTTGTCTCTTCTTTGCCTCCTCTTCAGGCTTGGTGTGTTTTTTGGATGACAGGAGAGTGATACATGCTTCTTTCCTGCTTCAGGTTCAGTTCCTGCATATTTTCAGGGAAGAATGTCTAAGGCGAACAAAATGTCACTGGAGGAATATCATCAAGTCTCAGAGTTTAGACAGCTGGCAAGCAAAGCAAATGATGTCCAGGAATTGTGAAAAGTAGGAATGGGACTCTCAGGAAGAACTTTACCCCAATCAGCTTTTTCCCAATGACACAGGCAGCTGCAAAAAGAGGGACTCCTTTTTCAATACCCAGGTCTTTCCAGCCGAGTCCACTTCAAGCAGATCTGTCTTCCCTCTCCATTGCACCTCTAAATGAAAGACCTCTGGGATGTTTAAGTTACACTGGTAATTTGGCATAGGTAAGAGAGAAACGTTTGTGTGACCCATCTTTTTTTACCTGTTTGCTTGGTCTTGCTTCTGTCTTTCTAAGCAGGTCGCTCTTCTCCTGGGTGATGAGCTTTCAGTATCTCTTCAAAGGTGTTTACACATTCAGGTACTAACCTCCCCTGGGCAGCAAGGCTTGATAAAAATCATCTCCTATAGTTCTTGCAGGGCCAGTGGTAGCTCATTGTCCTGAACTGGCTTGGGTCCAGCTGTGGAGCAGGGCCTGGGAAATCACACTAGCCAGAGATGGGGCAAGTGCCAAGAGCACTTCAGCAGATGAGTAAATGAGTAAGTTTAAAGCTATTTTTATTTCTCTTTTAAAAGGTCTTTAGGGAAACAAACATGGTTAGGTGTGTACCTTTGTGGAGATTTGGGTGGCTTGTTTGTTTCTTTCTCCAAACCATTTTGTTCCCATGTGCCTCTCCAGGACCAATCTGGATGTTTACAGTAACTTTCAGAGTAGCTTCTGATCATCCCTTTGTGTTGTTTACAGGACTGGGACAAGCAGGTCAACTTGTCCCGGGCTTCTTTTTCTTTAAGATGGACATGTGGTACATTTACTAAGATGTCTGATTGATGTCTAAAAGATATACCTTATCTCCATGGAAAGCAGTGTCAGGGAGTTATCTGCATAAGGAAAAGTGTAAAAAAAATTGACCATATAGAAAATTCTGTGGAGTCCAATAGGAAGAGAAAATCTGTAGATTCTTCTAGCCTCTATGGAATTGGGATAAAGAATTATACCCTGCTTTATAGTTCCATAACCTGCTGTCTTAGAAACCTGTAGAGAGCCTCATTCTCTGTGAGTGCAGACTGGTTTGAACACCACTCTCTGTAAAAACCTTCCAGCTTACTAAATTCTGTAATTTTTTTTTTCATAAATGACTTAATATTCTGTGAACAATAAAATTTCAGCCTTTTCCTGAAAGAAAGAAAAAGGCTATTTTCCATACCTCCCCACAGTCCAAAAGAGCTCATTGCTAGGAGTCTGACTAGAGAGAGCAGGTCTTCCAGTTCACACTTGCCACCCGAGTGAGCAGCCTGAGCTGAACTGGAAAGGCAGTTTGAATCTCTTTGAAAGTGGAAAATTGTTTGTGTAATCTGGCCCTTTCTTACATAACAGGCCTGCTGCCTGTGTGTATCCAATACCAGAGAGAGAGACCTGGAACCTCCTGTACGTTTCCCAGAAAAGCTGTTATTATATAGATACACCTATTCAAGCATATGGGAGGCACAGGTGCTCTGTGAGCGAAATTTGGCCTGCAGTCCCTTTATCCTGGTGAGGAGGGATGAGTTGGAGAGAGTCCAGCCAAATAGTCAGAGCCCAAATTGTGTTTGTGAGGCTGTAAATAAGAAGGAAAGGTGAGCTCAGTATCCCTGATCTGCAGTTACTAAGAAACTGCGCTCTGCTGTTTGTTGCCACAAATGCATTATGAAGCAAAGCTGCACTACAGAAAATTTTGGATATTCTTGAAGTAGTGGAGATAGAAGATTCCTATCTTTCCTCCAAGCCTTTGTCTTCAGTAGGAACTTGTTGAAATTACTGTGCTAAACATGAAATAAGGCTTAACCAGAAGTGACCCTAATTTAAAATCTTCTATTGGAAGAAAATTCTCTCTTGTTCCTTCTCCCATGATTGCTCATACCTGATTAGTTATACTCTTTGATAAGCTTTTCTTTTATATAAATCTGAAGCTTTCTTTACAAGCCCTCTGGGTTCTCTTCAATTCCATTACCTCAGGCTCTGGGACAGAGAAGTTTATCTGCTTCTTTCAGTTTCTGTGCCTCTAAATCATCATCTTCTTTTGGAGAGCTGCTGAAATGTCATCCACTTGCTTTTTCCCCTTAAAAATGGTAACATCACCTTTCAGGACAGGCTTGCTGCAGAGAACAAGTTTAGCCATGCTTCTAAGCTGATCCAGTGGTGAGCTGCTTTGAAGGAAGAGGACCTCTGCTCTGACCGTGCTCACCTCCCACAACCCTTGGGCAGGTGCTGATGCACAGCTGGCCCACACCAAGCCAGGGACTTTTACCCTGCTATAAAAGTGAAGATGGAAGAGCTGTGAGCAGAGGGAGAGAGAATGCTGTTCTCAGCAGCTGGCCTTCCTTTATATCAGGTTGGAGAAGCTGGAAAGGTGCACTTTGAAATGGCATCTTCATGATGAGTCTAAGCTGCTCAAAGGAGCTGTCCTGCCTCCTCTCTTCCACCACCACCAGCTCTGTACTTGTACTGCCTAAAAAGCACCAGCACTAACACTCATTTGGCTGCTCAGGAACTGGCCCCATTGAAAACTAACCCAGTCCCCTACCTAAATAAAGGTTTCAGTGAGGTGAACTCTTCGTATTGCTTCTCTTGGCGAGGCAGGCTTCACTGAGGGCCGGTGAAATGTGTAGATGGTCATGTGGAAGACTGGTTGCAGATGCAACTTAAATTGGCTTAAGCTGATTTTGATATGTCTGTCTGAAAAGAATAAGACCCACTGGGGTACCAAGAAGGACATTATTCCCCATTTTCTTCCTTAGTATTTTCCTTGGAATTTTTAGTATGCTCTTACTTGATTTGGTCTTTGTTATTTATGCCCGGTTGTTTCCCTCACTGTTCCCTTCCACAGGCTCCTTTGAGGTAAACCCTGGAAACTGGGCAGGAGGACATGAGTAACTTGATATATGCATGAAATTAATAAAATTAACATGCACAAATCGTGTATGCACTCAGTGATCAAACTCCATGGCAGCTAAAGATACTGACAAGTCTTATCCTGCAATTGCAAGAGGGGAGAGTTGTTTAAGAGTGAAGCATAACTGTTGGAAGGGATATTTATCCCTGTTTTCAGGCCAGTTCCAGTCCAATGTGAGACTGTGTACAGCAGCAATGAAAAATGTTCAATGTAGCCCTGGAGAACTGGAGAAGGAAAGTCATCTCTCTGTTTGACAGAGGTAGGAGGTGTTGTGGTGAGGCAAGGTTGTGTGCAACAGCACAGGCTTGTGCACCACTGTGTGTGGCAGAGAGGGAAAGACATGGAGAGAAAGGCTTGGAAAAAGGTCCAGAAAAGCCTGATGTCTTTTTACACAACACAGGTAAGAAGCTTCATGGCAGACTCCCAGCAGAGTGGACTGAGGTACAGAATTGCTATCCAAGCTGTAAGTCCAGGATTGTTGCAGCTTATGGTACTCCTTAGTCCAAACACACTTTTTTTTAAGACAGTGATAGGAAGGAGACCTCCCTGAGTTTAGGTACCTGCTAGCTTTGTCTTCATTGTCTTCAAAATGTGCTTTGTTCTTCAGGGAAATCATATGAGTAATACACAAAATAAGAACTTATTCCTTGCCCAAATGAAGTTAGTGTGAGTTCTGATCTCACTGGAAAGCCAAAATACCTAAATTCAGCTTAGTTTGCCTTAACTGTTGTAGAAGGAGAAGTAAACTCAGATAACCTGCCTGTAAATGCTATAAAAAGCGGAGCAACGTTGGCAAAGTCTAAGCTCTTCCTTCTAATTTCTCCCAGGTGGATTTTCCAGTGTTCCTTGTTCAGACAACTCTGGCATACCTTTTAAACAAACTTGACTTTTTGTAAAAGAAAAAAAGAAAAGAAAGGAAAGAAAAAAATTAATTCCAATACAGGGATTATCAGCAGCTTACAGCTAGAAAAATGTAAATAAGTAATACTTTCATCTTTGATTTTCCTCCCCTGTAGCAATCTGACAGGGAAAGATTTCTATGCCATGGCTCAGGGAAAGGAAAAATAAACAGGGAAAATGTGAGTAAAATGGTGCCTACTAGAACTAAATGTATGTGTAGGACAGCCTACAGTCATTAAAGCACAGTCTCAAATACGATTGCAAGCTGCAAAGTCAATGTCAGGTGCCTCTTTTGTACCACAGGCTTTTCCCAGGCTGAGAAGTAGTGAACCTGTGCAGAAGCAGAAGAGCTGCACTTCTGTGCCAGATCAGTGTCTCTCTGTGTCTCAGAATATGTCCTGGAGCCTGGGGGCACTGTGCTCCCTGAGCAGCACAACCAGCCCCGTGGATTGACTGGGGTAAGGCGTGAGGGTTACCATGTTAACAAATGGACATGGAAGATCTGCGCTTGCAACATCAGGGTCTATTTACATCCTTGCACTGACATTTTCCCCAGCATAGGCAGACCAAAGTGTTATTTTTCCCTTGGAAATGAAGAGAAGCTCTATGATTGTCAGTGTTGGTCTGCACAAAAGAAAAGAAATATGTGCTGTATTTTTCCAGTGCAGATACACATTGTTGGAAGAGGAAAAATTTAGTCTGGTTGTGATTCTGAGAGAGAGCATGTTTACTGAAACTGTAAAGTCTTGTTCAATAATGTTTTCAGTGCAGATACCACAGAATCACAGAATGGTTGAAAGGGACCATCAAGTCCAACCCCTCTGCCATGGGCAGGACCTACCCACTGATGTGTAGTAGCTGCCGTCTTCTGGGAAGAGAGGGGTTACAGTGTTCTGTGGAAAGAATGCTCCTGCTAGGATCTTCCTCATCTCCTTCAGCTGGGGACATTTTAAATGCCCTCTGAAACCTAGTCTTGTTTTTGCTTTCCCATAAGGGATCAAATGTCCATGCTTGCAAGACAAAAACATCTAAAAAGGCTTTTCTCCATTATGGAAACAAGATTGTGCATCAAGATTTGCTTCTAATAAGATAAAGGCATGTAGTCCAGATTCATTGGCCTTCTGGATTAATTTTCATTTGGCATGGAAATCCAGTCATGATTGGATTGGAGGACACAAGGTTAAGAACCCTCTTCCAGAGCTCTGCCATGTTCCCATGAGGCAAGTGTAGGTGGATTTCCCTTCTTTTCAGATACTGCATGCTTGAGCAACGTAGCAAGCCAAAAGCTCTTTTGCAGGTATATATTCTTGTTTGGCTTTAATTTTTCTTCTCTGATTTGTGGATGTTGTGCATGATTGGAGGTCTCTGGGAATCCCTACACTATAAAACTGGAACTCAAAAGTAATTTTACAGGGAACAAGATTCCTCTTGTTTCAGCTCTTTTCAGACGTGGGTGGGTACAGGCAGAGGATTTGGGAGGTACGAGGGTGGTGGATGGGAGTCTCAGGGGTGGCATGCAGAATGGATTCCTGAAGCATGTGTAAAAATAACTAAAGGCTTGGGTCTTCAAATGTTGTATTCTCAGTATCTGAAACTCCTTTAGCATAAGTGTATGGGACAATGGAGGTTGCTGCAAAGCAGTTTTCAAGGGCTTCCCCCAAGCCTGGACGTGTTTTCTGTAGAGGGGAGGCTGCATGGGGATTCTCTGTATCCTTTTCAGCTAGTGTTTACAGAGGTGCATTGATGTGTGGGGAGAAGGTACTGAATGCAAGTAAAACAAAAAGGGAAAGGGACCCACTACTGAAAGCTTTCATCCTTACATTGTCCCACACTAGCCCTTAATAACTAAAATGAGTCTGATTTGCCTTTGGTCTTCCAGCTCCAAGACATGTTTGCCTGAAAATTTTTGTTGGATATACTTCGCATGTTTTGATAATGTGACTTACGAGATAAACACTTCTACAGAGCTATATATAAATACATCCATGTGCAACCACCTGCATACATGTGCACACATTACATATAGACTTAGAGAACTATATGGCACTACACACCTCCATGCCTGTACGTGGCAGCAACCACAGTAAAGGAGGGGAGGTAGCTCAAAATAGCATGTACAGTCCTTTATGGAGTTGTTATTAAACAGAATGTGGTCTTGCCCTCCTGGCTGGTGGAAGTGTTTTATTTCTGTGGGACTGGTTCCAGGGGACTTGCGTCTCAGGAAGGAGGATATTAGGAAGAGGGGGTGGGTTTCAAGGAGACAGTCTGATGGAGCACATTGAAAAGGATCCATGGTGGCTTGGAGAAGCACCCCAGAGTAGGAAACACCTGATTTCTCATTAAGAAATAACATCACATGTTTGACTGTACAGGGCTAAAATCTGATCTGTGTCTGTGACTACCAGGACATGAAACCTAGGCCAGATTTGAGAATAGAAATCATCACATCAACACAATCCTCTAATTTAGCACAGAGTGAGTTTCCCTGTTCTACTGAATAAGCATTTTCCAGGTGATACATACAAGTTTTGTCCCAATACTGGTGAGATGCAGACACATCTGACTCAGACTTGGACAGAAATTTCACAACAGCCCATTAGGACACAGAAAGGTGTCTGATGCTTAGGTTGTGAAAGGCACTGACATTGGGTAGCACGACTCTGGGTTCACATTTCAGTTTTAAATGCTTCTCAGCCCGTTGTCCTCATAGCAGATTGGGGAATTGGTCCACCCAGAGGAAAGGAAACATCTCTGCACTTCCAAAATTGTTGTGTCATCTGCTTCTGATTCAGGACACGAAGTAGATCCAGTTGCTTGTTCACCGTAGTTTACCATGTGAGACTTTTAAATTCCAGCCATAAAAGGTATTATTTCCTTGTCAAGATATTTGTGCTTTTCAGACTCTGTTTCTTGCAAGAGCTAAGCAGTGTCTCTTGCCCTGCTCAAGGCATGGCATATTTTACAATCAGGGCTATTGCACTGATTTTTACTTTCTGTGTTCTATTTGAATTTAATTTGCTTCTTTCCAGTTTACCTGCTTTTGCTACCAAATAGATTGCCACCCACCACTTGGTATGTATGTCTGCATAACTACATTCATAGAATTAATTGTGACTTGCATAAGACACACTTAACTGCTTTAGGTTTTTGTTCGTTGTTTTTTGAGGGTTTTTTAAAATTTTATTTTTGTCAATCCTTGTAAGTCTCTCCTGTACTCTCTCCTGGTTTTGTGTATGATTTTTGGTTTGGTTTTTTGTTGTTGACATTGTGGTTTTTGTTATTGGGTTTTTTTTTTATTTCTTTCCCCAAATCGTGTCTAAACTACTTTCTTTTTGAAATGTAGTGTGTCAAATGAAATCAGTTATTCCACATATGTTTAAGACTTGAGTCCCTGGGAAAACAAAATGTCTCTGGTCCTGGAAGTTATACCTCTGCACAGGAAAAACATATTTTTTCCTTAATTTCACATTATGCTGTGAAGATGCTGTCCAGCTGCTGAATGTTTCACCTAAAAGAATTCTTTTGTCATCATACTAGATTAGACTTACCCCTCAGTTCAGTTCATCTTCTCTGGATTTAGCTGCTTAGCCCCAGCATGAACCTTGTTCTATGCTATCTGCCTGAGGCTCTCATCTCCACTTTCTGCTTATTTCTTTGTTTAGACTAGATGGCAAACCTGCCACATGTTTCTCTCACGTTGCTGTTTTACAATACCTCATATGTTACTTCTAAGTGATTAATGAGAAGGGTAACTAAAAAGGGCACAGGAGCATTCTTGCTGTGCACCTCATTGGATCTGCACTTTGCTAGCTGCAAGGGTACTTTCTGCATGGTTCCTCAGACAGATCTTATCTTCTGTGCCAGAGAAATTGCCAGTTTGAGTTAAGCATAGGGTTCTGTGACATGTTTGGTCACAATCCAGCCATCTCTGCTCCCATTTATTTTCACAGCACTTTGCTTAAGTGCATTATAGAAGTTTGAGGGAGGAGAGAAAAACAGATATTTTTTTTTCTTTCAAATCTATTTCTCATCAACCTTCCATTAATGTATTTTGCATTTGTTTCTGTGTGGAAAAAAAACTGAAAAGCTTCTAACTTGAGTTTATGTGGCTTTAATTCTGAATATATCTCAGTATACCTTGTAGCTTACCCTTCTGTTCTTCCAACTGAGTAGCCATTCAGTTAAGAGTCAGATACTAGCAGTACCTGGGTTGTTGTTCCTCTAAAGTAGGCAATTCACATTTTCATTTTTCTGCATTCAGTTTCATTTATGAATGTGCTACTGGACTTTTCCTCAGCTGGACATTGTCCTCCATATCAGGTGCAATTCTTCAGGTTGGCTAGATATATTTCTGTAACTGGTTTTACTACACACAAGATGTTTGCACTAGCAACACACTGAAAATGCTGGATGGAAGCAAATGCTCATTTGAAAGTCCAGTGCTTGGACTAGCAATAGATTTGGGTGAGACTCTACCTCATTTAGCCATCACACTAATCCCAGCAGTGTCCCCAGCAGAGTCTTACGACAAAGCTGCACTGGGACTTGTTGACATCCAGCAAGCTGAGGGAAGGAGATACGTGGCTCAAGGCACAGGAAACTGAGTTGAAGAGTTTTCTACTACTGCACAGCCGTGATTTGACAGATGTGATGTTGTGTGTGTGCCTGAGTGCACATGCACAGGGTTGTCTGTCCAGTGGCTGGGAGGACACACAAGAACAGCCTGTGGCTCATGGTCAGGACCAGTTGAAGCTTGTCTCCCACTAACACAGCATTAAAAAGTTTTGCATTACGTCTTAAGACCCTAACCCTAATGCTCAGGCACGGCTTTTATGTGTAAATTTTAATTACTGGTCTCTAGTGTTGATTATATTTTTATAAGAGCTGTGCCCAGGTATCTGCTTATGTGGCCATGAGCAACTTAGTGCTTGCTGTGACTGTATTTTTAATAGTGTGTTTCTAATTATACCCTTCCTGGGCTTGGACTAATTGGCAAAGAGGGATCTTCTCTTGCTCAGCTGGTTTTTGCTGGTCTTTTACTCTTTGGCCACAAAACACACACTTCTTTACAGTATCTGCATAACTGGGCAGAAGGGGATGTCGTTTTCATGGACTCTATCTGTCTCTCTGTTTCTGCCTGTACTAATTGTTGTTATCCATAGGCTTAAAAAACTAGAATTTCTTTAGTCTCAAATGGCAATCAAAAATGTCACTTTGTTGAGGCAAATCCTTCTTGTTGTTCAGTAGTTCATCCCCATGTGTTTTCTCCTTTATTTGGCTCATGGCCAAGTCTCTTAGCCATGTCATACCTACCTAAAGCCCCACTTGTTGTCTTACCATCCTTAAGTCTTCCCTATTTTTTCAATTCTTTATATTGATGCATTTAAAAACAAGACTCTGCTTTCACCCTTAAGTGCCATGTGAAGGAAGAGTTTAGTTTTTTGCTATATGCGAATTTCTGGATGGCAAGACCTCACAGCGGATACAAATTCTGGGGATATTTTGGGTTGAGAAAAAAAGGTTTTTCCCTGTAGCTAATCAAATCTGTACTATTTGGATAGGATGGGAGATGCAGGTTTTAGAGTGACAGATCAGTGTGACTGTTTGCTGGACAAAAGTTTCAAGTTTAAACTTTGAGGGGTGTAATGGGACAGCCTGAGAGTGCGCAAGCCTAAAGTTCCCTTGACAAAGGTAGGCTTAGTATTATTTTACTGCACATTTTGCACCTATTAATGTACTTGGCATCAGCTCAGTGAAGATTTTATTGATAAGATGGAAGAGGAAACAACTTCAGCCTTTGCAAACCATCTCTGCAGAGTGTTTTTTGTCCCATTCTGGCTCCTTACACATTTTCACGTGTGAGTAAAGGTGAGAAAATGGCGCAGATGGATGCTGCTTCTGTTCCATGGGTGAAGGCAATACCTGGAATGGATCTTGAGTAGTGTCCACAAAGAGCAGCAGTTACAGCCACCTTTCAGCTCTCCCCCAGAGAGCAATCCTGCTCCTCACAGTAACCCAGGGACTGCTAAAAGCAGCAGGAGTGGAGAGGTATCTGTGTGTGCATGTGCGGGCACACGTGTGTTCTCTTGCAGTCTCAAGTGATGAGCCTCAAGAAGCTTTCCAGGTTAGCCAGTGTTTCACTCCCCAGGCCTCTCCATGTGCATCATTTTTTGTTCCAGCTTCATCTCCCCCAGCTCACAATCTGTCTGTCATGACTCACACACTCACTGGCTTTGATTTAGACTCCCATCTGCTTTCTCAGCCAGTCACATCCCAGTTCTTCTGTAACGCACTGTAGGAGAAGTGTGGGACTGGAGCAGAGCACATCTCTGTATGCAGGAGAGAGGAGGGGGAGGTGTGCAGACTCCAGCCTCAAAGTTTCTCCTTGTCTCATCTGGCTCAGTGGAAGCCTGTGCTTAAGCTGTAAAATATAAGCCTGCACAGTAAGGCTGGGGATGACTTGGAGAAACTCATCCTTCTTGGGTGTGCCTGCACCCTCAGACCACATTTGGTCTCAGTGTTGTCACTCACTGAATATTTATACTTTTGTAAAAGGAATGTCCTTTCTCCTCTGCTTATATAAGGGACTATCACAATTCCCTGAGAAAAAAAAAAGCAGCAGCAGTTGTTTTGCCTCTTCCCTGCAGGCAGCAGAAGGTGACACAAAGGTAGTGGGGAGGCCGTGCTGGTGCCCGGCAGACACAAAGGTGCCCCTCTGGTGGAGCCAAGCAGCTGTTGTGCGCAAGGGACTTGCCCTCACATTACCACTGTCTCCTCACAAGGACAGGGTGGCTCCCGGAGCACAGACCATTATTAAGGCAGGAAAGGCTGTTCCCAGCCTTGTCACCCTATCAAGGGTGATCTTGTGCCTGAAACAGAACAGACCTGGTGGGCTCTGTACTCCAGACAGCAAGAATAAATTTCTCTCTCTGCAAGAGACTAGCAGGGAAGATTTCCTTTTACTGTAAGCTTGTCAGAGACTCTCCCACCCATAAGCATCATCAGAGAGGAATTGGTGCAAGGTCAATCCTTGGAATTAAAGCCAGAAGGGAATTTTCCTTTGGTGACTGGGTTAGAAGTAATGGTATTTTTGACTTGCTCCTGAGACAGCTTATGGAAAATCACATGTTAAAGTAGAACTGGTCACTCTAAGTTAGATAATGCTTTACTAATATCAAGGAGGGGAATGAGATTACCCCCAAGAACGTATTTTCAGAGCCTGGATTTCTTCTCTGTTGCTGATAAGGGGAAACACATCTGATAGATGGCTTGGGGCTGCATCTGAGTGGTATGAGACACCAAAAATATGTTAGAAAAAGATGTAGACTGTTAGAAGAAGCTGCAGAATACACAGAATTTGGTTTTGCCTGTTTACTGAGAAAACCTCACAAGAGCAGTGAATTAAACAAAGCAGCACCTTACCTTTGGATGCCAAGGTTTTGCATGCATGACACGAACTGACAAGACATCTTTTTGCAAGATGCAGATCTGCTCCAGATTTAGAACTGGAATAGAGAGGGATGCTGCAGACAAGGGTTGAGGTCTCTGCTGTTAGTCACAACAGAGACAAGCTGGCAAAAGTGAGAGCTGGAATTCTCAGATCTGAGGTATGCAGAAATATGTGGAAAGTAGGCAGGGTAGAATTACCAGGAAAAGAGAGCAGGAGTTTTCAGAAAGAAACCTGTTTTCAAAGTGTAGAAAATGTATCTTCCCTCTGCTGTATTTCTTGGCAGCCTGCTAACACTCCATAATTATTTTTTTTCTTGAGTTCTTATATTTTAAGACTATAACTGTGGAAAATTGTGAACAGTGATTCAGAGAGACAAACAGTTATTTGAAATATAGGTACATACATGCTGTTTTACTCCTCTTCCCCCAGCACTGAGGATGCCCTCACTTAAGATTTTCCCATTCTGTTTTAAAATTTCAGAGATGATGGGAAAACAAAGAAGCTTTTTTCCCTTCCAGTGTTTTCTAAAGCCTTGGCTGAATTCAAGACATGAGACATACACCAAATACTTTCCTCCCATCTGTTTTTAGGGCATGGCTCAGCTATAGGACAGAGGAGAAGCTCCTAACTGCATCCCCATCCAGGAAAATCCCAGAGTAAAAATTGAGAAAGAATAAAAATGTTCTACATGGGAATGTTTGGGGGTGTGCAAGATAAAAGCCAGTGAAAAGGAGCTGCAGCAGCATGGACAGGGTGGCAGTCAGAAGCAGCAGTATGCTTCTAGGCTGGAGGTCTGGCTGTGTTACACTGCTGCATGCAGGCCTGGTGTGGCTGGAAGGATGGCACCAGTGGTGAGTGAGAGCTGATCCTCCTCCCCTTTCCACAAGGCAGAGTGACCCAGGGCATCCTGGCTGTGTCAGCAGTATCCATGTCCTGTTACTGTGTGCTCTGCCTGCACTCAGGCTCCTTGCAGTCCACATCTGACACCTGCACACACCCCAACAGTCCAGCAGCCCAACAGTCTGCCCAGAGGGAAAGCACCAGAAGAAAGGGTCAGTCTGATGTCCCTCCTCCCAGCTGAATCGTTCCTCTGTGGGGATTGCAAAGAACATCCAAAAGCTTCTCTTGGAGGAGCAAACACAAGAAGACTGGCTCACTGAAGAGTGTGATGGACTGCTACCCTCACACCAGCTATAAGGGAACATCCTCATCCTCATCTTCATCTTCATCCAGGTCAGTGGTACGTAGGTTTATGTCCTTGAGGATGTCCGAGATGTTTTCAGCAACTCGCCCTGTCAGCTCCATCTCTTCCAACTCGGTATCCGTGGCATAAGCGGAGCTGGGGACTTCTCCCTCTTCCTGTGAGTGTGAGGGCTGGGGGGAGTGTGAGCCGGGGGGCAGAGGGCTCTCAGTGCCCAGGTTTGCTGCCTCCTCTGCTGCCACCATGCCGTTGTCCTCCCGGCCCCATGCCTGCGCGCCCTGCCCAGCCTTGACGGTGCTGGAAGTCCGGCTGATGTCACGGAAACTGGCAAGGGGAGGCCGGAGACGGACCCCAGAGCGGGTGGAACCCTCTATTGCCTTCTGGAGCTGAAAAAAGAGAAACACTTCAGAAATAAAAAACGTGAAAGGGAGGCTGGCCCAGCCCTACCCAGCAGAACTTCATCTACTCCTTGGGGTAAAGGGATCACAAATGGAGTCACAGCTCTGCCTCTGGGGCCTGTGGAGATAATCTTTTACACCGATGATGTCATGAAAAATTCCACATTAAACAACAAATTCCACACCTCTTTCAGAAACAGTAATAGCCACTCAGTTAAGAGTGGCTATTAAGCCTGCACTCATGCAAAAGATGAACCTGTTAACATCCCTGTAAACAGCACCTGCCGCCTCCTCTGAAATGCAGTCATCCATTCCTTTACGTGGCTTCCAAAGAGCAGACTCAGAATTCAACACTAGACTGAAAATGTAGCACTTGCAGTTATATATATTCCCAGCTGGAACCTGCAGCACCTGTGAGTTACTGCAGTCATCCACAGGACACGTGCAGCTATTTAAGAGGATGGCAGAGGATGTGTACTCACCTCTTCCAAAGCCAGTACTCCCCTCAGCTTCCCCATGCTGGTTACGTAGGCATGGCTGAGGCCCAGCAGTGAGAACAATGTGTGTGTCTAGGAGCAAAACCACAAAAGACCATCTCAGGGGCTTTGGAAATGGGCAACACAGAACTTTGTGCTAGAGCTGGGACTGAGGATTTAGAAATGGCAATCACAAAGACACAAAACTGCAGTTATCCCAGTGAGAAATTATGTCTTCCCTTCTTCCCCTTTTGTATCTGCCAAATGCTGCTCTTTGCTCCTTCTGCTGTGCAGCTGTAGTTGGGACTGTGCTGATGATGGAGAGCACATTCTCAAGGTCATTCTCATCCTGCAGCTGGTGGAGATTCACATACAACACCCTGTGCTGTGCATTTGGAGACCTATGCAGATCCTGTTTCGTTTTGGTGCTGCAAACTGAACTACCATATAGTAATATGTGAAGTCAAAAGCTGCTTAGGTTATTTATTATAGTGCTTTCCTTATCAATAGGGGATTTCTTTTTTCCTGTCCCAGAATATTTTCTGTGAAAGCTTAAGCTTGTTGCTGCTTCTCCAGTGCAGTGAGAACACTGAGAACAAGTTATTCCCTTTCTCTTACAAAGTCTCCTTGAAAGGACAGATATCACACTGCTATCAGTCTTCTTTTCTTCAGCCTAAATATACCCCATTATTTTACTATTATTCACAGATCTGGGTTTCTAAAACTTTCCACATTCTCAGTGCTCATCTGTGGTATATTTCCAGCCTCCAGGTTCTTGAAACTGAGGTCTAGCTGGACTTTACCTGTGGCCTTTACCATGAAATGATTCTGTCACAGCTAGTGTTTGCCCTTTATTTTTAGTATCATATGAGAAACTGAATGTCATGTTCAAGTGTAAACTAGGAAAAATCTGATTTCTCAAGAATAAGACATTTTACTCTAAAGTAAAAGAAAACCAAAGAAAAGAAAACCTGATTAAATATAGCTTGGTCATGATAAATTGTGGTATTCTTTTCATTGCCAGTAGTCTCACATTTTGCTCTAACTGCATATTTCACATAGTTTGATTATTTATTCCTGGGTTTTGTTGTTTTTTTTTTTTTTTTTGTGCATCCAAGTTAAGGTAATTTGTCTGTTATTTCAGAGTTTCTCACTTGCTCTTTTGTATGACAGGTACAAAACTTTCCCCATGATCAGCCTTCAAGTATAATTTTTTTGTAAGTCTACATTCTCAAATGTAGACTTACAAAAATGTAAGTCTACATTTGAGAATGTAAGTCTCAAATGTATCTCAAAGATAAGTGCTAGTGGTTTTCAGATTACTTCACCCACCTGTTCAGAAAACTCATCTGAACTGCATGTTAGCCTATTCTTGTTTTGCTCAAGGCTGAGATCTTAACAGTAATTAATCAATTAATTTAATACAAGGCCTATGCTAACCATTCCTATTAAATATTGGTAAAAGCATGCACTGTGCACTTTTGCATCAGTAGACTGCTTTCCCTTTCCACTGAAGGAAAGCCCAGTCCTACCTTCCTCCTGACACAATGATTGCTTTACTCCCCTGTCATCCTATGCTGACTCCAGGTGTTGCATGATCCAGCTTCCTCTTTCCTTGTGCTTCAGTTCCATGAAGAGCCTGTGGCACAGGCAGACTCTACCCTCTGAGTAGAGGGTTTCTGAAAACCCTCTGAGAAACACCCTGAGAAATCCAGGAGTGCTCATTCCAGTGCTGCACGCTGACAGGGCAGAGTGTCAATCTCAGTGTAATGCCCCAGCAGCAAGGCTCACAATGCTGCTGTTAATGTAGCAGACTTTTTTTTGTCCAAAAGCTTTTTTAATAAATGGACTCGGACTTCTTATCACAAAGGCTTTTCATTTTGCAGGAGATTGGAGATACACACAGAAGATTACAGGAACAAGCTCACTTCTGTAGCTCAATGTGGAAGTGGCTGGTGATAGTAGTTGTAGGTGAAGACAAGGAGAAGAAATAAGTCATAGACTGGACTTGGAATGAGTGGAGAAAAGTGATGTATGTCTCAGGGAGACATCTGCACTCACCTTGTGCAGGGAGGTTCTCTCCACCAGTTGGAAAGGGGAGGGATCTACGCGGCAGCTGTCAAAGCACACGTTCTTGTCCAGCTCCTCCTGTTCCCAGGCATCTATCTGACACAGGAAAGAAGGGGAGTCACTCTTACAGCTACCTGCAGCATTGCTGTCTTGTGTACCCAAACTAGTCCCCTCCTCCTGTTAATGCTTTTTCCTTCCTATGTACAGCATTCTTCTTGTCCATTTTATCTCACCCCTCA
This sequence comes from Camarhynchus parvulus, assembly GCF_901933205.1. Taxonomy (NCBI): domain Eukaryota; kingdom Metazoa; phylum Chordata; class Aves; order Passeriformes; family Thraupidae; genus Camarhynchus; species Camarhynchus parvulus. The sequence continues at coordinate 87,970,159 of NC_044571.1, read as the reverse complement.
GGTTTCCCGTGCCTTTCTTGCCAGATGTCAAGTCCCTGTGGAAACAGGGCAATTCAGAGATTTTCTGAGAAGATGAGGTTTTGTTTTTTCCTTCTTAAAGAGGGAGTGAACATCTTTAGCTTTCCTTTCTGCATGCGTCTTCCCTTTGTTGTTGCAAGGTAATTGATCCATTGTGTAAGAAATGAAGGAACATCGTGGGCCCACAGAAGGATTTAGATGAGAGGGCACCTGCGGAGGCCTCTAGTCCAAAACCCTGCTCCAGCAGGGCTGACTTCAAAGCTAGATCAGATTAGTCAGTCTTAGCAGCACATCTAGCCAATCTCTTCTCTTATGGGTGAGACTTGCCCACTGTGCCACTCCAAGAAGAAAATTACTTTGGCTGTGGCTTTGTCTGGCAAGCACTGAGGTTCCTGGAGTATTGCAAGTGATAGGAAGTGGGTACAAGGAGCACTCACATAACCTCACTCTCTTTCTGCACTTCATCTTACCTCTTCTGGTGTCATTGTCTCAATGACTTCCACTGGCTCCTGTAGGAGAAAACACTGTTCAGGACAGCCAAAGAACCCACAGTTTCACAGAGTACAGAAAGGGAAAATCTGCACAGCCTCCTCACCCCATGTGGTCCCCTTTTTGTTCCAAATGGTATATTAGATTTTCCAAGTGCTTAGATTTTCTTTATACTCATCCATTATGTGGTGTACTGTGCCCTTACTGTGCTTCCCCTGCCAATGACAGTTCACCATGGAGTTCTGCTGGAGCAATTCAGGTGCTTAAATATGACCATCTAATACTGATTTAGATGCTCTCAGGATAACCCACATAGGGCCCAACCACTGTCCTGGAGTGAATGGGTCTCCCATGAGCTCTGTCTGTTATCCCCAAACCCTGTGCAGATGTGTCAGATAACCAAGGGCAAGTTTAACATGGCAAGAGCCAAAAACTTTTTTTTTTTTTCATTTTTCTCCATCTGTCCAAAACTGTTTGCCAAATGGAATAGAACTGCATTTTATTGCATGTTAGCCAAAATATCATTAATTTTTTACTGAGAAAAGATGCCCAAACTCAATCCTGAGATGACTCTTTAGGAAGATGCATACTCCTTTACAGTAATCACAGCCTTTCTCCTTGGGGGGAATTCCCCACTGATGCTGTCAGAGTTCAGGACCATAACTGTGTCCATGCCTTAGCCAAATGCTGAATGTCTCAAGTTTCTAGTTCCATTGCATTCCCTTCCCTCTTTGGGGTACTACCAGGCTCTGTGTAGCCCTAACCTGGATGGTGCTCTCTGTTTCGTGTGGACGGCTGCAATGGCACAAGAACTGCTGGATCAGTTTCCTCAGACTCCTGAAACTGCCTGAAGGATGAGAACAAACATGTGGATAAGAGAGAAGAACAAGTGAGAGACAAAATTACAAAGCCCCACACCTAATGCATCCTCTTAGCCAAGGCAGGCTGGGAAATGCTATGAAGGACACGATAGAGCTGGGCTGGTCACAATCTGGCATTCAGTTTGTAAGATGGTGTCTGGGACATTCCAGAATGAATATTACCATGCAACAAAACATTTCAACTAACTGGATGTGACAGGTGCCAAGGGATGAGGAGTCCATGCGTTCTGCCAGAAGTGGAATGATGGGAATAGAAAATACCAGAATTATACTCCCAGCCAAGGAGTTAGCAAAGAGGAGGAGACGGGACCTGGTGCTGTTGTGAACAAGGCTGTGGAGGAAGTTTGGTCAGAAACAGTGTTAGCTGTGAGCCAAACTAAAAAAAGAAAAGGAAGGTCTCATGAATTCATTTCTGTTCCACTTCCTTTGTCATTCCTGGGTCACCCAGTTCTAGCTTCACATAAAATGTTTCACACACTGTCCTTGTTTTCATATGTGGTTCTTTTTCTGCTTTGGTAAGATAGGTGGATGGCTGCCCCACCACTCTACTGCTCTGGAAGCATAGAGTGGATTTTTCTATGCCTTAGAGGTTTAGTCACACATGAGGGGTGTTAATGAACCAGAATGTGCTATATGCTCAATTACATGTAACACTTGGGTGCCTAAAAGCATGAGCTAAAGCCCTATCCTCTGTACTCATTCTCAAGACTAGGCTACATCTCTGTGCTTACTCACTCTCTGCATATTTCAGGATGCATAAAGGATAAAAACAACCCACCATCCTGCATCACATATACATGAAAAATAAATCAGCAGTGAGCTATGAGTACAGTCTTGAAAGCAAAGCTAATACAGAGCTGGGGTGTGACACAAAAGAGCACAATACATCAATGTTTGTCCATCACATTGATGCAGCTGAATCAGAGAGATGTATGTCCAAGGGAGGAGCCTTTTCGTTTTGGAGATGGCTGAGCAACAGCCTAAGTTACTCAGAAACTTAGTGCAAACATGTTTAGCTCTCAGGCTGCTTTCCCCAGGGAGATGCACTCATGTGCTAAAGGAGCCAAGAGATGGGACTGTTCTATGCAGACTCCACAGAAAATGTCCAAGGAGTTGTTATTGCAAAGAATGGAGTGGGGAGACAGAGAGAGGCCATCCTTAGTGAGCCTAGTTATTCCGTGCTGCCTGAGGGATCATACCAGAAGGTATTTCCAGGTACATTACACAGATGTTGGGATGCACTAGCAAAGTGTCACTCAGGAACAGCAGAGAAAGCTCCTCCTCTCAGTCTCTGGGAAGCCAGCCCCTCACACAGGCAGGTACACACAGTTAGCATGAAAGCTTCCCCAAGCTGGCTAGGATGTGGTTGAGCCATGACAGAAGTTACCATACCTGAGTGTTGCTGGGGCTCCAAGGTTTCAGGCATTTGTTTAAGAGGACTTGTTGGGCCATTTGGCTCCTCTGGGTAACTGGGAGTGGGACTTGGAGGCTGAGGCAGCTGTTACAGAAAGGAGAGAAAATAAAGTCCACCTTGTGCCATTTATTTCTCAGCCTCCCCAAACGCCTAACTGCTTCTAAGCAGTCTCTACGTTGCAGTCTGTCCACTTCTCTCCCTCACCTCGCCCTTCTCCTCTGTATCCTCATCCTCATCAACATAAGCAAAAGATTCGTGCTTCAGCTTGGGCAGGTTTGCCCAGGGTCCATCGTAGGGTGTCTCGTTCAGCTGCTGCTGCCTTTCTCTGTTGAGGAGCTGCCGGCGCTCTGGGCTGATGTGTGCCTGGAGGAGAGCCTGCAGCTCCGACCGCTCCACGGACCCCAGCAGGATCATGGACTCTGCACAACACAGAGCAGGGAAGCCATTAAACCACCTCCAGGTTTTGAAGGTCCCCTTCCACACATCACCCCTTCCTCCTTCCAGCCTCTTCCAGGTGCTCAGGCTTGTACTATCTAGAGCTGTACCAGAGTCACTGACCCGCCCTGTGGAGGCTCCTAGGCTGTGGGGCTGTGGGAAGGGACCTTGCTGTCCTGAGCTGTGCCACCCCACACATGCTCTTGGCTCATGCAGGATCCCAGAAGAGCCCTGTTGTCACAGTTCAGTCTACAGACTTCCCACACACCTCCCTTACATGCTGGATCTGCTTCACTGCCCACACTCCAGCTTCCCTGTCTGGCCAGCTGAAACAGCTGTCTGCCGTACATCATCCACAGTGGGAGATTTTTAGGAATTTTTTTTAATGTGGTGGGTCACACTGCCTGCTTCACACCATGTAATTTGAAAGCTAGTTTCTACGAGCTCAGACAGTCTTCAGGAAGGACCAGTTTCTCCACATTGCCTACCTGGTGAGTCCACCAAAGGCAAAGATTTCACTGTGGTGCTTTGGAGTACCTCTTGCAAGTCTCGGTATTTACAGTTGGAGGAAACAAATTTCACATCTTGGACCATAATATCCTCAACAAAGATATTGTACTTGCTGTGAATTTGGGGAGGATAAGAGGAAGAGTTAGCATATTAAAATGCCAAGCTCATAAATTCTCTAAAGAAATACCCAAATGACTACTTTTTTAAAAAAGTGCTCAAAATACAGCTGCCAAATGATCTTCTGTGAGAGTAATCAGAGGACTTTCCAAGAGGATAAATACAGATTAAATGGATTTCCATTACACTTGTATTTCGCTCCGTTACCCTCACCATAAAATACATACATGTACACATATATGTATAGATAGTTTTTATATACATACCCATGTGTATGATATATACTAGAGAGGGGAAGAGGTTTATAGGAATAACTGAGTTTTGCTTCAAGTAAAATAGCCAAATAAAGTATTTCAAACATCTTCTGGGGAAAAAAATCCAACCCCCACTGAATTTAGATAAATGAGACGCCTGATTTTTAGATTTTTAAGCTGAAGCAACTTTGAAGTATTAATACAAATTCAGTAACATTGCAGGCAATTCAGACTTGTCCTTTCAGTGAAAAAAAGAAGAGGACTTTTCTCTATTTTTGTGTATGAAACCTAATTCTACTCCAACACGTGTTTTTTCTTACTGCAGGCCTATTGTGCCTTCTTAATTCCTTTGTAGTACTGGACCCTTTTCATAACCTTTTATTCCCTTTGGTCTTAACCCTCTCCTGCTTTATTCCTTGCCTGTTTTGCTACTATACCTTATGTGATTCCAGCCTAGGTCTGGCAGGTAGGGCAACTTCTTCACCTGGATGATGCTGTCGTAGAGGCTGGGCTGCAAACTCTGGGCCACCATGTTGGCAAGGATGACAGCCACCATCATGGGCAGGATGTGAGAGATCTGACCCGTCAACTCGAAGCAGATGACAGCGGTGGAGACAGTGTGGCTCACTGCTCCTGTCAAAGCTGCTGCACCTTTCCCAGGTAGGAGAAAGAATAGAGAGAGAAGAAGACTGTCATATAGAAACAGCATGTCATGTCAACCAGGAAAATTACAGCAGTGGGACCAGGTGAGGAAAAAGGAAGGTGTGAAGGCTCACCAATGACAGCATACCCTCCAGGTAAGATTTGGTAGAGAATGTCGTCAAAGAGGATCCCGTTGGGAAAAAGTGATGCCATGATTTCCCCAATGAGACGTCCAAATGCAGCACCTGAAAAATATCACTGACAGTTATGGAGTTAACATTTAAGGAACATCCAGTCTGTGCTGTGCAATCACTTGGATATTTTCTAACAGAAACAAAGCCAAAACTTACATTAAAATGACACTGATAACTAAAGAGTAGTTCTCAGTTACAAAATACAGAAGTTAGACTCCAAGAGGAAAGAGGTGTACTAAGATTGGTAAATACAGCTGACCACTTGTTCATTCACTTGGGCACACCAGGCACAGCAGTAGCTGTGATTCCCAAGCTGGAGGACATATTTTCAGACTGTGTACAATGTCAATCCAGATCACAGTTATGACCCTTTAGACTCTCATTCTGTGAATGTCTAAGCATTAGAATCCCAGCATACAGAAGAGTTTTTGTGGGAAGGGACTTCAGGAAGTCTTCTTCTGACCCCTGCACAGAAAAGGGCTGATTTCAAAGTGAGATGGAGTCACCCATGCCTTTTTCAGACAGGTTTTACAAGTCTGCAAGGATCTCTTGGACTGGTGGACACAAAACAGCACAGTGTTCCAGAATTGTATCCAAAATGCTGAGTGCACAGAAACAATTTCTTTGCATTGCTGTCTAGGTCTTTTCCTAATACAGCCCTGATGTTGGTTAGCCTTCATCACTGCAAGGGCATGGTTACTGCCTCATGTTCAGTTGCTGCCTGCCAGAACTCAGAGGTCCTTAGAGCATCCCTATTTCATTTGAGAGTTGTGGGTACTTAATGCTGAACATCATGAGCTTGTACAGCTCAGTCTAACACAGCCTCTCTTTCTAAACATTAGCATCACAATATTTTTAATTTTTTTTTTGTTGTTATTGGAATTAAAACCAGTTAAAAGTCAATAAACTTTTTATGTTATCACATTTCAGTCAGAAGAAAGGAGTTAGATTACATTGTGGGTACGAGTTTTGAGGTTATCTCTTCTGGCTGGCTTTCAGGGGTGAAAGGAGCAGCTGCTATTAATTGTAGGATGGAAGTTTCTCTGTAAGTGAAGAGGCATAGAGATTAGAAGGCCACGGCTCAGCATGTGTCCCCAGGTGTGACCTTCCTTATGTAAAAGGGTAGGGATTACCTACTTGGCATTTGGTTTTGGGGGGTTGAGGAAATGTCAAAAGCAGAGACCCAGAGGCTGGTCTATGGACTGCTAATCAGGTTGTCATAGACATCAAGTGATGACTCCTCATATGCCAGGTGAACCCTGCTGGGTGTGTAGGCAGTGTCTCTCCTGTTCTCTTCCCCCTGTCAGATGAATATGCTGCAAAACAAAATTGAAACTCACCTAATACGAAAACAGGCATGAAGCCTCCACAGGGGATTGGCATCGTGGTGGCAATAACAGCCATGCAGAACTAGAACAGAGGCAGAGGGTGCAGTTGTTACTGAGCAGCAGTAGCATTTCCTGCTGCCCCACTCTGCGCCCAGCCTGGCTACAGAGACCAGAAAGCTGCTGAGGTGTAGTACTGCTAACTGAGCTCTGTCTTTGCAGCACCAAACCTGGCTAAATACAGCTGAAAACTGACTATACTGCAGTGGAGAATCAGGCCAGGCCTTTTCCCAGAGTCAAAATAGCAATTTATTGTTTATGTGGTCTATCCCAATGCTGAATTTATCCAGAAGAAAATCAAGAGCAGTTATCTAGTGAGTAGAGAAAGCCTTTGGTGAGCAGGACAATGCCAATGAATCTAGTGACTCAGGGTACAGCTCCTCCAAAGGCAAACAGATGGACTCAGGACAGACACACTCGGTAGTCCACTCCTCCTCTCCTCTTTTCTTCAAGTAAACAAGACCTTTTCTGCTTGGTGCACTGTAATAAGAATTATCACAGAAGGAGAACCCTTAACTACCTGTCAGATATTGATAGAGTGTTTTACTTCAGGTGGAAACAGTTGTGTCAATCAGTCATTGATAGCTGCTCTTGATGTACTGAAATTTTCAACTGACATTGCAAGGTGGCCTCAGCTTTTCTGCCCTTTTGCAATAAGTAAATAATAAAAGAATTAGTACCTATTCTATGATATTTTTAAATCTATCTATCTATCTATCTATTTTTCATCTTAGGAAAACCTCCTTGCTACTTTTATTTTGAACACTGGAATATCATATTTTTTCTTTCAAATGTCTTTTTTTTTTGCTCCGTCCTATTATACAGCTGATCCTTTCAAGGCTGAACAGTTGCAACTTCCACAGATGGTGTCAGCTCAGAATTTTTAATCTGCTGTTGCTTTCTGGGATGTGAGCAAAAGTGTTTTCAGCTGCATTTCTCCATCAAGTTTTGATGGACTGCTAACAAATCCTTGAGCCTCACACAGCTATAGATTGTGCTTGTATATTCCTATTTGTCTCCTATCTGAAGTCAGGAATATCAAATAGACTGTATCAGACTTCATTTATATCAAACATAAATTATCTGAGAGCTTTTTAGTTAGTCAAGTATTTATTTTTGTGGAACTCCAGAAATCTTTCCTGATTTGGTTTTTCCTACCAGCTACTACACAGTGGACACCACAGGTCATTCAGCAGGATGCATGAGGAGGGACACCTAGGAAGCAGAAAAGACTACTAAATTAAGGAAACTATTCCCTAATAATTTTGGTCATTCAAGGTAGACAAACATCACATCAGAAGATGTAGGAATCCATTGCAGCTGTAGTGCTTCATTCAATACCCAGCAGCTCCTCATTGGCGCTTCACAAACTGCTTTACAAAAGGGAAGGACATTCAGTCTGAGTGGAGAAGGGTTATGGTGAGCTGGGCTGCCTACCTTCACAAGGAAGAAGAGCAGGATGGTGACAAAGACGCTGACTTTAGGATGGATCCAGGCAGCAGATTTCCCTAGGATATGGGTGTCCCCAGAGTGTTTGATCCAGGTATAGTTATCAAAGAGAGTGCTGATGGCTTCCCGTGGCATCAACTAAACAGCAAAAAAATCCAGGTATGAGTCATGACATTAGATGAAGTAAATATTCTATCTCTATTACAAGGAAGTGGAGGAGATTTTTACAGTGGGAATTCATGACTATGAGACTTAATTCACATTTCTAATCTTCAGGAAGAGAGACAGAACTTTACTCAAACAGGTGAAGAGGTAATTACTTTTACACAGGGGGTAACATCTTCCTTGTTATTTGCTTAGAAGAGTGAATAACTACTTTTACACATGGGACAACATCTTCCTTATTAGTTGCTTAGAGGAGTGCACCTTTTCAAGTTTTCTATGAAGGAGGTAGCAGAGATCATATAATGCCTCCTCAGTCCAAACTCCTCCCATATCGCTCTTCCCTTTTCCCTGACACAAGGTTATTGGGGCAGAGGATAAGGAGATAACGTTCCAAAGAACTGCACAGAATTGATAATACAGTTTCCAGTCTCACCTCTCCTGCCATGAACTGCCCAAACCCGTGAGGAAACGTCACAGACGCTATACAGAAGGTTATAACTGCAGGGTATATCAGTCGGCTGTAAAGGAAGAAAGTTATTACAACGTGGCCTCACATTCTGTTCTTGCAGCACCATCACTTCAGGACTAGGAATGCTATTTCTGTGAAGCTCTTGTTTTTGTATCCATTGTTCTGGAGTGCTGTTACTGGCAGTTTAATGCCCTGCTCCACTTTGGCACTTCACAAGCACTGAGACAACATGAGCCTAAACTGCTTCCCCGTGCTGGACTAATCCTGTCACGTGTCCCTTGGCAAGTTACTGTTTCCTACAGGAAGCGTTGGCTGAGATTTAGGAAGACAAAATATAACCTTTCATTTGATTCAGTCTAAGGACATAAAAAATTCTGAGAAATCAGTGAAAAGGAGATTCCTATTTTTCAGGTGTGGCTCTACTTCTCTATTAACTTGATTTGACAGCCCTGCTGCTGTTTGTGGGTAAGGCTACATGATGAGGAAAGACAATTTTGCTTCCACATAAGAAAGTAAGCTAATTTGAACTTCTGTTTATTTAGTGGTTTTCTTCTTGTCAGGCCTGCAACTTGATAAGAAATGAAGTCCTTCATGCCTCTCAACTTCAAAAATTCTAATAGTATCAGATCTTTTTCTGTAAAGAGACGGAAGACATCTATAGCTAGCCACCATTTCATGTTCAATTTATGAACTTTGAAGGTTAGGACTTTAATACAGAGGGGAAAAACATATCTTCAAGTGTCCTGTAAAAACTTTATTGTCAAGACTTTTATTTTATTTTGCATTTCTCTTCCAAGTTGCATTTCACACCATCTGGTTACTATCAGTTTCCGCTTTTGGTTCATAAGAATGGAGAACATTCCTTACATTTTTGCCAACACTTGGATTAAAAACCAAATTACATATTTTAAAAACATAGTTAGATTTCAGTTGTATTTAATTTTCCTGAAATATAAATAATGTTGAATTTTTCACAGATCCTAAAAATCCCAAACAAACCAGAAACAGCATGATTTTAAAAAGCATGATCATTGACTTTCTAATTAAAAATATTTTCTGTCCAATGAATAGTTTGCCTTATCCTCTTAACAAATATTGCAGAGTCTCCCTTCCAAATCAAGACGCTATTTGAAACTATGGAGGCTGATCAAAAGGAAAATCCAGTGCACGAAAAATTCTCTTGATGTTTGCAGAGATCTTTCTCTCATACTGGAGTAGCTTCTCATATATTTACTATCTTACACATGAAATAGGTCTGCTGTCTTCCAGAAAGCATTTGCTACTACCCAGTACCAGTAGGTTGTAAGAATCTGGTCCCTAAAGAGAATATCGTCACAAGCACTCACTATTTGGTGAGAAACTGGCTCAGGGCTTTATGACGTCGGATGCCCAGGACCACTTGGCGATTGAGATAAACAAAAAAGGCTCCAAGGAATCCCGAACATATGCTAAAATGGAGAAAAAGAAAAAAAATCATGCCAAACAACAGATAATACACAAACCATCAACCAAGAAAATGAGTTTAAGTGGTTTAATCTTCAGCTGCTCGTGAAGTCTTTTGAATGTCAGCAGGAGGGTTACTCCTGCAGCAGCTCATTTGAAGATATTGACTCCCTGATGAAAAAGGAGAAATTATCTTGGACCTCTGTCATGAACACTACCATTTTACCAATTTTCTCTTGCTGACAGGGGAAAATCTATAAAATACTTTATAAAAAGAGACTGACAGTTCTCAGTGGGGGCTCGTGAAGAGCAACGGGGCAAAGAGCAGTATTGTCAGAATTAAACATCAGGTTGGAATAGAAAATAGTAAAAATGAGGGGAGTTTTAAGTCTGATTCAGTAAAATTATACGCCTACAACAATTACTAATAGTGATAGGAACTCTTGTGCCTAAAGCAAAGTATATCATCTTTACGATCTTAATAACTTAGGCTTATGCTCTTGATTTTAATAAAGTAAGAAAAAAAGTGTAGCTGTCTAAGAATTGGTGTGATCCTTAGGCTCTGTAGCTTAATGAGACTTGGATAAATAGGGCCTAATACTTGAACATGAAAAGAAAAGGAAGAATGAAAAAATACTGCATTTGAAATTAGTAAGGGGAAGCTTTTAGGTGGCAAGCAATAACCCACATAATATTGAGGATAAACAGTTAATATTTTCATTCTATTAATTTCTAAAATTAATGGACTTCTGCTTTGTTATATGTTATGCATGCTTTTGCCCAATCTCATTCAACAAATTATTTAGTATATTTAAAACATTGTACATTGAAAATAATCCTGCTTTATCATTTAAAAATTGCAGAGAAACACATTTAAACTAAATATAAAGCTTTTCACAGACAAACATGTTCAATGAATTACTCTTCAATATTTTAAGCCAGCACTGATTAGAACAGTGTTTAAAATAGACCAGTCCCTTAGGCAATATAAGCCTAAAGACTGCATAGTCAACTGAATTGCTCTATAATATTTAATATTAAAATATAGGTCTCTCCATATCTATCATTTTACCAATAAAAAAAAGTGCTCCTTCTGTACAGTTTATGCAAATTAACATTTGGTGTCACAGAAAAACAAGATATACCCATTGATAGTGCTTGTCTCACCTGAAGGTGAAGAAATATGTTGGGTAGAAAGAAAGTTCAACTTTGAGACTTAAGAGAATTTGGAGCATTCCAAGTTGGCATCAGGACTTTATCCAAGACTATCCAAGCCTTTGGGGTTGTTTTTTATTTTAGAGACCACACTGGACACCCAGGCATTTGAAAGCATTTCGCACTTGTCATATATTTCTTTCCCAGCCTATGTGCAATGCTGAAAAAAGCCAGCTCTGTCAACTCTGTCCAAAACACAGTGACAAGAAGTTTTGCATTCTAACAACCAGCTGTAAAATCACAAGGATTATGTTTTTCCTTGCCAATCTAAACCAGTAGATTCCTCCAAGTTCATTAGGCAAGTCTGTTTAAGGGGAAGAACAAAGTGAATACATGTTGCTAGCAAAGGCTCCTGTGTATTCACAGATTTTTCAATATAGCTGATGTCTTTAAAAAACCCACTTGATTTCATATTCAAGTAAATTAGTAGGAGAGCAGCCTACTAAAATAGGCTGGAAAACCTCAAATATATTTCTGGTCTTGGATGGAGGTCTTGCAAGAGAATATGTTCACAGCACCAGAACAGGCGTTTGTTCCTACAGTGTATTCCTTTCATTACTGCTCTCAGGTGATTTCCCCGAAGCCTCCCTCAAGCTCTAACCACAGATTTTTCCCCACAGTAATTCCAAATTCATCTTTTCTCTAGTATTTCCCAATTTTTATTTTTCTTAAGTTTATTCTTTCATTTCCTCCAAATTAACCAAATTATTCTCACTGAATCCAATTACTGTTAATTACCCTTGTCACCATGTCGGGTATACCAAACTCTCTCAAAAAGGATAATCAGTCTGAGCTTGTGAAAAGGAAACTTCAGGTTAAACCTTTTGTTCCATCTTTGTCATGTGAAATGGCCATACTTGTTGGATCAGTTCACTTGGGGATAATGTGAAAACAATTAAAGGGCCATTCAGTAAATTTATTCCAAGAATTTTGACCAAGCTAGACTTTTTTTTTTTTTTTACCTCCAAGCTTTATTTCTGAAAAAGATACATGGAAAGGAAATAACAAACACCTTAATAATACCCATATTTCTTTTCTTAGCCATTGTGATACATGGGCACAATTTCTGAAGGAAGAATTCCAACAAATAGAAGCCTAATTTGCCACAACCAAAGTGACTAAAAGTGATGTTTGTAACTTTTTGGCAGAAGAATTCCTAAGAGTTATCAAATTCTAACTTTGTAGAGCAAGGTGTCAGTTTCCTGGGAACTTACCCTATTATAGCAAATGCTGGCAGCTCTTGCAGATCAAAGGGGAAATCCATGCGGAAGTTTGTTCTGAACAGGGCTGTGATAGTGACTGTGAGACAAAAGGTAGAGGAGGAAAGAAAATAATGAGGTGAGAAGTTAAATGCAATAAAAGCTAGGGTGGGGACAAGGAAACTTGTTTATACATGCTCCTGTGTGGTTTTCCTGTGTGGTTATATACATTATTACAGATTGGCAGACTGCTCTGATCTAGTAGGTTCTATTTCTGAGCACTTGCAACCCTAGCACTCTAGATGGTCTAGGTTTGCTTTCAGAGAATATATGCATTATTTTTAGCAACAATCCCTGATTTTTACAGGGTTTTTCTTTCTTGTCTTCTACCATCCATTCACTATAAAAAAAAAGCTCTTCCTGGTATCCTTACTGACCAAGAGGTCTCTTTGCTGAGGTAGGCAGTGCCTGCATAGCTGAGGAAGCTCTATTACTTCTTACAGCTGTGATTGCCTTCCACAAACAAAACTCAGATCTTCACTGAAGTTACAGATTCAAAATTTTTGACTGGTACCAAAACTTGAAAATGAAAAGCTTAGAAATCAGAGATGTAAAAGATTAGCCAAGCCCCATCTTCTCCAGCTCACCCCTCCCACTAGTGCTGCTCTGCTACAATGAAATGTTCAAACCTGAGCTGCTTTTGTCTGGAGGTGTGTTATTATGGGGAAACAATAAACATCTGTGTGCCAACAGGTGAAGGATAAATCAGCAATTTAATACAGAGTGAAAGTGCAGCCAAATGAGTATGGCTATAAATCCCAACTTGCCCTGGATGAAGAAGTTATTTGCTCAATGAGGAAATAAAGGAAGCAGTGAAAATCTAGCATATGACAATAACAGGAAGCATTAAGTACTTGTTACTTGGTCAGACAGAACTAGGTTCAGAGTAATAATTTAATGAGGTCTCAGTGGGTTATGTTACCTAAGATAGCTAAGCCTAGAACTGCATTCTACTATCCAAATTGGGAAGATCTTGCTCCCTGTCTCTTCCCCCTCCTCCTTCCCTCCTGGCTGTACTATTGTTCTCCTCTCCCATCGGGCCCACTCTGACACTCTGAGCCTTCTCTGAGCTCCTTTGCCTCATCAAAACCTGCCAGAAAACCTATCTGCTCTTTCCCTGGATTACTCCTTTGCCAGGGAAGTGAGTTGAATTGAGGGGAACAACAGACCCAGGTGGCACCAGCAAGGGTTAGAACACTCAGGGATGGAAGATGGTGAAAAGCAGGGTGCCCTCTTTTTTGTTAGATCAGCCCAAGAAAGGGATCATCTCAATTCGGTTTTAGGAAATAGATAGTCCAAGCCATTAAATGGCAGAGCATTAAAAAGTACAGTGAACTCATTTTCAAAGAGTTTTGCTACAGGGTGGCAAAGATGAGCAGAGGAAAGGAAAACAGGCACAGCATTTAGTCTGGGTCTTTCTTAGTCTGGGCATTTCTCTACTCCCACAGAAGAGAAAGAGATTTGCACAGAGAGATTCATCCCACCTGTCTACATCCTCTTTCCTGAGTGACTAAGCCATCCTGAAACTAAATGTCTTAGCCCTTTTTTCTCCATTGGCTACCAAATGTACTACTTTAGAGCATCTGTCCAATTCTTACAAGGCTAGAAGTAAAAAGGAATGGGAGACTCGTTAATGTGAACATTTATTTAAAAATAGATTTGAATTTTAAGATAACACTGAGCCATGTGTAGAAGGAACCAGAAGGAGCAGGAGGAAGGCAAGGCATGAAGCCCTATGGCAAGTAAGATGAAAGCTGGGAACATGGTAAAACAGAAATCCTGCAAATTGCAGAACTCCAGCCTTCCATGACTGACAAAGAGGAACTCAATCTGCAGTAGCCAACCAGAGTGGTTGACAAATAACCAGATGCTATTTGGAAAGTACAGATAATGGTGTAAGCCAACAAAGCCATGAGTATCAAGAATCCAGCAAAGATTCTGTGGGTCCAAGAAATGAAAGAATTTTGGTGAGATGCTGCACAACTTACTTGCATCTGTCATTCTGATGTGATCACTTCCCTACCTCCTTCCTCCTGGCAGCAAGCATAATAGAACATGAACAGAGACTGAAAAGGCTGGGTGTGTAACTTTTGAAGGGAAACAAATGAGCAAGAAAAGACATGAAATGCAAGTTAGAGCAGAAATGATAAAAGATCATAAAATAATGAATGACTTAGCTAGATAGAAGTTCCTAGTTCCTTAATACAAGGACAAGCAGACTGACAACACAAAGAAAATACAGAACTGTGAAAAGGAATGATTTGTCATAGCCAGTTGAATCATGGAACGTTTAAACCTAGACAGTCAATGAAGAAGAACTTAAGGAGCCATTAATATGGGTATTAAAGCTGTCTGGATGATTTTGAAGAAGGGGCAGGAGTCAAGATATTTCAGGATTAAGCTAATTTCTAGTGATTTGAAATTAAACTAATTTCTAGTGATTTCTAGTGGTTTAAGAGACCAACAAGGGAGTCAGAACAGACAAAGTGAAGGACAGGACATTATCTCCTGTTATCTGTCTTTGAGTTTCTTATATTTTTCTCTGGAAAGAACAGAAAGATAGGGGTTCTGGTTTTTTTGTGACAGACCCAATTGTTAAATACAGCTGACTTTTAGGCAGTGCTTATACAAAGAACAATGAAGTCACTTTCTACATTCAGGTAGTCACTTTCTACATTCAGGTATATTTCAGAGAATATTCAAACTCAAAAAAAATCCAGCCCTCTGAAGTCAAGAGAGACATATTGTAGCAGTTATAAATAAATAAACTGCCCACATGGAGCTCAATAAAATAGATGTAATTGTAAGAATAAAAGATAAAGGCATTATAAGGAAGAAGTTTACATAGAAATGGCAGCCTTCTGCAGCAAAACTCTATTCCCACAGTGGCTGAGATGCTCTCCTGAACAAGCCTGACTTGTGCAATTTCTGTCTGCAAAAATGTCACTCTCATGCTTTTCACTTACTTGAAACACTTTATTTTTTCAGGACGTTCAGTCAGATCCTACCAATCCTGTACTCTCTTAATCATTCAATCATCTCAACTTTCTCGACTATCTGTTTTTAGTCAACAAATGACCAAAGCAGGCCGTGAGTTTTCCAGCAAGGATTACATCCTGTGTGACAGGATATCTCTATGTTGCAGCCTGGATGCTGTTCTTAGTAGAGGCAAAAAATCCCATCTCAGGGGGTCTTTTGCTTGCTGAGGACTGATATTCTGTCATTTATCAGTTAGATACACCCCAGCTCTCCTAGGAATAGGTTGGGCTAGACAGCTGACAAGATGGCAAGACACTTCCCTTTCTCCTTCCTTCTGTGCCACTGGAAGTCATATGCTGTGGCAGAAGCTTCAAACATCATAAAAACATTGTGGTTTTGAGAAAGATGGAAAATAATGCATGAACAGAGCAACCTCTCTGCAAAGACCAGGGATGGCTCTTAGCTTACCTGCATCCTTGTTCCAGACAGCCAGGACTCTGAACACGAAGGCACTAAAGGTGGCCGCAAAGAAGCCTCTCCAATAATTGCGCACAGCAAAGTAAGTGGAGGTGACCTCGATGCTGAAAAGAACCCCTAGAAAGGGTTGGAAAGAGAGCAAAGTTAAAATAACAAGTGTCATGCTAGAAGCATGAGAGAGGGTTCTAAATAGCTCTCTAGAGCAGTGGTCTCCACACTTCTTTGACCATGCACCCCTATCAATAAAAGGTTTTTGAGCATGTACTCTCCCCCCATATATGTATTTATTTATTTAAAAATAATGTGTGTGTACTAATGTACTAAAATATTGTGTACAATATCAAACATGTACAAAAATAGAAAATAAACAAGGATGAGATAAAGATGAAATTAACATAATTTTTAAAATAATTTGTTTTATTTATTAATGGAACAAAAAATTGTTCTCACTAAAATAGTAATATTCTTTAGTTTTGAAAATCTGGGTTTAATGCTCTGTGACAAAGGGATTCAAAGGTCTGGTTCCTTGTTCAATTATTTTGATACTTGGTCTAAAAAGAATATCTCACAAAGACACATAGATCCAAATGCAAGAAATGTATCATTTGCTGTGCTGGCTAAATCATGATACTATTTTTTCAATCCCACCCACCACATATGCAAAGATTTTTATTAAAATTTGGGTAGTAAATTTTCATCCTCCCTGATGTCAATCATTTGTTGTTGCAAAATAATCAGATGATGTTGAATTTTTATTTTTTTAACAAGTGGGTTCAAAACCCACTGAAAACCATAATCTTGAAGATTTTTAAAAAGGTAGAAATCTCTGTTTTCAAGTTTTTTGAGTATTTATAAAGTGACAGTTTTTGTAGCTAAGACATTTACATTGTATTTGGCAACAGATTCACAAAACCTCCACAAATTTCTTTTGAAAAGCAGTTTCTCACCCACTGTTAGAACATCACGTTCACCTTGAAGTACATTAAGTATGTTTACTTTTTCAAAAATAACTGCTAGGTAGCAATCTACTGACAGACACTTGTCATCACAGAAAAGATCAGCAAATTCAGAACACCTGTCTTTTTGTAAAAGAAAAAGTGCAACTGGACTTTAAATTCTATTCTTCTCTGAAGTTGCTATCAGATAACCAGTAAATGCCTGTAGGATTTTCATGGTCATTTCCCATCTTGTTATGAAGTATTGTAAAGATTCTACTCTTTCAGGGTCTTGTTTTTATTAAATGTACCACATCAATAATATCCTGCAGCACTTTGTGCATGTCTGGCTCCCATTTCTTTGCTGCAATAGCTCATCTGTGAACACTGCAGTGCATGAATTCCAGGTGTAGTGGTGCCTAGGTAACCTTACCCCCCCAATTCTTCTCTTATTCTGCTCCACCAGTTGTTACATGTGCAGAGCTCTTCCATGAAACAGTTTTTATTAAAGAAGTAATTTACTGTCGGGAATACAATTTCTGTGGTCGATATTCCTTTCAGTGTCTCACAGAAAGAAGTTCTGCATTTCACCACTGAAACAGAATCTGGAAAATACCATCATCTGAGGCACTTTAGAAACATCTGTACTCTGATCCAGCTGCACAGGAAATCTTGCCTACTGTGTAATTTGTACAGACTCTTGTTTCTTCAAACCTTAAGCAACGTCTGCTGTGCATCTTCCAGCAGTGTTTACTGATGAAGGAACACATTTTAGCTTGCTGCCCTATTGCTTTCTGTGTACTATCACAGCCATTTTTACATTTTATGGCAGGAAGAACAGGTGTTCCCCTGTGCTATGTGGCATTTTCTCTTTTGCTGTGAAGCAAGAGACCTTAAAGGAGGCTTCTCTACACATTTGTCATTAGGTTCAGTGGAATTTTGTGAAGTATTGGATTGAATGTCACACGGCTTGAAACACCGCTGAAAAAATTGTAGAGGTTTGTCTTCATGCTCTGGATGCCTAGATTTGAAATGTCTTGCTAATTCTGATGGCTTCATACCCTCATTAGTTAACTTCTCAAAGCACAATGCACACACAGGGTAAAGTTCATCATTAACGATAGCAGATGTAAATTAATATTTAAAATAACTTTTGATAATTTTAATCTTTTTTTATCCAACTTCCTCTCAGATCTGATTAGCTGGCCATTGTTTGTACCTCATAATGGAACTGAATAAGGGCTTGTGCTAGAAGTGTCAGCTCTGCCATTTCTTGTCATTTCTCTGTGCTCTCATTATTAGTATTATCTTCAATCCATAGGCTCTTTGCAGGAACCTTTAAAAGCCATTTTTCCAATTTGTGACGATTAGTTTCGTTAACACTAGATAATGTAATCCATAAATCCACTTAATCCAGTGTGGGCACACATCAATTGCAATTCACTGCAATATGCTTAAAGAGAATAAATGATTGAAGGTACCATGGTCAACCCCCCACATTGGGAGCAACTCTACACCTCATGCAGTGCATGTGACAAGTGGCCATGTGACATATTAGGGCACCACTGCCAATACAAATACTTAATATTAGTAAAGTTTAATCTATTCACTTTTTTATATTAAAAAAATAGAAATGCTGGTATTTCCTTCCCACACTCAGCAGATCACCTTGTGCATCCCCTGGGGTATCCACACCAATTTGGAGACCACTGCTCTAGAGAGCCTTCTCCTCTTGCCTCCAGAAAGTGGACAACATGTGGAAAAGAGACTATCAGAGATGCTGGGGAGGTTGAAAACACTAAAGGTAAGTGTCTCTGCCCAAAGTAAAGGTCACATCAAAAATGTGGTGCAGGAGAGGGGCAGAGGAGAAGAGGACTAGGTGGGAGAGGATTTTGGTACCTGAGGAAAAGCAAACAGAACAGCCACTTGCCTCCAAGTGGTGTCCCAAAGCAGCAGCCAACACCCACAGCACAGCCCACAGTCAGGACATCCGTGTAATAATAGGGCTGCTACTGGTGAAAGAGACAAAGAGAGACAGACAAACAGAAGAAAGAAGGAAAGAAAACAGAAAGTGAGTAACAAAATTGGCAGGTATGACTGCATGATGTCACCCAGCTCTGTCTCCAGTCTCAGAGTTATAGCAATGTTTGTCTTACTTCTCTCTTCTGGATGGCTTCAAAATATTGAAAAGGCAAGACCTGGCACAGGACAGGCATATACCTGGAATCACACATTCAAGAAACATGAAGAAGGCAGCACCTCACTTTCCTTTGAAACATACACATTTCTGCCACTGTGGAAGAAATATCTCCTGGAAAATCCTCGAGAGGGTTGAAGGAGCATAAGTAGGTTTTACTCCATCTCTTTTACTTTGGCAGGGAATCTCAGGATGCACACGTGCCACAGAATGCCTCAAAAAACCTACCCAGTGATTCAGTGTGCACAAGGCACATGCATGTCCAGAGCAGAGTGTGGACTGCTGCTGAAGGTTCTTCCATGCTGGGTAGGTGAGTGGGTGACAGATCACCCAGTAAAGCATTGTGCTGACCTGGCAAAAATGGTCATAATAATAAAAAAAGTACTGGAAGGTATAAAGGGGGAGTCTTTCTAAGAGACTGAGTACCATTTGCTTGTCAAGGGCTAAACTGGCTTCTCAAATCCATCCTCCTTAATACACAGGGTGGTATTTACCTGCAACAACACCAAGAAGTTACACACCAGGGCAATATGAAGTGAAACTGCAAGCTATATCCTGGACCAAGCTGAAGATTACATGACTCCCAGGTAATAGAAATCACGTTTGGCAATTTGGTGTAAATCCAAAAGAGGAACTAGGCCTACAGAAACTATGATAACTTTCTGTTTGTTCCCATAATACAATGTTATCACAGATTCACAGCAAGTTTTAATCCTGTGTTTCTGAATGTGTCTCAATGTCTCTGTTCAGAACTGGGCTAACTGCAAGGTTAGCTCTAGGGTAATGGGATCAGGGTGCTCAGGATCAGGCTGCTAGGGCAGCCCTGAACACCTTCAAGGGCAGCAATTCCTCAGCATCTCTTGACCCCTGTGCCACCCTGAACCATCTTTGGGACAAGGGGAGAAATTATTTTCATGTGTAGATGGAATTTCCCTTGTTGCACGTTGTGCCTGCTGTCTCTTTGTTCTTTCGCTGTCCTCTGAGAAGACTTTGGCTATTTTGTCTGACATCTCCTTTATCTAGCAAATGCAGCAGTTAGATCAGTCCCTGCTTAGCCTTCTGTGTTCTCCTCTAGCACCTCCCAGTCACCTAGGTATGATGCATCCTGGAGTCTCTGAGATTATGTTAATTCCAGATCCAAAGAAAGAAACAAGAATTATAAACTTCTATGGAGATTTTTTTAGGTTTGGGGTTTTTTTTGTTTTATTTTTTTACCATTAAGACAGATACCATTCTCCTGTATACTTCCAATGGTTCCACCTGACTGAGGTCTGATCCTTGGTTCTGAAACTGCTTTCTCTCAAGACTTTTGGCAGACTGACAAATTTTGCCTTGAAGCCTCAGGCTTCAGCTCAGGCTGTCTACATCTTGCTGGACTGCCCACATATGCACAGTTCTCAGCCTCTCTCTTGCTTAGCCTGATTTTCTTTCTGGCATCTTTTTTCAAGTTATCAACTGAAGAACTTCTGATCTGTAACTGACAAACTATATTCCTTCCTTGATTTTTTTTTTAATAGCCAACCAGAGTAAAGATCAGTATTACTGCTGATGCAAGACCATGTTGCATTTGTCAGCTAACTCATCCATTTGAAGACTAACAGGAAAGTAGTGCATGGAAGAACTAAAGCCATCTTAGAAAAAATCATAGCATTTAAAAACTCCTTACACTTCTGGGCACAATAACCATGCAAAGAGGTTCAGGGCAGCACATGGGAAGAGGGGAAAGTGAAATGAAAGGCAAATTATTTATTGATATGTTTCCACTGCTTTAGAAAGAGGCCTCTGTACTTGTGCCTCTGTTTAAAGAAATTCAGTGAATTAGAAGAGTAGTACAAATGCATGGGGGAGACATAAATTTCCAAATTTCTCCTCCAAGTGGGATCATGGAAAATTGTGAAGGGACCACTGGAGCTGTCTCCCTGCTCAGAGAGCTGTTAGTTCTGTTAACTTCAAGGCTAGGTCAGGTTCTTGTCCAGGTGGTGAGTCTTGCACATTTCCAAGGGTGGAATTTTCATGGACACACTGAACACCTATGCCAGTGCTGGACCACCTTTGGGAGAAAAGAACATAATTTCCTTTAACTGAGTCAAAATTTCCCTTGTTGCAAGTTGTGCCTGCTGCCTCTTGCAAGGTTGGCTTTTTTTTTTTTTACTTCTGTTCTCTACTTGATCCTTATTGACTTTCTAGATTGCCCTTGGTACTCTTCAGGTGGAGCAGTGTTAATGGCTGGCAGGGACTGAACAAGCTGCATCATTAGAAATCAGCACTGAAATATGTGCCCCTTTTCCTGTAACATTCCCTTCCTTTCACTGCCACCGGTTACATGTGAAAAGAAAGAACTCGTGTTGCTGCAGTGGAGAGGTATCTGTGGAGAACCTTTCATGAGAGCAGGAAGTCTCACAGCAAGAGGTCAAAGGAACTGTACATGAAATGTCACATATAGGAAGACACTTGCCTCCAAGAGGAGCCTTGAAGCAACATCCGACTCCAACTGCGCAAGCCGGCACCAGGAGGTCGAGCTGCCTATGCGCATTCTGGAACAGGGAGTGCAGCCAGAGACGGGCATGCTGGGGTTAGAGGGAGCAAAGCCACGGGGTTAGGACCCAGAACAATGAAAAGAAGCAACAGCCAGCAGCACAGGCAGCCATTGCTATTACAAATAGCAGGCTCTACACACTTTAGTGCGGTCTTTAGTACTGTCAGCTGGTCTCCAGCAGTGACATCTGCTCCTTGTGCACAGACAGGACGTACCCAAGGAGAACAGCACCTCCAGCTATATTACACAGTCACTTTCTGCTAAGAGCCTCCACATAAAGGAGTTCCTACATTTATCTATATGTGCAGTTAATAGATTTTTTTATACAACCAGTCAATATGGTGATCAGCCTGCAGAGGCTGTTTGGTGATAGCAAAAGCACAGAGACGGTGTCAGTGTCTATAATTAGCAATGCTGTATAAATTTGGCTTAAAGACAAATTGGTCTTTGTCTGCAGCTACTTTTTTATACAGTCAATGATCACAGTGCAAAGGCATCAATCATGAGATTGAAAACTTGTCAAACACATACTCCTAACCAGTCTCTGGGTAATTTCTGGGTAACATTGGTGGTCCTGCACAGTTATTTGGCCTGTATGTCTGGCCTCGCACTACTTTTGTTCAGCCTGTATTTTACTGCTCTAAGCAGTACAGAAAACATCAATCCTTGTGTTTCCTCTGTGTTCCGTGGCCTACCCATACTATCCTGGGTGTCTCAGGAGCTCAGCCTGAGGAAGAACTGTGTGCAGAGATATGTGCCTTACCTCATACACCCCACAGAAGATCGACATGAACTTGCTGAGTACCACAGCACAGATACTGGCAATATGCACAAAAGGACCCTGCAAGAGAAGAGGAGGAGAAAATCAGAGAGGGTTGCCCTCTGGTTACTGACAACCATTTAGCTACTGCAGGCTTCATAACTTCTCTGCCATCTCAGCCAGTAATAGAACCATTAAGGTTGGAAATGACCTCTGAGATCATTGAATCAAACCTTTAATGCAGCATCACTGTGTTCACCACTAAACCATGTCCCCAGCTGCCACAGCCAGTTGAACTCCTTTTGAACTCTTCATGGGATATTTATTCACCACTTGCCTTTTCAATGCCTGTCCACCATCTCATTGAAGAATTTTTTCCTAATATCCAATCTAAACCTTGCCTGATGCAACTTGAAGCCATTTCCTCGTGTCTTGTCACTGGTTACCTGGGAGAATTGACTGTTTTCCCACCTGGCTACAACCTCCTGTCAGGGAGTTATAGAGAGTGAGGAGGTCTCCCCTGAGGCTCCTTTCCTCCAGATTAAACAACCCCATTTCCCTCAGCCACTCCTCATAAGATTTGTGCTTTAGACCCTCCAATTTTCCTCAGTTCTCCTACCTCCATTTGATAATTTTCCCTCTCAAAGACTACCTGACTTGGGTTCTTTGATGTTTCCTGTATCATGTCTTTGAAAGTGGAAGGAAAATGGCCAGTGAAAGATAGGTCTGGCTGGAAAGAGCAGAGCTTTGAGAAGAGGAATGGTGGTGAAAGTAAGAAAACATTTCTAGATTCTTCTTTCACAGACAACTCCCACCTACCGGACCCTGGTCACTGCTGCACAAAGAATGAGCAATATTTACCTCTTTCCCCACAGGCATGCCACTTCCAAGCCCAGCTGTGAGGGCCACAACTTTGGCCACAAAAGCTTTGAGAGTGAGATACTCCTTGAGGACCACTCCCCTCATAATGGTCTTGAGCTCTGGGATCCCAGACCCTGAAATCAACAGCAGAGCCAGGGATGAACAAAATCCACGGACAAACAGAACAAGAAAAACAAGACAGACAGAAACAGATCTTGCCCTGCCTTCTGCCCTCACCAACAGCCTGTGGAGACACGAAGTGGCAGAAGCTGGCTGCAAACAGGATCAGGCCGAGCGGGACGGCCACCCACACGGCGTACTGCAGGGGGACATTGGGGTGCAGCGCTCCATAAATCCACTTGTAGGCTGCAACACACAAACAGAGAGCCCATCAGTGCCCACAGCTGCTCCAAACAGGCTGGTAGGCATCAGAGAATCACATACTTGCTAAATGTGCCCATGCTAAAGCTCCATCAGAAATGGTGCCCTCATGCTCCTTTTCTAATACGAGCCCTGTTTTGAGTACGAGTTCCCCAATAAAGCAGGCATTCTTCAGGGATGGATAGAAGACACTATTAATACCTGTGCACAAGTGTGGCATAAAAAGAGGCGTGTTACATGCAGCTGTGAGGACCAATCACTGTGCAGTGTCTTCATTTGGGAGTCTGAGGGTCTTGTGTGGGTTCTGAAGGACAATAAAGTGGTCCACCAACCATTCCTTCATAAAAAACTAGTTTAAAAGCTCTGATTGTGATTTCCCTTCTAGAGCAGCAGAATGGAAGCTGTGCCAGCAGCTATTAGAACAGCAGTGGTACCATTGCTCAGCCAGGTACAACAACTTGAGCTGCTGAGAATCCAAATTGAACTGCAGCTCCTCTGCAACTGCATCTTCTCTGCCTGAGCTGGCTCCCCACACAGGCTCAGTAGGGGCTGAGACTTGGCAGGGGAAAAGGAAAAAGAACCCCAAAGGACTCAGCTGCAGGGAGTATAAAGGACAGGAGCCGTCAGAGTAGATTATACCAGTCACCTGGTAGATGAGGAAGCTCTGGAGGGAGGAACACTGGGCTGAGGGAATGTTGGGAGCTTTGAGGAATTGCAGCAGCCAAGAGGAAAAGGTTGGTGTATGTGTGGGCCAGTCAGGACTGGGACATGAGAGTAAGGACAAAGGAACAGTGCAGTTAAAAGGATGTGGCAGTGGGTGGGGTGTGTGTATGTGCACACTGAGATGAGGGCTGAAAGATCTTGCAATTTTTGCAGCTGGCATAGGGAGACAGACCACAGGAAAAATGCAGGGAAGGGGTATAAGACAGGGAATAGGAGATCTTTGTGAAAAGGGCAAAAGGAGAGGGCTCTATACGCCCAGATGGCAAAAAACCAATCAGGGCACTGTATAAGTAAAAACTGGAAAGAACAAAATCGAGCCAAAAAGCAGAAACAGTGCCAGGAGGGCATCTAAGAGCCCCTTCCCCCCATCACCCACATTCTTAACATTCCTGGGGAGAAAGGGAAGCAGTAGAACAGGAAAGGCTACAGTAACACTTCCCTGTGCTCCTGCATGTTCAAGAGAGCAGAAAGAAAAGCGACTCAAAATAATTGTTTGTCTTTGACTCATCATACACATATCCCTTGTTTCTTCCCACTTCCAAAATTTTCCCTGCCATCCCTTTAAAGAACCTCTCCCTAGCCAACTTTTGCTATGTTGCCAGAACTTCAAACTTCCCAAGCAGCGAGGGTTGAGGATGGGACAATGATGCTAAAGGAGGAGCAACACTGGTCACTGGGCTTTGTAACACATTCCTATCATTTACTGGCTGCTTTTGCAACACCTGAATGGGACCCACCCTGTACGGTCTTTGCACTGGCATAATCCACTCCCCAGCTCACCAACGCCATGACCAGACCCAACAGAACCAAGAAAATCCAGTCCTCTCCAAGCTTCTTGGTGACATATTTCTGGATGCGTTTAGCACAGTCTGTGGAGGGAAGAGTGAACCAGAAAAACGGAGTGAACACAGATGAAGCTGTGTCTGTCTCTCCTGTGCTGAGACCTGACTAAAACAAGGATTTATTTGGAGGCATCGTGGGCTTCATATTGAAGGACTGATACCCATCCCTCTCTCACACAGTTCTGTAACATGTAATGTAGTTTAAAAAACATTAAAAAAAAGGGGGGGGGGGGTATGTACAGGACACACAGGGTGGAATTTAACATCTTGTACACTAGCAGCCAAAGTCTAATACAAGAAGGTCCTTTTCCTCCTATTACAGAGCTCTGCTATGGAAAAAATTATTTACTTGGGATTGCTTTTTTATATTCCAAACATCTTTTCTAGGATGAAAGCTCATGTAGAAAAGGTTTTTCAACCCAGTGAGATTCAATTCCTTTTCCTTGCCTCTCTGCTTCTCCCCAGTCACAATTGCTTAAATCCCATCTCTCTTGCTGGTCTACCCAATATCTGGTAATAGGTAATGAAACATGAATTGTCCCTACCTTGACATTTGGAATAGTGGACTTCTTTGATCTGTACTTGACTGTCACGTTTTAGGGGTCTTCCATTGTTCCTTTGGGCCTGTTTATTCAGCAGCTTCGCTGCTTCCTTGTCTGAAATGTTATCTGTTATCCGGTCTGTGTATCGGCCATACAGCTAGAGCAGCAGAAAACAAGAGGGATCACAAGGAAAAGGCAAGGCAAATGCTCCTTCACAAATAGCATTAAGGATGACAAGGCAGATCTACCTGAGGTACAGACCCACATGTACCAAGCAGGGAGACTGAGACATAGAAACTCTCAGACGGATGCAGCCCATTTATTTTTTCTTATTTTTCTTTCTAGTTTCTTCTTTCCAATCTCTCCAAAACCTTTTCACCCCCTTTTTGGGAGTACAAGATGTGATCACAGAATATTCATTATTTTCTAATGTCCTGGGGGAAAAAAAATGGCTGAGAGATTGAACATTAAGAGACAGCATTTGAGCATTAAGAGACAGCTTTCTGGAGGTACAAAAGAAGGTCAAAGTAGTTCACATGAGGCCGCCATCCTCAGGGCTGTCTCATAGATTTCAGCAGCACTGTAAAACATCTCTGAAGGTTTTGAGAGGCATTACACTCTCAAACAGGCTGCAGGAATGTCCTGCATCTGTTCCTCCTGCTGCCAAGGAATGCTTAACAGGGCACACAGCCACTGCTGGTGCTCGTGGAGGAAAAGAAGCAGCATCATCTCAAAAATATCACAGGCTGCTGCACACCTCCAACCATTATTTACCCAAATCAGCATTTTAAGTACCCCTGGATCTCCAATTCCTCTAAAATTCCTAGTTGCTTAATCCAGTCTGTTTCTTCTGATACTAAACTTGAAAAGCAGTTGGTTTTATGCAGTTCACAATCAGCTGCAGGTGCTTATCAAGGACATTTCTTACACGACGCTACAGTAAACTGGGCAGTTGTGCTGTCTTGTCAACATCTTAAGGGAGCTTGAAGAACCCTGACTGTGCCCTGTGTTTGTTTACTAAATTCCCTGAAGAGCAGCTATCCCACCTCACTCTTTCAGAGTATAGCTAGGGAAAGTGTGCATTTGAGAAGTAGAGAATAAGCCTCTTCTCCTTGCATATCCTTCAGTGAACCAGGTTTGGCTTTACTTCAGGCCAGGTCACCACCTGATGCACTTCCCACCTGTGACAAGGTGACCCTTTGCTCTCTCCCCAGCACATCTGCTTCTCTGAGATTTTCTGAGTGGCAGGAGGAGAATGAGCCATGTCTTGGGCAGCAAAATCAGACACTTAAGCTGGAGAATGGCAGGACATATGACAGAGACAAAGCACTACCACACACTTAGGAGACATTTCTATTTGGCAGTTCCTGCCTCCCCCTTTCAAGGTAACAAAATTGATCTTCCTGTTCCCTTGAGATAAAATAGATACAGAGACTCACAGAAAGATTTACACTGGAAGGCACCTCTGGAGGTTTCTAGTCCAAGCCTCTGCCCACAGCCTGCAAACTCCAGAGGCAGGTAAACCAGATTAGGCTGCTCAAGACCTTACCCAGGCAACTCCTAAACAACTACAGGAGTAGAAATTACCCAGCTTCTCTGAGCACTTGTTTCAGTGCTCTACCAACTAGTGTTTCAACATAACAAATATGACTGAAGGTCCTAAGTATTTTATTTATTTGCACAAATTCATCAAGTGACAAAAACCATGTGCCATAGCTCCCTTTGGAAATCCTAGTAGATTTTTTTTTTCTTCACAGAACCCCTATCTTTTTAAATCATCCTGTTCTAAAGATGGCTCACCTGCTGCCTCTTAAACAGATTGATCCTGTCTGAACAGCTGAAAGTATTCTTCCATTCATCACTGTATTGGATGCTACACAAATTTAATGCAATTATTAACCACATGATTACCAACACGTTCTAAGTAAATTACACAGACTCTTTGCAGGGAATAATGGCCATGCTCTGACCCCGTTAAAACAGACAGGACAGTGAAACATCAGGCTGAAGAATTTCATCTACAGAGTAACTGCCACATACCGAATGCAGTCTTTCCTAGCAAACAGCTCATTTTTTCTTTTACAATGTCTTTCAGACAGAAATGCCAAATACTAGCAGATTTTAGACAAATGCATCTTCACATCACCTCAGCTAGAGTTTCATTGCTGTTAAATGGTCATGAGAGATGGGTTTATGTCAAATACAACTCAAACCCATGTCAAGTATGAGATTCAAATTAGAATCTTCCATCTGTCAGATGGAACAGCATGACAGGAAAATAGTATGAATGCTGAAAGTCCTCATATGGTATCTGAGTTCACTGCTTCTGCCTGGCTGTAAAATGGTGCATTTGGGATATGGGAAAAAAAGGAGTTAGTCCACAGACATAAAAAAGAAACTGCTGTCCTGGCAAACCAGGTAGTCTCAATATATTTAAAGAATGCATCACACATGTGCTTTGCTTCTCCAGGATTCTGGAAGTATCTAAAATGGTAGGAAACTGTGGAACAGAGAAAGAATCCAGAAATCAGAGGATGACCTTACAGCAAAATTGGGTTAGGCAAGAAATATCCACCCACTAGAAGATGTAAAACTAAAAATATAACACAGGACGACTCTGACTGTTCCTTCTTCTGTTGCTCCCTCTCTAACATGAGGAACACAGGGTTTCTGAGCACCAGAAAAAATGCAGACAATTTTAAAAGTTCTCAATTACCACCTAAGGGTTGAACCAGAAAAGGTACTATCATGCCTACTTGGCTAAATGCTGAGGGAGACCACCAAAATGGTGTAAAAGCAGCGGAAGGTATAAATACCACTCAGGATAGACGGGAGGAACATGCATCCCCCCCCCCAAAAAAAAAACCCAAAAACCCAGCCAAACATAAACAAACAAAAACAAACCAAACAAAATAACCCCAAAAATAAACCACAACCAAACCATCCAAGGAGAAAGCACAACATGGCAAAGTTTGTTTTCAGAGACGAAGCATTTATCTATGCAAATCATCTTTTGTCTTTCCGAAAATTGGGGAAATTTCATTGTTTGAGTAACAGAGGAAAAACAGCACAGAATCTCAGGGGAAAAAAAATACATCACAATCTCAAGACTTTTCTGGGAGCTATTTTCTGAGGGGTCAGCACCTGTATGAAACTGCCCTCCTCCCACAGTCCAAAGCCCAAGCTCTCTCCCATGCTGTTCAGACTGAACAATGCATTGAATACTCCAGTCTTGAAATCCCTTTCCCCAGCTCTGCCAGTGCATCCTGTTTATGATCTGCTGCTCCCAGCCACTGAGGCAGCCTTAGCCTGTACCTCCTTTCCCTCTCACTTCTGCCTTGTAGCCATTCTGCTATTCCTAAAATTATCTTCCTTAGGTGATTCTTTTTTCTGATGCATCACCAAGAAGAAGCCATATCTGACCTCAAAGGTGAAACCTCCCAAAATGCAGCACATACGCAAATTCAAATGTCAGTGAAATATCTCAGTCCACTGCTTAGACATAGAGCCAATGAGGCACATGTAAGGGACAGGGGACAGCAACAAAACAATAGTTGTTCCTGAAGAAAAGGTGGCAAAGGGAAAACCTAACAGCAGTGCCACTACCTAAAGGGAGAGAGGGGTTGGAGGGAGACATCAGAGCGAGATATTTCAGAGGGGCACAGAAATGGACAAAAGGGAAAAAGCACAGCTTGCAAGAAAGGAAAGCCCCTGCAAAGGAGCACATGTCCCCATCCAGCCCCACTTGAAGATAGTTCAGCACAGGAGCAGGTGCTCAGTGGGGGGCTGGGGAATCTTCAGACGTTCAGAACGTGCCTGGAAAAGGCTCTGGACAATGTGACCTACCTTTGGAGTCAGCCCTGCTGTGGGTAGGGGCTTGGGCTGGAGAGCTCCAGAGGCCCTCCCACCTACCTCTCTCTGTGAGCCTCTTATTCTGTATTACTGCATTGCCTGATTTCTTACTGCACATCCCTCCCACTACCCCCATCTGTGTATTGCTGAACGAGCTCCCTGCCAGGAACACCCTTTCTATGGCCACAAATAGCACAGCTTTTAAATACTTCACCAGCTGTAACTGCTTTCTCATGCAGAAATAAAACAATACAAAATCCTACAGTGTAGGATAATGTATATTTTTAACAAGGTATATTACATCATCTGTTATATATCTTCTATCTCTTATATTAATTGTCAAAATTATTATTATTATTATATATTATCATCATCATCATCATTATCATCCTACTACTATTATGTTATTATCTATTAACCACTATATGGTTTTTGACTATCAATTATCTGAAGGTCCAAGGCCAAGGATGAAGATTTCACTATTTTGGGGCCTGTGTAAACCAAACCAAACCACATGTCCAACAGAAGGCAACAGGTAGCAAAAAAAGAGCTCAACAGAATCAAAATCTCTGTCAAATGTTTTTTCATATGACAGTGGGGAAAGAAATCTTAATGCTTACTCTGTGTGGAAATGTACGAAAACATGTGCAAGGAGTTGTTTTTCATGCTAATTACATGATAATAAGTGTGCATGTTTGTACAAAGTACTTGTGCATATTTATAATTTATTCGCATGTGCATGAATGACCAGCAAAATATACACATGCACAGCACACCTGGCTTAGCCAGAATATGCTTGCATGCAAAGTTCCATGATAAATCTACATGCACACATGTACATGACTGCTTATATAAAATATTTCTAGGACATATTTTTCAGGAAACTATAAATACAGCTGTCCGGGTTTTAGATTACAAATTGTCTTCATGAATGCATGCTTGCTTGGGGATGTTCCTGCCTGAAGATATGCATGGGAATGGGTTTGATGGTCTTCTTGTTTGTATGTGAGATCATCTATCTACATGCACTGACCATCAGCCTCTGGAAATGAGCACAGAGACACTCTGGTGTCAGGGAGCAAGAGCACAGAGCTGGTGGTGTTGCCTCACTTTGTCATCTGTGCCTACTGGACAGTGGTTTTAGGTGTGTGGGACTGGCATATCTGCTGGATCAGTGTGAGCTGGGATGTTTCTGTGCATGGATGTGCTTTACTGAAGCAAGGGTTTGCATCTGGCAGCTCCCCACACTCCAGCTCACTCCTGGTTCCTGGCAAACACACAAAGGTGCATTTCCTTCACCCACCTCAGCTCTCCAGCCCCATTTGCACCCCATGGGGCAGGCATACACACCTCTCCACCCCATCCCATTCCCCCTGCTCACCCTCTTAGTGTGGCTGCTGCAGCCAAAGCTCTGTCTTGTGTTGGTGTAAATAAAGCCTAAACTGCTCCAGTCAGACCTCCATCCATCTGGGCTGGTAAGCCAGTGGGGTGGTTTGGGAAGACTTTAGTGGAGGAGACATGCAAACTCTCAGATGTTGTAGGCAGTTTCAGAAGAGAAATTCCTGAATATGGCCATGGAGCTGATTCTCTGAACTTTGGCAATATGTGACACATAACTATCCTCACTAGGATGCTTATCTACTGGAAGAGATCTTTGTGGCAAATGTGCCTGTTTTCCTATCATTAAATCACATCAGTCTTTAGGAGACAATTAATGCAATCTCCTTCATTCCCCAGTCATTCGCCATCCATGTAAGAGGATTTGTATTCATTTAAGGAGAAACATCCACTTTATGAATTTCACATTCTCATGCTCTCTTCCTCATAATTTGACTGGATCTTTCATTGCACCAAAGCTGTCTTAGATCAGCTTAATCAGGACAGAGTGGTAGGAAATAAGACACCAGGACTCCTCTGTAAACCCTCCCCTTTGCAAGAGGCTGTCCCAAAAGAAGAGGTAAGGGACATACAGAGCATAATGAACAAAAAGCCATAACCAGACATGTATGTCCCACACATTTTTCTGAACCAGTGCTTGTTACAAACCAGAGGAAGAGTCAGGTCAAGCTTAGAAAATCCTTCACTTACAGTTCCACTAAGAGTTATCAAAAATACCAATATACATGTATGGATCTATGACCATGAAGGGCTTCATGGTCTGAGAAAAGTCACAAGAGAGCTTTACTTCATCTACACAGCTGTACATATACCCATATATCACTGCACTCTTTGGTTTTACTCACTCCTGTGCTTTACTCAGTATCACTACACAGCTTGAAGGCAGCTGCAGCTTCTCTTTGCTGTTACAAACACATTAATGCTTTGGTTAATTTTCCCCATCCCAGCTTGCCCATTCCAAGTCTCATTGCATCCGTGGCAGGTGACAATAACCTCTGACTTGAATTACGGGTGGGATCCTTGGTGCAAGTACGGCCATGAGCGTCAAAGCCCGACCTGGAGTCACCAAGCCAAGGGGAGAGCTGGTGGCACTGGGGATGGACAGGGACGTGTGTTCTGAGAGCCCCAGAGCCTGTGTGACCCCAGGGAGACCTGTGCTGCCACAAACCATCCCGCTGTCCAGCCCTACCTGTGGGTAGCTGAGGGAGTTCTCCGGGGAGCTCAGGTCGCCCCCTGTGGGCCCGGCCTCGTGTCCTGCCTCCAGGGGAATCCCGTACCGGGTGCATTTCTCAAAGCAGACATAGTCATACTGCGGTGTGCCCCCCCACAAAGCTGGCTTCCCGCTGGGATCCTCTGTCTTGTTCTCTGAGCTCTCCATTCCTCCACTCCTCCTCACGCTCCTCTGTGACTGAGTTGCTGCTCTGGGCCTTACCTAGAAGCACCTCATGTTCTGGCAGAGACCATGGCCTCTGCATTCTTTGCTGATCCTTCCTTTCTCTCTCTCCTCAGACCACTCCACCTTGTCCTGTTCCTGCACTCTCTTTCTCTCTGCCCCTGCTCCTCCTCCTTCTCCTTGTGCCTCTCTCACTTTCTTCCCTTCCTGCCCAAAGGGTTCAACTATATTTATAGCAACCTTCCTCAGCCACATGATTCCCCAGTGCCGTGTCTGATCTCAGCAAAAGGCAATAACTCTGATGGGATTGAATATCGGGTGTGAGCAAGAGGGGAACTCCTGAAGGAGAGGGAGGGGGCAGGGGGAAGGAGGTGGTGTGACAGAGCTACAAGCACACTGACAGAAAGCAGAGAGGAGGAAGCAGAAATTATTATCCAGGATATCTCTTCTTTCACAGCTCCCCATCCCACACACTCTGTTTGCAATGAGAACAAAGGTCAGTGGGCTTCCTCATTTTCTCCCCAGACACCAGGTGCCCTAAAGACTGAGCAACAACCATAAAGAAGCCAGCAGCTATGGTGAGATGGAATGAGATGGGTGTTCACTGACTGTCCCAAGACAATTTTTCTGAGTGCACAGTTCACAGCAGCAAGCCCTAATGGAGAAGTCAGACATCCCTGTAAACTGCTGAACATTACAGTCTAATCTCAGCCTTCCCAGGTGTTCTTATGGGGAATACTTTGCACTTCAAAGCACGTCACCAAACTGCTCTGTGGGTACTCAATTATAGGTGTATGCAGAAATTTAATTCTTCTTGATGCTCACTTTTCCACAGACTAGAGCATTCAACAGCTTCTCCTCTCCGCTCTGCCACTTGTTTCTCAGCCAGGGAGAGAAGAAACAAGCTCAGCCAACACCAGTGAGCTACCAGCCAGCTACAGGAATGAGAAGCATGTTAAAGCAACTTGGCCTAGAGACACCTCCCAGTACTGTCAGAGTGCTGCCTGGAACCATATTTCTTCTGAGGGCTATTAATTAGGGAGGAGCAGAGAGTTCAAGGTCCCAGAAACTGTATACAAAGAAAAAAGACCTCATATGCCAAGTTACTCATACTGAGTAAGAGATTTGCAGGCAGGATGGGGTAGAGAGAAGGGCAAAACACCCCTTTTTGGGCCCAGAACAGTGGTCTCATTATTTCATTTTGCAGACTCTTGTAGAACATTTCTTCTTTTGCCTTTTTTGGTCCCCGAGAGTAAGGTAGAAAGAAATTCTCCATGAGGAAGACACACTTAATTTCTTGCACAAACCACCTTCTCCATGCTCCTGCTGAGATATAGATATTCATTAGGAGTAATATCCACATGGATAAGGTTAGTGTGTACAACCTACAACTCGTATCAGGCCAGGCAAGCACTGAATGTACTGAATATTTACAAAAGCAATATTAGTGTTGCCCCAAAATTAACAGGCTCTCCTGTTTCATTCTCACCAGCACTCACTTTACTGCCAACAAACACTATCTTCTGGAGGAAGACTGTGTCCCATAGGCAGGACAAAACTTGAAATTAATCACCTTAAAGAAGAGTTTCTAAGTGACTGTGTCTAGGAAATCAGAGAAAAACATTTGGTTGCCCTTACAGGTTACAATCAAAAAGGTATTAATTGCTCCCAATCTATTGAGGTGCTTTTGGAAGGCCATTGTTATTATGGCTTATATAAAAATGATGCATAGTACAATCTATATAGTGTATAAAATAAAAAAAAAGTCTAAAATATAAGATACATCATGTATAGGAAGCCTAAAAACTGAACACAGTAGAGCTCAGCAAATATCAAAGCTGTAATACAGCCCCAGATCTTCAGCCACTATTATATGTACCGGAGGAGAACACTTATCAGAGCCACTGCAGAAAACCAGTGAGAACCTTTAGCTGAAAGTGCACTCTTCTAGCTCTTGTTTCCAAGAGGCACAAGAATGGCATATTAGAAATTGCTGCAGTATAAAAATGAACCCTCTACTGCCAGCTAATCAAACTCTACTGCCTGTCTAGCATGATACTGTTGTGGAATTTCCATGGGAAACAATGATATAATAATAGCTCAAAATAGGATAATTCTACCCTGAAAGGCTTTTTCCAAGAACTGGAAAAGTTTTTTTCCCCTCAGCTTCCAAACTGGCCCTGGCCTCACTCACCTCATCAATAAAACACAAAGGACCCCAAGGCCAACCAAGTGACTCCAGATGCTATTGAAGAAGAAACCTTTACTATCCTCACTAGGAAGCCATCCTACAAACCCCCTGAGTCCCCACTCGTGCTTCCCACAGTGTAACACACCTCAGCCAGTGCATGGCAGTGCTGCACCTATGCAGCTGATCCTGAGCAATCACTGTGTGCATGGTGGCACCTATGCATTAGGGAAGACCTGGCTCATCTGTAGCTAAGATCCTCATACTCAACTAATTCCCACTTCTCATCAAACAGAGTCACTGCCTCTAGTCTATGTACCCAGATATTGTCTAACAAGGAAACAATGAGAACTGAAATTCGTCATTTCAGTGCTTGACAAAATATATGCAATCTTTGGAGATACTGGATTTATGTCATAATATTTCCTTTGTCCTGAACATTAATCTTACCATGCTACTGAGCTTATAAATCAACCTCTTTCCCCTTGGAGGTGAAAGTGCTTTGTCAGCTCTCTGGAAATTATTAACAATCCTTGCTATTTCACAAGGTACCAATAATCTCTTTCACAGCCTCCAGCCTCACCGACACTACCTTAGTTAAATTCAAGCAGCTACTCTCAACTTGTATTTGCCTGAGATTTCAATTTCCTTCTATTTCACTCTCAGAAGAACTCGTAGACCCAATTTTGTCCACTTTTTCCAGATGGCGCAGCTGACCTAAAGAAAAGTAAAATTCTGGCTTTACTCATCATCTTTTCCATGTTTTCAGATCTGCAGATAAAAATATAAACAAACAATATAGAGAACACCTTGAAAAAAAAAATCTGCCTTTCTGCACTGCTGCTGCCCAGCAACTGCTGTCAAATCTCCCCTATCAATCCTCCTGCAATCTCCTGCCACAGCTCTTCGTTATATATTTTCTTTATTGTCTCTCTGTTTTGCTTTTTAATTCCCAGGCCTTGCTCTGCACTTCCACCAGGACTCACAATGGAGTATTTCTGTTGCTTCAAAGGTTACAAGCACACTCAGGAGATTAGCACAGAGCTGGAGGAAGACGTAAAAATAAGAGGAAGGTGTCATAACCATCTTGCACTAGCCACAAACACAGATGACCTGCACATATGGCTTGACTCCTCAGGTGCACCTAAGCCTCTTGAAAAGGCTCACAAAAGTTTCTAGACCTCCCCATGGCACGCAAGAAGAAAGTTACACGACCTGCTCATACACCTTTTTTTTTTTTTTTTGGTCCATTTCATTTTACAGGTCCTAGTGGGACTCCAAAATGTGTTTCAAGAAAACATGTTTGTGATAGATGAAAATACAGCTACAGTCCAAATTAGGGTATTAAGTGACAATAAAGAAAAGAATAGAAGCTGGAAGAACTGTCAACCGAGATGGATCTCTTGTCCAGTCAGGCTTCTATTTTTCTCACTCCTCAGTTTTCTCTCATATCTGCCTTTCTCTGCGTTTATTTATTTCTCCTGAATGCTTTTCAGAATGCAGAAATACAATTCCTAGCCTTCCCATCCTAATGCTTTGATAGTGAAAACTCTGAGAGGCTGGTGGGAAGGGGGGTAAGCATGTCTGAAGACTCACGCTTCTCCCATGGTCTGGTCCCAAGAGATTTATAACCTGGAATAATCCAAGTGCTATTTATCAGCAGTGACAATCTTAATGTTCTCTACGCCCTGCCCACACAATTATCAGACATCATACCAGCTTCTGAGGCTTGTGTTTATGCTAGAGCTTTTTTTTGTTTGTGCTGTAGCAGGTTTGTCCTGAAAGGTCTAGACCGCTTCATGACATCACTGTACACAAGCCTTGCAGCCCACCAGCAGACTGCAGCCTCCTCTGGAAACACCACATCTATTTTTTTTCAACCCGGCATACACAGACATTATAGCAGATGGTGATGCAGAGCCCTCTGCCACCCCAGACTGACAGGAGTGGAATTTGCTGAGGCAGAGTTATTGTTACATAGAATCCTGCATGCAGATTAGAAACAGTCATTTAACAACAAGGAAAAAATAATATTCTGTGCTTGAGAAAGCCCGGCCCTAGAGGTCCACAAATCTGTAAAGAAGATAATAGAAAAGATAGCCTATGGGACAAAAGAAACTATAAAGATGAAGAAGGGAGTTTTAAAGGAGGAAGAGGAGAAAGGTGACAAAAGGATGACTACTTAACACTAACACAGTCTCTAAGAGAAACACAGAGGCAATAAGAGACAAAGCACCGGAGGGCATCAGGGAATGAGAATCTGGACAGGAAGATACAGCAAGCACATTTTGCTTCAAGCAGTACCTTTAGATGGAGCAAAAAAGAGTGAAAAAAGCAGGAAAAAGACTTCAGTAGATGTTAGAAAAGGCAATGGCTTCTAGATGAGAACAAAGCTCTTGACTAGGACATTTTATTAGACAAGATAACCATGGAGGCTTCAAAGAGCTACAGGAGGCAATTAGAGCTTTGGGAGAGAAAGAATGCTGTGAAAAGGTCTGGGATGAGGGAGGGAGACTGGAAGAAAAGGCAGCTTTTATAGTAAAAGAAAGAAATAGATCATGGACCAAGGCTTGAACAGCAGCAAAAGATAGAAATTTAGGCTGTGCAGGGGCACATAGTAAGCCAGGCTGGATATGGAGAGACAATGACAGAGAACTCTCAGAGGACACTTGAAAGAAGGGTTGAGTTCACAGCAAAAACTCAAAAGAAAAAGACCAGAAAGTTTAAGGGCTTTCATCATGGAGAAATAACAAGATAATATGATGATATTCAAGTGGACATGTACTGACTAATACTAGACTGAGTAGAGCAGAGTTGACAGAAACAGGGCAGATTTTGAAAATCATCAGCTTTTGATAACTCAAGAAGAAAGAGGCAGAATGGGGAAAAAAATCTCACAACTGGCATCAGATAAATACGTACAGGAACACAAGGACATGAAGGAGCCATTGAAGCAGATGTTGGAATAGAGGAATTTGGAAGGAATTTGAACAGATCAGGATAGGGCAGGATGGCAGTGCAGTATGACATGATATGACAATATGATATGCCATGACTTGGCAAAAACCAAATGACTGTCACCTGACTGTGACAATCTGCACAGAGCACCATGTCCATGTTGATGACACCATCTAAGGTAAATTACTTGTTAACTCGAGGTTGTCTTGTCCTACATCACAATGTGGTCACAGGTTGGAACTGAGAGCAAAAATAACCAGCAGAGAGACTTAAACCCAGCAATAAGAGCAAGACAGAAACCCAGATGAAAGAGAAGACAGCAAAATTTGGTTTTATATATGGATCCAAACTCATTCAGGACTTTAAAGTGAATCTGACTGTCCTGATGAGCTCTCAGGTAAACACCATCAGGCTTCAAAACTCAAAACAGAGCAGCCTTTAGTAGAATAAAAATAAGATTATTTGATTATTTTAAATAGAGAAAACTTCAAGCATGGAAATCAGAAAGGACAGAAATAAATATATAGTCTACACACAACTCTCCCTCACCCACTATGACCTTGGTTGCAATTAAGTTGATGACCTTCTGAGCTGCTAAAATTTTGTGCTTACACTCTATTGCCTAGGAGATTGTTTCCATATCTCCACAGCTTGGATGCCTCCTCCCTTACAGCTGCCCCCTTCTAAAATTGCAGCCCTCAATTCCCTTGGTGATTCTATACCCTACAGCACCCTGTAGCTTCTATTAAATAATTTCTTCTTTTCATCGGCCAAAAGGCTTTTCAAATGAAGAGGTGTATTGCTGGTGGGGTAGAAAAATGAATGTCTTGTCTTAGGATAAACCAAGAACAAATCAAATAGGCACAGTGTGCGTGCAAGTACCAAAAGAAGGAAAAAAGCAATTATGAAAAAGTAATATTAGACTGCTGAGAAGGAGAAAACTTTTTCTGACTGGATTGTGCATCCAAAAGCAGCTAAAGTCTGTGAGAACTAGCAAACACTCAAATAACTGATTGAAGTAGATTCAGTGGATTTCTTATTTTCTAGGAGAATAATTTTGCATCACAAACATTCTCTGATGTAGTCAGCTTGAAGATATTTTTAGCAGAAAGGACCAAGGAACATCTAGGAAATACAGACTTTTCTCTAATGATCAAAACTTATTAAGAACACCTCTAAGCTAGTAAATTTGTTATTATTCCCGCACAGAAAATTTGTAGCTTGTGCCTTTCTTCCCCTTCTCCGTGTGGATTGCTTGTTGCACAGGTAAAAAGAATAATTGCCCATTAGATCTGTCAGTCATGCCATGACTCACAGCCTGACCAACACCACGAGGGTGGAAAGAAAGTGCACTGATGAGCTGTGCAGAGCTGGCCAGCCACAGGCTCCTGGGTTTGAACTGGATTTGGCTAATTTCAACTGGAGAATGATGATTCTTATGTAAAATGTGGCCAACTTTGGAGATGTGTGGCCATATTTGAAAGGCTTAGGAGGAGGAACTGGCTTGTGAAGGGAAGATTTTTGGGAAAGTTTCAAGGACATGTTTGTGGTGTGTATGAGCTGAGGTTGGTCAAGAAGAAGGAACCATGAGTATGGACAGAGTACCTGCAGGAGGCCATGGCTAGGATCAGAGATATGCAAGAAAAATAATTTCTTTTTCCTGATAGATGTTCCACTTCCAAATGCCTGAAAAGTAATTTAGCTGAAGCCATATGATCTGTGGATCTCTATGAGACTGATCACATTGCCTAGTTTAGCGCACTTGAGGAGCAGACTTGTTGAAAAGGATAGTCCTAATTTTTTTATATACTGGAACTAGTGATCAAGAAGCTTGATGCAAGGAAAAAAATAATTTTCAGCCAGCTCAGCTCTTCATTCCTGCTGATGCATGGCCATCTGAATGGCAGTAAAGAAGGTATCAGGAACACACCTAGAAATGAGAAAAGGGACTGTCTTTTCTGATTGCAACAGAGCCTTCATCCACCATAAAAATTTTCTCAGTAACACTTGGCTCTTGCTTACATTTCAGACTCTTTACATGGTTAGAGCAAATGCTATGAGCTGCTTGCATGAGCCATGGTTGCTAAGTACAAGTTGTTGGCAGCTCTGGCTTGTCCTGTCCCATCTCAGACAACTGAGATACAGGATATCAATAGAAGGGCTGTAGCACAGATGTGTTATCACTACCATTGAAGATTTTTCAATATACTTATTTACTAGGACAGTTGTTAATCCTGCAAAGTTTTGATTAAGCTTCCTGTTTTCCTTCATCTTCCCCCATCTAAAGGCAGATACCCATACAAAAACACCTAACCCTCCAGCACAGCAGGGGCCTTGCCTGTTTTCCATGAAACAATCCCTGGTGGTAATATGAGATAAAGACTAAGGTAAACAGATGAAAGATAATATTTCTCTTGGCAGCCTGAATAATAAATCCATCCCAAATGAGGGCAAAGAAATTCCCCTGCAGCAATAACCTTTGTTTTTATCACTGGCTGCTGATACAGGGATGATAGTGAGAGTCAGCATGACATTCACTGGACTCCCTCCCTCTTCTATCTTCTAGCCCCTTGCTTTGACTTGCAGGAAGGTGCTGGGGGAAGGGAAGAAGAACTGCATCAAGCACGTGCGTCCAGGTTCAAGTACTGGGCCACTCTTTGGCCTGAAGGCTGCAAAAAAATCTTTTCTCTGTCAAGGTTTTTAAACTAGAGCTGCTGCACACCTATTAGCAAGAGCCAATTTAGATTGTCACAAGGGGAAAAGTGGTGCAAGAAGTGCACCTGGGCCCTGAGGGGATACAATCTCCAAGTGCCAAAGAGACAGGTAACTTCGTATATTAAGTCCAGTATATTAAGACAAATGAGCAGAAGAAATTGCAGGACATTCCCCATAAGTGGCATTGTGTCCCAGGGTTGGCATTTAATGCCCATGACATCTAAAAATATTAAACCTGGAACAGGAGTCCAGTAAGGGGCTATAGGTTGATGCTGGAAACTATTGATTAAGGTCAGGAATGGTGGTGAGATAATGGTCCAATGAAGAGGAAGGTGCTGAGAATAAATCGTGGAAACTATTCATACTTTCACTTATTTTGGGACCTGAAATTAGTTCTACAAGCTGCTGAACTTGGACTGTTCAGGAGAAATTACAGATTTTTGGATGTTGTGTTTGTTCAAGACCATTGCTCACAGTCTTGCTCTTGCATTATTGTGCATTGCTGGTGTTCAGAAACAGCAGCAATGCCTAAGAGTACTTGTGGTATCCTCTTCAAGCACTGCTCTTGGTCTGGGGTGTATAGAAAAATTTTCTTGTCTATATCAGAGCCAGATTCTATTCCACATTATGTTTATAGTATATTTTGAAAGGAATGAGTCAGTAACACAAAAAAAAAAAAAAAAGGACGTTGTGAAATGTTTCAAATCCTACTCACTCTGCTGGGTTTTCTTGCATCAGGAAGAGAGTTGTTGCTCTGTTGCTCTCTGGCAGGTGCGCTGGCTGGGCTGGGGACATTTACTTAGGAGAAGGACAGAAATGCCACAGACCACTGGTTTTTGGGCACCATGAGGACCACGAGCTCACACAAATCTGCAGGCTCCTCAGACTCATCATGCTGACAGACAAGCTATGCCACGTGCTGAAGACTCATTGCTCGGGGAAGAAGATGCAGCTGACCGTTGCCCAGGCAGCTTTCAACCTGCTCTTCATCAAAGAGAAAAGGGATGCAGAGGATATTGCTGTGGGCCTTCCCTGTACCACAGGGACCACAGTTCTGGCTACAGAACTTGCTGGTAGAAAGCACAGCTGGCCCCAGTGGCTCCACCACTGCCAGACAACAGGTTCCTTACCCTCCTTCCCTCTCCCTCCTCTGTCTTCCTGGAAGAGATCTTCACCAATCTAACTGTACTTTGTGGAAGGACCATGAACAGACATGTCTGTCTATACAATTTCATACTGAGTTTTGCCACACTGATAGTTACAGTCCTGTCCTCTCTTGACCTATATTCTTGTGTGCTGGGGAACATGATCATTGCCCTGAATCAGCTGCTGAGTATTC
Source organism: Camarhynchus parvulus (assembly GCF_901933205.1). NCBI lineage: Eukaryota > Metazoa > Chordata > Aves > Passeriformes > Thraupidae > Camarhynchus > Camarhynchus parvulus. The sequence continues at coordinate 87,928,744 of NC_044571.1, read as the reverse complement.
AGATCTGCTTAGGAGTGCATTAGCGTCTTCAATATCTGTGTTCTGATACCAGGTCTGAAATGTCATTTTTATCAAGATGCCTTCCTCTGCAGTCCACAGTCTGTCCACAGGAGGGTCTGGACCCAGCTTTGAATTTTTCTCACAGAGCTGCATTGGAAATAAGAGGCAGATATCACTGAGAAGACAGGAGGTCAGCACTCCCTAAAGGATTCTTAGTACACCCTCCAACCCGACAATAAGCATATCACCTGCATCCTGGAAGGGGACAGCACTCATGTGAAGGATCTGAAGCAGACTAAAGAAGGACTGAGGCCTTTTTGTATGGACCTATTCTGTTTAGATACCAGTCTGGTGTCCTTCAGTAACCTTTCGTGTCTTCTGGAAATGTTTCACTTTTTCGAACACTTCTCTTAACAGGGTAAAAAGCTTCTTTGTTTTAATGTAGCTTTCCATTTGATCCGTTCTAGTCTATGTTTTGACCCTTGCTGTTTCCATGGGGGCATTGACTCTAAGCACATTGTGGTCACCATGGAGTAGTGGTTTCAGCTAAGAAGCTGAATGTGGTATCAGGTTCAGCTGAAATATTTTTGTGGAATCAGTTGTGTCAGTCCTCCATATGCAGTAGCAAACAATCATCAAATTATGACTGTCTATTCTCTTTAGAGAACATCCATTTACTACAGGACCAAACACAAAGATCTGGAAAAGTGGAAAGAAGAAGAGAGAAGCCTACACATAGAAAAAAGAGTCGGGTTGGAAGCGGAAACCACTAGAGGTTCTGAGTGAAAAAACTTTGTGGAAGGATTTGGAGAGGGTATCTTAGCATATTCTGTTAATCCACCACACTATTATTACATTACTTATTTGCTACATAGCATTCAAGTCGTTCCCCCAGCGATGGAAAAGTGAAGGAGAATAAAGATAACATATGGCAGCTCAGGGCTAGAACTAATGGGGAATGAGGAGTCCCAAGGGGAAGGAATGCTCCTTGTAGGTATTCTGACTCTTTCTGAGGCTTGCACCGAGGGTCTACTAGTGGAGCAAGATGCTGTACCTGAGCTCTGCACAGAAAAAGCTGCCTGTCACACTGTGCACCTGCCTAATCAAAAGCCAGTGATGCATCAGGCCCTGACCTTCTTAGTCTCCCTTGTTCCACATTTCCAGACAAAGTGTCAAGTCTAGTCTTTTATCTTTTGGTATGAGGCAGTTATAAGGAAAAAAAAAGATATTTTCTAGGGTCATGGCTTAAGACTAGATGGTACTGCTTTTGAAATACAGCTAGGTTAAGGAAGAGAGAACATACAGAGATTCAAGATTTTTCAGCATTGGCCTGAGCTGTTACAGCTGTCTCAAAACTGAGTGCCATGAAGAAAGGATGGTTGTATTCCTTTCCTTGCACCAGCTCTGATATGTCTGTCTGAGCATTGTGAAAGGTAAACTGATGGAAAACACTCATGTCTTCATACAGTTAAGTGCTCAGAGTCGTGCTCTGAGTGAGTTCACTGCAGGTCAGGGAAGCAGCATTTAAGAACAAAGCTGTTCACGTGGCTGTCAATAGATCATGTCAGCCAAAATGTACATGCTCACATGCAGCACTAAAACACATGTGTAGGCAAGAGAACTTTGCTTAGCCCTGGCTTCATCTTCCCAAGAGTAAGATTTCCATGAATCTCTGGAATAAAGATCTTACACCACACTGACTGTTTCTTCTGCCACTACCCTGTTGCATAGCTGCCGTGTGTTTAATCCTGCTTTTGCCTTTCCCATTCCTGGAAAGCTTAGGTGAACCTGCAGCTCTTTTGCCCTTTGAGCCTGGAGCATTATGGACTTCAAACTAATGGAAATGAGGTTTCCAACATGCCCTATTTCTATATGGAATTGGAACTAAAAGCAGCCTGCCCTCAGTACCATGTCCCCTACGGTTGATAACAAACTCAATGCCAAGAAGAATTAATATCAAATACCTCTCTGGTCTGGATAAGGGCTCACAGGATGCTAGCAAGCTATTCAGAGGAATAAAAACAGACTGGCTGAAGAATTTTACAGGGCTTTAACAGGATGATTGAGCAATAAAATTACAGATGAAAAGTCACAATAAATCTGAAGTGATTAAGGAGGAACAGACATTCTAGCTTTGCATACACAAGAACTGTTCAACTATGTAAGCTCTCAATATGTAAGAATAAGATCTTTGGGTTACACAGAATGATCATAATGACCTCTTTAGCATTTATTTAGAACTATGATTAAGAAGTAGGATAATAATACCTAATTAAATACAACATGCAAGTACATCTGAATAATGTTTGTTTTCTCTTTCCCTAAGTCTCAAAAAGAATACGGTAGAACTGGGAGACTTTTAGTGGGTGGTCAAATTATGGAATAGCTGCTGTATGAGGAACAGTTAAATGGACTAGAACCTCCCAAGCTGGAAAGGACAATGAGGTCTGGAAAATATTGAGCAGTGTGAGAAGGTTAGTTTGGCTGAGAAGGTTAATTTGGCTGTATCTCAGGAAGTAGGGTCTTGCTCTATTGAAGTCAAACTCCTTGGAATTTAGATCCAGGCAAACAGTATTTATTTGCTTTTCTGTAATAGAAGTAAATGACAGTTTTGCATGAGTCATTTAACAACAAGGGTAGATAAGAGAGTTCATTACAGACAAAGAATTAAAAATACATTCTGTGTCATATTTAGAAGACAATAATCTTGTAGACCAGTAGGTAATTTGCACTGCTGTTCCTCTGAGTACTTAAGTTAATCACAGAATTAGAGAGTTTTTGAGCTTTGGATGGGGCACCTGCTGTCTTGTCCAATACCATGTTCAAGCTGCGTCAGCAGGCAAAAGTTGCCTTGGGCTGTGTCCAGACAGCTTTTGGATGCCTTCAAGAATGCAACAATCATTCCAGGCAAACCTGTGGCAGTGCTCAGTCATACAAAAGCCTCTTTCTTTATGTTCAGACAGAAATTCCTCTGTTTAAATTTGTGCCCATTCTGTCTTGTCCCGTGACTGGTCTCTGCTGAGAAGAGAATGGCTCCACCATCTTCAGCCTACTGTCAGATAATAAGACCTCACCTGAGCCTTTGCTGAACAACCCCAGCTCTTTCAGCCTTTCCTCAGATGTGAGATGCTCCTGTCCTTTCATCATCACTGTGGCCTTTTGCAGAACCATCTCCAGTAACTCCATGGGTTTTATGAACTGGGGAGCTCAGACCTGGGCACAGGACTCCAGGTTTAGCCTCACCACAGCTAAGCAGAAGGATGTGCTGCTGATCACAACCTTTGGAGCCCTGCAGTTCAGCCAATTTTCAATCCACTGCAAGGTCCACTTGTCCACCCTGTACTTAATCAGCTTACTGTGAGGATGTGGTGGGAGACAAAAGCTTTGCTAAAGTAAAGATAAATATAATCCACTTCTCTTCCTTCATTCACCAGGTTGTCTCATCTGATCACTGAACTGTATGTTGGTTAAATGTGATTTTCCCTTCACAATTCCATGCTGGCCACTCCCAATCATGTTTCTGTCCTCCATGTGTTTGGAAATGGTTCCCAAGAAGAGTTGCTCTATCGCCTTTATAGGGATTGAGCTGAAGTGGGTCAGCCTGCAGTTTGCTGGACTTCTTGCTCCTTTTGAAGATAGAAGTGACATTTATTTTCTTCCTGTCCTCAGTTACCACTCTGAATCCCTATGACCTCTGAAAGATTAAATAGAGAGTGGCCTTGCAACGAGATTGACCAACTCTCTCATGCTGGTGGGTGCATCCCATCAGGTTCCATGGATTTGTGCATTCCCAGTTTGTTTAAATGTTCTCTGACCTCATCCTCCTCCAGTGAAGGTCCTTACTCTTCATCATCTTCTTTAGAATCAATTTACCTTGATTCTTTAGAAGAGGGCCCACATTTTCCATTGCCTTAATTTTGCTGCTGATATACCTGTAGAAGCCTTTCTTGTTGCCCTTCATGTTCCTCACCAGGTTAAACTGCAGATGAGCTTTGGTTTTCTTAACCTCATCCTTTAACACATGGCTGGTGTCCCTAGATTCCTCCCAGGTCACTTGTCTGACATTTGTCAGGATCTCCTTCCTAATTCATGCAGGCCTCCAGCTGCCTTTGCTTGATTTCCTGCTCATAAGGATGGATCATTCCTGAGTTTGGAGGAGATGATCCCTGTACAACAACCAGCTCTCTCATACCCCTCTTCCCTTCAGGGCCATTTCCCATGGGATTCTTCCAAGAAGATCCCTGAAGGGTGAAAGACTTCTGTCCTGAACTCAAGGATTGAGACATTATTTTGAGTCCTCCTCCCTTCCCAGATCCAGAAGCTGTCCTGGATGTTCACATCCCTAACCTGTCTTTCCTCTTTTGTAAGGATCAGGTCCAGCAGAGCACCTCCTCTTGCTGTCTCTTTGATTATCTTGTTATGAACTTACTGGCAATGCACTCCAGAAGCCTCCTGGATTGCTTGTGCCCTGCTCTTACTGCTGCAGCAGGTTTGCTTCCAGGGACTATGAACATGACCTTTTCCAATGGTCTGAAGAAAGCATCATCTAATTCTGAAATCTGTTTGCAGGACTGTGGCTCACCACACACTCAAAAACGGATAGTTATTTTTCTGTAGCTGTTAAAAGCAGTGTGTTCCTCCTCAAAGTTCAATACTTTGTCAGCCTCTGTGACTGGTCTTCAGGCAAATACTCTTCTCTTCAGTGTCCCAGTAGAGATGTGGGAAACTCCAAGTCTCAGGATATAGATATCTATAGTCATAATAATAGTTTACATGTAATCAAAGGATGTGTATGCCAGACTATGCACAGGTAAGACTAATTGGACAAACTTCCATCTGAAACAAACTTGGGGGTGCACAAAGTAATGTTTCCTCACAGCACCAAATCAGAAAACAACATACCACATGTAATTTGTCAGAGTTTTTAGAGCTACAGGCATTTGACTTCCTTTTAAAAAGTGTAGGTGCCACTCACACTCACAACAGCACCATGGAGTAGATGAAGGTGCTTTGTATTTTTATGTTCTTCTAGAATCCACTCTCAGTGCTGATAGATGATGGGCAAACATTCCTGATCCATGACCTTTTACAAATGTGTCATGGAAGTGGATGACTAGCAATCCCAACAGCCACTTGGTTCCCTGAAGAATGAGTAAGAATCAATTTCTTCACCAAGAGGCAGGAGTTTGTTGAAGAGATAAATGCCTGGGTTTTAAAGACATGAGCAAATCCTTTAACTCCAACTATGTCCTTATCAAGGTCCAAAGACCAAAGTGTTTGTTGCAGTCACAATGTGTGGAGGATCTCTTTGCTGCCTCTATGCTCAGTACTGAGAGTTGTGTGATTAACAAATACAAAAACATTATATGCCTTCTCATGCAAAGAAACAGCAATGAAATCTGGTTCCACCAAGAAGCTCTGTGTCACTTAATAGTAATTATGAACACTTAAAATAAGCAAGTTCCAAGAAGGTAATGTCCAGCATTATTCAACTTGTGTCTGTCCTGCCCCTGCATTAACAAGTTAACAGTGATCATTTTATCATACAGGTACATGGAAGCTCTTCCATCAATACTGACAGCAACAACTCCCTGCTACTTTGCTAAAGTAAACACTGACAAAATAACTTATTTTTATGTTATGTTTACTGCCAGCTTCTCTTCTGCATGCCCAGGTTCTCTGCTGTGATTATGTGGAGATTCACAACAGTAGTTGACTTTAGCCTGAGGATTTTTATTTGTTGTGCATTTCTGTATTGATGAATTATTTCTCATCTACCATACTTTGTATGCCACCTGCTGTACAGCTGGGGCACTAATCTCTGTACTCCAGTTGCACCTCTATTGCCATTGTTGAGAATTATACTAGCAACAGGTCTGTCTTTTTCTAATGTCAGGAATTCTTGTACAAGGTCTTCCCACACATATACCCTCTACCCCAAACTTGTCTGAAATAATTTAATCTGCTATATTGCCAAAGCTGCACACCCCAGATGACAAAGCAATCATGTATTTTCTTTGTCCATATTAAAAAAGCTTATAGCATGCAGCTACCCTATTGGGTTTCACACAAATGGGGGATACCCCCATGTGCCTTTTACACGTGAACAAGTTTTTTTACCTTCTACAGCACAAGATCAATGGCACTGTTTAGACTGATTGGCATGCTGCCAGCCCTTGGAATTTATTTCTTTGGGCCTGTACAATTCATGGAAATGTAATTCTGGACACCTTCACAACAGAGCCCAATACCTGAACGATTTTGGAAATGGGTTTTAAAAAATGCTTTTCTGCAAGTAGCAGAAAAGGCCCCTTGCCCTCCCTGCCAGGATGGTGCAATCCAGGGTGTGGTGTCTGCAGGCAGCCTGCTCTTGTGGGGCTGTAGGTGCTCCCATAACCCAGTACCAGGACAATGTGGGCAACACTCAGGCAAAGTAAAGCCTGTGGTACCATTTCTGTTGCATGTGGTACTTTAAACTGAACTTTCTCTATGGGAAAGGTGTTTAAGTCAGGAATATACAGCACGGGTGTGCAGTTGTGGGTGTCACCTCAGGAAGTCTTGCCTGGATGGTTGACTGGACAAGCTGAAGGAACAGGGTTTATTCACCCCAGGGAAGAGGCTGATTTGCAAACAGCAAATGCAAATACACCCAGAGGGAGAGTATAGACAAGGCAGCACCAGGCTCCCCTCTGAGAGGCATGAGGAAGATGCAAGAGGCAACAGCCATGACTTGAAATAAGGGAAATTCATTACCAAGCAGGGGGCTGGACTGGATACTGCCAATGTTCCCTTCCATTATGAATCCTTCTGTGATTCTTGGGGTTTTGCTTTGATGGCAACAAAACCAAAATACTGGCAGGCAAACTTCAATTATTAATAGAACGATAGAGACCAGACCCACTAGCAATACAAACTGGAAATGAGAAAATTTCCTCAAGAAGCTGCTAGTTCTCACAGCAGAGCTTAAAATCACAGCAAAATATAGCAAAAATTCCCATCCCCATCTTTTAAGCAGGCAGGTTAGCCCTAAACATCTCTTCCATGCAGAGATGGACTGAAGAAGGAATTCCTTTTTTTTTTTTCTTTTCTGTTGTCATTGTCAGAAGCCTACATCTTGCCACATACAACTTGGCCCCATGTTCATATACATCTTTTGTCCTCTCCAGCTTTGGAATTGGCAATACAAATCTGCACAAGGGATCTTTCTCATGACCTCAGTTTCCCAGGTCTCTTCTGCCTTCTAACATTACTTTTCTGTATGATTGACAACACCTTCAAAAATAAAAAGAGGAGAGGGGTGCTGGGGAGGATCCCCCCTCTGCCTTGGGACAGCACAGGGAAAGGGTCACATGGGATATTTTTAGAACAGAATCCAATGGCAGTGATGTGAGGAAGGCACAGAGAAAAACACAGCTGTGAAACCTAACACTTGGCCTCATGTGTACTGAGAGCAAGAGGAGCAGAGAAACAAATTGAGGGGACCAGCAGAGCACAAGAGTGAGGAGAAGGTATGTGAGAGCAACAAGGGAGTGGTAAAAGAGTAAGTGACTAAGAGGCATGAACACCTGGAAAACAAATAGTTAAAAGAAATTATTGGAAATGGCAAAAAAAAAAAAAAAGCCAGGAGCAGAAAAAATTAATAAGGTGGCCACAGTATATAAACAAACACAGATACTTCAGTCATAGAAGGGACTTAAGGCCAAGAAATGGTCAGTTGACTCATCAGCACTCTCATGTAGATGGTTTGTGACCTTGAAGGCTGACCAGCAGCTACCTCATCTACCATCTCTCCTCACCCCAAGATGTACTGGATTCATAAGTGACTTTGCCCATGGATTGTGACACGGCAATAGATTTTCTAAATCAGAGGAAAATAGCAGTCATTCCTACAGTCTTTGGAGCCAGGCAATGACCTACCGTCTGTCTTTTATGACCAAGCAGCATGCCCAAAGAGCAGTGGTAGCTTTTTGTCTGAAAACTGATGTGTGCAGCATTAGTTCAGAAGTGCTCTCTGCTTCTGTTCACTCACTAAACAAGAACAAACCAACATGACTGAGTACATGGAGTGAACAGATGTAATGCTGATACTTGAGAGGAGCCTGCTCCTAAAGATAGCATTTTAAGGTGTAAATTGCTAAGATACTCAAGTCCTGAGAGCGTCTGGCAAAAACACTTGAGGCAACAACATCCAGAATTACAGTCCTTTTTTAATTTGCTACATAATCCTTATAAATGTTCTTAATTTTGCTTGTTCTGAGAAATAATTTATCTTCAATTGAGATTAGTGATTCAGTGCCTTCTTAGCACTAATGCCTAGCACTAATGCTGGATTAGATCCAGCAAATAGCTGCTCCAGTAACTACCTGCTACTCTGCCTATGATCCCTAAGGGCTCAAGTATATATGGTCATTCTCAAAGAATTCCTAACTTTGGAATCATCTCTAATGAAACAGGTCCTAGCATTGCTGCCTCCTTGCCATAAAGCTTATCAGGGATGGGGATGACTTGAATTCAACAAAGAACTAGTCATTTGGGATTTACCTAAGCAGGTACTCAAGGAATCAGACATAATTTATTACACAATCCTGTCCTGTACAGAAGCCTAGAAGAGCTCTCAGAGGCAAATATATGGGATAAATTTATGAACAAATTAATATAATGCAATACATTGTATGTCTTTCTCTCACAAACAGCTATTTAGTAATGGACAAATATTTTGTCAAAGATTTGCCTTAGCTCCAGTTATACAAATCATGCTGTTTGAACTCAAGAAATCTGGTCCTAGCTGTGTCTTCCCACAAGCATTCAAGAAAACTCTCATTAGTCTGTTTACTCTGACTAGTCTAGTTTTACACTAAGAACCTAAAACTGAAAATTGTAGAGATCCATGAATTTGTTATACTTGCAGAAGAAATATAGCCATTTTATCCAAGTAGCATACTCACTTCTTCTGCATCTTGTGCTGGTTCATGCTCTCTTCCTTACCACTGCTTTTGTTTGGGTTTGTAGTATTTCCTTACAGTTCAGTACTTTATGCAATCACTACTTGTCTGTTTATAGTGCAAACAATAAAACAGGTCATGGCAATCCCTTTATGTCCTATATTAGGCTCTGCCTCGATGCTCTACTGTTGACACTACTCACTTCTGACATGAGGATGTTTCTTTTTTATATTTGAATGCAGAAAATCAGGCCAAGAGAGATGAAATACATCCTAATCCTTCCACTGTACTGATTGGCTCTTTTGGCAATGTTAATACTTGATATGTGATAAATAGCATTCTTAATAAACCACTGTTGAGTTGAGGGTGTGTGCTTGTGATGTGCCTACTGTGGATCACTAAGAAATTTACCTTCATTGTGTAAGTCTGGATTTGAAATTAAGATTTCAGTCATAAAGGGCTATATGGTCACACTGAAGATCATACAGTCTTCATTCATGTCTAAGGTACTCTGTCATACACATGAGCAGTATTCAGCAGCAGAATATTTTTGACTAAGAGCCACTCTCCAGTTCTTCACCTCAGCCTACTGCTCCCAAATAACATCCCTTCCTTCTCCATACCTTCTCCTTACTAAACTAGGCGCTCTAGAAGCAAAAACCAGAATGTGTGGCAACACCCTGCATCCAAATACCTATAAAACAAAGTGCAAGACCCTACTCAGATGTGGTCAAGAAATGCCAGAAAGAAACATTCAAAAAAGTCTCCATCTTTCTTTGCAGCAGCTCAGAGAAGATGAGATTTATTTTTTTTCCTCAGCCCCAACAGAGCCTTACTTCTCTCTAAACACTGCTACCAAAACTTTGCATGCCCAGGCACAAAAAGGCTGCTATTACTTTTTAAAGCTGGGATTTCATACATGGTGTTCCTTAGGCAATCTGGACTGTATGATGCTAATTCTCACTTCAGGGACCAAAGCAAGAAGCTTTTTAGGCACAGGACAAACTGCTACCTCCACTTGTCCAGTAAAGTGTGAGGACTCACAGACATGCAGTGAATCTCATTTCTGCTAGTTAACTCTTTAAAGTAGCTAAAGCAGAAAGAGGCTCAACAGTCTGCATCCAAATACCTATAAAACAAAGCAGTGCAAGACCCCACTGGGATGTTCCCAAAGGATGACATAGAGCAACATGCTCCATGTTCTCACAGCACCTGTAGCCACCACTATGGTGGAATCCTACAAGAATCCTTCTTGTAGGAGCTGTAACAAAGGGCAGGGAATGGCTTCAGTGCCTTATCTGTGGTTGTCTTGATAAGAGAAACCCATTCACAAGCAGCAGTTGCATTTCTGTGTAGCTCTGCAGACTCAGCTCTGACTCATGCCAGCATTTTTTAACCTGCCTGGTGTTGTGAATTTGTCACCCATGAGGATTAGGAATTCAAGGAGAACATGGCCACATTCTCTCTTGAAGGAAGCCACTATTGGAGCATGTGCTCGGGCACATGTCTCAGGGAGTTTGTCTAATGCAAACAGGGAAGGATATTGGTAGGCAAAGAAAGTTTTCAGCCCCTTAAGCAGAGGAGGGAAGCCAGCTCTCACATAGGAAACATTCTGTGCTGCTGCAGGTATCGTACTCACCAGAGTTTCCTGGTATCGGAACGCTTTCGTTGGAGAGGCATCCCCAGTCATATCCCCAGAGACAACGTCCTGTGGAGCGGGGTTTGTTCAGGGCAATGTCCTCCTGTCTGCCAGCAAAATCATGGAGTGAAACAGGCACAAGGCTTCAGCTGAAGTCCCTCAGAGCACCCCGAGAGAGAAGGTTACTGGTGAGGGAAAGACACAGAGGGAGAGTGTAACCAGAGACTCCCTGCCCCCTCCTGTTCTGTCTGCTTCCCTGCTTTAATCTCTCTCTGCTGTCCTGGCAATGGGACAGCTCAGTAAATTAACAGGAGGTAACGTTTCCTCCTCCTCTCTCAGGCAGTGTCATTCTTCACTCCATTTGGAAAGAGTGGGGAACCACAGAAAGAACTGATACTGATGGCAGAGAGACTAAGGAAGAGAAGGATGGAAATGACAAACTACCAAAATTAGAGACAAGAGAACCATCCTGCAACTTTGAAGAGGATTATTTCCACAACCTGTTTCAGGGACAATTTTGTGAAGTGTCAGCATCTGAGAGAGGAAGTTCTCTAGCAGGCCTTGGAAGACGATTCCTCATATGAATTACTGTTATGCTGTCCCCACATTTAATGTAATTTTTCTTCAAGCATACTCATCATTGCTGGTTTTTTTCTTCAAGCATACCCATTATTACCTCACCACAAATAAACAGCCCTCCTTGCAGTCTTCGTACCTTCGTGAACCTTCATCCACTGGCACAGATAACACTCAGGGTCTTTTATATCCAGAATCACAGAATGGCTGAGGTTGGAAGGGAGCTCTGGAAGTCATCTGGCCCAATTTACCTGCTCAACCAGGGCCTTCTAGAGCCAATTGCTCAGGACCATATTCAGATGGCTTTTGAGTATCTCCAAGCATGGAGACTCTGTAGCCTCTGGGTAACTCCCTCCAGGCACCCTAATGGTAAAAAAGTGTTTCCTGATGTTCAGATGGATCCTCGTGGGTTTCAGTTTGTGCCAATTAAGGCTGCTCAACAGCATAGTCAGGAAGGGTTTGAAGGCTGTTGAGGATCCTGGAACATCTGTAGGGGTGCAAAGTAGAGAGGTCCTGCCCCCTGCCCTTTTGTGTGTCCTGGGCCCTAGCCACAAGAAAAGCAAGGAGGAACTAACAGTGTAGAAAGGACAAAACCAGGGTGCTGCAGTGGGTTACTGCCTTGAGAAACAGAGCACTGAGCAGCTGTGGCAACAGCTACGTCCTCAGCTGAGTCACAGCTACTGTCTGCTGTACCCTGAGGCAGCAGCAAGCACAGAAGTTTGTGGGGAATGGAGCAGATAATATAGGCCACATTTCTTTTCACAGACAACTGTTTTTTTTTTTTTTTCCCTGTCATCTGATATCTGTAAAGCTTTTCGTTGAGGGAAAAACTCTGTATCTAGGAAAGCAGTTACTTAGTGCAGCATCATCACTTCCTAAGCTGTTTCTCCCACTAAATAAAAATGAGTTATGTAAGAGCACGTGAAAGGTGAAAGTGTTGCCTTTAATAAGGTTATCCAGTCAGGGAGCTTTCCAATGCAGACGGGAAGCCAGAAATAAAACCACCCAGGACTCAGGGACAATGGGGAGCAGAGATCATGCAAAAGACCAAATGTCTGCAGTCACTGTTTGACAAGCCATTAATAAAGAACATTCACAGCTTTGGAGAGGGTCAGATTGGAGTTTGTAACTATTACAAAGAGGGAAACAAGGAACATAAGGATTTGAACTAGGTCTGTGGAGCTATGCAAAACTTGTTAAGGAAGACAGCTGGGGAGGAATGATGAGGGGAATAGATGGAAAAGGACAGCCTTCATGAAAACCAAGGCTGATCAGCATCTGTCCTATCTTCATATTAAATGCTTCCTTAACTATCCTTCCATGAAATCTCATTATCCCACATACATGAGTGCTGTAAGTTTGAGGTGCCAGCAGCTGGTGAGACTGGGATGAGTGAATTTGGCCCAATTACAGTCACATTGGGGTGTAGACTGGGGACAGGAGCTGAAGCAAGTGCGGCCTCAGCAACAGTAGCTGGAGCAGCCACAGCTCTCTGGACCAACTAAATGAGTGTGTGGCAAGCTGTAGCTCAGACCTGTGTGAGGGGACTTGGCACTAGGAACTGGTCACACCAGGGGTGTTGGCAACTCTGGTCTTAAAAACAGGAGTGGAGGAGTGTCTGCTTCAGCCTCTAGGATGGTACCAGCACATGTCCTGGGTCAGCTGCTAAGGCATAGAGCCCAGGGTTTCTGGGCTGGACAGGAGGAATAACCAAGCCAGACTTGCAAAAGGCAGTGGCAGTTTATAAAATTCCTTAAGTGTTTATTTCTGTGTGAATCCATTTAGAAAACTTAAGCCTATGCTCAGTGTGACCTTTCCCTCTCATTCTTTAAGTGACTTTACAAGTGACTAAATACCAACAGCTACTAAGTTTGTGTTTTTCTTTACCACCGGCACCTAACAAATCCAGATCCAAATCCAGATCCAAATCCAAGTATTTTATCAATGCAGTGTGACCTTTACCTTTGTCAAAACATGGTTTTTATGGCAGGTGTTACTGTTGCTCCTTTTTTTGCAGCTTCAAGTAAAAACTTTTAAGAGTGCCAAAAGAAAATTAAAATGAAAAAAAAACCCCACAGCCTAAACAGCAGTAGTTCCAGCTATTTTCTAAGTCAGAGAAATCTGAGTGCGACTCTGAGCTCTTTGAAATATGTAGTAAATTACACAGATGTCATCTTAAGAATTTGTGCATGCAGGCAAAACAGTTTGTGCAAAAATACAGTCTGAAGACCAAGTTATACATAGCAGTCCCATAAACAAGTAACAAATGCAGATGAACGGAAACAAAAGAATATCAAACTTCAACAGAAAAGAATTCTATGAGAAGCAGCAAAATCAGCAACAAACAGCAGGCCAAATTGCACTGAGTAGGACATAGCTCTCATTCCTAGTGAAACAGACTCACCAAAGCTGCTGATCCTGTGACAACAGTTGATTGTAACTTCTCTGGAGATTTCCATTTCATTCCCTTCCTTTTAAAGAAACCGTTCTCTGTATGCATACGCTGATGACATAACCTATTACATAACAGTATCTTCTTGCATTTCCTTCTCCTAACTTAATAATTTACTGGTGTGATATAGTGAAGAATTCTCATACCCTGAGGGGTAAGAACAAATTATATAAGACAGGTACAGTCCACGTCAGGAGTGTCAGCTTGGCATAAATTTCTTAAGATGTATTAGAGATGTTTAGCCAAACCTTTTGATGTTTTGGAAGCATATGCTCTCTTTAAATACCATTCTGTACATCCTAATTTTTAAGGGGACTAATGACTATTTGTACAAAATCAAATCCTTTGACTATCTACCAGTAATCACAGATAGGGAAACAAAACCAGTTCAGAATTAAAATTGTATTAACTGAATTGTTAATAAATGTGATTCTCATGCAACTCAAGATTTTTTGGATACATTGGGTTCACTGTTTTCACTCCCCATCTCAAATAAAACCCTCGACCTTATTCTTCTTGTTTCCAGACAAAATGTGAACCTGGTAACACTACCCTGCTGTCCCAGCCATTATAAGTAATTCCTTAAACTATGTTAGTAGCTCCAAACTTACCAATGAATATGCAAACATCTTGTTTACTTCATTTTCTGGCCTGCTAGAATCACTTTCTGCACAGGTAGATGTTGGTCATTCCAGTGCTAATATCATACTAGAGTTCCTGTATCAGAATTCTGTATTTTTAATAAACCAATGTACTCTTTCACCAAAAAGAGATCATGGAACTCTTCAAGGTGTCATGGATGAAACAGGGTAAATGGCAACCTCTAGTGGATCTAGAGGCTGGGGATTATTTTTAGAGCTTACAAAAACAGAGCTTCTACCTTCTTATTTCACACTAACTGACTTTCTCACAGGTGCATTACTTTGATCTCAGCTTGCGCACCCAGCAGTAAGATCATGGCTCATTTGCGAAGGGGGAAGAGAAAATTCTGTGTACAGCTGCTCCCAGCTACAAGCCTTGGGCCTTATGCATCAAGCCTCTAAGCATGCTCTGGGACTCCTTCGCATGCAGCTCTCTGATCCCCTGGACCTTCCTCCACTTCCAGAATCTGACGGATGGTATCTTCATTTTCTTTTCAGCCTCTTCCTCTGAGGCTCCTTTTTTCCAGGAACTCTTCAGTTTGATGCCAACTTTTCCTTCAAAAAGACCAACCCCAAAATTTTCCCAAGGTGAGTATTTTATCTGCTGAAGCACAACAGCAGCCTCCTACTTGGTGGTTCTGCCTCATCTCTCTTTATTAATGTATTAGTCTTTGTTTGGCCAGGGAGTTACCAAAATTTACAAGCAGCTCATAGTGGTTGCAGCTGTAAGTAGCAGGCTTCTGCCTGAGAGTTCAAAACCCCCTCCTGGGATGTGCTAGATGTGCATTTTGTGCCAAGAAATGACACAAAATTCTGTTTATGCAGAACCTCCATTTCTGCAGGGGTCTAATACTCCAAATGGAAGACACCGCACAGATTAATCAAACAAAAATTCTTTATTTGGACACCTCAAGGCAGTAAAATACAAGTGTATAAAAAGATATATAAAAGTGGCAGTGATAATGCAACTTGATGCAATCCTACAGAAATTTAATCCATCAGAATGGACTGCTTCATCAATAAACCTGTCTGTAAAATATTGCACCACTTTGTAGAGGGAGCACTCAGGAAGACAGTGTTTATACTCCAGGGAGGTACACAAGCCCCTAGACTGGTGTACTAGACTTCAGAGTAAGGCACCAATTGGCAAGTATGATTCTTGTTTTGTTCATCACATTGTGTGTAGGACAAATGCAAGATATACATTAATGCTGCACCTTTGTCAGCTGGAGGAAACACAGCCTTCATTTACCAGACAGAATAATAAAAAAGAGCACATGCCTAGTTTTCCAGCCTCCCTCCATTTACCTTTGTGCTTCCCATTCATAATTCTATCCTGAAAAATATATCTTAAAAGCCATACTTACATTAAAAGAAGCCAGGAACTATGCCAACTAAGTGCTACAAAATGGAGAGACTGAGACTGAAGTGAGCCATCTGCAGTCCACATGTAATCCAGTATCTCAGGATTTAGGCTCTACCACAAAAAGAGAACAATGCCCATCTCCCACATCACATGAAGTGGGAGTAACTGCAGTTGGACACAGCAAGACACAAATTACAGCATGAAGAGGCTGTGGAAGAAATTTCCAGAAGAAGTGACAGTTTATGCTTTTAAATGATCAAGGATTAAGAAAGAAAACTCACAGAACAGGATAATAATATAAAACTCTTCCCTCTCATTTAAAAGGGAAAAAAACTGCAGTGATAAATAATCCAAGCAACATGCTCAGACTGCAAAGAGCTGCCTTGAATATTTTTGTTAATTAAAAAGACAAAAGATCCTCATGTACAAGGCTGTAGAGCTTCAGGGCTTCAGTTGTACAGTGCAATTTATAAATTCCTGAGAAGCTGGTGGAGTGAATGTCTGTTGTGACATGTAAGTACTATGGCAAACAAATTCCTCAAAAGGAATATTCCATGCAGTTGTTCACTCTTGGGGCTAAGGGAAGTTAATCTAGAATTTCTAGATTCAAAACCATTTCTGGGGCATTTTATGCAGGCATATTTGTCTGGGTCTCTACATGTTTTGCTGATAATCTGGGATACCTTAGAGTTCTCTTGACAACTTGGCTATAGAAGGAATGTAGAAAAATAGACTTTAAAGTGATCAAAATGGAAAGTGTTGAGTACTGAGAACAATAACCTTCCATTTTAGGGAGGGGGAAGATTCTCCTTCATAAGAAGCCCTTTTCTAATGTGCAGACCAGTCGACTGTCCTGGATGAATAACCATGCAGAAAGTACTAAAAATTGTTGAAGTACAAGCATAAGATAAGTAGCATCTTTTGACTGATTTTCCTTTCAGAAAGGCTTAACTTAAAAATTGTACTAGTAGTCCATTTCCATTTTTGCATTACCTTTGTTTATAAATGTCCTTATGTCTCCTTCCAAAGGATGCTCCCACCTCTTTCCAGTTCCAGTGCTGATCCTCTTTCCATCACTTTCTATACATACACACCCAATTGGGATATTAGAATTTTAAACCCTGGACTGAGTCAGGGTCAAGGAGAGTTGCCAGTTTATTTTAGAAAAGGACATAAAGAATTAGACTGGCACTCCTTGCTTGCACATCTGATGTCACAGCTCGTAAGAGTGAAAACAGATATCCACAATCAAAGTTCAGCTTTGGCAGTATCTCTCTTCAAACAGAGCTGGCAAGGTTATTTTCCTGGTAGATAGCCAGGAAACAGGTAAAGGTCCCGACAGAGCGTGCTGCAATATTCCGACATTTCCTTGCAGCGGTGGAATTCCGTGCCTGGGGCATAACCTTCTCGTTGCTTGATTTGCCTATTCACCTACATGTGAGAGTAAAAAAATTCAAGTGACTAGAAGCATTAAAAAGACAGAAGGAAGAAGAATGTCATTTCTTTCTGCACTCCCAGATTTTTCTGTTTAATGCATTAAGTAGCCCCCTAATTGTAAGAAGGATAAAGAACTAGGGTGCACTTCCACAGCAGCTCAAGTTGCTGTGGTCACATTGGTTTTTTTTCACTCCCTCTTCCTCCACTTTCTCAAACTTTACTTTATATGAACATTGCTGATTTTGTAGCTGTTTTGGGCATGTTCAGGGAATGAACTCACCTTTAAAGAAAAGCTATTTCTATAGAAGAAAAGTAATTCTTGCAAGCAATATGAACTCTACTCACAAGTTCACCATGCGACCACACCAATGAAACAGAAGGAGTCAAAGAAACAGCATCATCACTTGGTTAAACTGCAATGGAACTATATATAAATAAGTAACTAAGAACAAGGAAAGAATTGTAATTTTGCTACAAACAAGGGAAGAGTAAGTGCTTTAATAGTACTAGATTAATCCTAGCATTCTGAAGCAATGGAAGGCCCTTCAAAAACCAGGTGGGAGTGGGAGAGTAAATGCCCTTTACCTTCACCAGCATGTCAGCCACGTGGGTGTGTCGGGAGTCCTCTGCAAACACTGAGGTGAGAGCCTCCACGTACCAGGAGCCGCGCTTGGTGTTCCGCATGGCCGCGGTGCCTGGAGAGAGAGTGCCTACCATGAAGACTTCCGGGGAACAGAGACACATGAAACCTCCTTATGCCCAAACAATTAGGGGCCCAAACAATTACCTTTCAGACAAGCATATCCACAGATCATATCCGAGCATGTGGGCAGACGCAGCTTCAGGCTTTCTTCCTTGTTCGCGTCGCTTTCCTCACAGCCTGGAGAATCTGACCATCCTTTGCCATCTCTTTGATCCACTCCCCGGTCCAACTCATCTGTGGTGGCAATAAACAAGGAGAGGGAGAAAAGAAGAAGAAATTATCCTGAATTACTGGATGTAGCTTTCCTGTACTTTGTTTTGTGGTCAGCAATTACTTACTATCAAGCAGAAAGCCTCAAGTTAATGCAAAAACTTTCTCAGCTGTTCTAAACTCATCTGAAAGTTCGTCTGCACAAACTAATGTAGATACCAACAACTGCTGCATCTGCTTAACCTGACATGGTTTGCATGCTGATTTCTATTCCCACCTCCTCCTGCACATATCATGAGATAACCATGAAAGCAGGGCAGTTTCTGGTAGTTCTCCACCATTCATGGAAGGATTTGATGCCTACCCATGAAGATTTTATTTTCCACTCATACCTACCTTGGAAATATCCAAAAATGTCTACTGCACTTTGCAATGCTAACTGTCTATTTACTGCAGAACTCAAACAAGAGCTGTAATTTTACTTGCTAAGATCTACACCCAGGACATGTAGAAAACCTAGACAAAGTATTTCACTTAGTTCTAAAACCTGATTACAATACTGCTTGTTTCAATTAAAAGCATAAATTCTGCAGCAGAAAAATGCAAAATAATCTGAACCCAAAAGCAAGAGAGACCTACAGTCCATGGAGATTAGTTTAAAGCCTGGAGAGCATTTAATGCTCTTTCCAGGATTCATTAGTGTGTATTATGCAAGTGTAGATATTCTCAATTGGTTTTCTGCATGATGCAGAGATTCCATTATAATCTCAACTAATGGCTTAGTGGTGCGAACTTTGATAGTCAAGCTGTGTTGCAAGAAAATTAAAATTACATTTCACAGATTTTCCACATAATTTTGCCTTTTTGTTTTCTTTTGTTCTAAGATGAGAATCTATTACTCTTTCTTCCTAACAGCAGAATCAGAGTCTAGTGTTACGAGGCTTAAATGTCCACTTCAGAGGCCTTCCTCCTAAGATGTTTCTCAATTTTTATTGCTAGCTCATGCCTAAATAATCTATTTGGATTTCTAACCCTTTAACATGCAGTGGAACAGGTGGCATCTCATAATGCTCAGAAAGTGGTCAGTTTGTAAGTCAGCAACATTGTTCTTTTCCTCTAAAAAGAAAAAAGCAGTGGGAGGGGTGTGATTGTCTGAAACAGCCTAGAATTTAAGTCTCCATAGCTCAAAATTTCATTATGGCTTCCATTAAGTTCCTTTCTCATCTCCTTAGTGTAGCAATGCAAATTTTTTTCATTTTTAACCACATTTTTTCATGTATTTTTATCACACTTCTCCAAATCCTTCCAGTTCTGTCTTTTTAAAAATTTAGTATACTGTTCACTGTGTATTTTATTTCAGAAGACTCAGGTAATTTTACTGTCAAACTCTATTATTCACACTGTCATCACCCCATTATGTATAAAATCAAAACTTTTTTGATTAAAGCTTAAGAATTACAAATCTTCCTCATGCATATCTTCAAACACCACTCCTACCAACTTAACTAAAATGTGTAAAGCACTAACCCTTTGCATACCTAACCTCTAATTTATAGAAACACTGCCAGAGATTGATCAAGTCTGTTTACATTATATTGAAGCTCCCAGGCAGCTGTTCTGCCAATTAATTTAAATAACTGCTAACTACCCAGCTTTTAGCATAATTTTTCACTCTTTTGAATGGACTACATCAAACGCAGATTCTAAGCAACTTCAAAATTTCGTTTTATGCCACACTGAAACTCTTCCCATTGTTTTCTGTTGCCACTGGTTTTTGATCCATGACTGTAGGTGGACTACTTAACTTCTTTAGTAGACTCTTGCCAAAAGCTCATTGGGAATTAGGACTGTACCAATATTTCTTTAGCTACATTTAAAAAATATGTCACTAACAGAAGACAGAGTAGGCCTACAATGTAAGGTTAGAGAGGAAGAATAACTTATGTATTTCTCACCTTGTTTCAACTAGTTCCAGCTAACTTGCATGGCACAGATAGATTGACTACTATTTCAAAATTGACAATACTATTTATACAGTCCTTTCAATGCTGTCTAAAGGGTACACATCTTTGTTGACAATTCAATTACTTTGTAACTGGCTTTCCCCTCCAGCTATTAATCAAGGTTTAAAAGAGGTTAGACAAGGCAGGGGTTTGTCCCCTTTGCTGTTTTTTTATTAAATTGAGTTTTTCCTTCCAGTTTTTCAAGTACCTTAATCCTTTGTCTACTGCAATATCCTAGTTCTAAAGCATTGTGCACAGCAAGCTTTACCACTCTTCCTTAACAGCAACTTGTTTGGGAGTACAAAGGCCAAGCATGATTTGTTAGTCTTACCAGACTCCTTATGGTAACATTACAGTCAAATAAACATAATTACCTAAGGAGGTCAGCTGAAAATTATGGCTAATTACACTTATTTCAACCCTGAGTCTGCATATTCACATTTGTTCAAGAGTATCTAAATGTTCATTCACATAAGGAATGCAATCAGATTCAATTCATATTGTAAACATGCATGTTACAATATTCCTAAATGCTTAAAAGGATCAAGTATTTCTGATCACTGAAATACTTCATGTAGACTTTGGGCTTTTCCCTGCATTGGGATTAAAGAAGAGTAGAGACTAGAGGACAAACTGTAAAACTTGCTAAAAATGAGAAAGAAGGGAGACAACTGTGAGAAACAAGGGAAAAGCAGGGGGAAAAGCATACATACGAGGAAAACTCCTCTATCACAATGGAAAAGAAGAAACTATAAGACAGAGCTTCACTTTGGAACAGCTGCAATTTCACAAAGTCCAAACACTTGAGAAAAAAAATTTGGTCATTAGCAGATCTGAAAGGTAGCTAGTTACAGATGTGTTTGTTTAGTTACAAAAGGGAGGAAAAGGAATAGCAGAATTAAAAAAAAAAAAGGTACACAAGGCACAGAAGAACAAGTCTATAAGAATAATGAAAAGAGCATGTAAGAATTCAACAGCAGTATGTGGAAAAGGGTGCAAGGAAAGGTCATCTGAGGCTGAAAACAGGCTAAGGTAAAGGAAAAAGCCAAGACCCTAAAAATAATTGGAACCAACTCTGACAGCTCAAGAGACCACCACAAGAGACACAACACATCAAGGATCTAGAGGAAGACAGGACCTCAGCAAGACTCCAGTGCTAGTGTACTGCTCCATGCTGTGCTGCTATTTGTGCATCATGTGCCCCACTCCCCCTCCTGCAGGCACAGCACGAGGAAGCCTCGGGGTATGAGTGGGATACGACAGAGTTTATGTCACTAAGGTGCTCTGGGGTCTGCAAGGCAATGCACACACCTCATGCACAGCTAAAGACACTTACAGAGCAACAGATGCAGTGGCAGCAGCAGGGCAGAGGGAGGTGAATATGGGTCCCACTTACACCTGAGAGAAGCAAAGAGGAAAGTTGACAGCAAGTTGAATGTGAGGGTGTGCATGTGTGAAATATGAGCCTTAATGGCATGCCAAGTACATGGCTTTCAGTGTTTGGGCACTCACCTCCCCGGCAGGCCTGAATAAAGAACATTTTGGGCTTATTCTGGAGATTTGGGCAGTTTGCATTATCAAAGAGCCGGAAAGCCTCCTGCAACTGAGAGAAGAAAGAAAGAAAGAAAGAAAGGAAATTTCTTTCACTGTAGGCTTCTGTAAGCCAAACCCAGTCTCAACCTTGCTTCCCTGTCTTTTGCTTATTATCTCACAAGTCTTGGTGATCCTCTCCTTTATCTGCAAACTCAGGGTGTGACCAACACATCCCTTCTCCACCCTCTCCCCAGGTTCATACTTGCTTGGGTTCATGAACTCTACCTCATATTTATACAGAGAGATAATTTCTCCTGCTTGCCATTTTTCATTTTCCAGACCTCTCACCCCCTTGCCCTTTTCTTCCCTCTATTTCTATTTTAAAATATGTGAATCCTCAGTCTTTTTTTTTTTCCTTTTTGAACATGGTTACTTTCCTGGAGATAACCTACAACAAGAGATGAGGACTCAGCAACGTACCTGTAGTAGTTTGCCATCACTGCCATAAACCCCACCCTCCACACCATGGGAAAGCAGAGCTATAATGCAGGAATCCACATCTCGATGATCTCGCAGCTTGGAGAATCTCTCCAATGCATTCTGCATCTCCTAGAACAGGGGGGAAAAAAATCAAATGCTTTCCAGACTTCCACAGGGAAAATGAATCAATTTTCTGGGAATAATACAAAAGGTGCTCCCTGTAACAAAGAAAACCCCCCCAACCCTCAAATTTACATGAAAAAGACATGTACTATTAAAAAAAAGGCAAAATATTCTTCTTCTTTTATGCAATATTCAGTCCTAAATATAACACTGTGAAGCAGGAGTCACTTAGGCCAACAGAGGAAACCAAATGGTATTTTGCAGAGTGATATTTTACAAGTGATATTTTACACTGACACTGGAATCTGGCTGGGATGTTGGAGCAACTTAGCAGATACATTCTCTGGGACTTCAGGCATTCAGACACTAGTGGTCAATTCAAAATTTAAACTGGAAAACTTCAGGAACTCTGACAACATGGCAGATGCAAATACCTTCTATCAATGTTGCAAAAGCTCTGTTCTTGAATAAAACACTCTTTAACAAGTCCTGTATCACTTGAATTCATAGGGATTTAAAAGGACTAAGATCAAATGATGCTGGAGAAGACAGCAACTGCATTCCTAGGGAGAGTGGCTTGATTAAGTTAATCATGGAACCAATTTTCCTAAGTGAAGCACATACATGTTTTGAGTGAAGACTGAAAGAGTGGAACTGAACTGCACAGATAGACTGATGAATGGGATGCCAACTGACTTCACCAGTGAAAGGACATGAAAACATCACAACAGCAAAGACTACATCAAATATTTGCTAAGTTTAACTTCTAGGAGAGTAGAACACTAGGAAAGTCTATCTAGAGTAAACTGGAGATTTTGTTCATTTGTGCTTTTAACACATATGCCAGGAGTAGTCTCAAAAGTCTTCCCCCTTGGACTAGGGTCAGACTACAATAGTACCTCTTCTAGTCCTTTGTGATACTACTATCCACTGGAAGAGCTCAGCCTTCCAAGCTTTCTCATGTGGATCAGTATGAGGGCAGATATAATTATGTTCAGCCTCATTTTCTGTTCTTAAGTGATAATTCATATCTTCAGAGCTCAGCTACGTACCAGAGAGAATCTCTTGAGACAACTATGACACAAACTCTCACGCACACCAGTTGTGAAGTACTGGGATCACCCCCTTACCTGTGCAGTTTGATCATGACACACAGTGACTCGATAGCCGAGATGCCTGAAGAGCATCTCCAGGGAAGCGCAGTCCACGTCTCCCCCGGCGCGATATTCCAGGTCCTTCTCGCTGCTGAAGCGGACATTGCTGAGGATCAGCGCTAAGCCTCGCGGCTCTGATGTCAGCTTGTATGCCTGCAAGGAAGATTAAAAATGGGTAAATTTAGACTACACAAGGAAATAATGGTGTGTTAGAATAGAACAGCAATCATTCCACACTAACTTGATATGCCTGTGCTTGCCAGCCTCCACAAGTGACAATGCTACAACACTATTATTAATAAGTTAGACTGCCTTGCCTTATTCCTCATTTCAAAAGAAACACAGCTTATCCATTTCAAACTGTGAATTAGATATTGCTAACTTTTTCCCCTTTCCTCACCCCAGCAGGGCCCCATATATTTGTGTCAGTCCCAACAAAGGACAACACTATGCAAAATTTCGCTACAGTTTCTTAATTGCTGTTGGGAGCAGAGATGTAAAATAGCAATGAGTGTCATTGTAACAGCAAGGAACTCTCAGTCCTTGATCTTCAAAACTGCAACTGGCAAAAGAGGTTACAGGAAACAAACTAATTTAAGAGGGGTGCCTTCAGACAGAGAAGTTCCCTCTCTGTCCCTATCATTCCAACAACAACAAATCAATAGTAATTCACTTACTAACACTCCTGCAAATTGGAAGTAAAATTTAATACCAAAGGAGAATATCAAATAAGGTGTATCCAGGCACAGATGTAAAAGGAGCCTAGTCAAGCTCACACTGGCACTGCTTATTAATCAAGTCACCCCCACAGACAGTTCCAAAAAACCCAAATCCAACCCAAACAAAAACCAACACACAAACAAAACCTCTGTTTCCTTACACATAGAGCCTGTGACATTGTATAACCCTAAGGAAGTGTTTATCCCACAACATAAAGTAATTTTTCCTTAAGCCCATCCCACCAATCTATTTACAGACAGAATCAACTAAAAGGAATTAGTTTATATATATGACTTCAAACACTGCAGCAGAAGATTAGAAATTCAAATGGTTCTATCCACAGGTAGAATTCTAGTACATAATCCTGATCTGGTTCTTAAGCCTAAGGATTCTACTGGGTACAGCTGACAATTAAAACAGCCATCTTACTAGCTGAAAACACAGTTTCTACTATTTTACAGTCATTTAGAGGGTTTGTCATCTTACAGAAAATGAGGACACAGAAAAATAAACTTAAGGCAATAATACTGAGAGCTCACAGAGAGCAACAGTAGAGAAGTCATTCCACCATGATCAAAAAAACAGAGGCAGAGATTTGTTTTGAGTTACAGAACTTTTCAGGATCCCTTGACACTTGTAAATGAGAACCACATCAAATGGAGCACGACTGGTAACACCTTTCAGTTACACAAATAGCACAACCCTGATCTGCATCCCAGTGAAGCATTTCAACTCAATTTTAAGTGGCACATGTTCAGCTGATAGATCCAAACATCTCACATCTTAAAGACTTTCTCTGCCAACAACTTACCAAGTGCTGATGATTGTGATAAAATTCAGGAGTGCAATACTTCACTGGAGGAATTGAGGGACCATCTCCATTATCAAAGGAATGCTCTATTGGTTCTGTGCAAAGCCAAATATATTAATAAAAATTAAAAATTTCAGACAGGAAGCCTCTGCATCAAGGTAGTAACTTGCAAATTCTGAACTATATTCATTTATGCATATTTCACACCTCCAAAAATGTTGTTTGATCAGGGCCTACTGACACAAAATGAAACACAGAAGAGAAAAAAAAGTACTGTAACAGTATACTTGTTTTATTTATTTTAACTGACAGCTTTTATTTTTGCTTGTATGTGGGTTAGTCTTATCTAATGCCTAGTCTACAGAGTATGAAAACAGAATTCTCATCTAATTTAAGATCTTTGTGGTTTCTGCTGTTTTGCACAGTATGTTCTTACTTTCAGAGTCTGGCTGACGAAATGTTGCTAGAAAATTTCAAACAGAATAGTTCTTTCCTGTCATAAAAGGCCTCCCATGCTGAACATATGCATAAGTGATCAAACGAGACAATTTTAACTTTCATAAAGTGCAAAGCCCTTTTCTTTTTTTAATCTGCCTCTGAACACTTTCCTCTGGATAACAGCAGATGAGGGGAATGATAATCAACTATTTGCCATTTGCAGACAAACACTCACTCCTCTGTACCGAAGAAACTGAGCTAATGACATTCACGAGCTCTTCTGAAATCCTCTTTCAGCCTTTTGAGGCATGGCTCTCCTGGTTGGAGGAACATATGCTCTAAAAAAATCAAAACAACCCAACCTAAAACCCTTGCACATAAATAAAAAGTTTCCAAAGATTAGACGCTTGTTCTTTAACACCAGACAGAGCTCCTAGTAACCAGCAGAAAGGTAAACCTGGGGTTAGGGGAAAAGTACTCCAGGCATTACCAGAAGCAACATAAAAACTAGCAAGGAGATTCATTCCAACCAATGTTTATTAGACCAGATCCCTAGCCTAAGCTGGAAATGCATGTTAAGGAGAAGCTGATTTCCTGCACTCGACAGAAGCTAAAGAAAAGCAAGTTAGACCCAGATAACACATATAAGGCCTTAAACTAATTTTTAAGAAGGAAGTTTTTGTTAAGAAATACTGCCTGAAGTCAGTATCTTATCAGAGTGCTAGCTCAATGAAATTCTATCACAGGTCTTAAAGAAAATCTTCGCTAAAACTAGAATTTTACTGACAGGTACTGTTTTAAGCAACAAAGCGCCCCATAAGAATAAATGAAGCTAACAAGAATCACGTACTGGTTGTCTCTTCCCATATGCTATAAAGCACCCTCTTTGATCATAATATAGTCAGTTTACTGTCAAGTTTGCATTCCTGGGATGAGCAAAGTGGTGGCAAGCTTATTTCTACAATCAAATTAGGACAGTATCAAGAAATTGGCAGGAGCCAACCAGGTAGCAAATCATGTGCAACTCACCAGGCCAACGGGGTCTCTTTGAATTACAGGACTCACTGGCAGGGTATGGAAGATCTGACTCATGACAGTGTTCAAGCTACAAGACATCAATAAATCCATGAAAAAGAGTAGCACAAAATAGCTTTTTTTTTTCCTCTACAGTACAAAGCTGGAGGTATCATGAAAGAAAGGATACATGCATTTATATACACCCATAAAAATGACTGAAATATAATATTATGGTCACTTCCAAAAGAAACATCATGTCAGGACAGCAGCAGCACTTTCTCTCAATGCAAGACTCCTCCCCTCCTTTGATCATCTGCACTTCTATCCAAATCTTCAGTTTAGAATCTTTACACTGGGGTCATCTTCGTTTTCTTGGTTTTAACAAGAACTTGAATTGTCTGGTGATTCCTCTATTTTTGTTTGCTGTCAAGATTTCGTTGTTTGTATAGTAAAGAAAAATTGAAAACAAAAAATTAAAAGGGTAGTCTGATAAATTTTACATTTTAATAAGGGAGCACTTGTGCACAAATATTTGATCTCCCTTCCTTTGTGTAAAATATGTAGTTCAGAGAAAAAATACCTCCCTTTCAATTTTTGGATTATTGATTACACATCCATTAAGAACTTGTTGGATGTAAGAACAGTGCAGGAGCCTCATACAGTTCAACAAAAAGAAGTGCAAGGTCCTGTGCCTGGGGCACAAATATATCCTGGGGGCCACCCAGCTGGGAAGCAGCTTGGCAGAAAAGGACTTGGGTGCTGCCAAGCCAAAGAGGAGCCAGCAGTGCACCCTTGGCACAAAGGCAGCTGGTACCCTGGGCTGCATCAGGAGGAGTGATGCCAGCAGAAGAGATGAAGGGAGGTGATCCCTCATCCCCCCTCAAGGGGAACTTATCAATATGTATGAATACCTAAAAGGGGAGTCCAAAGAGGACAGAGCCAGGTTCTTTCCAGTGGTGCCCAGTGACAGACCCAGAAGCCATGGGCACAAATTGAAACACAGGAGACTCCCTCTTAAACATCAGGAAATGCTTTTTTTATTGGGAGGTGCCTGAGCACTGGAGGAGGCTGCCCAGAGAGGCTGCAGTCTCCATCCTTGCAGATATTCAGAAACTGCCTGGATGTGACTCTGGAAGCCTACTGAAGGTAGTACTTGAGCAGGGAAGTTGGAAGAGATGACTGCCAGGGGCCCTTTCCAACCTCCACCATCTTGTGATTCTTTATGAAAATTCTCTTCTTCCCAAGTTTCTTCCTCTCTGTTTTTGCTAAGGCTACTACAAATTTCAACTTACAACAAAACCATTCTATCCTCTGTAAACAACTGAGTTTTTCCCATTTGATAAAGCTCCTTTTGTGCCCAAAACCCAACCTGAAATGCAAGCCATACATCCTATTTTTTAAAAACTGCTGTACCCTTGCAATCTCATGGCTCAGGTTGGACATTGTCTTCAGGATCATTGCCTCCAGGTGCTGCTGCTGGGTTTCTCGCAGAGCTTCACAGAAGGCTGAGAAGGCATTAGGGCCTCTCTTGGGCAGCAAATTGAGGAATTCCACATTTCGGTCGAAGCTCCCAGACTTGGCCTGAACCCAGAGGAAAAGAAAAAAAAAATCAAAATCCATACTCAAGTAACATCTGACATAATTAACTTCCAATGAATCATCAGAACAACTTTTTTTTATTTCAGAATAACATTTCACCACTATGCTTAGCTGTGCTAGAACCATTATTACACTCTTCCCAGTTGATTTCATTCACACTCCTCTGTTCCTATTTGCTTAAGAATATATGACAACACAACAAGCCAGCAATTCATACATGACCACACACACTAATACACCATATTCTCTCTAAAATTTTACTTCCAGTTACTGCTGGAATAGTATCTGCTTCTTCTCACTGAATACACAAAGTCAAAAACATGCTCCCACTACAATCCAATAGTTTATGGTCTCACACAGATAGTCAAATCCTCCAGAAAACATTAAGTAAAACACTTACTATATGCATTCAGTTCCAGAATGGCATTTCCTATGTACAGATGAATACTTAGACCAATGAAGCAATATACACTAGTATATGTGAAAAAGTAACCATCAAAAAATGAAGCAGTATCAAGAAGTTCTAATTGTTAGAATATTAACAGGTATTTCCCAACAAAACGTATAATTTATACAACAATACCCTTCCCTGTGAAATCTAAACCACACCAAAAATCACGTACCAAAATAGTAGATAACAGAAATAAATTCTATTTATTTGGAATTAATCCTATATTGTTTTAATTATCACTTAGATCCAAGATCTCTCCTTTTGGTGGGTGATTGGAATAGCTGATGAGTTACACATAATTAAAGCTTAACAATACAGCAATCACAGGAAAATTAAAAAAAAAAAAAAAAAAGAAAGAAGCCTTGAGGTAAATATGGAAATCTTTTGCTACAAAAGATATCACATAATCTGGTTTCATTCATAATTATCAAGCTCAGTGTCAACTATAGTTTGGTTTTTGCCCTAACACATTGTTTGGGAGGATATTGCAAAATTTTGTTGATCCAATGTTTATGAACCTATTTGGAGTTTCAGACCTATATTCATTCATGACTAAGAGCATTTATTTTTATCAACTGTTTCCTGACTTCAGTGTTCTGTCCTTTCCCTTATTTATCAAACTCCTTTCTATAAATTGGTCTTGATTTGCTACAGGAAACAAACTTTCTTCCATAAATGGCCTCTTTCCCTTAGCAGTACATGTACCTTTTCCTATTCCCACAGGATCCTGAATTTTCAGAGTACTATTGACTAAAATTGCCAGCAATAATGTCTTACTTGTGCCTTCCCAGAAGTATGAAGGTTCCATTCTCCTGGTAACACTGCTCCATTAGTCATAGAAAATAACCACCTCCATATATTTGTATCTTGCTGTAAGCTCACTGAATTTTATTGTAACTAGTAAAGTAGGTTGAGACTTGTTTTTTTTTTATGTATCTAATGAATTTTTCTTCCTCTCTGCAGCTGTTTGGGACAAGCTAAAGGTCATTCATCTTTTTCACAGTCTGTGACTCTAAGCCATAAATGATAGTTAAAATACAAGCTGACCTCAAGAACCAGAACATTATTTTACTGAAAATAAAAGAATTTCCAGAATGTTCATATTCTGCACTTTATACGCACAGCAGTCAGCTTTTGGCAGACTTCTTCCTTAATGCTTCGTTAAACACTCAAAGGGCTGTGCTTCCTGATATGATTTCATCTTCAACATCACATTTAGGTTATGCTAAATAATGTTCAGCAAACATTTAGAGGTTAATAAGACACTTCTTTCATTTTATTTCCCAATACATCCCTAATTTATTTCTTTCTCCTCACACATGGGTTTGATAATCTGCATAACAGAAACTAATTGTAAATAAATTCTGAAGTCCTGTCAAAATTCCATATTAGTCTTATTATACACCTGCAGAATCCACAGAAAAAGCATATAAAATTGACAAACATCCTAATGAAATTTATGTCACTTGTCAAAACCAATGATCTCTTCATTACTGTCTAGTGATCAACAGAGTATTTAAATCTTTTTATATATACCATCTCAGTCTTTGATTAGAGTACAGAGTACTCAACTTGTTTAAAAAGCAAGAAAGCTCTTGCTACTATATCTGCAATTTTAAAAGTCCGTCTCAGAGCTCTGGAAGAACATCTGATGCTCCAACAAGCATTTATGCAAGTAGCTGTTGGAGCTTGCCTTAAAAACAGCTGGTTTTTTCACTACAAAGTAAACACTTTTTTTTTTCTTTACAATTTATTGAAAATGTATACTGTGGAAAAAAACTTCACATGGTTTAGTATCCTACTATCTCCCCACATTTCAGACATCAAAGGAAGCAGCTTCTATTTGCTGATTCTTCTCCAATGCCGTACACCTATAAACTCTCTACTTACTCTTCATATTCCTTGTGAGCTCCTCATCCAGTTCAACCACCTTTGCCTTCAGTGGCTCTTTCTGGAACACAGTCCCCCTCCCATCTTTTTCTTACTTGTGGTAAAGTTTCAGTACTGGTTTTACACCTCATACTTGGAAAAAACGTCCTAGTTCCTCTCCCTGAGCTTCGTGATTTACTTCACTTTCCTTAGATTACAGAAATTTATTTAAATGCTCTATTTCCAGAATTTTCTATTTCCAGAAAATTTTCCATTTTCTTCTTTTGTTTAGCTTAAATCAAGCCAGCAGGACCAGTGTAACTGTTGTCTTTTTAAGAAAAGATTATTTAGAATATAACTATTTATCATAACTATTTATCCAGATCTTGATTTCCTGACTTATTGGGGGTGCAGGAGGATATATATAGAACCAGTCAGTTATAATATCCAGGAGCATCCATTCTCTTCCATCAGACAATGGCATTTGGCTCCTCCTGTTTCCATTAAGGTACAGGGAGATCAGCATCACAATACATTTACAATAACAGGCTACTTAACAGCACTTCTAAGACCTGTGCTCACATTTGCCAGAGACAGGAAGAATATTAAAAATTCACAGACCTACTACAGGAAGATCAAAGGCAAGACAAAAGGTTTTCCACTCCAGTGATTATTTTTTTTTAATGCACTTTACTCTTTCTCCATAGCACTGTTATGTCTAGGAGTGTTCAGTAAACATTTCCTTCATTTTTATCCTTCTAGTACAATGCATATTCTGCAGATCCAGCTTTCCTTCTACCTCTGCCGTATTTCTATTTTTGTTGCAATTTCCAGATCAATGCCCTGCAACAGTAGTTCAAGTCATTCTGCTCTCTTGCTCAGGCTGCTACTGCTATTTATACACATTTAAGCACTTAGTTAGGTGTGCTTATTGTATTAGGCATAATTTTTCCACTAAGCTATTAATCTTTACCTGACTTATCCATCATAACACCTTTCTCCCTACTGATAATCCATTACTAAGTATTGTTGCATTCCCTTTTACTCAATTACATCTGGAAGGGAAGATTCCTTTAGGCTTCTTCTCTTCTGTCTCAGTTTAATACTTTTAACCTACAACAGCACCTTGCCAAAAAGAGTACTTTCTCTATCATTACCTTATCTTTGAGAGGATCTTCTTCCTTTTCTTCCCTGCTCCCCCTTAGGTGACAAAGTGTAGGCCATCAAAAGCCCACCCCTACTCACCATTCACACTTGAGCAATGCTGTTGCTTAACCCCTGTGGGCTGCTAAGCATCAGACACTCAGTTACCTCCTCCCCAGGTGGAATGGTGGGGAGAATCCAAAGAATAAAAGTGAGAATAGTTCAGATAAAGATGGTTTAATAGGTTAAGCAAAAGCCACGTGCACAAAGCAAAACGAAGAATTCATCCACTAATTCCTGTTGGCAGGCAGGAGCTCAGCCATTCCAAGGACAGCAGGGCTGCATCACTCACAGTGGTGGCTTAGACTCACAGAATATTCTGAGTGGGAAGGGATTCACCTGAGTACCATTGAGTCCAATTTCTAAGTGAGTGGCCCATACAGGGATTAAACCCAAGACCGTGGCATCATTAGTACCATGCTCTGTAAGTCAAGAGTTTCCCCTTCCTTCTTCTTCCCCTACCTTTACATGCTGACCATGACACCAAACAGAGTGGGATATCCCTGGGGTCACTTGTCTCAGATGTGGCCCCTCCCAGTGTCCTGCCCACCTCCAGCACCGCTGGTGGGGTGGGGTGAGAAGGCCTTGGCTCTGGGTCAGCACTGCCCAACAATAACTAAAACACCTCGACATTAACAACACTGTTTCCAGCACAAATCCCAAACACAGCCCCATACCAGCTACTATGAAGAAATTAGCTACTCCAGCTCAAACCTGGAGAAGTCCTTGATTCACTCTCTGGCTTGCACTGTTTCATGGTATCTTTGTTCTCTTCCACTAGGGATTGGAGCTATTTCAGGTGAGACTGCCTGGAGCTCCCACAATTCAGCACTGATATCCTTGACAGGCCCCATGAGGCATCTAATATTTTCTTTGACACTGCAAGGTGATTCACATTATCGTTGACAATGACTCAAAATTAATCAGGAAGTTATCTTTTCACTGCTATCAAAACCTTATCAGCTTCAGGTTTACATTGTCTACACTCATACCCAGAAAATAGTTCATAACCCTATTTTTCAGTATCCATTCTTTATTATGGGACCATGAACTTTGCTAGGGGACTAAAAAACCCCTCAGATTCCTTACTTGAGCCCTGACACACACTTGTTGTGCAGTGTCAACCACTTCCTTTCCAGCCTGCTTTCTCTGAAGACCTGCAGCTCATCCTGCACAGTGTTCTGCGCATTACCATCCCTCTGGCAGAAATTCCAAGCTATTTCCAATGACTTCTCTCCACAGTACCCACTGCACAGGGAAAGTAACACAAGCCTACAAACAAAGAGCATTTGTTTATTTGACAGTGAGCCTTGAGCCTCGCAACGCAATTCACGCAATTCACAAAAACATGTGGGAAGCACCAATTCTTTATGTGGAAGGTGCCACAACAAACCGGTATATAACATATTCATCTACTTATTTTCACAGTATTATTCTGGAAGCACATATTATGTGGAAGGAAAAAGATAAGCACAAAACTACAATAAAGGACTGGCAGCTACCACCCGATGCACTAAGTGCAGCCTGCTGCAACTGCACACCAGAACACAGGGAAATCTCAAGAGGAAATGCACTTTGCCTTTCTACAAAAGCACCTTACAGCTCTCCTGCACGCTGCAGGTCCTCGGAGTGCAATCCCACGGCAACGTGCAGGTAACGGGTGAGTTTTTTCCATGCTGCCGCTGCAAGGAGCGACACCGAGCTCAGCCAGACACAAAGCTCGCGGCGCAGGCGACACCCCGCGTACCTGTATCATTTCCACCATCTCCGTGGTGATGATATCTTTCTCCACCATGTGCTCCACCAGCACATTCAACACCAGCTGCTTGGCCAGCATCACCCGGTTCTTCTTGAGCGCTTCCTGGTGGCACCGCTGCATGCCGCACGCCGCCAGCATCCTGGGAGGAGCGGGGACACCAGGGCCGAGCGCCGCGGCAAGGAGCCACCCGTGCCCCCTCCCGACTCCTGGCTCGGGAGGAACCGGCGGGAACCGGCGGGACCCCGCGGGCCGCGGCCGCCGCCTGGCTACGGGCGGGCGGAAAGGGCGGGAAGGAGCCGCGCGCGTCCCCACGTCTCCCGGCGGCCCCCGCGATTCAAACGGCGGGACGCGCTTCCCGCCCTCACGTGACCGCCGCTGGAGTGGGAGCGCCTTCCCGCCTCTTCCTGCGCCGGCTGGCGCGCGGCCCCTCAGGCGTGCGGAGGTACCGGGCGCAGTAGCCGGGCTGCGGCTTTCCGGGGAAGTGTACCGGCTCTTGGCATTTTTTTATTTTTAACCTGTTTTAGTTTCTCTACCTCTGCTGAGATGGGTTTCTGCAGAAATCAGTTGCAGGCAGAAATGATAACGTGCTGTAATTAACAGGGAGGGAGGAATGGTGCAGAGAAATACGGAAGGAAATATAAAGGGGAAATCAAGCGAGCACCCTAGCGAAAGCAAATTCACAGCTCTCATTACAGAATCAATTGGAAAAATCAGTTGGAAAAGACCTCTGAGATCACCAAGTCCAACCTTTGACCGAATAGCACCATGGCAACTAGACCATAGCGCCGAGTGCCAGGTCCAGCCTTCCCTTAAACACCTCCAGGGACCGTGACTCCACCACCTCCCAGGGCAGCCCATTCCAATGCTCAACAACCCTCCCGAGAAGAAACTCCTCCTGGTGTCCAGCCTGAACCTCCCCTGGCACAGCTTGAGGCCAGTTCCTCTGGCCCTGTCACTGATTTCCTGGGAGAAGAGCCCAAACCCCACCTGGCTGCAGCCTCCTTTCACGGACTTGTAGAGAGCGATAGGGTCTCCCCTGAGCCTTCTCCAGGCTAAACAACCCCAGCTCCCACAGCTGCTCCCCATACAACTTACAAAAACAGTCCCATAAAGCTTCAGATGGCTTCTGCACATTATTCTTTAGCACATAGATTTCCTGTGTCCTGGTGCACAGGAATTCTATCTGCTAAAGCTTAGCACAAGTCCAAAGGCTTGACAACGTTTACAAATGTTGAAGACAAAATTGTACTGATCGTAACTGGTGACATTTTTGGTCTTTGTTTTGGCTAGTTTTTAGTCTGTGCTGGCCACCTGAATTTCTTCCTGACTCCTGGCAATTTGATGCACTCAGGCAAGTCCTGAGTTGCCCAGTTTAAGACCCAAAGTTTCTATGCCTTTGTCACATACCTGTGACGCCTTTTGGTAAGGTATTTTTCTTTTCTGCTGGCAAATACAGGAGGGAAATGCAAGTAGTCATTGACATTAAAGAAATCACATTGCCTTGATCAGCAAGTTTGTCTCTCCTAATACTTCCATGACACAGGTATCATAATTGCTTTGTCAATAATGATAATAAAGTGATTCAGCTGTTGATTCAGAAATGGAACTCCTCTCTCTTTTCTAAGCCAAGATTATCAAATAAGCAGAATGCAAGCAAAAGCATGGCTTTGTGGAGTGTTTCTTTTGAGAGGAAAAATTAATGATGCCACTAGGAATTTTTAATGCAGTCCTATTTATTTATAAACAACATAAAAGGTTTATTTTTTCTCCTATGAAATATAAAGAATCAAACAATAAGAAATAATTTATTTGCTTCTAGCCCTTCTTTTGATGGTTCTTTATGAATTAAATATGCAGTCATGAGCAAGGCTGGGATGATTGCTGCTCTCCTTCACAGGAGATTCAGACCACCATTTTTATTTTTTAATGTGGACATTCACCAGATGCAAATGCATCTCCTTGCATACTGCAGACCACTTTGACACTGCAGAGCTGATCAGTTTAGTTCGCCCATTAAAAAAGGCACAGCATCACTGATCAGTGAGAGCTACAACCTGCCTACAGCCTAGAACCATCATGATGAACGACAAATGTGTCTTGGGACTGTTGTCCTCCGGCACTCCGCTGCCTTGGCAGACAGACTGGACCTTACCAGAGCCCACAGAGCACTGGAGGAGCTTTGGCCTTTCTGTGCATGATGACAGTAAAGTGTCTCAGGCCATCTGTTAGAGTACGTCTGTAATACAGCAGACATAAACCCTCCTCTAGAGCCATGAAGTCCAAGCAGAGGATGCTTACATGTGTATATATCCCCTCGCTGGCCTCTCTTGCAGGGGCAAAACTTATCTCCCTCTTGTCCACCACTGGCTGTGTGGGATGAGAACTTTGTGAACAACAGAAGTCATTTGATGAATACTATCAGCTTTTCAACCCTAAGTGACAGGTATCAGGTGGTACCAGCTTCCAGATGCAGTCAGACCTCTCCCCTCAGCCACACTCCCATGTAGCACAGTTGAGGTTGGGGAGCAGGTGTGGCAGAGGGACAGTAACAAAAAGCTCATGCCATAAATTTGTGTTGCTGCAAAACAGCAAGGTGAGGAGTGCAGGCTTGCTCTCTCTGTGGGGATTTCAGGGTGGCTGAAGTCACACAGGACTCAGCAATATTGCTGTTTGCAATGCACAGGCAGAATGTGCCTAATGTTGTTTCTATTCCTGCCCTTTTCCAGGCAGATTCTACTGGCTGCATTCCAGCAGTCCTTCAGGAGTTTTTTTGACAATCTCATTTCTTATCCTCTCCCATAAAGGTGTATCTCCAGTTTGAGAATGTTGCCATACAT
This sequence comes from Camarhynchus parvulus, assembly GCF_901933205.1. NCBI lineage: Eukaryota > Metazoa > Chordata > Aves > Passeriformes > Thraupidae > Camarhynchus > Camarhynchus parvulus. Next base: position 87,892,781 of record NC_044571.1, on the reverse strand, counting down.
AACACAACTTTCCTCATAGTGGTTTTATGTATCTGCCAAGTCAAGGTAGTGTGGTATTGCATTGATTTCTTTTTTGTGCAAAAAGATTCTGGTAACATCAGAAGCTGTGTCTGTAGTTCAGTTCTGGTTCAAAGAAGGGTGAGACAAACATTTAGGCAAAACATTTTTAGCCGTTTTACCATCTCTCTAGGAACATCCTGTATTGGGGTGAGGGTTTGGTTCTGTATTCATGGAAGGTGAAATCAGTCCTAACACAGGCTGGTGAGCATCTGCAAAGACCTCATCACTGATGGCACTCTCGTAAGCAGGTGGTGGGGTGAGTGGCTCCAGTGGTTCAAACCTTTCTTCAAGGTCTTTGTCCTCATGGATGTCTGAAACAAACCGCTGCAGTCTCGGGGGCAGCACCAGCTGCAGCTGGGTCCTGGAGCCCGTGTCTGTGTCAGAGGTGTGCACTGTGTCTGGTGGCACTGGCCCCCGCAGAGCCTCCACCATCATCTCCTGTTGGGCAGAGGATTCAATAACGACGTTGTACGGGGGAGGCTCGCTCAGCGGCGAGGGCACGGAGCCTGGGTTGGATGTAATTGTCCATATTGCTGGAGCTGGAGCTGACATGGTCATCACTTCCTCGTAGGTGGGCGCTTCATAGGCAGCATTCACCCTGTGCCAGAGAACAATGCCAGACACGCTCGTTGTTTTAGTGCATAATTTATGTTTGTAGTACAGATCATGGACTATAGGGACCATGCTACAATCAACAAATGGGACTGAGACAGGGTATCTATCTCATGTGGTATTGCTGTGTAGGATATTCTGCCCTGGATCAGCTCACCTCTCCAGCCAGCTGAATGTCTTTCTTGCTGGGATAGAAAATAACTTGTCTGACCATTTTCCCACACTCCCCAGAGTTAGTGAAGCTACCCACATTGTTAAATTCGGTGTCCTAGGCTTAACCTGGTATCCTCCTACAGCTGAAATTTATCACTAAGGATTGCTAACTACTAGTTATCTCATGGAATAAAGAACCTAAAACAGGACCTATTTTTTTTTATATATTAGCTCAATGTCCATCCATTTTTAAGAAGTGGAGAAAATTAGGTAGTTTCATTTAGTTTAAACAAAGACTACTTATTCCATGTTTGAAAGAACTATCTGCAAAGAAAAAATGTTACATTGGAGACATTTTCATGTTCAGATTGTATTTTTAAATAAAAGGATACTACTTTTATTTAAGTATGCCCCCAAACTAGCAGGGCCCAATATATACTTCTTTTTTTTATATAGTCTTTCTAAAAATAAACACTGTCTTTTGGAACATCAAGTCATTTATGCATGTGGATAATGATTATCTGGATTATACAAGGAAGCAAGGCTACAAATAGAGTTAACTCTAAAATGACAGCAGGAAAACTGGGGTTAAATTAGCTGACGCTGAAAATCTGCAAATGAACGTGAAGCCAAGAAAACATGGGAGTATTCAGAGTCTCTAAAAATCAGGGGTTTTATTAGTGTCAAGCAGGAATTTTAAGAGTGGAAACACACCCAGTTACATGTTTCTCTTAAAGTTTGCCAAGAAACAGTTGCTCTAGAGATAAGGTTTATAGAGCTAAACCCAAATAAGATTTGGTATTGCTTCAACATTTTTTCTTTTTCCTTGTCTGACTCATTGTTTGGCAAGCCTCGATTACTCAAAGAAAAAATAAAATGGGCCTGGATCGGTTTAACATTGGCAATTTTTAGTGGATCAGTTCCCAGGGGGAAGAAAATACATATTATAAAAGTTACAAGACATGCGTGACATTGACATTTGCAACCTCCACATCAGTAACGAGGGAAAACAATCTGAGAAGAACTTTTGTCTTTGGGAACGGAGCCTGCGTTTGGTGCCTCGGGGGAAGGGCAGCAAAAGAGTGTTTAAAATGGCCATGAGTGAGGTGAGAGAGTTAAAGAGGAGCAACCAGGTTGCTGCTTACCCTGCTTGGCTTTGCCTGTTTGGAGGTATTTCATTTGCGTCACGCCGGTGTTGATTCCTCAGGTAACACTCGACAAACACACTCAGCAAATAGCCGACCAGGCACACTCCCCCTACCCCGAGGAAGAAATAGCCCACTGGGTTGATGTTAGAGGAGATGGCCAGCATGGTGACCCCGATGAGAAGAGCAGCGGTGAACAGAAGCAGCAAGGTTTGGCGGATGTTCTTCCAGCGTGTCTCTAACAACATGGCAGAAGGGATGGTGGTGGCAGGCACTTGAGAACAGATGGGCACTTAAAGGGACAGACATCTGTGGAAGATGGAGCAGTTTTTTCAACGTGAAACATGAGCATATAAACACATTTCTAAGTATTGTGACTGAAGTAAAAACATAGACACTCAAGTACGTGCATGTACATCATAAGCTTGGGAAATCTGTGCACACCAATGTAAACATATTTGAATTTCCTGTGTGTGTGCATATTGAATAGTTGGAATGCTTGGACACAGCTGCAAAACATAAAATGCATAAATGGACCATCAGTACTTATTACCAGACATATCTAAAAAGGCCTGGCTTCACAGGAATGCAGATTGAGGTTACTGCAAAAGCAAGCCATGGAATAACTAAAAGGGTTAATTCTGGGACATTTGTACCTTGCAAAATCAACATTCAAATACTCGTTCAAACCCCGGAAGAAAAGCAGCATTATTCAATAGGCCTGGCTGCCCTGGTAAATTGAGCATCTTACTTCAGTACAGCACTAGAGCAGTAATGTAACTTTAGGTTCTGGATGTAGCTAGGGTATGTGTGCTTTTGTAAAATGTAGGTGTTCATTTCAGTATTTGCCTGTATTCTCAGTTCCTTCTCGGTTGATGTGCTTTTTTTTTCCTCTGTTCTCAGACACAAGAGTCTTTCCTATCCCCCATTCCAAACCCCATTTCTGTGAAAGAGGCAGCAGTTGTCACTGTGTGCAGTCAATACAGAATGAATACCAGGGATCTGTGGTGAAACATGTGCAAGACAGCTCCTTAATTATGGTATTCAAGAATACCATAATTAAGGAGCTGTCTTGCACATGTTTTACTAATTTACATCTATCCCACTGTTTTGGTGAAGACCTCTTTGAAGGAAAAAAGCATTACACAAGGGGCATATTTTTTATGAATATGCTTCTCCAAACAAATAAACAGTTTTATATAGCTCCATGTCACATTGTGTGCTTTCCCCTAATTACAGCAAAAATAGTTAAATGCATATAAGCAAAAGAAACACATTTGTTTTAGCATCTACTTACCAGAAAGAGGTTTTGGTAGGTACAAGCAGTCATGTTTTAACTTCTCTCTTCATCACAAGGAAAAATGTGCACTGCTGCTTCCCGTTCTGACCCGAGGATAGAACAGCAGTTAAAACTCTCTCTTCCTCGTTTTGAGATTTTTGGTAGGGAAGCTATGAAGATTTCTTTTGAAAATAAAAGTCAGAAATTAGTGAATATAGGAATATAGCAACTGATGGGAAGATCCCATTGTACAAGTTTTGGGTGGGAAAATAGAATCTCTGTTTTCCAGGTTCTGAATCCAAAGCAGTTTCTAGACGATCACACACCTTCTACTCTTTTGCAGCTCTTCTCGGTCTGTCCCACAAAAGCAGGAAACTCATTAGGAAAGAGGGCGGAGTGAGTAGTGAGGGAGTGCTTACCTGTGTCGTATCTCTTTAGTCTGCTTCACCTCAATGAGAGTAACTGCCCTGAAAATTCTGTGTTTTTCCCCACGTAGCAAAGGAATCTTGATCTCTGCCTCACAAGGCAGGAACAACTGCCTGCCCAGCCCACATCACGTGGCCCACATATAAATCTATTTATGACTTCTGTAAAATGTAAATTCATACATTTGTCCTGGTCGACTTCTGTTTGTCAAATGTTGTTTTATGTCCTCTTTGGTTTTACAAACAGAAGGAAAAAAAAAAGGGGGGGGGGGGAAGGTTATTGTTTCACAGAGGGCTGACTTAAAAACATTTTTATTCCCTGAAGTATCTGGAAATGGAATGAGAGGTAATGATAAGCAACAGAACTGAATTAGGTACTGAATTACTTCTGTTATCTGAACCTTTAGTGTGTGTCTGAAAACTGGAATGGAATGGAATGGAATGGAACGGAACAGAATAGAATAGAATAGAATAGAATAGAATAGAATAGAATAGAATAGAATAGAATAGAATAGAATAGAATAGAATAGAATAATTTCAGTTGAGAGGGACCTACACCTTCCCCAACTCCCCACGTGCTTTAGGGCTAACCAGAAGTTAAAGCATTATTAAGGGCATTGTCCAAATGCCTCTTAAACACTGACAGGCAATCAAGGGGCGGGATTATTCTGAGCAGCCCTTGTTAGGACACACATGAAACATTGTGTACAGTTTTGGTCCCCCCAGTTTCGATGTGGTCTGAAAAATTGGATATGGTCTGGTGAATGCCTTGAGGGTTGGAGAACTTTGAGAGCTTAACAGGCTGAGTTTGTACAGCTGAGAAGTGAGAAGGCTTGGGCAGGTGGAGAGTGTCTGCTCACAGTTTTCCAATAGTAGTAGCTAGTTACAGAGAGGAGGGAGGAAGTTTTAATGAGGGTACATGGTGACAGGATAAGAGGCAATAGGAAAAAGGGTAAGTGCCTCTAGATATAAGAAAAACAGTCTTTAATGTGAAAACAGCAAAATGCTATTACTTGCCCAGAGATATGGAGGAATCCTCTTGGCTGGAAATATTCAAGACACAGCTGAGTTCAGGGCCCAGCTTTCAGTAAGAGGTTGGACCAGATAATCTGCCCTTCCAGCCTAGACTTGTCAATGTTTCTGTGTTTTGAATATTTTCTCCTTATAATTGCCCTTCTGGCTGCTGACAGATAAAGGACTTTAAGCTTTGATTGTTATCCATTCTTTGCTTCCAAGAGAGTTATTTTGGATATGGCAGACTAAACACCCACATAAAGGGGAGAAAGTCAGGATTCTGGTGTGTAGCATGTAATTTTGCAAGGCTATTATATAGATGGAAAATATGATTTGCATTTTGATGTTGCCTGGTGTTGAGAACACCCTAACTTCTAAGGAAGATTTAAGAACTGTTTTGACAGCCTCTTTACACAGGCATCATGACTGACCTGTAGTGGAGTCTGCACATGTCAGTACAAACAGCAACTGCTTTCTAACCAGTGTAGCTGGTGGTTGTTAGAACCATTCCTTGGAGATAAGATTTACATCCTACTGATTTGAGGAGGTAATTAAAATTATCCTCCTGCCTGTTCTCCATTTCCTCCTGTCTTCCTTGCAGTGACTCAGTGCTCAGGTGATCTCTTGCTGAACCAGCCCAGCTGTCTCAGTGGGAAAGTATTTACATTTTTCCAAAGTGAATTTAGTGGGCTTAATCTAGTCCCTAGAGTATCATCTAACCATTAGCTCTCCATTAAAGGGAAGCAATAGGAACGCAGAGCCAGAGTGGTGGAGGAGAAGGGAGGAAGAATGGGAATAATTTCCAGCATGTAGTGGCTGTCATTTCATTGACTTGGCCCAAACCATTGTAGCAGAAGGAAATTCTTCCTTCTTTGATGGAGTAAGCCCCACAGAAAGGTGTAGAAAGAATCTAAGACCCATTTTTTTTACCCAGCAAAGCCTGTTAGATATATCATGGCTTACTAGCTCAGCCTGGTGACTTTAGACAACTCCCAGCTTTGGTATGTACACTGACTACTGTCCAAAGGCCTCAACAATTTGACCACTGTTGAATCCCCTTTGTAAGTTCTTACAAAAGGTACTTCAGCTTTGTGGAGGGAGCTGTGGCATTTTGAACATCTGCACATTTTCCTATGCAGATTCTCCCCAACTGCTTTGGGGCTAGATCTTTTTGCTAAGTTAGTAGAAAGTTAAAAAGGTGAAAAAATTCTTCATTATTTGCTGGACAACTACTTCTGGGACTGAAAATCCTGTATTTTATTTGTGGATAGATAGAAAGATGTTAGTTTTGCTGAAAATCTGTATAGCAGTTTTGATTGGTGCACCATTTTTAAAAATAGTCTTGGGCATAGTTATGAAATATCGGGATGAAAAAGGTTAGAAATGGTAGGTCTGTGTTGAATTTTTGGTTTTTGCTTGTATTGATTGCATCAGTTTATTTCTGTGGAATTTCAGGGTTCAGTAACTCCTGTAGATTTTACCCATGCAGTTCGTGGATGACTGCTGAATCTTTAGGAATCATTTTTATTTACAAACACACATAAAACAACAATACTTTATGATGCAGCTGTGAGTGCATTAGCTGAACATGTTTATGAATGTGATACATAGTGCTTTGTGAGTCTAAGGATACAAAGCAGGAAGAATCTTTATGAACTAACCTTTTAAATACGTTTTCTAGCAGAAAAGTGCTTCTACATGAGGCCTCTTAGCATTTCTGAAGGACTTCTAAAATTTTTGTCTCTCTGCTGTTTTGGTTCTCTCCACAGTCTGGTTCAGATTGTCACTGGCATCCATAACAAAGAAAAATTGATCACAAGCTGCATCAAGAAGTTTTTGGTGATTAAAAGGCACAGAAAATGCACTGAGGCTTGGGTAAGGCCTGAGAGATATCACTCTGTGGGGTGTGTTAAACAAGGTGTTGAAGCCTGGGGGAGTAAACAAGCACATTTATCCTGCCATGCTAAACTGTCTCGCTTTCATGTGCAGTACAGATTTTCTTTTTTACAGAAAGCTTTCTGTTCCCTGTTGTTCGGTCATACTATGGGAACATTCATTTAACAGTATATTTCTTTACTTAGGATGGTGAATTTCCTTTTTTCTTTTTCAGTTCTTTCTTTGTTTCTTCCTGTATCTCTTTGTCAGCCTCTAGGAAGCATTTCACCTTTCCCCTGTTTCATCTCACTATCTACTCAACCTTCTGCCCCGACTGCTACTAATTAACTTAGTACCTACAGTGAGCTCAGTTATCAGCTCGGTATGCAGAGAAGCTTGCTTTATTCCCAAGGGCTTGTGACGTGCACACCATGGCACGATTAATCTGACCGTAATCGCCAAGCCTATTCTTCCTCATAACCTCGTCCTGAAGCAATTTCTGAGAACCTGAGCAAGTACTGGGGACAAAGTGTTACTTAATCACCTTTTCCAGTCTTGTCTGCCTCTCCTTTTGTCCCCCAGGTTTTGCACAGTCACTTTTGTGACGAAGCAAATTGCATCACTGCATTTTATCTAGAGATCATGGGGCAATGATGAACTCTGGTTGATGTTTCTGGTCAGTATAATGTTCTAGGCAGGAGAAGGCAAAACCCCAAGGAAAGTGAAATGCCTATGCTTGGATATTCAAAATATGTGTGTAACTTTGGGAAAATTATTCGTGTTTGACCTGCCAGAGCTGAATGGTCATACGTTTCTTGGGAGCTGGCAATCTCAGTTTCCTTCCAGCTTATTCCAGTTCTTACAGGACAATGGTTGGAAGTTAAATGTGTAGTCACTGTGGGGTGGGTTTTTTTGGCATGTTTGTCTTCTACCTGCAGTGGCTTTTCTCCGTAGATCAGGGCTGAGATGTGGTGACAGAAGGACTGATACCTCACAAAGAGCTTCAACTGATACTCTTAATTCCTCAGCTGTCTGAAGGGTGCCTGAAAAGCATAAATGTACAGAGATTGAATCAGAGACACTTGTTATGCTGTGCAGAACTAAAGGATTTTTCTTTTCTGAAAGTGGGGAGTCACATTCAAGACGTGAAGTGTTTTTCAGGGCTGTCTGCACACATAAAGTTCTTAAGTATTTAAAATTAACAAAGCAGCACCTCCTGTTCTGCCAGGAGAGGAACACAAAAATAGTAAGCATTTACTAGGATGATATGAGGATTTTTATATCCTCTTACAGACTTTTAAATTCACATATATCATGTACGTGTTTTGCTTTTTGTCTGAAAAAAAAAAAGTGAAGGCTAGAAGCTTCCTCATCTTTTTATTCTGAGTTCTCCTTTGGGCAAGCACTTTAAATTTGTGAGGTTTCATTAGCACTGGCAAAACTTTCTGCAGCTGATTTAGTTTAATGATAGAGCCCAGCTAGGTCTAAATTATTTACTTTTTGCCAGAAGACTTTCTTCACTTGTGTAGAATCTCTGCACACTGCAGTACTTCTACGGAGATGTTATTCTATGCGGGATGTAAATTAGCAGTATGCACTTCTCTGAAGGAATCCACCCTGGTGACTGAAATGCTACTAAATGGGACACTACAGTGACCTCTCCTCTTTTGCTAATTTAGAGTTCCTAATGTGGATTAGACAGAAGAGGAGACGGCCATGACTAAAGAAGGAGGGCAGTTAAGATCCTACTGCCAGAATATGGTGAAAGAATCACGTGGAATACTGTGGAAATTTCCATAATGTGGAAAGAGCAAATGAGCTCAAAGAAATGGTTGTAAGATGAAACTAAGGACTCAGTTGAGGATAGTTAAAAGAACCCAGGAAGATAATTTGCTGTCATTCTAGACTGTACTAGGTGTCTCTGGAAAGAAGAGAAAATCAGACGTATGTATGCTGAGCAGCTTTACTGTGGAACATTCCTTTTCTCCAGACATAATTTCACCATTCTAAAATAGGAAACTTTTCAGCCAAAGGACATGAGATGCAGTGAGAAAAGTTAATGTGTAATTGCCACAATATTTCTGTTCCTTATCTTCCTCCCTGGTCCTAGCGATATATTCTTGCTGCTTATGTTGCCAAACCTGTTTTACACTGGAGCCCTCCCTGACATATTCTGAATAGTTAACAGGGCATAAACAAGTAAAAAAGTAAAAAGTGCTATTTTCTCTTCTGTTAATACACTAACAGTCACAGAACCATGCAGGAAGTGCCTGTATGGCCACAGGAGAGAAGAAGGGAGCTCATAGCCTATTTCTGCCCTGAAGAAAGGGGGATGCCCTTTTCCTCTCAACAGCTCTAGATGGTTTTGCTAAGGAACCACACCTGAAATAGTTGGGAATTACCACCCAACAGTAAAATACAGCCTACTTGGGCTGGAATTCAGCATTTATGCAATTCACAAAATGTAATACATGTGAAAAGATGAGAAAGAGGTTGAAGTACCTGTTGCAGAATATAGATTCCTGAGCAGGAATTTGGCATTGTTTCCTGTTGCTGGTGAGACCTACAGTGTCTCTCCATAAGGTGCTCCTACTTTCCTACTGTATAACATGGCACTTTCTTCAAATTCTTTTAGTAAATAGAGGGGTGGGAGAATGGGGAAAGTGTTGCCAGACAGAGAAATCACTTAACCATTTTATTGATGAGCTGTGCTCTGGAGAAGAAGAGGACACTGCTATTATTGGTACTGGTCCTTCTCTGAGTGCTGTGCTTTGTAGCAAGTGAAGCACAGAATCCCACATGCTCCTTGATGCCTGTTCTCAGCCTAAGGTGCTCCTAGTCTAAAGCAAGTGTGACAAAGCCACAAAATAATTTAGCTATGGAAGACCAGAGATAGATAACTTAGTATGAAAAGAAACTCTAAGAAAGAAAAGGAAAAAAAAAGAGTAAAATCTATTTTAGTAAAGATACATTTTGCCTGAAAACTAGAACGGTAACAGGTATCCTCTTTTTTTCCTTTGTTAGATATTCTCCACTCAAAGGCAACACTGTTTCAGCTTAGTTTTACCACTAGTTTTTGCTCTAGCCACGTGCCATAAAGGCAGCACACCTCAGAGGGAGGAAACTCAATCTGGTTCCTTCTTCTGCCTCAGGAAAAATGGGTGTCATATTTCAGTTACATCCCTGCAAATAGGCATTCACAGGGGTCAGTGAAAGAGCAAATATGTTATTTTATGAAAGCAAATAGTCACATGAGCTGAAAAGAACATAGTTTTTATCTTGGCATGGCTCCTCAGTCTGAGATGTTAGTTTATTTAGTGATACAGACAGGTTTTGTCCAGTTCTGGCATGGATTTGCATTCCTAATGGACACTGCCAAATTAGCAAGAGCACATCATAATGCATTTCTGGTATGTGCCATTGTCATGCCTCGTAGTGTTGCAGTTTGTATGGCATCTGCATTGTCATTCTGGTACATTCTAGAATGTCATTGTGACGATGTTTTGGATGTTTGTTCCTGTGGGGGCAAATGACTGCTTCCAAGGTCAGCCACCAGCTGCAGGGACAGTCTCATGAAAGCACCACACCACATCACTGCCAGCTCAGCCTGCTCCTTGTAAACGAGCACTGTGAAAGCAATACACCACCTTCTGCTTTCTCCTGGGGCGGCAGCACTAGTGATACTGCAACTCCTATTGTTTGTGAAGGGGAACTCCGTGTTATCAGGGCTTCTGCTGCTGAGAGATAGCTTTCTTGTTCACTGTAGGCAACAAAAAACCAGGACACTCAATATGTGGGATTAACTGCATATCTGGTTGAAATGATGGCTTTGAGCATTTATTAATGATGATGACTGTGCAAGTTTGCTTGTTCCACATTGTACCTCTTTCAAGAGAAAGTGTTGACTGGTTGCAAAGGGTCTTTCTGTGAAAATTAGAAGATTGCCATCGAAGGCAGAATTTCAGGGTACAGTGGTCATAGTTTACGGACATTTGTGTTGAAGTGAAGTCACATTTGATGCCGAAGATGATCCTTGTGATAGTGCCTTGTTTCTTGAGAAGAGTTTTTAGGTTAACTCACTATTGGCGACCTCTGATTCATTTAATTGTTCTGTGAAATCTAATTCATTTAATTGTTCTGTGAAATCCCTTGCAGATGATGAAAGATGTCAGAGTGATTCATGAGAAGGTGTTAATTATTTGAAAAGCTCTCATCGATGCTTGGGGCATGAGTGATCATAATCTTGGCTGAAGAGATTTCTTTGACTATATTGGAAGTAATGATGAGGTCTATATTCTTGTCCAGTGCCTCCTCTCTTCCTCCCTGCTTCCTCCAAATATTGTCTTGCTTGATTAAAAAAAGAGAGAATAGTCTTTTATTAGAATGGCAATTATATGACCTTTACTTCTCACACCTGAGTGTGTGGCAGTATGCAACACCCAGAGCTCTCACAAGTTTCCAGTCTACACCTGCTTGAGATCCATTGATATTGACAAGGTCCCTGGGCTCCATTAATATTGATGAAGTTTCCAAGTCCCTGATATATGGTGGTGCTCCTTTTAGCCAGATTCTCCTGCTCATGAAGCTACTCAGCAACAATTTAACCATCACTAAGACTTCCTAAATTTGTACTTAAGCATTCTTATGGCATGAACATTTGGCCATCTGAAGAAAAGATAAAGGGCCTCCATTATGAGAGCTGACTCCTTCGCTTCCTTGGGAATATTATGTTCACCTGCTGTTTTTAAATTATATTTGCAAAGTAAGGGGTCAGGGCAGAATGAGAACTGTATGGAGGTAAACTGATTTTCAATTTCTTATGACCACTGTAAAGGTCAGATGATTTTTATTTATGCAAAATCCCTGACAATGGTTTGCTTTTGTTGAGGACTACAGCTTTCTGCATGTCCTGCTTCTGCTTGCTGCTTTCCTCTTTCAATCCTACCCTGAAGTGTAGTTCCATGGCAGCCCAGATATGCTGAACTTTGTTGAGCCTGTCTTGCAATTTCTAAAATTCTGAACCTTAAATACATGAAACTGGCAATACATTATTTACCATGTCAACATTATGGGGTTGGAAAAGGCAGAGATATGTTAATTTCCATGCAAAGGCTTGTTTCAGAGATTATTTTTATGCTCCTATTTTATATTTTGTTAATTTGGAGGCTGAATATTTTTTCTTACAAGTTGTGTTGAAACTGATAGGTCAAAGAAGCAGTGTGGAATTTGGCTGTAAACATGTTTCCAAACAAAAAACAGACAAAATCAAGGCTTCTTGTGAATTGCAGCTCTCTAAATGGAGAAGTTTGGGCTAGAAATTGCCATAGTAAGAGGTTTTTGTGGTAGGTCAGTAAGAGACAATGGAAGTGGTACAGCTTGAAGAACATACAGAAAATGGTGGAAAAATCAAAGCTGACATCTTCCAGATTAATACTGGATGTATGCTCTTGAATGAGTCAAAGGGAAAATAAATTACTGTTTTGGGGTCATAGATGAGATACTGATATTATAAATAACCAGGCTGTGGTTAGGTGATTCCCCACATTTGACATGCCTGTGCGAAACTCTTCAGGATGAGAGAGTTGTTGTTGCTGATCCTAAACTGTCTGGTTTAACTGTTGACCCTTCTGAGTTATCTCCAGTATTCACACCAAGCCAGCTGGGCTGGTTGGTTGAGCACTAACAAAGTGTAAATATTTACTGCCTAACAAATCTAACTTCTCTCATTTTGGCAGAGTCCCATGATTGATTACAGCTCTGCCTTTCATTCTGCAAATATATTTACATCAGTTATATAAATACATTTATCAATTCTTAATATTCTTTGAGAAGGAAGTAAACATCTTGCCCTCCTTTCATTACATTTTAGTTTGTGCAGCTCTACTTGCTCTTAAAAGATTGCTGGATTTTCCCCGTTCCCAGTTCTATGTCACCAAAGTATTGCTGGCACTCTTTATTTCAGGTCTACAGTTTATTTAAGACCACTTGCTTCCTGAGAATGCCTGGATAGTTTTTATCCCATGCTGTGCTGGTTTGGCTGTGGTAGAGTTAATTTTCTTCAAAGTAACCGTGACACATGATGGAGCCCTGCTGTCCTGGGAATGGCTGAACACCTGCTTGCCCATGGAAAGTGGTGAATGATTCCTTGTTTTGCTTTGCTTGCATGTGCAGACTCTTCTTTACCTATTAACTATCTTTATCAGAACCGATGTGTTTTCTCACTCTTGCCCTTTTGATTCTCTCCCCTATCCTACCACAGGGAAGTAAGTGAGCCAATTTCACTGCAATTGAATAGAATTTTTTCTTCTACTGTGGCAGTTCAACTCCCTGCAGTCTGGGAATTATACTGGATTGTTACTAACCAAGGTGCTCTATGCAGGCTGATTTTCCAGTGGTGCTTGTCCTCTTAGTGCTATCCAGGCCACCGAGGTGCTTAACAAACTGGCCATAAAATAAGTTTGTTTTTGGTTTGGGGTTTTTTTGTTTGTTTGTTTTGTTTTGTTTTTTGGGGTTTTTTTGTGATTTAAGTTTGATGTGGAAACACTATTTTGTGAGACATATAGTTTGATAGTACTCCAAAACGTTTAGTGGGCACTTCTCTGTAACAAGTAAACTTGAAGCCATAGATTCCATTTTTACTGCATGTCTGATACACAGAATATATGTATTTGATAAATGTGTGTGTACCTATAATGCACAGACCATACATGCCATGTAGAGCTGTATGTAGTGTGTAATGTGCAAACACATCAGGACACATATTTAGTCATTCACAGAAGTAAAATGTTCTCCACATTCTTCATTAACAGATTTTCTAGATATTTAGGGTTAGTGTATGGTTCCTAAGTGATAAACACATTCTTACTGAATGTCATGAAGTGATTCTTTTTAAGTTTTTATATATGCCAAGTATTTGTCAAAGCAAGTACCAGCTGTTCTCTGCTGTTGTACATGCTTACACTATCGAACCCTCCTTATTCTCTATGTGTTCTTATTGATTAACAAATAAATGATCCACTATTTTGTCTCCTAATACTCTGCATAAACCATCCTTACCGCTTTCCAGATGGCCTGTTGATGTGGAATAATTGCTAGGTGTTTTCCAATGAAATTCTGTTGGTTAATTAATTGTGAACAGTCTGCATGTTGTTTGTTTAACTGTCCTGATTCCTGTAAGTAAGAATGTCCTTGTCTTGCCCTGACTGGAGAAAGGCATTGCTGTATCGCAGGTGGGAAGGAAGAGGGAAACAAGGAGTCTGTTCCTGTAACTGGCACTGACTTCTGATTCGGGTCATCTTAGATCAAATTCCAGTTACTACAAAGCCTTCAGCTCTGCCTTTAACCAAATCCTTTCGTTCACTGCAGGTCTCTCAGAGAATGGACTCTTTTGGAATGGGGACTGACTCTTATTTTATGCCTTGGAAACAGGGCTGAGATTTTCCTGAGCTACCTTGCATCCTCCTTAAATGAAAAGAAAGAAAAAAACCAAGATTTCACTGAAGTACAAATGTTTCACTGAAACAGATAATTTCACGGTATTTGAGGTGTTGATCATGTCTAAGAAATTGTCGGCACGACCCCCGCCTGTATTAATGCGCCGGGGGTGTAAGCCCTGTTGAGCGTCCCTAACACGCTCCGGGCACAGCCGCCTGCAGGCGGGCCCGCTCCCGCTCCCGCTCCCTGCTCCCGCTCCCTGCTCCCGCTCCCTGCTCCCGCTCCGCAGTGGATCGTGCCGTCCACACTAATCAGCGCCGGCTCCCGTTATTAAAGGGGCCGCCGCACCCTTCTCATTTCCCAGAGGAGGGGGCCCGGGTGTTCCGTCCCCGCGGATTCCGCAGCTCGACACGGTCTGAGCGGGCCTCTCCGCCACGCTTTGTGCTGCAGGCTGCTTTAACCCCTTCTGCGCCCTTCAGAGTTGCAGCAGAGGTTTGTAGGGGAAAATCCAGCTGGTCCAGATTATCTGGACAGAAGGAAATTGCAAGCACCTTTCTCCCTAATTTTGCAAAGAAATTTACTTGTCTGATTGACTTTTCATCCACACGGTGTCCTTATCTGCACGGCATCTAGTTCTGACCTCCCTACCTTCTCATCCCATGTATCTTTCTAGCAGCCACAAAAAAATCCTTGCCTGTGCTTTCTGCCCTTTTGTTTGGATTAAGCAGCTATTGTTTGAATACCATTTCATTACTGCAAATTGTTAAACTTGTTGATCCAACCTAGGCAAGGCCCATATCTTCACCCTTGTGCTTTGCAGACTTTCCTCAGTCTAATGATTTGCCTTTCTGCTGTCCATCCATCCATTTTACATGACCCTGGTAATCCTTTCACTTCCCCGCCTTGGTTTCACATGTAATTCATGGATGCAAACTGACTTTGTATATTCATATAGCACTGCTTTTAAAGGATTATGCTTACTGAGAGTGTACAGAGTTTTCCTTTGTTAAAATCATTCGTTAAAGCCCATTATTAAGTTAATGGTGCAGTAAAGCCTAGAAAATAAGTCCTTTCTCTTAAGCATGATTATCATATAGGTAATGCAGTACTGTTTGCAAAATATGGTCTTTAATTAGAAGGTCTTCCTCTGCTAGAGCTGTCCTCACATCTTGCTCTCTGTGTTATCCTCTTGTTGAGCCCCTGTTATATATGGCCAGGGCAAGACTTGCCCTGGACTTTGCTGGATGATACAAACTCTGATTTTCCAAGTACTTTCACATATGCCAAGAAAATGTTTACCTGCTGAATGATTAGAGAACTTGATTTCTGGGTGGAAACCATCAGTGACGAATTTTGACTCAGTTATGATCTGACACACTGCAGAATTTGAAGCTCTTACATATTATACTGAAATGATGAACTTTGACCTTTGAACATTTCATGCCACAGATTTTCTAACATGCAGTGGATAAAACCATAGAATAAATTAGTATGAAAAGGTCTCATTTAGGTCAACTACTGTGCACTAAATGGTCAACTTCAAAGCTAGAAGGGCCTTGTATGTATATCTCTGAAGATCTCCAAGAATGATATTACTCAGTCTCGGCACTTCTTAGTACTGAATCACCCTCATAAAAAGAATGATTTTTTCCTTGAATGTAGCTGAAATTTTCCTCGGTGCAACCTGAATGTTGTCACTTGTCCTTTTGCTGTGCCTATAGTGATGAACCTAGATGTCACTTCTGTGGAGGAGCTGCTTCATCTTTTCTGAATTGTGGCCATTCCAGTCTTCTCTAAAATTAGCAAGCAATCTCATCATTTCCTTCTTAATGAATTTTCCCTGTTGACAAATTTCCAAAGTTATACTATCAAAATCCCCCCATTTCCCCAATTCATACGGTACTGACAGACAGACAAATTGATAAATATTTCTCATAAAATTAAGTTTTACTAGCAGGCAATTTTGCTCAAAGCTTGAAAGTAAACTGAGTCATTAACTAAGGGCCCTGCAGAGAGACCGATGCTGCACTGATGTCATGGGCCAGTTTAAAATTCAGTTGCTTGCAAAGGAGTTCTGCCTTATCCCTTTTCCATTGGCCACTTGTCCCAGTCCCCTTCATTGCACCAGCACTGGCATTCAGGATGTCACCTGGACCCAGTGGCTGATATGAGTGGGGCTCTCCTGTGTCAGCACGGCATGGAGGCATCTCAAGCTGCTTATACAGCTGTACTGATGGACTCAGAGCTCTGTTTCCTTTCTGTGGCCCTGGAAGATAGTGAGGGTTAGTATCTCTGTGCCAGTTTATCCTTATGTGGAGCAGTGGTAATGACAGGAACCAATATCAGTAATGCATTGTGAGATATGCAAATAATGGTGGCAAGGAAGTGGGAAGTGTTTGTATTTACATGGAAACAATTTCTTCTATAGTCTTTACAGATATATGGGAAGACCCAGTCAGTTTATAATCTAAGGGTAATTTAGAGACTTGTATAAAGGGCAGGATGTTAGAATTGTATTAATCAGGTTATGAATAATACTAAATTGTAAGATAACAAAATAGTCATACAATTAGTCCAGTAAGAGTCTAGTATTCTGAAAAAATGCATAAATCTATGCTCCTATATCTTTAGGTAGATGCACAGGTATTTATATTTGCTACTAACTGAAAAGCCAAAAATTACTGTTTTCTAATATTTATAATTCTGATTTTCTTACTGTTATTGAGTTTTACCATGTCTTGTTCTTAGTCTGCTTTTCTGGAAATAAAACTTACTTTAAACAGTCTGTCTCTGCCTTATATACCTGTATAGCTCTCTTTTACCAAAATTAGGGTATCAAGGTCTCAAAGATAATTTGTTGATTTGATAATTTTCTTAAAATTATGTTCTGATAACTTGATAATTATTGCTTTGATAATTATCTCATCGAGCCTTTTTTTTCTGTTATCTCAGAGAAAAGGCTCCTTTAAATTTAATTAAAATAGCCAACGAGGAAAAAAGATCCAAAAGAGGGAAAGGTTTCAAAGTGAACCTCATCAAAGATCCAGCACAAGGGATGGGTCTTGTAACTGCTCCAGCAGGCTCAATTAGAGTTCTTGGACCTGGAACAACTGCACAAAACAAATCTTTGGAAAATTTGTTGTTATTCCATCCATAGAACTTGGTGGTTCCAATGCTCATATGAAAACAAAAAGGTGATGACTTTTTCTTAATTTAAATTAAAACTTTTCCAGCCTGCAGAATTGTGGAGAAATGCTTGACAAAGCTTTATCTGTAAAGTTTTGAAAACGAGAAGATAATTGAAAACAATCAGAGTACCTCTTAAAAAGAGTTGCTGGTTTTCAGGAGTTTTACTTATAACTGTAGTTGCAATACCAATGTTTTCTACTTGGCATTTTATTTTTAATGTAATTTCAGGATATTCTTCACTATTTCTGGTAAAATTCCTGCAGACATTTTTTTCAAAAGATGGGAAAAGTTAAATGGGGCAGAAAAGCTATGATGACCTACTGTTTGAGCACTCTGGATTGTTGGTTTTTTATTTGTCTCTGGTGATTCTGGCACAGCTATGGCCATGGAAAGAATTAACAGAACAAAGTACTGTGATGTTTGAGACGACACAGGAGGAGGGCCCCCAGCAAACTGATGGCACTGGGATGATTCAGGGTGAGTTACTCCAGCAGTTAATTTGTCCTGAGATTTCAACCTAATTTTGCTGTGAGGCAGATCTAGAAAATTCACCCAGTTGTGGGCGGTAGCCCTCTACAAAGGCAAAATGCTTTAAATGCCTTGACCCAGGTCTGCCAGAACTCATTTTACCTTTGCCTAAGACTTGTACCATGTAAGAATCCTTTAATTATCTACAAAAATTGCGACTGAAGAATCATTCCAACCCACAGGTCAGTCTCATGATTCATGACTACCAAAAGCATTTACAGAAAGTACCATGTCATTCTGTCCCCTTAAATTATCCTCTCCCTGTGCCTTTGCTATGGGACTAAATCAGTACTACGTAATCACGTTTCAGATTTTTCCAGTCTTCTACTTTCCCTTCCTGCTCTGATCTATATACATGAATTGGCATGACCCAGTTCACTGTCATCAAATAACAGTCATTATACTTGAGAAGACTAGGAAAATGTGCTTTTCTCTGGTAAAAAAAAACCAAAAACAAAAACAAAAAAAACCCCCAAAACAACAACAAAAAAAAAAACAAAAAAAAACCCAAAAAAAAAAAACAAAACAAAACAAAAAAACCCCAACAACAACAAAACCCACAAAAAACCAAAAAACCAAACCTAACAAAACCAAAAAAACCTTCTTTCATTTTTAAAGGTCATCCCTGCAGGTCTGAGATTAGAAGCGCAGGGAGCAGGATGTGGATGTACAGAGCTGCCTGTCTTCCACCTCTGGAGCTGCCAGTCTGTTCCCTTCTGCCAGGGCAAATCTTCTCTGCTTAAGAGCACAGCTGCTCCACAGGCTGGCTGTTCAATCGACAATGATCTCTAGTTTCAAGTGTGACAGCACCGACCTGCTCGATCTCCATTCAGCTGCAGGTGGGGGCAGCGGAGGAGAAAGGGAGGGAGGGAGAGGGAGGACACTGCAACCTACGTGAATAATTGATAGTGCAAGGAAAGGAGAGCAGCTGGGTTCCCTGTCTCCATCTGCTCACCAGCTGGGGATGAGAGATCCTTGCCCAGGTAGGGGATGAACAGCTTAGCTGCTTTTATTCTCGTCTTGCTTGCAATGCCAATTAAAAATATTTTGCATCTAGAAGGAATGGGGGCAAAGATAGGTGGGGGAGGGTTGATCCAGATCTTTTCTGCTGCTTCCGTGGCGTTGTGTAATGGATAGAGTTTGGGGCAGTTTCAGCTTCATCAGGGAAAGTGTGTGTGCTTTTTAAAAGACATTGTGCTATTCTGCATTGTGTAGAGAAGCAGTTGCAGAGAGAGAAATGGAGAGTGGAGGTGGGGAGAGCAGATGTCTGTGTAGGAAATGAAACTAACTAAAGGGATGGGGGGACATGAGAGAGGGTCTGCCCAGACTCAAAGGAATCCCACCCTGATTATGTCAGTCCTAGACACAAAATGAGGAGTCCAAGTGCGCTGCGGGAGGTGCTGTCTGTGCACACCCGGTGCTATATTTAGAAACTGTGTGCATAGATCTGTGGAAACAGCTGATGTGAGAACATGTGTGTTTCTGTCTGTGGATGCAGCTATGAGTTTGTGTAATATTGAAGTAAAACTTAAAAAAATACAGGTTTTGCCCTGAAGAGTTTACCCTTGAAGGATATACTGCTGTGTTTATGTGGTACTGCGCAGCTTCCGTGGAGCTGCTGATGTTCTTACAATGACTCAATTAACAGAATTGCAGGGACCAGTTTCTGTGTTACAGCTAATACAGACTTCTCCTACGTGAGCAAGAGAAAATGCTAATGAAATGAAACACATTGAAAAAATCTGCTAACAAAAATAGGAAAATACATAGCAAAAGGTATAGACAGCAATTACTGTAATACATATATTAATGTGCCTACAAGGATACCTGAAAGAACAAAAACTTATATCCCAGTCCCTAAACCACGTCATCACGATAAAATGCATAATGATACATGCAGGTACGGACACATATAGGGATTAAAATCTGAGACTGTAAGTACACTGTATTAGTCATATAAGAACATGAGTATTAATAGGAGCTGAATCTACTTACTACAACAGAAGGCTTATAACAGAATATTTTTGCATCAGCAGGGTAAATAGTAACAATCGCTGGCTTGATTGTAAGTTGAGGAACAGAAAGCAGTCCTGTGATTTGCTTACATGTGATTTATTCATATTGCTATTGCTAAAGGAAGGTAATTAGAACAGTAATTAGGGTATTTAATAATTGTTTGCTGTTTTGCTTATGCATGTTGAGGGCTTTGTACATAACTGGAGTTACACAGAAGGTTAGGTAAAGCTGTAAGGCAGCTAAATGAAAGCTGAGTTCAGTGTGGTTTTGTATGTGAACAAAGTTGGCTCTTGTCTGTAGTGGCAAGCTGCCGAAGAACAAGAATGGCAGAAAGACCTGAGCCTCTCTGTATGCTTTGCTTTCACCATGGCCAGGCTTGATAGCGCTGCTGATAATGACCCTGAGATGGGGGAGGGCAGTAGTTACTGCTGGCAGCCCTCTCTAACAGCAAAAAATAATGTCTCTTCCTCCTTCCTAGATGCAGCAGAAATGGCAAGCTTGGCTCTTTGCCTTGGTCCAGTCACATCTCTACTCAGAGATTCAGGTGAATGAGTAAGACCTGCTTGTGCAGAGAGCAGCTGCTCTATTCAGTGCCCTGAGTCCATTTAGGAGGCACTTGAGTTGGAGTGAGGATGTATGAATTGGCCCATGCTTCAGCATCAGATCTTCTGGGGAATTACAAGAGGTAGACAAAAGGAAATTGAGTTACCTTGACTCCATGCAAGTTACTAAAAACAGCAAGTGGACTCCTTCTTTGTCCACTCAAAGTTGTCACCTATCTTGATTCCTTACTCCTTACAGTCTCTGTGCCCACCCACAGATCCTTGAAGTCCACATAATCATTTCTATCCAGGCCTTTCAAGAGTAGAATTTATAGGAAGCATTAGGATGAAAATGGTGCATTCATCCCCAAAACTTTGAAATAACTCCTTGCTCTCTGCATTTTTCTTTTTTTCTCCATCTCTATCTGCTAGCTCATATTTTAATGCCTGGTCTGTCTGCATACTGTTTGCACTCTTTACATCTTTTCCTAGCTCTCTGGCAAATTCTGTCTCCTGTTCTGTGTTTCCTTATGTCTTCTTCATTAGTTAGGAAAAACCCAGTGTGAGGCTGACATTTGGCGTAAGGCTGTAGCTGCTGCTTTTATAGGTTTTGATGTAAAGAGAATAAATGACATCATCCTGTGGAATGAAAGTGAGAAGCACAGGGAAAAAAAATACGTGTCCAGAAGAACTCTGTGTTCTCATTTAAACACAGGTCTATTCATATTCTTTCTATAGCAGACCATGTTCTCATGCTCAGTTTTTTGTTTTTTTTTTTAATCAGGAATGACAATCTGTTGATGAGTGAATCTGTTGATGAGCGAATGGAAATACATGTGATTAAGGCATTTGTGACCTCTGAAAAATTAAGCCTCCCTAGTTTACACATTGCATCAATGAGCTATTTCATAATGGATGCAGAGCCAAATCTCTGCGGTACCTGATGTATATCAGGTCCAAATGACACGGATTTGGATTTAGTGGATGCAGTATCTTCCTAGCCTTCCCTTTAAAAGAATGGGGATTTGTGGAGAACTGCTTTGATGCTCACTTTCCTCACTGGATACTGAAAGCCTGAAGATGTGATGTTCTACAGCAGAGTTGAATAAGTGAAACCCCTCTGCTGTCCTTGTCTAACGCTGTGCTTGTGTTACCCTCACACAACCTGGAGAGCAGCATCCCCGGCTCGGCTGTCCCAGCAGCTGCTCCTGCACGCTGTGCTCCATCCATGGGCTCGCACAGCGGGGGCTCCAGGGGAACCGCTCTGCCACAGCGGAGGAGGGGCAGAAGCCATCACCCCATCCCCCTTGTCTCCTCGTCCTCCATCCCTCCTCCTCCTCCCCTCCGTGCTCTCCGGGGCCGCTGTCCGCCGGGCCCGTGCCCGGGCCCGGCCGTGCGGGTGCCTTCCCTTTCTATCCGGTGAATCCCGGCCCGAGAGGAAGAGGAGGGGTGGGGGCGGGAGCCGGGGCTTCGCAGGGGGCCGGCAGGGAGCTTGTGCCCTTCTTCATGGCGAGGCCGGGGGAGAGCAAGCTCCCGAGGAGGGAACCGGGGAGCTGACTCAGCGGAGCAGTCCAGCATGTTTTCCAGGGAGCACGGCTTCCCTGCCGGAGCCAGCGGAGGGTAGGTACCGGCACCGGGACCGGTGCCGGCGGCAGTGGGGCCTGGGCCCCTGCCTTTCCCGGGCAGCCCGGGGACGGGGCAGGGCAGCGGCTGCCGGCGTTGGGATCGCAGTGCTGGAGCAGCAGGAAGAGCCTTGGCGGGTTGGCTGGAAGGGCGGAGAAGCGGGGAGGGGGAAGGCGATGGCCGTGCCCAGCCAGGCAGGTCCGGGTCTGGCTGTGGGCCCGGCCCTCGCTCCTCCCTCCTTCCGGCCCTCCCGGCCCCTCTCCGGCCGGGGGGGCGGGCCGTGGGGCGGCAGCGGGTGCCTCTCCCTGGAAGGAAAGAGGGGGCTCGGCAGGCTTTCTCCTGCCGTCCGGGGAGGGGGGAACCTCTCCTGTTGGGACTTCTGAGGAGATGAGAGTGCGGGTTGGATGGCAAGATTAATTTCCCCCTGGAGTTCTCCTTTCACCTGCCCCGCAAGGAGAGCTGGAGGGGAGGGTTCTCCGGGCCCTCCCGGTACCCTGCCCACGTCTTTGTGCGTGCACGGAGTCCTGAGCACGGGCTGCCCACGAGTGGGAGCGGT
This sequence comes from Camarhynchus parvulus, assembly GCF_901933205.1. Classification (NCBI taxonomy): domain Eukaryota; kingdom Metazoa; phylum Chordata; class Aves; order Passeriformes; family Thraupidae; genus Camarhynchus; species Camarhynchus parvulus. The sequence goes on along the minus strand of NC_044571.1, from coordinate 87,870,330 downwards.
GCCCTCCACGGGAGCTGCCCGGCAGCCAGAGGGGAGCACGGGTGGGAGAGAGGTTCCTTGCAGAGTCTGTGGGCAGAAAGTTTGTGACCAGCTGAGAGCAAACTGCCTCTCAAATCTAGTGGTGGCTTCCTTTTCCTAGTTCTGCTTCAGTAACTCCTTCTCTTGAGCTCTAGGAATCCGTGTGTAAGCAATTTTCAAAGCTGTACGGGTGTTCTGAGAGTAGGGCTATTCGTGTCATGTTTTCAGCTGTCTCCACCGAATAGCTGACAATTGTATGTGCTAAAGCAAATGCACCTCTCTAAGGCAGAAATAAGGGAGTGAAATGGCAGAAGCTGTTACTCAAGAGAAGTGGTTGTCCAGAGTTTTCCTTATGAGCATTTCAGGCCTGTTCTTGTCTCACATTACTTTCAGTTCTTCTGAATTGCCTGTCCCTTCTAGTGAGGGATTTAAAAACATATTAGTGTCTCCCTGCAAGAAACTCTTATCAGGCTGGGACACCAGTTATTATACTGACTGTTGTTCCATAGATAGCTGCAAATCACACTGTGGTGTTTCTCCTATTGGAAGGCTTCCAGATGAGCAGAAGTATTTACAACAGCTATACACCTGCTTCCCTGTGAACTTTCAGGAAAACAGTTATTTGTGGATTTGGGGCACTTGCCTTTTCGAGTGCAACAAATCCCCATTTGCTCTGGAATATTTATGAAGGGGTGTATGAAATTCTGTCCAATTTGTTAGAGCAAATCTTAGAGCAAATACTTGCATGGACTTGGTTGTTGAACTGGATCAGCTACAGCAGATAGCAATGATTTTGAAAGCTGGGTGGAGAGATCCTATGACTGAAATAGCAGAGGATGCTGCAAGACAGGAATACAAGGCATGAGCAGAGTTGTAGTGGCTTAGAGACGTTCAAAGGTTCTTCTTGTTCCTTTTCAGAATTGAGAGTGGAATTTATGAGTGGATCAGCAGTACCTAGGTTTAGTTTGACTGCCTGCTTGAAATTAATGTACTGGTTAGTGTCACTAGCAAATCCCAATTTAGCCTTCAGCATTTTCTAGGCCCTCTGCTTCCCCTTATTGCCATTTCCTAAGAATAAAGCTTCAGCAAGTATACATTTTCACAAATATTCCTCTCCCAATCTGCACAATTGCTTTCCTTTTTCAGAAGGATGATGTTCTTCTTTTCTGTGGTCAAGGAGTTTGAAGTTCCAATTTGAAAAGAAGTATGTTCCCTTTTTATAATACAGTATAGTGCTTTTCATTCCAGAAGTTCAAAGTTCCAGAAATTGAATGTGGACTTCAAAGTGATAATTATAATAGCCCCAATTTTTTGTGATATTTTATAAAAGATAATGTAAAATCTAAGGCATTCTCTTGGATTTTCAAAGGCCTGTGGCATATTCCTAATTTGGGATAATTACAGAATTGTGAACATCCCTGAATGTACAGTAAGACTGGTGATTTTGGCATCTACTGGACTCATTTGGTCAATAGAACTGTGCTAGGATTCAGTGGTAAAGAACAGTTTCTGCCTGAAGTTTTCCAGTCAGTCCAGAGTGTTGAGATGAATTTATGGTTAGAGGACAGGGGCAGGACTGGCCCCGCTGATCATGTAGGAGTTGCCAGATTTCCATGATGCAGGTGTGTATTTAACTCCTCTGAATGATTCAGCATTCACCTCAGTGACATGCCAAAGAAAACACTAGCATGAAACAAAGCCCCAGGACATCCAGTTACACAAAAGGTTCTATTGTTACACTTCTTTCTGAAAAAGAGAATTTATCAAATTAAACTTGTGCCTTTTTAGGGCTTACAGAAAAGAATCTCCAGATTTTTAAGAGACAGGGAAAATGTTTCATGTACTGCCTTGGACATAAATTTTGCTCATCCCAAACATTCTTCAAGTAAATGAAGAGGATGATAAATAAAGCATGTATTAGTATAGTATTAATATTAATTTAAAATACATTTGTCATCAATCTATTTCAATATTTATTTGAGGTTGTCAAGACTAACTCCTACATCTTCCCTCACAGACATTTTATGGCATTAATTTCTACATGCATTATACAGATCTCTCTCATTTGAATTTCAGGAGAAAATTGTGGGGTGGAAGCATTGTGTTATTTTGTGTTGATGAGCCTATATGCAAGTTACATTATGCCATTGGGCCACTAAAATGAATTGTGAATTGTCAGAGAACTGGTGAGCATTAGGGTTCTTGGAGCTTGTGACAGAGCAGTTTCAAGATTACAGAAATATGTCGTACCTCCATACAAGAAGGAATGTAGCTACTGCTTTTAAAGCAAGGGTCTGCATGACCACTCTCCTAGCATGGAAGCAGTGGCAGTCATGCATCTAATAGCTACAGGACAGCAATTCTTGATTGCCTTGTAGGATTATTATATGCCTTGTAGGATTATTATATGCCTTGTATGATGATTGTATGGGCAGTGATGAGTGGTGTCTCTCGGGCTCTGTCTTGGGACCGGTGATCTTTAATATCTTTACCAATGATGTAGGCAGTGGGTCTGAGTGCGCCCTCAGCAGGTTTGCAGATGACACACAGCTGAGGGGTGTGGTTGACACAACAGAAGAAGGGACCATCCAGAGAGACCCAGACAAGCTTGAGGAGTGGGGGTCCTGTGAGAATCTTGTGAAGTTCAACAAGTCCAAGTACAATGTGCTTCACCTGGTTTGGGGTAATCCCAGACATGGGCACAGGGTGGGAGATGAACTCATTGAGAGCAGCCCCGTGGAGAAGGACTTGGAGGTTCTGGTAGAGGAAAAGCTGGACGTGAGCCTGCAGTGTGCGCTTGCAGCCCAGAAAGCCAAACATACCCTGGGCTGCCTCACAAGAGGAGTAGCCAGCAGGCTGAGAGGTGATTTTCCCTCTCTACTCTGCTCTTGTGAGTATACATGTGGTATACTGCATCCAGCTCTGGGGTCCACAGCACAAGAGATGTGAACCTGCTAGAGTAGGTCTAGAGGAGGCCACAAAGATATTCTGAGGGCTGGAGCTCCTCTCCTACAAATATAGGCTGAGAGAGCTGGGGTTGTTCAGCATAGAGAAAAGAAGAATCTAGTACTTAGAAGGGGCTTATTTAAAAGGGAGAGTGACTTTTTACAGGGCAAGTAGTAACAGGACAATGGGGAATGGTTTTAAACTACAAGAGAAGAGATTTATATTAAATATTAGGAAGAAATTCTTTACTCAGAGGATAGCAAGGCACTGGAACAGGTTGCCCAGAGAAGCTGTGGGTGGCCCACCCCTAGAAGTGTTTAAGGCCAGGTTGGATGGGGCCCTGAGCAATCTGATGTAGTAGGTGACATCTGGCAGAGGAGGGTTGGGATTAGATGATCTTTAAGGTCACTTCCAACCCAGACTGTTGTGTGATTCTATGACCACCTAACAATCATATTCATGATTTCATTACAAAGTGGATGAGTCCTGTGTCTTGTAAACCTGTGCTTAGTTCCCAGCCCCACCTATGTGGCCTTCACCATGACTTAACCCCAGTTGTGACTGCTAGTAAAAACAGTGAGAGGTGTGGAATGTTTATAAAGTAACAGTAGGAGAGGTGCAGCTGACTGTGAGGCTGCCTGTAGTGCCTTGGGCAATGCCAGGTATGTCTTCTAAACTGAAGTGTAGTGTTTGTGTTGCTTTTTATTTTCTCTTCTATGAAATCAAGTGAAGTCCTGCTGATGTTTGTACCCACTGCTGCTCCAGCAGGGACCATAGTAATAATATATTTTCCATAGCAGATGTGCATACAAAAGCTCACCTAATTTCCATGCTGCTGTACCAGCAGTGGTAACACAAAGCGGTGCCTGCATCTCTGCGGGGTGTTATCAGTTCTGTTCTAGTGCCATCTCTGTTATGCTCCTGTCTTTGAGATTAATACCCAGGCTGTGGCAAATGGGGCTGTCCTATTGGTGCTGATTTCAGTGATGGTTCAGAACTACTTTCATCCTTTTTAATATGGTTCTGTTTTGAGATCTGATTACAAAGCTTCTTATGAGATGTGTCTTAATTCTGCTCCAAATCCATGATGGAAGAGGAACTTGGCAAAGGAAAATCATTCAGCACTTCCATGACAGTTGTGAGGAAAATATTGTATGTTAGCAGAGACAGAGTAGTCAGAAGCCAGAAAATTTTTGCTGTTACATCCAGGATGTTTGAAAGTGGCAAGTGGTAAGTTCAGCCACCTCAGGGATTCTCACAGGTAATGACAGCTTCCTTATAGGCAAGAAATGGCCTGGGGAGAGGAGTAGTATGCAGAGGGCAAGGGAGGCACTGCAGGCAAGCACTGACATCTTGAATTCTCTTAGGAGTTAATTTTTTCTTTCTTTTTTTTTTTCTCTTCCACCTCTGTCTGTTGCAGGAGATCTGAGGAGGCAGTGCAGGGTTTTAGTGATGTTATAGACTCTCCCACTGAAGGCTTTCCATGTGTCCTCACTCCTGCTGTTCCCAACAAGGTAAAAGCAGTCCATGTTTGGCTCAGGGTTGGCATATGCTTTGAGTTATGTGTGCAGAGGAATTGTCCGAAATCAAGCTTGTGTGCATGTATGTCTTACAACTATAGTTGCCTCCTTCTGTGAGAATCCTAAACTTGCTAATTTGACCAGTTCTTATGCCATTCTATCTCAAGTCAATCTGACCCACTGAAAGAGAGAAATTCCTGATACGTGACTGACCAGGTTTCAGGTCAAGCTTTTGCAACACAAGCAGAAGACAATTTGGCCAGTTGTATTCTCCATGCTACCAATTAAGGAAGAACAATTCCATCAGGTCTTCAGCAAGCAAATAGTTTCTTTGCCAAAATATGGAAGGAGGTGTTGGCTCCTTCAATATCTGGGTTACCACAGAAGATAGTGTTAGCTTCTGCAAATGTCAAATTGTTTTTCTCTGTTGTCTTTTCCTTTTCACAGACTGTGGACTTGTTTGAGATGATTGAAAAAATGCAGGTAAGGAGAAGTAATTCTGTCAAACTTTGGAATCTCTTAATTTTTTGTAGCAAACAAATAATCAGCTACTATTTGTCCTGTTGCTTCACTCACAATATCCTTTATTGGGGGCTTACAGAATGTTTAGGGCTTCTAGGCTGAGTCTCTTACTCTTCAATGGGATTTCACAAGCATTTTTCTGTGTTCATTTTTCCATGTCAGCATGATGGAAGCAATAGGCACAGGTTATTATAATCCTGTCTATTCTTTGTAGAAGTGTGATTCTGAGAGAAAATCAAAGTTGCAGTAAGTTATCTCTGGCATCTTCTTCAGGAAACTCTGTTCTGCTGGGTAGCAGATATAATGACGGGTGATTAATGGGATGTTAACCTAACTGCATTTAGCAAGGTCAGACAGTTTAATAAATAACTGCTGTAGGTCCTGTCTTTAACTTGTGCAAGAAGGGAGGACTCTGGCTTAATTCTTACACAGAAATGCATGCATTTGGCTGCATATATTTTGTTATAAACTTAAAACAGGGCAGAGATGGTTTTTCCCCCTTTTACCGTATCAGATAAAGACATAGTAATAAATGTGTTAAATACCTAGCAATGAAGTCTTCATATTTTTCAGATTATGTGTTCTCAGAGCATCCTTGCAAGTTACCAGTATTTTCCCTGAGTGGTGCACCTTCTTTGAAGTGCTGTGGTTAACCTTGACCTAACATAACACATAGCATGGCACATAACTCCTGCCTTTTATTATGTACAGGAATTAAACTTACCAAAACAAATTAACTTCTCTTCTGGAATTTGGGTGACCAAATTATGAATATGAGGAAAATGTCAGAATTTAGTGAGACTACAAAGGTGAGGAGGTGGAAGGTAGCAGCAAAACGCTGAATTTAGAGTTAATAGGCTGAAGTACTTTTTGGCAGACTGGCGAGGAGGGTGGGAGGGAAGGACTTAAGGTGTATGTGCCATGTATTCATGCATCCATGTATTTTATGCAGACAGACACAGACCCTGCAACCACTGCGCTGACATCCAAACTGCGTTTGGGATGTGTTCTCAGTGCTTTAGAGTAGCAAGCTCTGTAAGTGTGCCTGGCTCATTTAACTGCAGGAAAGTAAGCTTGAGCAAGCAGTGCTGCTTCAATTCAAGCACATGTTCAAAGGCTGTGACAGTCCTTCCCAGGCCTTTTGAAATATGGATAAGGATGAGTCCCTACCAGGTGTCCCTCAGTGGAAGACTGGTGCTTAAGATTGTCAGTGTTTCAGTTTACCATATGGAAGGTCTGACTGGATTTGCACCTCTTTAGTTAGAGAGATAGCAGGGAGTTGATGGGAATCTCCAAGGCATGCAGACTGCCTGATTTTGCATCTATGATGTTTTCTTAGCTGCCCACTATCAAGACTTTATAGTTTGTTTGTTTTTTTTTTATTTAAGCTTGTTTTGTTACCTAAGATGCACTAGGAGAATCAATAACTGCTGTTTCAGTATAACAGATTTTTTTGAAAGTTAAGTGTTTTCCAAAACAAAAAAAAACCTTAATACTATTTATTGTCTTTGTTTAGATTTTTACTAATTCTTTATTCTCTTTTGTTTGTTTTGCTTTCCTTTTCCTTACATTTGACTGTGACTGTCCTTTACGTTTGTTGAATCATTCTTGTAAACAAAATCTGGGATTTTCCATAGCAATCAAAGTGAGTGAAAACCAAAGCAGGAGACTTGAACATTTCTTCTGTAAAATAACAACAAAAAAGCCTCAGGATAGCATTGATTATTGAATACTTTACCATTGGATTGGAATATAATTGTTGGGCTGAAAATTAGAATAGCCATTTAACATTCTGTGTGTTAAATTGACAGGTAAAGTTGTACTCTCTTTTTTCACTGAAATAAATCCCAAGATCTGGGAAAGAAGTTTACCTTTTTTTTTTTCTTTCTCGTTTTCTTTTTGTTTTTCTCTTCAATTTTATTAATAATTTCTTGGAAATAAATGGGCTACTGGCCACTTTGTTCTGTGCTTACAGATCTAGTGAAGTTGCTGTATATACTCTTTTAAGGACATTTAGTAACATGTTGTTCCTTGATTGCTTTGCAGTGCAGGCAATTGAAAAACAAGGAAATTTTATTTCATCCAATAAGCTCAGATATTTCAGGTCTTCGTATGTTTGCATAGCCAGTCCCTCTTCACTTGACTGCTTTTGTTCACTCCCTCTGTTCTGTATTCTTACAATTTCTGCATATTCAGTTTTATTTTCTCACAAGTACTTTCATGGGTTTTTTCCCTGTGTCCCCTTTTGTATCCAAGTTGTCTGTTTTGAACTAGTCCCCTCAAAGCACTGCTCTTTCCCCATAAAATATGTGTATTACCATAGCGTTGTTATGCCACGTTGGACCCTGACTCTGGGTCTGGACACCTTTTTCTCTATCATTCATTCTTTCATCCTGCTCAGGCCAGATGTTTACCCTGTGCAAGACCTTGGGAATATGAGATTCCCAGGCTGATATGAGATTCCCAGAGTGATGCTGTCTCCAGTTAGCTACCCAGGGAAGCTGGCAGTGCTGCAAGCCAAACCAGATCAAGCCAGAAGGATGTCTCAAGGGGTGGCTGAGACTGCTGCAGCTTATTCCTCTCCATTTTGAAGAATGACAGTGATCATCAAGCAGTTGTTCTGCCCATGCTCTGATGCTTCAACAACTTATGCTGCATGTTTCCTGTGGTCCTGGTTACCCTTTAAAATAAAACTTTGGACTTTACAGCCCAGGGTTGCATTATTCTTACCTTAAGCTTCACTCTAGAGGAGAGGCTGGTAGATTTAAACTTGTCTTCTGCTTCCAGGCTATCAAGAGCTTCCTTAACAGTGCAGAGTCATGGAACGTACTGGTACATTCCTTTGCTCTCTGTAGAGGCTCTGATACAGAGCTCCTTTACAGCAGCCCAGAAAGTTTTCCCTCAGGCTTGCTGAGATACTGGTCTCCTACCAGGACCTCCTTTGAAACTGGAAAATTCTTGCAGATATCAGATCTGCCAAAAATGCCAAGGAAGGAGAGAGAAATATTAGAAGATTGCAGTTTCCCAATCTCCATTTCTATCCCAGTACTTCCTCCAGTTTGTTGCAGAAGTCTGTGGCTGTTTTGCATCTGTGTGTCCATCGTGCCTCAGCCCTGTTTTGACAGTACCCAGGACTTTCTGGTAGTGACAGGACTTTCTGTCTCTTTTCCAAATCCCTGTTTCAGAACCTGGTCTTCCTTGTGAACCTCAACTCAGTAGGTTGACAACTGAAACTCGAGACCACATCAACAAAGCACTTTTTAGCACTTACATTCCATGAACTCAACTTTTTCACCTTTACAACTTCCCTAAATGCAAAATGGTTACTAACTACTTCTGCAAGAGATAAAGATCACTTGTCAGCCTGTGTTCCATCTTAATTTCACAACTCACCACATCCTGGTAATTGGTTATTCATTTTGTCAATGCTGTGTACTGATGTCACAATTCAAAACATATTCTAAAGGTTTCCTATGAAGAGTATCTCCAAGCTGGTATTTGTTTAGTCTCCATTGTTGAAAATACAAAAGGAAAACAATTTTTTTGGGGAGGGTATGTAACTGTCTTTAAACTCAGCTTTTGTAGTTTGATCTTGTGTCACCCTGTAGACAACATGTGAAGCTTCTTCTAATAGAGCTTAGGAAAATAATTTGGTTTTTTGTTATCTGCTCATCATTCCTCACTCACTTTACTGTGTTTCTATGTTAACCAATTAAAATTTGTTGTTACTGCTACTTTTTGTGATTGAACTCAACTTCAGACTTCTGAAGAATGATCTCATGCGTCTACTATAGTCTCCCTTACCCTGGAGTGTGGCCATGCTGTTCTACTTCTGATGTTTCTAAGAGTATTTTAAAGTTGTTAAACATTTGTTGTGTACTCAAGGTCTGGCTCCTCATGATTTCATGAAGGTTTATGTTTTTTTATGGCTCCTTCTTAGGTTCTTTTAATAAAATTTCTCATTTTCCTAAAACCTTGTTTTTATGTGAAGTAGATGTGTTGTGTTTTTTCTTTCCTTTTTTTTTTCCTTTTGTTGCTCCTGCAAAGAGCATCCTGATTATTATGAATCATCAGTAGTAAGGTTGCTGTTGCTCAGTGTTAGTGGTACTATGCTAGCAGTTTTTGCACCCTGTACAGCTGGAGCATTGCCCAAAACTTTTGTTCCTGAGCCTTCTAAGTCTCCACTGTAGAGCTCCTCTGAGATTTACCTATTTCTACCAGAATCTAGTTGACAAGCTAGTTCCACTGTAGAATATGTGCACAGGCATGGCTGTTATAAATCCAATCCTGCTTATTTTCACAACAAAGTCAAGAGCTGCTTATCCTGTCTGGAATCCCTGATTAGCCACGCCAGTAACTGATGGTCTATAAAAATGTAGTCTCAGCAACATGTTCCAGCATGAGAGTTACAAGACTTAGGTGACAGTAGTTGAATGCTCATATACTGTGTGTAAGAGAAACCTGCATTTTAAATTCTGGTTCTCACCTTCCTATCTGATGATGCCAGTTCTGCTTCTTACACTTCTGTCTGTGATGCCCACTTGGACTATGGCCTTTTGACCCTCATATCTTCTGGTCTGGGCCTCTGCTCAGTCTGTGTTGGGACTCTCCTCACTGAAATTGTCTTATTCCTCTGTGCTTCTGCTGCAGAGGTGTGGTGGATGTGAGCGACTTTGCCATGGTGAGGAGGCAGAGGATAGAATAACCTTAAGGAGGAGATTCAAGCCTGGATGCCAGCTCCTGATTCAGGAGGAAACTAGGCAGCCAGTAGCCTTTTGCTCTGTTTTTTCAGTCCACCTCATAGTCATTCCATTTTTTCTTTTTGTTGCTTAGGATAGGAAGTAAGGTAGCTAGAACAGATCAGAGAATCAAGTAAGAGAATCAGTTTGGAAGGTTGTTTTTAATATCTGCCAGTTGTCTGCTTTTTAAGAGGCGTAAGCTTGGGGATAGTTTTTCAGTTTTAATGCCAGATTAGTGGACTGGCCAAGTTCTAGCTTTACTTTTCCTTTTTATTCCAATATTCCAAAATTGCTTAAAATGGCAGATTTTATAGAGGGATAAAATATGCATATTGAGGATATGGAGAAGGACACAGAGGGTAAGTGAAACAGACATGCTGAAATACAGGATTCACTGTCTGTGCCTTTATGTTTCCAGGGGAGTCGTCTGGATGAACAAAGATGTTCCCTTCCAGCTCCTCTCAAGGTCAGGCCGAGTTGTTGTTGCCTCCTAAATTGCTGAGAATGGCAGATAATTACTGACCTGGCTTGCAGTGTACTTTCATGCTGGAATGAACAGGGAGTCTGCAAACATCCCAAAAACACACACTTGACTTTCTTATTTTCTTTTTTTTTTTCCTAGTTGCTCCACAAGAGAATGAAACTATGTAGCTGAAATAGAATTAACTTTTCCCTTTTCCTAATTTAAGTGGCTCCAATAAGAGTTTATTGTTATTAAAAGTGTTAGTTTTGACTAAGTAATTTCTTAAATTTATTCAATTTAAGAGCTGTAATAATATTTATGAAACCACATAGTATTTATTTCAGTAATCTGCTTGATGACTCAGAGATGCTACTAGAAAGTTGATCCGTTTTGCCAATATTAAAGCAGTAAGAACAGATTCCTATCTTTAAATCCTCAAGTTGAGGATTAAACTCTACTTCTTCAGTCTCAGCTCAGGCCTATTAACCTTAAAATCAAACCTGACCTTGACTTTTATCTTGGGATGACCTCTAAAGTAACCACATCCAGAATTGATACAGCTTTACTCTGACAGAGATGGTCAGTGCTCTTTGTGGTGATGGAGGGGGCATCCAACTGGCATAAATTGGCTCAGTTACTGCTTCTGTTCTCTGAGTCACACCTTGGCATTGCTCAGATGCATACCACGGAGCAGCCGTGGAGATGACACAGCCTCAATCTGACTGCAAATAACAGCACTTTTTCTACCATTCCTCCTGTCATCCCTGTCAGCAGAAGGACAGCAGCTGTCTAACACTGCGTGGAAGGAAAGGAGAGACGCTGCCACTCCTAACCACATCAAGTTTGCCTATAGTTTGGGTACTTCCTCATTTTGCATGCCTGTATTCCCTGTAGTTTGGAGGAGGAGGGTGGGTAGGATCTGACTCCTACATTTATTGTTCACAGAGTTCTTTATTATAATGCTGAGACCTTGGAAATGGAGCCTAACCTTAAATCCTGAAGTGAAACTCTAAGGATGACCTAGGGCAGAGTAGAAGCTGAGGGCACAGTTTGCACAGTCATGAGAACATAACAACTTTTAAGATGTCACATGTTTTTGCTGATGGCCTGTTCTGATTTCAGACAGAAGAGGAGTATATTCCTTATCCCAGCATCCATGAGGTGAGTTAGTACTGCTCTCTCCTCTCTCTGTTTGTCCTTGGACTTCATTGATGGTTTTTCAGCTTACTAGCTTTCCAGCTTACAGACCTGTCTGCTTTAATGCTTTCTGTCCTTCTGAAAAATCCAGGTATTACAGAAAGGGTGGCCATATCCTCTCATTATCCTACCCCAGTTTGGGGGCTACTGGATTGAAGGGACCAGCCACAACCTCTCCAGCTTGAGTCCAACTCTGTCTGATGTACCCTTTTCCTGGAGTGGTAAAGTGAAACTGGAAAGTGACCCTACAGCCAAGCTGTACCGCAAACATTTTCTGGGAAAGGTAAGGGTGACCTTCAGAGCCTTCTTTGCCCACCCAGCCACAAGACTGAAATATTTCTCAGGCTTTTTTTGGTGGACTTAAAAATGTCTGCACTGCTGCTGCTGCATTTCAGTTCCTTATGATGCCTTGAACTGATGTAAATGAGGTACATACTAAGATATGGTCTGTAGTGTTTCCAATTAGTTGTGTCCCCTTGTGAAGTGTGCATCATCTTATGCATTAATAGAAAGATTTGCATGGGAAATGCTTTTGTTTAGTTAAGAAGGTCTTTTGAGGCTCCTATACAGATACCAACCTTGGGATAACAAGTGGACGAAAGTGTAATAGTATTGGAAGTGGAAATGGCATTATTTTTAGAGGGGACTTCAGCACTGACAGTGCAAGCTCCTCAGCAGGAAGCAGAACAGTCCATTTCCCTCAGTATATGGTCATTACAGAATGCATGTGATGAAACCACACCATGTGTTTTATAGTTGTTGGTATAAGTGAGTTTGGTGCTAAATGTTCCATGAATTTAAAAATTCCAGTTTGACACATAGGGAAGCAGAGTAAGGCCTGATAAAGTGAATGTTAGCTGGCCAATCATTAAAGTCCATCTGGGTGGGCCTGTTTAGAGAATTGGCTGATTACCAGACTGAATCTCAGGATGATATTAGCCATAAAGAACAAGTTAGAAAAGCCCATGATGTTTTTTGAGATTTGGTTCATGGCATCAGGAGATAAGAAAGCTTGACAAGTATACTCACACTGCATCTTATTCAGTGATCTCCCTCAGTGACTGCTAAATAAGTTCAAAACCAGGAATAGGTGGTGCTTTGCACAGTGCTGGGGACCTGTTCTGCAGTAGTTATTCTTGTCAGAGTGATCTTCTGTAGTGAATCTTGTTCCACAACAGTGGAAGATTATATTAATATGATTTATAAATAATTAGGGGAAAAAAGAAAGCCTTCCTGGAGGCTTCCCCTCAAGACTAACAGATCTGCTGTGCAATCTGTTAATGGACATTTATCCTGTAACCTTCTGGAAGCTTTCAGTATGCCAACTGTAATTATTTTTCTGTCATGGTAAATTTAGGGTTGTGCTTGAAGGCTTCCAGAGCCAGACAGAACAAGAGGCAAATTTGGGTATGATTTTTTCAGTCCAATTGTAGGATTCACTGCTGACTTGATATTACAAAACAGTTGAGGTTGGAAGCGGCCTCTGGGGCTTTTCTTGTCCAGACTCCTCTCAAGCAATGCCATATCATTATTGTTCCTTCCAAGTGAGATCCAAGACTTCCTCTGTTGTGGAGCTTTGCATTTGCCAAGTGCCCAACTACTAGTGCCTCTGTACTACAGAAAAACTCTCTCCTATAGTCTTCCTTTTCTGGTGTCCAGTGTTTTATTCTTTGCCTTAACTGACACAAATGTGTGTCCATGTTCAGTTAAACATGCAAGTTTTTGAGCAAGCCAGTGTCAGAAAACATCAAGGTGAACAGGAGTCTTGTGTCCCTGGAAACTCTACCCATGGCTAGAAAACTTCCCCCATGGTTTAAAAACTTAGTTAAGGAGAGAGCTCAGAGCTTTTCCACTAGAAGAGTATTTCTTCAGTGAAAAGTTAGCAGTGATTTTGATGCTATGTTGGATCTTTTTCGTGTTGGTAACATGGGAAGGTTATTTCAAGAATGTCAGGAAAGGTCTCTTTCATGCTTTGAATCACAGCAAACAGTTCTTAGCTGAAGAAGAATCTGAAAGCATCACATGATGGGAGAGGCATAGCCAGTGGTTTAGGTAATATCCTTTAAGCAAGGCAGGAGATCAAAGTATTGTGTGGTACTACAAACTTAATGTGCATGTCTGTGTTGTGGATGTGTGTATGTAGATTGCTCAAACTTGAACAATTCTGTGATACTTTTTACAGAATATCTTACAGCAGACCCTATAAAACAACCACCAAAAAATTGCTAGAACATTCAGGCCATAGCTCAGTTCCTTTTCCTTGCCTCATGATCTGTATTTTATATGACAATTACACAGTAAGATTTATTAACCATTTAGGATAAAGGATGTAAAATCTTATGTCTTATACTGCGGGAATAATTTGATGTCTATGTTGTTTTTCAAGGCTGTAATAAAGAGAAATAGCCTGAAGCCAGGAAGGATTTAATAAGGGTGTGCATTGTAACTGCCAGTCAAATAAACTTAGGGTCCAGTTTCTCAAGCACTTGAAGCTCTCAGTGCTGAGGAAGGAGCTTTCTTACTATGCATTCGTATGTAATCATGTCTTTCTCCTTTATGCTGTTCTTTCTTTGTGCTGGTTAAAGTTGCTGCAGATGGCAGATGTCTTTGTAGCTTTATAACTTCTTCGGCAAACTGTCAGCATTCCTTGTGTTTTCTGTTAGTCTTTTCCCTTGGCCCATGGAAGATACTTAATTGTTTTTAGAGACATCTATTTGAAATCCAGAACTACCTTTCAGACTGTATTAAATGTTACAGAAACTGCTTCTGTGGCTGAACAAATTTGTGCTTAATACATAGGTCATCTTAGCTCCAGGGTATCTTGTCATCACTGGCTTGCAATCTTCAGTATCAACTGCAAAGCCTTTTGATGGTTCATCTCTAACTTCAGGACAGCTAACAATAAAGGCTGCTGTCCACTGAAGGAATATGAATCTGATGTATGTTGCCTATGTGTTTTTACAGAGAAGGAAAATCCTAAGGAGTAAATTATAGGTTTATTCATCTGTATGATTGCTCAGATCTCAGATCTCAGGCTTACATTCAGGATCAAGCTACATAGCCAGAGTGGCTTTTACAAAAATTCAATTGTCTTAAGATCTCCACTAATTCTGGTACCCATTCCCCTGTGAGGACTTCACCCATTTGTGCAGCTCAGCCTGGCTATGTCAGCTGCAGAGCTGATGGCCCAGTCTCCAAAGCAATTGAGATCCCCCCGTATCGGATCTGCTGGGGTCTGACTTGGAAGTCTCATCAACAGGCATCTTAATTTCTGGTCTTTGCAACACAGTGTTGCTTTAGCCACAGCTAACCTCAGGCTTTGTCTCCTCTTCCTTGCTTTGCCTTCTAGTTCTGATTTTTGTTGGCATTATGCCATCTTTTTCCTTAACAGGCTGTCTTGGCCGTCCAGCCTGGCATTTGATTTCTTTGGTTTAAGGATTTTGATTCTAGACTTCAACTGACCATGGAACATAGTTTTGCTTTGCTCCTTGAATCTGTCTGTTCCTCAACTACTCTGTCTTTCTGCCCTTGGTCACAGTGACTTACCGCACCTGATTCTTGTTCACATCCCAAAACTCCATTAGTATCCTGAAACTCATGGTCAGGAAAAATTAACTGTCCTGTGTGGCTTCCTTTGATTTTAGCTTTTTTTCCCATGTACGGTCACTGACCAGTGTGACAGGTCACAGTGGACTTCTGTGATTTGAACACTGCAGCTAGAGGCCATATTATTCTGTTTGCTTCTTGACTGCTCTTAGACCTTACCTTTTTCAGACTGCCTTGTTTGATCAGCCATGGAACCTTTTGCCCAATATCAGGGCAGTTCTGGGTGTTGGGTGTTTTCTGTCTCAAAGAGAAGGTGAGGACAATAACATCTTTAATACTTAAAATAGTTAGATAGCTACATCATCACATTTTGGTTTAGGGTAGTGACTGTAGTCTTACTTATTCCTGTTTTTTGTTTCAAAGAGAGGATTGGTTTATGTCTGTTAACTTCAAGTTGGCTGTGTCCACGCAGATATCAGAGTATTTCACTAGATATATCTTTATTTCTGACAGTGAGTCAGAACTATGGCTTATACAAAAAAGTCATACAAACTATGACTTTTGCTTTTAGATGGCAAAAGACAATCTTACCAGTGTTTTGAGAGAGGTTTTAATCCATCAGAGCCAGAGCAGACCTCCTAGGCATACTCCTAGGCATGTATATATTCTATATATTCTAGGCAAAAGACTGAGGAAGGAACTGACAGACTAGCAACCATTTTTTATCAAATTACACTTGGCTCCCACTGAGTTCTTCACTAATTTATTGTGCCTGGAGTATTCCTTTCACAGAACATATTCCAAATCATGCAAGTTTTGACTGTACAACTGAATACAACTTGCTGTCCCACATCAGTGTCATGCATGAGGATGCTTTTCTACTAGGATGGTGGGAGTGATCAAGGCATTTCTGCATAATTTCGCCTTAATGTTATTTTCATTATGATGGAGGTTTCCATTCACATCCTGTGTCAAAAGGCTTTAACCTCTTGAGGTTAGAGATTATATGCAATATGTATGATATAGCAATATACAAAATATACATTGCTATACCTAGGCCACTGGAACATGACGGTGTACCCAGGAGAAATGTATGGCCACAGCCACTTACAAATAGAGACTGTGAAAATGTTTGCAGTATCTTTCATTGTTTGACTGCATGACTGTTCCAGGCACGCTCCACTAGAGCTCAGGCAGTGTTAGTGGCACTGCTGAGACCTGTCTTCATCTGCAAAACCTCTTTACTTACTGACTTTATCCTTCCTGACATGTGAGCACTACTGGAGTTCAGCCATTCACCATAATCCTGCCATTGCTCTTTAGAGAGAGCGTTTCCACGACCACATCCAGTTGAATGTCTGGAAGACACTGCTTAGTCAAGCAGAACCTGAATGGATGCAGGGAAAGTCCATGAAAGATACAATTTTATTTACAAGAAACTCAATTTCTTCAAAACTTGTTGCTGAATGTTCTAATACTATTCCTTCTCTGGCGCCCTTGTGATGTTGGACAGGTGAGGAGGAACTGAACTGACTGGATACACTTTGACTGATATGCTCATGCACTGATGATCAAGTGGGCTGGAAGACCACATACACACATCTGGAAGCATGCTACTCCTAGTTTAATTAAAAATTAGCTAATCTTGAGTGACAGGTTGTTTGCAAAAAAAAACAACTTGGAAAGCTTCTCCAGGAAGTGTGTTGGGGATAATGCATTTTGGTTTCCTGTTTGCAGGAGCACCAGAACTTTTACTCCAGTGACATGTCCTTGGGCTACCTAGTACTTTCTGTGAAGTATGAACAGATTGAGAAACAGGAAAATCTCCGCCTGTTGCTGAGGTAACAGTGCCTGTTATTGAAGAGTATGCTGCTGTGCTGTGTCTCTTGTCTTACCTTGCACTCCCTCTGCATAGATGTGGGTGTGAATTTCATGTCTTTCTTCCGGAGAGAAAAGAAACTGCAAAAAAACCTTTGAGCCTTTTTTTCTTGCCTTCTGCTCTTGAGTTGCTCTCAGCAGTTTCCTTAAAGAAAATGGTGTGGTGCTTACAGGTGTATCTTTCTAGTACCTGTGTGGAAAATACCTGCTCTTCCCTCTAATAGAAAGTTTCTCTGTTTATTCTGTCTACTTAGAGATATGTGAGTACTCTCTAGGAGAATATGGATGTCCTCCAATATGAATAGCTGTCCTTCCATTCCCTAATGGAGGACAGCCTAGCCCAGGCTTTGTACTTGAGATTAAGGCTCCCTTGAAGGCGATCTAGAACATTCCCTAGATTCCCAGGGCAGTCTATGAAGCTATAACCCTTAGGGTTATGAAGAGAGACATTACCTAGTGAGAGCTGCTGGATGAGCTACAAGAAGAACAGAGAAGGATCTTGCGTGGGTGAGAGGCCACTGCAGAGAAGCTTTTTAGCACACTATGGGCTGGATGCGCTCCCTGTAGGCAGTGATACTGGAACCTAGTGATGTACAGTTGCCTCTGACAAGGATTTGTCCAGGACTGAGGGGAAAAAATGATTGCGTAAGAATCAGCTACAACAAAATCACTGGTGGGTTTCCTCCAGTGTCTGCAGAGAATGCTTCAGACTGGCAGCAATAATCTGGGAATAAAGAGAGAGCCTATTTGTGAGCTGTGCCTGGGAATGTTTTCCTGTGTAGAAGAGACCAGGGAAGAACAAAAGGGTAGTTATTCCTCTATTAAGATATTTTATTCTATGCAGTACTTTTTGCTCAATAGCTTGTTTATAATGCTTAGAAGAGGCTTTTGACAGCACAATATTTCTTCTTCCTTAGAAAGATATTTCTCCTTAAATACACATACAAAGAGGAAGGCAGCTTTCCTCTGTCAGCTTTCTGGAGCAATGCTACACCAGTTTTTACCTCCTTTACTTTGCATAGATTTGCTTTCCTAGGCTGTTTCTAACAGACTTTTTAACAATCTTTCAAGCCCTCTGAAAGGGCTGATCATGGGAATCCCTTACTATTCTGTGTTCATGAATTGTGTTTTGATTTCTGTGAAAGAAAATGGTGTGGGGGGTAGCAAAATACTTCTTCAAGGCAGACAGGAGTACAAAGGAGGAAAGACGCCAAGGACTCCTGTTTTGTCTTCCTCTAGTCACCATAACAAATGATGGGTAGTAAGCAGTGAAAATATCTTGCTTTTCCAGTGATTCTATGCACCACGGTTGAAATTAAGCCTCTGGAATTAACTGCTTTAACAATACTCTGAAGGAATGGCTACTCTTTCTTTAAAGATCCAGTGTTGCTTGTGTCTTCCTTCAGCCATCAGTCTCTAATGCATTTTTGTTCTATGTCAGGACTCGTACTGGCACCAAACATGATCTAATTCCTATTTCCTGTCTGAATGAGTTTCCCAATGCTGTTCAGATGGCAAAGGTGAGATTCATGCTTGCCTATTTTTCTTAAGGCCTCATTCTTCAAGTTATTTTCACCTCTGTCCTTCCATTTCCCTCTTTTTCTACTATTCACCGGTTATATAGAACTGTTACATAGTTCCCTTTTACCCTTCCATTTTCCTGCCTTTTCTTTCTCTTCTAATTTTACCTCAGAATTTTTGCCTGAAGGGGCTCCTGACAGATAATTATATACAGTGCCTACACTGTCATGCCTGCAACAAGCCAGGGCACGTGATAATCACACTTCTGTTTCCCTGTCTCTCTCACTCAACAGCTACTGTGTGAGGATGTGAATGTTGAACGCTTCTTTCCTGTCCTCTATCCCAAGGTACAGTGTTCTGATATGTCTGTATATCACTTTTCCATCAAGGTCTGGCTAATGACATCCAGGTGACAGTTTCTGTTTTCATTACCTCAGGCTTCACAGCTTATTGTTGCATTTGATGAACACGTCATAAGCAATAACTTCAAATTTGGGGTCATCTACCAAAAACCTGGACAGGTAAGACCCATCAGATCCCATGGTACTTGGGGCAAAATGAAAAGAATCAGTTTTCTTAGCTTAAAGGATGTAGTAGCAAGGTCTACACTGTCCAGAAGCAATGGCATGGAGGCAGCAGTGTTTGTGCAGTGCCGTGGTTCCCTTGGCATGCCTCTTCCAGCTGCAATGTCTCTGGCAGTATAGGCTTTGTGAATCTCTGAATCCTAACTCTAACCCTCATGGCAGCTTGGAGCTGAGGCACAGGACCCCAGCACCATGGGGGGCTCAGATCAGAAATATATTCAAGCAGAGATGTTTGTTGGTTGAACTGTCTGTAGAAATTACTGCCCGTTCTTTGTACTCCTTGTGCTTCTTACTACTTCTGCTTTCCTTCTGTAGACAACTGAAGAAGAAGTCTTCAGTAACACAGTAGAGAGTCAGGGTTTCCTGGAGTTCCTGGATTTCCTTGGTGACAAGATTCAGCTGCAGGATTTCCGTGGGTGCGTACACAGGGGAGCTGGAAAGCCAGATTGAGTTAGGGAACATCATGTGTTCAGAGGCTGTGACTGTTACAGCCCAGCTTCCAGAGAAGTGCTGTGTCTTCTGAATCCCAGTGCAGGTGAAGAAGCCCCAGATACTTTTGTCAGCCATCATGTCTGGGAACTAGTTGGAGCTTAGGTCTCTGCTGGTATTTTTATTTAAAGGTCTCCGATATCTCAATCTGACCCGCAGCATCAGCAAAGAATAATTTTACGTGGCAGTGCAAATACAAGTTTGTTTCATAGTGGTATGGGGCAGTATGGTTTCAGGCTCTTTCTGTGAGGCATCCCATCCCTTCTGTAGTTCTAACATACAGAGTGTGTTTCTCAGAGGAATGCCAAAGAAGGTAGCTACTTTGAGGATCCCTGCTTTAACTTCATGGCTTTTACACAAGCTGGTATGTTCACCAGCACAAACATGGTGCAGCTTGAGTCATTGCGTTGGTTTGGGGAAGACTTGGTGCCTCACTATCATTGATTTCCTAAAAATCACTTTTGATAGTCCTGATGTAGTACTGTTACTGATACTGTCTGTCTTCTCTCTGCTCTCTCATTCCTGCACTGCCTGACCTGTGGTGTGGTGTGGATTTGCTCAGGTTCCGGGGAGGCTTGGATGTTACCAGAGGTCAAACAGGCACCGAGTCAGTCTATACAAATTTCCGGGGGAAGGAGATAATGTTTCACGTGTCCACAAAGCTGCCCTTCACAGAGGGAGATTCCCAGCAGGTATCAGAAGGGGGAGTAAGGATTACAACAGCGTGGCTGGGAGAGAAGGGCTATTTGAAGGAGGACTGCATGGAGGGGAGAATGACTGACTGTATAGTGTTGGGAATTATGGCTGGAGTAATGGCAAAAGTAGTAATGAGCGGCTTGGTGAACAGATAGTTTTGAGATGTTAGGCAGGCTGGTGTTTGAGGTCCCATCATACTGTTCTGGTCTTTTTCACCTGCCTTCTCTCTTCATTATTTCTTTCCTCTCCAGCTTCAGCGGAAGCGTCACATTGGGAATGATATTGTAGCCATCATTTTCCAGGATGAAAGCACACCTTTTGTCCCTGATATGATTGCTTCTAATTTCCTTCATGCTTATGTGGTAGTTCAGCTCACTCATAGCACCACTGGGGACACTCTCTACAAGGTAACCAGAATCAATAGATTAGCCTGTGCCAGTTTTGGTCCTTGATGTGGAAACGGGTTCTTGGGCCTTTGGGAGAGGTGCAGATTCAGCCAGATGTCATCCTGATTTCTTGAGTGTCTATACCTGAAAGCTGAGTTGTTTTATTGTTAAGTTGTATGCTTTTCTAAGTAGCTGGTTAATTTGTGAAGCTTAAAACTTTGGAATTGAAGCAGAAAGAATTCAGGTAAAAAATTTTGTTTATATCGCAGAGCTCGAGCCATAATTGATTGCACTTTGGGGGTTGTCTCGCTTACATTGTGTAAGTCAGGTAAAATTCATGTCTGCATTGCCCGTGCTGCACAGCACAGTGCTTGCAACTTGCACTGCCTGAGGCTGCAGGTCAGATACAGCTGCTTGACCTGACTATGGAATCCAAGCCAGCTACACCTGCTTTTGGGGATTCCAGAGCTGATGCCCATCCGGCAGGCATGTGTTACCTGTTAGGGCCTTCCAGCTGAAAGAATCCCTGCTAGAGCCCAAATTAATTATCTGTGGCCTTTGGACACAGCTCGTTCTCTCTCTGACATAACTCTATATGGATATCTGTATAATTTTATGTTCAACTTTCAGTGATGCTGAGAGAGCAGAAAATATAAAGAAACTTGGGTTTGTGATGGATTTTCAATTGTAGAAACATTTTAATCCCAAGTGGCATGTGTTGTATTATATAGGGATTTTGATATGGTGATGATGAGTCCTTATGCCTTGGAGGTCTACAGGAACACCAAGAATATCATAATTAGGACAGTATCCCCATCCCCTCTTCCACCAAGAGGATGTTGGTGGTGGACCTGCCACCTTCCCTTGTTCCCTGTGCTTTGGGCAGCAAGGCTTTCACTACAAACCAGCTGGGGTTTCAGTTCTCCTCTTGCTCTCTGTTTTGTAGGGCACAAAAATTCACTTGACTTCTTAATGACAAGGAAAGAGCTTGGAAAACTTGGTATTCGTTATGTGTCTTCATGCCATTGTTTTCATCTTTGCCTGTCTGCAGTACCTTTTTTTATTTGTTGTTGTTAATGTAATAGGGCTGCTTCATTCCATAAAGAAGAAATCATCCCAATAATCACCCTAGAGCCAATGCAGAGTTTTCTGTAAAGGCTTTTCTAAAGGGGCTTTAACTGGTGCTGCCTTGAGAGCATTGTAGTACACAAAAGACTGCCATTTGAAAGATTTCTTTGCCATCCCTTGTTCCATTTACTTAAGCTTTAGTGCATCCTGTTAAATTGGAGTATTAATGGAATTTATTTCACAGAATCAATTTTTGCAATCAGAAAACTAAAAATGCAAAGCAGGATTTTAACTGGTAGATATCTATTAGGAGAGAGATGGAGGCTTTGTAATTAGGGGAGGTGGCCTAAAATGTGAGAAGTCTTAATTAAATCCAGAGCCCATTTCCTTCTTCCTCTCATTAAACTGACACCTCTCAGTGTCTCTGTGACATTTATTTGTTGTTTTGGCAGTTGTGGTTGTTAGGACATTATTCCCTCTTGTATGAAAGGACAAATAATGGTCTTGTTTCATCTCAAACATAAAAAAACCCTGTGAAATATTGTGAAGTACTGTATGTATTTGGTAAGATAGCTACATATAATTATGGGTAAGTGCTGTGAAGAAACAAGTGACCATGTAAAAACTGGACTGCATCACAGTTACTTCTTTAGACATTGGTATGTCAGGTGGGAGCATGCTAAAAATAAAACAAATGAAACCTATCTCTTACTGGGAAAATGCATTTGCATGTTTACCACCTGTGACTCCCAGAGCCAGAGACACTGAGATACTCCCTTCAGTGTGCAGCATGTCTCCACCAAGGATTCTCTGTAAAAAAAAAAAAAATAGGTCAGGACAACCACACTGACAAAGGTTCTTTAGTGGATGTTAATCTTGTGGGCTGAATAGGAGCATTTTTTTGTTCCTAAATGTACTGGTTGTACTAGTTATTATTTAACATATTTTTTAAAAAGCAGTCAGTTCAGCTTTTTTTACTGCTCTTACTGTGTGCACATCTAGCTGGCTGAGTTTCTGAGAGATAAATGAGCACATCCATCCACTGAGTTCAGGAACAGAAGGATGCACATGACACTATATTACATCTCTTTCTTATAAGTAAATTACTTAGGAGGAATCTGATCTATCATAGTAGTTTGATGGTCTCACTTGTGTTCTGATACTCATTTTTTCCTCCTTATATTATTTCAGGTTTCAGTCACAGCCCGAGATGATGTCCCCTTCTTTGGACCGCCGCTGCCAAATCCAGCCATATTTAAAAAGGTTTGTTTCTCTGGTCCAGTGTTAGTTGGCAGGGAACACACAGTTGTGTTCTGAGTTGGTATTGTCAGTCTGGCTAGAGTACTTTGGAGGTCCAAAGAGTAGTATGCAGAGCTTTTATAATGGGATATTTTTACTAGTGTTTTCATCTCCTGTTTAGTCTAGTCTTCATCTTGTCTTGTAGAGTGCAGAGTTTCGTGAATTCCTTCTGGTCAAGCTCATCAACGCCGAGTACAGCTGCTATCGAGCTGAGAAATTTGCTAAATTAGAGGTGGGTCTGTTACCTACCTGCTTCAATTAAAAAGAATACTTATATATATATATAATAAATATATTATTATCAGATAAAGAAAATAAAGTAAAATTTCTGACTTCTAGTTTTGTGTTGCTTAAGAAAGGAAGATGAAATGTGATTTTATACTCAGTTATGGGATATTTTCTTCATATTTCTTAGCAGGTATGATACAATATGAACAGGTACACTTTAATATAAAAATCTCATCCTCGAGTAAGGATGGGAATGTGATACATATATTTTGCTGGAGGAAATTCTGTATTAGCTGAAATTCAGTATTATGCTACAGGATGCATGCTGATATCACTGATTTTTGGTTTAAGGTACCAAAATTCTGTTCCAGACTCTGCTGTTGCCTGATCTAGAAAAAAACATGTCTCGATTTCATCAGCTGTAAAGAAGTGTCCTTTATGATTTGCTTTAGACAGAGCTTGAAGGGTCTGGGTGTTACTGCAATATATTCTGTAACTATGCAGTTAAAACCACTTCATACTGTTTAAAGTGATTTTCATGGGGTTTTGTTGTTGGCATTGTTGGTCTTTTGGCGTTTTTTGTTTGCTTGTTGGGGTTTTTTTTTAAGAAGGATGTGAGACATTGAAAAAACAGGAAAAAAAATCTCTCCACTCTCAATAAAAGCTGTTCTGATTCCCAATGTTGATGCAGGAAAGAACACGGAGTGCACTCTTGGAGAGCCTTTTTGAGGAGCTGCAGCTTCGCAGCCGCAGCATGATGGGATTACCTGTAGGGGAGGATGACAAGATAGAGAATGGCAGTGGGGGCTTCCTCGAGAACTTCAAGGTGAGCCTTTCTACAAACCTCTAGTGTGGTCTAGAATTCCATACTGGTCCTTAGAAGCCAAACTCTTAATGCTTTGTGCTGGTGTCAAGTGTCAGATGTGATGTTATTCCATGACTTACAGAAGGAGTCAGTGTTTTTAAGAGGAATTGTAGTAACTAGGAGCAAGGGGCTTTCAGGTCCTGTTCCTACAGCAGATGTCTTTCAATTCATTTTCATTATAACTGAAATAATTGCAGGAGTCACTGCAGAAGTTTCTAACTTATCTCTGAATGTACTGTCTAGAAAAACCGCGGTGCTTTCCTTACCCTCTAAAAGCCAGATGGCATGTTAGGGCATTTTTATTGTTGATTTTTTAAAAATAAACCAGCTGACAGAACTTTCTTTCAGAAGCGATGAAGATAATTGATATGAGAAAGCAAAGGTTTTGTATGAATGGGCAAACTGAGTTTTGAACTGGTTATACAGAGAGAATCTTTATTGCTTTCCTATTCTCTCTACTTGCCCATTCCCACTTAACATGGGAAGTGCCTTGCCACTTCATTTATATAATGTTATCTCTCTGGAAAGAGAGGTGTTAAAAATAGCATTTCTTCAGATGACTTTATGGCTTTATATGATGGGTCAATTAGAATTGCTAAAGTCTGTAATACTAACGTGTTCACAAATAGGTTTGGTAGCTGTGTGTGTAGCTTTGGTCAGGATTATTTGGATGCTTTGGTGAGGATTATTTTTTTACATACAAACTGCCTTTGCTGCTAACCATGAATTTTAACCCATCCATGTCTTACACTAATTTTCCCAAAATGTCCTTTTATGCCTTCTGGCAGATGCTGGGATTTGCACATCATGTACACAGATGATATTTATAAATGGCTGGAAAAGGCTGAGTTAAGTCAGAAAATGGCTTTTTTAAGTGCTGCAGATTTTGATATGGCTGCTTTCCCATTGAAACCAGAACTCAAGTTCTTATGATACTGAACCTTACAGCCTCGAACAGGAGTTTGACTGTGTTTTATAGCCTGTACTGGATAGGACTGCTCCAGGTGATGCTGTTTAATCCATTGTGCTGGGATACTGGTAGGAAACCTCTATTCATTGCAATAGCAGAAGGGAAGTGAAACTAGAAAATACATTTCATGAAGAGCTCTTCCCAGAGCTCCATGAATCAGCTAGGACCAATCTAAGGTGCTGCCTTCTCAGAGTTAGGATCTGTGTGGTTCTGGTGTCAGTCTGTCACAACTTCCCACTCAATCTGTGGTGCTTCTCACACTACCCTACCGTGTGCATGTCTATATGTGTATATCTGTGTTTGTCTGTTTCCCTGCCTCCCTCCTGTTCAGCGGGTGATCAGAGGCCGCAGCCAGAGCCTGGATACCATGGGGATATCCATGAGAAAGCAGCAGCCAGCCACCCTGCCCAGCCGCCCAGCTACAGCTGGCCTTGCCCTCAGCCAGAGTGTCGCCGAGGGCCCTAAGGCCATTGCTGCGGTAAGGTATTCGGGTGGGCTGTAAGAGAGAACCCGGCATACCTTTGTAACCACCCATACATTTCCTTTCCCTATTAGTTATTCCTCTTGTCCCACTGTGAATCTTTTTGTTGTATCCTCCCATTTCACAAGTGGTGACAGCATGTGTTGCAGTCTGTTTTGTCTGTGCCCATCTCTAGCCCCAGTTCATGTGTAAACTAGAGCTGAGATTGATGCAGACTGGGAGAAGAAAGCCAAACATGATTCTGCATCAAACATCTATCTCTGATATCCTGGATTAGATCCTGTACAGTGCCACGTGTTAAAAAATGCATGCGCTGTGGTTTGGCTGGAATGGTACTGTATTGTCATATGGCAAGACCTGAGAACATAAGAACCCTAGAACTGTTTCATTTTCTTTGATTTCACCAAACAGACTATTTTCTGTAATATAAACAGGTGCACAAGATATTTAAGGTGCTGTTTTGCTGTAAATAGAATTTGCGTGTTGGGAACAAACAGCAGAATTAATAAAGTTTGGGGTGAGAAGAAGAATTAATATTTCTAGTCACTATCAAAGCCTTTCTTACTTGATAGGGATACTAAATATGTGTGACCAATAAATTAAAAATCTATCACAAATCTTTCCAGAAAAGGATCCATCAGTTTCTGATACTGAAAATATGGTTACCTTGGCCAAAGTGCATCCAGCTGGTTGTGGTCTCTGCACTAGTGATGTCAATACAGGCAAACTACAAAAAAACCCACCCATCTCTGAGTAAGCCAAGAAGATGCCCTTCAGTGTGAAGATTTCTTGGTGACAGTTTACTTGGTTGTATGCATCCTTTATGTCAATACAACGAAGTCATAGCATACTAATGACTTGGGTTTGCTGCCTCCTTTTCTCCTTTAACTTCTGGTTTTCTTTGTCTTTCTGGTTCTGCCTCTCCTCTCACCATATGGGGATACCTCCCTTCCCAAGCCTGTTTCTCTGTATACTGGCTGTGTTCTGCCTTTGTTTCTTTATAACTCTGTCCCTTTCTCACACCACCTTTGTGAGCCCTGGCTGCTGTTGCTCGCTGACAGAAAGTACTCCTTGCACAGGTGGAGCTGAGCTCTTGTATTGCAGTAAAGGAGAGGATCTGGACCCACATTGCAAACTCTTGTCCTATGCTTTCAGCACTCCACAGCTTTTCCTGTCTTTTTCCTCTCCTTTCTGTCATGCTTTCCTTTTTTCTAGTCTTTTGCCTTGCCTGGTAGGAGCCCGTCACGTACTCGAGCCAGCCGCTTCCATGGGCGACGGAGTAGTGCCATTGGCATTGAAAACATACAGGAGGAAAAGAGGTATGAGCTGTGGGGAGACGAGACAAAGAGGGTAAAAAAACCAAGAGGAGATGAGAAAAGGAACGTAGGCACATATAGGCAGAGGGGGAACCATCAGGAATGAGAACTAAAATGGAAATTGTTGGAATGGGAAGAAAAGAGTCTGATTATCGACTGATGGAGAAATGGACAAATAACAGAAACAGACAAAATTAAAAGAGGGTGTTTGGAATTGGCGAGATTCAGTATTTGAGTAAGAATGGAGGAAATGGGTAGAGGAACATTATAAGATCACTCTTAAATAGTGTGCAGTATTATCCGGGACTCCTGAGTTTCCTGCTCTTCACTAACCACTTTTAGAAGCAAGTCAGATGAAAGGCTGGTATTTGGGAAGGTGATGCTTGATTGTTTGTCTGTTTTCATGTTAAAATATTCAAATAGGAAAAACTTCTGGTAACTTACAGGATTTATGAAAAAAAGCTTTAAGTCCAAATGACTAGTGTTTAAGTTAGATCATCTGAGAAATAATTATAATTAATGGACAATATACTGCTTCAAGGAGTGATTTGGCATATTTGACAGAATTGTAACCATTCAAAAGTTGTCTACTGGTCACAACAGATTATTTAGTTAAATTATACATTTCTCTCAGCTCTAACTGAGACATCTTTTTAAGATTATACAGAGTCTCAAAAGTCACATGAATGCTCTGCAGTTTTCCCAGTTGCAAGAATTCCAAGAAACAGCTTAAAGACTGGGTGCAAAAGGGGGAAAGTCATCACTAAAGTGGAAAGTAGTTATTTTAGGAGGAAATTACTGCATTTTCCCTTCTTTCTTAATTAGGTGCCTATGACCTAATCTGAATAAAAATAGAACTTTTGAGAAAAATTAAATCTTCAGAGACATCTGCCCTGTAGTAGTCTAAGCTATCACAGTAGCCACAACTTCTCACTACTTTAAATACTTTTGTACCTTAGTCAGCTGTGTCCTTCAGTCCATTATTTTGTGTACAACAGCCGTTTCTATCCCCTTGAAGGATCTGTAAAACTTTCCTACTACAGGGAAAACTCCTGGATTTATTTTCTTTTTTTTTCCCTGCTCTTTGCTTGGAGGGATCTGATGAACTAATTGGCTTATTTAGCTTTCCTTTTGCTTACTTGTAAACTTAGATGTGAGGAACAGGGAGCCTTAGTTTGTATTTCTGAAAGACTTCTTGGGTCATTCTTGAAGGTGCAGTTTCACTAGCAACTGCTTTAAGAGTTCATTGTTATTGAAAGCAGATGTGATACTTCCCCTCTGTCCCTTTCATCTGCCCAATCCTGACTATTCCTTGTGATGATTGCTCAGATCCCCAGTGGGCCTTTTATGGAACTGCTTCAGCCCAGTAATCAAATAGAAAAAGTATCAACTTTCTTTCACTGGATTAATTGTCTGCCAGGTTCTGCCATGAACTGGCTCGTGGAGAAGTCTGATGGGTACCAGGACTGGTGGAAAGTGCACTCAGCAAGAATGAAGGAGGCTGGAGCATGCTCTCTTTCTGGGAACAGTGAGCTCAAAGTGTCACCTGTGACTTCATCCTGAAGCTGTAATTTAATGATATGCAGGCTTTGCTGACAGAGCTGACCCAGTCCATCCCCCTTGTTAGTTTGTTGTAGGAGTTTCAGGGTTGTTTTAATTTTAGAGTTTCTTTTTGTCAGGGTAATTTCCAGTCTCACAAACAATTGTATTAGCATAAGTGGGTATCAGAAACTGTGATGTGTGGGGCACAGGTAGGGTCAACTGACCAAGAAAGCAGAGGAAGAACTTTGTGACAAACTCCATCACTGAAGCCCTAAGAAATCCCCCAAAATCCCTTCGTTTTCCTTTCTTTAATTAAATGTACCTCTCATTTCAGTTACTCACACAGACAGCTTTCTTCAGTAGTATCTTGACAAGTCCTAGTAGCAATAACACTTTTGTAACCATCATCTTTATGCTCTCTATTAAATCCTGTAGCTTCTTAAGACCAGTGGAATGGGGAGGATAGAGGAAAAAGTTAAAAAAATAAAGGTGACTACTGAAATTAATTCAGGCCTTAATATCAATTCAAAAGGAGCTTAAAGTTGGCCATTTCCAGATGTCACATGTGATATCAAAGGAGTCTGCCCTTTTCAGCACAACTGTGTTTGCTTCCCTTTTACACGTATACAGGAGATACAGCTTTCTACTGTGTCTTGTAAGGGAGTGTTAGAATAGATGGTAGTTAACTCTGGCCCTGGAGTATAGCTGGTTTCTCTTTTCTCCCCGCAGAGACACCACAGAGAGAATTCAAAGGGTGTTGGACAGTCCAGGAACTTTCTTTGACCTGAAGTCTGATGGATCATCTAGTCCCAGCTCTCCAGAGTTCCCCAGCAGGAAGAGCAAGTGAGTTGAAAATAAATTTTAGGATTTGAAAGATGCTCACTGTCTTTGGTATTGGCTTAAGTGTGGTGCATGTCTTGCTCTGTTGAAGGCTTTACTGAAATTGTCCACATCAGGCATTGTAGCCTCTCAAAAGTTGGATGTCTGGCTGTGGCACAGTAATTCAGAGCCTGTCAGGAACTTGGCTTTCTTAAACAGACCGTGATGAAAGACTGGACCACTTGATTTTGGTTATATCTTTGCTGTAATGTGAGCTTGCATCCAACAGGATACACAAAGTCCTAGCTGTCCAATTATCCATGTTTACTCATGTGTATGTTTCCTCTATAGTTTGCTCTGGAGTGATTTTGGAGCTTCATGGAGAAGCTTGGACAAGGGTATGTTGGGTTGTTGGGTTGTACTCAAGTTCTGCCCCTTTAAGCAGGATTCATGCCGCTGCTCCCAACCAGCGTGAACTAACCTGTCTCCAGTCTCCCCAAAGTGTTACAGCAGGATTCCAGCACGGTCCCATGTGTTGCACCTATGTTTCATTGCTAAAGCACGCCATACCACACCCAGTGGTATGTGCAAAGCACTCCATGCAGTAGTCTGCAAGTTAATTCTCCAGTTTCTGGTTGTCAAAAACTGGAAAAATGCAATTTCCTGGTAGTGGAGCTTTGCTGCTGCTAAGCTGTATTATACTGGGATATGATCCTACCTAGAACACTTCAGGGAAACCACCCATTTACATTTCCAAGACCCCAGAACAGCCTGTCTTTAAATCAAAGGCTGCAGCTGACTTTCTGGAACATTTTACTACACCTAATTTTTTTCAAGAGCTTGGATGAGACCTGTGGCAAGAAAGGTAGCAAGTACTTTGTATTAGGGCATTTCCCTTTCTCAGGACTGTGGAGATTCTTAAAAAACTTTCAGGAGGTGCCCTAGGACCAGGCATCTATGGTTATAGTCACTTAGTCGCTTCAGGTGCCAAATTTGACAAGGAAGAGCTGTCCTTCCAACTACACCCAATGCTCCCTAAGAATTACAAGCTGGTGACTATCTGCAGTAGTTCAGCTACCCAGTTGTGTGCTATAGGACTGTTCAGAATTTTGTCACAGCCAAGGTGCAGTGTTCTAGTTTTTGTGTACTAGTTTTTGGGTTGGATGAGTGCCCAGAATTTTAGTGTGGAGGAGGATGGGAGCACCTCTAGGAGATACAGACCAATTAAGGTGCTAGCTCTGGCAGCTAAGGACTAGAGGGAATGCAGGACATGGAACATTAGTCAGCACCCCCCATCTTCCAGCATTACCAGATCATTCCACCTTCCCTTCCTCATCCTGCCTGGGGCCTTGTTAGTGAACTAGAAGTTCCTGACAGGCATGTGTGAGGGACTCTTGCTCTGATTAGATAGCTGATTACCTTGCATAATCACCAAGAATTCTGCTTCCCCCACTTCCCAACCCCCATTCTCCATCAGCTGAGGAGGTGAGCCAGCTACAATGGCTGTTTCAAGTTGGTATCCACATGCTTTCAGAGAGCAAACATAGCATGGGATTTTACTAACAATACTTGCATGAATATTGTTTATGTACATTAGGCATGACCTGTATGATTTGTCAGTTTGTCTAGTTCTGTTCCCAGGATTCTTTTTCCAGTCATGGACTCAAAACCACTTAGGATCACCAGAAAAAAGAAGTATTTTCATATCTGTGGTGGTTTAGCCCATTCCTGGACAGTTCATTTACAAGGTGGGATGCAGTGTGGAGTTTTGCACAATTAGTGATTAGTCAGAGTTGTGATCTCAGAGTTAGGGACTAGCCCTGTGCAGCCATACTTTTTGCATGACATTGGGGACAGGGAATTAAGAACATGTAATTCCACCATGTAAAGCACACCATTTTCAGCAAGACAGTATTAGCACAATATTGCCAAGAAGGCTGGGAGTGTAAAGTCTGTCTTGGAAAGAGTTTATTGGCATTCTGCTGAAATAGCCTACCTGGTGTTCATCAGCTGTGAAACCAGGATCAAGATGTAGGCATACTTCCAGTGCCGAAGAGTTCTGCCTCGTTCTAGAATAATTTATGTAGACCCTCTTAGATAACAGAATGGGCTATCCCTGGGAGTATGTCATCAGTCTATTCCTGGTTCTCTCCATAGAGTCACAAGAAATTTCTGTTACCTCAGAAATGTCCAGCATGATGCTACTGGTCTTAAATAATCATTTCAGATTCAAAACTTGGAATGATCAACCTCTTCACCTGTGTTCTACTAAGAGCAACCTGGAAATAAATGCAAAGGGAACACTTAAGTAATAGATTAATTATTTTACAGTAGAGGCAGAGCACGCTGCTGAGTTTAACAGATGTTTATACAGTGATCAGCCAGCAATCCATGAAACTGCATTGTTCACTTGAGCTAACGGTGTCTTCTCTCCCACATACAGGGACAATTGTCCTTAGTTTTTCTGCTTTACTGTCCAGGTAGCCTTCCAAATAATCCTTCTTCTCAAGGGACAGACTCAAAAGAATGAACCCAGCCTATGTAACCAAGTAGTAGTAGAAGTCCTGAGGATCAGACGACTCTCTGGGTTGCATCTGAAAAATCAAGCACTGTACTGTGTATGTCCATATCTTAGGAAAAGTACATGGGTTTTTTGTATGTGTGTTTTCCCTCCTCAGACACATCTGAGTGGGGACATCAAGCCAATCAGGAGTGGACCGGATGCTACTCAGTCATTGGGTACCTCACTGAAGACACTGGCAAGACTTTTGGGGTGAAATCAGAGTCCTGGCTAAGAGGAGCATGAACGTACTTAGAGGACCTCAAGGACTGTGGAGAGACCGAGTGGCACCAAGTAACGCTCCACTGGCAGTTCCTGGAGCAGGAATTCTGTGAGAGGGCGATGGACAGATAGCTCCTGTTGGAGCATTTTGGCTCTGTGCCCTTCCCATTGCCAAATCAGCAGCCACTGAACCAACCTCTACTAGTGATGGGGAACGGAGGCCACCTTGAGTGCGACCCCTTCTCTTCCCTTCCTCTCCCCGCAGATGAGTGAGAATAGTTTGGCCTGCAGAATGAAAGAGCAGAAGAACACAACTCCACCTCTGTCTCTAGTGCCTTGACACAGGTCAAGAAATGCAGTGCAGAGAACAAAGATGGAGGAACCTGCTGAGGAAGGGTGCTGAGAAGGAGATGCTTTGTGGAAATCTAGATCCCACTTCACTTAGATTCATGTTATTGATTTGCTCTGCTAAGGGAGAAGCATGTTGGCCTTCATTTCCTCCAAAATATATTTCCTGATCTCTTGAGGAAATATCTTTGGCCTTTATTGGCCCTGTCTTCACTGTTCTCCTTGTTGCATGCTGGCATGTAATATGCCTGGGACTTTAGGTTTCACAACTGCTTGTAGGTCAAGACTGGCCACATTTTGCAGTGTTTCTGAAGGAATAAATATATTTAGTATGTTAAAGGTGTCTTATCATTCTTGCCTCTCTTAACTTTTGGTTTTGTTTCTTAACATTTTTAAGCTCTTTATCTCTCTCTTACTAGCTGGTTTCTTATGCAGACAATGAGTATTTAATAATAAATTTGGGGCTTACATGCACAGTGCACCTTCTGCTATGTAAGAGTGTCAGCCTCATGTCTTGCTGTATCTCCTGAATGACTCTAAGCAGTGGATCCCAAATTCTCAGCTGGGAAGAGCTGACCTTAAGGGTCTTCTTTGATAGATCTGAAACATGCACCAGGCTACCTCAATGTCTGTTCCATTTGATAGAGTGGTGGTAAAGGGATCCAATACAGTTTGCTTTGAATGTCCCCTTTGAATGGCCTTGTTGGGAGCTAAATTTTAGTGGGACAGACCTACAGGAGTCAGTCTGTTGGCAACTGGGCACATGGAAAATCACCAGGATGGGAATCCTGACCTAGGTGTGTTCCTGTCTGTCAGCAGGAGGAAGGCTCTGACTTGTCTGTGCAGGAGCTTGGCACTTGATCCTACATAGTTTTACACTGAGACATCCTGAAATAATGCAGATCTCAGTAATGTGTTCCTACCTCCCCATTGCTTCCTTAAACTTTCCTAGTTAACTGTTCTGTAATACTGGTTAATGTGTGTCTGCTTTCCTGCTTCCTCCTGTTGCACGTGTACAGAGAACAGCAGTAACAATTTATAAGGTCTATGTCATTAAAAGTATGCTTTTTATGGTCCCTTTGTTCTGCCTGGAATTTCACATAAGACAAAACATGATAGCCTGAGACCGGCTGTGGGAATGGGTGGCCTAGACTGGACTGCACCTGCTCTTTATACTCAGTTTAACACTTCTTCCTTCTGTATTTAGGCTCTTTAAATCTCTGATCTCCACAACAGAGCATCTGTGGATTTTAATGAATATCTAGATGTATTTAATGCTTAAATGCTGGTGGTTTGAGTCACTCCACTTTATTACACTTAGGTCTGTGACTTAAAAATTTGTTCAGACTTGTCCTTTCATAGAATTATCCAGAATGGAAACAGCGAATTGGTGTTTCTCCTAAGTGATGTAGCAACAAGAAATTAAGGAATGCATGCCAGTTCACCTGAATTCTGTTCCTAGGTGGAAAAACTAGCTGTGGATGAACAATATATTCTTACTGTTTCTGACTGCTACATAATAAAGCTATGCCTCAAGAAGTTAAGCCTGTGTGTAACGATAAGCATGATCATGTTGAATGCTTGCATTTCACAGAATGCTCAGGAGTCAGACTTCAGGATACTGTGTGATGCAGCCACTCTCACGTTCATCATCCAGTGTAAGCAGTTGTTGTAGTGGATTGAGGGAAAATGGAGCATCTGAGGAAGAGGAGAATGACAGGGTGGGTGTATGATCTCTAACAAACAGAGGCTACCCTTCCTGATTTTTTACCAGGTGGATTATTAAAACACATCTTCTTTGCCCTCTCCAGGAGCTGACGTGCTCACTTAAGGGCCCTCCAAAACAGGATTCAATGGTTCAGAGTATGTGGCTGGATGACAGTGACTGCACACCCAGTACTTCTAGCTCACCAGGTAAAAAAGAAGGAAAAATAGAAAAATCCCTCTACTTATGCTTCTAGAAGCATATGAGAGGTTGAGCCAAATCTTTTGTATGCTGTTCTTAATATTTTAGAAGCACAGGTAGATGATAGCCCAGGGAAATGGGGAGAGCAGCTGCCATGCACAGTTTAATTGGGAAAGAATTCTTCGGTGCCATGATTAAATAGTGCTGTACATACTGCAAAAGGAGTTACAGTAGACTGCAAAGAATTAAAGTGCTCATGTTTTTTCTGTGGAGAGCTATTGTTGCATTTCTGAATGCAGTCCCTGTATAAACTAGATAGTTTGGATATGGGATTATAGAAATTGCTTCCTGAACAAAGCAGTATGCTCCTAAGCAGGTGGGCAATCAGAAAGCTAACCTGCACTGAGAGTTTTTTGCCAAGGTTGGGCTCTTAGTCTAGTACTTGATTAAAGCTCAGATGTAGTTGATTAAACTCAGCTTGGATCCATTCACTATAATAATCCATTCACTGGGACTTGGATCCATTTACTATAATCATCCATTCAGTGCAGGGATGATTATAGTCCTTAGAAGTTCTCTTCAGTCCTGTAGCAGGGACACCTGTTGTGTTTCCTGCTGTAGAGCTGGATCACCTGCCCTGATCTCAGACCCTGTTTGCAGTTGCATTTCACTTTTGTTAAAATGAACTGGTTTGGATTGAAGCATTTCTTGTTGAGCATCAGCCTTAAGCTAAAATTAGGGAAAGTTTAAATCAGTTTCAGTCTGGTTCTGAGAATGGGGCTATGTAAGATTTTGGGAAAGTATGATTGAAAAGACTAAGCTTTTGAGTTTGGGAAGTCATTAGAAACTGTGAAAGGCAAAACATTTAGCATTTGTTGCTGGAAGACTGGAATAGGAGCATGTTGAGGTGGTAAGAGATACTAGGGATTATGTGTATGGCAAGGAAGAGAGTTGGTTGGAATGAACCCTGAAATCTTTATAGGAATTGTGTGAAAAAGGATTGTTTGTAAAGATTACAAGGGTAAGAAAGTGGAGTCAACTTACTTTGAGAATAGAGTTAGGTCTTATTCCGCACAGCTGCCATATATGAGATATCAAGAGTGGCCATCAGACAGATCCCTGCATAAAATTGTCTGTATCTTAGCAACAGCATTGAAGATGTGATACTGTCAGATATTCTGCAGAGATCTCTGTTCTATCAGAAATTCCTCTTTTGTTGTGGATGCTGGAGGCAGGGATGCTTTCCATTGGCCTCTTCTGCTCTTCACAGATACTTTCTCTGTCTGCTGACTCTATTATCTTACAGTATATAAATCATTAATATGCATCACTGAGAATAATCATTACAGAGAATGCAGTGTTAAGGTCAATGTAATTTTTAGGTTTTACAACCCTGGGGATAGAGAGCAATATCCTGGTGGTTTAGTTTTGCCCTTTATTAAGTTATCTAGTAAGTATTCAGCCACAGTTAATGCACTGTGTAAAATCAGACCAAACAAATTTTCTTTAATGGAGAAACCTAAGATAAGCCCACTGTGAGTCTAGATCCTATGCTGAATAAATCCAGCATTCCTGACCCATGTACACATTCTTGGCTTCTCCAATTTGCCTTTCAGATTGAGAGAGCAAAGCTACAAGGAAAAAAAAAGTCAGTCAGTGGTCATTATGCTCCCAGATGATGACATAGAGAACTGCCTTTGCCAAAATATTTTCTGACTTGGCTTTAAAGTACCAACATGTCTCATGTGCCAGTGCATGTCACATGAGGCAGAGGTGACTTTCTCCCTAGCCTCAAGGGCAGGATAAAAATTCAGCTATAACTCTCCTCAACACTTAGACACTACCAGTTGTGTTAGGTATATCTTTATTTAGTTACTTGGCCTGTTAGTCACTTCCTACAAAAAACACATATCATTATTAAATTTTAGCATAGTGGAACTGGGATATATACAAAATAGAGAAGAACCCTCATGTTGTAAATTCATGTTGTTTAAAACCACAGTTTAACAGCATTTGGCAGTGATTCACCAATTTTGATTTTAAATCTCAGTTTTAAATTACATAATGGCACTGGGAAAGGGATAGTCTACCTTGGAAAAATGCTGAAACAATAATTGAATCTTATCTGTTTCCTAGAAAATACCGGTGTGATCACATATAAGTAAAAAAAAAAAAAAAAGTGTTCCTGGGAAAAGCATCTGAGCTTACCATCTTAGCAGGAATCCCTCATTACCTTTCTTCATTTTCCTGATTGAATGGTGGTTAGATATGCCATCAGAGGTATTCACCTGCCCATTCTACCCCTTAGCACATTCCACACTAAACTCTTTAATTCAAACTCTTTCCATTTTCCTCTGATTTAAAGAAAAGATTTAGTATTTTGTAATAGAGATTTATATTGTGATGCAGCTATGCATAAACTCCCACAAACTGTACTGGTTGGAAATTATTGAGTAATTTTAACCATAGAATGGATAGAATGGAGGATTATCTAAGAGTAAATGTAGAATGGTTTAAGAAGGCTGTTATGTTAAAGACATCTTACTCACTTTTTGAGAAATGTGTATGGTGAATATAAGCTGATTACAGAAAGCATAAGAATGCTTTTAATTTGTGAATTTTACAAGCATTTAATCCCTGGTTTTGCCATGGTGTTGATATGTGATGAGAGGCAAATTCCTTAAACCCTGAGGTCAGATATGGGAATCTCAAGGGAGGGGTCAGAGGGAGAAGGAAGAGAAACACTGTGAGAGTGTAAGATTAGACTCTGCTTCACAAATGTGTATCCTTGAGAAGGATTGTATCCTTGAGAAGGATAAGGCATTCAGATTTCTGGAAACAGTGGCTGGTGACTATTTTTTAAATGAAATTAAAGCAGTCACTTTCCTCACATTTTGAGCTGGAATGAGAAACAGATGAAGGTAAACCCAGTCAATTTGGGCATAGGTACATTCCTTTCACTCTTATCTGTGGATGAGCCACAGATCTCTGAAAACTTTGGAGTAAAACCAGGTATGTGTGCAGCTCCTGGGATACTCTCTTGATTATTTTTGTATTGTTCTGTGCTTGGTTCCCTTCTAGGAAGCAGGTTGCTTCCTTCCAGCAGTGTTGCTGGCTCCACTGGAAAAGGAAAAGGCAGCAAAGCAGAGGCTCAGCACCATAATCCAGTAAGTGCTTTAAATAAAATGTTTCCTTCTCATTTGCACAGAGATAAGGACGGGAGAAAAGAGAGAGGCTTGATTTAGGTGTTGCTTGCTGAGGGTTGAAAGGGCAGTAGGAAGGCGCTGGCAGGGGGAGGTTAAAGTGGTGCCTTGTTCTGCAGGCCTCCATTTTGTGCTGTGTGTGATGTCAGCGCTGGAGCACTGTCTGCTGCACGCAGGGTGAGGAGCACAGGTAATGGACACAGGAGAGGAGAGCCACGGGCCCCTGGCCATCCCTGCCTCTCTGAGACAGTGCAGCAAGTGCTGTACAGCTTCTCAGAAACAGAGTTTGTCCTTTACCTTCCTCCCCAAGCGATCTTCCATGGCACGTGACTCTGGCCTGTCTGATTTACTTAAACGCTCCCTTTCCTGGCTGCCTCCTCCCTCTCAGGGAACAGCATTTCCCATTGAGATTCTGTTCTCTACCCTAATCTAGGCACAGTCTCTTTGATTGTTCAGTTTCCTTTGCTCAGATACGACCTATCTTTCTCTGTGCCTAACCTCTGCTTTTTATAATAGTTTCATTACTTTGCAGAACCCCTTTTTGTTGCTCATTTTCTGATGTTGTGCTTATCTGGACACTTGCTTATTTGCTTTCAGCCTAGCATTGGTGGGACCTACTTGACCATGCCAGTTTCACAGCTTTTCCAGACATGGGAAGTGGGACTTGATTTCCTGGTGAGGGAAAAGGGGAACACCACTTCAGGATTATTCCCTAGAATTCATAGTCCAGTTTTGTCTGTGTTGTTGAGTCTTTTTGCTCATAGAATTCATAGTCCAGTTTTGTCTGTGTTGTTGAGTCTTTTTGCTCAATGTCCCTTTCCTTGCCCAGTATCTTCTCTGGCCTGACAGCTAAACAGCTGCCTTGAAAGTGGTGGGGATGTGAGGTTCTCAGGAACTAGTTTGGTACGCAGCTGAGTAGAAGAAGATCACCTTTATGGAAGAAAATTCTTCCAGCTATTCCTAAACATTCCTAAATAGCTGGTAGTTCTTATTGTTTCTGTTCAGATCCTCAGAGCTCAAGTTTTAGCTGCCCTGCCACCTTGTGGCATTCAGAGCAGTCAGGTGAACAGTTCAGCCCCATGAGGTGGTGGCCACTGGCGCCACAGCAGATCAGAGAGGGGAGCTGATACTCGCCACTGAGGCTGCTTCAGTGCGTGCCACAGCAGAGATCAGAACTAAGCATGACAGTGCAGCTGCCAGCCACTGTTTACTGGGGTCATCCCCAGAGTTTTTGCCAAGAGCTTGTGCTCACAGCATGGCCCTGTAACACAGGAGCAAGGTTGTCTAAATGAGGGGCAGAACTCCCTCAAAGTTCTGCTCCCAAACAGGCACATTTTGCTCAGAATAGGTAGAGAGTCAGAATTGCAACAACCTGCAAACTCATTGATACAAAGGCAAAGGCTGGTGGCTATTACAGGCAATAAGCAATGTATCTCAGTAGTACTCAAGTATGATTTTAGTACCTAAGGTTTTGAGCATGCAATTTCTACTGATTTGAAGTAGGTCAAAGAGCATTTGAGATAATTTCGTGACATATATTGCAGTCTGTAGGATCCATGTCTTTTGGTTCATCTGCCAAATCAACAACATTCTGCCACAAAGGCTGGTTATTTTTCAGTTGATCTGGTTCAAACAAAGTTTCATGAGACCCTGCTTTTCACTGTGACATTATTTCCAGATGTTCTTTGAATTCTCACCAGCTCCTTACCAGAGCACATTATTTCCCCAAAAGCGCATTTTACATTTTACCCACTCCTGAGATAGCACTACTGACTTAAACTGATGTTTTAGTAATTCCATTTTATCACAACCTCTGAATCAGTTTGATAGCACAGACTGGAGACTAGCAAGTTGCAGGGGAGAAATGGTAAAAAATTTCTGCAACATGGCTTCAAGGGACTGAAAGAAACCTATGACACCCACATCCATGGTAACCTCCTTGTCATTCTAACTCCTCTTATCTCTCACAAAGTGTTCCTTAAGTTCCAGGCTGAATTTGCCCAAAGACTAATGGGTGCACTGGCAAAAAGGAGGAAGGACTCCTCCAATCCTAGGGTATTTCCTGAAGAGCTGAAAGAAGTAAAAATTGTGGCTGGGGGAACAAATGACACTCCCACAACACTCAGAGCTGTAAGAACATGAAGGATACAGATTTTTTTTTTCTGATGCTTTGTTCTAGGATTTGTTGTTCAAGTGAAAATACGTGAATGTGCTTTACCCTAAAATTCAGAAAAAGACAAAAAAGGGAATTCCAGCTGCTGCTGTTTTATTCAGTGATGCATCAGAGAGTGTGGAATCATTGTGAAATCAAACTTCATATAAATCAAATTTCTGTGTGTCATTCCAATTTGGCCAATACAGGGCCAAGCTCAAACAGTTTCCATGTGAAATTTCTTATTTTAATTGTTTGCATACCTTTCCCTCTGCAGACTACATGCTTGGAAGTTCCTCACAGCCATATCCAAATCACCTTTGGATATGCAGCAATTAGGGCATCCTTAAGGAAGCAAAAGAGTCTACTTCAGTTACCAGCTGAACCTACAGTGGTGTTCACAACCATCCTCCAAAGACATTCCTGTAAAACCTGGATTAGTTAACCCCTGCAAGGTCTGGGGTTGGTGCCCACAAATGCACGTGTATGTTGGTTTCCTCAAACATCAGTCACTGCAGGTGTATCAAATATTGTCCAGGATGGGGATAGTTCCTTTTAAAATACTTGATTGGTTCCCTAGACTCTTCTTTAGGCTTGAATTGTGTCCTTCCCAGCTGCCATGATGCAAAGTAAAAGGAAGCATTAACATCTTAGCCTGTGCTTCTTATGTCTATGTAGTACACTGGACTTAAAATAAAAGGAAATGTGGCCAGCTTCTCCTAGGTTTTATGTGTGTGTGTGTGTGTGTGTTTATAAAGGACAAGCAGGAAGACATAAGAAACCCAGAGATCACAGTCCAGTAACTACGTAATCCTCATGTTTTTAGGGTAAAGGAAAGAAAACCAACCAGGGAAGAAGAATGTTCACTCTGCAAGAAGTTAAATCTTTAATGTTAATCTTTGATCTGTAGAAAGAAAGGAAGCGCATTTGTATTGGTAAACACCTCACCGGGCTGGTAATATTGGCAAACCTTGATATTTTTCAAAATTACAGATGAGACCAAGCAGTAAAGTTAACTGTTAAGGATGAGAAAGCCATCTCTCTATAAAAATGAATACATTCAGATAACCACTGAAGACTGACATATATATTTTCCTTCCTATATATTTCCTCAGGACTTTTCACAGCTTGGGGCTTGGAACTGGTCCCAGCCATTTTTCACCTGCAAAACAAACCAGCACAACAGAGATAAGTTAAAATGTAATCCATACAAGTAATTGGCTGGTCATTTTTCTGCAGCAGGATTACTGTTCCTACTCTGGTGAAGGGTAGCTACTGGTGATGGAATACAGATTTATATCTTGTTTGGTGTGCTACAGCCAGCTCCATAAATCTTTCACTGTCTAGTCACAACTGAAACTGTACAAGAAGAATTGTACAGTTCTACAGTTGTAGAATTGTACAATTGTACAGTTTCTTCTACAAGAAACTGTAGAAGAATTATTTTCCTCCATTACAGATGAGATGTTCTGCAGGTCAGGGTTATTCCACATGAGGGAGAAATCAGTTCTTTTTAGGACTCATTTTGCAGGGAGGGCTGGGGGTTAAAAAAAAGCAAAAAAAGGGTGGAAGGCTGCAGAGTCAGAGAATCAAGAAGAAAATCTTATTAAGTCCTTGGAGTTGAGACTAGAAACCAGGCCACAGCATTTCAGTTAGTATTAGTGACTGCTGTAGTGAGTGTTGGGTACTCTTCTTCCTCACTCTCATGTTCATCAAGAATATTCTATAGAATCAGAAACTCATCCAGAACACTAAAAAAGAAAACCTCAAAAATTTCCATTCTGCTTAAGCCTATGACTAATACTAATTTGCATTAATTAATACTTTCTGCTGAATGTCTTCCACAAATGTATGAGCTAATTATGTGCATAACTCTTTCTAGAGACACTCTCTCAAGTGCCAGATCTTGAGATGAATAGTCAAATGCCCTGTAATTCATAAAAACAGGTAACTTTAGTTTTATTATTTATCACAACCTACTTCAATCTCTTAAAGAATTTAAAGTGTGTATTCTGTTAATAGAAAAATGAAAAGAAGGATGGTCAATATATGAACAACCTAAACAGCTGTGTAGGTAGACACAAGTTATGGACTGGGGAGCTGTAATAATGTGCTTTTAATAAGAAGGAACAGATATAAAATGAAAATGTTAGAACAAAGAAAAAAAAAAAAGCAGTACCAGCCATAGTCATAATCTTAGCCAAGGTCTACTGTCCAGTACCAAAACGTTACATACGGATATTTTGAGAACTAAAGAGTTTCAGTAGTGTTTTGAGAATGGCACATGGAGCACAAAGCCTTGAAAAACACCAAGAGAGGGTGTGAGAGAGAGAACTCAAGTTACTTCTGGTCTGGAAAAGGATCATTTGGTCATTTTAAGTGTACTGGGACAGATTTCAGTCAGCAGTTTCATTCCAGGAGAAGGATAACCAACATTATTTAACATTTGAAAGCCCTTAAGAGTGTTTTACTCAGGTGCATTACATATTTTGTTCCAAGAGGGTGAAAGCATGAAACCAAAGTGATGAAATGAGGCAGACTCACCTATAACGCTGCCTAGCAGCTCTAAACGATCAGAGCCAAAAAACAGATGAGGTTTCCCATCATAATGTGCCACAACAGCAGGCATCCCAAATGCCTATTGACACCATGGAGATGAAACAGAGAATGTTATAATGGGAGAATTTCTTGCAGTCATATAATCAATCTTTAGGAATAAATCCCAATAACTTTTTACTTTTTTTCCTCCCCTTCTTTTTACCTTCTTCGTTCTTAAAAATAAGCCTAATGAAGCCATCTGAAAATGGGTGACTCTTCAGAGCCTGTGTGCCCCTTTTGAAGGAGCATAAAAAAACAACCTGATTAATCCACAGTTCTATTCCCAGTAGCAATAAATGGTATCTCTCAGTAAAATGGTATCTCTCAGTAAAAAAAAGGTTCTGTCCTTGGAATGAGTGGGTCAACCTTGTTTTCCCAGATGACAGTGAGATAAACTACCAGCAACAGTGAGGTGGCTTTCACACACTGGAAAACAAGAAGTCTATATAGTGCTTTCTAATCATCACCCTCATTGTTCCCTGCTTCCCTGTATTCTTAAGAGGGAAGGAATGCACAGCTGTGAAGCCCAGTGCCATTGGAAGCATCTCACCCCATATTTCAGTGCTTCAGTTGTTGTGTCTTTCAATCGGTCCTTCACTGCAGGGGATGAAGTCATTTCAAGTGCCTTCTGGGAGAGCTCTGATGAGAGCCCAGCCTGTCGGGCAACCTGTGAAAAGATGATTTAATTAAGAATACTCTAAAAGTAAATATTGCAATTCCTACCCTGGTATAATTAATTTAATCTTCAGGATTATCAACTAAGGTCTATTAACAAAAAAAATTTCAAAATACTCTTGAAGCACTTCTTGCACAACTGTCTTGCTTAATTCCCAACCTATTCACCATTTAACAACTCTCAGATACAAAGTAGAAGAGACATTTTAAATCTTCCAAGCCCCAAATCTGCACTTTTTTTACCCAGGAGTTCCTAAACCAAAGGAAAAAAACAAAAGAACCTTAGATACAATGACTCATGAGATAACTTACAAAAAAACTTCAAACTGGTGTTATGAAAAGTAAAATCTCACAGTACAAGCCTACCAAGACAGAAACAGTTTGTGAAATGCAGCCACATGGGATCTGTAAGTGACACTGTATGAAAGACACCAAATCATAGAGGTTTAACAGTGGCTGGTGTTACTGCTGGATCTTTTTCACCTCCCCTGAGCCTCTGCCACACAGGAATGAGACAAAGTAGCCAAAGTTAAACGTTTCAGTGTTTACCTGGTAACAATGACTTAAAAGTATTCTTTGAATAAAGTGTTTCACAAAAAGACAAAAAAGAAAAAAAGAAAGAAATGCAGTATTGCACATGGAGGAGTAATCCTGCACATGCAGGTGTTAATGACTCTTTCAATTACTCTTTTTGTTTAGCACCCACATTTTCATGTGCCTTCTACTAACACATCAGGGAAATGAGGAGCTCTTTTTGATTGTGCTTGAAGAGGAGGTTAAACAAGTGTACCACTGGACTAGAACAAAATGCTTGGTAGCCACAGTGTTTAGACTTCAATATTGACACTGTGAAGTAGTACCTGGTCCTCACCATTTCAGGGCAGAAAGAGGATTTAAGGGCACTGGGGCAGAATTCAGACCACACATTGCTGATACGGCAATTTATGTGAAGCTGCTTTTGAGTAAATAAAGAAGTAAAAGAATACTAAGGAATTATTATCAAGTTTTAGAAGTACCATTCTTCTGACTGATGTGTAAAATAAATCCACATGTAAAGATTCAGATGATTGGCTGGGACCTCTCAGCCACCTTTGGATGACAAATTTCCAGAAAAGTCTAGTACTTGTTGCAGGAGTGAATGAAGACAGACACAAGCAGACAAGGGGACACCGCCCTCTCTGCATTGATGCACAGGGGGGATACTCATCAACTGCCAAACTGTGACTAAATTGGGGATTGTTCTGAGTATGACGTCTGTGGCGCTGAAATTCTCCATGTCCTTGCTTTATTTAAATAATGATGGATTCAGAGACAATGTGACAATGTCCTGTATATATTTATGTATTGGGTCTAGCTGGAATGGAACTACTTTGCTTCACAGCAGCTCCTATGGTTTTGTGTTTCAGATCTGTGACCAAAACAATGCTGATAACATCCTAATTATTTTAGCTGTTGATGAATGGAGTTTGCACAGTGTCGAGGCAGCCTTTGGTTCTCACTCTCCCCCCAGAGTGAATAAGTGGGGCTTCACCAGAGGCTGGGAGATGACCTGAACTAACCCAAGAGACAAACCATGCCATATGCCATGCTCAGCAGTAATTGATGAGGAGGGGGTTTAGGCAGGTTAAGCTTTTTCTTAGGAACTGGCTGAGCATCAGTCTACATGCAGGGATTCTTTGTTTTCTTTCACTCTGCTTCCAGTTCTCTTTTGTT
This sequence comes from Camarhynchus parvulus, assembly GCF_901933205.1. Classification (NCBI taxonomy): domain Eukaryota; kingdom Metazoa; phylum Chordata; class Aves; order Passeriformes; family Thraupidae; genus Camarhynchus; species Camarhynchus parvulus. The sequence continues at coordinate 87,825,860 of NC_044571.1, read as the reverse complement.
TATTAAGTAATTTTATCTCAACCCACAAGTTTTCTGGCTTTTATTCTTTTCCTCTTCTCCTGTCCTTCTGGGCAGTGGGAGGAAGCAAGTAAGCACCTGTGTGGTGCTTGGCTGCCTACCAGGGTAAAAATACCACGTTAATTATATCTTTAGCTATAAGTATAATTAATTAATTAAATTATATGTTTAAATAAAAAATAACTTTATTTATATCCTTCAAATCTTGCTTCTTAAAAAGGCAAAGTGCAAACCTTTGCTGAAACTTTGGTAAAAAAGCTACACTAAGATGAAGCTGAAGTGCAAGAACTAGACTTGGGGAGGAACAGCAAGACTGCAAGCTTCAGATTTCAACTAGGGATGTTGGATAGGAGAGACTAGTCATGGACAACTCCTCTCTTTTCTTCATATTCCAAGAACTTATAAAATAATGAAGAAAGGAGAGACCTTCAAGAGGATCTGCTGGTATACTACCGTACATGCTATTACAGCTTTTACTGTAATAAACAAAATTGAAATGGCAAAAGAAAAAACATCAGGAGTAAAATTTCCAGGTATATAAAAGAGCAGTATAGGACTGAGCTTACTAGAAAACCTGACTCCATCACTCTAAGGAAAGTCACCTTCCCCAAGTGTTGCATTACAGCTGAACATTTCATATAGCAGCAATGCCTCAATGCAGAAACTATTTATACTTTCATGACTTTTAATGACATAGTATCAATAGGTAACTCTTTGTCCAGCCTGGGTATCTTGCCACATGAATTAACAAAAAAAAAAGTGTATTCTGGTTCTGAGAAAAAAAAAATCCAAACAGAGCTGCAAGGGAATTTAAATCAATTTGTCTTCAAAGTCATCAATAAGAATATCTATCAGAAATGCAGAAGGACCAAGAAAAAGGAAACACTTACAGCCAATATGTTCTCTGGCTGACTGATGTCTTCATGCTGGTAGAAGAATAAAATAAGTAAATCAGTATTTATGAAACAAAAGCTCATCTCTGTATGTTTAACAGCAAGATTTCTAAGAAAACAAAAATAAACCCAATACTAGTTGCTGGAGAAATTACCTCCAAAAAGGTTTTAAGTCACCTAATCTAGAAATGTATTAAAGTGTTTTCTGATATGAACCACTGATCCACTGGTCAAGCCTGTTGGACCCACCATATATACCTAAAAGAAGGCAAATAAGGCTGATTATAAGCTTGTGGCTTCTGAACCACTGTGACCTTAAGTTCCTGCTATGACTTTTCATTAAAAGACATTTTCTTCCTCTTGCTGGAATTCCACATTTGAATGATGTGGGACAGGGAAGGTGACAGAAAGGGTCAAGAAGCTGGCTGCATAAAGGACTGACCTGTGACCAAAAGCGCATCCAGAACTCCCTGGATAAGGGTTCCAGGTACTGTGGGTTTGTCATGTCAATGGCTGTGATAAAGCGCATGGCCGTCAGGCTGCCTGCATTCGTGGGAGACAGAGGAACACTCAGACAAGGCACAGCAGCAGGAGCAGGTGCGGTCTGCACGACTGCTACCTAAGAACAGTGCGATCTCCCCTGTAACAGTCCTGAGAAACCCACAGTCTGTACAGTAAAGCTCATGGTCATCCACAGTTATCTCCTGTGTCGGTATCATTCACAGACACATTTCTCCAGAAATTTCTTTCATGGCTATGAATGCACAGACTTCATACTGCTCACAGGTTCAGGAAAAGGCTGCACATGGGGAATTCAACTTCGCCTTTACTGGTAGGGAGAACTGGAATCAGAAGTGCTATGGATGAGAAATGACTCTTACTTGTCTTCAGGATTTGCTGCAAGGCATCTGGGGACATGCGTACAGGCACCTGGTAGTACTTTGCCATCCTTTTCATATCCTTCAGCATGTATTCCCCTCGCTTTGGTAACATTGCTGGCGGCTTGTTACCTTTAAGGAAAAAGTTGAGATTTCCAGCTGTATTATAGTAACACTGAACAAACCAACACTGGACATATTACGCCTCATATGTACATATACCTAAGGAAGAGTATAATTTCATAGTATAATTTCATTTTGCTTTACTGAAACATACTTGGCTTTTCCAAAGATAATGCTACGATTTAAACATGGTTTATTTCAGTTTTGCACTGATCAAACCTTTAGGATAGCTGAATCAGTTTTAAACCAAGGTACAAATGTCCTAGGAGGGATTTATGTTGATTCAGACAGATGACTTTTAAGCTAGACAACTCCTAATGCATGGGTACACCAACATAAAGACTTGTTAATTAATGATTTATGCGATGTAAGTCTTGGTGATCCAATTAAGGCCATAAGTACTGTCTCAGGACATACTTGTATCCTTCCTGAATATGACAAAATGCAAGTGTTCCACAAATTCATTATGGTTTAAAATCTAACTCTAGGAAAACACTCCACGTCAAATTATTACTATTATTTATTTTATTGTATTTTAGAACAGATGGACTTTGGCACAGACTATCTGTGTAGATGCAACGTTGTGAAATTCCTTATGACTAATTTCTCAATCACTTTGGGGCTCCACAGTCCTGTAGTTAATCTGTTACTGGTGCCACAGCTTAGTTCAGAGCTGGCTCTGCGTGGGCTCTGCGCACACCCAGGGCTCTGCTAATGAAGAAGGTATCTCCCTGCAGAGCTCATCTCCCTGTACTCCATACCAGTTTGTTGCATTATGCCACCGAGGAAAGCTGGACGGAAGCGCAGGTCAATATTCCAGATGTGCTGGTACCGGCAGAGAGCCTGCAACGTGAAAGAGTAGTGAGGGATTCACAGTCAGAGATGTCTATAGAGCTGTGTGCAGCTAAAGCAGTAAGTACTACAGATAAATCCTTTCCTATTGTATTAGGGCTAGCCTTTCTAAAGCCTTTTCTGGATGCTGCCAGAGAACTCTGATCTCAGAAAAACTGAGGGATCTCTATTCATGTCACGACTATCCAAGGCTAAGCTGCGGTAAGTATGGGAAAGGCCAGGCTCATGTCATGATCAGGACACCTGCCCTTTTTAAATATGAAAGCTACCCCCGAAGCAAAATGTTCAGCACTAACTCCTGCACTGCCGTTTGGCTCTGACACGCTTCCCTGGTGTCCCTGGATTTCAACACGTTAGGGAGAAGCCCAGGCACCCCTCAGAGGTGAGAGAAAAATTAACTTCGGCGCGCAAAGGGCGCTGCCTGCAGCCAGCCGGCCGAGCTGCCCTTGAGCGGCCCTTCCGAACGGGAGGCGGCGGCGGGACCGGCCGGGTGCCAGCGCCGCTCGGGCGCCGCGGGGACCCAGGAAGGGCTTCTCTCCCTGTGCCGCCCCTCACCTCAAACGCCAGCCAGGAGTACGGGGAGATCACATCGTAAAACAGCTCCACGAGCGTCCGGCCCATGCTGGCCTCGTCCCGGGCCGCGCCGCCTCTCCGCAGCGTCCGGCGGCCGCAGCACCGCCCCGGGCACGGAGCGGCGGCGGCAGCGGCGGGGGGCGGCCCTTCCGCCGCCGCGGGACGGAGGCTCCGGCTCCGCCTCCCCGCGGCTCCCGCTCGCTCGGCCCCGCCGTGCGGCTCGCTTCGCAGGCTCGCCGGAGAATGCCGGCCGGGGGGAAGAGCGGGGGTGGGATCGCAGGGGGCCGGCAGGGAGCCTGTGCCCTTGGCCGTGGCGAGGCCGCGGGAGAGCGGGCTCCCGAGGAGGGAACCCGGGAGCTGACTCGGCGGGGCGGTCCAGCTTGTTTTCCCGGGAGCACGGCGTCCCTGCCGGATCAGCAAGCGATTTACGTGCCACTGGCCCTTTTATTCCCCTACTCTCCATTTTCGCCACACTTGTTTGTTCCTCCTCCATTCACCTAAGCCCTTCCCTTTCCCCACCTTTAGTTCCTCTCCTGCCCGTCCCACAGAAGCGCTGTGCAATCCCAAACCGCTCTAGTTCTGCCACGGTTCCCTCCCTCCCCACCGCAGCATCGCCCTTTAGTCCTGGATGTTATCGGGAACGTGCTCCTGGATCCCTCCTTTGGCTGTAATCTCGATTTTTTTAGCAAAGCGGCTTTCTGAATTATGAGTAACTTTAACTCAAGAATTAAAAACCTGAATGCCAACAACAGTTTGTGACCCCTCCCTGAAGTCTTTCTTAACACCTGAGTACTGGGCAGCGAGCCAATCGTTACGAAAAGATTAGGGATAGAGCTGGGAAACTTAAAGGTGAAGACTTTACCAAGCGTATTGGTGGCAAAAAAAGAATAAATGAGTGACTGAATAAAAATTTTATTTAGGAGACTTGGTAGGATTTCTCCAAAGGGGAATCCTTCCTTACGTTTTTCTCAAGGAATCAAAAATACTGCAGAGTGTGACTTTAAGAGGTGCAATAAGTCACTGCCTCAGGAATCCTCTGGGGTCTGTGGGTTCCTCTCTTCGGGCCACTGGAGCCTGTGGATGTGACTGCTGCTTTCCCAAGTGCTGGCTCAGGCAGCAGTGAGGCTGTGTGTCCCAGAGAGATAAATTTGTACACACAGAGGTGACTCCAACACAGCTGGCTACAGCGACTGCAACAAGCACTGCTGCCTGTAACCCCACTCACAAACAACTTCCTTTCAAAAGTTTGAAAGATGGATTTGTAATGCATTCAACTGTAGCCTGATTCTGTAGGATTTCGTCCTGTCTGCATTTGTTTTCATCCCTTAGAAGGGAAACTTAGCCTGACAGATCCCACAGTTAAGCCATTTTGCATCTTTTATTAATCTTGTTAATATGCTTTTAATCCAATTACTCCAATTATCATAAACATTTCCTTGTGCAGGTGCCATTCAGGTGCAGGCAGAAAGCTGTAAGAGTTTGGCTACAAATTTTAACACATTCCCAATATCAGTTCACTTACTCAGTCACACTGAGGATAATATAACCCAGTCACCTGGGGAGCACTCAGCTCAACCGGATCATGCCTGTGACATCAGTTGTTGCCATCTCTGAGTCTCCAGGGATTCCTTCCTAGTCACTGCCTGGTGCAGAAGTTCTGTCCTGTGCAGATAGTTCTGACAGGGATAAATAGCTTGCTACACCTTTTTCTGGCATAGGATTTGTTGCCCCTGAAAGTTTCTGCTGCCTTTTACAATTCCTTGCAAAAATTTTCTACTTTCACAGTTTTCCTGTCAGTGAGCCAGTAACAGGAAAAAAGTAGATTGCATGATGCCATTAAATCCCATGGGTGTATGTGTTTCCCTCCTTCTGTGCCTCACAGCATGCTTGCAGCACGCCTGTCAGATCTTGTTGATGTTGCTGCAGAAGCAATCAGCAAGAATTCCTTTCTCAAAGACTTGGCTGAAACAGTATTTTGATGATTTTCTTGCAGTTCAATCTCCATTCCAAATAATTACCAGAAGCTGTCCCCATATATCTGGGAGAAAAAGCATAAATTTGAGATCTTTGGACAGATTCTAATAAGAAAAATCATAATTTTAAAATTAACTCAGTAAAAAAACAAAAAAAAGAGAAGGTATTTAAAATAAAATCAAAAAGTGTCCACTAAGTCTTAATAACAAGAAATTATAAGAGAAATTTGAAAGATCTTCTTAACTGCCATGCTTCCTTAAATTTTACGTATATAATCTCTTCTCTGGAAATAACCCAAACTTATGCAAGCTAGTCCTAAATGCAGGTTATTCTGGTTCTGCTAGTACAGGATTAGCATTTTATGAACAGTGGTGTATTTCCAGAAGAAGTCAGTACAGCTCAGCAGTCTCTATCAGTGCCCCAGCTCTTCAATGTCGTCATAGCCTGTATCTTCCAGAGCAGGGGATGAGGATCTCTCAGCCTCAGAGGTCCTATTTCTGGGAATCCAGTCTGAAAACATGAAGGGAAGAACACTGAGATAGATAAAAGCACATCCTGTATGTATTACCTCTATGTGGTTGTGCAGCTGCCAGTTGTCTTCTCCAGAAATTAGAACCTTAGATAGGAGTGACTGTGAAAGACCTGAGAAATGCTTGTGTCACTCTGCCTTCTGCAGTGTGTATACATATCCAAGGATCAAGCTTTATACACAATGTTGAAAGGAATATATTCATGGCCTGTCAAAAAAAAAAATCTCTAATGCCTCTCTAGTTACTTTGAGTCCTGTATTTTGCTTATTTTTCCACATCTCCAATAGGCCAGAAATATTTATCACTACCCCAAAAAGTAAGGTTGAGATCAGGTGTTCCACAGTTATATTAAATACACTGATAAAGAAAAGTCTGTCTTAAATATTTGTTGTTAATTCTTACTGAATTATATGGGCCTGACAAAATTTAGTGCCAGGTTAAAAACCTAGTTGAATCCATCCTCCATAGACATAGAATGAGATCTATAAGGACACTTAAGAGACTACAGATGAAAGGAGAAACATTCAATTGCATAATTTGAAAAATCCATGTCTAATGATATGTAGTATTTTACAAGGCACTATTTGAAGCTGCATCAGACATTGAGCCCTCTCAAGCCTGTCATGCTGATGGAAAAAGGGGAAGTATCACATCAGCATCCATAAACAGAAGGATATGGTGTGAGAGCTGGTCCTTGTGCTCTACCTGACACTAGTAAGATCTCAGTACCATGCTGTAAAGAAATACCTTAAAGTTTTGGGTTTTAAGCAATTTTTGAAAGATGCAGACCTACAGACATGGACTGAGTGGAGACACATCATGGGTAGAGTGTAGTCTACAAGGCCTAAGTAGAAAGCTGACTAATTTAGGTTGTGGCTGTGTAGAGAAACAAAATACAGAACAGAACTGCGGATAGGTATGTGAACAAACTGGTATCAGTCTTCAAGTACTTAAAAGTCTGTTATGAAGATGACTGCAACCCTCTGTCCCCATGCTCATTCTAATGAGAAGTAACAATTTTAATTTGCAGCAGTGGAAGCTTAGGTTGGGTTGGCCACAGGCAAGAATTTTATGCCTGTAAGGAAAGCAGAGCAGAGGTGTAGATTAGCTGGATGTAAGAACAGAGAACAGCACTGCTCTTCTAGCCTCACCTGTCTGGGAATCCTTGTTTCTGTCACTTTCTCCAGGGATCCCAATGATTTCCTGTTCATTCTGCTCAGAAAGAGAAGCATCTCTAGGTCCAGGAGCTTCTGTTGCATCATCATAATCATGTTCCAGGGCATTTTCAGGCAGTGGAGAGGCCTCTGGAACAGAACAGGTATTAATTTCCACTAGGGAAAGCAGTAGCTGATAATCCAGCAACACAGGGCTGTAATACTGACATGTCTGTACTTAACTGGAATCCATCCTTCAGCAAATGTTACTGTGCACAGTTTTATTGTAAATACATATGCTTACCAATGATACATGTATAAACAGAAAAGTAAATCAAAGTACTCCTGTTTCACTTTTTACCTAGAAATCAATATTCAATCTGAATAACTGAAAGATAAACTATTTAGAATAATTGTCTTCTCTATAAGCACTTCAAAGCTTTTTGTTTGTTTTTTAGCTTTTGGTTTGTAAGGAAAAGCTTTTAGTTTGCTTTTTAACTTTAAAAAGTCCTTAATATAAGAAGAGCAGTAGAAAATAAAGACATGGTGCAGCAGAGTCTGGGATATGGGCAACTGAGGTTCAAAACTGCTTGTGCCTTTGGCAGTTGATCTCTTGGACAGCAGACAATGGCTAACAGAGCTTTTTGATCAGCTCTAGGAAAATGTAGTTCTTCTCCAAACACTCGCCCTCCCTCACCTATTTCAAATTATAAAAAAACTCCCAACCTACAAACCACATGTACCCCCCAGGCAAACCCCACAGCTAGGAATCAGTATTTTCTTCAGATCACTTGGATTAAGATCCCTTGATCAGCTCAAATTGTACACCAGTGTTCTTATTTGGAATATGTCTTTCCTCTATTTTAATTCTCCCCATCTGTCGCAGAAATAAGACAACACTTTACAAGCTATTATGGATGCAATGTCTGGGAGAAGCAGTTGCCACATTGTTGCATTCATGTGACTGGATCCTGTGAAGTGTCTGCAGAACTACCAGCAAACATTTATTTTGAATTTCTCATATAGAAGAGAAAACTAGCACTTGTCTATGAGATTGTATGACACTCTTCCACTACAAGAGTTACACAAAAGATTTTGCATCACAAGGAAACATCACTAGGACATGAAATGAAAGTCTTAGTTACTCATAATGCTTTGGATATTAAAAGTTACCCTTATTTGGGATCTCTTTCTTTGTACAAACCCTTTCTCTCATTACCTTGAGTTGCTCCAGGACCATTTTCTTCATCACTGCCTGCTCTATAAAACTGTTCCTTTGGTTTTGAGCTCTCTGAATAAGAATCTAGGCAAACGAGAACAAGCATGAGACCAGATTAAACTCTCCTTAAGTGCTAAAACTGCGCCATGAGAAAAAGAGCAGTAATAGCATCCAAGTCCAGCATATTCTTTGACAATCAGTATTACTTCTGTAAGGCTTACAATGGAATAACGAAGAATCCCTCAGGGGGCCCCATAACACCTCTCATGGATCATGAGGGAGGCACTCCAAAAAGGGAGAAAAGCAATCCATGGAAGGAAACCTACAGGGACCCAGCTGCTGTGAGGGAGATGCCAATAATTCCTTTATTTGTTCCTGCTTTAAATAATTGAAGCAAAAGGCTTTTGTTTGTTTGTTTGACCTATACTGATCTATGGTCTGTGGCTGCACTGAGAACTGCACAAAACAAATTGTCCCTAGGAAAGGGAGCCCACTGGGCAGGAAACTCCTGTCTTCAAATCCAGGAATTTTAAATTTCCCAGTAGATCTGGGAGCTGCAAGGTATCAGATTGGGATCAGAAAGGAGGAGCTTTCCCTTGAGAAAGGCAAGAAACACACACAGACCTGAGAGGAAAGTCACTCCCTGCTTTTCCCTCATCAGGTTATAATCAATCTCTTCATAGACAGCCTCGGAGAAGGGGTCATAGGATAGTCTGGAGCCTGAAAGTAAAAGGTAACGATCACTTTCACAGTCTCTGCTTGTATTCAGGCTGGATTCTTGAAAAGGAGAAGTGCCTGACAGGGGCCTATGTGGCCTGGTTTGTGCCTAGAAAGGCACCAAGAGGTGCTGACTGAGGATAAGCACCTCTGGGCTCTTTCTGCCAGAAAGTAGTGAAAAATCTCAGTGTATCAACAGATTCAGTTCATCTCAGTCATCCATCCCCGCTGCCTCCCCAGCCAACTAAACATCCGGGGCCATGTAAAGGAGGCATTTCATACCAGTCCTGAGAAACCCACCTCTCTGCTGTGCCCTGGCACGTCGGATCTGCCCAGCAAGAATGGCAAGGACCAGACAGAGAAGGGTCCCCAGGATAATGCAGAGGATGACAGGCACTGAAAGCCTCGTGCTGCCTGTGGCAGGGCGGCGGGGGCGATCTGAGTGGAAACCAAGAGGAAACAGGTAGAGAATCACGTGTCCCAAAGGGCTGCTCCTCTGCAGCCCCTTGCTGTGCCCATGAGGGCACAGCAGGGTGAGGCAGGGCACCTGCTGCTCTGCTATGGGTCCTGCTCAAGCAGATTAAATTCAGCAGCTGGGGGTGGTGCCTCTCAGTGTTCCTTTATAAAAGTTTGGGGGAAGTGCTTTCTGATGAGCCGAAATTAACTGCTGTTTTATCTGTTAAGTATCAGGGACATTAAATTGTCATTTGATGGGAGAAAGAAAAGAGAAAGAATTTACCTGCTCTGGTGGGTGATGCTGTTGTTTCTGTCACACCTGCAAAAGGAAGGTGAGTCCAGATTAAGAGGCAAATGTGAAAAATAGGGAGAACATCTTCATATAATTTATGATGCTTTAGCAGTCAAAATTATGAAAGGGCTAGTCACTAGGAAGTACAGCTGGCATAATGCTCCCCTACCCACCTCCTTCACAGACCTGTGTAATAAGGACCGGTCACTAACCAGAGCAATTCACAGCAGCATCTTCCTTATGATCACAGTTTTTGCCAAGCAAAGGTTTGGCAGGACAGTCCCAAAGAGACAGCTCTGTTCCTTTACAGTGCACCTTCTCCAACCAGATGGGACCAGTCCCTTCCCCAAAGGCAGCCTCACTCAGAGCAGACACAGCAGATCCACAGCCCAGCTGCCTGCATACAACATTGGCATCTGCCACGTCCCAGGCGTCATCACAGATTGTTCCCCAGGAACCTTGGTGCCACATCTCCACTCTGCCTGAACATTCATCCTCTCCTCCCATGACTCGTAACTTCTCCCTGTCTGCAAAACACAGAAACCTTCTGTTTTACTGAAACAGCAGTGAGGCCCACAGGGACCAATAAGGAAAAACAAAGAAGTGGAGGTACCTGAACAACTTGTGGAGTTTGGACACTCAGCAAATGCAGCTGGAGAAGTTGTCTCTTTTCTTCCTGCAGAATTTAAATATTGAAGTAAATAGTTTAATTATTCTCTGAAAAAAATGAGGCAATGTAAAATAGCTGAAAATTAAACATCAGGTTAATTATTCCTGAAATATGTGTATGGCCTGTTTAGTTCTTGGCAGATGGCTGTTTGGCTGTTGCTGTGAGTAATAATCTTCCTGATGGTTATACTTTCCTTCTTCTCATGAGGCAGCTGAAATCCCTTTCAGGATATCTGAATGTCATGTAGATTACATTTTTACTGTGTTTTATATTATATTTCATTTTAATTTTATATTTTATAATTTTATTTCATTTTATATATTTTATTATGTATGAATGCAGATATTGATACCCATAGGTGTGAAATACCGTCATAAGAGCAGGTGTTAGAAATGGACCTTTAGAACCAAACGGATTTGTACACTTGTCCATGGCTATGTGTATACACAGATACATGTAGAAAACATGGAGAAACATGTAGAAACATAGACTTGCCTCTAGACCTCTTGGGAAGTCTCATTCTAGCTCAGATCTCACAGACTGACTGTGTATCATAGATTTTTGCTTTAAAAAATATGCAATGGCACCATCCTATAAGGGAATTCCTTAGGATTTCACTGGGCCAAAGCACTCTGATAATCTTGTAATTTTCATTCACTCATTTAAGTCAATGATTTAGACAAAAAAAATGTTGCTGCCATTTTCATGAAACTAGAAACAATATACACTAGCTAACAAGTGCACACAAAGTAATTACTGTGGTGTCCATACATGCATACATAGGTTAATGTACATGTCTGGCCACAATACAAATACATTTCTGATTACCAGTGCAAGTAATGTGGGTCTCTTCAGCTCGGTTGCTGCACGACTGAGGGTCCCAGGGGTCTGACTGACATTGCCAGAGCGAGCTGTGCTGCTCAGTGCACTCAATGTGGTCCAGCCACGTGGGCCCAGACCCTCTGCCATATTTGAAGTCCGTTATTATTCCTCCTCCGTCTCCGCAGCCCAGGTGTTTGCACATGGTTGCTGCGGTGAGCAGGGACATGTGGTTGGAACAAACGCTCCCCCACGTCCCATTGTAGAAAACCTCTACACGCCCAGCACAGTCGTTGCCATTCACCAGCCTCAGAGCCAGGAAATCTGGAAGTGAAGGCATAAAAATGAAATTAGTGCCACAGATTTCTTGTGATGTTTCTTTCCTGTGTGTGTGATAACATTTTTTTTACAGTGCTAACTAGCTGTATTGGTTCTACCTGTATTGTGGAGCATGGGTATTCCAGAGGCTGCAGTCCTTTCAGGCTCTGTTCTGGCTCCAGCATGGGCTCTAACAGGCCCTAACCCCCTTAAGGGCTCATCTGTGTTTTTTTCTACTTCTCTTTCATTTCTCCTCTCTCTTGCTGCTGCCATTCTGTCTTAAATATGTGTGAGCAGAGCCACCATAAGCTACTTGGATTGTCTGACGCTGTAGCGCACAGTGGGTTGTTCCCATTGGTTTCAGAGCTAGCTGTAACTGCCTGGAAGGAACACACAGCCCCTTGCTGTGGAAATCTTTACAAACTCCTAAAATTTATCCCCCAAATATCCTACTATGCAAGAGACTTTTTGTGTGTGTGTGTGTGTGTGTGTGTGTGTGTGTGATAGTATGGGCTTCTGTAGATCCTTTGCATCTTGGTAGGACCAAGAAGATGTGCTGACCAACCATCAAGACAGGAGGAGGCTGTCCAAGAAGTCCCCACTATTCTTGACTTCCCTTTTATACAACCCTCCTATTTGAACCCACAGGCTCAGAAAAGGGTTTTCCAAACACACCTGAGCACAGGACTCCAGCATCCTCTTTGTGTTGGCAGTTGTGCTGGCCCCACGCCCTAGAGGGACATGCCCAGAGGTCAGATTCACCCCCAGTGCAATTCACATCATCCAGCCAGATCTGCCCTGACCCTTCACCATAATGAGCAGATTCAAATGCCTTGATGGCATGCCCACATCCAAGCTGTTTGCAAACAACATTGGCATCTGATAGATCCCAGTTATCATCACAGATGGTGCCCCAGATGCCATGATGATAAAGCTCTACTCTCCCGGCACAGCGGTTTGTTCCATTCACCAGCCTCATCTGTCTGCTGCCTGTAGGAGCAAAATCCAGATGTCAACATGCAACACAACTATAATGCACAGGTCAGCATAAGGGCAATGTTTTTAAAGCACTTTTAAGACATCATGTTCTTGTTATATCCCAATTCTTCTGCTGTGGTTGCTTGGGCAGAAGTCCTGTGAGGATAAAATTGCATAAAGGGAAAGGCCTACTCCTGCATCAGGTGAATTTTTGCATAATTAAGGTGAGATATTGCCAGCAAGAAGAGTATAATCATACCAAGTATATGGAGAGGTCACCTTATCTTAGAAAGCCAGACAACCTGTTTTCTGTCTGTACTCATTTAATTAGAGACAGGCACTGTTCCTGTTACAGATGGGTTGCAAAATCAGAGAAGAGTAGAAACAATTGTAATATTCTGTAGAATTGCTGCAAGTATCTATAAATATAGAAATGTCACAAAATAAAAGCTATTTAATTCTCAAGTTGTAGTAAGAATGCTTGGAAATCATAGCCAAATTAGTGTTCTTATGGCTTCTGTGTTCTACAGTTCTTTTTGAATCTGGAAGATAATTCTGTAAGAAATTCAGATGAAGAAAGCATTATGTAAATTACACTTGCTTCCTTAACTATCATCAAGCTCAGACTCATGCCAGCTTAAGATCTGTGACACCACAGCACAACATGGGCTGGAGAAATCCTAGGAAACCTTCTGTACCTTTCACACAGTGACTCACCTGAACAAATCACACCAACATCTTCAGAAACTCCTGTTGGCACTGTCTGATAATGGGAGGTGTTGCAGAGCATCAGCTGAGTCTCGTTTCCAGTGCACTGGACACTCCTTAGGCCAACAAGACCTGTTCCTCGCTCAGACTTTGGAAGGTAATAGGCTTTCTCAGCAGTTCCACACTGGAGCTGTCTGCACACCACATGGGCATCCCTAATGTCCCAGTTGTCATCCAGGACTCTGCTCCACCCACCATGGAGGGAGATCTCAACTCGCCCAGCACAGCGGCTCTCACCCCCTGAGAGTCTGAGTGATTCAGCAAGACCTGGGCTCAAGAGAGTTGGGAAATATATTGAGTGACATCTACTTATTTCACTGCAGTAGAAGTAACTTGCAGGAAGACTATGGAAGACAAATTTCTGTGCTGGCAAAATATTAATTCTCACCACTGGTGAAGGAGACTGCCCCTGTTAAGGCTTTGTTTGCTTTCATGCACACAAGGGCCTGCAAAGGGAAGCAAGAAAGGCTTCCCCACCAAAAAGACTAGATCCTGTCAGTGAGGTCACCAGCACTGCTTCGGTCTGAAGTTCTACCACCCATAAAAGGCCACTCCTGACTTACCTGAGCAAGTTACAGTGGCTGCTTCTTTGGCTGAACAGGTTGGATTGCCCAAAGTCACTTGAACACAATCCCATAGGCAGGACTCTGTCCCTTTACAGTGAAAAGCATCTCTCCATATAGGCCCATTTCCATCCACAAAATCATCTTCCATCTGGATTGATTTTGCATAGCCACAGTTCAGCTGATGGCAGAGAACACTGGCAGCTTGCAAATTCCAGTGGGAGCGGCAGAGTCTTCCCCACGTGTCTCCATGGCGGATCTCCACTATGCCGGAGCATGTGGTGCCATTCACCAGCCTGCCCCCTGGACACCCTGAATGTAGAGAAAAGGAATATTGGAGTGTTACATTTGCTCATGGGCAGGACCTGGAAGTGACTGGGAAAGGGCAATGAGTTTTCTTTATCATTCAGTAGTAAAAATGACTTAACTGGGCCATACTCATAACTAGAAACTTCCATACTCATAACTAGACTTCAGTCCAGCCTGTTTTACTGAGAAGAATGACTAGAACTCAGGATCACATCCCATTTGCAATTTTTAAACCAGGGCATTAGGGGTTGGGGCTCTGGGTCAACCAATAGACCTTAATTTTTCAGACCAATATCACTGGGGGCCTACAGCTCTGCATCCTTCAACTGCTGGTCCAAGTCCTCACTTAAACCTGGACCAGGAATTCAATCCCTGCCTCAAGTACATGACAGGTGTAACTGTCTCCAGTCTTGTCTCATGCTATGCCTGCTCCTCTCCCCAGCCAGACCCTACAGCTCTTTCTTTGCTTTGACTTCTCTGGGACTGCTCATAGACCTTATTACCAACACCTTCCTCTGCCCTCTCTGCAGATGCTTTGGATTGTGTCTTGGTGGCAAGGACTCTGCCTGTGCTGTGCTCAGCCTCTGAGCCGAGCTCATCCTGGCTTGTGCAGCAGCCCTGCTCTTGCTGTTACCCTACACTAGGAGCATTTCAGAGAGAGCAGCCTTGTGGTACAGTTGAAGTGTAGCCTTGACTCCTGTTGCAGCAGTCAAACGACAGAGCCTGACTCCACATATGCCCTCTGAATTTTGAGTCCATATTTTTCCTCAAGGAAGGAGTTTTTCAGTTCTCTTCTTAGACCTTTCCGCTGCTCACCTGAACATACCACATGAGCCTCTTTTCCAGCAGGGCATTCATCCTGACTTAGAGCAAGCACGGGACAGTCTCTCAGGAGTGAGCCATTCTTCTGGCAGCTGAATGTGGCGTTCCAGACAGATCCATTTCCTTCCCCAAAGGACTGTCCACTTGGGACCAGTAGTGCAACTCCACAGTCTAGCTGCTGGCAGAGGATGTTGGCAGCTGGTGAATCCCACAGGTAGTCACACAGGGTTCCCCATGTGCCTCCGTGAAGAAGCTCTACTCTCCCTGAACACGTGGTGTTGCCGTTTGCCAGCCGGTACCCACCATAGCCTGCAGAAAGAATAAAGGAGCTTAGCAGTTACTTTTGGGCATTTGTGCTTCTGCACTGAAAACTGTAAGAGAGCTCTCTCTATCTGCAAGAAACTAGCACTCATTTTTGTGTCTGGTTACTGGAAAGCATCTTAGAACAGGATGCTGATAAGCCAGCTCTTAAAATCTCTATTGTCCACGTTGTAGCCTGCACTATATGACAAAAAGACTTTTGACTCTTTAAGTTCAGTGTCTCCTCTCTGCTCTGCTCTTTCCTCCTCCCACAATACTGCTGCTACCTTACAACATCTTCTCTTGCAGAGGCAGTTTCAGCACTGCCTTGCATGTGAGGAACTCAGGGTAGGAGCAACTGGTATCACTCTCTGTCCCAGTAGTTGGTCATGTCACATTTCCTGGTAAGCAGAAACTGCAGTGGGGAATTCTCAGCTTTCATCCATGCCCCAGAGCAAAGCTCTGAACACCCCAGGCCATAACCATCAGCATACTGACAATAAATTAAGGGCGGCACGGATGGCACTCTGGTGTCCTACTGCCAGCCCCATGCAGTCCCTCTCTCTTCTCACACTTACTTTCTGCCCTTACTTTGTCCTTGCATTGCACCCCTAATGAGCGCAGGATTTCAGCTCTGAGCCAAGACTCTTGCAAGATAAAGGCAGGAGCCAAGGCCTGTTAGATGCCTTAGCTGAGGTGTTTGGCTGCCACTGGTCACAGTATTCAAAGCTGTCTTGAAACAGACTGTAGCCCTTTGGGCAGGAAATGGACATCAGCTCCAGCCCTTTTCCTTGTGTCCAGCTGTTGCCAGGAGCTCTGCCCCAGGTTTAGTTTACCCCTTTAGAACTGCGGCCTCAGGAAAAAGGTGTTTGTTAGGCCTAATCTTCACTTTTTCAGTGGATGGAAATACACAGCTGTACTCAGAGCTCCCAGCAGGCATGACTTCGTGGAGTTCTTAAGAAGGGTTAGCATAAAAGAAATAACAGCCCTTTTGAGATCTCTTTGTGGTAGTGAAGTGATTAGAACAGCCCATGTTAGATGCAGATTCTCAGTAGAGTGAATGAGATGTTGTGGGACTGCTCTCTGTTATTTTCTAGTCCCCCTTGAATGGCTCAAGGCATGGTAGGGGAAGCATCCAAGGATCCTGAGGACCCCAGAAGTGTACAGATGCTCTGAACTGTGAGTTAACAGGAAGAAGGCATATAGAACATGAGTGAATTATGTCCATCAGTCCAAAGTCTCACCTGAACACACAACAGTGGCATCATAAGAACATGTGTTAGTATGGTGCATGCTCCTGGGACAGTCTGCAAGGTGAGCCTCATTCCCTACGCAGTGAAACTCTTCTTGCCAGATCAGCTCATGTCTGTCTCCAAAGTGAGTTCCTCTCAAGGTATCCACAGCCTGGCCACACTTTAACTCATTACATATAACAGAGGCAGTTTTGAAATCAATGTGTGAGAAACAGACAGTGGCCCAAGTTTCTTCTTTCTTTACTTTCAGATGTCCTGAGCAGGCAGTGTCCCCTCCAGTCAGATGCATATCAGAGAAGCCTGGAAAAAAACCCAAAAACCAAGAAATCCAGCATCAAGAGTTGGTTGTAGTGACCTATTTTTATAACTCCTTAATGGGCAAGACACTTTTCACTGCTCTGAGGACCACTGATGCTTTTGAATTGTGACTGGGGCAATTCCTTTATAGCACTGATAAAGAAGAAAATGGTGTATGAGATTGCTTATTTCTCAGTATGTGAAAATACTAAGTCCTTGGGAAAGAAGGAAGGAAACTTTGAGCACCTGCTGATGACTGAGAAGTAACAATCCCCAAGTAGATAAATAGAAAAATAGCCATTTACAAGTGTCCTTGAGACCTCATTATTTCAATGAATAGGAAGCTGAAGCACCCCAGGAAGAGGAAACAGGAAATGTTGCACCCAGTTTCAGAAGTTGCTAAAAAGACAGTCTAGAGATCTG
This sequence comes from Camarhynchus parvulus, assembly GCF_901933205.1. NCBI lineage: Eukaryota > Metazoa > Chordata > Aves > Passeriformes > Thraupidae > Camarhynchus > Camarhynchus parvulus. Next base: position 87,808,661 of record NC_044571.1, on the reverse strand, counting down.
CAGGCTGACCAGCCTCACTTTGGTACTTGAAAAAAAGATGGAGCGAGACTTGTAGAAACTCATTTGTGGGCACAAGGAGATGAATGGGAAGAATCAGCATGGTTTTATCAAGCGTGTATCATGCCTGTGGGACTGTAATGCTTTCTCTGGTTAAAATGGATTTATGGATGAGGAGACAGCAGCACATGCCATTTACCTCACATTTAGCACTGCCATTAACACTGTCTTGCACAATATTCTTATGTCCAAGAACTAGGATGTTACTGTCTGGCTGTAAGGACAACATGGTTAAGCAGCTGATTGAATGGTCAGGTTCAGTCATTAGTGAGTTGCACTCTACCTGAAGACTGTCAGCAAGTGGAATTTCACTTGTTGGGTCTTTCCAGGGGCCTGTTCTGCTCAATGTCTTATCTTCATGGAGCTGGTGATGGAGTACACTCTTGTGGTTTTGGGGGGGTGGGGAGATAACCAGCAGGGTAGAGCTGCCATTCAGAGAGATCTAGACAGCCTAGACTAATGGGCTGACAGAAACCTTACAAAAATTATAAAAGGACAAATGTAAAGTCCCGAAGCTGGGAAGGAAAAACTTCTTGCAGTGGTTCTTTTTCCAAAGAGTAAAACCATGAACATCTTGCACAGGAAGCAGCCAAACAGGTATTGGTCTTTTTTTGCCAGTGCAGACTGTCCTGTCTTAGCCTACCTGAAGATCTGGAGAAGGGCAGTTGTATGACATAACATTGCATTTTCTTGCTTCTCTATTTACACCTGCTTTTTTAGCCCCAATTCCTTATCAAAGACAAGTTCAGTTTTGCTCTCCTGTTACCTGGGAGAGCTGTGGTAGAAACAAATAGTGGGTTGTTTTTTTTTTTTGTTCTGTGTCATTTAATATGCTCATTTGATGTCATTGCTGTGCCCAGGCAAAGTCAGCTTGCAATCATAGTCAGTAGAAAACTTAATGCTGAAGCAACTTGCTTCGGATGAGCAGAGGGAGTACTTGGCTTTATCCAACTAAGACAAAGTTTGATTCCAGGCTCGTATCTTTTTTCTATTATACAATGCTGGATCACTTCTTACCTGAGCAGATCACTCCAATATCAAAGAAATGAGGGCAGGTAAAAGCACCCCATCCTGTATGTGAGCAGTTCCAGAGAGCCGATTCATTACCACGGCAATCAACTCGGTACAACCACGTTGGTCCAGTTCCTTGTCCAAAAGGAGCTCGATTTAGGGCCTTAACAGCAGATCCACATTGTAGTTGCTTGCAGACAACCTCAGCATCCCTTATGGTCCAGTCACCATCACACACGGTTCCCCACTGCTCCTCATGTTTTACTTCCACTCTCCCAGAGCAGGGGCCAGTTCCGTTTGACAGCCTCAATTCATTAGTGCCTTCAGACAGAGCAAGGTTATAGAAAGGACAGAGCCTAATCATGATTATCTACTGCAGATGTTAATGAGATCATTACTGCTCCTAATTTACTCTTACCTCAGACTTGTTTGGTTCACCTTTCTAAAGAGTCCAACTTAAAGAGTGTTTTTTTGCAAGGAGTAATGTCTGTATTTACAAGTTTGAACTAACTGCACTGCTAAAATGTAAATTATTTCTAATGACAGGCAAACTTTCTCTTTTACTGACTCACCAGGGCTGGAAAATGCTGAGTAATATCCCTGCTTTGTGATTCACAAAGCCTGCCACAATAAACATTGGCAACTGGAGTGGATGAGGGGACTGCCTGTCAGTGTGTGATTGCTACAATAGACCAAGCTTCCTTTTCCTGTGAGTTAATTGGCCTGAAAGCCAAATTTGTGTGTCTTTGGGAGTGAGGTAACTGGAGGAGCTGGCTACCAGAGGGGCCAGACCAGCCACTGGAGAGCTGATAAGGTCAGGGGGTCTGCTTGAAGACTCAGCTCAAAGTTGGCTTTCTGGGCTGCAAGGGCACATTGCCGGCTCATGTCCAATTTTCCCCCACCAGCATCCCCAAGTCCTTCTCCATGGGGCTGCTCTCATATACAGGCAAAGGCTTTACCTCTTTGCTAACTCAGCTGGATTTCCTCACAATTTCCTACCTATCATTTAAATTTGGAAACAAACAAACAAACAAACAAACAAAAGGTGGTTATTCAAGTGACTGACAATTGGTAATTTCCAAAACTTATTTTTTCTGCAGAATATCCTCTCTCCTCAAGTCTCCTGAGTAAGAAAGTCACATGTGTAGCACAATTCTTAGGTAACGAGAAAACCACTTTGTGCCTGCAACATGTTGTCTCAGAGGGGGCATAATCTTTCTGTAATAAGAAAGATATTCTGGAGAACAACCCCCAGAGTATTTGAAGAACATAGTCCAACAAAGAGTTTTCTCAGCTACAATATTTATACATTTAAAAGGGTAATGAATTCTAAGAAAAGTTGAATTCCTAATACATTTTTAAATGAACCAAATAACCAATTTCTATTAGCCATATCCAGGGACAAAACAAACATCTCTTCACTCAACTGTATGACCTTTGTGCACTTGAATTTTTAAATAATTGTACATCTGATGTTTTCAACGTGTAACAGCATGCAAGACTGGATGCAGAGGTAGGCATAACCCAACTGACAGATTTCAATATTTCCTAATAAAAGCTATCATTTGCTATAATCACTCTTCTGTGATTTTTTTATGGTATGTACAGGTACAATTTTGTATTTCCTCACATTCCACAGCATGTCCCGCAAGTACCTTCACTGAATTCAGTGGTTTGGTGTTCTGCTTGGCTGAGAAGGCATGAGATTTTTCTTGCTCCAGCTGAAAACCTGGTTCTTCTCATAGGAAAAAATGAGGGTGCACCATGCATTCCTTTCTCCAGGCCCTAAGAGGAGGTTTCCAGCCCAGGCTGGCTGCCTCAGGGGCAGATTTCCAGCTCACTCCTGGAGAGTTGTGACTCCTGCACTGCTCTGCACAGTGCTCTGTGCCTGGGGAACATCAGAACACCTGTAGCAGCATGGAGAGTGCAAGTGCTGCCAGATCAGAGATGAGGGTGATAGGGTGCTGATGATGGTGTCATTGTAAAGCTACTGTTGTCTGCATCTTCCAGTCAGTTACTGTTCCCTGATATTAACAAGGAGTTGGCAGACAAGTCACCCTCATTTCTGCAGTACAGCTCAGTTGACACTAAAATGTCACTACAAAGCTGTCTAAATAAAAGATGTTTAATACTATGAAAATGTACCTCAAGAGTGCCTCCTGTTCCCTGCTCTGAACTTTGACTGCATCCACACAGCTGGTGAGAACGTTCAAGACTAGGGCCATGCTATAGCAAAACATCAACTCTGAAGTCTTGTTCTCATCATATGGGGATGAGATCACCACCACAATGCCTTAATGTCACCCCCATGTGTGGAGAGAAAAAAATGAGTTTTCCAAAATCTGTCTCTCGTCACCAGCATCAAGCATGTACACATAGCTCCAGAGGTGCAGAGAGACAAATAGTGATAAGCCTCATATACAGAGGAACAACTGAGGAGATGTTGTGTTACCCAAACTCCACTGGGCACACGGGTGGAGCTACATCATTTTAACTGGTGTCGAACAAAGACCTGGAATTAATAATTTCGTCTACAAAGAGCTCAGCAGGAGAGATAAGACAGTAGTAAGAATACCCAGCTGGTTTTTAGTACAGCTAAACTGTTTACAAAATTTGGACTTGAATTCTTATGAGAATGGCCAGTCGCTGATGCCTGAGTAAAATACCAAACTTTTAGAAAAGGCTTACCCTTCCTTATCTCAGGATTATGAAGGAGATTGAATCAAAGACAGAAACATACTTGAACACCATTTTGTCACTTTGTTTTAGAGGTTGGTAGAAGAACAACCTATTTATATTAAATTTGCATACTTTTTTTTATCTCATTGCCTTATGCAAAATAAAGTATGTACTTACCCAGGGAGACCTGAATGGAGAGGAGAATCAACCACAGCACTGGAGCAGAAAGAAGTCCTTTTGTTGCCATCCTGACTGCAGATGGATGATACTTCACTCTCCAGGCACTGCCTAGCTAAAACTCTGGCTGGGCATTCCGGTATCTCACAAATGACTACGAAGGAGGAAATATATAGATTGACGTGCCAGCATGAGCTACCTGAAGGAACCAATAGAAATATTGTTCACCTTTTTAGACGTTATCAGCAGATTCATCTCCAATCTGAAGGAACCAAAACCTCCAATAAAATTCAAAAAGTGTACTTGTGACCTTATATGAAGGATGATTGTGTATCTGATGTCATCATCGGAATTGTTTTACTGTGGGACTAAAGCTGGTGGCACAGGCAGAGCACCGTGCAAAGTGGTTATTTCTCACCTGAAAAAGGAGTATGAAAGTGTAGAACACTGGTCATTTATTAATCACTTCAGAAGAAAAAAGGGGAAGAAAATTCCTTTAATTTATAGCTTACCTGTCATATTGGAAGAAATTGTACTCCAATCAACAGAAATTGTGTTTATCACTAGAGGTGAGTAAAAAATGATACCCTCTCTGTCTTTGGGGTAGGCTTAAGGCTTCCTTATTTGGTCATAAGTTTTTGGGCAGAAGCTCTTAAAAAAGATCTTCCTTAGGATTCAAATTACAGGCCTTCCTGTTTGCACAGGCTTTTTGTTTCAGGTGACCACTGCTAGTAGTTCTACCCCCTTTCTCATTCACCCTAGAATGGCAAGTTTAGGGAAATAAAAGCTGTTGTTAATTGAACGGTGGCTACCTGACTCATTTTGACAACTGGAACAATTTGAAGAATGCCATTTGCACCAGTCTAAACAAACATTCCTCTTGTCATAAAGACTGACGGCATCCTCTTTTTGTCTGATGGTATCTATCTGCTCTTTATCCAGAATGCTGAGTTCAGTAACATCCATGCTGTTGGGTCCTTAGAACATCAATCTTTGCAACCTCTTCCCCTTCTTGCTGGGCTTTGCTTGTTCAAGTTCTGTGTAACTTTGCAGCAGGACAGCCTTGGGTTAGAGCGCTGCAGAGAGAGATGAGAGGAAGAGCAGAGTCTGGCCAGAGGCTGCTTGTTCTTTGCTCAGGACCTCAGACACTTGCCTGTGGTCTCTGCTAGAGCTACAGGGCAGCCAGGCTGGGGTCTGGCCATGAACTTTCCTGATACCTGACCCTGATCTGCTGACTTGACTTTATGGCTTGATCTTGGCTTTTTCAGGATTGCCTGCACTACTGGTTTAACCTTGCTGCTGTTGCTGACCTGTTCTGGAGGTTTTTTGTTCAGGTACTATGGGATTGCAATTCTTGTGAGGACCTTGCTTCATGACTGGTTTGCTGTCAGCTTCAGTTCCTGGCTGACCTTCCTTTGCAGAGCATCCTGCTTCTGCTACCTGATAGAGACCTCTGAAAACCAGAAAGTCACTGCCATTCCTTTGGAAATGTGGTCAGGGTGGGGGAAATCCCACTACAGATGTGCTAATGAGAGATAGGTAAGGTATCCATTGTCATGTCAGTTCCTAGACTGAGGCTCAGTGGTTTCACTTAGCACTATTCTTTGCTGATAGGTGTCCACCAACTGAATTCTCACTGACATTTTAAACTCATTCCAGGAAGCCTTAGAGTAAGATCTGTTTCTCAGCATACAGGCCCTTGATGACCAGAGCCTCTTTTATGGGCACTGTGTCCTTGTAGCCAGGTATGTGCCAGTGCCCATGGATGTTAGAACAGACAGCATGAAAGAAGATGACCTCATCTTGTGCTAGAGGAGGCTCAGGTGAGATATTGGGAAAAAATGCTTCACTGGCAGGGTTGTCAAATGTTGGGACAGACTCCCCAGGGAAGTGGTTGAGTTGCTATCCACAGATTTATTTCAAAGATATGTAGATGAGGCACTTATGGCCACAGGCCCTTAGATTTAGTGCCAGGTTAATGGTTGGACTCGATATTAACATATTTGCTAACTAAAATGGTGCTATGATTCTGGGAAAATCATGCAGGAAACAGCAGAACAACTCTGAGATATTTTTCTTAAGAAACTGAACACAATACTTCACTTACCAAAATGATGTGCAAGAGTTGGAACGATACAAAGAATGTCTTCATGGATGATCAGATGACTACAAAGTCCATTTTACAGTCAGAGGGTAGAGACTTCAAAAGGTTGTCAACCTAGCAAAACAAACTTTTGCTTCTAAGTATTTTGAGACACTAACTGGAATATGGACTATATAATGTAAAGAAAAGAATAAAGTATATCAAAAGGGGGTTTCTAACAATGAGAAAAATAAGGCCCTGGAATTAGGTCTGAGTTAAATGGTGACAGAAAACTTCTGCAATAATGACCAAGGTCATAATTACTGAAAGGAGCTATTGGGCATTTTTCATTCTGTTAACACAAATGTAGATTTGGTGACTCCAATGGTCCCCTTAAATCCCTTCTCCATTGTTCAGGAATTACCACAACAGACCCTCTGAATAAATCATCCTTTTGCTGCAGATACAAGAGAAGATTGCTGTAGAGCAGACAGAAAGGCCTTACTCCATAGTGATCATATAGCATTTTAATCTAGTACTTGACAAGGAACTCTGTCCTGAGGATATGCAACATCTCAGACTTCCCTATACTATGATCAACACAGTGCAAAGTATGCAGGTCAGTGAAGGGACAATGAGCACCATTAGTGGAATATTATTGGTCAGTGAATGGCTCAGGCAGGCAACCATTAATGAGCCTGTACTAGTTGTAGAGAGTCAAGCAACGATGTGATGGTTTCATGAGTAAATTTGCAAATTTTTCTGGCTGGTATTCAAGCCAGGAGAGAAAAAGATCACAATTCATGTCTATTAGATCGCTTCTTACTAGTTAGGCTATTAGTAGACTCAAGCTGTTATTATTAATAGCAGATACCAATTCACACATTATGCCCAGTTATTGACTCACACTCAGACACTCACCAACTGTTATCTGGTATCACGATGTGCTTGTGGCCTTGAGAGACTGGAGAATCTTGATTTTCTGAGTTTTTCTGTTCTTGTGAATTCGCAGGACTGAGTCTTCTGACCTTATGTATTCTTAGGAGGGTTTCACTTGTCTCTCAGCACCTACCAATTCTTTCTTTGATCTGGTTTCTGGTATCACATGCACAGGCCCTGCTCTTTCATGCAAATCCACCCCTTGTGGGCTTTTATGTCAGAAATGCAGAGGCAGAGTTGATCCAAAAGCCATCATGTGTCTCACAGGACATTGTCCTGTCCCATGATTTCAGCTTGCAGCAGTAATCTTTACCTTCAATCCCTCTGAACACACTTTGTATCTATGGGAAATTTATACCTTTACTGCTGCACATTATAAATAGAATTTCAAAGTACATCACTCACTGCAAGATAACTAAGAGATGAACAACTCTTGCCTAATTGTTTCAATTCAGAGTGTGAACCCTTTTGTACAGAGGCTGTACACACTTCTGAAGGCTTCCTCCAGGTCTTACAACTGTCAGTCCCATACGCCTGTGAAAATGAGAAAGATAAGCACACCCAAATGCATGTCTTGTGGTCTGAAGTTAATACAGGCTGCTCCAAAACTTGGTTTGGGGCTGTGTAAGTACATGTGCCTTTGAACTGCCGTTATCTTTAAACAAAACATAGATGGAGTTAAGAGATGAAGGTAATACACTGAGTGCTAAGGTAAAGAAGGGGCTGCCTGAAGGAAAGCAAGCAGTTAGGAAGGAAACCACTTTCTTCCTTACTCAGGCTGGGCTGGAGGGATTTTGAGTTTCAGAGAAATGAGATGTATCCTGTGGTTAAGATAAACCTGAGCTTTGAGATGGATTAATCTCTGTATCTCAAACTGACAATGGTTTAAACAGACATCTGAAATGAAGTTACCTGGAGTGGTATTTACCTTTGTGTTATCTTTATGAATGTATTTGTCAAAGCCTTCCAAAAGCTAGTTATATATTTACAGTCTTGTGAGCCCAAATGCTTTTGGAGAAGTGTCAGTCAGAGATTTTTCAGCAAAAGTATCACTTGAAGAAAGTGGACTCTAAAGAAATATTAATATTTGACAAAATTTGGCTTCAGGGAGACTTCAAGAGTGAGCCAATATTGATTTTTATTGTGATTTTTATTGTCAGAAAAGATATTTCGTTTCAGAATAAACTATATTTTGATCTTACGACCCATTGAATGAAGAGTTAAACAAATTGAAAGTAAAGTTTTAATGATTTCTTTAAATTGTGGTCTAAGGCATATGTTTTCAGTGCACTTCCACTGAGACATTTTAATTTATACATACATTTATACAGGGTTTTTTTTTGTGCCTATTGCTGCTTTCTGTACCATTTTTCCTTAATAATTTTTTAAAATCTTTTTATATGATTCTCTGTTACTTTTTCCCCCTCAAGTTTTGTTAATTCCAAGTTATTATTAAATCACTATTTATTCAAACCGTGTGTATTAAAATCAGCTTGGGGGTCACTGTCTAGGACTTCATGTTAAGTGTGCAGAACAATGGAACAACTGATAAAATGGCCACTGAAAATTTGCATAAATTGTGGCAGATTATGCTCTGACCTTTGCTTGAGAGATTCGTGAGGAGTAGTTTTTAATTAAATGCCAACATCTCAGTTGTCAAGATCAAAATGATTCAAGTTTCAGTAGGAACCAGGTGATGTGTATGTCTCTGTTTATCCTTTTTTGTAAGATAAGGTTTCTAAACTTTTCCTCTGAATATTTAAATCTTTAATCTCTGAATTTGAAGATACAAGTTAAAAACAATGGACCAGGTCTCTCTGCTAGCTGGTTTCCAAACCCACAATTTCTTCAGACCAAACCAGCATAACACCACAGTTCCACCTTAAGATGCATCTTAGGGTTGCAAATCACTCATTAATCAACATTGCTGCTTGCAATGTTTGTATATTTTCTTCCTTCAGCACTGGTGATTGTTTATTGCTAATAATTTAAATCTGTTTTCCTTTTGTTATTCAATTACAGGTTACTATGAGTGTGTGTGTGGGCACATGAGACAGAAAGAGAAAGTGGGAACTATGCAAGTGTACTTGCTTTGTGAATAGCTATTAATCTAAAAGGTGTGGTAAAAAATAGCCTCTTAATTAATAAAAGATATAGATGTAAATATTTTTGTGCTCTTTCTGCATGGCAGAATCTTCTGTCAAGGAAAATGGAATTTGCAGTAAACATTATGTCTCATGTCTTGATACATAAAGGAGAAAATCTGTTCAAGAGTTACCAGGTCTGCTATTATGTACAGCTGATTGAATCCTTAAATTTTCATATTTGGAAAACAGAAGAATGACTATATCTTTACAAGGAAATAATTTCAAAACTGAAAATTTAGGCATCAGTGTGATTAGTCACTTTTTACTAACGTTTGGAGGGTTTTATGATTTTTCATTATAATAAATGTATTAGGCGTATTTTCAATATGCTATGTTAAAGTTATTTGTTACGTTTCACAAGTATCATCTGTGTATAGGCATTAATCAAACTAAAATCAGGATGATAGTATTGCTCTTAAGGTATATATCCAGAAAAAGACAAAGTTGTGGATGTCCAGGAAAGCCTTAAAAATGCAACAGGATTTTCCATTTCTCTTAGCTGAGGATAGAATGCTTTGATTGCAAAAGCCCACCAGTAGTCACAGGGATGCAAATCACAGTGAATAGCTGTTTGCATGTTCTGTTAGTTGCTGCATTTAACTCCTTCTACGTTAAATGAATAGAACCCGTGGATCATCCTCCTTTACACTTCCATATTGTGCCCAGAAATAACAGGCAATTAAAAAATAATTAATTCAGTTCAAGCTGTGTCAACTAAACTGCATCAGCTTTGTGACTGCTCTCTGAAGGGATTTCAAAAGAAAAACTGAGCATCATACACATAGAATAGAGTCAGTCTAAGTATTATCAATAACCAAGGCTATGGAGATTGAACGAAATTGATTTGGTAAAGCAAACTGATTGGATCCCCTTAGGGATACATAATGTGTCCTTATGCTCCTGCCTCTGATTGGAAGGAATGTATCAAACACTGAAGACTCTGATGATCTTGCCTGTCCAGGAGTTGAAAATTGTGGCTGTGTCCAACATAAATGATAAAGAAACATGTAGTTGAATGCTGAGATACATCAATAGATAATTAAGGAAAACTACACCAATTAATTAGTTCATTGATTCCTTTTGTACTGCTGGTTTCTTGCACTTGTACCCAGTTATACAATAGTCTACGTTGTTCCCTTCATTTTTCTGACCTTTTTGTTCTCTTGCTTCTGTACCAAGTGTGTGTGTCACGTTCATCTGCCCTTTCAACTCTCTTCCCAGATTTGAGAGTGCAAGTTATTCCATGCCTTATTCTTATGCAGTGGGATCTTCTCAGCATTTGTTAAGACAAGGCTGGGAAGGAATTTGGTAGGTCTTTCCTCTTAGACCATTTAGGCTGCTGTCTGTCACTTCAGCTTTCTACTGGCTGTGCTGGTTTATCCACCAGCCCCTGCCCTCTCAGCCGCACTCTCTGTGATCTGAGGAATGCTCGTTAGGCCTCGGCCTTGATGAGCAGCCCCTGGGCCCAGCTCCTCTTGAGCTCATCAGAAACACCGTCTGCTCCTGGAAACTTGCGCTGCCTAATGAGCTCCTGGAATTTTTATGAACAACCATGGCAACTGTTTTTCATGCCTGAATGGGGTAACGTCCTTATTCTCACACTTTTGTTATAAATGAGAAGCTTGACTAGGCCAATATTCAAGCAGCAATCAATTTATTAATTAATATGGTAAAGTATGAGCAATACAGCGCTGGGTACAGTGGGGGAAGTTTTCCCTCCAACTGTACACCAATAGTTGAGGCTTACAGGTGTTTATAGGGGTACTCATAAGCTTTCTCAGCAGTTTCTATTCCAATTTTTATGTCACAATTCTATACACTATTGTGATTTAGTTTTTCTCAGGATGTATCCCAGAAAGGAGTATACCCAGATGGTGGTGGTCCAGTTTCCGAAAGAAGAAAGAAGTCTCCCAGCTGGTGAGGTCCAGATTCCAGATACGGGTCCACCTTTTGATTGCAAGGACTATAAATCTCATAACAGTGATGTCCAGCTTTCCTTGGTTGAAACTATTAATCCTTGAGTTGATGTTCATCTTCCTTTCTCAACCTGCTTTTCACTGTTTTGTTAAGGTGTGAGATAAGCATGTTTCCTTTTTATATATTCTAAAGCTATAGTTTCAAAGATCCTTACTACAAGCAATATTCTAAAATTATACTTCAAAAGGTTATTATTGCAAAACTCTTTAAGGCTTAGCTACAAGCAGAAAGGTCCTCTCAAAAAGCAACATCCTTAAAGCTTTAATTCAAATGCTCCTAAATCAACTTAAGACTTATAAAGGTTAATTGTGAACAAAAGATAGGTTCAAAGGCCTTCTCCATGCTTTACTTTCCTCAGTTATTATTAGAATTCGTCTTTATAACTGTCCCATGGTTGGTTTCCACACATATCACAATCACAAATACACACGTTGCCTGTATGTACCTGACACGAAACACAGCTTTGTATTTCACACTTTCAAAGAAAGGGTGCTGACCTGAAGCGTCGCCAGGTTGGAGCGTTGTTATGACTAAGGCTTGCTCACTTGCAGCCCACAAACAGCTCTCCAAAATGAGACCCTTGGAGCTCTCCTGGGCCACAGTGGCTGGGACCAGCAACCTCCCTCTGGGCCAGCAAACTTTCCTTTGCTGCACTTGGAGACCACCAAATAACAATGGATCCTGGACTGATATCCCCTCCCCTCGAGGCCCCTTTGCCCATTGAGGAGATGCAAGGGCATCCAGAATGAGTATTTTATTACCTTCGTGTAGGAATGTGCCCCCTGTTGACTGAGTGACAAAACTATCCTTTGTCTCTTTGAAAAGGAAAAAAGCCCAGATGTTTCTTTCCTCTATTAGGTAAAAAGACACCTCATAGGACCTGGGGGACTTTGCCTCAAACTTAAGGATAGCCAATTGGACAGAAGCCAAAAAGTCCTGCCTAAGCAATTTACTAGAAAAATAAGAGAACAAAGAAACTAATCGCTTTTGTGAGGTGTTTTACCAGGAACAAGAACATCTTGCCCTGGCTGTTTTTCTCTGTAAAGAGGTTTGTTATTTTGCCTATTACTAAAACTTTTTTGTTTCCAATACTACCACAGAAGCCATCCTGCTGATTTTATGCCTTCTAAGGTAGCTGAGCTATCTTGGGTGTGATATGGATCTCCAAGAGCTTCTGAGACCTGGCTCAAGGAGATCATATATCACCTTTGAGGGGAATTTTTCACACACACCTTGCACTGACTCTATATGTCTGTGTGCATACAAGTCTGCATAGCTATGGCAAAACAGGAGAAATGCTGCTCTCTCAGGTGCTTAAGTATCTTAGATATCTAAGTAAATTAGGCCTGTAAGTAACTTTTATTTAAGTTATAAGCTAAGTTAAATGCTGTTGAGTGCTATTCCTTTGCTAAATTTTTAAGTTTAAGGTATAATTTAAGCTATGTTAAATGCTGTTCAGTGTTGTTCCATTACTAAATTGTCAAGTTTAAGGTACAAGTAAAGTACTGTTAAATTTGAGTGCTATTAAGCTTTTAGGCTGTGTTTCTTTTTATCCTTGCCCCTTCTATCCTTTTATCACACACAGCTAAACACACGCACACAAACAGATAGTACTTGGTTAATTTCTGTTTAGATTGAGTGGATTTTGTTTGCTGCTTTTTCACCCTTGGTGTGCCTTAACCATCTAGTAAGTAGTGGAGTGAACCTTGCCAATGACCTTTGTCATGCTGTTGCTTAGTATTAAACCTGATTTTTACTGATACCCTTGCTGGTGGTTTTTTAAGCAATGTCAACTTTCAGAACACTGAATAATGAGGTTTTTTATTCAGGTCTCCTTTTTTCCCTGATAAGTGATCTGGGAATCCATGAGTGTAAGATGTACTTGTGGATACAACCTTTCTGTGGCTGTCGTAAAAACAAACAGTGATTTGCTGACAACTCCCTTAAGCAGAAATTTCCTTTGTTTTTCGAGCAACTGACATTAATTCCTCCTGGACGTTCACAAACACATATATGCTGTCATAGCTGAACTGAAATTTCTGCCCATTCTGCATTTTAGGTCAATTCAACACACATTTACATATGTGTGCAAATACTTGAAGATAATAGAATATTTGTTTTTCAACTCTGAGCTTAGCGTAATGTTCCATTCGATTTCATAGGATAGATGAAAATAATTCAAAAGCTAAGCGCAGATATCATAATTTTAATGTCCCTTCATAAAAGAAAGATAGTTTTCTAAGAGATTTCACTGCATAAGTAAAAGGTGCAAAAAGAGCTCAGTGAATTGGCCTGAACACATAACAAATTTTGGTTTGTGAAAGACTCTTGCAGCCTGAAGCCATGAGTAAGACTTGCATTTCCATATCTCAACAAACAGAGTTCCTCTGAGATGAAAAAATAAGGAATTTTGGTGAAGAAACTGTCCATTTAATAGATGTGTATTTTGGTGTATGACTCAATTAAGTTAAATGTTCATTCCTGCTTTTCATTTCAATATGCACATGCAGAGCTAATAAGGGACCATAAGATAATGTGCCCAACTACTAATTGTACATGTGCTACCAATTCTTAAATCATGTTCTGGTGGGCATTGAAAGCAGAGTCCATCAGATGTTGTCCAGAATTTCCATAATGAAAACTCCAGGCGTGTTTATAGGAATGCAAATCAGAGAAGGATCCTGTAGTCATCTTTCATGTAGATGTTTGCATTTCTTGCTTTAAGCTAAGGATTCTAATCAAATTACTGTTTTTTCACTTGGAAAAGACCATGCTTTAGAAAAGAAATGGAGTCTATTCTCTTTTTTGAATTGCTCACTGATGACTTTTTTCATCATTAAATTACAGTAATACAGAAAAGTACTTTTAACAGAAAAGGGCTTTGTTTCAAATGCTGGCCTCATTGCTTTATGTTACATGTGTGCAATTTCCTAGAAAATCTTGTCAGTTTTTTCCTGGATGCTTTATGTGAAAAGCTACAGGAGATGATTGGCACGATGTTTTCTGGCAATGTTAGAGCAGGATGAGCTTTGAATTTTGTTTGTTTCCTGATTTGATTCACTGTACCAGATGTGAATCAAGCTGCCATTGCAATTATGTGACATTGGTGGATGTGGAAACAGTTCATATGTTTTGGAAGGGTCTGATTCCATGACTTCCAAAGCTTCTTCAGGTTGCAAACTGGCAGGTTTAAGGTGGAGGGAACAAATAACCTTTAGATTACAAATAGAAGAGGAAAAAGAGAAAATGCCTGCTCTCAGACAAGATGCATGTCTTCAGAGGATCCTAATCCCAAGAACTGTCATTTTCCTACTAAGACAGGAGTTGCTACTTTCCTTCCCAGAACAAATTCCTTGTGAAACTTATCTTACAATTTATCCAATAGAACACGGGGATTTAGTAGTTGGTATATATAATGCATGCTGAAGATATTTTTATTCATATGGCCAGAGTTGGTTAGCTGGTCACTTACAGACAGCAAGGTCTTCCAGAAGACTGAACCTATGAGGCGCTTTCCAATATTCTATCTGCTTTCCCTCTTAGATTTGCAAACGTATGCTAAAGAACTGGTAACTACTTGATTAAATTTTATGGAAAGGAAGCTTTGGAGGGAAGATGTACTTAAAGAGAAAGGAAAACAGCACAAGAACTGCTTTTGAATCTCATGTGCATCAGGAATGTGGAATAAGGGAACATAAAACCAAACTGTGTGAGAGCAGCCATTCAGGATGTCCCTGCAAAGCAGCCGTGTGCCTCAGAGCTCAGGCAGGAGCAGGACAGCACACACGGATTGTGGGTTGAGCACGGCCCATGTGTTTGCCTGTTGGTGTGGTCAGAGAGCTCAGAGGTTTGTTCCTGAAGGCTGGTGAGGGGAGAGCAGGGAAGGGCAGAGGCTGGACCAACCCTCCCAACACGGGTGTCTCATGGTGCTGGGCTGGGAACCAGCATGGTGACAATGCTGACAGTGCTGACAGTGGCATGTCAGGGCGCCATTGCCATGGGCTCAGCTTCTACCATCCCTGTTAAATGGCATAACAAATGTTCATGGAAGCCAGTGCTGTCACCTGTGGCACAGTTTATGTCATGAGGGAAAGGAAGACTCCATCTCAAGTTATTCTTTGACTTTGTATTTATTAATTTGCAAAATAAAGCAATTCAGGCACAGACCTCAGATCAAGTACAGGTACATTGCTTCAAACAGATTGACAACATCCAAGCCAGACATATTTAATCAGGATGGGCTTAGTGAACACAAGGCCCAAGTCATGTATGTTTCTGTGTCAGTTACTTTAGAATTATGTAAAATCCCCCTGCAGCTGGAAAAGGGTCATGAAGCTCCAGCCCTAAAGTACCAAGAATGTAGTGAGACTTTTCCTATTAGCTGTGATGACAGGACTTTGGCAAGTCCTCCAGTGCATCATTTCACTGGGAACACAGACATGGGTCACTACTTCAGCAAGAGCAAGGAAGCTCAAAAGGCTACGTCATTTTATACTGAACCTTACCAGAATTTTAAAGACACTTTTAGAGTAAACAACTTTTTTTCCTAACAATTCAGCAGTAGTCAAATGTTATGAGTAAGATATTCCCATCTTATTGGGAATTCTTCACTATCATCTTTAGGAGCTTGTATTAACCAGAAACAGCATTCCAGCATCATATTCCCAAATTAAATATAAACATGCTTGTGATCAAGCAGGTCTGATCTGTTTGTATAATGAATTAGTAACTTTAAGCATTTCAAGAGGGTCTGGTCTGAATCTTGGCCTTGTTTTTCTGCTGTCTTAGAGAAACTGTGATTTTCAAGGAAAGAAGAGTAAATCGGAGAATATTTCCACTTTCTCCATAATTCCAGATTAGTGACCTAATCTACACATTTCAGTTTCTATTACTTTATAACTTGTATGATTTAAAAGAAATTCAATTAGAACTCAACTAGACAGTCCAGGATAAATCATGATCTTTTAGATGGATGTAGTTCTGACAGAACAGCTGATGTGGTGCCAAATCCTAGCTGGCAGCTCTCGAAACTTTGGATTGCTCCAAATTAAGACTATGGAGTGTCCTGTAGGAGAGGCAGCCATTATAGCTATACATATGGATTTTAGGGTGCTAAAATATAAAAACAAATTGTATAAAAGAAAAGAGAAAGCTATGTAATATGTAACATAAAAGATAAGTAAGGAGCAGACTGACTTGATGGCTTTCATATGGGCCTCTAAGCTGGGATCCCTGAAGCCACTTGCATTATTTTGCATCTGTCTGGTGTGTATCCACAGAGACCGAACCAGCAGGATACTTGAAACCAACAGACAGTATTAAAGGGCATAGCTACACCAACATTATAAAGACAAAATAATAAACCAGAGCTGTCTATCCTTGTGGTTGTCCATGCTGAAGAGTTTGTCACGGATGAAGGAGCAGTGATGTTCTTGTGCACGCTGTAGAGATCCCAGGCGAAGGGAACTGCAGTTGTGACGGAGCAGAGCCATGATGTGAGCAGCATCCAGGGCACCAGCCTGGCAATTCGCAGCTTCAGCCAGATGAAGAAAGACTGTGTAAAACTGGCAACTTTGATGCAATAGAAGACACTAAGCCAGGCTCCAAACCAGAGGCTGGAGTAGTTCAGAAATATATAGCCCGTCTTGATAAATCCAAACATATTTTCTTCAAAATAGGAGGGTTCACAAAATATAGTTAAGAATAAATCCAGTATAATCCAGCATTGCAATGTAATTTTAGATGAACTCAGCGAGATCAAGATCATATCATATGGGGGCCATGTTTTGCTCCCAATGCAGCTCAATGAACAGGCAGCCAAGATAATTCCATTTCCCAGAATTCCTGCCAGGGATTCAATTATCGCAATTGATAGACAAAGGAGAGCAAAGGATGTCATCATTGCAACTGAAGAGCTTGCAATTATTACTCAGCTTCCTCTGGGCTCCCGAAAGCCTCAGATCTGGCAGGCACTCCAATCCCAAGGAGCTGTTATGGACAATGCTCACCTATTTATCTCAGGGGCGGAAGTATCCTAATGTCATTTAATATTTCTGCTGTTTTACATCTTGTTTTGGGGAGTGATAACTTAGCTGATTTGTCTAAGCATGCAAATGTGGTCAAGATTCAATTACATAGCTTTCATTTTGCTGAAAGAATTTGCATTGGAAGGGTTATGGAGCAGGTGAACTACGGGGTTTACAAATGTGGATTTGCACTCCAGAGTCTGGTGCACATCATTACATGCTGAGATTTGTATTTTATAGGTGATGACTTAATGTCTCCTTTTGTTGCACTGTTATCTCTTTAGGGTTTCTGAGACATACTTGACATGGCCTCTTCTCTTTATCAGATATTTTCCAATTTGTCCTGCAAAGAAGATTATCATGTTTTTCTTTTGTGTACGGAGATATTAAAGCATTATAATTTTCCAATAGAACAGAGGGTTTAGCAGATGGTGTATATAATATGTGTTGAAGATAGTTTTATTCATATGAGAATAGTTAATTAGCTGGTCACTTACAGACAGCAAGGTCTTCCAGAAGACTGAACCTATGAGGCGCTTTCCAATATTTCTATCTGCTTTCCCTCTTAGATTTGCAAACGTATGCTAAAGAACTGGTAACTACTTGATTAAATTTTATGGAAAGGAAGCTTTGGAGGGAAGATGTACTTAAAGAGAAAGGAAAACAGCACAAGAACTGCTTTTGAATCTCATGTGCATCAGGAATGTGGAATAAGGGAACATAAAACCAAACTGTGTGAGAGCAGCCGTTCAGGATGTCCCTGCAAAGCAGCCGTGTGCCTCAGAGCTCAGGCAGGAGCAGGACAGCACACACGGATTGTGGGTTGAGCACGGCCCATGTGTTTGCCTGTTGGTGTGGTCAGAGAGCTCAGAGGTTTGTTCCTGAAGGCTGGTGAGGGGAGAGCAGGGAAGGGCAGAGGCTGGACCAACCCTCCCAACACGGGTGTCTCATGGTGCTGGGCTGGGAACCAGCATGGTGACAATGCATGGTGCTGACAGTGGCATGTCAGGGTGCCATTGCCATGGGCTCAGCTTCTACCATCCCTGTTAAATGGCATAACAAATGTTCATGGAAGCCAGTGCTGTCACCTGTGGCACAGTTTATGTCATGAGGGAAAGAAGACTCCATCTCAAGTTATTCTTTGACGTTGTATTTATTAATTTGTAAAATAAAGCAATTCAGGCACAGACCTCAGATCAAGTACAGGTACATTGCTTCAAACAGATTGACAACATCCAAGCCAGACACATTGAATCAGGATGGGCTTAGTGAACACAAGGCCCAAGTCATGTATGTTTCTGTGTCACTTACTTTAGAAGTATGTAAAATCCCCCTGCAGCTGGAAAAGGGTAATGAAGCTCTGGTTCTGATGTAACAATAATGCAGTGACACATATCACTATTTCAGCAAGAGGAGGAATCTCACAAGGCCATGTCATTCTTTCCTGAACCATGCTGGAATGTTATAGACACCTTTAGAATCAGCAAGTATTTTACAAGAGTTCAACCAGATTTGAAAATGATGAGTGAGATATTCTGAAAATATTGGGAATTCCTCAGAATCCTCATTAGGAGTTTTTAGTCACCATAAACTGCATTGAAGGCTTATGTTCACAGAATGTGTGCATGCCTGTGCTTAAACAGGTCTATTCTATTTGTATCAGGTATTGTACCTTCAAGCATTCCAAGAGATTCCATTCTAGTCTGAGTCTTGACTCTGTTTTTCTGCTGTGTTAGGGAAACTGAGGTGATTTCCAAGGAAATTAGAGCAGATAGTAGGCAACATACACAATTATTCTTAACAATACCGACATCTACATAAAGCAAATTCCCACCTTCCTATTGACTGCTGATCAAGGCCCTAATCTACTCATTGCAACATCTATTATTTATACCTCTGATGATTTCAATTTAATTGATTTGGATCTAAACTAGAAAGTCCAGGCTCAGCCACTGTCTTTTACATGAATGCAGTTCTGACATGACAGTTAATGTGGTGCCAAATCCTAGCTGGCAGCTCTTGAAATTTGGGATTGATCCAAATTATGACTATGGAATGTCCTGTAGGGCAGGCAGCCATTAAAACGACACAAATCATTTCTCCATTGCTTAAAGGTGAAAAAACGCTAAATAAGATGACAAGAACACAAATAAAATATATAATGTAAAGGAAAAGGAAGGAGCAGACTGACTTGATGGCTTTCATATGGGCCTCTAAGCTGGGATCCCTGAAGCCACTTGCATTATTTTGCATCCGTCTGATGTGTATCCACAGAGACCGAACCAGCAGGATACTTGAAACCATAGACAGTATTAAAGGCATACCTATGCCAGCATTACAGATAAGAATTAATAAACCCAAACTGTCTTTCCTTGTGGTTGTCCATGCTGAAGAGTTGGTCACGGATGAAGGAGCAGTGATGTTCTCGTGCACACTGTAGAGATCCCAGCCGAAGGAAATTGCGGCTGTGAAGGAGCAGAGCCATGATGTGAGCAGCATCCAGGGCACCAGCCTGGCAATTCTCAGCTTCAGCCAGATGAAGAAAGACTGTGCAAAACTGGCAACCTTGATGCAATAGAAGACACTAAGCCAGGCTCCAAACCAGAGGCTGGAGTAGTTCAGAAATGTAAAAATTGTCTTGGAAGCTACGTTCACGTTTTCTTGACAAAAGAAGTTTTCATAAAATATACTCATTAAGTATTCCAGTATATTCCATGACTGCAAAATGAATCTAGATGAACTCAGTGAGATCATGATCATATCATATGGGGGCCATGTTTTGCTCCCAATGCAGCTCAATGAACACGCAGCCAAGATAATTCCATTTCCCAGAATTCCTGCCAGGGATTCAATTATAGCAATTAATAGACAATGGAGAGCAAAGGATGTCATCATTGCAACTGAAGAGCTTGCAATTATTACTCAGCTTCCTCTGGGCTCCCGAAAGCCTCAGATCTGGCACTCCAATGGCAAGGAGCTGTTATGGACAATGCTCACCTATTTATCTCAGGGGCAGAAGTATCCTAATGTCATTTAATATTTCTGCTGGTTTACATCTTGTTTTCTGGGTTGATAGCTCAGCTGATTTGTCTAAGCATGCAAATTGAATAAAGATTCAGTAACAGTTTTTTCAATTTGGCCAAACACTTTGCATGCAATTGTAAAGGGATTTTCACTGGAAGGGTTATGGAGC
Source organism: Camarhynchus parvulus (assembly GCF_901933205.1). Lineage (NCBI taxonomy): Eukaryota > Metazoa > Chordata > Aves > Passeriformes > Thraupidae > Camarhynchus > Camarhynchus parvulus. The sequence goes on along the minus strand of NC_044571.1, from coordinate 87,788,372 downwards.
AGGTGAGCTGTGGTGTTTACAAATGTGGGCTTGCACTCCATTGGTTATGTTCTTCTTTACATGTCTAGATTTGGTTTTTATACTTGATGCCTTAATCTCTCCCTGTCCTTGTCACTGATATGGCTACAGGGTTCATGATAAATACTTGTCATTACATCTGCTTATCTAAGGGCAGCTCCTTTGCTTTATTAGGTATATTCAAATCGCTGCTGCAAGGAGGATTTTCACACTTTCCTTTTTGTGTATTGATATTTTTAAGTATTATACTGATCATTGTGCGCTTGCTCAGATTGCCCAAAAGAGGACAAAAATCTGTGGGAAGATAAACACAGACAAAAGAAAAATCATTTTAGCAGAGTACTTCACTTGCCTGTTTTTCACAAGCATCTTGAAAAAGTGCAGGAATTTCCCAAGGAACTTAAGATCTGGCAATATACAACATTGCATACAGGAGCAATGGCACAACTATTAATCAAGTCCGTTTTGCTCCATATGGAATATACATACCTTTAAAATTCTGCTATACTTGCTAAAAGAACTGAATTAAAACTCTTTCCACATCTGGAAAGAAACAGGTGAGTGGAGAGGCTTGAGTTCATTGAAAAACTTTGAGACTTAACGTTTTATCTGTAGCCCAGAACACAGAAGGAAACACACAAAAGCTCTTCAGAAATGCAGTGACACAGGTTGCTATTAGTAGCACAGTAAGAAGCTATGAGAAATTTTGAGATGCTTTCTAGGTTGTTTCTTTGGGTTGTCTGCATTTCCCAATGCGTGATTGTCTGATTCCCAATGCGTAATTTGTGATTGCCTAGGGCAGTGATAAAACTGTTTTCATTATGCACCTGTAGAAGTAAAACTGTGTGACCATTCACCTCAGATAAATGTATATTTGTTTATATATTTCATATATATAGGACTCTATGTGTTATGTGCATGTTATGTCCAGATACTGATTATTATAATACACATCAAAATAAATAATTAAATAATTCAATATAAAATTAACAATATTTTAAAAATTATTTCATTTTAGTATTGGTACAAACTCTTTTTCTCTTCTCATTAAAAATATTAGTAATTTTTTAAAGTGAGAGCAATGTAATCTGATATGTTTCATTACTTTCTTAGATTCTAGGGGTTTTTTATCAATTTGTGGCACAGTGATTCAAAGGTCTGGCTCTACATTCAGTTTCTTTTGATACTTGTTTGAATGGCTTTCCCACTATCACATCTGCAAACTTCTTTGGTGAAATTCAGCAGTAAGTATCCAAATTCCCTGCTGTGAAATCTTGCAAACCAATCAAATATTGTTCTGGTTTGATGTGTTTAACAAATGGGTTCAAAACTCACAGAAGATTGTCCTTAGAAAGTTTTTTAAATCGATTAGAACATTATGCTTCCAAATTTTGCAAGTGTACCTGTATGAGAGTTTTTAAAGTTGTCACACTTGTACAATTTTTGGCATGAAAATCTTTTGAAAAGCAGTTACTTTCTCATCCACTTTTAGAATTTCACTTTCACCTTGAAGAAATAAAAAAGTGTGTTTGGTTTTTTGACAGGAACGGCTTTGTAGCATGCTATTGACACACACTTCCATAAGAAAAAGGTGAGCAAATATGTATCACTTCTCTGTTAGTAGAAGAAAACTGTGGAGCTGCTGTTTAAATTCAACTCATTAAGTTCAGCTCTTTTAAGCTCACTCACTGAATCACAGAATTACAGAAAGGTTTAGTTTGAAAGGGGCCTTAAAGATCATCCAGTTCCAAGCCCCTGCCATAGGCAGGGACACCTTCCTGTAGACCAGGCAACTCAAAGCCCCATTCAGCGTTGAGTCTGAGCCTCTAGCCACCAGCAAGACAACCAGCAAATGTCTGTGTGATATGTGTGGGGTTCACGGGCAAGGTTTTGGCAGTGGCGAGGCGGCAGGGGTTGTTCGTGTGAGAAGAGACCAGAATGTGCCCCTGTGTCACACAGAACCAGTCCCAGTTAACCCCAAAAGGGACCCACCATTGGCCAAGGCTCTGCCCACCAGTGCTGCCGGTGACATCTGTGTGACAACTAATTTAAGGAAGGGTAAAGGCCAATGCACAGCAACTGTGAGTGAGAGGACAGAGAGAGAATATGCGAGGGAAACAGCCTTGCAGACAGCCAGGTGAGCCACTGAAGGGAAGATTTACCACAGAAGCTGTATTCTCCACAGTAAATTATTTATTTAATAAAAATGTTTTCTGGCAGAGCTGTGCAAATGTAAAGACCAGTGGAACAGCTGCTTTGACTGGCATAAGAGAAGGACTGGGTGGTAGGGTCATATAGCCATCACTACACCTGGAATTTGTTCGCTGCAATGTTTATAGATTATTACAGCAAAGAAACTGGAGCCAGACCTGCAAAAGGTGCTACAGGATGTGAACAGTTTGGTTTACATCATAAAAACAAGAACTTGAAATATTAGAACCTTTACAATACTGTGCAATGACAGGGGAGAGACGATGAAAATCCTTTATACCTGTGAGGGGTTGACCTTGATTGGCTGTCACATGCCCACCAAACCTATGAGCAGATATTTTAAGACATCTGATAAGGACCTGCTTCAGTATTAGAAGAGGCCACAGAGATTACTCTCATCAACAAGGAAGACATGACAGTGCAAGACGGAGAGATTAAGGTCTAAGACATTTTAAAAAAACCAAATCTAGGCATGTAAAGCAGGACATTGGATACTGTAGTGCAAATCCACAGTTCTAGAAACCGCAGCTGAGCTGCTCCATAGCTTTACAATGCAAATCCTTACACAAAAGTGAAACCTAGGTAATTGAATCTTGACCACATTTGCATGCTTAGACCAAGCAGCTGAGCTATCAACCCAGAAAACAAGACGTAAACCAGCAGAAATATTAAATGACATTAGGATACTTCTGCCCCTGAGATAAATAGGTGAGCATTGTCCATAACAGCTCCTTGCCATTGGAGTGCCAGATCTGAGGCTTTCAGGAACCCAGAGGAATCTGAGTAATAATTGCAAGCTCTTCAGTTGCAATGAAGACATCCTTTGCTCTCCATTGTCTATCAGTTGCTATAATTGAATCCCTGGCAGGAATTCTGGGAGATGGAATTATCTTGGCTGCGTGTTCATTGAGCTGCATTGGGAGCAAAACATGGCCCCCATATGATATGATCATGATCTCACTGAGTTCATCTAGATTCATTTTGCAGTCATGGAATATACTGGAATACTTAATGAGTATATTTTATGAAAACTTCTTTTGTCAAGAAAACGTGAACGTAGCTTCCAAGACAATTTTTACATTTCTGAACTACTCCAGCCTCTGGTTTGGAGCCTGGCTTAGTGTCTTCTATTGCATCAAGGTTGCCAGTTTTGCACAGTCTTTCTTCATCTGGCTGAAGCTGAGAATTGCCAGGCTGGTGCCCTGGATGCTGCTCACATCATGGTTCTGCTCCGTCACAACTGCAGTTCCCTTCGCCTGGGATCTCTACAGCGTGCACAAGAACATCACTGCTCCTTCATCCGTGACAAACTCTTCAGCATGGACAACCACAAGGATAGACAGCTCTGGTTTATTATTTTTTCTTTATAATGTTGGTGTAGCTATGCCTTTAATACTGTCTGTTGTTTCAAGTATCCTGCTGGTTTGGTCTCTGTGGATACACACCAGACAGATGCAAAATAATGCAAGTGGCTTCAGGGATCCCAGCTTAGAGGCCCATACAAAAGCCATCAAGTCAGTCTGCTCCTTACTTATCTTTTATGTTACATATTACATAGCTTTCTCTTTTCTTTTATACAATTTGTTTTTATATTTTAGCACCCCAAAATCCATATGTATAGCTGTAATGGCTGCCTGTCCTACAGGACACTCCATAGTCTTAATCTGGAGCAATCCAAAGTTTCGAGAGCTGCCAGCTAGGATTTGGCACCACATCAGCTGTTCTGTCAGAACTACATCCATCTAAAAGATCATGATTTATCCTGGACTGTCTAGTTGAGTTCTAATTGAATTTATTTTGTTTTATTGCACTAAATAGTTTATTTAGTGGCTGCCTTTGCATTAGGTGATGGGAAAATTGTTACTGGGTATGTCAGGTCATGTGGATGGTGTATTCCCCCTCCCTTTCACATGGTCGCTCCCTCACACACTTCCCCCCCTTTCTGGATACTCTGGTGGTCCGTTCCATGGGTGGCCCCTCTCCTCACCCCTCCCCAATGGCATCCCATTGGCTACGGTCCTCTTTCCCCCCCCCCCCTCCCTTGGGTATAAAACTGCCCTGCAAGGGAGCCACGCCCTCTTTCCTGACTCGGTGGTCGCTGGGGTCTGTAGGGTGGCATCCCAAGCCAATAAACAGGATATTCACTCCACGTGGGGAAGCGCGCTTCTCGTCTTTTGTCTTTCATCTATGCAAGTCCATGTGGGCTAAGGGTTCAAACTAGCCGGGTCGGATTTATATAAAGCCCAGAGAGCCACGGATTACTGCATTATTTTAAATTATACAAGTTGTAAAGTAATAGAAACTGAAATGGGTAGATTAGATCAGTAATCTGGAATTATGGAGAAAGTGGAAATATTCTCTGATTTACTCTTCTTTCCTTGAAAATCACAGTTTCTCTAAGACAGCAGAAAAACAAGGCCAAGATTCAGACCAGACCCTCTTGAAATGCTTAAAGTTACTAATTCATTATACAAACAGATCAGACCTGCTTGATCACAAGCATGTTTATATTTAATTTGGGAATATGATGCTGGAATGCTGTTTCTGGTTAATACAAGCTCCTAAAGATGATAGTGAAGAATTCCCAATAAGATGGGAATATCTTACTCATAACATTTGACTACTGCTGAATTGTAGGAAAAAAAGTTGTTTACTCTAAAAGTGTCTTTAAAATTCCGGTAAGGTTCAGTATAAAATGACGTAGCCTTTTGAGCTTCCTTGCTCTTGCTGAAGTAGTGACCCATGTCTGTGTTCCCAGTGAAATGATGCACTGGAAGACTCACCAAAGTCCTGTCATCACAGCTAATAGGAGAAGTCTCACTACATTCTTGGTACATTAGGACTGGAGCTTCATGACCCTTTTCCAGCTGCAGGGGGATCTTACATAAAAAGTAACTGACACAGAAACATACATGACTTGGGCCTTGTGTTCACTAAGCCCATCCTGTTTCAATGTGTATGATTTTGATGTTGTCAATCTGTTTGAAGCAATGTACCTGTAATTGAGCTGAGGTCTGTGCCTGAATTGCTTTATTTTACAAATTAGAATATACCAAGTCAAAGAATAACTTGAGATGGAGTCTTCCTTTCCCTCATGACACAAACTGTGCCACAGGTGACAGCACTGGCTTCCATGAACATTTGTTATGCCATTTAACGGGGATGGTAGAAGCTGAGCCCATGGCAATGGCGCCCTGACATGCCACTGTCAGCACTGTCAGCATTGTCACCATGCTGGTTCCCAGCCCAGCACCATGAGACACCCGTGTTGGGAGGGTTGGTCCATCCTCTGCCCTTCCCTGCTCTCCCCTCACCAGCCTTCAGGAACAAACCTCTGAGCTCTCTGACCACACCAACAGGCAAACACATGGGCCGTGCTCAACCCACAATCCGTGTGTCCTGTCCTGCTCCTGCCTGAGCTCTGAGGCACACGGCTGCTTTGCAGGGACATCCTGAACGGCTGCTCTCACACAGTTTGGTTTTATGTTCCCTTATTCCACATTCCTGATGCACATGAGATTCAAAAGCAGTTCTTGTGCTGTTTTCCTTTCTCTTTAAGTACACCTTCCCTCCAAAGATTCCTTTCCCTAAAATAAAACCAAATAGTTTCCAATTCGTTCAGATGAATCCAGAGATCTAAGACGGAAAGCCGACAGAAATATTGGAAAGCACCTCATAGGTTCAGTCTTCTGGGAGACCTTGCTGTCTATAAGTGACCAGCTAACCAACTCTGGCCATATGAATAAAAATATCTTCAACATGCATTATATGCACCAACGACTAAATCTCTGTGTTCGATTGCATAAATTATAAGTTTGACAAGGATTTGTTCTGGGAAGGAAAGTAGCAACTCCTGTATTATTAGGAATGTGACATTTCTTGAGCTTACGATGCTCTGAAGACATGAATATGTCTGAGAGCAGGTATTTTTCTCTTTTTTCTCTTCTGTTTGTAATCTAAAAGCAGATTGGTTGCCCCCACATTAAACCTGCCAGTTTGCAACCTGAAGAAGCTTTGGAAGTCATGGAATCAGACTCTTCCAAAACATATGAACTGTTTCCACACCCACCAATGTCACATTACTGCAATGGCAGCTTGATTCACATCTGGTACAGTGAATCAAATCGTGAAACAAACCAAATTCAAAGCTCATCTTGCTCTAACATTGCCAGAAGACATCATGCAAATCATTTTGTCCTGTAGCTCTTTGCATTGAAGATCCAGGTAAACCTCACAAGAATTTCTAAGATGCTCACATGCAACATAAAACAATGAGGCCAACAAAACCATTTCCTATTAAAAACACCTTCCCAGATTTCCAGAATTTAATGATAAAAAAAATCAACAGTGAGTAATTCAGAGGGAGAAAGAAAAAAGCCATCCCCACTTTTTTTCCGAAAGCGCAGTCTTTTCCAATTAAAAAAAACCCAGTAATCTGATTAGAGTCCTTAGCTCAAGGCAAGAAATGCAAATATCTACATGAGAGATCACTACAGAATCCTTCTCTGATTTGCATTCCTATAAGCATGCCTGGAATTTTCTTGACATTCAGGACAACATGCAATGGAGTCAATTTTCAGTGCCCATCACAGCAGGATTTTAAAAATACCAAAACCTGTGTGCCAGGCTGTACTGCTTTTCTGTGTATGTGGGGACAGGGAAAGACAAAAAGCTATGAATGCACGTTCTGGTGAAAGGAAGGCCTTGCTTTTGGGGGTTTGGTTGCCTTGTTTCAGAGCCAGCTTCCACAGTCCACCGGACTGGCCTTTAGCAAATTGCTGAGTGAAGCCTCAGTGGGGCTTGGAGCCCTCTACATTCAGGAGCTGCTTCTAAGCTTGATGGTCAATGGTCTCTCCTTGAGCTCTGCTGCAGCTTTGCCTGGGCCTTCCACCTGCTTAGCTCACTTGGATACTGATCCTGGCCTGCAGATTGGAATTACTGGCTTGATCCTGGCCATGTCTCATCACTCCGGATATGGCTGGCAATCTCTGGACTTGTGGCTGTCCCTAATTGTTCTCACAGAGCTTATCTACTGTCCTTGCCCGCATCATAGGTGGACTGCAGGCCTGACAGTGCCCTCACTGTCTTTGCCTTGCCTTCTGGGGATCCCTTCAACATGGGCAAAATAACCGAATTTATTTCCAATCAATAAGAGATTCCCAATCAATAACAGACTAGGGGAGTGAGACAGAAAGAAAGAACGAAAGAACGAAAGAACAAAAGAAAGAACGAAAGAAAGAACGAAAGAAAGAACGAAAGAACGAAAGAACGAAAGAACGAAAGAAAGAAAGAAAGAAAGAAAGAAAGAAACCGTTTCCCCCTATCCCTGCCTCTTCACTCTTCCATCTTCTCCCACCTGAGCAGGGCTGGGGAACAGGGAATGAGGACTGCAGGGGGATCCTCTCCACAAGGTGCAATCTTCCAGGGACAAAGGGCTTCAGCATGGGATCCCCACAGGCTGCAGCTCCTGCCACGAGCCTTCTCCATGGTGGGATCTCCACAGGATGCAGCTTCCTTCAGGTCACAACCACCTGCTGCCAGGGGGGCTCTGCTCAGGCTGCAGTGTGGATATCTTCTGCCGTGTGACTCTGCTAGGGCCTGCAGGGTCCCAGTCTACATCAGCATGGTCCTCTCCAGGGAAAGCATGGCAGTGTCTGCTCTGGTGCCTGGAGCATCTTGTCCCCTTCCTTCTTCACTCACAGGTAGCTCTTCATTTATTTCACTACTGAAACAGAATTTGTCAAATACCTTAATCTGAGGCATTTTAGAAACATTTGTACTTTCATCCACTCAGGAATCCTCTTCTGCTATGTAATTTGTGCTGATACTTGTCTCTTCAAGCCCTCAGCAGTATTTTCTATGTGTCTTCTAACAGTGTTTGCTGACAACAGAATCCATTTTAGTTTGCTGCTCTATTGCTTTCTGTGTATTTTCTCTATTGCTTTCTGTGTATTATCCCAGCCATTTCTACTTTTTATGGCAGGAAGAATAAGTGTTTATCTGGTCCTATGTGACATTTTTTCTTTTGCTGTGAAGCAAGAAACTTCAAAGGAGGCTTCTCTACACATTTGTCATTAAGTTTGGTGAAATTTTGTAAAGTACTGAATTGAATGTCACGTGGCTTGAAACATGGCTGAAAAAATTGTAGGGGTTTGTCTTTGTGCTCTGGATGCTTAGATTTTAAATATCTTGCTAATTCTGATGGCTTCATAGCGACATTAGCTAAATTTTCAAAGTATTCTCAAAGTAAAATTTTCAAGTACTTCCTGGCCATGTGATCTGCATGACCAGCTGTGTGCTTGAATAGTCTGACTGTATGTGCTTGTGTGTGTTTCCATAGACCACAGGATGATACCATCATAGAATGGTTTGGATTGGAAGGGACCTTACAGATCATCTAGTTCCAACCTTCCCACCACAGGGGGATCCCTGCCCAAGGAGTATTTGCTCAGCCTCACTCCCTAGCTTGACTTCAAGAAAACAGAGCTGTAGCATCCACATGTCATCAGGATAACTGATTCATCCACTTGTAGCAATACAGCCCATACATGACAGAATCTAATTAAGTAAAATAGCAAGTATAGATATAAACAAATAGCATAAATACAGTCTCTGCTGGAGATGTTTCAATAGGATAGGTTAGACATTTAATGAAATTATGTAACATTGGGACAATGTCTGTTTGTAGTTAATTACATACTACAGTACCCTCCTAATGTTGTACAATTAGAGACTTGGATACAGTTTGCAGTCAGCAAACTGCTTGCAGAAATAATTCTAAATTTAGAGTTATTACTAAATTGCAAGTCATGTCATATGCACCAAACTACAGAACTTGCAGTTGTTTCATGCAACTTTATATTATCCTGGTAACCCACACCAGGGAATGACCTTTGTTTCCATGGCTAAGAGAGCCAGTGTGACTCATGTGCCTCTACTCACTGCAGACCTCAAAAGCCAAGCCAAGCCAAGCCAAGCCTACCCTATCTGGCAATGGTCTGACAATCTGAGTGACACTGCCACCCTTCCAGGTGCTGGATTTGATTCTGCTGCTGTATTCTCAATTATGCTCATGCTCAGGAATTATCTAGAAAGTACTGGAGCAATCTTTTTCTCCAGGAAGGGTCAAAGGAAGCTGCTGATGGGTAGATAATTCCTTCACCCTGTGAAAAATGACCATCCAGCTCCTGGGGTCGTATTGTGCTGTGCACTTCAGTGGAACAGCATGAAGTGACACATTTTGACCTGAAAAGGGTCAGTTTAAGGTTCTGTGCCTGTGATCTCATGCCTGTCACTGTCACCATATCACATTCTGGTCGCATTTTGCAGCCTTACTCCCTCGATACTGATTGTCAGGCACTCAGTCTGAGTCCATGGTGCAGATGGAGACAAAGGTCTCTCAGGCCATCTTCCAGAATGTCTACCCGGGAGTCAAAATCAACATCAGGTGGGCGCTGGCTGGACCTGAACACCCCATCCTCATGGAGTCAACTAAAAAAGTACATATATATCCCCATACACAGTTTATAGAAAGGCTACTATAGAAGCCTAGTAGTCAACTATTTCAAAAGCTGCTCAACACCATGTAAGCCCACAAGGGAGAATTATGGTTGAAGCATAGATTATAATGGTCATGTCAAGGAGCAGCAGGAGGAGCTGTTCCACAAAGAAACGAGATCCAAAGAGGCAGCATCACCACAAGGCAGGCAAGGACAGGGCTGTCAAGCATGCAGTCCCATCTCCTATAGGCAAGGATAGCAGAGAAGCTCTGTGATGGGTCAGCCAAGAGTCCAGTCATACCAGATGTGTCCATAGTGATACAATATGTCCAAGATCAAGCCAGTAATTCCAGTTTGTAGACCAGGATCAGTATCCAGGTCAGCTAGGCAGGTGGAAAGACTCAGGCAAAGCTGCAGCACAGCTCAGTGAGAGAGCAAGGGTGAGCACCCAGCTCAGAAGCAGCTCCCGAAATGAGAGGGGGCTGAGCCCTCCCGAGGCATCTTCCAGCAATCTGTTTTAAGGTCAGTCAGCTGTGCTGTGGAAGTTGGCTCTGAAACTCAGCAGCCAAAACTCCAGTAGAAGTGTAGAGCCCCTAACCAAACTCACCATAGCAGTACCTGGGAACTTTATCAATGAGTCCATCCCAGTCCCACCTTTTTATCATCTGGTGGTAAAATTAATTATATCAGCAGTATTCAACACAAGTAGATTCCAAGGGCCTGACAAAGAAATCAGAATTAACTACGACAGTAGATGGGTAGCTAAGTACATAAAATAGTTCAGTAAAGTATAGAGAATAAGTATTCAGTGTACAGCACTTGAATCTGGTTTACCAGGAGCACACCCAGTAGATTAAGGAAAGTGATTCTCTTCCTTAACACTTTTTTAAGGTGGTATCTGGAATATTGCATCCAGTATTTGGGGGGAATTTTATTTTTCTGGTGACTGGACACTACTGAATTTATACACAACACCAGGCTTAAGCTGACCACAAAATTCTGGAAGACAGATTCAGAATTCAAAATCATTTTGGCAAGCTGGAGATGCAGTCTGATAAAAGGGACAAATGACTACAGAGATGAATAAAATAAACACATGCATATATAAATTTGTGAAGAAAGCAGTAATAAAAATAGATGCCATACTGGGAGATGCAACCAAAAATTAAGGCATTGTACTCCTGTATGTGGCTCTAATAAAGTTGTATTTCAGAACTATAAGAATTGGAAACAACAGCCTTTTTTAGTTTAGAAAGAAGAAATCTGCAAAAGGGCTAACAAACATGAAAAAATAACTCAGAAGATACAGCAATAAACTCTTAAAGTGCATTGTGAAGAGGGCAAGGAGTGGCTGGTTTCATAATTCCAAACCCAGATCCTTTTTACAATTAGTCTTAAAACTTAGAGGAAAAATAAAACATGTATATTTTCATTGTAAACTTTTTAAAAGAGTTTGAACAAGAAGATTCTGGAGAGTCACAGGGGAAGCTGATCCTGCCTTGGGTAAGAGAAGTGAATGAAAGCAAAGCTTATTCATCTAACTATATAGAAATCTACTAAAAATACATTTCTTTCCATTTCATCATTCTGGGAGAAAATCTCTCCCATCTAATTTGACTTTTCGGTGAACTAAAGTGTTTGGTACTTAATAATACCTCATAGTGACACAGGAAATTATTTAGTTCAATTCAAAATATGCCATGTTGCTGGCCAAATGCAAACAACTCCACTTTACAGATGCAATGGCAAGTTACCTGATGACTAAAAACCACATATTACAACAGAATCAAAGATACAAAATGGAACTTGAAATCTACAGAATTCTAAGTTTAAGCCTTAACTTCTGAAGCACACTACAATAACTGGAGATACTGAGGAAGATGAAAAGGCTAAGAAGAGGAGACATAAAATGAAACTGTCGTGGAAATACAGAAGAAAGAAATTTTATGTTCTGCTCAGAAGAGATGAGGTAATTTCAGTTTGGTTTTTTTTTTTTTTTTTTTTGTTTGTTTGTTTGTTTTTTTTTTTATTTCACAAGCATTACTTTGTGATATTGCAAAGTATATGAAGAGCTTTAGTATTTAAATTGGATCTAAACCACAAATGAGGACACCAGATTTAGGGGCTGAACCAAAGAGAATTTTTGTGACCGATGACACTTCACTGTCTGGTCCACAGATGTAACTAATGGTAGATATGATGGATGTACTTCTAGCAAAAAAAAATTTAAAAACTATCTTGCTGATACCTTCTAAAGTATTGTAAATGACCATGAAGTTCATATAGTTTTAAATTTAGCTGTAAATGCTGTGCTTCCATATAGTTTCTTGTTGCAGCATTACAATTAAAATACACATTTGGAGACATAAATCTGAGTTGTGGTCAAGTGGCTATTGCATTGTAACATCCATGATTCAAGTGATTTTGCAGCCAAAGAACATTATCTACATGTGAAATATAAATAATTCTGCTTGATAAACCCATAATCTCTGAAATTCAAGGCTGTTTTCACCTCACACATTGGCACACATAATTTAGGTTATAAGGCTTTGTTCAATTTTGTTGTCACCAAGCATAGCAATTAACCTGTTTTCCATAAGTAGGTACAACTCCACATCTCACACAAGGTTGTCTTTCATCTGAAATACATCTGTAGGGCTAATACAGTAAAGCACAGGACATAGCTTTTATGCTATGAAATTCACAGCTTTTGATCATGTTGCATATGAAAGGATATTTTTGTTATGGTCATTTTTCAGAATCAGAACGGAGTTTTACAGGAAATATCCCTTTAAATCAGCCTGTAAGCAATTGTGAAAAACAGAGCAGATAGCAAGCACTTTAAAGAGCTATGGAAAATGGTTTTCTAGGATGTGTTTTGGAAGGTGGTGCACTGTGAAGAAGCGAGAACAGAGTTGATACACACTCAATTGTAAGAGAAGTCCCCTGGCAGTCTGCTGGACTCAGATATTTCATTTGCCTTAGCATGCCTCCTCAGTACAAGGCCACGTGGCTGCTTATTCAGGGATTAGGCTTTTATTCTTTTTTTCTCTCCTTGATGTTAAATAAATGCTTCAGAGGCTAGGACTTGCTTTTCTGAATGGAAAACTATGCCTCATGGTTGTTTGGGAACGGTTTCACAGGGAATGTCTGAATGCATAAAGAGATATACAACTGCAAAAATATTTTTTTAATATCAGTCTTTACCCTGTTGCAGAGAAAAAAAACCAAAATCAAGTTCTCACTAGTACAGTAACTACAAAAACCTACAAAATCTTTAACAATAGCCTGAGGTGAGATTCTAATTATGCTATTTATTCTTAGAGGTTGTGCCCAATGAAGCAACAAATGAGATATTAAAGCAACACAGAAAATAATAGAAGGCATTCATGTACGATAGGGTTATGACCAGGGAAACTCATGTACATTCATGTAGGACAGGGAAAAACAAGGTGTTTTTTAGTTTCAATTTTAGTGGTTTTTGCCATTCTTATTTTCACTGCTTCTCCTGTCTTTCTTGCCTAATCTTCTCTACCGTCTTACCCTTCATTCTCAGACTTTCCTTTCCTAGTACCTGAAACCAACTCCTTTTCTTTCCTGTCATCAAGGATACCCTTCCTGTCTACCTTCCAGTTCACATATCTTGTATCCATTCTATCCACCTGCATCCCAGGTTTGAGTATAGTGTTCTTATGGGTGGACTGATGGATCTTCAATTTGAAGGAGTCACAGAGGTCAGGCTACTCCTCTTTTTTCCCTCATTGTGTTTAACAAATTTATCCAGGTAAGTGAATTGCTATACATTGAGCTAATCTGTGGTTACAAACTTTGGTCGCTCCCCTTCTTCCTTCCTCCTCTGAACCTGAAGTCTATGAACTGGTGGCTGTGGTTATAAGTAACAATGACTTTTCTGTCCTTTTTTCCCTGAATAAAGATATCCCAGAAAGTTGGAAGGACAGGCTGCCCAGGGAAGTGGGGGATGTCCCCTCGCTAGAAGTATTCAAGGCCTGGATAGAGATTAAGCAGCCTGACTGTGGTGGGTTGGTTGAACTGGATGATTTTTAAAAGGTGCCTTCTAACCAAGGCATTCTCTGAGTTTGTGTACTGATGGACTGATGCTAGATGAGAAAGTTTTTGGTGGATAAAAGGGTGAAAAGTTGCCATCTGCATATGTGATTTGAGAGTGTCTGAGAGCACTTTTGTCCCAGAAGGGATCTCTGTCACCTGCAGGGCAGTTAGAACACTCTGCTAAATCCCTGACTGACAGCTCCAATCATGGGTTGTTTAAAGTGAATTTATCCTGTCATCAGTCCTCCAATCTACAGTGGAATATTATGGCTCTCAGGCTATCTTGCCTTTAGTTTTCTGAACTTCTTTAGTGAAGGAACAAGTGCTACAGTGTTCTGATGCCCTCAGACCAAACTTGTGCTTTTGATGGTTGCCAAAATTATTACTAACCTTTAGCAGAGAGTCTTTCATATAAGGAGATTTTCTTCCACGTTGTTTTAATCCTCAAGTCACACTGCTCAGTAGTAGTATCACCAGGGATCATTTGAAGTAGAAGAGATTGAGTTAAACAAGTATTTTTTTTAAACCTAAGAGCAGTCTCTTTGTAAGTGGTAGCCTTTTCACAAGACTTTTCAAGATGGCCAGTGTCATTAACATTGCCTCACCATGTTTTTCTAATGCTCTTTTTAAAAGAGCAATCTTTCATGCAGTCTGTGATACATATATATTTTGGAAGGTTGAAGATGGAATATCAATCCATGAAGCAGAACTTCAGTATACTAAACTGTTGCAGTGGAATTTACTATTCACATGATGTAGAAGATCAAAGTCCCAATTCAATTTCACTTCAGGACAGGTATTAGAAAAATAATTTGCTGAAAACTGCTTTTGATTCCAAACCATTTGAAATACTAACCATTTAAATTTATCATAAGAAATACTTGCAACAACATCTGTCAAATGCAGACCAACACACTTGATATGTCCATATTTCTTTGAATCATATGTTTATTTAATTCTAAGAGGTATCTAAAAGATAATTGCTGTTAAGCATTTTTATGTGTAACAGCTGGAAGGAATGCTGAACACTATATTTTTTTCAATGTGCTGATCAGTTAGCATTGGAAGAAGCGAATGCACTGTATAGAGGAGAGAAAGTATCTGTCACAGAGAAAAAAGCCAGAGGTTCTCTTACTAATTTGTGGACTCAAGGGAGCAGAGCTGTCATATGTGCCTTAAAGATAAGAAGGGAATGAGTTGATAAGGATTACTTGTGACGTCTTCTCCCACCCTGCTCTCCCTCCCTCCCCCAAGCCCCTCTTCCTGCTTCTGTAATTAGAAAAATTTTACAGGGAAACTTTCTGTCTTTGCTTACTGTAGGTAATAAAAATGTCTTCAAAGAAACCTACATGCTAGCAGGAAAACCAACAGCACAATTTTAATGTGTACGTGAATATGTCACGCATTCAGCTCTCAAGATGCCCAAAGCTCTACAGGTTATATATTCAAAACCTCATCAGAGTATTTACAATGCCATCATGCAATCCTCTCCAAGGCAGTGCTTTTTCAAGCCTTAAATATATATACAGACTGTCACTTTCAGACAGAAAGTGCTACTGTACTGTGGCACACAATCTGAAAGAAATTTCCATATCCAGTTGGTGATGTGGAAAATGTAAGACATGCTTCACTGCCTTATTGCTACCAGATGCAAATATGCTCTATCTTTACCCTGACAGATGCAAGAAACCCTCCTTAAAAACGTACATAACTACAGTGTGTGAATTGCTTTGCAACAGCCAAACAGATTTTTCTGAAATGTGGATCATATAATTTCCGATAAAATATATCTTATACCTGGATATCTCAGACCATAGTCACAGAGGTAGCATCTACATGCAATAAATCCACATTTTTCCAATGAGATACACAAATTTTAACAACTTAATTCTCTCCATAACAGCTCAACTTTGCTACTGAATTACTGAACAAACTCAAAACCCAATGTCCACTACAGCAGAATATTACTCAGGACAGAACACTATTGAGAATCCAACAATAATGTCTATTAGATCCAATGTATGATGTTACTATGATATGTAATGCCTTCAGAGAAGAAATATCACCACCACACTAGATCTTGCAAGGCAGCTTTCTCAGCATCACAGCACCATTGAGACACGTACTAATTCAAAGAGCCGTGCTCTTCATTGAGAAAGAGAGGGTTTCTCATGTTTCCTTTCCTGAAACATCCCATGCACTCTTGAAATGAAGCTGTGATCCATCTACTGTTAAGGATGTGTCCTGATTAGTTTACAAGTCTGGTAAAAATCATCCATCCATACATATTCAAAGCATACATATTTCTAGGTAGTGTGTGTGGGACAATCCATGTGTTGTGGCAATATCAATGTTATGTTTTGCCAAATTACGTGGTAAAATTTCATTTAATCAAGAGGAAATGAAAATACTTGTTTAATAGATACTGGTATATGAAACCACATTAATGTCAATGATATCCTCCCAGCATATTGGCCAAAGGCTTTTTTTGTCTTCTCAAGTGTCATTTTAAAAGTGAATACTTCAGCCAAAGTTTTATTACTTGCTCTAATTATAATTACATTGTGTTCAAAAACATCATAACCATTTTATAATCAAAAAAGGCAATAAATTCCTTGCTCAGGTAAATTTTAAACTCTTTTCATAGAGAAAAGAGAAGTAAAATTTACTTTATTACATAAAACTTGGCAGCTGTTAGATGCTGTAATTATGAAGGTGGAAGAGTTCAGATACAGTTAAGACAGATAAATAAACTCAATATTGTCATGAATATTGTCATGAACAAATTTGTCCAGATAGTTCACAAAGATCTCTTCACTATGACATCTCAATTGTGGCCAACAAAAGACTGTTTTGTTGCTTTCATTAAGTCAAATCTCAATCAATTTATGCGAGAATTATTTGCAAAATGGATTCTGATGTTAAGGTGAAGTGACACGCTGCAAGGAAACAAAGGTCAGTAGGGACCTTCTTGTCAGTACGCAAGGACTTTGTTACTGTATTTAGAGCTGTTTGGTAAATATAGAAATATATAGCTACCAGTAACCTGAATGCTAAAAAGAACTGGGAGTAAGTAACTGGTTTCAGCCATATAAGAAATCTGTTGTGATAGTAAAGTGTTAAATTATGCAAGCACTACAGAAATAGGAAAAAATCAGGTTGATAGGAGCTCTGAACAACTGAGCAGATATCAAATTATCTTCAGACTAGTGAACCAAGATATCATATTCTCCTCAGGGACTTGCAGCCTGGGGAGGCAAACAGTCCCATCCTGGTATTCTGCTTGTTTCAAGCACTTTGGAAGCTGACACCAAGCTGGTCCCCACTACCTCTCAGCTCACAGCTGCCAATTGGGAAGGTCTCAAATCCCAGTGTATCGCTCTCCTACTCAGTTCTAAATGTCTCAGAGAAGTAATCTGGGTTCCCACTCCTCAAAGCAGAGAAACCTCCCTCCCAAATCTTCCCAATACTCCTCATTAAATAAGCAAAGACACATAGGCTGGCCATCTTCCAAGAAGCAATGAACAACTGTAAATAGAATCAGTAATTAATGATTTTCTTTTTCTATGCCTCTTAATGGGAAAGAGAAAAAGTCAGATGTGTTCGTGCCTTGAATGGACACTAGGGCGCAGATGAGAGAGCGAGAGCAAGAAGCAAGTCAGCACCCTGACTTTTCCTCGTGGGAGGAGGAGCACTAGGATCCCTAGCCCGCACTATCTAGCAATAGGCAGAAGCCTGCGGGCCCCAAGGCAGCAGCAGGTTGAAACAGGCTAGTGGCAGGGAGAATATCAGACCAAAACAGGCTTGTTGGGTGGGCAGGATAGTGAGGCTGCTGGAGAGAAAAGAAACCGCGAATTGCTGAGAAGAGGCTGAGGGAGATAGAGAATCACATACTTCTGTTCAAAAAGATTTCGGTGGAGCTCCAAGAGACAGAAAGGCAGGTGGGTCACAGAGACACAGAAGGGGAAAAAAAATTCCTTTTTTGAGAAGTAGAGGTGTTAAGAAGGTGGGTGGAGAGTTGCAGAAACACCATTTCCCTCCCTCCCATTTTCTCTAAGGGTGTTTGTCTCTGAGCTTTTCTTCTCACTTCTCCTCCCCACAGCAAACAGCCAAGCTGGGAAGAAGAGATTGTCTCTGAACTCAGCAGAGTGTGTGGGCACAGAAGACTGATAGCAACCAAGTAAACAGAGTTCACAACTGTGGTAGCCACAGAAGCAAAGCCTGCTGGGGTGACAAGCATGAGCACTGTTCCACAGGTAAGGAAATGGGTCTGTCTTGTAATCTGCTGAGGGACCTTCATTGCACGCCTCTCTTTTCCTTCCCCTTTCATAGCTACATTGCTTATTGCCTTGGGGGACCGAGGTAGTTGAGTTTTTCACAGTTTGTATCCAGAAAGGTCTTGTCCGGGTCTCAGAATTAATGATTTGGGATATGGTGTGATGATTTAGGGGTTCTTGCCCTTCCTGTTAGTCACCCTAATGGCCGTTCTGAGAACTGTTTGAAGTACTGACCAACAAGTAATAATAGTAATAGTAAAACTATTAGTAGTAGTAATAATGACAACAACAACAACAATAATAAAAATTATAATGACATATTTTATTCTATCTCCATTTTTCCAGCAAGGTTTTATAAGAAAGTACTTACACAGAAATGTGCAGTTTCCCCCCTACAAATAGTTGTGGATAAGCAAGTCATAGTTTTTGGAATGTGAGAATGACATGGTGAGCCTAATTGCTTCCCATGTAGTGTGGTGTCCTTTTTCTGCTTTGATGTCTTATATAAATAGCTAGCAAAGTCTTAATTGCATATTTACAGACAAATTGCATTGAACTGAACTGTTAGCTCAAGGTTGCTAAACAAGTACAAAACATTCAAGGGCAACAGAGATAACTGTTCTATGTTACTAAATAATACAAACACTGAAATGTGCATGTATTCTTACATTGAGGTCTGTTCAGTGTGACTGTGGCTGTAATGCAAACAGTCATTTATATTTATCTTGTCTGCATTTTTATAGTTGAAGAATTTGCAGAAACCTTTGTTTTGTATATCCATTCCCAAATTTCTGTGTGATGAAGATCAAACCATAATCATAATTTTAGTTGTTGGCCATGGTTTTGCTTTAAAATTTTAGCGCTCCAGAATACAATTCAGCAACCTTTTTGTTTCATATTTCATGTGAGCAGGTACTCTATTTCATACACAGGCTAAAATATTTCTCAAATGGCATTTAATGGGCTCAATTTATGTGCTTAAATAATTTGCTGACAAAAGATAAATTTAAGAAAATGAAGGTTTTTGTGATATTGGGGTATTAGTCTGAAAATATGCCATCCGTGTGAGTAATGTGATAAACAAGATTTGGGTAACAGCCAAAGTCAGTAATTCATGAATAATCTACTGGCTGAAAAACAATACTGCTACATTATCTGGTAAACAGTTATGAAAAATATCTTCAGTTCTCTCTTCCTTTGAACTCTTTTTTAAAATTTACTTTATTTTCATGAAAGCTAGATGTTATCTTTCTGTAATAACACTAAACACTGTGAAAATGCAAGGTGAGAAAGAATTAGGCAGAGTAACTTCAACCTTCCTTCAGAATTCAGGAACAGCTCACAAACAGAAAGGAGATGCTCAAGGAAAATCAAATTCTTTGGCTGATTTAGTTGTATCAAACAGTTCTCGCTTTAGTGATAACAGTACTTGTCATGCTATCCCAAGTCACGTTAGCGTTTGAGTCAGATGATACATATAGTACATTGATTTAAATTCATAAATTTTTATAATTTCCAGCTATTAGAATTACTCTTTTAATGATTTTACGGCCATTTGTTCTCACTTAGCTACAGTGAATATATTTAAATTTGAGTATTTGCACATGCTTAAAAACATGAAAGAACTGAAACTGTAGTGGAAATTGCATTCATCTGTATGCTAATACTGGTTATTCTTCTCACCCATAAGTGAGGCCTATAAGGAAAAACCCTGTCAGAGGTTGAAGTTTTTTATCCTTTTCCACTGGCTTGTTCAAACCATTCACTTGTATCTTTATATGGTGCGTGCTGGGTGAAGCAACCAGGTCTCAAAACATACCACAATAAAGTGCTGCTGCTTCCTGTAAGCTATGTAATGTTTCTGTATCCTGTGCCCTGGAAGTGTTGGTATGCCACCTCTGGGTCCATCTAGTTAAATCCACACCTCTGCCTTGGCCAAAAATCACTGCCTTTGGTCTGTATTTTAGTGCCTGTGAACTACTTAATCCATTCTGGCATAAAAGTGAAATTCATTCTAGATCAAGAATCTGACTGGGATTTTGCTCTGGTCAGTATCTGTCTAGGAGTACTGGAAAAGCAGGTATTTGTCTGTCTAGATTTGTTTAAGCTGTTGTCATGAAAAAGACATAAAGGAGGACTAAATATGACTGCCCTCCTCTTTTTTCTCTGTTTATGTAGGTCCATAATTTCTCTCAAATCCCACCCCAGTTACAGAGGCAAGATTAGAAAGGCATTTATTATGGAAGGTGAAGTGTTTCAATAACAATTTTTATCCTTATGGTTCATATAACACAGACCATAATCCAATTTCTATGTAGAAGTCCATAACCAATTTCCACTACCCCGTCATTTGTTTTGTGCTGTGTAATTATTTTGGGCATGCTGCTCTCAGCCAGTATTTTTAAAACTCCATTATTTGATGCGTTTTGCATTTCAAAAGAAACATCATGCATAGGCCTAAAATAGGCCAACTGTTGACCAAAAATTCAAAAGAAATTCAACAGACAGTCTTGAAATTCCAGTTTCTTGTTAGTATCTCCACAGTCATGCCGTTTATGACTCAAAAGAGAGAAACAGATGTCTTCTGATAACATGAAACCAAATAATTGAAAAATTGTTACTATTTCATGATAGGAATAGGCCAGATTTTCTACGTTAAAACCTGCTGCAAGAAGTTTATTGCAGCAGAGAAGTCAAAAGAATTGTGAATGTAAATCATTCACTCTTTCCTAAATGGTGAAAGATGAAGGCTAGGATGCCAAAGAATAGTTTTCCTATTCCCTTTATCAGCTAAGCTAGTTTTCTTTCACCCAGTTCCCTGCCGTACCGTTGTGATGCTTACTCTCTTACTCCAGGAGTAAAACAAGTGTTTTGCTACAGGGACTTATGAAAGGAATTTGGATTTCCTCCTTTGTAGTTTGTACACTGTACTTTGCCAGTATGATCATGTTCTGTATCTAGCAACTTCTAATGTCACTTGTATGTACTTGCTCTCCATTTGATTATTCTGTATCTTTCCTGAAGAAGTCAGGAGAATAGGATTTTAAAGGAGAAAAACATTAGGCATTCAACTCATGTTAGTGACTTCCAGGAGCTGAAAGCCTTTGAGAGGCTTTTATTCAAGATTGAATAAAATTCACGTTTGAAAGATTAGAAAATGATGAGGTCTGTTTTTCTATTGCTTATTTTTGTTTTCCCTTCTATTAATGTTTTTGTGCAGAAGTCATAAAACGTATATTAGTCCAGATGATTAACAGCAGACTCATTGATTTCCTTAACATTCCCTTAGGAGAAGGGGCATATACTGTGACATACTTACATTCCTGTAAAGATTTTGCTCCATTTCTTGTGATTTTTGTCAAGATCCATGTTTCCTGGTTTTGTGGCAAAGAACATAGATATCGAGAGTGGTGACAAATAGCAGTTTAGCTGCTGCATGTAAGGGAGCAACAAAGGTAGAAGAGAGGTGACAATCTGAAACCTGAGAGTCATGACAAGGCAGGCAAGAAGCAATGACTTAAAAAGCAAGGGGTGCACCCCTCAGTATGGGTGTGAGGGGGGTAAGGTAGGACTGGTGACAGTGCCCAGGGTCAACCAAGAGTGCAGATTGCCAGGCAAGTCCCTTGTGAGGAGGCAGGTCCAAGGGCAAGCCTGCAGAATCAAGTCTGTAGGTGGTGGTCAGGATCGTGGTCCAGACAAAGGTATGGCTGCCATTGCAGCAGAGCTCAGATGGAGACTACACAGGAGAGCTGCAGACAGCCAAGTAAAGAAGTGGGCATGTGCACTAAGGATGCTTCTTGCCTTTCCTCAAAGAGTTCCAAGGCCTGATAAGGTTTCTCAAACAGATTTCTTCTATCAAAGAATCAGGATAGAACAGGGAGCTAAACTTGAGCCTGTAGGGACAGTACAGGCCAGGCTCTGACAGGGACATGTAGGACTCTCCCAATAGCACTTCCATCAGCTTTCACAGCTGTGAGATTTTCTCCTTGTTTGCTATAGCTGAGGTTTTCCATTATCTTCTGGCTTTTCCCCCCTTCTGCCTTCCTTTTATCATTGTATACTCCTATTCAGTCATTTCATTTTTTTCAGTTGTTTTCCTTTCCTTATATATCACCAGCATGCATTCCAGTGTCTATTCTTTCATAAACTGCTGTTCTCCAGTGTTATGTACATCAAAGTATGCAGAAGGAGAGAAAATGTCATATTATCTAACTATATCCAGAGAGTTGTTAGGGGTATATCTTATGATAGTCATCTAGCTTCCTTTGCAGCCAACAGAGAAAAGGACAAGTAACTCTGGAGAATGCTTCAGCTCATCCTAAAACATATCTAAAACAGAAGGTGTACGTCCCTAGTCTGTTCCACAGACAGAAATGACATACCTAGATTATGAAGAGAACTGAATTTAAGTGACATAAAACCTGTCTCTATATAAGATCTCAGCAATTTACAGCTTACTTCAGTTTGTAGAATAGAACAAATCTTTTCTCTCATTTGAATTGGACTAGAGGGCTTTGGATGCAGTACTTTATTTCTTGAAGAGAGATCTGAAATTAGTGCTCAGATTGCCAGACTCTAGCAGAATAAAGAATCACCAGTCCTAGCCATCCTATTATTAGCTTTATAGACTCAAAAAGACTTTGATATCTTCAGGAAGTATATGCAAGGTGATTCCATAAACCAGAATGAATCATGGAGTGAGAAGTCTTCCATAGCAAGCTGGATTGTCAATGAGTAATTCATAATACTGTGCAACAGTTATAGCTCGAAAAAACAGGGAAATGAAAATGAGAAAGCCCATGGGAGTACAGGCATGTAGATGACTTGGATGTGTATTGGTGTTCTGGCACTAGTCCTGTGAATGATTTTCTAGTAGATTAGGTGGGAGATGGAGTATGTTATTAGTGCTAACCTTAATATGAATTTTTTTTCTTGATTTTTTCTGTCTTTTCAGACCTGTGACCAGGAGCTGAGAACAGGTGCAAAGAAAGAACGATGCCTTCAGGGGAAAAGCCTACTTCTGTGTGCACTTCTTCTCAGTACTCTCCTTGGCTTTACATTGCTTATCACCTACCTCGTGATGACTTGTGCTCTAGGTATAATATGAGATATCCTTCTCCATTCTTCCTCATCCACCCCATTTTTAAGATCCCTTTCTCTCTTACCTGCCTGCACTCTGTTTTAAGCTTAACATCAGTATTAAGAACCAGACTTTCAGAATCTCCAGGAATCATAGCACCTTTTGTCAAAAAGGTACATTTTTCTACCTCTTCCTTGAGTCACAGTGGGAAGAGATCCTCCAGGTCTGTCCTCCTCTGCCTGCTATTTAATATGCCTGAGCCCAGTTTTGAGGGAGAACAGCATTATATTGTATTGCACCTCATCAATCTGTTCTGCTCTCTCCGTAGTCAAGAAACTTAACTGAATCTGAGACTTGGAGCTCCTCTTTTGCCTTTCTGTCTCTGACTTAAGTCCAGTCTCAGTTTTCTAGCACAGATCAGTGCAGTCATAGAGCAAAAGCAAAAGTCAGAGTTTCTCGCTAATGGAGAAGCTGTGAGTATAGACCAGAAACATTAATTTGCCTTCCAAATTTGCTAAAGAACTATCTGCAGAATGGTCCATGTTAATATCTCTGCATATAGAAAGCTTAATACAGAAGGTGCATTTCTGTTGGTGGATACAGACATTCCCTGCTCCAAAATAAGCACTGTTGAATCTTTACCTAGCTTTTTTCTTTAGCTCTTGTTATATGTTAGAGACTGCAGAGACCAAGGAAAATCTGTTTAGATCTAGTCCTTTTCCACTCTGCCTACCTTCTCCCATGTCAACTTGGAAACCATAGTATGGGAAGTCTTACCTTGCCTTACAGATGGATTATTTCAGTAAATAATTGATCTGATCTGATGTTGATATAAGATACTGAACTAAAATGACAATGTATACCCAGCAATTTGAAGCAGTTTAGAAAAAGAAAATTATAGATCAAAGCAAGATATTCTAGAAATATCCTTGTCCTCTTTTGACAAATGTCATGCTGAAAAATGTTTCCCATACTTGAAAAAAACACGTTCTAATCTTATCTCATTTCTTTCTCTATGCTGTGTCCTTCTCTTACATCATGTATTGACACCATCAGTTGCTTTCTTGTTTATCATGTGGCCAAATTTGGCTTATTCAGAGGAATGACATCGAGAAGGCAGAATAATCCAACCTGTGGCTGCCTAGATAGTACAAACAGAGGACAATCTTCCTGGGATGTGTGAGAGAGAACACACTTCCTCCCCATTCAGCAATACCTTACAAAGAATTCAATACTGCATGCAAACGAGATTGTACCAAAAATAAGTCTTTTGGGGTAAATGTCCCCTAAAAGATTTTTGTTTGGATTTGTTCTCACTCTCTACTGTTACTTCTCAGTTCTCTCTTATTTACTTCCTCTTCAGGATCCTGTGATGCTGAGTCAGATCCTGCTCTGTTGGAAAGACTTCTGAATTCTAGGAATGACACTGTTAACCCCTGTGAGAACTTCTATGAATATGCCTGTGGCAGATGGGAAGGCAAACAGTCAAGTAGAACCAGAGAAGAATCACTAAATGTGTTTGATGTGTTGTTGGAAGAAAACCTGTTGATCCTGAAAAGGCTTTTAGGTAGGGTCAGATGATTGGTGTGTTACCTTCAGCATCTGCCTCGGTTAGATCTGACAATAGTAGTGACTGAGAGCAAAATCATTCCTAACAGGGACTGAGTCCCCTCTCTTCGTTCTTCTATCGTTACAGGTACAGATTTATTTTTTGAGCATGTCATGTTACAGTAGCTGCATTTTAAACATTTTAGTTCCTCTTGCCAAGTGTAACAGATGAAAGTCACGCTTTAAATTCTGACAGCAACCCAAACCATTTTCCTGTTACCTTGTCAAAGTAGGCCATAGTTGCTGTGCTAGTCTGAATGTGCACTCTGGTGATGTGTCCTGCCTCCATGGGGGACTGAAGCCTAGATATGCACCAGCTTCCTGTTGTGCTCCTGTTTCCATGCAAAAAACCTCACATATTTGGCCTCAGGAAGAGTCATGGCACTAGAAAGTCCCTTGCTTTGGGTCACTGTGGGAAATGTGGATGTAGCTGTAAAATGTTCTGGATCAAAGGACAGTATTTTCTTAAAACTGTTCTCTGCTCTAATGCTGTCCCGACTTCTTTTTAAATTGCTTTTTTAAATTTTAAATCTACTTTTTTCTTCAGAAAGTCCACAGTTTGGGATAAGAGGCTCAGCCAAGGAGAAAGCAATACGATTTTATCGTTCCTGCATGGATACTGAACGAATAGAATCCCAAGGAGCTCAGCCATTGAAGGACCTCCTAAATGAGGTGAATGTTTGTGCTGTTTCCTCTCGCTCAGGAAGAGAATTCCTGCAGGGAGAGGGAAAGTGGGCAGGTGCAGTCATATAGTCCTACATGGTGTAACTTTCGTAGAATCTGACCTGGTCATGGTTCACAGCACAACTTCCAAGTGATAAATCTTCTGGCTTTAAATGCTCTTTTAAGAGCTGATTTTCTGACATCAGGTACTCATTACCTGAATCTCTCCTCATAACGTTATATATTACTGAAGGATGGTAAAAAAACCAAGTCTGCAGAGAGGGGTTATGTTTCATCTCAGAAGTTTGGTTCAGTAGGATCTGACTCGCAGATTGGGGAGCAGCTTGCAAATGGATGAAATTTTTGTGTCTATAACAAGATGATAATTCAGTAGTCAAGGCTGCCAGGAGAGTTTGTTTAAAGGAGAAAATCCTTCTCTTTCCATTCTGGGAGACTCCTCTTGGTGCCAGGGAGGGCTGGACATCTTCCTTCTAGCAAAGAGCACTTATGCCCTGTGTCAAAAGAGGATGCAGAACCTTCCAGCAAAAGGAACAGTGACTACAGGCCCACCTGTGAATCTGCTTGTCAGGGAGGTGGGACCTGTAATCACTGATCCCTGTTTGTCCTTCTGGATGGCTTCAGAAAAATGAGACCTATTTTCTGTCTCCTGCTTATCCAGCATTTTTTCCTGCACACCATACTCTGTTGCTAATTATTCCTTGTCATTTTGCAGTTCATTGCTTTGCTTAAGGGAAAGTGTCAGGTCATTCTAAAGCCAGCAGGGTATGTAGAACATCTCATAAGTTTCCCCTGGTGCTTTTTGCTCTGTTGCTTCTCAGTTATCAGAATGACTGAGATTATAGGTGTAAAAGAGAAAAAAAAGTAAGTACAGATCCAACCAGTTTTTCTCACTTGCAGCATTTCTGTCTTTTTCTAGGTTGGTGGATGGCATAACACAGGTGTGGGGGAAACAAAAGATTTTAATGAAACTCTTCAGATTCTCATGAGCAGATACAGCACCTTTCCATTTTTTAGAGTTCATGTGGGACCTACTCCTTTTGACCCCAAGACCAATATTATTCAGGTGAGCATGCTAAAGAAAGGACATTATTAAGGAAGCATTGTGAGTAAAAAGTCAGACCAAGACTTGCTCAAGTTAAGCCTGTGTCCTTCTTTGAAGAACTGAGCAAGCATTTTCCAAAAGTAAAAGCAAGTTAATAGCATTTCAAATTCCATGATACAGAAAATACCAAAATATCCTCACATTTGCATTTCTGAAAAAGTTTTTTCTTTACTCCTTTTTGCAGATTGACCATCCTGAGTTTGATATTCCACTTGAGAGTGAATTCAAAGAGAAAAATTATCTTGAGGTAACATATCAGAGGCTGAAGAAAGGTAAAAATAGCTATTTGATGTAGGGATCTCCTTGAATTGCCTCCTGGTTCAGAGCGGTCTGTTTCCATGGGTTACGGTCAGTGACCTCTGAAAATGCCTCCAGAAAGAATTCTTTACAAAACTCAACTTTTCCAAAGGATAGATTGTAAAATGTAACCCATTTTTGCTGCCAGGTTTAAAACTTCTAGTTTAGAATGTTATAGTTACAATTTTTTATAGTTTTTATAGTTACAATTTTTTCTGAACCTGGGCTTCCTTTTAGTTTTTGCCTTGAACGAATCTTTTTTAAAAAATGTTTTTGTCCAAAATACATCTTTATAACAAAATTTGTGTATTGCAGGGAGGGATAGCTAGCATTTTCCAGCTTATTTTAAAGTGTTAGAACATATTTTGGGGAAACAAGTTCTTTGACCTTGGGACATTGTAACAAAATGAACTTTGTCATTTCTGAACTTCATAAAAACTGAGTTATGTCAGTTTCTGAAAAATCAGAGCCTTTCAGAAAAATCATCAAAAAAACTGAGCTATCATAAGCATTCATCTGAAAGTTTATGAAAATAGAAACAAGAAGTTGACATTTTCTATCCATTAAAATACTGGCTCATTGTATCACTGAATTTCTCTCCTCTGACTCCAGAGATGGCAGGCCTACATCTCTAAAGTTATTCTAGTATTTGAAGTAATTGTGAGCTGTGAGAAAAAGAATCATTAGGGAATTCACTGCTCTTCACTGAGAGAGGAGCTGTACTTGGCAAAGGGTATTCCACATGAAGAATTACATAAGGATGTTGCAGCAAGAGGACAGTTTTAGGGATGGGATGGGTCTGCAGTAGTTTTGAAAGACTGAAGTTTATATGGTCAAGATGGATGGGTGGATGGAGGGATGGAGGGATGGATGGAGGGACGGATGGAGGGATGGATGGATGAATGGATGGATGGATGGATGGATGGATGGATGGATGGATGGATGGATGGATGGATGGATGGATGGAGTGACTAATTTTTGGTCATGTATCTTCCATTGAAGATATGCTCTGTATTGCAGGTTCTTCGTGTGTATCTTTCGTATTTGAAGAAATTGGGGGTCCTACTTGGAAGGGCAGAGGATGGTCCTCCTGACTCCTTTTCCCTGACCTTGTCCTTCATCTCTAACCTCCAGCGATTTGTCACTCCACTGCAGAAAAGACAGCAGAGGGGGATGCTGTTCTTTCGCACTACCATTAGGGAGCTGCAGGTATCTGTGCCTTAAAGCTTGAGCAGCACAATTACATGTGACTTTCATGACTTCATTCTGAAGATCCAGATCAAAAGAGATATGAGATGCTTTGTTTAAATGCCATTGTCTTGCAAATTACACTTGGAGCCTGTTGAACTTTAAATTACCCAGTGACTTATGGTCTTTTACTGACAGAGTTTTTTCAGACCCACAACTCTCTCCCCTCCCCAGTGCTAATTCCCATTAAAAAAAGTCAGTTCTCTTCAAGATGCACATTATAAAAACAATTTAACTTGTGGAAAATATCTCGTAACATTATTGGGAAGACTATCCTGGTTTCCTTATTATGTCTTGTGAGCCAGTTTAGATTCATAGTTCAGCATGTAAGCTTTGTTTTACTTGCAGGAGAAGGCACCTGCTATTGACTGGCTGGCATGTCTCAAGGCTGTCTTCCATCCTGCACCAATGGACCTCTCTCAGCCAATTGCAGTGCATGACATGGATTACTTAAGCAACATGTCACAGCTCATCGAGAAATGGCATAAGGGAAGGTAGGAGTCAATATCTATGGCTGCAGTTTTTCATGCCCCAAGAAATATTTTCTTCAAATACCATCAGTTTAATAGATTAGAGGCTGCTGTGTTAGAGGCTGCTGAATCCAGTAGTCTAACAATTGCCAGGCTGCTGTGGCTTTATATCCACAGGTTTGGCCAGTGCTATGGCTTAGCATATATTCCCAATAGGTTTGCATATGCCTTCACCATGTATGAACATACATCTAAAATAATATATTAATGTGTGTCACACAGAGAGGGAACACAGTGTCTTGACTGGCACCCAAAGCACTCATACCAACATGAACACAGATTGATTCTATTCCTCAGCTCCAGCTGATCAGGATTGGGCAGTACTAGTGAAATATGTGTGTGCACATGCATGATGTGGCTCGCTCCAAGAGCTGGTCTTGGGTATTTAGTCTGTTGAGAAGCTGGCCAAGATCTCCTGGTGTTCACTTGGATATATCACATGAATATATGATCCCCTGAGTCTTGCAGCCCTGCTTTGGTTGATGGTACTCTGGTGTCTTCCTGTTACAAGCACACCTATACTATCAGGTAGGTCTCTTCAGTAGCTGCTCCCAACCACTAGTATTCTCAATAACCAGCTCTCAGGCTGCTGCTTTCTCCAGAAGCTAGCTGGATCCAAAGTCCCTCCAATAGTCAGCTCTCAGACATGTCATCTCTCCAGCATTCAGTTCCATCTTCACACACAGTGAGTAAAATGTTACTTAACAATAGCATTTAATAAGATAAAACGACAAATCCTAGTTACCATGTGCAGAGCTCAGTCAGGCAGACACCCTGGCAAGCAGTTTACACTCAACCATTCCTTCTTATCGGCTTTCCTCTCCATTTTCCCAGATATATTCTCCCAGTCCACTATGATCCTTCCCTTTCCCTGCCTTTGGTCCTTCCCATAAACATGCCATCATAAATCTTACATAATCCCACAGACCTCTCATAATATTCTATATGTTTCACCCAGTCCTAAAAAGTATCCTTCTCCAACTTCCCATAAAGAATCCTGTGCCGCAGCAGGGAGTTACCTTCTAAGTCTCCACAGTGTTTTGGGGAGTTTCTGTATTCAATTCATGTCAGTCATCCCTCTTTGATAGCCCCAGGTGTATTCCATTCAGAGTTCTTTGTTGTCATTGTTCAGGTACCTAGGATTTCTCTGCCTCAAGTTACTCCTCTGACACCTACCTCTCTTCTGTGTTTATGGTTACCAGCCTTCAATCTTCTGTCTACAGGGTCCTTCACATTTATATGATTGTTTGTCTGGTTGGGAATCTCTCCCCAGCCCTTGACAGTCAATTCCAAGATGCACGCCTGGAGCTGTATAAGATCCTTTATGGAAAAATGGGGTCTGGAATGGTGAGTTAGCCTTTTTTCAGTTTCTTTGGCCTCCCCAACAGCTGAACACTGTAGCTCATGCCTTCTGAATGTTCTTTTGATACCTTAAATGGATGGAGTTTCTTAGATCTGGGGAGAAAAACTACTCTCTCATGGTCATTAAGAGCATCCTTTTTCTCAGAAGAAATGTGTGAGTAGATATGACCCTCAAAAGTTTAGAGAACTGAGTGTACTGTATCATAGAGTAGGGAAAAATATATAGATGGTCACCTTTCTTCCATTGCTTTTTCTCTGCTAATATACAAATCTGCATCTTGAGGGAAAGTAAGTGGAGTAAATAGTAAGGAAATAAATGTTTTACTAGAAATTTTTACTGTGGTAGCTTAAAGAGAACTACATTGCTTACTCACTGCTGTCAATTTTAGACAGGGCTACTGTCCACATATCTATATATAATTTTGATGATTTCCTAGTTCTTTGTCCTCACTTTCACATGTCTCTACTTTGTTCCTACAGATCCCAGCTGAGCGCTGGAGGAAGTGTTTGACTGATACAAGCTCTTTCTTTGAGCCAGTTCTAGGGAAGATGATTGTGCAAGAAATTTTCCCTGAGCAGACCAAGAAATTTGTAGGTATTCATCATCTTAACCCCTAAGCAGAGTTCAGCTTCACCTCTTTCTTTTTTTGACATACCACCTTAAGACCACATTAAGGCAGCAAAATCATCTGTAGGTTTCCTACCTTTTAACCCCATGCTTATGCCCTTCCCTTCTTATTTTGGGAATATGTCAGAACAAGACATTGGTGTCATTTTAAAATAATCAGTGCTAAATACTAGCTATTATCTTTGTCTCAACTGTTAGAAAAGTCCTATGTGCAGCACCAATAGCTATGATAGCTCTACAAATGCATGCAATCTCTGTATACTCCCTGGAATAACAGTATTAACCGTATTCATCACCAATGTGATATATCTCAAAAATTTTCAATTGCAAAGATATTAAGCAACCATATGAAAATATTCTGAGTGGATCCACGGAAAAAAGAACATTTGCCTGCAGTGTGGAAAAGATTTCCTGGTTTTTTCATCCTGTGATGGTCAGAGTTCCTTTTTTTTGAGGAAAGTTAGTGTAGTGCCTGTTTTAGCAGAGTTTGAAGTCTATAAGGTGGCAAGAATAAATAACACCAAGAAAAGCTAATCAGAAGACCAAGAATTCATGTAGGGAAACATATATTTTAATGAATAAAGCATAATTTTGAGAAGGGTTGACTCAGATTGCCTTAATTTTGGAAAGGGTGACACCAGCAAGAAATACTTGTGGATACTGAGTTTTCATTTTGCTCAAGAGGGGAGGCAATTATTCAATATCGAATGAGTAAGAATTGTCTCCCTCTTAGTTACTGTGAGAGGCCAGATGAAAAGGTGTGTGGGAGAGAATATTGAGCCCTGTGAGGAAAAACTGGATGCCAGATAACTTAAGGCTAAATTACTGTAGAAAATGAAATCTCTTTCATCACACACACAAAAAAATGGAATTTCCCCCCAGTTATTCTGTGGTTAAATTGCTAGAACATGGGAAGATGATAGCTAAGAGTGAGCAATGTTTTTGTGCAGTTGTGCCCATGCCTTCTTTTCTCCATGGCAGGCTGAGCAGATGTTCTCTGTGATCCAAGATGCCCTCTGTGACCGCCTGGATCAGGTGGAGTGGATGGATGAACAGACTCGCCTAAATGCTAAAGCTTTGGTGCGTGCAGAAGGCAGAAATTACTGAGGCCTTCCTTTCCCTGAAACCTCTGAAGAAGGAATGGAAGAGACCTACACCTTTATGTATTGCTACCTGCTTCTACAGGCACACAGTCTTAAACAGATATCTTATTCATACTAAAAACTGAAGGTGGTTTTATAAGTGCCAGCATGCATGGGTACATACACTGATAGAGTGGCTCCATTTTTGTCTGTCCATGAATACTCTGAATTAATTTATTGAGATACAATCAATTTTATACATCTAGTAACGTTAAAAGCTAAAAAGCTGAATGACAGAAAACAATACAAAGAACAGAACAACATTAGGCCTTAGGTTGTAGAGCTGAGAAAGCAGAGCAGCAGGACAAGATGTCTTCTTGAAACAAAGTAGCTGTCCTTTTGAAGGCTGACTCACAGATCACGCTAACATTGGTTAAAAATAGCGTTTAAAAGGACTTGCGGAATGTGAAGCCTTCTATTGATCAAGTTTCTTTATGTTTGCTTGTTTGTTTGTTATTGTTTTAGGTATCCAAACTACAAGTGGAGATTGGTTATCCAGCTCACATACTCCAGACTGACAAAGTGAACCTGGAATACCAGAAAGTGAGCTATATAATGTAAACATGCCTGCCTTATTATTGGCAGTTTACCTGTATCAACTGCTGTCTTGTCTGCTTACAAAAGGGGTTATGACCTCTGGAGCACATTTCCTACAGTTCATTTTTTGGGAACATATGGGACCACAGAACCATTATCTGTTGCTTCTATATTATTA
This sequence comes from Camarhynchus parvulus, assembly GCF_901933205.1. Taxonomy (NCBI): domain Eukaryota; kingdom Metazoa; phylum Chordata; class Aves; order Passeriformes; family Thraupidae; genus Camarhynchus; species Camarhynchus parvulus. The sequence continues at coordinate 87,755,903 of NC_044571.1, read as the reverse complement.
CCTATACTGTTTCCTATTTAGACCTGTTGGCCTGATAAAAGTAATTTTTTACCTGTTTGTATGTTCTCTTTGGCCTTCAGATAACATTCCTGTCGTATTTTAAATTGAAGGTCTTTAGAAATGGGAGAGAAAAAACTACAAGTATCCCATTGGTTTCTCTTCTGATTAACCCTTTTTTGATGGGACTTTTATTTTTCTTAATTTTTCTTTTTCTCAATTGTTCAATTAATTCCTCACTTATGCCCTATGACAGTCACATACCCTGTCTCTTCCCTCAGCTGGAGATAAATGAAGACACTTTTTTCCTCAATGTGGTGGCTTGCTTGAAAGTACTGAGGGAAAATTCCTACCTGAAACTCCTTCAGCATAACCCACAGAAAAAGTAAGTCAGATAGTGATCTGAAAATATAAAATCACATACTTGTGAACCAGCTGAGGTTGGAAGGGACCTGTGGAGATCACCTAATTCAATCCTCCTGCTCAAAGCAGGATTAGTTAGAGTAGGTCACTCAGAATGGTGATAACTATATATCTCTCTTTTACTGTGGAAGAGGAGGAAGGGCAGGTGGGAGCCAGTGGGCAGAATTGGATTAAGTACCTCTGAAAGTGGTTTCACCAGTTCTGAATGTTGCTGCAAGTCTGCACTGCTGCATCCTGCTATAAAGAAACCTTGAATCTAACAGGCTGTCCTTCATTGAGCCTGAGCAATGCTACCAAAGTACCCATCATTGTGAAGGGAGCACCTCTCAAAAAAACCCACTTTTTTGACCATGCACCTTTAATTAAGGGGGATAGCTGATTCTCCTGGACTTCTTAACAAAGCCAACAGCAAGGCACCATGATGACAGGAATGCTGGTGGAGTCACCTCAAAGGCTGGACATAGGATGCTTCAGAAGGAAGGCAGCATTGACAGATAGGCTTAGGCCTTATACCTCCTGTAGAGTATTCTATGCATGACTTCACAGGAGGTTACTAAACCTAATTTACTTGACAGGGAAATTGTGAGGGAGAATGTCTATGAAAACTAAGCTATTAGTTCTGATCATCTGTAAACAATTGAAGATTTATTTCAAACACCTGTAACTCTACAGAATGTGAATTTCGTCATTTGCTGGTGCTGTGTGAACAGCTGAGCTTTTTTTGCAAGCTCAGTGAAGGAAAGGATCAAAGTGTGAGATAAGGCATTAGTACATTCTCTAATTTCTCTTTTTATTTTGCTTCTAGCTGGCATGTGCATCCCTGGAGTGTGCATTCATACTATTCAATAAGCCACCACATGGTGGTCTTTCCAGCTGGAATGTTCCGCAGTCCTTTCTTCCACATGGAGTTTCCCAGGTATGGAGGGGCTTCAGAGGTGCAAGCTGAATGTAGTCCCTGGGCTGCACCATGCTTCCAGGAGGAATCTTACCAGGCGGTCTGTCCTTAATTTCTTTCTCTCACTGCATCCCAGAAAGACACAGGAAAGGGGGGAAGCCCAGCTTTTTCTAAGGCCACATGGATACTGCTTGGTGCATTCTGAGAGAGAGTGATCATTGACTCTGCTGAAGCAAAATCAGAATCTAGGTGAAACTGAACTGACACAAAGATATTACTCCACAGCAAAGAGGCAGAAGTCACGTGTAGGTTAACTGCAAAGAAGCCATTCTACCTTTCCCTCTCATTGTCTAAATTCCAAGGATTCCTGAAATCTAACCCAGAGAAAATAAGAGCTTCACAGAGCAACATCGTGTCAGAAGTCTTTTTCAAATGTATCACCGTTCTTCTATATTTGTTTTAAAGAAACCCTTTCTACTAAGCAAATAGACTTTTAACTCTGAGTCTTCCCCTGCAACAACAACATTTCTTGAGACCATACTTCTCTGGTTCTGTTCTTTCATCATATGGAACAGATCTCTTAAGCAATATTTTTTCTGATAATAAAAGCACTCCAAACAGTTGACTGTAAACATATAATTCTATGTCCTTTTTGCCTATAGTGGATAGATACTTGTTCTAGTACCATTGTACTGAAAACTAAGCTCACATTGTGGCAAGAGGCTGAAGTTCAAAAGAAACATGTTTCAGGTAAAACTAATTAGTTTCTCGATGGTGATCTTCTAGTGCTTGCAGTATTTAATTAACTTATTATAGTATGAAGAGAAGGACATCTCAAAAGAATAGTAGAAAAGAAATAGTAGACAAGAAATTTTTTTTTCCAGTGGCATGGGCTGTCACTATATCCTTTCTCTGTGAAAAAGTGTCTATGCCTTCTTATTCCTTTTGTATTCAGTGTTAGTAAAGTGCATTTTTCTCACTGTCACCTCAGTTGAGTAGACTGATAAGTAAAAGTTTATCAGCTTTTGGTGAGTTGGTACAATAGCATTTTCTCAAATGATGCTCCAGAGTTTAAACCTTACTGGCAAAAGCCAATTCAGGTGACTGTGAGGATAATTTTTAAAATAAGAACTCAGTAAAGCAGTACAATTGTTATAGAATTGTAAAAAGGGTTGGGATGGAACGAACCTTTAAAGATTGTCTAGTTCCACCCCCCTGCCATGGGCAGGGACACATTCCACTAGACAAGGTTGCTCAGAGCTCCATCCAGCCTGGCCCTGAACACTTCCAAGGGTGGGGCATCTGCAGCTTCTCTGGGTAAAATTTATAAATTATCAGCTATAGAGCTCCTACTGAGTTCCCAGTGATGGAATAATGATCTAGTACAAAAATTTCATGCTTCAGCAGTGTTAATCAGTGCATGGGAAGAAAGAATAAGCCGATAATTTCATATAATGGAAATGCATTTTGAGTGTTCTCTACCTTGTGATAGTATTGGTAAATTCATTGCATGGAACCGTAGAAATTCCATTTGGAGGTTTCTAGGACAACTTTTGCTTGTAGCAAGGTCAAAACATCATGGTTTTAATTTGCCTTGCCAGTTTTATGTATCCTTTCTCACTAGACAAAAGTTGCAAGATTGCTTCTCCAAACATCCTGCTTTTGTATAGCTACCATTGTAGTTGCTGTTTGTGCAGCAGTTCAGACAGCAGAGGTTCAATAAGGACATATATCAACAACAACAACCTGGCATTACTAATGAGCTAATAAAGGTAGAATCTCATTCATAGACTCTTCATTGTTATGATGGCTTATTAGCAACAAATACTTTAAAGTAAGCCCATAGTACAATTTTAAGCATAAGTAGGATAATTTGCACTTGTCTTTGCACTTTTACATGCCTGAGTGACAATACATAGAAAGTGTTTCTCTGTGGTCCCAGAGCAGAAGAATCCTGTGGAGCACACAGTTGTGCTCAGTATAAAGAATGCTCCTCTGCCCTCTTTTTCTTTCCAAAAGCATTCTTTTCATCTTTATTTTTCAGCTCTGTGAATTTTGGAGCCATCGGGGTCTTCATGGCACATGAAATTCTTCACTCATTCTATGGTTATGGTGGGTATTGGCTGTGGTGTCTTCATTTACTCTTCTAGGTCCCACTGGTACTTCCCCTTAGAGGATCTGAAATCCTAGTCCTAACATCAATATACACATATATTACTAAGGTAGATGAACTTAAGGAAAACATATTTCAGTCCATGCTGGCTACTAGGAATAATCAGCGATTAGTATGAGGAACATGGGTGAATGCCATAAATAGCTTTACTTCTAGGACTTTTTTCCCCCGCAGTGTTGCCTGAGGGCTGTCCTGCATGCAACAGGAGTGCACTACAAAGCTCTATAGACTGCTTGGTTGAGCAGTATGAAAGCTACAGCTTTAATGTCAATGGCACTTTCACACTGTTGGAGAATACAGCAGACACTGGAGGGCTCGCCGTCACTTTCCAGGTATTGTGATTTACTTCTGCAATCTTATAGTCTGATGACATAACACACAAGATTGCCCTGCTTCTCCTCTCTCCCATGTCCTGCTCCAGTTCCAGATTTCTTGCACACCTGTGCCAGGGGAGCATGAGCCCAGCATGTCCTCTGTTAGCTCAGAGAGAGGCTCCTCACAAAGCATTGCTCATAGTCTCAAGATGTCCATGTAAGACAACTTGTCCCCTTCACCACCTTTACTTCCCTGTTTATATCATGCATACAAAAGCATGCTATTGTATATGCTTATGTTATACTTGAGGAAATAAGCTGAGACATGAAACAGAATTTTGTGTGATGGTGAAATGACTCCATAACAACGTTTTCAGCAGTATCTTAGAGAGAATTTTTTGTTTCTTCATGCAGTACTTCAGTTTAACTGCTGAGGGTGGTGTGAGATACCTAGGTCTAAAATAGTACTTGTTACATTCTTTCATGAAGAACATTGGGAGGCAGAAAGTCTTTAATTTATAGTCAAATATTTGTGATTGTTTGTGAAAATAATTTTCATTCTTTCATAGTATAATTACCACACCCTACGACAATGTGTGTATTAGTATCTGTGTAGTAGCAACTGAAATGGTAAGGAAACTAATTATGTTATATTCTCCCACTTTAGATTTATTAAGGGCATGGGCAGCAGCAGAGAGTCTCAGAATGAGGCGAGAGATATAAACTAGCTAATTTATTAAATATCTATTAGATTGATAGATTTCATTGATAGAAGACATGAGCTTGTGATACTGTCTAAGGAAGATTTATAATTATCCATTTGATCTCTCCACAGGCCTATAAGAATTGGCTGAAAAAGCACAAAGAAGAGGATTTACCTAAGATTGGACTTTCACACGATCAACTTTTCTACCTCAGTTTTGCTCATGTAATGAATTCTAGTCATGTGTCTTTTTCACTCTCCATTTCTTCCACACCCTTACAGTTTGCTTTCTCAATATTCAATCACTTTCCCCCTCTTCACAGAACTGAGAATGACCAATGATTCTGGGAGATCCAGAATCTTATTTAGAAGCTAAAAATCATATTTACAGCTCCTAACCTGTTATAGATCTCAAAGGTAACAAAAGGCCTGTCTGCAAATACATCTTTTACAAAGCACTGAAATCCACCAAAATTAAGTTGTAGCAGACAACTGCGTCAAGGAAAACGGGCTTCTTTGCCAGCCTCTGAGTACTTTTTTGCTGTTGTGAGCAATCTTTTGCGTTGAAAGTGAAATCTAACAGTAAAAGTCATGTTTCTGTCCCTCCCTTCCTTCATTCACTTCTCTGCCATGGTGCACAGCTGGATATCACGTCACTCAGATTGACTGATAGTGAAAAAAATGTTTCAAATGTTATTTAGAGACAAAGAACTAGAAGTACATGCACCCATAGTTTGCTGTTTCTGTGGGAAGCCGCAGTAAATTATGCAGCTATGCATAGCTGTGCTGCCAAATTCCTCATGATAGATGGTGGAATTTCTACGCTCAAAAAATCACATCCTTATAAGTCACTGTAATGGTGCAAAGGGAGAAGTTTTGTGTGTTTATTAGGTCAGAGCAGTGCGTGAAAAAAACAGTTTATTGGGTCTTGGTGGCAAGATTTGCATTTTAGAGGCTAAATGGCAGCTGCATCCTTTGTTGATAAAAAACGACTGAAATAATGAGAATGACGACTTGGATTGCTAGTTTAACACCAGTAAAGTCATATAATCCTCCCCAAGTCTCTAGAATAGTAGTGGGTTTTTGTGTAAGTGCACTCCTTTGTTGATGAACACTCATTGATTTCACTTAAGAAGCTGAGTCTCGGCACTGAGACATCTTTACCACTTTTTTAGACGGAGTCCAAGGTTGCATGAGCCTAGCCAGGGTGGCCTAAATTTTCTGTGTTCTGGACTATGCAGTATAGAAAAAGTGCAGATGACTTGTCAGAGAGTGAAATGGGGACAGAGAAGTTTAAGGAAAGGGAAAACAATCCGAAGAACATCTTGTTATCAGCCACGTATGCACATTTCCTTGTTTTCTCCAGCGCCCTCTGACATGTGCAGAGGCATGAGGAGCCCTAAGTCTTGTTCACATGAGGACTTTCAGCCAAACTAACTGTTCTATTTTGCTTCCCTTCAGGCAATGTGTGGACACCAGGATCCAGAAAAGCTCCAGTCTTCCCTGAACACAGATCCACATAGTCCCTTGCCACTTCGTGTCTCTGGGCCTGTCAGCAATAGCCAGGACTTTTCCAAGAGCTTCCAGTGTCCCAGGGGAACCCCAATGAACCCAGACAACAAATGCCGCATCTGGTAGCGTACATGGAAAAGGAGGAAGAGAGATGTGATCCCAGGGAGAGGAAGGCCTGACACATGGAAATATGACCATCTTCTCAGGGCCTCTAGGGTGACATGGTGGTCTTATTCACTCCTTTGCCTTCCTTTTCTTGTTATCCTTTCCTCAGCATTTGATGGCAGGGAAATTCTTAAACTGATCTCACAAGGAAGGGATCTCCTCCAAGGCTCTCAGTGCTCTGTCCCAGATGTGTGACAAGTCCCAGGGCAGCAAGGTGACTGGCCAGTTTCTAGTAGGCAACAGATTGTGAGGAGTTGTGAACAGAAAGGCTGTTACATTAGCAGTCCCTCTGTTTAGTGCATTTACCTGTCTGCTCCAGCAGCCCCACAGTCCTGTAGAAAGGTCAAGTCAATAAACAGGAGCTGTAAGACTTGTTCATCTCTTAAAATAGCTCTTGAGGAAATCCTATGGGTTACTGTGCAAACCACATGTAACTTACAAGAGAGGGAAGAATCCTCTTCTCTTCTCTTGCTAATAAACGGAGACATGGGCTAGGAAAGACTCAGTGGCTACAGCTTGTAGGCTGAAAGGTAAGCGACTTATTAATGAAGTTTACTGGAGGCCTTCTCTGCTCTGTTTTTGTTTCATCAGCAAAACTCAGACGTAAGAGGAAAGAGGAAGGCTCCCCCATTAATGGGAGGGTAACTGGGGAGCTGGGAACAGATTATCTTTCTTTTCCAACAAGCTCCTCTTTTTTAAAGTGTCTAGGGTTGAGGATATGCTAGAGGATGCAGTATGGGAGAGTCACAAAGGTTTCTAGAAGTTTCTGAAGGTTGAACAACTAGAATTCTAAGAGCCTCTCTGCATCCTGAACCTGGTTCTCTTCCTACATTTGTAAATATTTACCATCCAAGCAGAGACGTAGAGTTGTTGCAGGGTTTTACTTTCTACTTGAAATTGAATTTTAGGTATTAATTTGCTTTAGAGCAAAAACAGAGTAAGAAACAACATGATTTGGGGTAGCAGAAGTGCCTAAAGTACATTTTTTAAAGCAATGTAATAATTACATCTATTTCAGGCTCTCATAATTAGAAAATTTATACCAATGTTCTAAACTTTACTGATGTTAATAAGTATACAAAATACTTATACCTTTTGCATACTCTTCAAACTGTTCTTGTTTATGGGAACATTTTTATTTTACTTATTATATTGGCTGCCGGGGATTGTTTGTGGAATAGATGATGTCAAGTGGAAACATCCCTTATCAAAATAAGCATTTTAAAAATAACTGTGTTAATCCTTTTCAAGTACTGACAAATACAGCAAAATGTTTCCCAAGAATGGACTGTTCAGAGACTTTGTTTTCATTAACTAACAAAAATAGTAATAAAGTGTTTGCTTCTGAAAAAAAATACTTTGATTGCAAATGCTTTATCATCAGGCCTGTATCTTTTTTCTGTATTTGTACTGTTCACAACTTATCTGATGCTCTTAGTTGAACTTCACAAGTAATAAATACAAATACTAAAATAATTTGATTTATTTACCATCATAAAAGTAATAAAATTAGGTTTGTACTTATCATTACCATTTAAACAGTGTATACTCTTCCTTCCCTTCACTCATTCAGTTATTTTCTCCTAGCAGCATATCCAGACAGGTTTTTTTAAGATGCTAATAGCAAATAAATTGCACAACACTAAGTGTATAATATAGACATTATTTCAGTGTTCTGAGTCTACTTGGCTTCTGTGTTTATTGTGTTTAAAAAAAACAAAAGGTACTGACAATATGCATTTTGAGGAGTATAACTTTTCTTGTATATATCTTGTTAAGTATATGGGGAGGTACAGTTCCCTGGAATATGCTTTATTTTTTCTTGTTATTTCAATATATGTTGGATTTAATAATATTCTGTTTAAAAGACAGGGTCAATGGTGAAATTGGTGAGTTGAATTAATTCTTATTATTAGCTATGATGTTTTTACACAAAGAACATATGGGAAGTGCAAGAAGGGAAGTCTGGCTTAGAAAAAATTACTGAGAATTTATTATTTTTTTGTTTGTTTGTTTGTTTCTGAAGAAACAAGAAAGAAGAAAGGAAAAAACACTTTCAGTATGTGCACAGAGTCCTTGCCCGTGTCTCCAGTGTTCTAGTTCAGTTGTCTGGGATATGGTTGGTGAAGAAAAGCTGTATTGTCCAGAAGGTGATCATGAAACACAGGTAGATGTTCAAATTGTCATCATTCATGATCACAGAAGTTATTTCAAGCTCTAGATCATGCATAAAGAAACCCAAAAAACAATCCTGAGGAGAAGAGCCAGATCCAGGAGCAGATCCTTCACCGCTGAATTATTCAGTATCTCTGAGCCCTCATGCTCCACCATATCGATCACCTCCATTCCTTCCCCTGTCGATGAGGCCACAAATGACTCCTCCATTTCCTCCCAGCCTGTAAATGAGGGGAAAAGGGAACAACATAAGCTTTCTTCTTGCTCACTTCTTTAATACTTGAAGGCTTTTTACCTCTGCATCCCTCCTATTTTATTCTCCCTGCTTTCTGAACTTTCAAATTCTTTTCACCTTCACTGTATGTCCACTTCCTCCTTCATCCCAAGCAGCTTTTCATTTGTACCTCTTTCCTCTCTCTGCTTCTTTTGTCTTTTTCTTGTTTCTGTGATTCTGATTTTGAAATATTTTCTTTTAGTAATCACTTTTTCCTCACTCCTCTTTGGATCTCATGTTTTTCTCCTTTCCTGTATTTTCCATTACAAAAGTTACCCCAGATACATTCTTTTATCTTTTCAGGGCCATGAGCAGTAGGCTGTAATAGCCCTTAAAGCCTTGGCTGGAGCCTTTACCTGAATTCCATAGGTCCGAGAGCTGCATTTAAGCTCTGGTCTGGGCCTCAGATCTCTATTTGTGGCCTGCTGTAAATACACTTATCTCAAGCTCTGTCTCTATCACAGCTGTGCCTGGACTCTGCTATTTTGGATCCTGACCTGCAAACTGACCTCCTGGTTTGACCTTGAATGTGCCTTGTCACTACAGGCTTGCTTGGTAGTCATGGGACTGTGTCTGACTCTATTTTCTTTCATTACTTCACCCTGGTCTCCAGGAGTGTCCTGGACCTTTCCTTTCAGATCTCGGTAGGGTGTAGGGGACAGCTGAGACAGGAGGCTGCAGTCAGGGCTGCAGGTGATCTAAGAGGCTTTAACAGCTATGACTGGCCTGAACTTGTGTGTCCCTCATGTCCTCTGCCCCGTGTGAGAGTAAGGTTGGACCCTCACTGGACCGTGTCTGACCCTGGTCACCATCACTGGGTTTGGTCCTTACACTGACTGGTATTCCTCCTTGACCTAGAACTTGTCTCAACATTATGGACCTCCCTGGTGACCTCTTATCTGACCCTGCCTGGCATCCTCAGGCCTGTCCTGTTTAGGCCTGTGGGAAGGCCTTGCTATCCCACTCCTTTGAAGGCTCCCTATTCCTTAGGGATCGTCTGACCTCCGCCTCCTCTTGACATATATCTTGTTGTTCCTCCTCTGATTTTCTTCTTACAAAAAGAAATTTTTTTTCCTTTGGTGTCCACACCTAATCTCGTTTCCTGCCTTTGCTGCTCTCCAAGCCCCTTATTTCTCATCCTCTCTCTTGAGCTCATCCTCTCACCTGCTGTTGGACTGCTTTCCTCTTCCTGTTCATTCTCAGCAGTACGAATCATGCTCTGACTTCTCACTGGTACTGAGCAGTAAGTGCCTGGGAACAAACTCATCAGATAGATGGCAAACCCCAGGAAAATTATCAGGTTGGCATTAACCCCCATCTTATTTTGCTGTCTAGCACAAGACACTTTTCAGGTAATGGAGTCTGGACATAACTACCACCACAGTCTTGTTTGGGGCACATTGTGACATCATGACACCATCTGACATACAAAGGTGTTGCATACTTGTTAGGCAGAAACACTGTTGACTTTCACCGTGTAGCTAGGAAGACCCCAAAGCAAGGAAAGAGTGTGAAGGCTTTTGGGAATAATTAAAAAAAAAGTATGTCTCTGCTGAAAGGTAAAAAAGAGAATGAAGGGGATAGGATCATAGCAATAGGACACTACCTAATGTGAAAAAATCACACTTAATCCTGAATATTTCTGTATCTGACAACTAACTTAAACTAAAAAAGAAGTATTCTGTAAAACTGGTAGAAGTGGAGTGGAAAATGTAATGAATTTCCCACTTCAGTGCTTAAGCAATTATTAGTAATTTGTGCTGTTTGGCTCAAACAGCCTTAGTAAATAGAAATAATTTTTTTTTTAAATCCAGTTCGAATGACAAGCATGTGTTTTAAATGACCTCTAGATGGTGATCTAACAACGCCAATGTAGAAACAGCTCATCTTGCAAAGCACCTATTCTACAGAGGAAAAAACCCATCTCATGTCTTATTAACCTTTGCCATTGACTTTGCCAGACCAAAATGCCCACTATAATTAAATCTCTGTCCAGACTGCATTTTAGAACTCTGATGATGACTTTTCACCACATAGCATAGAAGACAATTTTCTAGTTATTTTCAAACTCACATTTAAACCCAACTATTATTTGCTGTACTAAATTTCTTTCATACTCCTGAAATTTACATACAGATTTATGTTACGATCCCTTGGATTTTACTTTCATTTTGTTTGGTTTTGTGCTGGTTTTGTTTGGAGGGCTTTTTGGTGGTCTTGGGGGGTGGTTGTAATTTCTTGCTTGTGGGGTTTTTTCCCCTTTTCTACTATTAGCAATGGTCCTTACATTCAAGCTCTTCACACTTAATTTCTAGATGCCCAAAAGCCAGGTGGGGAAATCAGCTCATCAAATCAAGATAATAATTAGCCTGGGACTATGATGGCTACTACAGACTGAAGCATATGCAAGGATATATATATATATATATATATATTCTGATTTATAGGCATTGAGATTTCTACACCAGGTCTTAGGTGAGCTTCAGCTTGCTGTCCAAGATATTCAGCCATCTTTTTTCCTGCTTGTCTTGAGAAGATTTTACATTTGGCCCAGAAAGTGCTCATTAGAAATATGCTTCAGGAAGTTAGAAGATCAATTTTTCAGAAATATCCATTGAGTGGAATTGTTGAATGTTATATTCAACAAATAAATAATGTGTTTGGCTGTCAAATAAATTTCTGCTGTACTGGCTCCTACTGAATGGTGTAATAATACCCAGTCCAATACACTGGGTGTCAGGAGGTTTATACTCTAACACAGGAGCAGGACTGAAGCTTCAACAGATCTGCATCAGAAAGGGTAAGAGGGAGTGGGACTGGAAAGTGGAATTTTCAGTCCTGCAGAGCAATGAGTAAAGCAGCTTCAAGGGGCATATTCCCTACAAAGATCTCTGCATCTGAAGTAATCTGTACCTAAATCAGCATAAGATTGTACTTCAAAGGTGTTCTGCATTCCTCACAGGGAGTGTGGGATACTTTCAAGTCCTCACCTGCACCTCTGAAATTCTTTATTTCACTGAAGTAGGTAAGTAAATAGATGCTAGATGTGAAAACTCTTACTATGACTGAGGTCATGATGACATATTCAATCTGGCATAAGCTCACACTCTGCCTCAGCAAGGGTTCCTGCCACTGGATGCTTGCTCCTACATCTTTTCCTTTGCTGGCACTAGTGATGGTGTGGCTCAGTTAGTGGGGTGTATTAGGTGACAAAATAATTTTAAACATGCTTTTATTAGGTCACTTCTTCTATTGGGTGAGTTTTCAATGCAGTTAACTGTGCAGTCACACAAATGCTACTCTGCAGTGAGCCAGCAGAAACAAAGGATTGGGGTGGGACAGAGGAAGGCTGGACTGCCCTTTACTGAGTGACAGATACTCCAAATTCAAAAGAAACCATGGCCTTGAAAAGAAACACTGACTACACAATCCTTGCTCGAGTACAGAGTTCTGACTCCTGCTTTGCTTTGTTTGTGGTTATGTATGTTCCCTAGCAAAGTAGATATAATTAAAATAGGAAAAGGGTGTAATGCAAAATGAGAAGATTTAAGCTTTGAAAAGAAAGATTTAAGTTTAAAAAAATTTAAGCACTACCCTTTAAACACTGCTCTGCCCCGAAGAGTTCTTAAAATCAAACTGCAAAAAACTTTTTAAAAAAGAAAAATAAATATGGAAAACCAGACTGTTTACCTAATGTTTTTTTTTCTCTGTGTGGCTGGCAGTAATAGAGTATTTATCTGACCATCTCAGACCTTGTATACATATTTCTTTGGCTGTTCTCTGTTTTGCATGTGTGAATGCAAGTATGTGTGAAAATTTCAATTTGTATACATCCCGCACAATAGAGAAAAAAAGGTTGAAAGAATTAAATTAATAATTACTTTTTTCTCTCCTGCTTCATCTCTGTTCCTAGAATTAAATCACCCTTTGCCAGCATTGCCACCCCAATGATTGTACTACACTTTTGAAATCTATCCTCAATAAACTGTTTTGTTTTAAATGTTGTTGGATATTGGGCCTAAGTTGGACGTATTTAAAACTCTTTCTTTGCTTTGGCTCTCCTGGCCTGCAGATTATTAGGCTAACCTCACTTCTTACTTCTGAAGAGGAATGACCCCCCCATTCCAAAACCTCACTTAACATGGCCTGGTCCTTCCCTGGAATCCTCATGGTCCTTTCTGTTTATTGTCACACTGACTGCAATGGAAAACAGATTCCTGCCTAAGGCTGTGCTTTTCTAGCCAGGCTAAGAGATACAGACTCATTCGTGTAGGCAAGGGAGTGGATTTTAGTGTAGTCCAAAGGACTGCCCTTGGACTCTTTTGAAGCTGAGGCTCCAAGGTAGAAAAGAACAGTGGAAATGGATTTCCCTGTCCAAACAATGGCAGAGAATGAGCAGGATATGAGAAAGATGAATACACTGAAACAGTTGGATAAACCAGTTAGAGCAATAATTTCTCTTTCTAGGGATTGTGACTCAGTATTTCACATATTCCTTCCTTAGCAAATTCTGCAACACGACTCAGTGTGGTGCAATGATGAAAATACCCAAGGCAGAACAGCACATGGGCCACTGCTCTCAGGCTGGGCTGAGGGATAAAGCAGACTAGTTAATGTATGCTTTCTCCCTCATCAGGGTGAAAGAGCTGGTGCATGAAATCCAGTAAAAGCGGCTCTCCGGTCCAGTGAAGCTCAGGACAATTGGCAGCACCAGGAAGGTTATCACTGTCTGCATCAGATGACTCTCCTGTGTGAGGTCAAAACCCCATTGGATTTGTAATGAGGAGGTGGATGAGGCTGTAAAGTCATTCCCAAGATGGAGCAGTGAGGGCCTTGAGGCAAGAAGGAGCCAATGAAGGGAAGAAAGGAAACGGACCGAAAGATCGTAATCAGTGAATTTCTGCATCCTACCCCAAGGCTGTATTCCTCAGAGAACGAGATAGTGCCAGGAAACTAAAGGCACACCTACTGGCTGATTTTGATGCTGGGATCAGAAACTGATGGAGAATTTGGGAACACTGCAGTCTGTGATGGGGAACCCCAGAACATGACTGAGAGCAGATTTCCTTGGGAGTGCCCAGGCCTACAAAGGCCAGGCAACAGTGTCATGGGAATGGCACAAGCAGAACTTTGTGAAGATTCCAGAACAGAAATAAGTGGAGAGATGCAGGACAGGACAGAGGGACCTGGCAGAGGGTTTTGTGACTGTAGGTTGGAAATGACTCGGCAGCTACAAGACAGGAATGATGGGTGTTGTGTTTGAGATGAATACTGTAGAGGTCTGTGGTGAAGGAATTGCAGGCAGTTCTGTGTTATGGCTACTGATCTGGTGTTGCAGGGAGTCATAAAGTGCACTTCAAATTCCGAGAAACTAGTTCTATTCTGGCAAACCAGGCTTTTCATTTACCTGTCACGTATTATCATCAGAATGCTAACTGATCGGTGGAGTCCAGTTGCTCCTGACTATCCCAAAGCAGGTACTCTCCCTCTCTGCTTTCTCATGCAGAATTCACAACTTCTGAGGTCATCACTTAAAAGAAAACTTAGGAGGAGGGATCAAAAAGAGCAGAAGGGTTTTGAAATGTGGCCATTTTTCATCACCAATACAGGATTCTGGAAATGGAAATATCTTGCTTCTTCTAAGAGCAAATAGCAGCAGCCAGGTTGTGTCATCTCATGCAAGAGATGAGGATAACATCCTTCCCCCAAAGGTTTTGTCTATCCCATCATGACACAGAAATGACAAATGAAAAGCTTCTCAGCTAGGAGCGATGGATGGTTATTTCAGAAAATAGTCCAAACTGGATTTGCACTGAGGCATGGGTTGTACAAACACTTTGTCTTCTCATTCTCTTTTTGTGCCACTTCTGTTTTCATTTGCTCTTATTTGGACTGCTATTATTTAGATAAAATATGAACAGTAGAACCACATGCAAGATACTCAGTATGAATTAAACCTGTATTAAATCTAGTATTCTTTAAGAGCAAGAGTCACCTCCACAAGACAGTCCTTTCAAACCAGATCAAAGAGCTGCTCCTTTTTACTTACTTACTCAGACTTACCTAATTTTTAAAATATATCTAGATTTAAGTGAAATAAATGGCCCTGCCTGTAATTTTGAGAAAAGTGAATTCAGATAAAAGAGAAAGTTCACAGTTGGAAGCTTCTAAATCAGAACAACTCCACTGATTGCAGAACCTGATTGCTTAATCATCAATGGAGGAGTCAGAAGAAGCTTTAATTGTTGAGACACTGCTCTGTGTGGCCTGTTAAGCCTCACATCATTTATCCAAACATCTTTATGTCTGTCATCAGCCATCTCCATATGCATTCAATAAATATTGAAATATCTTTTACAGCAGCCTTACTATGCTCGTTTTAAAACCCTTTTAGTTTTTTTTCTATTTTACTTCAGGCTACCCTGACCAAATGTAGACAGAATGTAAGACATAAATTACTTGAAAAGCACTTCAGCTTCTTATTATTTCAGAAAATCACAGTTATTAAAGCAAGTTCTTAAGAAAATTAATAAACTAAGATTATAAGCAACACAATATGGCAATATTTTGCGCCTTCTGTTCTGAATATAGTTGCTTAATATTTTCTGGGTTATTTTTTAGCAATTAAATCTAGGAACAGATTTTTTAAAAGCTTAAAAAATCCAGGGACTCAGCCCAACATGCACTGTAGGCTTTCTGCAGAAGGCATTGCAGTGCTTGTACAATGCAAGTTATGTTCATTTCCCATGGAATCTGCATATATTTATACCTCTCTTTTTTATTCACCTTTTATGATGTAGACGCTAATTATTTTTCATTTGTGAAATGATTCAATGCCTATTCAGAAAAAGATACAATTTAATGACTAATTGAATTAATAACTATAATTAGTAGTTATAATTTAATAAATTAATGTATATATAATTATGGCAATAGAATGGGGCCTCCAAGTGGGTGGAGTCTACATATACCCAGGGTTCTTGAAAATGAGAATGTGAAGCAACTCTGCATTTGCTTATTGAAAATACAAAGAAGAGGAATGGTATAAGAACCGTGGGAATGCAGAAGTCATTAGGTGCATTGTCAGGGCCTTGGATCCCTTTCTCCCCAGGCAAAACATCAGTGACATTGTTCTGACATGCTTTCTTTATGAATGGGCAATTATACAAGGTTCTGTCTTAATTTCTCTTGAACCCTCTCCAGAGCTGACCACATGATGTAACTGTTCATCAGATAAAGTGCACAAATCACCACTGCAGTCCCCTTCCAGGCTGTAATTTGGTTTGGGGTAAATGAGGGCAGTACAATGATAAGATGGAGATCCAAGATAATTAGGTAGTTGATAAGAAAGTCTGTGATAGTTCACTGCTGTCAGAGGTGTTGCTCTGAACTGCCCCTGATGCTGCACAGTCTGTGTCATGCAGTATATCCCAGTCACTCATACCAGCAAGGAAGAATACCTAGTATTAAAAGAACTAAATAAATAATTCCATGTTTAGACAATTAAATATGGTTATGAAGTAAATTTGTCTTCTTTCATTCTTATTATTCTAATTGTGTTTTCTAAATAGCCATTGAACACTGCTTGTTAACCTTGGTGACTTTCACTTCTGAATTTCCCATGGGATAGATATCATTCCAGTTTCTCTCTTTCTCCAGCTCAGAGAAATTTTACTGTTCCAGTCTCACTGTTTCTTCCTTCAGATCTATAAGCTGGGGTCTGTAATATTGACTTGCTGTAATGGAATAGAACAATGAAAGATATTGCATTGTCCCTTTAAATGTAACTTCATCTGGATTTTGAAAAGAAGTCAGCTGCAAACCTGCAGTGTCTTCATTGGAGCCAAGATCTCACTCAGTAGTACCTGCATGACTGCTAGCTAAGTGGGAGCAAGACAAATAGTCTTCAAGGTGTCTGACACCTGGCAGTTACACAATAAACACTCCAAAATTTTAGAGTGTCTGGGGTTTTTTTTGCTTTCAGTTCACTGAAACAAAACCAGTCAATCCAAAATTGAATATTTCAATGTTATTTCCTGGTAAATTATTTGAATTGTGTAAAACGGAGTTGTCTGGAGAGAGAGAGAGAAGTGTTTGTGTCCCATTGTGAAGCATTTGCACTGAGAACTGTGTCACAGGACAGATTGGACAGGTAATAGCTGCAGATGCAGAGATGTCAGATGCACTGCATTATCTATACCTTCTGTAATCCGCTTGAACTTCTCTTTATCTATTGGATATTGCTCCTTGAAACCTGTGACTCTCTCTTTTAGAGACATTCCTTCCAAAATGGGAATACATTAATACTGCCAACAAATTACTTTTCCTGTTTCTAATGCAGGTGAACACATTCTGAAAGCATAGCTGTGACAGGACTATCCCCTAGTATGATAATATTATCATGATTTCTCAGAATTTCAACAGAGGGCGGGAGTCGCCAGACTGTGCATTCTTCCATCATACTCTTGATAATGTGATACTCAATCTGCAATTTGATCTGTAATTTTTGGAATGTGAACCATGCCCACTACTGCAGCACCTGAGCTCAGGTTCTTCCTGGGTTCCTTTGTGCATGTCTGGCAGCCTGGCCCTAGGAAACAAATAGCAGGAGTTGTTTTGAAGATTTTTATGTTGGTGTTCCTCCATCTTTCCAAATATAGCAGATTCACGAGGGTTTATGTGAAGAAGAACCCCAAAGGCGGAGAAGTTCAAATGCCCTATATTTAGTAGGTTATGTGACTGCCTTTGAGATTCTTTTCATGTGAAATGACACAGTTAACCTGAAAAGTATACTCTTAGGGTTTTCTCCCTCTGACTCCCTAGTCATGGCTTGGAATTTGTGCTATTTCTATGTAACAAAAACAATATGCTATTAATATAAGAAATATTTCCTATTTTGATTGGAAAGGACAATACTATACTGTGCATTGGCAATATTAGAGAACTGACACAAAAGATAAAATGTTAGAAATTACATGTGCTTTCTAGCAGTGAGAATTATTCTTAAAATGGCAAAATGGTCTTTCATTAGCCCTGTGATAAGTTCCTTTGTCTTTTAAAGTCATCTGTTCCCCTGGGTGTGGTTTCAATGTATATCACTCACATAGGGTAGACAGCTGTGGAAAAACCTGACCATTTAAATTATTCAGAGTTAAATTACCTTATGATTTATTATCAGCTTATAATATCTCAGTTTATTATTACAAAGTTTATCTCTCACAGGTAATGCAACAAAATAAGAGAACCTGAATGATTGCCCTAGTTTAAAGTCATCACCAAGACATCTTTAACACTCATTGTAGGGCACCATGCAAACTAAAAACGCAGCCAAGAGTTTGTGCTCGTCATAGCACGGCAAAGAAATCAGTATAGGTAGTGCCAGACATAGGTGCCATACCTGGAGGGATTACCAGTTCTGAGAAGAAATTCAGGAATACAGTTTAAATTTGTATTGTCAGTAGTTTTTTTCTTCCAATTTATTATATTTATTAAATTTTCCTTGACAAAAATGTAGCCTTTTCAAAGGCACTTTTAACCAGAAATGTTTTGGAGTTAAAAGTGTCCATGAAATAACTGCACAGCTGCAGAGCACTCATGGGTCTGCAAGTTGGCAGAGTTTTGTGAACTTTGGATATAGGTTGGCAGAGTAAGTCCAACAGGTTTTGTAAAAATTAGGGTATTGATATGGGTGCTTCCCATACTCCAAGTTCTGAGCACATTATTCCTGAAAAATAAACAGATATCAGAGTTTTATTACTGAATGGTAGAAATGAAAATGTCTCAAAAGAGTTAGGAAAAGGAAATTTCCAAATGAGGAATGAATTAAAACACTACATAGCCTAAATAAGAAAAGAGCAAAAGGTTACATGCCACTTTTTGAAAACTTGAACCAAAACACTAAACTTGTGATCTGGTCTGTGATAGGGATAATCAGTTTTCAACTGAGGTTTGTATATGGCATCACATGAAAATAGATTGGGAGTCAATGTTTATAGCTGACGTCAGAAAAAACTTAAGATGCAATGAAGGCTTTAAGGCATAACTATTTTCCTTGGTAATTCAAAACAGGAGAAGCCAAATGGAATAAGTGTATTCGGTTACCTTTTCTTTTTCAATAAACTTGGTGACTCCACAGGGCAAATTATGGAAAAATGCCGTGGGTGCACAGGAGATGTTCAGGCGGAAAAATTCTTTGTGGTCTTTTCCCCGGGGTTTGGATGAAGGTCACCTGGATACAGTGTTCTTACTGTAGTCCTAGAGACGTGACCTCTGATCTTGCAGACTTCAAATCAGAAGATGGACAAGGACTTGAGCACTAATGCTTGTTACTCTCCTGTATGAGTAGGAAATGGCCTTCTTAAGGGCTTCAGCTGATCTGACTTAGTGTTTGTGCAAGTCCCACTCTAAGTGATGCCACCATTTCATTTGTTTAGAGGTTGATTGCCTTGAACATCCAGGAACTTGACACTGAAATCAGGAGGGGCAGATTCTTCCCAACTATAAACACAAAGATTGTAGAGGTTTCAGGAGAAGTCAGGTTAAGAAGCAAGCTGGTTCACAGAAGACTCTGCTGTGCAGAGCTGCTTCACACAAAGACCCCTCCAGGACAGAGTCACATTTTTTGGATAGTTGGTCACCTCCAGTAACTGCTTTGGCTAAAGTTTGCAGGAGATGACAACATTGTCATTTTGATGACTGTATGGGTCTAGCATGCACTAACATCAGTGAATAAGTAATGATTAGATACAGAACATTCATATCTTAATAAAATATATTTTAAAGAGTTGCCAAATTTTTAGTTTTTAGAAGCACTTCTGTACATTCATAGCCTTTAGAAAGGCTGTAGTCTCTCCTTGCTCAAAACAATGCTGACGTAAAAACTGGATCAGCTTGCTCAGAGTCTTCTTCAACCAAGTTTTGAAAAACTCAAAGAAAGGAGACATCACAGCCTCTCTTGACAACCTATTGTATTGCTGAATCTCCCTCACTGCAGTGTTTGAAAATTGTTGCTTTTTTTCCTTGGTACCTCTTAGAAGAGTCTGGTTCTGTCACCTCTATGACTCTGCTGGACACAGCAATTAGTCCTGTACCTTCCCTTCCCTTCCCTTCCCTTCCCTTCCCTTCCCTTCCCTTCCCTTCCCTTCCCTTCCCTTCCCTTCCCTTCCCTTCCCTTCCCTTCCCTTCCCTTCCCTTCCCTTCCCTTCCCTTCCCTTCCCTTCCCTTCCCTTCCCTTCCCTTCCCTTCCCTTCCCTTCCCTTCCCTTCCCTTCCCTTCCCTTCCCTTCCCTTCCCTTCCCATCAGCAACCTCCATACAAAAGCAGCCCCCTCAGTGTCTCCTTGGACAGTGTTTTGACCCTCTGTTGATGTGCTCCAGTTTGCCAGTGTGGGGAGCCCAGCCCTGGATGCAGTCTCTTATTAAACACAGCTTAACCCCTCTGAAATGGAAGAGGAAAATAATTTCTCTTGACGTTCTGCCTACAGTATTGCTAATGCAGTCTAGCATGTGGTTGACCTTCATTGCTGCAAGGACACCCTGCTGGCTTATGTTCAACTTGCAGACTCTTTTCTGCAGAGATGGTCCCAGCCAATCTTTCCCTGGCCTGTAGTTTTCCTACCCTAGATAGATCCAAGACTGAGTTTTTGTCTTTGTTGAGCCCCATGAGATCCCTGTTGGACTCTACTTCATTTTATCAAGCAGCCTCTGAATGGCAGCCCTGCCTTCCAGTATAGTGAGCATTCCCCACATTTTGGGGTCATCAATTCACTGAAGGTGACCTCTGTACTTTGAATGCATTTGTGATGCCATCAGCAGTGTGAACCAGCTCTGATTAATCCAGTAGAGGTCAGTCAGTCTCTCCTAATTAACACACAGGGCACAGAGACATGTCAAAGCTTCCACACCACCAGCTCTTGTTGTGTTTCTCAGATAAATAGGTTAAAAAGTAGGGAAGTCACTACGGGGACTGTTGGAATAACTAAGATAAAATATGCGTTTATATTTGCTATTCAGTTGTTGAGTGTTACACTGAGACTTGAGCTTGTGTTTAGTGGTAGTAGATCCACACTGAGCACACTTCCGCACTGGGACATTGGGGCTGAATCAAGGAGAAATGGTGTTACTACTGAGTCACCTCCTGATGCTCTTTTATGATACCAAATTTGTGGTGCCTTGTTGTGATCTTTGTGTCACATCACCTATACTCCCTTCAGCAGCATGAGGGATATTTTTGTTGGTCGTTCAAGAGAAAGGTGTCATTTTGGATCATCAAAACAAACAAAAAAAAATCCTTGGTTAAGAGGCAGTTGAAGGAGTATTTAAACATATTTAATTGCTTGGTCCGTGGCCAATGATAGTAAGAGATTTTAGGGAGGCTATAAATGAGTCTCTGCCTGGGAAAATTCATGAATCATACTTGCAAAGGGAATGGTAACTTTTTATTTTAAATCTTATTCTCAGAGTCTCTCATGAAGATAGAACACTCGCTCTAATAGTTTGTTTTCTAAATGTCAGCCCTATTCAGGGTTATGTAAGTCAATGCAACTTCTTTCCACTTAAGCAAGTAGTTAGTTGTCACTGCAAATGCGCACTTCAAAATCTCCAGGACAGTCTTCACAACAGAAAGATTCAACTGTGCTTGGAGTATGTACAAGTGGCCAAAGACCCGACTTCTCAGGATAATTTTGTTCTGTACTCAGTTTTAATCAGTGCATATCTGTTTCAGGGGACAGCTTTCTGGTATTTCCAACATTCTCAGGGGGAAGTGTGTGATGATTAATTTTGATCATTCATCTGTCTTTAATTGTGTGGTTAGAACATACCTCTCTCTGCGGTGAAGTACAATTTCTCTCAAGTTCTTGGTGGAGATGAGGGCAAAAATTCACTAATGCAAATACAGCTCATGTAGCTCTTTGGATGTGTTATATTAGGCTCAAAATTCATAAGCTGATAAAATCTAATCAGATAACATGAATCTGAAGAAAAATCCTGCATTATTCAACAAGGTGAATACAACAGAATCTGAGGAAAAACAAAAATTCAAACAAAAAGATCCCAACCATCAAGTTTTCCAGCAGAAGTATAACAAATTACTAATAAGTAAACAAATTACGAACAAATTACTAAGTGAACAAATAAGGAAATAAATTATTTTTGTTCTAGTAGTTACTTTAATAAATACATTAAATAAAATGCAACTAATTACATCTTACAGAAGATTGGTTATTTCCTTTCTCAGTGCTTATAAAATTTTATTTTAAGTTTAGTTCATTGCCATCTCCCTGGATCAGTTTCCCTTTGCGTACAACACTCCAGTTTCTGCCATAAAATTTTCCATGAGGTGTATAACAGTCTTTTTCCCAGAAGCTCAGGGCAATGAGTTCTGCAGCCCTTGAGTATCTTTCTTAACTATTGCAATACCATATCTGCACAAAAAGAGCAGAATTACTCACACAGTAACACAGCAACCTGAACCTTGCCTGGCTTAGCTAACCAAAGCTGACTAATAGACAAATACTTCTGAACGGGCCATTACCTAGCAGTGAGTGTTCCTTCCCAGCAACAAGTATGTTGAAGAATATCCTTCAGAATATTCCCTTTGAGAGGAACATATCTAGCTTCTGTGCTTTGTCTCAGAGGAGACCATTTTAAACTCTGTTGGCTTGGGTTGTAGCTCTGATAAACTCACCTAATCAAAGTAGTTCCAATAGTTAATGCAATAAACCAGTGTCTTCTTTGTCACTTCTCTACCATAAAAATTCTGTAAGAAGCTCTTCAGATACCATAAGTGGAATCTACTGTTGTCATTGATTATTCCTTTTCTGGTGTTGAAAGCAACAAGTTCACATAGGCAGAGATATTTGTTTCTACTTTAGGACCAATGGATCCTCTACGCTAATTTTGCAGAACAACTAGTCAGATCTGACATCTGCCCATGACCTTCTGCTACTGCCAAAACTTTCAGAACAGGTCAAGACTTCACTGGGACAATCTTTAAGACTGCAATTCGAAGAGTAATAAGTGCAAAGATATTTATAGGACCTCTTAAATTGTGAGGGAAATGTTAGGAAGCTGCAAGGGCTGGCTGCACCCTAACAGATGGGACAGAGCCTGACTTTACACCAGACAGGATAGGGGCCTCCCATCTGGGGTACAGCCCCACACTACCTGAGCAAGGTGAGTAGGCAGACCTGGAGATGGTCACTCAAGCAAGAGCCTAGACTTTGAAGCAATTTCATGGTGGTGAGGCAGGTCTAAGCTCAAGCCAGGAAATTAATCCATTGGTCAGAATGATCTCCAGTGATGGTGACAAGGCCTGCTTATCACAAACTACATATCCACGTTGACAAGGCAAGTGGGAAGTCAAGCTAGAAGTCATGGAGCCCATGGCCAAACACAAACGCAAACACAGCTGCAGGCAGGAACTGAAGACACAAGACAGACCTTAAACAGGGCTTCTATGCTTCTGGGCAATCATATGAGTGTGGGTGTGTGTAGCTTTTTTGAAGGCTCTTGGTTTGACTGGTCAGGGCCATGAAAAACCCATTAGTACACTCAGGAGCACGACAGTAAGAGTCGCTTCCCAGCAGAAGTGTCTTCACATCTCTCAGGGTTCTGCAGTCAGAAAGGACTGTAAGTAGAGTGGATTAGTTGTTGTGATTTCCACAGGACTATTTCAGGGCACACAATGCCAAGGAGAGACTATTGAGAAAGAGAAGAAAGCATGGGAAAATTTGGGTTGGCTAGCAGAACTCAGAGTGCCTACGAGGTTCCTAAAGACTAGGTGGGCTTGAGAGACAATAGAGGATGAGCGGGAAAATTCACTCCATCCTTGACAAGATTTGGGGATGGGGCAAGGCAGAGGAAACAGGGGAAGGAAACCCTAGGGAACAAGGGAGGAAACCTGGAAACCTCGGCTGTGTGAGAGACCATATAGACTTTAAGGTGATGAGTACGAGGCTGGAGATATCAGATGAGGCTGGTCAGGACCATTAAAGCCTTTCAGTACACTCAGGGACCTGACCAAGGTGGGGCAGAGAAATAAAACTGAGGATTTTCAGTCTGCTCTGAGATTTCACAGGTTGCAGCAAGCAACCTGTGAAATTTGTGGCATTATTTTCAGGAAGCCCTGTAATCTGAGATGTACAGTTGAATGGCTCTACCAGGAATTGCTCTCAGGATATTCTTAAAGACAAACATTTAACAGGGCCCAGATTTCCCCTGTTTGTCAGGACCAAAGTTTAAACTCTGTCATCAGAACTTACCCTCAAAATTCTTCCTCTTACACCAAAGAATATATTCAGGAGTTCCCCTAATGGTGCTTTGGACAACTCTGAGCTGTGCATTCCAAGTATTAAATGGTGTTACCTATTGTCACAAAAAAACCCAGTCACAATCCAAATTTTATTTCCTGTCTGCTATCCTGACTTAGTAGTACAGTTGCTATGGGCTAAGACCCCAAAAAACCTCAAAAAATCAGGATATATTCACACTTCAGAGGTTTAAGAGAATCTTTTAAGTCTGATGCCAGCTATGAAATTGGGAGTCATTTACTCACACCCAGTCTCAGATCAATGCTATAAGGCATGAAAACAAAGCAGCTGTTACACCAACTTCTTCCATTCTCCAAACTGCAAAAATGTTGCTAGCCACAGATTTGGGGGTTAGCATTGACACAGATGAATCCCAGAGCTATACTTTCATGTTTTTGTGTATCTTTAGGATCAAGGTGAGTCTCTATTGAAAAAGCAGGATCTACTCACTCATGCACAGAACTTTACAATTGCTGAATGAAAGACTTAGCTACTCTTGTGGCATTCCAGGCCTCAAAATAAAACTAATTAGTGAGGTGCTTTTTTTTACTAATGGTTTTTCCCAGTCTGTTATAGCTGGTTTGGAGATTCCTGGTAACAACCTTGGGCTACCTTTAAATCCCAGACTTCCATTGAGGAAATCTGAATGAGAAGGCTCTCATGACTTGATTTCAGTATCTTATAACCTTACTGTTGAGGACTTAAGTTTTAGCTTTCACATTTTCCAGATTCTGTACTACATTAGTATATAACTCTAAACTTCATAGGAAGTGTTAGCAAGTTCTCTTCACAGTTTAGTCAGACAAAACAATCCCTTTCCAGCCCAAGAACCAAGGACACCATTGCAGCTTCCGGCCCACAAAGTGTTAAGAACAGTGAATGGATAAGAGCAGTCTGGGAGGATGGGACTCCATAACCTGAAGCTGTAATTGGACAATTAATTCCAATATGTAAACAAACTTATAAAAGAGTCAAAATGTGGGACCTGTCATCCATCTTGGGTGGAGCCACAGCTGGGCTCTTGTACTGCCCAAAGTGCATCCTTTGAAGGCCTTTTAATAAATACCCACTGTATTCCTTTGACACTGTCCAGCCTCTGTTCCAGGTAGCCTCTCAAGGTATCACTGTCACAATTTTAATGTCAGTCTATGGCCTAGGTGGAGATCCAAGCCCTTTTTTCACTTTTTCTTTATTACCTATTTTTGTGTTAGGACCCAATACTAGTTCCCTGTCTGCAGGAGTAGATTACTGGTTTCACATTTACTTAGCCCACCTTTACAAAGGAATATGCTTCTGCTTCTATTGAGTACACGAGTCCCTGGGACACACTCCCTTGACAGGAGGCTGGGGGATTGTTCACTATATAAACCACCAGTAAATAAGCTTCCCAACTCACTCAGAGAAAACTTTCTGACTTGAGCTAGTACTTCAAATCATAACAGTAGAAAACCATCCAGGATCCTTGTCTGGGCTTCCCCAGTGAGGTAAATCCCACTGACTCCCTCAGACAAGGCTTTTTAGGAATTAGTAATACTCTTGGTGATCCTATTTCACTAACAGATCTCGTTCACATTGCCAGTATGGCTGCAGTTATCAGAGGGATTTTGGCTTTTCCTGGAAATGTTACAAAGTCTGCTGCAAATGTTGAGTGGGGGTAGGTTTTACAAAATCTAGTGATCTTTGTGCTGCTTTTCTGTAACAGTCAATGGTGCTATTCCTGATCCCTCATCCAACTGACCAGGACCTCAGGAATGCATCTTTCAAGGAAGTCTGTGCCTCTGCTGTGATTCCTCAACATGAGTAGCTGCTCTTGCTTCTGCTAATTTGAGTCAAGAAGTAGAGACCACTTCCCTTTAACTTTCTTAATCAGGCTTACTACACACACATTCACACACCACAAGGCCACGCTATTAATTAAGGGAATTCAGTGTAATATTTTATTTACAACCAGCTTCCCTCTAGCATTTTGCACTCCTCCAGGCCAGGAGATGGATTATTGGAATTAGACATCGAAATTGTTTGCATAATATAAAGTAAGTCCTTCAAAGACACTTATGCCCTGATATAGTTTATAATGCATTGTTATGTCTGTTGCTGAGTTACCTGTGATTTACTGGTGGTGAAGTAATTCATATTTACACAGCAGATGAGATCTTGTGAAGATAAAGAGTTTCTCAAGACTGGTGGAGATAACACCACTAGTATTCTGCTTCTGGAATATCTAGTTATTTTCCTCTCTTGCTTTGTTTTGGTTTTTGATAGGTATCACCACTCAGGTGCGTGATATCAAAGTATACATAACGCTGTGCATTTCCATACAATCATCCTCAGCTTTGTTTTCCTATGCTACACAAGTAAGATATATAACTTGAACAACTGGAAATATCACAGTCCAACAGGATTCCCTAACATATCTGTAATACATCAATCAGTTGCTGCCTAGTTATTATTACAATCTTCTCAGATGGAAGATTATCCATTACAGACATGGAGAAACTACATCACTGTTTACTGCTGACTTGGTGAATTCTTGGCTTTCTGTTCAGCGCTCTCTCTATACTTTGACTCTCTCTGTCCTTGCTTTTTCCTGTACTTCTGCTGCTCTCATTCTTTTCTCTCACAACTTACATCTCCAGAGGTTTTATTAGATGTTGGGATTTCAGACAAAGAATTGCAGTACAATCAGAAATGTACAGGGGAAGTGTTGAAAGACTGGTCTGGTTGTAGGTTGCACTTCCAGTCTTGCTCTTAAGATGGTAGTGTAAACCTGGGAATGCAATCCATGCACTTTGTTTTAGCTGTTGCTGAAATGACAGAATTTCTCTTGTGATTTCCAAATTGGGAATTTTCAAGAGCTAGCTTTTATAGTGAAATTCTTTTGTTAATTTGAGAAAAAAATAGAAAATATGTTTATTTTTAAGGTTTGAGCATATATGTGATAGAGAGATTATATACAAAAAAGACATGGAAGAATAAGAGTTTCTGAATTTATTTGGCAGTCTGTGCTCTGGAAGAACAGGCAAATCGTTGTGTGAAAATTTGTCCAGGCAGATGTTTGGGAGCAATACTTATCTCTGACAGATAAAACTTGTCTGTGCTCTAGCCAAGATAACTTGGCTAGTCAGTGGCTCTGAATGTGTTAAGCATCTAATTATGCTACTTTATTTGTCTACCAGATGCTTAACATGGATGGGGGGGTTGCAAATTTGGAAGGTAAATGAAGAAGTGATTTTCAATTTGTCATAATAAATGAGTTGACTTCCCTTTATTTCCTTTCTCTTCAAAAGCCACTTTGTGTAAATTCTCCTGATACCACTCATTACATAATCTTGTGTGCTTAACAGAAACCTTAAAAAATGTTCAGAAGATCAAAATGGGGGATATCTACCATGTCCAGCCAATGTGGTTTCTCCTTTAGGTTCAATAGGTTTTCTTACTTTTACAATGCCTTTTATCTTTTCCATTTCCTGCTGCTCAAAGTGTGCATTCCTGTGGATTTTGTGAAAGACTGGGATTACACTTACATCTTTATAGTAACTTTAAAATATCATGCAGCTCTTCCAATTCCCCCTCCCCCCTAAAAACCTGTAAGATAAAACCAGAAAGATTAAAAATAAAAAAGCACTCCCATCCTGATTTGTCACCAGATAAGCACATTGGACTTAATCTTACATACCTCCAGCACTCAAAATTTCCAGGAAGGTTAACAGGACTTTTGTAAGAACATGGAATGTAGGGGTCAGGAACATTCAGAAGGAAAGGAATCCATGTACTGTGCAAATTACGTCTGTCTCTACATTAGCACTGAAATTACTTTTATAGCAGGCTAGGTAATAGCTTTGTTGATTTAATTTTCAAAAGAAGGCACTGAAAAGGTGGCTGGGAGGAAAACAAAGCTGGAGATTATGTGAAAAATTCTCCTGTAGTGTTTTTCTCTAATTCTCCTGTTATAATTTTTCCTTTTCAAGTACATTGCTGGCAAATGCTAGCTTGAATGTCAGGTTCATCAAAGGTCACCTCATTCACACTCAACTATTCAGATTTGCTTTTCAAAAAAAGAAATTAAAAATTAAAGGCTGACCTAAAAGGAATGCATTGTACTATAAAAAAGTGCAGAGTATTGTCTCTAGCAAGATAACAATCCCCAGTGACAAAAGTGGGTTTTTTTCTCCATTGTACTTATGGCAGGTATAGGAAAATAGGAATTGATTGTTGCTGAAGTGTCTCCACACACTGGCTTATTTGTACTTAGTTTCTATAGTCCTGCAAAGGGCAGCACATCCTAACTGTGCTTTATATGATATTGGTGGATACCCCAGAGCCATGGGGTGACTGAACTGCACAGAGCCAACATCGTTCCATCATTACTGGTCTGTTTTAATTTTGTTTTCTTAGACACTGTGGTGTGAGAAACACATTTGGACAGGTTGTGCTTTGCATTTCTTCATGCTTACATTGCTATGGATTGCTTATGGATATGGAAGGGAATTTGTGTGGAAGGAGATGTTAACATCTGCTGTCATATTTGTTAGAAGGGGTCGAGCTGTAATCAAGAGAGTCCAGGAACCAGGCCAGTCAGAATTACCCCATTTCAGAAACAAGAGAAGTCAAGGCATGCCAGTAAAGGGCATCACTGGCAGCCAGGATAAAGACACTATTTGCAGTGGGAGCTTGGAACAAGGAACAAGTAGGGCTAGAATAATGTCAGGAGCTAAAGGGCTAGAAGCCAGTCACAACATGACTTGGGAGCTGATTCAGAGACCTAAAAGCACATATCAGGTATGTGGAAAACCACATACACCATAACTGTATAGACCTACAGTCCACATCTCAACTGCAAGGCCTTATCAGGTCCTTAGTTTTTGAATAAAACTATTTACAGCCTGCTAGACTGAAAGCCCAGCGGTGCTTAAGTGGCATGTTCATGATGTGCTAAAGAGGTTTCAGTCCCTATCATACACTTACATACTTCACCAACCATTCATCTCAGTATTTTATTTCTGCTGAAAATACTCTCTACCGTGAATTACAAGAAAACACTGCAACAACTCTTTTGCATTATTGGACTTCATGTTCATACAAGTGGGCAAAGGAAAACTATTGAGCCAGCTTTAGTGCAGTCTGAAGCCATGATGAGAGCTGTGATGAGCCACCCACGGCCATGTGGTGAGTCCGCCTGGGACACAGATTCGCAGCAGCTGGGACTGCCCTGGCTGCTGCAGCTGGTGCCTCCATGGTTAGCTAAGAACACCTTCCTCAGCCTGCTGTCGGACTGTTCTTCACCTCTTGTCCCCCAGAGCTGCTGTCAGCGCGGCAGCGCTGCCCAGAGGAGGCAGGAATAAATCACTGCTTTCCTGTCCTGCTGATGCTTCTCTTCTAGGGCTTCCTTGGAGAGACAGTGGGAAGTATTCTCTGCTTGGGAGAAATAGAGATTCTGTTCATCTGTCAGAGGCTATTAACACCTCAGCATCTAAATACCTTTCTCATCTCCAAGAGGAGTTGCTTCCCCCACTCCTCACGGTGTTAGGAGGGACTCATTATTGATATTCTTAAAAAACCTATTAAAACCACAACATATGCTCAAAACACCTGGCTGGTATAAACTCTAACCTCTCAAAGTAGCAATAAATATATTCTTCCCATTCTTCCCAGATATATATATTTTCCATATTAAGTGTCAGCTAAATCTGACACTTTCTCCTAGATCAGGTCAACTCAGTGAATTTTACATTTTAGGGTATGATCCCTCAGGTTTGACTTAAAGCATTGTTTTTTGTGTGAAAATTTATGATTTTATAGGATAGGATACATCATGAGTTTATGGAAGTTTGGATGTTAATCCTGGTTTTATAGTTCTAAGAAACCTCTAAATAAACCAGGAATTTCAAAGAGATGACTCAGTCCTTTTGCTGTATACACTTCTCTCTCTTACTTTCTGATTCTGTCAAGGTCCAGGCACTCTAAACAGAATTCTTTTCCACTACAGCAGGAGTAGGAACGAAGTGATATTTCTGTTCATTCAAGGTGCAAAAATATTGGGGCAAGTCTTTAGGGAAAGAAGATTAGAAACTAGAAGCTTTCTCCTTTCCTTTTCTCTCTTTTTTTTTTTTTTTTTTTTTTACTCTTTCTTTTTTCTCCCTCATAGCTTCCCGTTTCTTCACATAAAGAGGGATGTCTCATCGCTTCATTTTCATATTTGGTCTACTGCTTTGCAGACAAATACTCTCTGACCCTGAATATGTTATTCTGTGCCAAAATCAAGTTTTTGTTAAATTAAAAAAAAAAAACCAAAAAACTCACAAAAAACAAAACAAAACAAAAAAACCAACCAAACAAACAACAACAAAAAAACCCAAAAACCCCAAACAAACAAAAAAAAAAACCCCAAAACAAAAACAAAAACAAAAAAAAACCCAAACCAGGTTATGTTAAGTGGAAATTCTCATCCCTTTCCTAAATAAGGTTTTTCTGGAAGAAATGAGAAGAAATAAGGAGAGTTTGTAGAACATTAAATGAAAATGAAATATGTAAAGTTTACACATTAATCTACACAAACTCTTCTTCCAGCTTGTGGAGTGAGGTGATTTCGTTTTACGTGGAGAAGGTGGAGTCTGTAAGGATAATTTCTTTAATGGGATTTGCAGACAGCTGAAGTGGGAGGTGTGTCCTCTTCTCTGCCACCTTCCCAGAGCCCTGTGTCTTTTAGGGCACGTTCCCACATGTTCACTCACCTTAAAGGTGTTTTGCCTGACTTGCTCAGCTGTCTATTTCAAAATCGCTTACATGTTGCTTTCCAGAGGAATTCAGAGATACAAAAGGAGGATGATGGCTTCTAAAGCCTAGATTTCAGAATCAAAATAGCAGAAGCCTAGGACCCTGATGCTGTATGAATTCTTCAGTTGCTGTACAGGGTCTTTTTGAGGGGTAGGCTGCTGGCGAGCTACTTCCAAATCAGACACACCTTTTGGGTTGGGCTATTTTGGAAACTAAGTAATTGATGAGGCTCAAGGTATGGTCTGCTAGGAACAAGTGATTTTATTGTGTGTTTTTACTAGTACTTTGATCAGCTGATGCAGCTGACTGACAGTCTCCTCTGTAAGTAACTGGGGGCGGAGGAGTGGTGACCTGCAGTGAGCCTTTCCTGACTTTTTCCCTAAGTGGGGATTGCTGGCTTTCAGGCAAGAGAGGAAAGGGGACGTGATATGGGGGTACCTTTATTTGGGGAGAGCAATCCCTTCTATTCCCGGATATGGAATGGGCTAAGTCAGAAGCTGCAAGGCAAAAAATCCTGGGATAAACATCTGGATGAAATCTACTTACTCCAGCAGAAAAGGTACGGTGCACTTCAGCCTCTTGTCTTCTCTTTCTCCTGCTGCTCTCCCTGTAGCTGATTCTCACTCTTCCCCCTTAGGCTTTTCTGCCAGTAGATAAACTTTAAACAACCCTGGAGCACTTTTCTCTATCAGATTTCTTCTTTCAAGGTGGAATGCCTCTGGAGTTCCAATCTTATCTGCTTTCACAGGTAGATTTACCAGGTTGCAATTGCATTACCCTGAGTGCAGGACTTCAGTCACAAATTAATAATATATTCTCTTGTCTTTCCTGCTTCATTGGTAAAGCTCACAGGAAAATCATGAAGGTTTGTTTTTAATTGTTATTATTATTGTCATCATTATCATTAGCATCATTATTATTATTAAGAGTGTGTGTGATGCATAGGCTGCAGTCAGCTGAAATAGTGATGCTTTTTTGTCAGGATTTTGCTTTCTGTCTCTCTAAAGGTTGCTCTTACTGTGGGATAGAGTAGGTTTAATGTTTTTGAACGTTTTGGGAGGTCAGTCAGCTCCTGGGTCAGACTGTGGTTTCTCAGACCTCCGACCTTGGTGTCAGCATGTACAGTGACTCCTCTTAGACCTTAGATTATCCAGAAGATTGGCTGTGTCTTCCCATGTGTGAGCACTGAAGGCTGTTTGTTACTGCTGTGCAGGGCTGCTCCCTCCACACACAGAAATGTGGGACTGTTCATGGAAATACAGCTGGATCTGCTTTTCATTGTCATTTCTGCATGCACAAATGCTGCAGTACTCAAATAACAAATTGCTTCCAGTTGCTTGTAAAATCTGTGTTTTCTTTCCATGCATAAGTCTGAACATCTGTGGGGACAAAAAGGTGACTGTGTGGGACAAAATCTATCTACACATATTTATATGTACATATATGTATAGAAATATGCAAAGAAGCAGATTAAGAGGGACAGAAGTACACCTTTAGGGAAAGAATCGTGTTGTTATCTAGCTTCTGACCAAGTAATAAAGCCTGTTCAAGTTTACTTCAGGGCAGTGGGACTTAAATACACTTAAAATGGGAGGGACAATGGGAACAATAGTGTTGCTGTGGAATGCTAAAGTGTTTACATTTTGATGTGTTCATGAAAAGCATCACAGGTAACTGAAAAATAAGTTCTCAGCAGATTCTGTAAGATCCAAATGAATACAAAATAGAAGCTTAACTATATTAATATATCAAATTATATTGATTATATGCTAATAATACCAATAAGCAATAATTTGTAATACAGTTTTTAAATGATTATAACATCTTCAAATTTTTAAGTCAAAGAGATACGGAAGGAAGCTCTGCTGATCTCCATCTAACCTCCCACTTGAAGCTGAACTCTTGCCAGCAAGAGATCACATTGCTTAAGCTCTGTCTAGGTCAGTCTTGAAAGCTTCCCAGGACAGAGATTCCACCACATCTTTAGGTACCTGTTGCAGTGCTGTAGTAACCTCCTAGTGAAAGCGTTCGTTTGGCTTTTTTTCCCCAAATATTCAACCTGATTTTGATGATATTCCTGTCCCTTGTCTACCATATGCTATTGCCGTGAGGGGTTTGGTCCCTTCCTTTGTGTTGCTCCCTCTCACAGGCTCCTGTCAGATTGCCACTTCTCTTTGCTCATTGGCCCTCATGAGTCATGTGCTACAGGCCATGAACATCTTGCGTGCTGGTACTGATGGAGGAAAACAGAAGAAATACTAGTCATGTAAACCCTTCTGCATAAACTTCTCTTAGATCAGTGCAGTGCAATCCCACTGGCCCCAAAGTAAACTTTTCTGCGTTTCTTTATAAAGCTCTCTGTAAAACACATGCAGTGTGCACAATATTCTCTGTGAAATCAGGGTTGCATGGGGACACGATTGTTCCCTTCCATTTTAGGTCTATATATTTCCCACAGCTTTTAACTAACACAAATTAGCTGCCTGCTATTTGGTCACAAATTATGTGGTGCCAATATGTGAAAAATCTTTTGCTAAAGAGGGATAGGATCAGCTCTTCCTCCTATTATCCTACTCTTTCCTTTCTTGTCCCCAGGGATGCTCAGAGTTTGAGGAGAGAAAAAAAGAATGAACATTTTGCAGAGGACTGGTTTTATTGCTTTTACATTTTTAGTTATGTACAGATAGAAAACACAGCAGGAAGATCTTTGGTGACTGGTGTATGGGAACTACTCTTGTGAAACCTCTGCTTTTGTGGAAAAACTGTTGTAAGCCAAAAGGGCTTTTGCTGTGTCCTGTCATTTTGTGGTATAGAACTGCAGTGTTGTGGCTTCAGCTTGAGTTCTTAGTGAAAATGGTGTTGGAATACATACAGTAATTAGCAGTGATTGAATTCTACTATTGTCTTATTGAAAGCCAGTGGTAAACATGTTAAGTGTTTAACTGGCATTCTCTGATCACAAACAGAAAGTCAGCAAGAGAAGAACAAAGTTTTTTTCCTGTCTGAGGACTGGTGATAATACCTGAAAACTGATTGTTTTGGTAGTTGTCACCTTCTCTGGCACTGATGTTCATTCTCTTTCTTGGTGTGAAACAGTCCTTTGAATCTTACTAGTAGTAGATCTCAGCATTATTCACAGAAAGGGGTTAATATTGCACTCTATAATATTTCCCATGGGGAATCCAGGTTCAGAAAATGCAATACAATCTCCTAACACTGAAGAGAACATAGAGTTTATTTGGCAGTAATCTTCTGGTTTCTCTCTGTTGAAGACTCTCCTTTTTAAACAGCCTGTAGCTCAATGTGAAGTCCCAGGGACAGTGGTCACATCTTATATGTCCTCTCTAGAATCATCTTTGGAAGCAAACTCTGGGATCTGCACAGCCTGAAGCTTATGAGCATAATGCCTGAACATAATACATAATGATGGAGAACAGAAAGATAAATACTTATGAAAATATGGGCCTGATAGAGGTGAAGAAGGATCACATGTCTGTCACAGTGTAATAGATCGCCTAGAAATTATTTTCAGTGCAAGAGTTTCCAAGGAAATGTGAGTAAATTCCTCCTACAATGTGATTTTAGAAAATCCACGCTATGAGAATTGCACTGTTCATAAAAAATAAGCAATATATAAATTAGAACAAGTGAGTACATGGTAAAAGTACTTGTAAATGTATAACAATAATGTAGTATTTTCCCCCCTGCTATTGCCTGTATTCATAACTTTGATTGGTAAATAGCAAGTAAAGCACAATTTGCATAACTTGCAGAGAGCTATGGTCATTCCAAAGATGTCACAATAAAACCTTTGGTTTCCAAATTCTTTGGTGGCTCTTTAGTGTCCCAGACATATTCGCAAGGTGCTTTGCTTACCCTGGAAACAAATGTGGCACAAATAAGGAAGCAGCTCAGCCTAATGCAGGTGAACTGGTTTGTTTAAGAGCTGTGCAGGGACACAGAGAGCCTTCAGCTTCTACACAGATCTTTCTCAAGCTGGTAGCGAATGAGATGTTCCCATAGTTTGGCTGTTCATTTGTCTAAACAACATTACTGAGTTTTCATCCCACAATTTAACATAGGATTGTCCTGTCTTAAAATCCACAATGCCTGTCAGTACTAACTGGTTTGTTTGCTCCCAAAAGTGACAGTCAAATAAAGATGCCAGCTTTCAGTTCCAGCACTTCATCTATAGCTTGTTTCAACAACAGTGCTTCTGAGTAGTCAAGATGCAAAGAACAATTGGCTGCTGTGCATGAAATAAAATCAAACTCATCAATAGCAATATTTCTGGTCTTTTATTCTACTGATACACCTTCATCCTAATGAAAGTTTTGAGACTAATAATGGAAAACAGCCTCCCTAATTTCACAAGTGTAAAGATCCTCCAGAAGTCATGTTTCCCCAGCAATGCAGAGACATACACACACCCAATCTCAGCCTAAGATGCATCTCAGGCTCATAGATTTAGGAAGTTATTTGATTTCTTAAACTTGGCCATAGGTTTCCATATAAAGAAGAAAACATGAAATTTTTGCCCTGAACCACCTCCCCTCCCGCCAAAAAAAAAAATTAAAAAGCTGTTAGAAAAAAAATTTTTAGACGCAGGGTGAGGAACACAACCTGGAATAAAACTGCAAAAAATCCCTCTCGAGGAGGGCTGGAAGTTTTGATGCAAAATGAAGTTATACATCAGAGAAAAAATTTTTTTTATGACTGCTTCAGTGATAATAAATAACAACTAACAACTTCTGAACCATTAAAACAGTTCTATCATGAGATTATTCTTACGATGCTCTCAGATGCAGAATTAGAAAAAACCAATATGTTAATGGAAACAGAATGCCCTGCTGGAAATGACTGATCAAGATTTCTATTGCTTTGTGTGGCAGATAGTTAAATATCTGACGGGATAAGAATTCCCTATCAGTTTCTTGTCTAGTAACATTGGCAATTATTAACCTGTTTAATTTATTTCCAGAGAAGCTCTGTTTACTCTCAGCTGAAGGGGCTTTGACATACGTGAGCAAGAGGTCCCAGTTGCTGAGTCTTGTTGCTGGTGCTGAAGAAATTTGCTGACCCTGTCGATTGTCCAAGCCCCTGTTATCTGGCTCCTTTTCACTTGGGGCAATTATGCCCTAACTCCTTCTTTGGCATCTTGCTAGGTGATTGCTTTGATCCTCTTTCAGCTGGTTGGCTTCCTCTGAGCAGCCCTCTGTGCTCCTGAAGGCTTTCTCACATTTACATGCACATGCTAGCAGAAGGAAGGGAGAACATGAATCTCCTCTGGCAATTTCATGATTCATTCTGGAGCATGGATATTCCGAGCACAACAGGGAAAGAAGAGAAAGCTAATATAATATTCTGATGATGAATTTATAGCTTAGGTTAAAATAACTGCTTTAGAACCCCAGGAACTGACTCTCTAGGGGCATAAAGCTTGAAGCTGGAAGCAAACTTAAATTACAGCAAAGAATGGGGAAATTCCATATAGTAAATGATTGAAGTTGTAGAATCTGATAAGGGAAGAACAGAAAGAGATGCTTCATTGCATTTCTGGTGAGTTCAGTCGTGAAATAGAATCTTCAGATTGCTCGTTGTCCAGACAGTTCACATACTTAACATATTTCCCTGTTCTGAAAGAATAATCATAGCAATCCAAATTCTTCTTTTTATAAAGAAATTAAGACTTATTTACTAGTCTTTGCGTTCTCTATCTCTCCATAAGTGAAATGAGCAGGCTGCACTCCAAAAGAAGTGCTTAAGAAGCTAAAAGGGTACATGTTACCAGCAGAAAGCGTTTGTGAAATCTTTAACCTTGTTTAGAACTGTTTTACATGACTCCCTCAGTCAGAATCTGACCTACATTTTATCTTCTCTTTGTTTCACAATTGAATTTTGGGTGTTCCTGATTTTGCCCTCACCTATATTGGAAAAACATCTCACGGCTTCCCAAGCACCTCATGGAATCACATGTGAAGAAAGCTGGCAGATAGAAAGGCATGACCAAGGCTCACTAATGCCTCCACACTGACACATTCCTTAGCTCAGCAAGAAGAACCCAGGAGCACAGCCAGGTGGATACTCTTGTGGTTCTCCTTGCCCCTCAGAATTACTGGTTTGCTATCAAGCTGTGCTTAACCTGATCCTGTAAGGCAACATCCAGTCTGCCTAGTGTTACAAACTTCACTTAGCTGGGTAAATCAGGAGCTTAGTGTTCCTTGATTCCATAGCTGTTGAAGAGGATGAGCAGCATTAGAAGAGGAGCTTAACTTAGATGCGCTGAATTATCATCTCAGGGTGTCCGGATATGTCTGCTGCATCATTTTCTGAAAGCCAGCCTCACTGTTCAGTGACATAATGGTACTTTCAGGAAGCTAAGCATCTACTTAGGCAGGTCTGTTAAGAGACCTAAGTTACACATTTTGCCAGCTGCTGCTTTGACACCCAAAGGGGCCCAAGTAGTAAAATGCAAAACTCCGTGCTGTGTTTGATCTGTCAGAAAGAAAGTTGGTTAAATATGCAGAAGTTAAATAATTGAAAATGTTTTGAAGGTTCTAAATTCAGGTGACTTCATTTAATTTTTTATATTAGCAAATTTGCTTCCCCTAGTTTTTGACATTTATATGCTCAACACATTGCTGCAATGTATTAAAAATTAGTTGATAATTAGAACGGTCTGTTTTAAATGAGGTTAAAATGTTTTCCCAATTATGAGACAGAAAATTAAATGAGAGTAAAAGCATATGCCAGGAACATGTAACTCACAAACCTTTGAGACTTCAGAAGCAGTGTGCCATGACATCTGCCAGCATTCCTGAGTTCCTCTTCTGGTTTGCTCTTTAGCCTGAGATATCTGGCATTTTCAGCCCAGTTGGAGGTTGCTGCAATAAGAAGAAATGTTTGACAATTTTGCCCTCAGTTTCCAAAAGCTGAGCATAGTATTTATAGGTGCCTTCCTTATAGCAGTATTGTGATTTAATTAGCTGTTTACAAAAACTTTGGTAATTTTTGAGCGAAAGATATTGTGTTTGTGTCCTCCCATGTCGTCTCTTGCCCAATCCTTCCTTCTCTCTGAGGTCATTTGAGGGATAAAGGCTTACCCAGTAAAGTATCAACATATTAATTGTAGTATTGTTTATACTGATGAAACCCCACCTCGTTCCCACTTCCTGCCTCTGAAACTTGTCTTTTCCAGAACCACAGAGTCTTTCTTAGCCAAAATAGTGGCAGAGGTGGCAAACTGACTTCACTAACACTGAATCTTAAGACTTTTGCTTAGAGTGCCTCTTCATTTAGTTCCTGTTTGTTCGATCCTAGATGCAATTTCCTCATCAAATCATCTTGTCATTAGTTAGTAATGAAACTGACGCATGAGTAAGCTATAGAAGGAAGACTTCCCTAACTAGGAGTGTGAAGGACATATAAAAATATCTCAGAATGGCTCCCTGATTTGTTGAGGATGGTTCTTTTTATCCTGAATGTTTTTATTTCTCCTCTGCTTTTCAGGGGTTTTCTAGTTTAGTTTCTAGTGACTTAGCTAATGGGTGTTTTTGGTGACAGGAAATGCTCATTTTGTAGAATGATAAACATGATGTTCAGTTATGCTTCGATTACTTGTAGCCCATGTCCCTTAATTTACACTTACTCAAATGATTTCTATTTATCTGTATAATTCTGATATTTTTTGTTTTGCTTTATCCCCCAAATTTTCTCAAGTATCTCCAGTGTCTTTCCACTATAAAGGAGAGCAGAACTCTCATATTACAAGTGGATTAAATCCAGAGATAATAGCATATAAATTTCTTTTAGATTCAATATCTTGTTGTTCATAAGATAATTTAAAGTGAGAAATACATATTCCTGTGAGCCACAGAATTCATGTTGCCTGCTTTCCTGTTGTTCTATTGTTAAACTGTCCTTTACTTAAGGTGCCTGAGTTGCAAGAAGACATTTTTTGCAATGGGCCATTCATATTCTCTGTGTCTCTGATGTGGGTTTTATTGTGGCTTATAACAGAGTTATATTCACAGGTAATGTATCCTCACACCAGTGTTACCACTTAATACAAAGCACCTATTGCTTTATGTAGGATTTATGCCCAAAATCTTGTAACTAAATAATGCCAGAATACATGGAACATCACCAGGAGGAAGCATTTACTGTATCTGCAGGTGTATGGTTTGACTAATGTATTTGTCCCACGTGGGTTTTTGGGAGAGTGCTTAAGACAACTATTGTCAGTTGCTAGATTGTAGTAAAGGGACAGATAGAGACTGGTAGAAAAACAAGGGCTGGTGTTATCCTGGTTCATATCAGCTTGAATTTGTCATTTTCTACTGTAATCCTCAGACTTATTCCACATCACACATTGCAGCCTGACCTGGGCCACGCTAGATAATTAAGATCAAATTAAACATCTGTACTAGAAAACAGCAGGGGTGAGATAAAAGCACAAAATTTTAATTTGAACAGAGATCTAAAACTGACCTTGTCTTGTTGGGAGAGAGGAATCTCTTCCTATTTCATACTGAAAACTCATGAGACATAAATTTTTTCTTTTGGTTTGAGAGGCTTTCCTCCCCTTTAATCTTTATCTCCTGAATATGGATACTTATAATTCTTTATTTGTATAAAATCAAGAAATCTAAAAGCCCACTTCAAACCATTTTTTGATTTATGATTTAAAAGACGAACCTGAAAATACTCAAAGATAACAGAAATATTTACCTCAATTTTGTAGATTTTGTTATTTTTATAATTTTGTGTGGTCAGTTCATGATTTCGAACATTGGCAAACCTTTTTTGAATGCTGAGCAAACACTGCAGGTAGCTCTCTTCAGGTACTAACACAAATTGATGGGAACACCTCCTGAGCCTTCTCTTTTCTAGACTAAACAGTCATAGTTCTCTCAGCCTTTCCTCATCTGAGAGATGTTCTATTCCATTATAATTTTTTGCCTTTTGCTGAACTCTCTCCAGTAGCTCAATTGTTTTTGTACTGAAGATCCTAAGACCTGGATACGGGGTTCTAGGTATGACCTTACCAGAGCTGAGTAGAGAGGGAGGATCACCTCCCTTGACATGTTCTTTGCTTCCAAAGACCTTGCTGTAGTGAAGTTTGGTGGCTGTACTTAGAAATTCTTCATCAAGCCCAAAAGATAAATAACCCAGATCCTCATGGAAGACTCGAGGACATGCTTCAGCTATAAGTGAACCACTCTGTCTGGAACTTGTTTGAGCACATGCTCTTTCCCAGGACATGAACATATTTCAGTTCTCAACAATTTCCTCAGTTCTCTCAGCACTAGAGAAAAAAGTAGTATAGCTAAGCTGTCAAATTTTTCTCTGTAACTTTGTATATGGAAGAACTACATTTCAGAGCTCAGTCTCTTAATTACAGGAAGTGTTGCCAGGATACAGATGGAATTATTGTTTTCCCTTTTCTATCCACTATGGGAGCAATTCAGACAACCACCTTTTCTTAATTTATTGTGCTGTGTGAAGAAGCAACTGGCTTTTTCTGGCTCCTGAGATAACTCCTTGCAGAAAGGCTTCAGTGACCCATCATTCACTATTTCTGTGCCTCAAAAAGTGAGATATAAAAACAATAAACATTTTGGTTTAGGCAGCTTTCCCTCTGCTGCCACCATATGGCTCAGCACCAGTAAGCCAAGAGATGATGAACTTCAGTGTGTTTTTTAGAATTGCACTGCTCTGCTTTTTCGTGTTTTTTTTTTTTTCTCTTTTGGTACATTCAAAGAATACCTCAGATGGTAGATGTGCATTGCTGATTTTTCAGTGGAAATGTTCAGGATACAAACTGTCTCAAGCAAAGGCCATGCTAGCTCTAGAAAGAGGCACTGTGTGTTTCACTTTGTTCCTTATCAGTCACTTTTTTCTTGACTCCAGGATCTGGGAATCCCCACTCCTCCAGGCTGCCAAAGAGAACAACCTTGCTGCCATTAGGAAACTTCTCACTGACGGAACATGCGATATCTATCAGAGAGGTAACTGGAATTACTTGAAAAAATGGTTTTCTGTGAAAGGCAAGAACTTCCTACAGTGAGAAG
Source organism: Camarhynchus parvulus (assembly GCF_901933205.1). Lineage (NCBI taxonomy): Eukaryota > Metazoa > Chordata > Aves > Passeriformes > Thraupidae > Camarhynchus > Camarhynchus parvulus. The sequence goes on along the minus strand of NC_044571.1, from coordinate 87,715,116 downwards.
CTTGTTAGTTTGCTAAAACATTTGCTTCAGCAGACTCAGATGATTTAACTCTATGTCAGCAGCTTTGCAACAGAGTGAGTTTTCTGACTTGGTTGTGCTCATTTACTTCATGCCTGAGGTTGCTCGTCACTTACAGACACCTGAAGTTTCTGCCCAGTTTTCAGATTTTGTTGAAGGGAAGGACAGAGACTGTGCAGTTGTGTGGCTGTACCAGGCACTACTCAAGGGAGGACATAGCCCTGCTGTAATACCCCACCTCAGTGAATCTATTTCTGCCTTTTTTTTTTCTGCTTTCTGTACAGTTGAACGTCTCGACGATTCTCATGCTTGTCCTACCGTTTCTAGGTGCGGTGGGGGAGACTGCCCTTCATGTAGCTGCCATGTATGATAACTTGGAGGCAGCAGTGGCTCTGATGGAAGCAGCTCCTGAGCTTATCAATGAGAGAATGACATCAGAACTTTATGAAGGTAATATCACTGGGAATGAGGATGGGCAGGATTCCCTGCAGGAGGGGAGAGGAAGTACTACTTGTACATTTGGGAAACTGGCTTATACGGTTCCTAGTTCAATATGTTGCTGAACTGTTACACAGCAAAACCAACATGCAAATGGCTTCTGACCTTTCTTGGAAGGTGGAATTATATTAAATATGAGTACACATGTGCAAACATGCAAAGGCCTTGACCAGGGAATTGCAAGTGATTCGAAAGGGATTGCGAGGATATATACAGTTTGCTTTCTGATATACTTGTTTGTAAAAAAAAGGTATACCTGCCTGACCTCCTCTGAAAGGAGAAAAAGTAGTTGTTTGGTTGGGAAAATGAGAAATGTGGCCACTGCTTTTGAGACTAGACTCTTACCCAGATTTTTAAAGAATGCTTCTCGTTGAGTACACAGAAAATCCAGTCTGAATCTCAAAACCAATAAAATAATAATAATGGAGTTTTTAAAATTCTAAAGCCTAGTTTGAAGGATTACAGGAAATCTTTGAGAGTTTTGTCTTGACCTTAATCTTCATTTCTTATGAAGGAAATCACAGTCAATCTCACAAGTTTCTATTTGCTTCCTAGGAGACAGTGGCATGTCTTGATTTTCCCTAGAAAAAAATCTAGAGAATGCACCCTGTTGGGATTTTTTGGCAATTTGTAAAGTCACTTTTAATAAATTGATGAAAATTTTTTAAGTAGAACGGAACCTCTGGAAAATCTCTAGCACAACCCTTTGCACACAACAGGGATAACTTCAAAGCCAATTCCTTTAGCTGCTGTCCATTTACCATGGAACTGCAGGCTGCTGATCAGCCTGAAGTTGCTTTCTTGAAAGACATGGTTTTGTTTCTGTGTCTTGCAGGGCAGACAGCTCTCCACATTGCAGCAGCCAACCAGAACATCATGTTGGTGAAGGCTTTGCTTAAGAGAGGAGCCAATGCCAGCACAGCAAGGGCCACTGGGCACTTCTTCAGGCGCAGCTCCCAGAACCTTTTCTATTTTGGTACAGCCTTAACTTCTCCCCTTGCTGCTATAGGAGGGAACCAGCAGAGTGGTGAGGGGACATGGGGGAGCCTTACTTTAGTCCCCATCTAAAGTGGATAAGCAGAGGCTTCTATCTCCAAGTGTCATCAGACATACACCTTTTAGCAGAGAGTAAGACTTCCTCTGAGTGTGTGAATGTTATGCGAATACAAACAATACACATTTCATAGATTGGCATGTATGCAAATAAATACATCTATTGTATAAAAATTGTAATTTAGTGTCTTCCTAGCAGCAAATTACTTGTCAACCTTCTGATGGAAGTAAACCACAGAAAAGAACATTTCTTCCTTTTAGTGTTGTGTGGGACAGGTCTTCTTTAACCTTTCTGATTAGGGTGAGAAGTGGGGCAGGAAATTTACAAGTTACCTAAAGTAACTCCTCCTTTCATATCCTATGGCTTCATAGCATGGACTGCTTTCCCTCAGCATGCTTCAACCTCTCCCACCTCCTGGATCCCTAATGCTGTTTCTCCCCATTCCTTTCATTTCAGGAGAACATGTTTTATCATTTGCTGCCTGTGTGGGAAATGAGGAAATTGTGCAGCTGCTCATTGAAAATGGAGCTGACATTAAAGCTCAGGATTCTCTGGGTATGTGCTGTGGGGCTCAGTGAATTGCACAGAGTGGATCTGGACATTTTAATTCAGTCTGTCATCCGTGCATGCAAATATTCTTCTCTCACTAGAAACAGCTGTGGGATGAGGGATATGAGGAAAATAAAAGCCATCAGTCCATCCTCTATCTTTGCACGGGGCTGGGCTCTTCCAGATGCTTCATCCAGTCTGCTTCCTTCATAGGTAACACTGTTCTTCACATCCTGGTTCTCCAACCTAATAAGACGTTTGCCTGCCACATGTACAGCCTGATACTTTCCTATGACAGGAACAAAGAGGGACCAGGGTCACTTGAACTGATTCCTAACAATGAGGGGCTTAGTCCATTCAAACTGGCTGGAGTTGAGGGCAACACCGTGGTGAGTTTGTGTGACACTGGTACCTCTGTGCAAAAGAAATAGAGACCTTGAAATAACATCATTGGGAGCAAGGCTGTTTGTGCATGTTCTTAGTGGGTAGGAGATATGTAACAAGATTTTTTTTCCAGAAGTCTTATGAAGGTCCCAAAAACCCTTATAAGAAATTTCTTTATCCTAATGAAAGAAATGAGTGTTAAAAGAATAGATCTTTTCCCCCAATTTTTGAAGCATTTGAGTTAAACAGATGTTAACAGACATGTTTAACCCAAGTAGTTTTTCAAAAGGCTCATGGAAATTATTGTCTCGTTTGTCTAGATTTCATTACTTTAAATGTGACACATGAGAAACCTCTTTGGATGCCCACAGGCATTTATTCACAGACAAAATCTTAGCATTTAATGCAAACCCTCATCCTTCCACTCACTGAGAAGTCAAAGTTGGTTAGTGTTTCTTCTGTAGATTCACAGGGACAGGATCATTTCCCTTGTCACACCTTTTTTTCTGATGTCTTGTAGAAGAGTATTAAAACATTTTTTTTCTAATCAACATGTAATTCCATCTGAAGTCTATTGTCAGGAACTATAACTGTGCCAAGTAACTTTAGTAGTTTGATTAGAATATAGAGTAAAAATAACTCATCCTTTATGTCAAGCATGAACTAATAATCAAATGGGAATCAGAAACATTTCTTCCACTTCTTAACCTGCAGCAATTGTTCCCAAGAGACATGAGAACCACAACAGCTACCAAGTTCAAGGAAAACATGTCATAATTGAGGGTTTAGAACAACTTTTTTTGTTCTCATTGCAAACACTATATACTGGAAAGCTTCTGATATCCTTGCCTCCCTTCTTTTCTCCTCAGATGTTTCAATACCTTATGCAGAAGCGGAAACAGAATCTCTGGTCCTTTGGCCCCTTGAGCACTGTGCTGTATGATATCACAGAGATTGACTCCTGGGCTGAAGATCAGTCCTTCCTTGAGCTCATAGTATCCACCAAGAAGAGAGAGGTACTGCAGTGCATGCATTCTGTGTGCAGACCATGGTGATTATCGAAGGGCAATAATGATGCATTTGAGGGTTCAAGCTCACTGATGCAATCCACAGAGCAAGGACTTCGTACCATGAGCTGCAGAAGACACATGAAGTATAGGTGTTTATTAATGGTCTGGCTACATCTGATGCTTTACATACAGTTTCTTCTGAGGTGTGAAAATTGAAGGTTATTGAAAGAACTAGATATGAACAAACTGCAGAAAAGGGTTTTCTCTCAGCAGGCTCAAAGATACACTAAGAACCTGTAGAGTAGCTCTAGCAAGTATCTTCCTGTACCTGTGGTACTGATTAACTCTCAGAAAATCCCTGTGAGACAGGAGTGCATTCAGAAATCCTAAACTGGAGTGCATTTAAAAACCACTCGCTGTTATTATTCCCTTCATTTAACGACAGGTTATGACTCAAAACAAAGTGGGTGAATTATCTCTGCTGTAGGCTCAAAAGCTTGTAAAGGGATTAATAAGACAAAAATAGCTGAGTGTAATGGCGAGCTTTGATAGATCTCCCTAGGACTTTCAAGGTACACAACCTCATCAGTTGCAATGACCTTAAATAATCCTAACAGGACAGGAAATGAATCAGAAGACACTTCAATTAGCACAGTTCTGCCCATCCTGTATTATTTCCACCTACCAAAATTTTAGTCTAACCTTTCTAACTGAAGTCTGTGCTTCTGGAGAGCTTTGCTATGGAGCTGCTATGTCTATGGAGCTCATTTGCTCCCATATGGAGTCCCATTTGCTTTTATGTGAAATCCTAAATTTCTGTGAGTGGGGATACATATGGAAATCCAGAGAAAAGCAGTACATGTCAAAAAATATAGCAGGCTAAGAAGTTGTCTGCTTTAGAAGACTAAACCATAATTCTAAAAAGAAAGCAGAATATTGGGCCTCTCTTATCCCAAAACATTCATATAGTGCATGCAGATCCAAGAATCCTAATTTCAGAGGATAAGATGTCCCCAACTATCAGGAGATATAGTGATTTGTTTTCCAGAATGTTCTTTCTTATATGCAGTTGCAATTTTTTGATACATAGCTAGTAATTCTTTTTTGCAATTGATATGTTTGGCCCAAAATGTTTGCTGTCTCTCTAGAAGAATGCCACGTGTGACCCCATCCCATCTTCCCCTCCCAGTTCAATATTGGACTGGAGAAGCACCTTGAGCCAGGTTCCTCTTGTATTAAGGGGAAAGCATACATACATAGGTACTAAGATATATTTTCTGATCCTGAAGTGGTTGAAAAGTAAAAAAATAGATGGGAACTAAGCTGTGGGAAGATTATAGTAAGCTTCAAACTTTTATTATTCCTTTGAAAATGAAATTTACTCTCCTATGCAAAGAATTCTGGAATACTGACTTCTGCAGAAACCAGAACACCCATAGGTAGATTCTCTCTCATGCAGTTTTGATCCTTTATGATGTTTCATAGGCCATTCAAAAGTTTTGCTGGAGTCTTGTCCATTTATGGAAACATTCCCTGCACTTTGTGCACTCAGCAATTTTTGGCTGACTTAGAGGAAACAGGGCATTGTAGCAAGAGAAGAAAAACATCCAGAGTGCATTAAGTAGTTTTTCTTTAAAGTAATCCTGTCACAACAATTTGACTCACATTTTCTTCTCACTTACTGCAGTGGTCCCCTAAACAACAGAAAGTAAGCCTAGAAATATTTAATAAAGTGTGTGGCTCAAATTCACAAGTTGTAAAGTACACCTGTCTCTCCTACTTGTGCTCTGTCAGTCTTCCAGTGTAAGCAGAAGGCTTGATATAGGCAACTCAATTAATTATCACCCAGATAATGAGGCAGAAACTTAAAAGGCAGTATTTTTACATAAGCCATAGAGCATCAGACAAGTACAAATATCTTTTAGGAAAATGTTTCTGTTTTCTTATTTTAAAATGCCTGATACAGAAACTTGTATTGTTGTGCTAATAGGAGTATTCTGTCATCCTCAGTTCTGTGTTCCTACACAGAGGACAAATTTATTCCAGCATCTAATATGCTTTTTCGCTGGTACTCAACAGCTGTTCTCTGTGGGATATATTTCTTTTTTCCAAAGCTCTTTATAGTCAGACTGAGCAAATCCAATGCCCACTAGATCATTCCACTTTTGCAAAGTAAATTCTGTTCCATGATGCTGAATAGGGCAGATGAGAATAGTTTGTTAACACTCTCTCAGGAAAATTTGCGAATGCTGTTTATGAAACAATGCACTTTTGGCAATTAATTCCTTCTTTCTCTCTTCCTCAGGCACGCCAGATCTTGGACCTAACACCTGTGAAGGAGCTGGTGAGCCTGAAGTGGAACATGTATGGTCGCCCCTATTTCTGTTTCCTGGCCTTGTTCTACATCCTCTACATGGTCTGCTTCACCATGTGCTGCGTCTACCGGCCCCTCAAACCCCGCACAGGCAACAGAACCAGCAGCAGGGACAACACAGTCTATGTCCAGAAAATGCTCCAGGTACCGTGGCTGTAGGAGTCGGAGCCCCCATTGAGCAATTCCCATCTAACCTACTTAACTGGAAAGGCCAATCCTTGCCCAGTCTTCAGCTATTGCAGCTGTCCTCCTCCCTTCTTTCAGCCAGCTGACCTTTGTCAGGGAGGAATAGGAGGAGTGCTCTGTGTTCCATTGCTGTGGCTGGGCTGGTTCCTCTGGCATTGCCAGGTCTAGTCATGTTTATTATAAGTAACAACAGGCTTTCTCCTCCCCCATCCTCTTTTAAAATTTACTTTCACTTTACTTAAAATTTAATTTTGATTTTGCTTAACTTTATTCTTCAGGAATCATATGTGACATATGAGGATGAGCTGAGGCTGGTGGGGGAGCTGATCACAGTCATTGGGGCTGTAGTAATTTTGGTCCTTGAGGTAAGAGAAACAGCTGTACACTTTCAAGTTTCATCAAGGCAGATTTTACTTACTAGACAAACATGGATTTGTGCTCACTACTTGGTAGGGCTTATTTGCTTAGTCGCAGTGCTTCAGCATAGGTCTATGGCAATAGGCATTGCCAACAGTATCTATTAGATGAGACAGAGACTGTGGCAATGTCCTAGTAAGGCTCCAGGTGCGGAAGAAGCAATTAGAAGGATTGGTCGCACTCTCAAATACTGTCTGCAGGGTAATCCACAGTTCCTGTTAGCACCATCCATGGTCCAGCTGACTCCCAGATGTTGCTTCACCCAGCACCCATAAATATTCCTGTGTTTAGGGCTCCTGGGTAAAGTGATTTCTGGGCATAAACAGAAAAGTTTGTATTTAATTGGAGATCAGTTACTCTATGGATTTGTAACAGGAGCCTTTCTCAACTACCTCCCACTTGGTTTTTTTATAATAGGAAATACAAGATTGAAATTTTTTTGAGAAAACTCAAAAGAAGATGACAGGAAGAACTGAAAATAAAACAGGTCTTGTAAGCAGCTTTCTGCCTATATGGGGTGCATCAGGCACAGTGTAACCAGCTGGCCAAAGGAGGTGATTGCTCCTCTCTGCTCTGCAATGTTGTGACCTCAGCTTGAGTGCAGTGTGCAGTGTGCAGTTTTGATTCTATGGTAATTCTATGGTATGTTCCAGAAGGACAAGTCCTTCTTCCTATGCTTAGTCAGGACTCTGGGGCTAAGTCTACAACCAACACAGTGTGAATTATAACAAACTCTTTTGATTCCCCAAGAAGGTCTTTTTTGTCTTTGTTACTGAGGCACCTCTCTGTGACAAGTCCCTCAGTCTGCCCAAGCCTTCTTAGATTTTTCAGCAGTCTCGGTCTCATCACAAGAAGGGCCCACCTGGCTCAACCATGCTGATTTTAAAGTAGCATAGAAATTGATCCATCAAAGGAAATGGGGCTGACCCTAAGAACCTGTGAATATTGGTGGTTGCTATGACATTTAGTAGTGTTGTGGAAACTGAGTCCTTAAGTTAACAGGATGTCTCTCTTAGATTCCAGATATCCTTAGAGTTGGAGCAGCGAAATACTTTGGACAAACAATCCTAGGAGGGCCTTTTCACATAATTGTGTAAGTATAGAACATAATAAGTTTAATAATTACATTGTCTACCATTTTCTCCACTGCTCTCTTTTGCCAGATGAGTCACTTTCTCCATTTTTTTAGAGTATTCTTTTTCTGGATTTATTTCTCTTAATGGCTCAGCTAATATTTCCTTTACTGAACTTCTTTTTGCTGTCTCTTCTTCCTTGCAGCATCACCTATGCTTGCATGATCCTGGTGACCATGGTGATGCGCCTCACCAGCACAACTGGGGAGGTGGTGCCCATGTCCTTCGCCCTGGTGCTGGGGTGGTGCAACGTCATGTACTTCGCTCGGGGCTTCCAGATGCTCGGACCTTTCACCATCATGATCCAGAAGGTGCGACACACAAAAAAATATGGGCTATCCTGGCACCTCTTTGCAGATAGGGAGAACTGCAAGAATACTTTTTTACCCCCTCAGGACTATTTGCTTAATTTTGCATTTATGCCAAGCGAACAGGTTCTTGTCTGCACAGAGTGTTTTAGAACTTTCACATTCTCTCTTTAGTGCAAAGGTTTCCTTTAGTCTTCTTATGGTCTTAGAATCTGAAAAGAGGTTTACATGGGGTGGCACTGTGCCGTGGTGGAACAGTTGGGCCTTATGGTGGCTCTGTCTTTGCTCTACAGATGATATTTGGAGACCTCATGCGCTTTTGTTGGCTCATGGCTGTGGTGATACTGGGCTTTGCATCAGGTGAGTCTACAAAGAGAAAATAACCATATGTTATCCCTGCCAACTGCTTTGGTATGAATTAAGAATGTGGGTTTTGATTCAATCTCTGATTGACTTCTGAATAGCTAAGAAAACTGGTGGTGATGTTTAGTTTCTGCTTCTCTGAGCATGGTCACTTTCCCAGTACTGACTTCTGTTCTCAAACCATGACTTTGGTTTTCAATTCTTGCTCTTTCCAGGGTCATAGAAACTAGAACAATTCAGATAATTCCGTATATTTTTAGGTCAAGTTTAAGAACATATGCATTTATGATATTCATCTGTGGAAAATTTGATTAACACACATAGCTTTATTATATCCTTGAGGATGAAAAAAATCACTAGTTTGAGAAATAAATAAATAAATAATCAAAGAAATTTTGGGTCGTTTTATCATGGAGACCAGTGATTCTAAGCAGGGATTTGTCCTTGCATAGAAACACATGCAGGTCCTGCCCAGACCATTTTTTGGTCAGAATCTCTTATAGGGTTCTGTTATTCCTCCTGGAATGTGATTCTTGTTGTTAAACTCTCTCTTTTTTTCTCCTGATTTCTCCTCTTCCAGCTTTTTACATCATCTTCCAGACAGAGAACCCTGAAAACCTTGGGCAGTTCTACAACTATCCCATGTCCTTGTTCACCACTTTTGAGCTGTTCCTCACTATCATTGATGGCCCTGCAAACTACGATGTGGACCTGCCCTTTATGTACAGCGTGGTGTACTTTGCTTTCGCCATCATTGCCACCCTCCTTATGCTCAACTTGTTAATTGCCATGATGGGTGACACCCACTGGAGAGTGGCCCACGAGCAGGATGAGCTCTGGAGAGCCCAGGTAATCTAGTTAAGGTGGGCATTCCTGCCTTATTTCAAATAGCAGCTAGAAGCTCATCAAGCCTTTCTTGTCCATGGTCCCTAGAAGTTTGTTCCCTATGCGGGGAATCTCTTGTTAAATAGAATTGAAGTTGCATATTTTTTTTTGCAAATCACATTGCTGTGTAACTGAGAGTTAAATTATAATTATAGGGGTTGAATGAGGGGGGATAGAACACTAGGTAATGATTACAGGAAGGCCAGAAATGTCTTTCGATCCACTAAAAGAAGTTGGCCTGTCTTGGTCAAAAGGCAAAGAAATTCAGCCAGTTCTATATCTAATCAACAGGAAATCCATTTCCTCTGCTTTTCTGTGCAAAAGAAGTCAGACAAATAGTAAAATGTAGTCATGTGGCCACAGTGGCAAGTTTTGATGAAAATTAAAATGGGTATAGATACTGTCCTCTAGTTTGCAGTTAATTACCCTAATCATTTCCATGAGCTTTAAAAGGAAAGAAATGGAACAGAGTTTTAAGACCACCATTATTTCTTCAAAACATGTCACAGTTAGACCTAAATTAGTGACTGCCTTATTTGAAATAGTGTATAGACTCTATAATTATTTTTTCCCTTAAGGAGCTGAAATGAAGTACAGTATGGGTCAGTGCTGATGAAACGAATATTTTTGAAAGAGAGTCTGATTTTTTTTTCTAATTCATCTGAGCATTTTCCTTTCTCTTGTTCCAAAGGTTGTTGCTACTACTGTGATGTTGGAGCGGAAGCTGCCGCGCTGCCTCTGGCCCCGCTCGGGAATCTGTGGGCGGGAGTTCGGGCTGGGGGACCGATGGTATCTCAGGTGAGTTCCCTTGGAGTGTGTGCATGTCAGGATCCAACGAGAAGAACCTAATGTATGGATGCTAATAAAGAGCCTTTCCAGCGGTCTGGGGAGTGTTTGAAGTGCTGTCCTTACAGAATACAGACCCCAATCTCTTTTCTGTCTGTGACTGATAGATAGCCAAGCACTGTCCCCCTCAGAAAATTCTGCTGTGCATTCCTTTGTGAAATCAGCTGATGCCTTCTCATCCAGTAGTCACATTGCACAGACCCTCAGAAACTGCATGGGTTATAAGACCTGAATTTTTCTTTCAAACTTCTTGTAATGCTATCACTGTAGTTCACTGCTGTGCTTGGTTGGCTGTCCCTGTCCCTTGGATACGTGAAATGGCAGAGGCAGAATCAATCTATCAGGCATTCTACAGCATTGAGCTGCCTTGTGAATGACTCAAAATCAGAACAGGAATAATTAAAGTCAAAATTTCTTTCTTGAGTGAACCTAGTAAATACATTACACTTTGCAATGACTGTGTCAGGTGGCAAGGGCACAGGTCCAGGATTTCAGTTTAGGCAGTGAACTAAAAAACTGTCAGTAGTCTGGATAATAATAAATTCCTTATTATTTCTGATTTTATTCAATATTTTTTCTGAGTGAGAAAAGAAATAACTTTTAAGCATTTTCCTTTTCTAACTGTGCCATCTTTTGCTGATAAAGCCAGAAGGGGGAGTGATGGCTGTATGAATCATAGAATCATAGACTCACAGAATATCTGAGTTGGAAGGCACCCACAAGGATCATCAAATTCCAACTCCTGGCTCTGCACAGGACTTCCAAAACTGTAGGTTTTGCAGACAAATTGAGCCTTGTGGATTTTCATATTTACTGGGCAGAACAAGAAGACCTAAAGTGGTACAATATGTAACACTTTCAATCCGGCATGAAATATAGAAATATATTGCAAGAGCAATGTCCCAGAAATTCACTGGGAATAATTGGGAATGCCAATTATTCACTGGATGCTGTGAGAAAAGAGTGCTGTGATTTAGTTCTGTCAAATCACATGGGTGTTCCTTATATATGTGTGGGATAGTAATTCAGAAGACAATCTGTAAGTAATGTAGAGGATTGGTGGAAGTGGAGCAGTTAAATAAAAGTTCAGCAAGAGATGAGTGACATTCTGAGGCTAGCAGCCATAGAGTATCAGAGGAGGAAAGACAAGAACAGAGACAATAAATTAATATATGCATATATATGAATATATGCATATATCAAGGTCTTCCAATTGCTTACAGCTGGCAAAATGGAAAAGGCAAATTACCATGGATTTGTTAAAGGACAGGAAACCATGGGCAGACAAAGGTACTGAAGTCAATGATGAGGATGAACGTCTAGGAGATAACTGTGCTAGCAGCCTCTAGCGTCCTGCCTATAATCAGTTTCCTGTGCAGATTTTTCTGGAATATCTGTGTCAGTAGCCTTGTTTTTTGGAGGGGTTTTGTTGATAAACTGGCACTTTTCTGCTTCATTCAGTTTATATTTTCTAATCCTTTTCCAGAATTGAAGACAGGGTTGATCCCAACAAGCACAAGATGATGCGGTACACAGAGGCATTTAAGGTTCAGGATAGGGATAACTATGACAAAGGTTCAGAAAAGCTGGAAACCAACGGGGACACCTTGTGCAAGAAGGAAATGTCTGCTCTGTCACTGTCACGGAGCACATCCAGAACTAGTTCTCACCGTGGCTGGGAGATCCTGAGGCGCAACACCTTCCGCCAGCTCTGTGGAGAGGTTGGTCCTGCCGTGGATGAGGAGGTCTATGATGTCTAAGAAGCCTCTGTTTTCACTCCACAATATGTGAAGTGGTCCTTTTGCCCTGGCAGTTGTCTTCTACAGCTGTTCATGCACTCCCCATCATGCCACACACACTCATCAGCCTTGGAGAACTCTGCTGGTGAAGATTTTGTGAGCAGTTCATGACATCTGTGCTATGACAAAAGAATGCAATTTTTTCTCTCCTACTTATAAGCGTCTCTGCAATTGCACTGATATTTGCATCAAGCTGGTGGGCTCGTTGAGCTGTATTATGCAAATGATCAAAAGAAGCCTACAATGGGATTTCATCCATTTACAATGAAGTGATCACAGTAAGCCCTCTTCCAGACTGTTACATAGAGTATAATCTTCCCCTCCAAGTTTCACAAAATTGCAAGGCTGTCATAGTAAAAATGACTGAAATTCTGATTTATGATTTGACACAGAACAGGAAAAAAAACCCCAAACTCCCCCAAACCCCACAAATCCTGTAACTGATCTCAGGAATGAAGATAGTTGTTGACACTGTGATGTTTGAAAGGGACTGTAACTACTCAGCTGGCATTCAGGGCCTGACAGATTTTGCCCTCTGAAGAAAGGCAATCTCCATTAACTGCAATTTCAACATTTCTGGCTTAGCAGGACTGTTTTGGTTTGGTTTGCTTGTTTGGATTTTTTATTGGTGATGGATGTTTTTGTTTGTTTTAGTTTTTTGTCACATGAATGCACTTTAGGCTTTTGAAAAGATGTGATTGCTATTCCTGGGAGGATTCTAAAGTGGGAACTTATTTTCCAATTGAGAGAGTGTATGACCTGGTTAGGTGTCTTTCAGCAGTGTGAAATTTCAGCAGAGATATTTATCTCCCAAGTAAGCTAAAGCTGGTCTTTTGTTTTTTGTGGAAGAATAGGTTTCTGAACCAGAGTTCCCTGACTTATAACTGAGCCATCAAGATTGAGTAGTGAGCTCCTATTTAACACAAACAGAAATGGTGAGGGATGTTGGATAGATGAATAAGAGCTATTGCAGAGACAGTTCAGAAACTGGTGCTCGATCTGTCTCTCTCTGAAAGTCTAAAACCATCCAATGAACAACTTAAAGTCTAAAACTGTCCAACGAACAACTTATTTGAACAGTGAACCAGTTGGATGAATGTCTAAAACTGTCCAATGAACAACTATCAACAGTTCCCTTCCAGGCATGTGCCAGTCTGTCACTTTATCATCTGCCTCAAGCCACTTTAAAAAAAATGAAGAAATGTTCAGAGAAATGGACAGTCATTTCAGGTTTTTTTTTGTATTCTCAGGAAGTGTGGAGTTTCATTCCAGTAGCAGAAGTTAAGCAGAAAGCAATCCATGGTCTTAACATTTCCTTCCAATGGTACTAGTAACAGCAACTTTGTTTGTTAAGAAATTAAAGATTATTATCTAGCGCTAGAGTTTGAGCCAAATCACCCTGTGATAATCAAAGCAGACAATGAAAAAAACTGAATCCAGTGGATTTCTGATTGTGTTGAAATATCACTGCAAACCTCTCCTACACCTTCTCACTTGCAGGTGCTGTAATGAGTATAATGATCTTTGCAATCGTGTGTATTTATTTAAATGTCCACTGTATCTTACTTGAATGCTTTTTATTTTTTTGTCCTCCAATGGAAGACAGACAGAAGGATGTCACTCTGGAATTCAACTGTATGCTTGTATGCTTTTGAGTTGACTGATGTTATTGAGTTGAAGGTGTTGCCTGGTCTCAGTCACTGAAGTGCTGTCAGTCCTTCCCAAAACCTTGGGCCTTTTCACTGGTGATCTATGGAAATGGGAGCAATGTGGTATGTTAACCAGAACTGTGAAATGTTGCTCTGATTGTAGATTAATTTTATTTCACAGTGAATAGGCAATAGCCAGAAGGGAAGAACTAAGAATTTCCAGGTCCTATCCCTGGCCCCAAATACAGTAGAATTTTTACTAGTTTGAAAACCACTGAAATATAGTTACAATGGAACCACATACTGTCATTTCTACAAAAGAACTTCCCCTTTTGACAAAATAATAATAATAATAATAATAATAATAATAATAATAATAATAATAATAATAATAATGGTAGTTTGAAGTACCAGTTGTGTAAGCCCTGGTTCTGATTTTGCATTCTTCTTCATTGTTATAAACATTGAGTAATTTGATCTTAGCTATTAAAACAACAATTTGACATGGCAGGAGGCAGAACATAACTCAGTTAGCCTTTTTTTAAATTTTGGTATCTGCTCTCCAAATGCCTTCTTTCATAAAATTGCATCCTGTGATCCTTAGCTTTCAAACTTCCTGCATAGAACCTCTGCAAACAGCAACATCAGAACTGTGTGATTGATTTTCTGACTTTGGAATTGCCTAATGTAAATAGGATAGAGAATCATAGAAGGAAGGGACCTTTAAAGGTCATGTAGCCCAGAAACTGAGCAGGCACATCTTCAACTGGATCAGGTTGCTCAAAGCCCTGTCCAACCAGACCTTGAATGTTTCCAGAGATGGTGCATCCATCACTTCTCTGGAAAACCTGTTCCAGTATTTCACCACCTTCATTGTAAAAACATTTCTTACTGCCTCCTATTGGAATTTGACTTCCAGTTTCCTAAAATGACTTATATATTTTAAAAAAACCAAAACCCTGGAGAAAGTCCCCCTTGTGCAAAAGGGGGCAGAATATTTTACCAATAGTAAATTGATTCCCCAGTCTTTTGTTGATGATCAACGATGCAGACCATTTTTAGAATGATTTTATTTATATGTAGGATAAATGGCTACAGAAGAAAACTAGAGGTGTGGAAAATTGGCTGATGTAATGGGCACACCAGTTGTTTGGAATATTAAATTTTATATGTAAATGTGGACTACCTACCCTCTTGCATTTGGACATAGGTACATGAAATGCACCCGTGTGAATCTCAGGTGATGAAGTAAAAGGAGGCACTGGAATAACCTTTGAGCTGTTTCAATGCAATCTGGGTCTGACTCAGCAACAGCAGTGACTGCAGCCACGCAGAGGCGAAGCACTTTCACTGTTATATTCTACATGAATGTGCTGCTTCAAGATCTGCTTCAAGTTTTGTGCTTTTTGGTGTTCTTATATCCTAAAATTCTGAAACAGTATTGCTGCTCCTTGCTGTTGCAAGGTGTGTTTCCTCTCCCTCCTAACAATATTGCAATGATTTCAAAGCAGACATTCCTCCCTTCTCTGAAAGTGCTAACCCCAAACTGTCTTCTATGTTACTAAGTTTATGATAATGTGATGAATGAATGTTTTGATCCACTTGCTTGTAGTTAAATGAGATATATTTTGCTTACAATAAAAATATGGAGTGCCTTGACTGCTTCTTTGTGTCTAAAATAACTATCAGGAGCCAATTTTTGTGTTTGCTTCTCTAGCAGCAATAATAGGCATTAGCTGACCAATTGTATTGTCACATATGGGCCCACATTAATTTTTTTATTATGTCTGTTCCACAGCAATCCACTTCAGGTATTTCTTTATACAATGTTTGTATATGCTCCAAATACTGATTTCTGGTTCAAACTATTAACTGTCAAGGCCCTGTTTTTTTTTTTTTTTAAGTCATTGAGAGTTTAGTGAAAACTGTAGGGCAGCTTTCTTCAGGGAAGAAGTTGTCCTTTCATGTTCATGGAATGATGTATGTTGGGCAGTGAGGCAGCAACTCCAGTGAAATACACATTTATACAGACTTTCCTTGGGAATGCACATGCAAAACAGATACAGATAACTCAGTTTTATAATGTACTATTGTATAATCACGATTCACTGGATTTGATGTTTGCACCACTTCTTAAATGTGATTCAAGTTGATTTTTCGAAAGCTTCCTAAATGGGAATGACCCAATTCAACAAATACTTGGTTCATAGAGGATTAGGGTAATACTTAGAACAATTAACTATTAATTTTAAGAATAAGGTTAACTTTATCTCTGAAATTACAGAATTTAAATCAAGCTCTCCACTGTGCACTGAGAATTCTCTGGCAAGAGTTGTGTCCTGACCTGAGAAATCTACAATCCAAGACAAGAAACTAGTAAAGATGCAAGCAAGCATCTCTGAGATGGGCCATATGAAAATCCTCTGGTCTTGCTACTGTTTTATGCTCAGTTGATAATTGCAAATTGTTTCCTCTCTGCTGCTCCAAAAGAAGCACACTCTACCATCAACCCTCTGCACACATGAAAACCTTGTCCTTAGAACACCTTCCTTCTCCTTAATCAAACACATTGGTTGGCTGAAGTTCTCCTTTTATTGCAAAGAATTCACTGAGGCTGTATGTTGTAAAGAATCAGGATTAGGAAAGAAAACACTGCTCTGTAAACTCAACCAGCCTATAGTATCAGAGTATCAGGATATCAGATTCTTTATAATCTCTGAGAAGTTCTAAGATAATCTAAGAACTTTAATATAAAACATCAATAAATTCAAGCTTCCAGGGTGGCGATATCTGCAACACATACTAATGAACTTTTACTGGTGTAGTCAAGCTGCTCTGACAGCCACTTGGCAACACCATACTCTGCATTGTTCTGTGTGGGTCATGGATGGAAAACTGAGGAGAAAGTGTTTGCTTCCTAGAATTCCCAAGGACATAGCGGGGCAAATAATTCATTTCGTTGCACTTCAACTAAAAGATAATAAAATGACAAGAATAGATTTTAAGGAGGTACAAGGCAGATGCAGCTGCATCTATGCTCCTTCTATGCACATGGATGTCCATAGTGCTTCCTCTTATTTTCTTTTATGACAGACATGAAACAGAATCCAATGAATTCAGGTGAAGGTTAGGTCTTTTTTCAAGCTTATAGGCCTGTTAATTTGCTTGGTCTTCTGGGGAAAGTGTCCTGGGCTGCTAAAGCAATAGAGACTGGCTCATTCTAACATGATACTCTGGAAATACTGCCGAGATGCTGGAGAATGCTGGCATGCTTCTTCCTCCTGTGGCTCAGTGTTTGGGATGGGCCTCACCCACTCTCACTGGGAAGACTGTAGGATATTCCACATATGAAATAATTAAGAATGGATCCTAAATGTCAGTGTGCAAAAGGTCAGCTTCATAGCATTGTGTCAGCAGTTGGCATTGGCTGTGGACAGCCCGCACACACATATCAGGGTATCGGTCTTCATTCTAAAGCAACTGACCTTTAACAAATACTGATCTCACTGGGGCGGGGCTGGTGGAAGGAGGGGCTCACCAAATAGCAGATGGTGATCCTGGCTGCTCTCCTGGGATTAAAGCACAATAGTTTCAACAGACTCATGGTCTGGAGGAACCTATGCTGAAAGAAGACATGTAATCAGCCCAGGTCTTTTGGTTGTGCTAAGATCTTTAGCCACCACCTTTTCACAACCAGCCTCAATGCTCTCCTCCTATTCTCTGTGAAGGGCAAGGATAGGATATTTTGAAATGTTTTTTACATATGGTACCAATAAATTTCCATCTCTCCTTCACTTCAAACAAGAGTTGCCATTTATTTATTTGTTCAACATTTTTCCTTCAAGATTGGTTGATGTGTAGCAGTGAACACTGTTCAGGTAAAGCAAGAATCATTGAAAGTGATTTTTGAGCATTTTTAAGATGACTTTCCAGAATCAGTGGTTGGTGAAAACAGGGTGCTGGGAGAATCTGAAGCAGCATTGCCTTGGCAAACTACAAAAGCAACCACCATGGTGCTTATCTTCTTGAGCCATCAACACAAATGATCTAGTGTAGAACTACCTCCTCATAATACACAAGGGGTGATCTATCTAAAGACAAATATATATGAATTCTGAAAAGTGAGGGCATTTTTGAACCATAGCACAACTGATCACAAATAAAAGGAAAAGGGTAAAGTGATAGAGTCAGGAACTCTATCAGGGACAGTATCTTCTTGGGAAGATCTATTCTTAAACTTTACTTCTCCAGTATTTTCCAAGGACTTGAGTCCAAAGATTCAGGCCTATAATTGTATGCCAAATTAATAAAATACTAAATTAATAAAATCTTTGTATTTATTTGTGCTTGCTTATGAGCCACCATCTCTCCTATTGACTGGTCAGAAGATATTGATAATACTAAAGAATATTATTGTATTATTTAATAATGTCAATAATAAATATTGATAAAAATAGTAGCTATTAATAATACTAATATTTATTAATATTAAATAATATTTATTATCTTAAATAATAATATTATTTAGTATTAATGATATTAAATAGATCCTTTATTTTACAACAGTTGTGTCTGTGTTATTGGTCATAAGTGGTTCTGACAGCCATTTTGATGATCTATGCTATACAGTACTTCCTCTAGATGTATATTTGTCTTCATATTTTATGTACTTCTATATATGGATTTTCTTTAGTAGGAAGGAAGGAAGAAGTTTTCTGTTTCTGTCATTCTCATTCTTCACTACTTCAGCAGCTCCTTCCCTAAATACTTTCATATAGTTCTTTGAGTATGAGATAATCTGCCAATTTGTCTTTTAAAACTCTTTAGTTTGGGGCCACTCTGTGACAGGAAAATATGCAATCAAACCCTTTCCTAGTTTTATTGCATTATAGACCTGCACACTACTTTTGGGGGTTTTGCAGCTCTGCAACAAATAAGTTCCCTTCTCAGCATCACATTGCAACCTAACACTGGAACTAATGTTCAGAGACAGCTAGAAAATGAGACTTTAAAGAAAGGTATTTTCCTGGGGCTAAAATACAGAAAAAATTTTCAAACCTGTGAGATATTCCTCACAGCTTACAATTCAAAGAAGCCTAGAGTTTACTTGTCTGCATGGCACCTCCTTTCGTGCCCTGAGCTCTGTGCAAAAGGTATGAAAACTAGTACAGTCAGTATGGGCCCATAACAAAAAGTAAAGGAATCCAATTAAAATACCCTGAAATTAAGACAGACATAACTGCACCTGCTGTAGTACAGTAGTACACTAAAATGGTGATGCCTGTGAGAACAAAGGCATAATTATTTTTCCCCACAGCACTGGGGAACAGCACTCTGTTATTCAGAGTGACATTGCTGAAGGTCAGAAATGAGATAGATCAACAATTTACAATAGAGCTTTTCATTACCATCTTTGCAGACCCCTAACCACTGAAATCCATTTAAAGGTCCATGTGTATGTACCATCACTTTTTCAAGACACCTACACCCAAGGTCTCTTCTGTTTATGCAAAGTATGTTTGCGTTTTTTTAAACTCAGGAACTGCAGGGTTTTACTCCTGGACTTACATTCAGGGTGAAATGATGAAATGCTACATTATTATTAGAATCTTTGTTTTTAGCGGTAGTTGCATAGCATATTCAAAAGCATTTTGAGAACTACAGAGTTCAGACTTGCAGGAAAGGTCAGACAATTTCCTGAGTATTTTCTATTGGCATGCATGAAGAGTATGCAAACAAGATACAGAAACATGTAAGATAACTGAGTACTTAATGCGGGTTGCTTTAAACCATTTTTCCAGGTTTTCACGTTATTTCATTTGACATCTGTGCTGAGTTCAGAAATTTGGGAGCTGAACTCTTGTTTCACATTATTAGTGTGCCAACTAATTTAGGGATTTCTTCCACACTATCTTCTGTTGTCATTTAGCCATCTAGGCTTCCTGCGCAATAATATATACAGAACATTAATTTAATATGCTGGTTTTGGTTGGTATAGAGTTAGTTTCCTTCTCAAGAGCTTGTATGGTGGTGTGTTTTAAAATTGTGATTAAAGGAGTGTTGACAAGGCAGAGATGTTCTGGTTGTTCCTGAGCTGTTCTTGTATAGTTTCAAGGTCTTTTCTTCTTCTTCTCACAATGCCCCACCAGCAATGAGGTTGGGAGTGCACAAGAAGCTGGGCAGGGACACAGCTGGGACAGCTGATCCCAGTTTATGAAAAGGATATTCCAGGCAATATGATGCTGTGCTCAGCAATAAAACCTAGGGAAAGTAGTAGGAAGAGGGGAGACATTTGTCTTTCCAGAAACACCCTGTTACATGTGGTTAGTGTATTTCTATTCATTTTGGTCACATCAAACACACACCCAACATACACAGAAGTGAGAATTGCTTGTTTGTAACCACAGAGCATTTTCTTCACTTGCCAACTTCAGTACGCACACAAGTAACCCTTCTCTGTTTGCGTTTGCCACCTACGTGCATATTTTGCTTTTGAGACTTGGGAAAAACCCTGTGACACATAAAAAAAATAGTCAGCAATGGTGAGAGTCCTGTTTGACTAGTTCAGCATGCCAATAAATAAAACAAAACCTAGCAAGGACAGGAGAGTTTTAAAAAGTGATTAAAAGGAAAGCAAATGCATGGAACAAATCCAAAAGTGACTAACCACTGTTTTGCCTTTCTGCAAGTGATAGTTCACCCATGGTTTTGGCACTGAAAATTTAGAAGAAAAAGTTAGAGATTTTTGTATGGAATACTAAATTTCATTAGTATTTCGTTATATAGATCATATAAGCCAGATGAGAATAAGTTATTTAGTTTTCAAAGAAGACAACTTTAGTTCAACTTTTCTTTCCCTGTTGCTATATCAGCCCAAGAACAGTTAGTGAGGAAAGCCCACGGACAGAACTCAGAATCTTCTCCCTAGCCGTTTTTTCCTGTGTTTAGGAGCAGATACAGAGCATGGGTAGAACAAGTTACAATCTGTTTTGTTTGACACAGATCCTGTGAAGAGAGAACTAGGTCCTTAGGGGCATGAAATACTTCAGGTTGGAGGGGAAATCAGGAGGTTGTTGTGTCCATGTTCCTTCTCAAAGCAGGGTCTCCTATGAGGTCTGACAAGTTTGCTCTGGGATTTCTCCAAACTGATCTTGAAAGCTTCTGAGGAAAGAAACTGCACAAGCCCTCCAAAATATCTTCCAGTTCTGAACAGTCCTCATAATTAAAAGCCTTTTCCTTATGTCCATTCAGAACCCCTCTTGTTCTGACTTTGTCTCTTGTCTCTTGACCTCCCACCATGCACTGCTGAGTAGGTTGTCTGCAGATATAACACTCTGCTGAACATTCACAGGCAAATTAAAGCAGTGAGAACCTCACTGAAAATAAGTATTTTTCCAAATGGTTTGAAGAAAGTTCAGGGGTTTTCCACATATTGCTCAGTGCAGAAAACATAAACACAGGCAATGCAGTGAGTTGCTGTGGCTTGCTACTAACTCAATTTTACACAGTACCTGGAACAGAGCCCATGATGACTTCAGATCTTATTAATGGAGATGGTTTTACAGGGGGAAAGAAACACCACAAACTACTATAATAAATATTTCTTAACAATGAACAGGAAGATGCCCAAGTCCTGTTACACTTGAAGCTGAAAAAGAACATGAAACTGATATTATGACATGTAGCTCTGCTGGAGAATGTAAAAAGAAGTAGTCTGTGGCAGTTTACAAAGGGAGCAATGGAAATGTTGGTGATCTGTCATGTTGGGACCCAAACCCCTTCCACTTTATTCATGCAGATGCCAGGAAGATTTCCAATATAACATCAAAGTTACACTACACTTATATTTAATTGACATGACATCTTGTCAATTGCTAAGTATCACTCAAAAAAAACCCCAAACACAAACAACAAATAACAAAAACAAAAACAACCAAAAAAGGAATTTAAAAATTATGAGGAAAATAATATTATTTGGATCTGAAAATAGTACTAAAGAATTTGCACATTCTTCTGGCTGAATCATTTGCAGAGGTCTTGTCTAATACTGAAGACTCCTAAAAAGTCTCGACCCTGTGTTTCCGCCCATGAGACACCCTGATTTCCATCATTCTTCAACAACACATGCATGCAATTATCCAAAATCTGGCAGCATGGATTTTTGAAGTATTTTAAACCTGGAGGGATTCTTAGATTCCCTTGGAAATCTCATGTGCAAATTGAGTGTCTAGATATATTCTTGGGTTGTGTTAATGGCCTTCACTTGGGGAGGTACAGTGCTACAGCTCTTACTTTCTATATCCTGTTTGAATTTGAAATTATATTTTCTAGACTGGCTCATAACTGAGCATCTGTCAATTATTTAAAGCTTTTCTACTTAAAAAAATCCTTTGTGGCTCTCTCTCAAAACATAATGATAAAGAGGTCTGTTACTGGGCCTCTAACCTTACCCTAACTCTTCATTATGTCAGCTCAGTAAGTCAAAACGTTTGCCTCTAGAAACTGGGAATTTATGCAAAATTTTGTTTGCCAAGTCTCATAATTTCGTTACATTTTTACATTTCAGCCAACTAGAGAAGTGTTTGAAAAAAAACCCCAACCCAGAATTATGAGAAAAAAAAGTCGTTAGAAATAACTTATAGCAAATAAATAAGGGGCATTTTTATCACCAAAACACCACAAAGTTGTCAGAGACTCCTCCATTTGACTTTTGTTCACTTAGTAAAAATGCAGTTTAAAATTGGGTCCCATGGTGTAGTTGTTTCATTAAGGCACCACTATATTTGAAAACTACCTTTTTCTCTGCAGTTATAGTACTACCTGGGTATTTTCATATGGCTTTGTGAATGTGAAACTGGAAATGCAATATTTTTAATTGTAAAGGAAAATTTTCTGTTGAGCTCAAATCTATGCTTGAGAAAACAAATTTGGGACAATTAAAAATTATTTTCATTCAATCAGTTCATTTCAGTGTGTTTCCAAAGATTGTTTTACAAAGTTAAATTTAAACCTAAGTAAATTTCCTGATGCTATCTTTTTCTAAAATCTATAAAGAAATGTCAAAAAAGTAGGCCCCTGAAAACCTCAATTTGTCCAGGAATTTTGATATCATTCCAGCAGTCTGCAAGAGTGGGCAATTGATCTCCAAGCCTTGAGCCTAGAAATTGGGCTCCAGATTGGAGGGTTAGATGCAAGACAACAGCAATGCAATTTTTAACTGTAAGAGGGCAACTGTAGGTTCAGAGTACTGCCTGACTAGAACAACCAGAATTTCTCCATTCCATCTTTCTATTTTCTTGCATTCCACATTTCTAATAAACGTGCTGCTTCATGTGGGAGAAGATGAAGGGAAGGAAAAGAAATAATGATCAGACTAGAAATAGAGATATAGAAGACAGACAGGATTAAATCAGATAAAAAGGAGAAAAGAGAAAGTGATTCCCAAAAAGTTTAGATCATGTCTGTATTTCAATATGAAAAGAAGGAAAAGTTTCTGTACCATCATCACAGGTGGTGGTGAATACTCCCCCTAAAACAGCTGGAATACTGTTTCCACAGTACAGCTGATCACAGACCTGCAGGGAGTGATAAATTTTTACACTGAACATAAAGGCATTGCCTCAGATTTCCATCTTTCATTTCACACACGCAGGATGTATGAATTTGGTAACACCTAACTAAAACGGGTAAAACATCATAGTCTGAGGCAGAAGAAAGGAAGGGCCTCCATGGCCCACAGTCCATTTTGCCTTAATCTTGCCTTGAACGAGTGGAGCGTGTCATGGATAGGGAGTTGTGTTAGCCTTGGAGGAGTCATGAGTTTCACAGGATATTTATGCATGAGCAAGTGAAGGTGTGTTCCACATCAGTGGCCAAACTGTTATTGGAATGGTGATGAAGGACTTGACTTCATTCAGCCTTGACTTAACTATCACAAAAAGGGAAACAACTTCTGTAGACATGCCAACAGAGAGAGGATGAGCTCCTGCTACAGACAGCAGAGCATTGCTAACTCCCAGCATTCATTCTTTCTCATCAAAGCAATGAAGGACGTCTGAAATATTTTCTTTATTAGATGAAAGGACAGCTCGGAGGAATCTGTTTAGAGTCCCTTAAGCTTGCTCCAGAGCTGTGTACATGATTTATTTTTCATTTGAGAAAACACAAGAATCATTCCATCTGAAGATGTGGTTTCAATTATTCCTATTCTTCTACTGCTATGTGGCTTCATTTTTGCCAATTTTCCTTTCCAGAAACTGTTTCTTTTTTCTGTTTGTCAGACAATACACAGGACAATAGACATTGTTTCACATTGTCTATTGTCTAATAGAACAATGTTGGGGGGATTCCAGGCATTATCAAAAGAACCCAATACTTAGAAAATAAAGGCACTCGTTACTCTTTCAAGCTACAACTCACTATAAGTAGGTGGAAAAGAAAGGAAATAATCAATTATTTCTTAGGTCCAACATTTCTCATATTTACCAGAATAGAAGTGCAAATTATTTTCATTAATATATACTGAAATCCTGGCACAGCAGAGATCGAAGTGAATGGGATTAAGAGGCATTCTGAATTTTCCATTTGTGGCTGAGTTTTTCCTGATCAGCATCCTTGGCCAGCCCATGGCTAAAATGAGCAATGAAGCTGAATCTCATGATTCTCTCCCAGCTCAGAGACTGCCAGTACATATGCGAGAAAGAGATGTTTCCCAGAGACATGTAGCAAATGTGACAGGAAACCCTAAAACATTGTGACATGAGGATGGATCCAATACATTGCACACATCAGATTTTGCCAGGCCTTTTTCTTTTTGCTTTCTGCTTAAGGCATAAATAGAAGAAAACAACAGTCTTCAGTAACTGGTCTGCCAGACACGGTGTGAAGTATTGCTTTGCCTTAACCTTAAAAATTCTTAAAGATAAAAGAAGAAGATAGCAGAGGATCAGAGGGGTTAAAGGCAGATACATGATTTATGTTTCTCCCTATGAACTCAGCGACTCCAAAGAATGCAGAGATGAAAAAATCCTGCACAAGCTGAGGAAGGTAGAAGGAAGAAATAGTTCTGATTTCTCATTACAGACAGAGAAGTGGCCATGAGAACATGAAATGAAACAGAAAAATGCAAGCTCTAAAAGCCATTGGTCATTGAGGGGGGACAGTGAGTCCTGGATGTTCCCACAGTTCTTGCTAGGGACAGCAATTTCCTACAGAAGATCAGAAAAATAAATGTTGTCCTCTAGATAAGCATGTAAAGGACTCTGGGCTTTGGCCTCATTCATATCTGTGTGCCTGTCACTTTGTGAATATTCATGTGTGCACACTCGTGTGTACGAACTCGCTTTCAGCTTCTGTAACAATATTTTCCTTTCAGCACTTATGAAAAGTATTCAGTCTGGTGGCAGTCTTTTAGGGATGCCTTTATATCTTGATGATGCTTTTAGCTGAGTGGTGTCAGATTAAAAGCTTTTTCTCATAATAGCTGCCTAATTTACTTCATATACTGTCAAATTATAGTTGACATTTCCAGTACCTGTTCATGTTGGGCCATGTTAGTATTCAGATCTCCCTGCTTCAAAGAGAAACATCGTATGAATCAAGCTTCTACTCTGAGGAAAATATGAATGCTGCAGAATAATAATTAATAAGTTGAACTGGAAAAAAAAAGGGAGAAATTAAATGCATTTAGTAAATTCAATAAATTAGGACTCAGAACTGCAAAGTTAACTTTGAAGTTAAGTGTGGGAAGAAAGAGAGAATAGAATTTGTGTTTATGTGTGTATATATAGGTGACTGCTGACTCTGCTCAGTTATTTAGAGGGTAATAGAAGAATGGAATAGAGAAGACAATGGGTTTACATTTCTCCATATTTCTGTCTTGCATACCTTTGATAGAAGTTGCTTTGTAAATGTAAAACATCTTGAAAACATTGAGCTTTTTCTCTTAACACACAACTCTTCTTCAGCATCTGTCTCTAAAAGAACAATGTCAGAACTGGTACTTTTAGGCAGCAGATGAAGCTCATCAAAAGTCCTGCACTACAGAGCTCCTATTCCCTGACTGTTCTGGTAAAAGCTTTCCTCAGTAAGTGGAAGCATATGCAGATGTACAATGCTGGACTTATGCTCCCAATTGTGATTGCATCTTGGTCTGTAAGACCAAATCATGCAGTCAGTTCACCTGAAAACCTTCCTCACGTTTGGTTTCAGGAGTGTGCAATATGTAGCAGGCTTTCATCCAGCTTCCTGTCAATTTATCTTGACTGTTGAGTCGCCATTAACATTTTACATTTCTATATCCTTAACCATGCAAAGATGTCAAAACACTTGACATATCCTATGGAGTGGGACATAATTATTCATCCTAGCAATAGTCAAATTCAAGGACTTGAAATGAAGACTCATTTAAAATTCCTGTACTTTAGGAAGAACTTACTTTCAAATCAGGCACACAAGATTTGAAGACCTTTATGTGTTCAAGGTAAATACTGTCCAAAATTGCACAAGAAAATACTACTGGACCTCAACACAGAAAATTACACTTCCCTTTGTTCTTACATGTTCCAACCACAGAACTCTCTTCCCATCATGACTTTCTATAGCAATGTCATGTGTCCAGTTTTACTGAGATTTTTAATTTGGCTCTTTGTGGAGAGTTAGCTGATCTAGAATAAGACTGACTGGCAGACTCATTAGAAATGAGCATTTCCTGTACCACATCTGACTGAATGCAGAAATTTGGCACTTTCCAGGAGCTGCAGGTAGGGTTAAGTTGTTTAGTGGCAATTTTCCATGTTGACAATGCTCTCTTCAGCCCATAAATATCCACATAATTTACAACTGCCTCTTTCTCAAGATTGTTTTTCCCATTGGACATACAAGCAATCGGTAGTGGTGTTGTTTCTCATTCAGACAACTCTGTCTGCATGGAATCTTCAGGCAATATGTCTTCTATTGTTTTCTATAGCCAGGTCTTAAGTTTTAATAATAATTGTAAAATTACAGACGCCACTGATGGCTAGCAGTTTCCAGACATATGAGGCAAATGATGCTAATGATGCGTAGCTAAGTGAATAAATTCCTCTGTTTAGAGCAGTGATGTCCTAGCAATGTGCTCAAGTGGGGCTGTTTCCTCCAACAGACCCTTTGTATTTGCCTTGTCTAAAGGCTCTTTGTTCAGGAAAGTGATGCAACTGAAGAACACATTTAAATGCTTTTCCTTCATTTCTCATATACAGGTGATGTCAGTGTTTGCTAATATCATTATATTTAGAGCTTATTTTCAAGCTGAGAGGTATGTTGGCCTTTTCTTTTGTTAGTGCAGAGAGGTGAAAGAGTCAGTGGTGCTAAATTATAGGTACTGTGTGCCAGGAAGAGTCATGGAGGTTGATTCCTCACTGTAACTAGACTGTACTACCTTATAGTCCTGGTCACAAACTTATCAAACTTTAAATTAATCACACAGACAATAAAAAATAAAGACATCTCATAAACAAATGCAGGATCATGGAAAACATACAAACAATGGCAATGGAAGCCAGGCATATTTCTGTACGTGAGGCCATCTGCTTGATTCCAGCTAAAACTGCTCAGTTAATTTCTGACATCAGCCAGTGGATTTCCCTTAACTTTCATCATGTAAGTATTAGGAAACTGCTCAATGTCAGGTTTTCTCAATGGTCCGTAGTGGGAGACTGTTCCAGGTAGGAATTCAGCCTGCTTTGAGTGCCTCTCTCATTTACAGAGTGAACTTGTTGACTCTCTGACTAGTGACATTCAGATCTCTGCCACTGGTATTGGATGCCTGCCCCTGCAGTGTTATGCTTCAAGGAAATTTATTCTCTTAGCACTTGCTTAGCAGGATGTCCCTGTGACAAGATATTTCTTACTTTTTAAACATGCATGTGTCACTTGTCTAAATTAATAATGACTGCAGATTAGTGGTTTGTATGACCTCTGAAGGCAGAAATAGTTAGAGGTACACATTTTGACATTGATTTCTCTGGAAGTAGTCTACTTTTTAACAGCAATTTCACCCACTTGGGAGCCTTTTCTATATTGTGGTAAATATTTAGACAGCTGTATTTGAATCAGAACTACAACAGCATTGAGATACTACGTAAAACTTAGCATTTCATGGTTTCCTTTCAACTTCCCTTTAGGGGAGGTTTATTGTATTGCCCCTTTTTAAATGGAAGAACAACACATCTGAACAAGTCACATCTTTGAGATTCCAGTGAAAGTGTCCATTTATTTAATATATGCACTTCAGACACATTGTAGTTACAGAAAACAAAATTAATTCAACCTAATTTCTTGCCTCAGTATCACTTTGGAGATCTGCCATCTGCTTTGACCTGAGCAGCCTCATTTGCAGCATGAACTGAATGCTTCCAGATCCCAGTGTTAGGGCTGCTTTTCAATCAGAAATCCAGAAGGGATTTTAAACATGTCAGGAACACTTACTGGAAACTGCTGGACCTGTGGTAGCTCAGTTCTAACTCAGAACATTATTCCACAAGTTTGAGGGTATTATTTACTGTAAGTAAACCCCCTCCAAATGAGATCAAAATTTCTAATACTTTAAAGCCAACTCCCTAAAGACTAAATGAGAGACTGTAGTTACATTGATTTTCAGGATTATTTCCTCTTAAAATTCTTGGTTTGTTTGTTGGGTCTCCTTTTCTTTTCTTTTCTTTTCTTTTCTTTTCTTTTCTTTTCTTTTCTTTTCTTTTCTTTTCTTTTCTTTTCTTTTCTTTTCTTTTCTTTTCTTTTCTTTTCTTTTCTTTTCTTTTCTTTTCTTTTCTTTTCTTTTCTTTTCTTTTCTTTTCTTTTCTTTTCTTTTCTTTTCTTTTCTTTTCTTTTCTTTTTCTTTTCTTTTCTTTTCTTTTCTTTTTTTTTTTCTTTTCTTTTTTTCTTTTCTTTTTTTCTTCCCTTCCCTTCCCTTCCCTTCCCTTCCCTTCCCTTCCCTTCCCTTCCCTTCCCTTCCCTTCCCTTCCTTCCCTTCCCTTCCCTTCCCTTCCCTTCCCTTCCCTTCCTTCCCTTCCCTTCCCTTCCCTTCCCTTCCCTTCCCTTCCCTTCCCTTCCCTTCCCTTCCCTTCCCTTCCCTTCCCTTCCCTTCCCTCAGAATTTTGGAGTTCTTCTACTTCTGATTTTTTTTTCTGGTCTGTATCTTCAGTTCTGTTTACTCACTAAGCATTTTCCCCTTTCTGAAGGTCTTTTGCTTTCTTTCTTCAATCAAAATCCCTTCATCACCCCTATATTTTTCATTATCCCAACTTTCTTTCCTTATCCTCAGCCAACTATGAGAATGCTGCTTTAGGTTGTGCCCCCCAACTTCTACTTCAGAAAATAGCAGGAGTTGCAAAGGTAACCAGGGTCATCAATATGGCCAGGATTTCACACCTTTTGGGAACCTGGCCCCACCGAACTGTTGAATATGGTATTGAGAAGGATTTGTGAATATCACCTTCCTGAATACATTGTTATTCCTGGAATACTTTTTTCATCAAGAAGAGTTTGCTTACTTGAGGTATTTGCTATTTTCATGCTTTAAAAATGTCAGCAAGCCTGTCAGGGAGGAGATCCATTATCATATAATTTTGAAAACCACCACAATTGAGTATATTTAATTGTTTTCATATCTGTCATACTTTACAAGGCTTTATTTTATAGGATGAAGAACATGAAGCAAGATTTCTTGCCTCTTAAACCTCAGGTTAAATTTGTAAAATAACACTTCATGTGGAGCTAGACATTTTAAATTTTCAAATAAAAAGGTTGAGTCAGAGATCGTTCTACCAAAGAGTAGATTATAAGTAAGAAGTTCTGCGTATGCTCCATATTTAGGGTTTGCTTCCCAAAGCTGAATTACACTTGAAAATGTCTGAACAAGAAAATAATAAAATCAATATCCTCAAAACTTGTTAAAAGGGCCTGGGAGGAGAGCCACAAAGATGATCAGAGGGATGGAGCACCTCTTCTATGAAAATGGGTTGAGAGATCTGGGGATGTTCAGCCTGGAGAAAAGAAAGCTCCAGGGAGACCTCATTACAGCCTTTTAGTACTTAAAGCCTATAAAAAAAAGCATGAGTCACCTTCTACACAGGCAGATAATGACAGGACTGGGGGGATGGTTTTAAATTAAAAAAGAGAGACTTAGATTAAACATTAGGAAGAAATTCTTTACTGTAAGGTGTTGAAGCACAGGAACAGGTTTCCCAGAGAGATTGTGGACTCCCCATCCCTGGAAGAATTCAAGGCCAGCTTGAATGGAGTTTTGAGCAACTGGTCTAGTGGAAGGTGTCTCTGCCCATGGCACAGGGTTTGGAACTGGATGATCTTTAAGGTCTTTTCCAACCCAAACCAATTTATGACTTTATGATTCTATGAAATACCAAAATTTTTTGTTCTTGGCTGTGTTATGAAGGGAAGGGAGAAAATGGAAATGCAGGAATGAATCTTCGTATAAAATTAGCTAACACATGATGAAATCCTAATTGAGAGAAAGTTCTTGTTAGTGTGTTAAGAGATAGGACCATGGCCCACCTAGGCTTAAACACGCATTGCGAAAGCCAGGGCAAAGCGTAACCTTCTTACCCCCTGCAACAGTTCATCACAGCAAATTCCACATGTAAATAATTCTCCTTCTTTGCTATGCACAATAACTCTGTAGCATTTCCTACCTCTCTTGCCTATGGAGAGTTGAAAATACTAAGAACATAAAGGTAATTTACCATAGTAGTATTTGTGATTATCATTGAAGATTGGGAGCTAATTGGTCATGCTAAGACAAATAAAATTTAGTGTTATTGCTCCCATTTTGTGTAAGATGGAATTGAGATATAGAGCTGAGCTGCCCAAGGAAATAGCTGTACTTGGCAACTCAGCTGCTGTCACATTAATGTCACTTTAGTATACACCTGAGATAAACACATTGGTGTGGTAGGAAAAAGAAACATCTTTTCCTCAATCCATCCTCCTGGATATATACAGTCCACTCTGGACAGGCTCAGATCAACTTCAGGGCATGCAGCCATCCGGACGGACCGCAGCAGGCTGGAGAAATATGCTGACAGGATCTTCATAAAGTCCAACAAGGGGAAGTGCCAAGTCCTGCACACGGGGAGGAAAAATCCCATGCACCAGCATGTCCTGGAAGCCACCAGCAGGGAAGCAGCTCTGCACAAAAGGACCTGGAAGTTCTGTTGGACACCAGGTTGTCTCTCAGCCAGCAATGTGCCCTTGCCACAAAAAAGGTTGCATTAGACAAAGTATTACCAGCAGGTCAAGGGAGATGATCTTTCCCCTCTACTTGGCTCTGGCAAGGCCACACTTGGAATTCCGTGTCCAGTTTCGGACTCCCCAGTACAAATGGACATTCTGGAGAGAGTCCTGCAAAGGGACAGGAAAATGATTAAGTGTCAGGAGCACCCCTTGTACAAAGAGAGATTGAGATAGCTGAGACTTTTCTGGCTGGAGAAGAGAAGGTTCTGGAGGGGATCCATCAATCTGCACAAATATCTGAGGAAAGGATGCAAAGAGGACAGAGCCAGGGTCTTTTCAGTGGTGTCCAGCAACAGGACAAGAGGCAGTAGGCACAATCTGGAA
Source organism: Camarhynchus parvulus (assembly GCF_901933205.1). Taxonomy (NCBI): domain Eukaryota; kingdom Metazoa; phylum Chordata; class Aves; order Passeriformes; family Thraupidae; genus Camarhynchus; species Camarhynchus parvulus. Next base: position 87,684,033 of record NC_044571.1, on the reverse strand, counting down.
CCCAGGACTCTCTGTTTGAACTTCAGAAAATGGACATTTCTGAGTAAAGATAATGGGCCAACTCTTCAAAGCACCTAAAGGATTGTTAGGAAGTGAGACAGTTTGTTCTGAGTGGGCAGGGCAGGATTTTACCACTTCTAGTCCTTTTCCTGGTCAAAAGTCAGACCCTTGATATTTAATCATTTTTCAAGGGACTATCCTTCAGCTAAGAGGACTAAACCAAATGGTGTTTGTCTGATATTTCTCTTAAGTGGTCCTGAGAACACAAGCATCATTGCTTCCCTAAAGGAAAGGCTGGTCACAACCATCAACAGAACAGTGAAACATAAATTAGGTTTGCTTGTGTGAACACACGTTCCTACCTACCCTGAACCTGAACTTACCAAGACCCTCACATGAGGCTCGTGACAGGCAGCTATACAATTCTGAGTCACAGAGGCTCCTCTTGCCCCTTCGTGCATCTCTTTGGACAAAGACAGACCTCTCATCCTGGCTGCCCCAGATGCCAGGAGGCAGCAGAGGTTTATGTTCCCAGTCACTCAGGTTCTCACACTTGTTCATGTACAGCTCCCTCCCACCAGGCAATTCCTTTGAGGGCACAGAATCAGTCTGATATCCACAGGGATAGTGAGACTCTCTGAGTTCACAGCGTTTATCCTCATGCACTCCAGCAGACAGACTGCACCCAGAGACCTCACTGGAGCCAGCCTGCCAAACCTTCAGCAGATTACAATCTTTCCAACTCATGCTTTACAAATCTAAATTAGTTTTCTTTGATTTCTGGTCATGATTAGAGAATGAAGCTGCTGTCCTTGGTTTATGGTGACAGCCAGATGATGCTGTGGCTTTGTTATGTCTTTTTAGCAAGAGACCTGTAACCTAACTGAACTTCACACATCAGTTTTGGGTTGGTGTTCTTTGCATGCTCCTTCAGTTGAGTAGCATGAGGGACATGAAACAACAGCCTGGTTCCTGGGCCCTCATAGGTTTTTTTATTGCCAATATGGCATGATCAAATTTTCGTTCAGGGATAGCAAGTACTGGTAGGGATTATTAAGCATGTGTAAGAGAAATCAGCATTAAAGAGATCTTATGAAGATGGCTTCTTTTCAGTCCCTCTGCTGATATACTTTTGTTTTGATGGCTCAAAAGGGGAAAAGAACATCTTAAGATAGCTGAAGGCCATGGGCAGCTCTTATTCAGGGCTGGATTTTAAGCATTGACAGATGGGATGGCTATTGTCAGAAAAAGACACAAGAGAGAAGTTTGCCCAGAAATTTAAAGCAGAAGAGCTTCAAGCAAATCTTCACATTCTCCTGTCACTAATACTGTTCCTGCTTCTGCAGAGAGGAACAAAATATACCAGAAAGGGAAAGAAAGTGAAAAGAAGTGGAGGTATATTGGAGCCCATGACAATATTTGATACTCTTGTAAATTTGCTGTTTATCTTTGAAATCTACTGTTGCAAATGTGTTTTGAAACTCCTGTCTGGAATATAAATAAGACTATGGGAAGCACAGTAGTTTTCTTACAATCTCTGAAGAAAGCTGCCTCTTTTTAAAAGAGGGAGTAACTTGGGAAAGAGGTGTGTGCTTGATGTCTTTCACTCAGCAACTCTCCATCAGGCTGTCTGTCCCTGAAACTCAGCCAAGTTGCATCCTTAGCCAAGTGTTGCAATTCCCTGGCACTCTTCTGCACCAACATTTCCTGCAGAAGCATGATTCCCACTTGGGTAGCCTTACCTCAGGTGGGGTAGCCTTATCACAGGTGATACAGGGGAAGTGCCATTTACACATGAGAGGGAAAAAGAGATGGAGGTGATGCTTTGAGTTCAGCTGAGGATGACACAGAACCATGGAGATGCCTAAGTATCATGGGTTGCTCTGGAGCTCTTTTTAGACACTTTACAGGGGTACAGGACTCAGGTCAAATGTCTGGATGAAATCAATCTACTGCTGCAAAAAATGTATGTCCAAGGCTTGCAATACCTTTATGCATTTTGCTTCAACTTTTTGTGGGTTTTTGGTCTTTTTTTTCACCCTATATTTACCTGTTTTCTGTCCCAAACTGGCTTTGTTCAGACAGCTTGGAAACAGCTTTTCCTTTCATATATCATTGGGTGTTAAGAAATGGGCATTCCAAAGATGCTAAAAGCAAACTAAAGGACACTACAGCTCGATGGCATTGGTACTTTGACAGCTGAGAATTCAGTAGCTCCAAATTGTGAGGGAAAGCACAACAGAGATCCTAGGAATCTCCTGTCATCATTAATAGTTTGTGGTCCTGAGGGAGCCATACTCTGAACTTTGGCCCAATTGCAACCAGAATTTTGGTGTGTCACACCCATGATTATCACATAACATCTCTTTCTCTTCTCTGCTGAAATGTTTATGGAGAGGGACAAATTTTTAAAGCATTTTAAAATTGTGTGACTGTAGAGAAGAGTAAAACAAAGATTACAGGAATGTTCCATCATGCCCATGTAAGGTCCTAGGGGAAGAAAGTCAGCCAATGGAAAGCTGTATTGGCCTTTCAGTGAGGCTGAATTTGTGTGGCCACAGTTAGATGAGGTTATGTACTTTGAATGCCACTGAGAGCAGAAGTCTTTTCCCTGTGTCCCAACCCACCTACATTCACTCATCACCTTCCTTGTGCCAGCACTAATGCTAATGTTGCTGTGCTGCAAGCTGATGAAGAGATGTGAGTTTGTTGCAGAAAAGAAACCTGAGAAAAATATCTGTTTTCATCTGGATGGGCTCTTGATGTGTTGTTGTGAGTTGAATATGAATTAACCTCAGCACAAAGAAGTACAGATGGCTGCACACCTGGGGCACAGACAGGGGTGAGGCTGAGCCCTCCTGGTCTGCCCACCCCACCCCAGTGATGTGCTGTTGCATCCCAAGACACAACATGCCCACTGCTGATCCATCTGGCTCTGCTGCCAGGCTTTTGGCATCCTTCTTTTCTGGCAGTGGCATCCTGTGAGGTGGGGGATAGCCAAACAGTTTGAAATTAGGCTGGCAAAGAGACTAGCCCTGTAGTCTGCTTGGTGAATGGGCACTAAACTTTTTCCTTTGAGCTTTAGCTATCTGAGAAGTATCTCATCCTTACTGCAGGGAGCTTCACATAACAATTATCATTGTGACTAATTTTCAGGATTCATAGCACAGGGGCCACAGCATCTGTGTTTCTGAAACAACACTTAGGAGAGAGAGGTGAGCTACTGGATTCTCAGAATGCAACCAGAGGGAAAAAAAAAACCTCCAACTATTGTCAGGATAAAAAAAATTTCACAATCCTAACATAATACCTGCTGTGGACCCTGTTCTTGCAAGGTATTTGGGGAAACTGAGTACTGCAGTGTGGGTGATTATTTCCTGTGGGTGGCCAAACAAGTGAATCACAGGACTGGCTTGATCAGCTATTTATTCTATTAAGTCTTAGGGTGTGCACACTGTAATTGTATCTGGCTTAATCATGATTAAGGCTTGCACCCAAGGAGCTCATGAACATGGAGGCAGTAAAACTTGGCTTGAGAACTGAAGTCCAGAGGGCCAGTAATTAGTAACTAGAAGGTTAGCAACTGGAAACCTTTCCTCTAAGCCCTCCTACTCTATTACCAATTAATGCCACTGAATTAATGAACTGTTGAAAGCAAATAATGAAATTAATGGAATGTGTCTGAAAAGAGGAAAGGGGTGGGATGTTAGAATACCTCCATTGTTAGCAACTTCATTTTTTAAATTTTGGCCTATTTAAGAGTAGGAAGAAAATAACAATGGGAATATTGTAATGCTTAGGGCTGGAAACAGCCACAAGCTGAATGAGAGAAGTGAACAGTTACAGAGCCAACATCCTCCAGAAAATTTTCTCCTCTCCCAGTCTGTAAAGGAGTTCATTCAACCTTGGTCATCATATCTTAATAAATGAGGTGAATGTAAGAATTAATACAAAAACTTATTTAAAGCATAAAGAAAATGTGATATGTGACAGTGTTTAAATTGTTTGGTTTAGGAAGATTAGAAGCTGGGTGTGTACATAGAGGGAACATTTTCTAAAACAATAAATGAGCAAGAAGAGGATGATCCTATTCTTCACGGAGTGGAAGGAATCAGAGAAGTTGTCAACAAAACCAAAATTTGCTTTACATAAGAAATGCAATTTGCTTCTAGACAAGCGAGTTTTCTACAATGAAAAAAATTAAAATGCAGGAAATCTAGACCTTGGGTTTTTACTTTGTTTAGTTCAGGGTGGTTTTCTTTTTCTTTTTTTTTTTTTTTTTTTGTAAGGTAGATTACGTTCATGCCAATGTCCAGCAGCATGAATTTCCTTCATGCAGTGGGAGATGCAAGAGACCTGTTGAACAGCATTCTCCAGGTGAAGCTCTGCCAGGAAAGGGACAGTTAAATGTCCTGCAGATTCTCCCATCATCAGTGCTCTTTTGTGCTGTTGCACAGGGCACCACTCCCCAGCAAGCACACTTCACTGCCTTATATACTTGAGTGTAGATGTAAGTTGCACCCACGAGTGCCTCTGATCCTGATGTTGGCATTGAAGAAGCCTCTGTCATCTTTCTGCACTGTGCATGTCACTGGGCATTCTCTGACAGGGCACTGAGTGAGCTGCCTTTGTGTCACAGTATGGCCAAGGACATGTTACCCTAGTTGCACAAAATAAGAAAGGAAAGCATCATACAACCTTGAAATTTAATTGTAGTGAATGGCCTTGGATAACTTGTACTACCTCTCCTTATTTTCAACCTCATAACCTGTAGGGTAGGGCTTCCCTTTTGGTTATCTCATATCCCCCAGCAGGTCTATGTTAATTGAAAACTTTGACTCTATCTTAAGGAGTAATATATTGTAATTCTTGTGTGCATTAAAATAGGACTAGGTTGATTTGCCCCAGGATTTTATTAATTTAAATTATCATATATATTTTGATTATTCCTGTTCAAATTATCAAGTACCATTAGATTATGCATATATCATCAGAACGTGCATAATGTTTTTTTCAACAATACCTGCATTCCTGGTGTAGGAAAGGCCAAGTGCCATCAGTTCATGTTTCACCAAAGTTGTTTATTCAGATATCTAAAAAGCACCCCACTGTCCAGCAGAAACTGGAATTTCACGTAGAACTGTCTGGGACATTCTTCTAGATGATTACATAGATAACAGGCCGAGGAATGCAGCACTGCTAATAGGGTATTAGGAAAGTAGTCATTACCATAAATGACTGTGTTTTTAAGAGTGACTTTTTCTAACAGGTTTATCTAAAGAGTTATTATGTAACACAAACAGCCCACAGCCGTTGCATTTTTATGAGGTAAATCCTACTCTCAGTGACACTGTCCAAACTCACTGACCTCAGTTAGCCCGTTCAAGTGGCTCCAAGAACAGGTGACCTTTTGGCCAGCATTCACCTCCTCTTCTGTCGTCTCATGAGGCTACACAAACAGTTTAAAGGTTTCTTTCATGTTAGAAACACAGTTTGATTTTCTTTTAAAACTAGAATAGAATAATTCTTGTTGGAAGGTCCCTTCAGCAATCATCAAGTCCAAACTTAACCAAAAGTTCAAGCAGGTTATTAAAGGGCATTGTCCAAATGCTTCTCAAACTGGCAGGCTTGTGGCATTCACCCCCTCTCTAGGAAGCCTGTCCAGAGGACTGCTGTGAGAAATAGCACTGAAAGCCTTGCTAAAATCCAGAAAACCTTCACTGACTGTCTTTCCTTCACCCACTAGGCAGCTGATGTTACCGCAGAAAGACATCAGATTGGTAAGACAGGACTTTCCCTTTAACTGTGCCTGATTATTTCATCATTTCATTGCTCTCTAAATGCCTTTCAATAGCATCCAACATGATCTGCTCCATAATTTTCCAGGTGCTGAAGTTAGGGTAACAGTTCTGTAATGTCCTGCATCTTCATTCTTGTAAATTGGAATAATGTGGGCTAGCTTCCAGCTTCCAGTCAGGAATGAATTCCCCAGACTTCCAAGGCCTGTGATAGATTATTTCAGCAGCTGAATAGACCTGTAAACTGAGCTGTTAAGTTTAGTACTATCTCTTTTTTGGAAGAGAACTCTGATCTTTGAAGAAAAGACCATGAATATTATTTGGCATTCTGCAAGATTTAAATTTTCATGACCATAGTAGAGGGAGATTTGGAATTGCTCCTTAAAATTGATTTAATCAAAGAGATCTAAAATTAGGTACAATAATTTTAGTGATTTTAAACTTAGACTGACTGTAGGCTTTTCTAACCCTGTGTACCATCTTTACTGATATCTGTGCTACATGGTTCTGAAGAAGGTAAAAGAGCACTCACAGTGTACACCTTGAAAAATAATTTATTCACTGTTAGCTTTTATTTTGAAACAAAGGCTGTGTTTTGAAGGTTTACTTGATTGTCCCTAAAGTATTGCCCTGGATTTATTATTTTCAATAATACACTGAATATAAGCTGTTGACAATTCTGATTCTGTTAAAAAGCAAGCAGATATGATCTGCCTTGTTACTTGTTCCTTAGGAGAGGAAAGGATGAAGTAACAAGTTGTTAATTAAGCAAATTTGGCTAAAATTGCCACTATAGGATGCCCTATTTGGCATTTATTCCTGAAAGTCTCCTGTTGATGTAATGCTACCTTTTCCTACAAAACTGTGTACACCTCCAAAACACAATATTTATTTATATCTGTGAAAAAGATCCATCCTTTCCTGGGATAGAATAGCTGCTACATAAGAGTTTACTAAGACAGAAATTCTAATCAATGTGCTTCTTAAATTACATGTAGGTATGGAGAAGCAAGACAAGGAAAGCAGCAAGAGGAGAAAGGATGTAGACAGGTTTGCTTAATTTCATGCCAGCTGAGTCCCCACAGCATATTCAGAGTGATGAACAGAAAGGCTAACAGGAGACATTAATACATGAGGAGATTATGTGTTTTGATCAGAAACAGATGTGCTGAAATGAGACTTGAAAGGGTTGCTAGCATCTACATCTTGGGTAAGACGCACCGACATCAGTCAGTATATGTTGGAACTGTTCCTGATTAGAAACTGTCTGGACTTTGCAGGATCACTTTCCAGAGAACACCTACTACTGCAAACAATGGCAGTGTTAGAGAGACACTTCTAGTCCTTTTTGTTATGAAAATGGTAAATGTCATTGCAACTGCAGAAACTCTAAAGAGGTTTCTTTATTCATCTAGACCAACAGAACAATTTTTGATGGAGGTCTTTATTTCACTTATAGGAAACTTCAGGTATGTATTTAAACTATTTAAAAACAGATATATTTTACCTATGTATTATTGTTGTTCATATTGTGAACTCTGCAAGTTTTATAAAGTTCTGTTCTCTGAAAGGAAGTATAAATATAAAATTTTCTGTAATACAGACTTCTGTCTTCCTACTTTTGTTTTTGTTTTGTTGTGATTACCGATATGCAAGCCTTTAACTTCCAGGAGAGTTGCAACTAGCTTGACATCTATGAGCAACCTATTCTCTGAATTCTTAGAAGTGTTCACAGAAATTCCATTTGAGTAGCAGCTGGGATACATCCAAGGATTCTCTGCTAAACACCCCCCTGCCCCAGTGTTTTGGGAATTAGGTTATCAAGCCGTCGTGGCGTCACCAGTGATCTCAGTGGAGCACAGAACATTCCCCAGCAGCAGAAATATCTGATAGTGTGGCACTGCTGGTATGTTTAAGTATCCAGTAAGTTCTCTGAGGTAAGAGCCACATGATGCAGTGAAATTGCTCTTGAACCCTGTGACTGGCCTGGTGACCATGAGGAGCACAGCAGGTGTGCCTGCAGCACACCAGAAATCCTTTTCTGTGTGCAAGGCTCAACACAAACTGGAGGCTGTGGCTGTTTGGGTCATTCTGTTCGTGACACAAGATTACTGTCAGAAAGACATTTGAAAAGAGAACACATTATTTCCACACCGTTTTTCATGTATATTCTTTTCTATATGAGTTTCCCCATCTGAAGATACTGTGATGCTGCCTAGAAGGGATATGTGTTCTACCATGCCACAATTATGTAACAAACATACCACCAAAGCAGTGCCTATTCTAATGATCACTTTCCTGTCTTCTGTCCTTCTTTCTCCCTTTCTTTTTCTAAGTAAGTTTTGCCACAGGCCTATGGAAATATTTTTGTATTGGCTACCTGAAAGGGCATCAATAAACTTGAGACACATCAGTTCCATTGGTTGCCATTTGCCTTGGGTGTCATTAAATAACTGAAATTACTCATGCTCAACAAATGCCACTGGGTTTGTGCATGTTTAAACTTTTCCAGAAACTGTTTCAAAATCTCTATAAAGAAAAAAGCCTTAAAAAGCTTAATCTATAGAGACCTACCTAAAGTGGAAGGAATTAAGCCAATAATAATTGGCCACAAATGCACACAGATTACAGGGCCTCAAATCGAGAGCAAACACTAACTGCTGGTTTTTGGAATTAATTGTTGTATTCCAGAGGGACACAGAACCCTTTCTATGCTGGTTTCAGACGGTGCAGAGTAGTGAACAGGTGACATGGGAAAAGAGATAATTCTAGGCCCATGCTTGCTTGTAGGAGGATGTAAGGTAAGAAGGCATCACATAGTATCTGTGGAGAAACCAATTAGGACCAGGGCATTGCTCCTGTTACTATTTAGTCAGTCTGTTAGGAAGATGGGGGAATGGAAAATGAGACCAGGTTCTTTTACTCCTGGGGTGTCTTTCAGGTTTCACTGTGAGCTTACTGTAAAACTGGATAACAGAAAGATTAATGAAAAGAGACAAGGAGCAGATCACGGCTGTTCACTGTCATCAGTGCTGCAACAATAAACAGAATAAAGATTAAAACAGAGGAGTTTTGCAAGACATTGGGGTTTTTTTCCTGCAATCTGGATCCATACTTAGAGATGTAAGTCTTGTGTGGGTTGTTTTTCTGTTTTTAATAATACAGCTAAATAAACCAAGATTATCAAAGAATAAAGTTACCTATAACAATGGACAGGGTGTGAAGGAGAGCACGGAACTGAAAACCATTTTGGGGTAGTAGAGAACAAAGAAATCGGCAGGACAGTCAGTGTGAAACTCTTGGCATGCATATTGAAAATATGCAAGAGAAAGAATGTAAAATGTTAATTAATACATTAATTGTTAAAGCATCTGAAAAGTTAAAAAACTTGTTGATGGGAACTCTAACAATGAATCAAGGATTGGGGAAACATGTCTGACACTGAAAGCTTACAAAGTGCAGTCCATACAAGTATTAAAATAAATAAAAATGAGAAGTGGCATGTTACAAGTATTAAGTATGTCCACAAGGAGAAAATGCCAGCCTGGCAACAGCTCTGTAAAGTACCTGAGAATGATGTAACAAGGAACAGTGGCTTGGAGCTTAAGCCAATGTTAATTTTAAACAAAAGGAGTGATATTATCTGTAACAGCAGCATTGATTAACTGGGGAACAAAATTCCGCAACAAATGGTCAATTTTTAATCCTCAACACTTTCTTGAAAACAAGCTCCATCCAGACACCGTTACCCAGAGCTCTGGTATGTGGAGAGTTATGAGCATCTACGATGTATGGAAGGTCAGTCTGTGTGATTTTAGGGTCGCTTCTGGCCTTAAATTCTAATAATCCTCTTTATTTCAAAGAGGTAGTGAGCAAAAACTCTGTAAACATGGGAATAGGGGTGGAGAGGAGAGGTAATGAGAAAAAAGCGAGGAACGGCTACACATAACCAAGTTCAGAACTTATTATGTACAAGCATCACCTTCTGCCAAAATGGTGATAAAGCACATTTTTGTCTTTGACCTTGTACTTGTCCTTCTATGCTGGTTAAAGCCAGAGGTGGAGAACACCCTATATTCTGAGGAGGCTGTCAATGCTGTGCTAGTCAGCTGGAGAACTATTTAGTCAGTAGGAAAAATGCCTGTGCCTCATTTAACTGTTCCTTGCATGTTGCAGTTGAAATTGTTTTGCTCTTTGTGCTACCATTGCATAGTGTCCTCCCCTGTTTTATAAAATAAAGAAGAATTCGTAGAATCATAGAAAGTTAAAGGATTGGAAGAGAACTTAAATGTCATTTAGTCCCAACTTCCCCTGCCACTGGCAGGGCCACCTCCTACCAGCCCAGGTTACTCAAAGCGCCATCCAGCCTGGCTTTGAACACAGCCAGGGTTGAGACATCGACAGCTTCTCTGGGCAGCCTGTTCCAGTGCCTCATCACCCTCACAGTAAAAGGTTTCTTCCTAACACCTAACCTCTGCTATGACCAGAGATTGTCAGTCACACTAGGGGTTTTGCTTATACTTTGAATCTTTGAAATACTTGTGTGCACCTTGCTGGGTTAATCATTTCATATGAAGTTACCTCCTATAAGATTGCATCAAATAGTGATAACCTACATATTTAAAAGATAATAAATCTAGTGAAGAATTTCCAGTCTCTATTTAGACAATGTATTGTGCTAGCAGTGGTTGCACAGTGCACAACCAGCTGAAATACACATCATTGCAGGCTTCTGTCCTGTTTCTGCATGTTGGCAAATATTATAATACAGTCTTGAGTTTTAGTGACTGGGGTCAAGGCAATTAGAGGCTGCTGTCTCATAACTCTTACATGCTTCTTTACCTCACACATTAAAGGTACTTGCCTTGAAAATTACAATTTAGGATTCTAGGCACAACTCTCTGTGATAGAGGCCATCCTGTATTTTATGGGAGCATGGATTGACTAGAGCAAGGCCCATATATGAAATAACTACTAGGATAAGGTGAAAACTAATTCTAGATTTAAATTTCTAATTTATGGTACATAATATTTGATGATCTTCCCTTTTCTAGCAATGCTATTTTGATTGTGGCTGGGGTTGGGGTTCCATAACTGTAGAGCATAAACCAAAAGAAGGCTCCAATGCCAGAGCCCTTTGGCGTCTTTTGTGCAAGAGCCCACAGACCCTGCATTGAGCTGGTCACTAATCACTCTTTTCTAAAAGAAATTCTGTGCAAATATGAGTAACAGCACCGGTGTAAGCGAAAAGCAGTCTAAAGACAGACCAATATTCTTTTGTGCCGCTGTAAAATTTCTCAATCAGCTTATTTTTCTCAGTATTTTAAAATCCTTCAAACTGTTTTCGTATTTGCAAAGGTAAAATCTCATCTTTTCCTTCCCGTGTTTCAAGGTATATGTGCTGTCTTTCTGAGTGGTAATCTGATTCAGTTTTTTTTTAAGCAAAGGACTAAATACTACAGCCTTGAGTGCCATAGATCAAAAATTAGGAAGACAATAGAACAAGAAAGAGTGAAGAGAGAAAAAAATTAGGAAGACAATAGAGCAAGAAAGTGTGAAGAGGAGCTCTTTCCCAGTGAGAAAGATTTTATGTAGGAATGTTTGTGATAGGTTAGGTGTCTGGGATTTCCTCAGCTTTTTGAGCAGCTGTAGTGATGCCTGTGCTGCCTTGGTTGCATTTAAAGCTTGCTCAGGTAAATAAACTGGAAGACACAGTTGTGACATCAGTTTAAAATCCCCAAGTAGGATAACATTTTCAGCTACTCAGAGAGAAGAACAGCTGTATTTGCTCTCAGCTTAATAGCTGAGCTGTTTGGAAGTGCAGCACACACAGAGCAGAGATGAGGAACTTGGGACTATGCAGACTGTATTCAGAGCCATGATGCATTTTGAAATTTTTTTGTTTGTATCTCCACTGAGAGGTGGAATGCAGTGGGTGTCAATTTTCTAGCATTGGTTTAAATACTTCTGTGGTGTGTTAGAAAGTGGGCTCATGCATCAACTCCCTTAAAAAATTGCTAAACCCATTCATTCCTGGCCTTTGGCATGCTGGACAGGTCCACACTCTCACTAAGGAAATATAAAAGCCTGAAATCATAGCTGATTGGAAATAAATATATATTCAGTGTCTATAACAAGGGAAGCAGAATTCTGGCACAAATTAGTGTAACTAATCTCTGAGGGATTGGCCGAGATGAGTTTGTTTTTTTTTTTTTGTGTAGAATCCAACTAACTGTATCAGAAACACAACTCTAATTAGATAAATGTAAACTCCATTAAGGGGGTCTCAGACATCTGATTTGAACAGAGTAGTTTTAATTTCAGAATTGCTGGAAAACTTCTAACAGTTGTTATTCAGAATAAATTACCACAAAATTATTAAAGAAAATGTCTAATAAAAAAAGCAAAGATTTATATTTGCTAACATGGAACCATCTTGGGTTAAAATAAAAAACAGTTTGTGTTTTGCTGTTATGGCTTCTCAACCAGACCTGCTTCAAGGGAAAATGTCATTTCAGCAGGTATGTAGGACACAGATATCAGAACTTTTCTATGTCCAAGTAGAGATTAAATAAATTTCTGTTTGACTAAGCATTTTCAGCTATGATTATCTTCACATTTGGCTGATCTGGTTTTCAGAAAAGCTAAACTCCTATTAATTCTGATGGACTACTTAGCCATAGAGCAATAGAGATCACCCATATAGAAAACTTTTTGCTATTTACAAGGGGTGCATGTCTGCTAAACCCACTCACCCTATTGTGAGTCAGTGGAGAGAAATTATGCAGCAGCTGATGCTTATCATGATCAGATTAAATCACCTCTGTCATTCCTTTCTGCTGCTGCCTGGAAAGTTCTATTGTGACTTTGGAATCTTGAGAACAAGCCCAAATCATCTGCTCATTTATGTAGGTGATTTTTTTTTAGTTACAAAAGAATGTAATATGTTTTATTCAAAGATGACAGGATTTTTGTGGGGAGAGAGGAACCTCACTGAAAACTCTTTTTAAGGGGTCTTCAGTGTCTCAGAATGCACATAATTCTGTATAGCAAGATATTCTTTTCTTCTAAAAGATCTTTTGGGCAAATCTTGTTCTGTAACTACCTGCCCTCCTTCTGTGCAAATGGCTTCACTCTGAGCGGCATGCAGGAGTTTGTATTGAGGGGCTCAGGAGCCAGAAATGTGGCATAGCTGAAGAAAATGTGATTAAATCAGGCAGACAAAAAATGCTACCTTTTTAAAAAAATCAATTATTTATATTACAAGAGCTCTGTTAGCTGATATAGCATTTTCAAATAAACCAAGAGAGACTCATTGTCTGAGCCAGAATGCAGCCAAGCCTGGGAATGAGAACCAGGTGTATAGTTTTATGGACAAACTCCCTGACATTTAGAGGTAGCAGCTGCATTCCAATGTTGTAAATCTGGCCTCATAAAGCCTGTGCACTTTTTTTACATGGGGTCTGATATACCCCCAGGTGTCAATGGTTTAGCCAAAGAACAGAGTTTATGGCAGGGGTAGCTTGATGTTTGTAGCCACTTGAACTAAAACCTAGTTCAAATGGCTTGTATTTAACTGGAGTTGGCAAATACATGACTTCTCCAAACAGAGATAAGCTGAGCAAGTCTTTATACGTCAAGTTCAGGCAGAGATGAATTTCTTCAAGCCCTCCCTGTTCTCCACTCAAGTCTCTGCTGCAGCCTTGTGTTCATTTATTCTCACTGCAGCAGAATGGCTACATCCTCACCACGGCCTGCCTGTGGTCCTAGAATGACCAGCAAGAATGAGAGTTTCAAGTTTATTTAAACATTTGAGGGAGTAATTTAAAGTAAGCCTTTTTGTGCTGGATAGGGCAAGGCATCTCTCAGCTCAGCAAATTTTTTCCAGTATTAGAAAAATAAAATACACTGTTGTTCCTGTCTCAGACCAAATTCATTGCATTTACTTTCAAAAACATAAATCACCACTATATGCCATCAGATCTACTGCCATTTCAATGCTGGGCTTGTTTTCTCAAGAACAGTATCACTAAGTCTTTCGGAGAGGAGAGGAGAGGAGAGGAGAGGAGAGGAGAGGAGAGGAGAGGAGAGGAGAGGAGAGGAGAGGAGAGGAGAGGAGAGGAGAGGAGAGGAGAGGAGAGGAGAGGAGAGGAGAGGAGAGGAGAGGAGAGGAGAGGAGAGGAGAGGAGAGGAGAGGAGAGGAGAGGAGAGGAGAGGAGAGGAGAGAGAGGAGAGGAGAGGAGAGGAGAGGAGAGAGAAGAACACCCTCTCCAAACTAAAGCACTGCAAAAATAAACTGGTCAATATATGGATCCTGCTGTTCTCCTTGAAAAATCCATGTTGCTCAGCTCTGTGTCCTGGACAAAATTACATGTTTATCTTTTGCAGGCCGCTAACACACCTGTCAGACCTGTTGTTACCTAAACTATCAGCCAAGTCAATCCTAGCTGGATATTACAAGGCAGCCACCGAAGGGAGCAGATGCTCTGTTTATTCAAATGAAAGCAAGTGAAGTTCTCTTCTTGGTTAAATACTGTGACACTGTTTCAGTATTTAAACAAACATAAATGGAATGACAGCCTCAAAATCAGGAAAGGTTAAATGACAGTCAAACTGAAAGCATAATTAGTGACCCGCCGTCAGGCTTTAAGGATTGCTTTAAAGATTAATAATTAAACAATAAAAAGATTTCATAATTGTATGAGCTTCCAAGAAAAGTGAATCTCACTGCTTGAGTCATCTTAATATGAATAATCAGTGAGTAACACAATCAAACACATCTGGGAAGAATAAGTCTAGTGAGGCATGAGCAGAGATTAATTCCTCTATTGAAAGGCAAGAAAGACAAAAAGGCAGGGAGCTCCTCCTTTTTCTCTTCCTTTGTTGAGGGACTTCATTACACACTAGCAATAACATTTCAGAGCATGGAACTACCAGTCAAGTGGTATTTTGATACTCTTCAATATAATTTTAATCAAAATATATTTAATGTTTCCTTAATAAAATCATCAGGTTTTAACCATTCTCAAAATTCGACTTTGGCTGCCCGGGGGAAGAAAAATTCTGTAACAAAAGAATATAGTTTCTTGATTCCTGAATACTTTACAAGTACACACTGACACACACACTCTTCCACAGTCCTGTTACAGAGTTCATGAGATCTGTACAACTATCCAGTCTTATATGGATACACATATCCAATCAGGTGATGAGCACCTATATTAAAAATCATTCCAAATAACACAGAATATACTCTACAGAAGTCTGATTAAAGTTTTAATTAAGGGGTATTGCATTTACTGCATCTTCGCAAAATTTTAGTAGTAGAATTTTTAAATTCACTTTAGGCATTTTAACATAATGAACATCCTGCTGAGAATAAAGACAGAGAACGTGTTAGGCACAGATGCAAACAATTTTAAGGCAACGGTAGAATTATACAGACAGTGATCCTATCCTTAAAGATAAAGCAATAAAATTGGTTAGAGTAGCTCAAAGAAAACACAGGGAACTTAAGAAATAATTAGGCAAACCCAGAAGATTCAGGTAGAATTAAGAGATCCTTCAGCACAAATGCAGTTCTGTAAGCCTGTAAATCATTCCCCTCAAGCACAGAAGACCGAACATTTGTAATCTAACAGATTTAGACTTCATTAGTGGCAAAAAATGTGATTTTTTGACTACCCAGGGTAGATCACAATGAAATGACATTCCAGACTTTCACATATATTTTCTTCTGAGAAAAAATAAGCTTGACTTTCGTCCACATCTTAAATTTCCAGCAACTTCATGTTTAAAATATTAATTATTTTGTAATCAGCTCCCAGGGTGTTTTTTTAACTTATAAATAATTCAGACTTAATCTGATTTAATTCTTGACTCTCTCTAGGAGTAACAAGTGACAGGAAGACTTGATCAATTTTCCCGAGGAACCTGCTAAACTGAGGGACATTGTTGCCATCTACATTTTGACCCATTCCTAACACTAAGGACATCATAATCTGCATGGATAGAGAGAAGTTGTAAAGACTCCAAAACAGCCCCCTTTTCTATGAAGTGCTCAGAAACCATGCAGAAATACAGGAAGGGAACTTAAAAGAATTGGCAGAAGGGTTTCTCTCATCTTTTTGTGGGAAACTAATGGAGGATCAGGACCTACTTTCCACAATGGGTTTAGGGTAAATGATGAGCCCTATATCCTCTTTCAATGTTTCTCTGGGGCTAACATCCAAATACATGTGCATGATACCTCTGTTTCCTTGAGCAGAAAGGCAGCAAAACAGAGGTCCTGGGCCGTGACTGCAGATGTTTATATTACCCACTGAACCATGAGGAACTATGACAACCATTTACCTTATCTATCTTTTTAATAAATCAGGAATTGCAGTGCTGGTAAAGATGAGTAGCTGACAGCACTACCTAGTGCTGTGCAAAGTCACTGAATGCTGAACAAGTGCTGACTCCATATTAAGTATACTCCTGTTTCTTCATCCTTTTCAGTTCTTTCTTCTTTGGTTTCTGTATCACATTTTGGAGATGCAGGTCAGAGAGACACAGTTCTTTTCCTAATTTTGCTCTCCAGCTTTGTATATCTGTGATGTGATACCTTGTTGGCAAGATCTGCTGTTACCCCAATCTTGCCCTTTCAGCATATTTGTCAGTAACTGCAGGCTTGACTTCTCAATTTCTTAAGCACAGCCCACCTCATTAAAAGCAGACAGAAGGGTTTTCATTCCCTCCTTATGAAAAGCATGATGCTGCATGTTGTTAGTACATTTTCTTAGCGTATCACCTTATTTTACTTAAGTTAATAAAGAGATGAAGAAGAAGTTTGTTTTTTTATTTTGATTTTTTTTTTAATTTGGCAGATTAAGCTGGCTGGGACTTTACAGGCTGAACCCCTGTGGCTCTCAGTATCAGAGATAATTAAAATGGGCATGCAGCCAACCTTTATGTTACTTAAAAATTATTTACTTCTCTTAACAATGACATCTTTATTTTCAAACTTTCCAGAGGGGTCATTATGTATTGTATTGAGCTGAAGCTCCCATGCTGCGATGGAGCAAGATGAAAGGTTTAAATCTTTAATTAGGATTCTTTTTAATCCAAATTTCCTGGTTAGAGCAGAAGGATGAGAATCAAAGAGACATTTTTTGTTCTGGCTGTGTATTTCCATCTGCCAGAAAGAAAGGATTTGGTTGCTGAATTTTGTACTATGGCAAGAATCAATGATCCAGTCTACTTGAAACTGGTTGATGAGCTTGAAATGGGAACAGAAATCCAGAAATAATGCCAGGAATATGTGCAATATCTGCATGGATCTCAGATGTTGTGTCCTGGAAAATGCTGAGGCCCAGCCGTGTAAGATTGGAAGGTAATTTGACACCTTGTACAAAGTCTAGTCAAGTACAATAAATGTGCAATAACCCTGGAATGCTGAATTACCACTTGTGTCAGAATTATGTTTCCTTTGTGACATCTTCATCAGCTCCCTAGTCATGTAAAAGCTGAATTATAGATCTTCTGGTTATGCAAAATGTCTGATCTACAAAAGGTGGATCGTTTATATGCATGTCTTGAGAGTTCTCATCATGTCCACTACCTTGAGAACAAAAACCTCTAACCAAGTCTGGTATGCTGATGCAACAAAACTCATTTCCTGTAACAAATGTATTTATTTTAAGACTATGAATGGGCAATTTTTATTGTTCCAGGCTTTGAGAATCTCCCATGCTCCAGGCCTTGGAGGATAACAAGCTATTCAGAAACTTCTTGCTTGCAAAATCTGTTGTACTGGTGAGATGGGTGATGCCCCTTGTGCTAGTCTAGGCTGCAATACTTTTTTAGAAGAAAACTACTGGGGCCTGCATGTTTGGGCAATGGGTACCAGACTGCAGCTGTAGCAGAAAATAAACTTGCTACTGTGAAGGGGAAATGGCTGAATGGTGGGGATTCAGCACTGGGATGGTTAATTTGTTAAAATGTCCCTGCACATATTCTTGGCATTATTTCTGGATTTCTGTTCCCATTTCAAGCTCATCAACCAGTTTCAAGTAGACTGGATCACTGATTCTTGCCATAGTACAAAATTCAGTAACCAAATCCTTTCTGACAGATAGAAATACACAACCAGAGGCAGCCCTTCATGTGACTCCCTTGTAGGACAGTGTGGGTACTGCTCAGCTGCGACAGACACAGCCCCAGAGCTTGTCAATGAAACAATGACATCTGAGCTGTAAGCAGGTATAAATATATGAAAGGACAGTATCAGGACATCCAAACGATCAAACATGATCCAGTAATGGTCCAGAACCATGTAAGAGATTCACTCAGGACCCCAAAGAACTAGTGAAAATTACCTGTTCAAGGATGTTTTATTCTACTTACCCATGACTCAGTTTCTTGATACCTCTGAATACGTTGCTTTCATTCCAAGAGGTGAACAGTGTACCTACACAGTCTAAAACACCCATGTCCCTAAACTGTGCATTTATGATGACCTAAAAAGCCTGTAAATCAATTTTGTCCTTGGTATGTATTCCATTCTCAGCTTTTTTTTCTCCATTTCTTTTTCCTATTTGATTTGTCTGGATTGATAATTGAGAAAGATCACATTGTGATCACCTCTGCAGACATATTTCAGGGCTGACAGAAGCAGTGTGGATCCAGATGATGCTTTTCTTATCTGAAGCTCATTGTCATAGATGTTGCTACACAGACCTTCCAGAGAAAGCAAAGTAAACAGTCGTGGGGAGGAGCCTCCTCCCTGAACAAACACAATTCATGAGAGGAGAATGCATCTGAAGTTCTTGTAAGATCATGTAGCCCTCAGGAGCAGTAGTATTTATTTGTGGTTTTGCCTAAATTTCAGGGTGAACACTACATACACACTGTGAATTTTTGGACAGGTATGTCACTTTTTAAAATGCTTTCATAGCAACTCTGCATTGTGTGAGAATTGCACCCACCTATTTCAGAAAAAGTCTAAAAAAAGGTAGGGAATAGTGACTCGTGTGAAAGCTAGTTATGGTCAATTTCCTATCTATGAGCAAAGATTTTCATTTCTCTATGCCACAGTTTCTCCATCTGTAAAAGATCATTAATTATTTCAGAGCCATAAACAAAAGCCCCTTCACTGAAATCTGGTGAAGTAGCATTTCCAAGTACTTGAGATATTCACACTTAAGTGTTTAGAGAGTAGAAAATCATGACTGGGAAGAGAACTGGAATAAACAAAGTGCTAAAACACTTAAATGAGAAATGCTGACAGTGAATTTGTTCACTCTGAGTGGCAATTCATTTCACAGATCTAATATCTGCCTTTGGGTCCAAACAAATTGAATCCTGCACAGATGAGAAACTAGATTAGATCTTATGGTCCTTCCCACAGGACAAAACCTAGACTGTCTTCTAGAGAGTCACTCCTAATATGAAAATGAGATGAGCCTTGAACTGACAATTTCCTGAGACTTGAAGGAAATCTGATGCTTCATCTCCCTAGTTCCATGGATATTCATCACTCATTGCCATGGAAATCTTTGAAAATCCTGTAGTTTCCTATTATCTCTCCGTTTTCCACTAATGAAATACCTGTGCCTGTGCTGTGGATTTCTAGTTTTTGAAGTGTTTCTGGCACATTTGATATGGTGTGAGAGACAATAAGGAAATCGTGTGTTGCAGGAGAGACTGCTCTTCACAGTGCTGTGGTGAAAGAAACCATCAGTTCAGTGAAAGTGATAATGGAAAAGGGAGATGATGTCAGGAATCCTCAGGCCACTAAATAAATTTTCAGCCACAAATATTACAATCTCATCTACTTTAGTATTCACCTGTGGGTTAAACTGCTTTTAAACTGTGTTTTCTTTATTTCTGACATGGGTGTCTCTGCAACTGTCCAACTTTTCTTCCTCTATCAACCTGTTGAATCAGTAGCATGTCTGTGTCTCTTCCACGAATTGTAACTTCAGAATTGCCAAGGAAGACAAATCTTGCCAGTGAACTTTTTTTGCAGAAGTTTGGTCTTAAAAAAGGAAGTAGTTTTTTGCCCCTGTACCCTAATGGAACTGTATCTTGTGGCAAAATGCCTGTCTGAGCCTGCAGGCAGCCTGATACAGTGAAAAGAAGCAGCAAACTTTAATCCTGTAAGACAATGGTACTGACAAGAGCTGGCAATGTCTTCACTGTCACCCATTACAACACTAATACAACTAATATGAAACTTCATACCATGCTTTCTCTCTCATAGCGTGCCCAAAACCATCAGCTCTTCATATGCAACTATGAAAATATTCTGCAACCTCAACTGTGAATAGAAATATGCAATATGAAGTTCTGATGTCTGTGGAAAGTGATTCTAAACCAAAGTCATCACAAAAAAAAATCTAAGGAACCCAAAATGGCAGATTGTGCAAATGCATCCTCATTGTTAATAATGTATTCAAATGGAACTCTTGTTCTGTGGGTCCAGATGTATTGTAAGGTAACATTTGACATCAGACATGGCTTCATGGTTTGCCCCTTCAATTAATACAGATGGCTTTGAGAAAGTGATATTATTAATTTAAAATTTAGATGTCTGAACATATGTATATATGAAATATTCATATAATCTCTTATCTACCCTTCTGAAATTGAAAAGCATTGCTTCAGAGTGCACAGACTTGTGATTTTCTTTCCAAAGCTGTCTTTCCAATTTGTTCCTCATGTGGATGCATTTCCTTCTTCCATTCTCTCCTACAGTCTTGGTGTCATGTCACATCACAGCACGCCACATCATCTCTTCTCACCTAATCATATGCTTCAAAAAAGCATGCAACAGTCACAGACAGCAGATATTCAAAAAGGCCTCAAAAATGCAACAAAAAAGGGATTGAAATTTGATAAGCAAAAGTGTGTGCTGAGCATCAAGAAATATTTGTGATAGTATGGAACTGGGGATATTAAGCATTAGGCACTTAGCAGTCAAATTCCTGCTCACTTTAAATTAGAGTAGATAAAGAATTATTATTAATATGCCAACACTCAGTAAGTCTCTCTCTTGACACAAAACATCTGTCTATGATAAAAAAACCTCTCTTTGAAATGCTGGAATACCTCTGCTGCAAGGATTTGGCAAGGCAGAGATGGAAGATCAGCATAGTGCCTTGTTGCAGGAGAGAATAATGTTTTCAATATACTGTTAATCTGAATTACCCCTGAAGAGCAGAAAATCTCTGCAGGACAGGTGGAAAAGAATGCAAATCCAAACCAATTTTTTGTATTTCCATATTTCATTTCTGTTTTCATTTTTCCAAATTCTGCAGCTTGCTTGTTGTATTGCTTCTTCCTAGAATGCTGAGTTTTCCCCTTAAGATACTACTCGGCTGAATTGTCATTTGATACAAACTGGAATAATGCAATAAATGCCAGTATTTTATTTATGATAGTCAACCAACTGGCCACTGTATTTAGTAACTGTCAATGCCACCAACTGTGAGTGTAAGAAAATTAGAAAAGAAATTTACCATTACTTTTATACTGACACTTCATTTTTAAGCCAAACATCTGTGTGGTGTATATATGTATATACCTGTGGTGTGCACAGAAACGTGTACTTTGTGCTTATATATGACTGTACTATGCGTGTATTACATTTTTGCTTCCATTTCTTCCCTGGGAACTTCAAAATCTTCTCCTACTGAAACTAACATCATAGATCTTTCCATTCCATTGATTTTTCAATATTCTGCTTTAAAACTGTTACTGGTCCATTGTCTAAATTCCAACTGAGAAAGCATGAAAAGTTCCGAAAGAGGGTCACTTATCTCTCCATGTAGATACTTAATAAAAGCAACTTTTCAGAGAGTTAGACATTTTTCAAATCAAATCTGCTACAGATGGTGGTCTAATCTTACTCTTGATTATTTCACTGTAAATATACTGACATTTCATTGAAGTAAAGGCATCTTAAGTGAACTACTTTTATGAGGAAAAACATTCTGTGTAAATAGAGCCATTATGAGGCTGATGAACTCCTTTACATCCCACTCACACTATAAAATAAGATTGAAGTGGGACGTAAGCCTTGCACTGTGCATGATGAACTTCTCTTACATGATGAATGCCAAGTAGGAGCATCCACTCAGGTTCTGTACTGCCCTGCTAATGGAGACCATGAGTAAGAGCTCATTAACAGGAGATTATAAACAGGAGTTATGATTAATATAAACAATTCCTTCCCCCTTTTGTTTGCCCTTTCTAATGTTTGTAAATAATTATTTTGTTATGCTTCCACTTGTATTTCATTATATGAATAGTTCTTTCTCTCCATCCCACAAAATCAAGGAGACATTTTTCTTTTAATTACCGCACTAAAATGAAATGCTGAAAACAAACTCCCCTGTTATAAATCATGCCTCTTGCTGTATGGCTTTGTAGAAGTGAGTCTGGGGATACTGGTGATCCACAGGTTGAACATGAGCCAAGCAATGTATCCTTGACACCAAGAAAGCTAATCCTGGGCTGCATTAAACAGAATGCTTCCACCAGGTCAAGAGAGGTGATCATTCCCCTCTGCTCAGCTGTGGTGAGGCACCACCTGGAGTCCTGCATCCAGACCTGGGCTTCCAAGTTAAGAGAGACATGTAGCTGCCACACAGAGTCCAACAAAAGGCCACTAAGGCAGTATAGGGAGTGGAATTTCTTTCCTGTGAGGTGAGGCAGGGAGACCTGGGACTGTCCAACATGTACAGAAGTCTGAAGGGAGTGTTTTAAGAAGGCAGATCTGGACAGGCTCTTTCAGTGGTGTCCAATGATAGAAAAAAAAAGCAATCAGCATGAACTGAAGGACAGCATGTTCCATCAGGAAATGTATTTTACTGGGAGGGTGATAAAGCACAGGAGTAGGTTGCCTAGAGATGTTGTAAAATCTAAATTTGCTGCATTTTCAGTCATTCTGAGGCTCTAAGCCCAAAGATGTTTCTCACTTTAAAATTCTTCAAGGGTTTGCTTGTTTGTGTCTTATGTATTTTCTCTGTCTGTAAGTTCTTATTCCCTTCATCTTCTCCTCTGAAGAACATAAACCTTTCATTTGCTCTGTCTTCACTCTCTGCTATGACTTAATTCTTGTCAAAATAATTTTCTCTCTCTTTCAGCCAACCCCCTTTAGATTCCTTTACTCTTTTAGCCTTCAGCAAATAATTCTGGAATGTTGTTGTGGGAAATTAAAATGAAGTGGTGGTGTGTAAATGGAGACATTTGTTGACACAGAGCTCTCCCTCTGGATCATTTGAATGGTATTTTTCAACCTCACGGTGAAAAATATTCAGTCTTAGGCACTGGTACACTACAAACGTGAAGAAAATGAAATTAGTTCTCCAGTTTACATTAATGGACTAGGGATAAATCTATACTTCTTTTTTACCTATGCCTACATCTGCACCTATGCAGATGATTAAACAAGCCAGAGGAGATCCAGGAATGGATCCTTGACCTGACTTGGTATGCCAAAAAATTAAAAACAGGGGAGATTGATGACTAGGACATCATGGATACAATTGCTTAAGAACTTAAGAGTAGTTCAGTATTGTGGGATCTTGACTACAATGGATCAATTTGGAGAGGACTGGAAGGGGGGCATGTTATTTTTTATATCTATCATGAGTTTAAAAGACTTGGTAATTCACATGCTCCATTCCTCTGTGAATGGCATCACAGATGCCAAGCGATGTATGGACAACTATTGGGTTGCTATGATGAAACACACACATCACAGCCCTGTGCAATCCAACAGCACAGTCAGTTTCATAACAAATGACAGGAGAATTTTACAGCATGGCGATCCAGATCCACTAAAAGATTTCAACACCTGAATGCCTGAGCCTGTGATCCATAGTTGCTCCAGATAATCTATGTCTGTTTCAGAGAGGATGAAGTTTAAGAATTTCTTGACTGAGTTATTTTAGATCCTAGGATACTGCTGTAATGCTTACCCATAAGATCACATATATGTGACTTAGAGATTATCTCATCTAGGTTTGCCCTGGCTGTATGTTGTAGGAGACCTATCTGATAGGTACTCTCTCAAAGCAGAAATGGAAAAAATTGGTAGCAGTCATGAACTAGCATTTGGAAGGTGAGGTCGTAAGGCCTGTCTTTGATAGGGCCATTAGGGATTCAAAAGTTCTGGATCATTTTCATTTTTAGACATTTTATATTTGTAAATTCCTGGTTGTAATTAAAAAATGCTGTAACAATATGGGCCAGGATTTGTAACTCCTCTGCCCTTGGAATTTCACCAAATTGGAGTCACAGGTTCATTCCTTATTGTATTTAAGAAGGGCTTACAACCCAGGAACAGCTAGATGCTGGATTTTCTGATGAGGTGTTGAACAAGCAAGGGAAAACTGAGTCTACAGAGGAAGTGGCAGACACTGATATATTTTCCTTAATTCAGGCAGTTCTTGCAAATACTTACTTTGAGATTTGGATGGCAAAGTTCTCATACAATTGATCTTAGGTAGTCCAGACTTGACTTATGGATCATTTTATGGTCTGTTAGATTGAAATACTGATTAAAAACAGCTTAGCATTGTAAAATGCCAAGACAAAGATCCATTTTTTTGAAAACTCTCCTCTAAGGGTAGAGCTTGACAGCTGAGAAAAAAAAAAAAAAGGGTACACTTTCTATCTACATAGAATGGGTTCCTAAAAAAACATTTACGTCAGAAGGATCAGTGCCCCGACTGAGTCAAAGAACTCAGTTGTGAAAGGCTTACTGTGATCTGTGAGTGAACAAGCAGTGAGCAGTCAGTGTGAGAGGCTGGTTTCCTGTCCATGTACAGTATTAGTGAGACTGGTTCTACCTCTTCTTGATATTCTCTTCTTAGAAAGGAAGACAGAAGATGAGATGAAGAAGAGAACCATAACAAGGATGGGAGGACCAAACAAGATGTGTGACAGGGAAGGAGACATGTAAATATTTCCTTTTTTAAGAATATAAGGAAGCGAGTATGTGACCCAAGGATGGTGGAAAAGGCAGAAGTATCAGATTACAAACAGCTCTTTATCCAAACTGGCAAGTAAACAAAAAGTGCCAGGGAAACTGCAATTAAAAATTATCACAGCCATGGGAAAAAAAACAGTCCAAGGTATCTTTTAGAATCATTATTCCTGAATTAACCAAGATTAGATGCCTTTCTAGCAAAAATTCTTCAGTCAAATGTAAGTTAAAGCCAACAGTGGGTCAAGAGATGAAGTGTACTGTCCTGAAGGGTAAAGATCAATGTTCCTTCTTCTACCTTAATAGTAGAGACAGCAAGGCACATTATAATTACTGTCTCTTCTAACAGAACAACATGAATAGATCTATTTTTAAATAGCTTATTTCAGAAGTGCCTTGTCATTCATATCTGTCCAACTAGATGACTTCTCTGAATAAATCTGATTTTCTTATTTTTAATCTCCTGTTCACTTGCAGAGTTAGTAGGGTTCAAAGAGGTTAAGAGTCTGATCTCAGCAACAGAATTGCTTACAAATGTTCAATCTGCTCCAGCTGTTCGAAAGCATAGGCAGTAGTAGGTTTGGCTAAAAGTATCCAAAATGTGATGAGATGCAACTCAAATTCCAGTTGTAGCCAGCAGCCTGTGTAGTTTCTAGTGTCACTGTAAACTGGGAAAAAATCCAACCTTACTTAGCATGGCCTGAATTTAAAGGACTAAGTTTTCAGAAGCAAACAGCTTCATCTCTGTCAGCTAAGCACACTTGGTCTTGTATAAGAAACATAAGTAACAGGACAAACTATTAACTATTTAGGGCATAGATGTTAACCCATTGCACTCATACTTGTGACTTGCTTTTGCAGCACTTGAATAAAAGACCACGTCATTCTGTTTGTTTGAGGGAAAGAGCTCATGGAAGAAACCAGAAGGAAATCTCAGAATGTTTTCATGAATCTGCATGTTTCAGCTGAGAATATTTCAGGAAGAGAGTTTTCTCATCACCCAGGAAAGAGAAATGAAATAGCTAAGCTCCAGGGCTTTTTGAGGGCAATTCTGTACTACAGCACACCAGGACACTTAAGCTCTGCATTTAAGCACATCAGGGGGAGTGATTCCTCTTGAAGAAGTCCTAGTTACAGCTCCACAAGATCTAGAAGACACAGTGGCTTTTCATCTGCTCAGTGCAGCCCTTTCAACAACACTGAAATGGAACAGCTTTACACAAAGAACACGATGACCTTGAACACCACAACAAAATGTAAATTCTGAGAGAGGTGTCATTTTTTCCATATAGATTTAAAGAGTGAAGGATTAGACTAGCTTTTAGGTAGAACAATGAGGTTTGCTCTTCCATACTGTCTTTTAATGATATCCAAAGATTCAAATTTATGTGGGATCTTCAATCCTCCAGATGTCTGGTACTCATGAATAGTTGCTAATGCAAAACACATGTGATCAGCTGATTGCATTGCCCCTCTTGCATTACCTGGTTTCAGGGAAGAGAATTTATCATTTTTGTCCTGAACCCAAATCTACTGCCTAGCTGCATCTCTAGGTGTAGAAGACATGAACTGCATGTAGAAGACATGAATTCTTCATGAAGAAGAATTGTGTAGCCAACTGGTGAGAAAATGTGCCAAAAAGCAGGATGGATTCAAGCTGGTTACCTTCACTTGGAATTGCCCTCAGGTAGACGTGTTGGCTGGAATCATAACCAAGGAAGATCCAGTGACAGGGATAGTTCTACCCTTGTTTGTTTAAGCCAAGTTCCTTGGTGGTGTTCATCGTTTCCCACCACACCCACAGGTTTCATTCAGCTTCGTAACATGTGAAATGTCTGGGACTAGCTACAGCAGCTTCTTTCTTTCTAGATAGCCCTAGGTGCTGAATATATTTGTGCTAAACAGACAGACTCTTTCAGCATTTCTCTCCACTGAGCAACTTGTGCTCCCTCAATTAGCCCTAGCACAGTGTTGTTAAAGCATGGACCAAGATTACACCCTTCAATTAAAAAAAAACAAACAAGCAAACAAGAAACCAGGGACTTCAGCCATTTCACCTGCACATGCATTGAAGCTACTTGGGGCACAAAGCACAGAAATCACTGTGTAAGTTATACTGTCATTGAGCCTTTCCTTAAAATCATTTCAGGCATGGAAGAAAAAAATCTTAGCTTGCGTGCTTGTCTTTGAACACTCGGGTGAGCAGGGCCTGCTTCTGGCAGAAACATGCCATGGCTTAGTGAGGCAGGAGTGCACAGGCATGTAGCTCCTGGCTGAGAATTTCACTTGGCTGCCAAACCAGCATAGGTGGGAACTTGCTTGCCCGACGTGCTCTCTGGCAGCACAGAACATTTACTGACATCCTGGTGCAGATCCAATTATCTGTCTGGGAGGCTGTCCAGCAACAGACACCAAAAAGACAGGTTCAAGGAACCTCATCAAGAATAATTACAAAACAGCTTGCCTTAAGGTGAAGTTTCTTCCTGTTTCCAGACAGTGAAAAGTTGGTGTTCAAGCAGAGAAGACATTAATCTTTGAAATACATTCTTTCTAGCTATAGGCATGACTCTTCTGAACTTTCTTACAAATGCCTAACACTCTTAAGAAGGTCTGTCCACTGATCCCTGTGCATTTAGTTTATTCATTACTCTTGTACACTGCCTGTTGTAGAAATCATATGGAGTGAAGGTGGGCAGTAACTTCTCCCATTGCTGCCTTGGCAAAGCTTGGTGAGACATTTTCAGCACTGTTTCTCACTCTTCTGGTGAAGGGCAGATACTAGGTGCCTAGATGAGCCCACTGCTTTCCCTCCTCATTTCCATGCCTACCTGTAGGATTGCAGGACATCCCAAATGACTGTGGAAACAGAATATAGAATTTCTGGTTTCAGATGATTGAGAAAAGTAAGATCAGGGTACTTCTAATGCTTTTGCCATGACTGCCCTTCCTCCATGTTTGCACAGTTAAGGAGTGACATGATGGCAAATGACACAAGTTGCATAGCAACTTCAGAACCTTTGCATCCCAAACTGTGTAAGAGAATATCTGCCTGAAAACTGGGAACACACTGGGAATAAAGAGAATGGAGACACTTCTTACAGAAAATAGTTATCCATCTGCACTCAAATGTGATGCCGAACCTGCTCCGTGTGTAGTTCTAAGTCTCATTGTTAACAAAATAGAATTCAGGTAAGGCTCCCATTTAATTTCCTGTCACATGAAGAGAGCAAGAAAATGTTTCTTCTGCATGTAAGTTTCTACTAGGCTGAAAAGAGGCCATCGAATTCTATCTAGATTGCTAATCTGTCCAGTAATCCTGACCACTCAAGGCATGGAAAAGAAAGGCTGCCTAGTTTCCCCAAATGGCACACAGAACTTCTAGAATACACTCATATATGAAGATGCATACATGCACTGTTGTCCTCTGGTGAATATATATGGAAGGTGCTAGAGACCACAGATTCCCCTCAACATCTTGTGCTCAATATGCTTTCTGAAGAGGACAACACTTGTTCTGTCTCAGATGCCGTGGGTGGAGCTGACAGTCAGTCAGCATACATGTGACTGGATGTGTGAGTATTACAAGTTTCCAGAAACCCCTTAAAAAGCACAGACTGAGATTTTCTAGGTTGGACTCTAGATGGATGTGATTTGGGGTTTTTTTTAATCTTCACACTCTCTTTGTACTGTCATGAATGTTTTATTCATGTTTCCTTTTATTGTTTTTGTACTGACTTTTTTATATCTTGAAAATGTGCTGCTGTTCTCCCTCTTCAGCTAAAAAACTTAAAATAATGTTACTCTAATGCTGCAATAAAGAGTCTGAACTGCATTGGCTATTCCAGTGCAACTATTCTGGAGCACCTCCCATCATATTATTGAACTCTTCAATCACTCTTAAATGTGACTTCTTGGTCTTCAATTGTTAGATTGACTGGGGGAATCTTTAAATCCATACAGGACTAGTATGTGAAGAAGTTGTGATATACTTGACAGCTAGAGAATACATGAGGTTCATGTCTAGTCCTCAGATGAGCACAGATCACCACAGCTGGGGTTGTTTCCTCTCTAGACACACAGAGGGTATCATACCTGGGGTCTTGTTTACCTGGGCCATTTCCATTTCCCTTCCTATGTGTTGATGAGGTAGACAAGTGTATAGTTTATGAGTTTTCCTCTCAAGTTCAACTTCATAGGGATAGACAGATACAGTCCCAAAGCTCTGCTCCTTCTTGAAGCAGAGTCTCCCATAAACAGGTACTAGTCTGCCTGAAAGGATACATAAGCTCTGCCATTCTGGTCACTCTTGTGTGCCTTGGGATCAACACTGTTGAATCCAAGAACACTGTTAGCCCTTTTTTAAGGACTGAAGTGACTTATGGGACTGGTACCATTCCCTGATCACTCTTGACAAAAACTTGTGAAAGAGTTTCACCTCACCCATTCCAACTGTCTTTTTGAAGTTGTCTAATGCATGTCTGCATATTCTTTAAAAAAAAATTCAAACTGTGCCTAATGGCTAGGGTGAGAAAAAGAGGAAGTATTTTTCAGCAGCAAAGGGTTTCAGATTTTTGTCATTCTGCTTTTCATTGTATGGGGTTCAGATGAAAACAAAACCCAAGATCTGGGTACTCAGGATTTCCACAGGTTACACCTTTCCTCACAAGAATGGGCTTGTGAGAACCAGAACCTATGTGCTTCCCCCTTCACTTGCAGGTCTTGCAGGATGGATTCTAGGAATCGTTGTTTATTCTGTTGCAGTCCCATAAATAGAGATGGACTGTTCCTCACGTTAGTACAAAAGATTAGCAATTCCCATCATGGAGCAGACCCAAGAACTGCACACGAAATAGCATTGAATTTCGATTCTTTACTCTGAACCTGAGTACCAGGTGACATCTGTTTTTGCTTACCACATGCTGTGCACTAGCTGGAACTTCAGTTCTGAATTGAGCTGGCACACCAAGTGATAGCCTGATGCTCACCTCCATCTGAGGAATAATCTTTCACACCATGATGGCATTCTTCTGAAAAAAAAAGCTAATTTTTTGTTGCCTTTATTATGTCTTTGCAGCTTTGCTGGGCTCTCAGCCATAAATAAAGCCTGCTGATGACTTTGTAAAGTTGTCAGATACCTTTTGTTGGCAGACAATAGGCAACAGGTGCTTGTGATCTGTCCAAGCCATTATTCCATCTCCACCCCGTGTTACTACAACCTTCCCTCCCCAAACCCATTCCCAATGTATGACATCAGCCACATGTAATTGTCACCAGTCATTCAGTTCTGCTTTCAAATCACGGCAAGGTTTGGTTTTTGTTCATGGAACAGGACACGTAGTGTGCACTCTCTGGGTGCATTAAGTCTTCAAGTAGCATACTGACATCTTTTTCTTACATTGAAAATCTCTCTGAATTCCCCCAGGACTTTCCAGAGTTTGAGACTAGTGGAATGAGGATGATGTAAACATCACACTTCAACTGGTTCAAGTTGATTCAAATGGACTCGCATGAGCTGGATGCTGTTTAGAATCTTCTTCTGGTGACCAACGAGGGTGATTCCAATACGCTGGATATCTCTGCAAAGGAACAGAGGACACAGAAGTTGTTAAAATGAACTGCTTGTTCTGAACAGTCTCAGTCCATTTTGCTGTAGATGCAAATAAACGTGTATGGATATGTGTGTGTGCCTATCTGTGTCTGACAAACAGCTGATGAGGCTTCTGCTTTTGCTTGACAAATGTGTGTGGGTGGAGGGGGTGTTGGCAGAACTTGGTAGGTACAAAAGGAAGCAGTGAAACTGGGCCACAAAAAAGGATCAGAGGGCTGATCTCCTACAGACAAAAAGAGAGTTGGAGTTGTTCAGCCAGAAGAGAAGGCTCCAGAAAGAACTTTCTCAATATATAAAGAGGTCTTACAAGAAAAATGGAGAATGACTCCTTACTAGGTGCTGTAGTGACAGGACAAGGGGCAGAAGTTTGAAATCTTTGAAAGAAAGAGAGTAGGTTTAGACTGGAAATAAGGAAGGGTGGTGGGACACAGAAAGAGGTTGCCAGGAGAAGTTGTGGATGTCCCATCCCTGTAAACATTCAAGGTCAGGTTGCATAGTGCTGTGAGCAACATCATCTAGTTAAATGTGTCCCTGCTTATGGCAGGGGTGTTGGACTAGCTGATCTTTAGAAGTCCCTTCCAACCCAAACCATTCTGTGATTCCAAGAATGTTTGTTTTCCTGGATCCTGTCTTTTACATAACATTTCAATGCAGTATATGGTGTGGCTGGTTCTACATATCTGCTTAAATGTGGTTGTTATTATCAGTGCTACCTGTCATGAACACTCTGATATAAACAGGCTCTCTGCAACACTGACAATACATTTTCTGAGGCACATTGGATCAGAATTGCTTCTTATAGATACAGATTACAATTGTCACAGCATGGGCACTGTCCAGAGGCCCTAGTAATATGCAAGGAACAGTAGCTACTTTGCTTTGGCTTCTCTCTCCTTTTTCATGTGTATGTATTTTCCATATAGCCAATTTCTCAGACTGCTTTCACTTTCTGCAATAGAAAACTCAGTGTCTGATATCTGTTGCTCTCTGCTCTATTACTTACTCGAGAGTCATGCGTGATATGACATCAAACGTAGCCAGACCGGCCTGGTCAAAATTCTCCTTGTAGCGACCCATCTTGATAGCATCCAACCACTCGTGGGCATTGCTAAGGGAAGGGAAATCTGGAGGACAGTTGCTCAGGAGAGGCTGAGATGGTCTGCAAAAGAGGCAGGTTCTAAAACCCAAGTTATCAGCATCAGCTGAGCACACTAGTAAAATAAGAATAATGAGAGGGAGAGAATTCAGCCTCTGAAGAGGACAGAATGAAGAACAATAACATTTGCTCTTCATGCCCTGGCTCCTGAAGTCCCACCTTGATGCGCTGTTTTTAGACTTCCAGTGTCCCTTTTTCTGCCTGAAAACAACCAACCAACCCAAGAAACTGATTCTCTCTTCCCACTGACCATACTCCCTCAGACACATTCTCTTCTTATTGCCCAAGATCTTTCCACACTTTCTTGGTCTAGACCTATTAGCTGGGCAATGAACTGCAGTGAGGAGGTTTCTGAAAGAGACCTTATACACCTTTTTACCTTTGTGACGAGGTCTCCCTCTCCTAAATGTTCTCTTTTGGTCAGATAGTGACCTATGACACAATGAGTGTGTTATTTCAGCTCCAACACCCACCAGATAAAAGACTTGCACTAAAAGGCTGAAGAGATGACTGTTTACATATTGTATTTGCTCTTTTCCTCATCATCTGAAACTGTCCCAGAGCTTTAACACTCTTTTTGTGCTGCTTTTAGTAAACTGGGCATCACTAGATACTTCTCCCCTTCCCCAGCTGTGGAGTACATTCCACTGATACAAGATTTATAACCACAGGGAAAACCCCTCCAGGCTAGCAGGATGTAATTTCGTCATCAGCCCAGCAGCCAACTAACCTTGGCACTGTTTATCCCTCCAGAGACTTCTTTGCTGAACTCCTGCCTCTTGTTCCATCAGACTGCAAAACGCAGTTGGGAAAATATGGGATGTAAGCTGCAGTTCTAATTATTCTCATGTAGAGACTTCCTTTCCTCCATAAGCTCTTTTTTTTCTTCATCATCTCTTGTGCTCACATAATATGGTGTGATCACAGAATATCTCGTGCTGCTGCACCCAGATGTGTCCCTCCCTTCATTCCCTATGATCCCTCAGTCATTCATCCTTAGTGCAACTCATCGAGATTTTTCTCCTGTCACATACAGCACTCAGAGCTCCCTGTTAACTGAATCAGGATATACAGTTATTCCAACCTCCTTCCTCTCTTTTTTCCCACTTCCTGTTTGTTCCCAGTCTCAAATGACAGGGTTAGGAAAATACGATATAGCCTGATTTCTGGCTTCCCTTTCCTCATGATGCCTACTGAGAGACAAGTCCTGTTATTTTGCATTAAATCCCCATCTCACCTGCTGGTCCCAGTGCCAACAGCTTTGAGGGCTGATGGCTTGCGAATCATTTTATCCAGGGCACTGACTATTTGCTCAAATTTGGGTCTCTGGACCCTCTCCTTCTGCCAGCAGTCAAGCATCAGCAGGTGCAAAACAGTTGGGCAGTCTGGAGGTGGTGGCAAGCGATAGTCCTGGTCAATGGCATTAATTACCTGCAGGAAAAGAAGAACAAAGCTTTATCACAACTGGGAAAATAAAAAACAAAAGAGCTTCAATCACTCGGTGTGTGTGGCTTTCTTCTGCTTGAATTGATACAGGACAGAGAAGCAGAAGTACATCCTCACCACTTCCAAAACTTACATCCTGATTGGACATGTCCCAGTAAGGCCTCTCACCGTAGGACATCACCTCCCACATGACAATGCCATAGCTCCATACATCACTGGAGGAGGTGAACTTGCGGTACTGGATGGCTTCAGGGGCAGTCCAGCGGATGGGGATTTTGCAGCCCTGGCAAGCAGACAGAAAGCAACCAGAATGTAGTGAGATAAGGACTGCCTGTGAAAACAACATCACTGAAACAATCAGAGGTTAGCAGCACAACACAGCCTGGAGCACGGAGTGACAGTCCCATTGATTCTGTCTTGGAAACATTGCTGGTTTTAATTCATACTATGTTCAAGGTTTCCACCTTGTTTTGCTGACAAGTATAAATGAAAAGAGAGAATCCTGCCTCCTTGATGCTACAAATCCCATGATTTTATACTTTCACAGCTTTACTTCGCAGCATTTGAAAGTGGCATACAGCAGAATCCTCCTGAGTCACAATCATTTCGAAATCTAAAACCATTTAAATAATGCCAAACAGCAGCACATAGGGACAGATACACTGAGTAGCTAGCATTAACTCATTTCCCTTTCCATCTTGACCTCTCTAACTGCAGGTATGACCTGTAAGATTAAATACCATTCAGGTGTTGGTTCTTCAAAATGCACAGATCTAAAAATTGTTCCACTTTTCACTGACTGAATTCTTCATCCCCTTCTTTTTCAATCCACCTGTCATACTCCCACACTTTTTGTAGTATGAGTGACAGGTGTC
Source organism: Camarhynchus parvulus (assembly GCF_901933205.1). NCBI lineage: Eukaryota > Metazoa > Chordata > Aves > Passeriformes > Thraupidae > Camarhynchus > Camarhynchus parvulus. The sequence continues at coordinate 87,650,171 of NC_044571.1, read as the reverse complement.
ACAACTTCATAGGCAATAAGCTCATTTGATGGTTGGTTGTAAGCCCATAAATACACTTAGGTCATTTATCTTTTCTGTAGGAAAAAGCCCAACTCTTTCTTCAAAGAGTGGTAGTACAGGACTGTAATCTCTCCTTCAGTCCTTTATCCTTCCTATAAAAAGCTAATGAAAGGGGGAAGGTAATAGCTACATCAGGCTGTGAGGTTTGACCTATTCACCACCATGCCACAAAGAACAGCACTGATACTTCATATGGCAGAGTGGCTCAGGTGCTCAGTTAGTTTTCATTTTTACTGCTTTAGAACAAATAGCCCACAAGACAGAAGGCACTACTCCATGCTTCTCTATGGTCTTAAGATGGAATTAAGAGAGTACACCAAACCAAGGAGGAACACAGGAAAAATTCTGTTAGCACTACACAACTCCCACCACAGCAGTGACTCACCAGACCCCCAGTGTAGGTGGGGTTGGAAGCATCATCCTCCAGGAAGCGGGACAACCCAAAGTCTGACACCTTGCACACCAGGTTACTGTTGACCAAGATGTTTCGTGCTGCCAGGTCACGATGCACGTAGTTCATGTCTGACAGGTAGCGCATGCCGGCTGCAATCCCCCGCAGCATTCCCACCAGCTGCAGTACACTGAACTGCCCTTCCTTCTGCTGCAAGGGACGGGGCAAACACAGGCTCTCATGGCCACAGAACATCAAGCCAACAGGGGAGACTAACAAACAGCAAGGTAACAATGTGGATGTATAAAATTAGAGAACACACAATCTTAATTTCAGCCCAAATCTGGAGGTTCAAGGACAACAAATAAGAAACGAGGGTGGGCTTAAAGCAGTGAGCCTCAAATAAAAGCAGACATTGGTGAACTTTTCCTGGAGGCAAACCTCCTCCTGTGGCCACATGCCCCTTTAGCACCCTACACCTAACCTCACTAACTACTAAGACGGCTAAATGAATGTGCGCAGACAAATCTGCTTGTACTAAGATCTTTACAATGGCTTCTATGCAGGCCTACTCAATGTGCTCTTCAAACTGTACCTGCCAAAGCATTTCTGGCTGAATGAGCCCATGAATCAATAAAAAAGGAGAACTGAAGCAGCTATACTACACAGATTGTCCGTATTTGTGTTTCATTACTAGAAAACTTGAAATCCAAAAATAACTGCAAGTTTCATTACCTTATCACAATGTTAAAACTAGAAAATATTCTGTGAAATAGTCTGAAAAAAATTATTACAAAGGAAAAATTTGGAACATGCACATAAGCAACTGAAAGGGCATGTACAAAGATTTGGTACTGTTTACATTAATTATTGGAGTTGAAGAAGTCTAAAATACTCAAATTTTATATGGTTGTTGTGCCCTTGGAGTATTTTCACCATGTTGTCCTGAAACCACTTACTGTGGCTATTTGCTATAATTTCTATTACACCTGAAGAGGGCAACTGAGGACTTAGGGAGACAGGAGTGAAGAAGAAGGACAGGTAAAATTATCAGGTCTGAGACTGGCACACAGTGAGATGAAGAGGTTAAATGTTGTGGGATACTCTGCGGTACCCTGAGGAAGGAATCCAGCGATCCATTCTCCATGAACTCTGTGACAATCATGACTGGTCGGCTCTTGGTGACCACCCCCTCCAGGTGGATGACATTGGGATGCTCAAACTGCCCCATGATGCTGGCCTCGCTCAGGAACTCCCGCCGCTGCTCCTCTGTGTAACCTGACTTCAAGGTCTTAATAGCTACCATGTATTCACGCTTCCCTGGGTGTTTCAGGCGCCCAAAGCACACCTCTCCAAACTCTCCTGTCAGGGAGGGAAGAAACACACCCCAAGTAAGGAAACACAGCAATGGATTTTAGTCAGATGTACTAAAGCATTCTACTGTGGATGACAGTGGGCAATGCATACAAATGAGGTTATGGGACTGTTTAGATTAAGGCAAAATTTTTGGTCACGGTTGGAGACCACTACATCTTTGGGGTTCAAATGAAGAGTTTTGAGTCTTCAAAGAGTGTTTTAAATTTGGCTCTGAGCCAACATCTAAGGGTTAGTAGGTTAAAATTAATTTTGGTAAAATGAAGGTTTAGATATCCTGAGACACTTGATGTACCATTGATCCATGGGTCCACTTCAGGCCAGTAGTATGCCAGGTCTCAAGGTGAACAAAGAAGGCACTTTAAATACTCTGCAGATTCTCACACTACCTGATCCAATGACCTCCTCAATCTTGATGAGGGACACATCAATCTCCTTGGCAAATTCTCGAATGGCTTCATTGGGATCTTCATAGGTTGAAGGATCAATGTAGTACTTCACTCCGAGTCCTGCAGTGGGGGAAACAGCCCAAAACATCACCAGGATCAAACCCTGAGACACACAGGTATTAATGAGTCCTGAAATTAGACAGGCCCTTGCTATCTGTTGCTCAAACACACTTACCTCGTGCACCGATATACTGCTGCAGGCGGTCTGTGTATGGAGTCTCTCGCCTTTTACTGCAGGACACAAAGGAAAGGAAAGTCAAAACACACACAAGAGTCTCTTATCAGATGCTGGGGTAGGCTTCTCAGTGCAAGGCTCAGAGAACCCTTGAAATCAGGGGTAGAAGATGGATGTTAAGATCCTGCCCATCTCCTGGTAACCAGTGCATGCTTGTTTTCTATGTGGTGGCTTTTACACCACTGTTGGCACCCCCACATTAGAAATGACAAATGATAGGGCTTTCAACACTATCCTGAAAAAGAATATTACAGTTTAACTTTACTGCCTTGGAAGTTTTATTGCTATTCAGGGTAAATTTGCATTTTAATTTAATTTAATTACAACAAATTATTCTTCTCAATTATAATGTATGCCCTCTTCTGTGATGCCTTTTAAGTTCTTCAAAAACATTCTAAGAGCCATTTACTCTAATGCTTAATATGTATAGATATCCCCCAATTATTTTTCCTCCTGGCTTTGTTTAACAGCATTTACTTTGGCCATTCTATTCATAAGTATGGTACCCAAACAAACAACACAGACCCAAACAGATGGAAATCTGTTCCTTGATGTGACTTTTGCATGTGCAGGTCAAAACAGGTATGGTCTTTATTATTGTAGGTTTATTGCATATATGCATCTAATTTCCAGTAAGCATACGTCCTTCTCAGCACAGGCATTTCTCAGATTTCATTCTCCTTCTGAATGTGTATGATTCAATCATTTATTTCCCACAAAATCTAATTATTTTAGAAGTTTCATTCTATTCTTTGTTGGCACTAAATCTATTTGCCATTTTCAAGCTACTTCCTTTGTTCCAAGCAGTGTTCATTTAAAAAAAAAAAAGTACGTTTCATGTTAGTTTCCAATCATCCTATTAATTAGACCAGACTGTAAATCAAACCCTACAGTATCCTGCAGTATCCCTGCTGTCTGCATGGATTTGTGTCAACTCGTGTTTTGCTGTTTCAGCATGAGACATTTTAGCTGCTGATTCGATTAGCATTTGAAGGCAAAGTATCATGAAACATTATGTTACTTTTCTTTATGAACATAAGTAATTCTGACATTCTAACAGCTAACTGTATTATTCTTACTTGTCAGACTTATCTCTTTAAATTCTGCTTTCAAATCCACAGACAGTTTTAACTTCAAAATTTTTTCTCTTGTGTAAAGAAATCAGCTTTGCTAGGGCCCTATACCTAAGAGCTCTAACTCTGTTGTTGAACCTGAAAGTCAGGTCTACAATAATGTTTTTTATAGATTATCTAACAAATTAATTGTTTTCCATATAAAAAGCCAACAAAACATTTAGCTAAAATAGATGTTTCACAGTGCATATTGCCTGAAAAATGTGTACCAACAATTTACAAAAACAAGTTAAAGTCATAGCATTTGACTCTACATATGTTCAAACTTTTAAGGAACTACTCATTTCATCTGGTGTTCCTCATTTTCTGCATCTTCAAACTTTTCTTATCAAGGACAAATTTAAAATAGAAATTTGGTATCTCCATTTTTTTTGAAAAGCTGTCTATTAACTGTACATAATTCTTTAAATATAAATGAATGTATTTTTTATGATATTTCCTCATATGTATATTTACAAATGCCATTAATGTCTTTCCCCAACACAGTTTTGGTAATATTAACTGATTCTAGGTTTGGTTTATTTTTTAGAAAAATATATGCTTTATTGAGTTGTGCACATAATATCACATTTCCAGCTGGAACAAAAAAATGTATTTTCAACAGTTCAAAGCAACAAAAGGAGGCAACATTTAAAATATAACAACATGTGATAATTCTTTTCTTTCCAGAAAGAAAAATATTAAAAGAGAATATACAAAAGAAAAGGGAAAAGGGAAGAGAACAAAAAAGAAACCATTAAAACTAGACGTCACTTTCTAAAGTTAAGTAGTTTATACATTTTTTTTAGGTCAGCAGAAAAAGCCAAAAAGTCCCTCTTGTGCAGAGGCACAGTAGAGCAAAGACACAGAAATCCATTACTGACAATCTAGGGGATTAAGTTCAAACCTCAGTAAATTCAAGGAGCGGGTAATGACTGTTTCTTTTCTTCAAATAACAAAACACCCATTGTTTACTTTTGTACCTCTGTAAAAATAGCAACCCTCACCTTTTTCTCTTTAAAATTTCTGTCCTTTTTCTTTTTCTTTTTTTGTAACAGATTATCTCTACAATCTTTTGTATGCCCTTTATTCTTTTCAAAATGGAAAGTGGTATTTGCTTTCTTTAACCTGTATTTTATGAGCTAGTGTTCCATGGAACCATTGGGGTTGAATAGATTTTATTCTTCAGCAAATGAGCCCTTGTCTTTTGGTCCTCGGTGAAAGGGTATTTATCACCTTCTAAATAACTGGATATGCATACTTATTCCACCAGTCCTTCTCCACTACATTGTTTCATTCGCAACTTGCTTGCCTAAAATGTAATTTACAGTCCCTCTTTCACAGTGATGCATTTAAATACCTTTTAAATACCAGCTTTGAAATGCTTTCCTTGTGTTCATATTGCTAACTAGCCAAATATCAGCTAAGTACATGAGTGGTTTACCAAAGGAGAGGCTCCTCAGATAGGAGTAATGGGGCAGGATCTTTCCTTAATTAGAGAATGGCATCTCAAGGACATCTGGATAAATGCAGATCAGGCTGTTTCCCTTGGGATGGGGTTATGTTGCGGGGGTAAGGAAGTTCCACTGTCTGAAGTGCACATGAGCAGGTCAAGGAATTCACCTCTTGAAGATGATGGCAAGGATGGCAATGGCAGCAATTACCAAGAAGGCCAGACCCCCAAGCGCTGAGCCCACGATCAGCGGCAGTCGGTCCTGCACCATCTCCGAGCGCTCCCCTGCCAAGGAAGACACACATACACACACACGGATGCAGAGGACAGGAACTGTGCAGTTTCTCTTCTGCTCACCAAGATCTCTCTCATAATTCCAGCCCTACCAGCCCTTTGCTCCCCAGTCTGCCCTTCTCCAGCATCTTCTTTCCTACATCTGAAAAGCCAGTGTTCCCTCTGAATCTACTTTCTCTCCCTTCCCTGGTCCACTGACAGCTGACAAGACACTTAAGCACAGGCTAGCTCTACACCTGGGCTGTATCCCACTGTCCCCTATTAATGTAGCTTGCCAATACCTTTGATCCATACCACAAGGATGGTGATCCTGCTGGAAGGCAAGCTCCTGCACATGTGCCTGTGTCCAATCTACCTTTGTGTCCTGTGTCCCACCTGTCTTTTAGACATTCACAGAGTTTTCAGCTGTAAGATGTCCCCGTGACAGCTGAGGGCCAAAGTAGAGCAGTATATAGTGCTATGTACTGCCACATCTCCCTAAAGAGATTTTTACTGGCACACTGCACCTGCTGGTCAGAAGCACAGAAGAAAAAAGGAGCAGGGCTGGGGAGTATGGCAGTAGCTCTGACAACATGAAGCTTCTCTGAGTGAACAAATCTACACATCCAAATTATTATAAACAGAAATACAAGTTGTAGGAGAGTCTGGTAGCAGTCCTCCAGGGGATAAGCCAATACACTCAGGGACACAGGCAAGTGGAAGGTGATCATGTGCAGACCTGAAATGGCACAAAAAGGCAGCACTTACCTCCTGTTAAAGTTTGGAAATACATCTTCCCACTGTAAGGGCCATAGTCGACTGCTGTCCTAGCGCGCACTTGGAAGGCATAGATCTTGCCTGGGCTCAGACTTGATATCGTGGCCATGTTGGTCTCACTAGTTAAGGTCAATGAATTATCCTCATCTTCTGCCTGTGAATGTTAATGACCAAAAAGGAATGTGAAACTTCTGCCTACACTGCTCACTCCTCATCAAGGCATGACAGTTTCCATGTCTACCCAATATTCTTTGAACCTTTACAGAGCCTCCCAACAAACAGCTGCTATTCCAGACCTCACTTCCTCTCACACTACTCATTCCTTACTGCTGCTTTTTATTCCCCCAGGCCTGGGCTTCCCACAAAGCTCTGCTAAAGACTCTCAATTTAAACAAAAATGAAAGACAAAACTTTGTCCTGTGGTTCACTTTCTATAAACTCCAAACTCATGTACTCTCTTAGGAGAATTCAGAGCAAGAACACACATAAAGCTGTATCCAGGAAGCTGCTATACACGTTATTACAAATAGCAGTTCTTTTTGCCACTAAAAAATAGTAGCCCTGCAAAATCCTGCAGAAATATTTCTATGAAAGACCAGTAATATGGAAAGGAAGTTTGTCTGAACAGCCCCACACATCTCTTCCCCTGAAGTCAGATGGATTAGGAGTCACAAGACATGAGAATGGAAGATAAATTTGTATTTGCCACCCTGTAATTCCAGCACACAAAGCGGTATTTGCCACTTAGCAAATGAAAGAGGGCATTTCTTCTCGTAAAATTTCTTAGAGATGTCTGTCCAGGCATAAATGAGGACACGAGACTTCTCTTCATAAATGAATGACAGACTTGCAGTGAATCCAATTCCAGTAAATATATTTAGAAAATTCAGCTCCTTCCACTGTTACCAGTGTCAGCTGATACTAAACTTACTGTTAGCTGCAGCTTTTAAGCTTAAACAACCATCTCCTTTTTTCTTAAAATCTCCCTTGTCCCTAGATGTTTCCAAGTTGGGAAATGCAGATGGACTGAGGCCAGAAGACATGTATATCACAAACTTCTGGTATTGCTAAAGTTTGTTCCTTCCTCATAACTGAAACTTCTTTTCCCCACTTTGTTCATTCTGATGCAGGGGTGCATCACCCAGACATGAAGTGCTCAGCATCCCTTTTTGCTCACCTTGTCAAAGTAGCGCAGCTGGTAATCCAGGATGACCCCATTGGGCTGGTCTGGCTGAGGCCACGACAGTGTGATGCTGTTGGTAGTACGACTCACCTGATGCATCATAGGCACAGCAGAGGGGACTGGAATAAAAGACAAAAAGGAGAGATTGCAAAGGGATAAGCTTAAAAATGAACTGTAATTGAACATTCCTCAGGATAAGTTAATAAGTTAGGCCACCTCTTCCTTTAATTTTCCTTAATTTGCATTATGAAGTACTTTGTAAAATGACCAGAAGAAATCCAGGTACAACATTACTCCACTGGGAGATACAGTCATTGACAACTCAGAGTGAAAGAAAGTGAAGAAATCCACATCCAACTGATAATGCACAGGAGTTATTAAATTATCTCTATTATAGCTGGAATACAATTCTGATCTTCAAATGTGCAATTTTTACGTGCAAGATGAGAAGGCGTTCCATGCCACTGCCTTTTCTTAAGATCACGCTTGGACAAAGAATACGACAGTGGTCAAAACAAACGCAGAGCACATTACTTCTCTTCTGCTCCTCCCCCAGACTGTAATTCTTTTCCTGGGGGAAAAAAATCAAGTACAGGCTACCAGAGTAATGGATGCCTTGTATATGAAACATTCTGGAGAATGGAAATCCACTTCTACCAAAACCATTCATGAGCCCATCTGCATACACATGCACACTCTCCAGGTTCATGCAAAAGCTAAGAGTGTATGAGTTTCATCTTCAGAGGAGATTTCCAAGCAAAAATTTCAGGACCATTTCAGAGGACCCAGCTGTTTTTCCACAAAGCTCTTCTCAAGTTTTGCTTTCTCTCTGCAAAGAAAATGTCATGTTGCCAAGAAACCTACAGGTAAGCAGCTAGGGTACCCTCATTTTCCTAATGGATGCAACATTTTCAGCAACATTTAAATTTTCCAGACAAAGCTTGCCAATGAAAAGTTGCCACGAAACCCCACTGGTTTTAGAAAATAGACATAAAGTTCCTTGATGTGAAGAATGAAGCAGAGACATTTGGCAAATGATCAAAACCTGCAGAATAGCATTTTCTTCCCTCATTAATAGTGAAAAAGATAAAAGGATTGTTTTTAATAACAAGATAAAATTATTCTGAAAAGCATATTTCAGATGGGCTTCAAACAGCTCAGGCAAGTGGGAACTAATTTAAAAATGTAAATGAAACAAAATAAGAGTCTAAGCAATAAAATACTTTGACTCCTTGTTACTCCTTTTATTTTTTACCATTGCTTGTCCTTCAAACAAGATTACACAACTATCTCACCTGCCAATGAGAATGTTGTGACAAGAATGGAAGAGAGAGACAATTAACCAAGACCATATGTAGCATTTAAAATGCAAATGAATAACACTGTATTAAAATATCAGGAGGTAACTGGTCAGCTAACATTTGACCAAGACAAATTCTTCTAAATTTAATGTTCCAAAAGTTTAACTCTCTTCCACTGAGACACAAAGCAAACACACAGGAGAGGTGCAAACCTAAATGCAGAGCTACACTGCCAGGGAACAGTCCACTTCCTTCTAAGATTTTACAGCATGATCAGAGTTAAATGTCCCCACAATCCCTCTCCTTCCCAGCTCTAACAGTTACTCTTCTCTTGCTTCTCATTTCTTCCCGATCCCCAATTTTTCCCCTACCTGGAAGAATTAATCAACAAAGAAATAACAAAAACATCCCTCAAGTGTATTTCTTGACCATGTGCCACAGCATTCTACAAAGTTCCTATTATCCAGATATGTCCATCACTCAGGGTAATCAGATGGTGGCAGGGCGGAGGCAACCAGGATACTGACGTCTGTTGTATTAAAAATAGTAATTTTAGTGATTTGCACCTAATAAGCAGGCACTACTTAGAGCAAAAGCCATTAAAAACTCTCAGAAATAAAGCCAGCTATGAATCACTGCAAGGCAGATTGTCTTTAATCTGCCTCTCTGAGACATAGTTTAGATTTTGATATATGTTTGCCTCTCTTTTAAGGACCTAAAAAATTATGAAACCCTGACCAGGGAGCTCGTCCATCACTTGAATTAAAAGAGATATCAAGATTTCTCTTTTGAAAATTTCATACTAATATGGTGTGAATACCAATACTAAGGTGATGTGCAAGGCAAACATAATGGAGTTGGAGTAAGTACATATTTCCTGCCAGAGGTGTATTATCAGGTTATTCTCTCAGTGTTAATACTTTGGGAAATATAAAGTTCAAGATTTTATGTCTATAGACATTCAAAGTTCCATACCTCTGCTGCTACAGAAGCACTAGGGGAGTATTTTCCCCTTTTTCCATGCCAACTTTTTAAAATGTTTATAACAGAACTTTGCTTTCAAAACTTTCTTTTGTATACACAAATGTGTCCAGGTCTATATTGATTTGTCAGTTTTATTATTTTCTTTTTACATGAGGTTTATAGACATAGACATGTTAGGTCCCTGTCTAATGGCAACTGAAATGACAGTGCCTGATTCAATCCAATCTGGGCAGTTGGACTAAATGATCATTGTAGGCTCATTTCCAACTATTCTATTCTATTCTATTCTATTCTATTCTATTCTATTCTATTCTATTCTATTCTATTCTATGCTATGCTATGCTATGCTATGCTATGCTATGCTATGCTATTCTATTCTCTGAGAGCAAAAAACATGCTATGAGATCAGATCTTTAATTAAGACTGAAAAAGCAGTTCTCATTGTATGTAATTTAAATAATAGCAAATGTATGGAAAATTCTTGCCCACATGAACCCAGTTAAAGCTGCAAAGAAATCCAAACACCAGTTAAGTACAACTCCCAGATTCTATATTTTGTGGGCTGTCAGTTGCAGGACAAATTTCTTCCTGGCAGCAGACACGTGCCTGCAAGACTAAAAATCTATCTCAATCAACAGACTAGGTAAGTTAGGAATGTGAAGGAAGTGCAGACTCATCCAACAATACATGGCAATCCCCTGCTCTGCAGAGCACAGCCAAGTGCCATTCTCAGCAGACCATGAGCATTTCTGCCATGTGACATTCAGTCCATATTACATTTCATGATGACACTTTGAGAAAGCCAGTGTGACCCATTCTGGTTCTGCCTGGAGGAGTCCTGTGGGATAATGCCCTGGACAGAAGAGCACCTCAAAAAAACTAGTTTCATGTGCAAGGATTACCTCTTCCAGGTGCAAAAGCACTCCATCCCAACACGCACAAATTCAGGCAAAAAATGCCAACAGGCCTGCATGTTTGAACAAGGAGCTCCTACCTAAACTCAGACACAGAAAGGAAGTACACGGAGGGTGGAAGCACAGACAGGTAGCCTGAGAGGAACATAGAGGCACTGTCCAAACACGTAGACACATGGCTAGGAAAGCCAGAGCCCACCTGGAATCACATCTGGCTCCCTAAGTCAAAAGCAAGAAGGGTTTCTCTAATTACAGAGCTGGTTGAAGAAAGAGAGAAAATGTGGGCCAGCTGCTGGGTGGTGCAGGGTCCTGGTGATCAGTCTTCACCAGCAAGTCTTGCCTTTAGGAACACCAGGTTGTGCAGACCTTGGGGAAGTCTACAGCTGGGAAGATCTTCCTCATGCCAGATCAGGTGACAGAATATTTAGGCCAACTGCTCCATTCCATGGACCCTGATGGGATGCATCCTTCGGGCTGATGTCATTTTGAGGGCATTCTTGATAACCTCAGAATCATCTTTGTGACTGTGAGAGGTGCCTGAGGACTAGTGGAAAACAAATGTCACTCCTCTCCTCAGTAAGGGAAGGAAAGAGGATACAGGGATATGCAGGCAGCTAAGCCTCACCTTCATCCAAAGGGGTTGTTGTGTCTCCAACCCTGGCAATATTCAAAGGTGTTCTGGGTGTGGTCAGGGGCAATTTGCTTAGAGGTGACCCTGATGAGCAGACAGGTTGGAGAATATGTTCTCCAGAGGTATCTTCCATGCGTAGCCATCTTCTGATTCATCTTCTGATTCTGAGGAGACCCTCATTTAGCAGTACTGACTAGATACCCATGGAGTACAAGAGGAGATCAGACACCCGGCTTGTTGGTCATCACTCCACCGGCATTCAAACTAAATCCTGCCAAGACCTGTGCATTATATCTGTGTTATTTATGTGTTTTCTTCCCCTTCCATCTTGCCTCACAATCTTCTGAAGTTATATGGTTTGATCAACCTCAGCTAGGTCTCTAATGTTCACTAACATATCTCTACAGACTCTTATGGATATTTCACTTTTGTTACCTCTTCAGGTATCCTATTCTCCTCATATTCCAAGCAGATGACATGAAGACCCTAGCTTTGTTTATAGCTTTGTTCCAGTTTCCCAAACATCATCTTCTAGGAAGATCAGTCTGAATGCAGCATGGAAATTCCCTTCTTGATGTGTTTATTATCTTATCCTTATTTTGAAAATGCCCTACATTTTCCCACACATTTCAATTTAGTTCTGGCCCTTTCTCTAAATACCCAAAAATCCTTTAAAAGTATCTTGAATTGTCTTCTGTCATAACCTTGTACTTTTGCTCCCTGTGGATGAAGAGTGGTTTAAAAGGGCAAATTTGTGAGTTATTTTAACTTCTCTTCCCTCTCTTATTATTAGTTTTTGTATATGCATTCCACTCATGCTTAATAAAAAGGAAAATAGCCTTTATGACACAAGGTGCCATGTTTTACTTTGTATTTTATACTTACACTTGCTCAAAAGATTTCTGACTTCATTTGAACAGTAAGTGAAACCTGAATTTTGAAAACAAGCCCTTTCGTTCTCTGCTCATGCTGCAGAGATTCGGCATAGTAAAGTGAGAAACTGGAATAGATCCTTTTTGTGGAGTGACCATAGAAACTATTATTAATTCCCAGTCATAGCTGGGCAAATCTATTAAAGATGGGTAAATTGACAAATGTCATTAATGTCACTAAGGGAAAAATTAAAACTTAAAAGAGTATTTTTGCTGTTCCTATCTGAACAGAAAACAAAAAAGTTGAATTCTTTGGGAACTTTGGTGAGTGCTCAGGGTTGGCAATTAGATCATAAATAAGCAAACAGCTAAGGACTTTGAAAAAACAATGTATTTCATTCAGAGGGCAATGAACGCTCACACTCCACTTGCTGTACCTCCTGGCTTTAGCTTGGCAAAACACAACAGCATGTAGCTTTTGACAGCTCTCTTCTTATTTCTCTCTCATTTTGAACTAGAAAATGCCTTGCCTTTGTCCCTGATTTTGCCAACTAAGTCTACTGTACTCTTTTGGTTCTCTTTGGAAAAGCAAACATCTTCAAGCAATTCATCATTTCCCTTCACAATCTCATAATCGTACTCGGCATTTAATTCCTTTCCCCTTCTCACACCATTTCATGTGAAAATCTTCTGTCAGGTCCTCTTAAACTTTCTGGCACTTCCCGAAAGTGTCCTTGTCCCCATTCATCCTCTTACACAAGCCTTCAGACTGTCTAGCACTCATTTCTGCAGCGCTACAGATTTTTGGTATTGCCAGTTCCCACTGCTCTGATTTCCACTGATGCAGAAGGCTGCTACATATATTTTCACAGGTACAAGGCAACCTGGTCAAATAACCTTTATATTCACATACCTCTACTAGGTCTCAGAATGTGTGGACTCAGCTAAAAACCCCAATACACTTGCTTTTAAAAGTCTGCATTGATTTGTTCCAACATTTAAATCTCTGCTGCCTTTCTTTTTTCCTCTTCTTTCTAGGAATGTAAGAACTGCCTGAACGAATAAGTTCAGTAGCACTTCTCTGGCAACAGACATTACTACATGCTTCAGTGAAATTTGCAGGGGAAAAGTCGTAGTTACAGGTAGTTACAGCTGTGTATAGAATAAGTTTTTTCACAGTCCTTTAAATGAAAACCTGGTCCTTAGACACGAGAAGAGATATTTGTTTACCCTGATAAGTACACTTGAAAATGTTAAAATACTGAATAAAAGATTAGTCTGTTTTATTTTTTGTGATAATATGGTAGGAGTTTAAGTTCTTTGCATTTTTGTGTGTCAGGTTCACACCTGTGATAAAGTATAACTTCATTAGAATTACATAATTGCCTTTGATCATGTGGTTCCTGCTATCTGGAACAGCCTTCCAACATCTCTCTATACTTCCTGACATTTATTTAGGTATTCACCCTCAGCACTTCAAACCTGAGCTGAAAGCAATTCCCTTCTCTCGTCCCATCTCTGCACAGTTCTTCCGGTGATTAGCATATCATATTTGCATTTCACACTATTACTATCCAAACAGGTTTCATTACTGCTATCCAAACAGCTCTCATGTTTCAGGTTAAGTCTTACAGTAAAGGAGGTTTTTCAGTGACAGCCCTTCTAATTCTGATTTCAGGCACATGGTCACTGAAGAGTAGGAACATCATAATCAGTCTGCACAGAAAAATGTCATTCTGTAACCAAAGGATCCTATCATGCTCTGAAGAAAGGCCAGAAGACTGTGAGGGGTAAGCAAACTCTTAGAGGAACAGTGTTTTGGAGACAAAGTTGAAGAGTGAATAGGTATCACAGGAAGAAGAAAAAGTAGGACTGTTTCCACACAGCACACTGCCTAAGATACCTCTAACAAAGGGGCAGGAGTATTTTTTGGACCAGCAATTTTCAAGAAGAGAGAGAACTCAGACTGATGTATGAGTAAGCAGAATCTTCAAAAACTGCCAGGACCGGGGGGTCTTTTTTTGGGTCATCTTTAATTCAGTGGAGAGAAAAATTCTTGCTATGGCCCTTAATCCTGACACTGTACCTTTTTGCTTCTTGGTTTGTTTTTTTTTGTACCCTTCATGTTTTCCTGTACCCTTTTTCTCTCAGCATGTAAAATCCTGAAAGTTCTATCTCTGCTTGTGTAATAATAATAACAGAAATAAGAATCATTGTTACAATAACACAACATCAACAAGCAATGCTAAAGTGAAAAGCTGCTGAAGGGATCAAAAGGAGGGGGTATGGATGAGACAGACCACGTGATGGAGGAAGCAGGGCCTTGTTAGTATGAGCTGTCAGTACAAATCGAGGGCAGCTCATCTCAAGCTCACTCCTAACGATCCCAAGGAAAAGCAAGGAAAGAAAAAACTGCGACCAAACACAAAGAGAAGCCACTCAGTACACACTGATGTTTAAGGAAGTTGTTCTCCCCTGAAACAGCTTTACTGCACAAGAGAGGCATCTTAGAGAGGAGTACCCAACATACTCAAGACACCCAGACACTGTAAGACACTGTGAGACACTTGGAAGAGGAGTGGTCAGAAAATTCAAACAGAAACAGAAGAAGAGGGTAGATTGAGTGGTTCTGGGAAGGAGGAGGAAGCAGCTGCTCAATTAAGTTATCTCTGATATAGATAAAGAAGGTTGAGATGAGAAACATGAAGAAAGAGAATTCTGTAGGACGTTAATAGAACACCCACCTTTCCCCAGAAGAAGCCAAAGGAACTGCCTGGAATTACCATACAAATTACCCAGACACATTTTACTGTAAACAAAAACTGATCACCCACTTGCAGCCAGCCTCTTAAGGGGACCAGGGATCCTAGAGGTGCTTTGCAACTTGATGTCTGTCAGGTAACATTTCAAAGGGAACAAACAATTCAACCCCCTGGCATCTATTAACAGCAGGAAATTAGTTGGGGGGTATATATATATTCCCTTTCTTTCCATATAGTAGAAACAGAAATAAGAAGACGTGATTTAACCAAGCCCATGATGCTACATCTGGTTTCACACCACTTCTCTGGAGCTTTGCCAAAAACTTGTTTTGCAGGGGTTTCCACACTACACTCTGGAATCTCATATGGGATTTGTTTCAGTTTAACATTTACACAACTCTAAATGTTTGCAGACATTTTCTGCCACTCAGTTCAAAATGTTCCCCCTCCTTCTCCTCTTCATCACATTACTCCTTATTATATCCTCTTAAACAAGCTGTGTATAATTCCTCTCCATATTAGCTTATACATGCTTGTGAAGAACAACATATGCCCAGTCTCTTAATGCTGACATTTAGCAGAACTCTATGCCTGGATGTATGTGTCTCTCTCCAGCTCCAGTCCTTGTAAATTATATTTACAGGAAACAGAACTCCTCTGACTGCCCACACAACCCATTAGTATGTTAGTTTAGTCATCCCCACCATTTAGTTTCTAGTTACAAGGATCACGACATTTTTGAATATAACTGCACAACACATTTTAATATTTCTACCATGTAAAGAGAAAAAAAAATTGTTTTTATTAAGAGGAAAATAAGATGATGAAATGGAGAAGAGTAGGGGATAGAGAAAATTAATAGCTTCTCTGGCAAAATGACGTTCACAAAATCCTCATCAAACCCTGGTAGTGTCCCCCCTCTTGCACAATGAAACAATGTGCTTCGTCCGACCCACAGCGCTACATCTCCCATTGGAATCTTCTCCAGGGCAGCTTCTTCCCCAAAAATCACACCAGCTGCTAAACTGGAGTTTTTCTGCCAAGAAGCAAGAGTGGAAAGCCCATTTAGGTGAGGCAGGAATGAAAAAGGCAACAGTGAAACTATGGAACTAGCAGGGCAGGATAAAAAAAGGCACATGACACAAGTAAAAAGACAAAACTCCAGGATTCAAAAGATAAAAGCAAATCAAATAAGAGAGAGAGTAGAAGCTTCGGGGCTCGGATGCAGGGGTCTCCTCACCTGACTGGCTGGTGCTGACATTGATGGTGGCAAAGTGGGGTGCTTCTGAACTGAGCTCAGTGACCAAGTTGACGGCCTGGATCTCGAAGGTGTAGTGCACCCGGGCCAGGAGGTTGGAGACCTGCACGCGGCTCTCGGTCAGCCCCACCTGGCGTGGCTCAAAGTGCACGCTGTCCCCGCAGCGCACGCACGGCCCCGCCGAGCCCGCCGGGCACACCTTGCAGATCACGTTGAAGAAAACATCCTTGCGGCCGCCCAGGTCCTTGGGGAGGCGCCAGGTCAGCAGCACGTTGGAGCCTACGATTTCGTAGCTGAGGTCACGAGGAGCAGAGGGGATGCCTAGAGGGCAGAACAAAGGATCAAAATCCCAGGAAAGAATGAGAGAGAGGTGTGGGAAGGCAGGAGGCAAAGCAAAGAGAAAACAATAGAAGAACAAGTCGCTTCCTCTTCTCATTCTTACTCTTCATCATTTCTTTCTTAGAGCAAGGCTAAGAAAAACATACTCTTTGCTACATCAAGCACACACATTAACAAAGGAACAACTGTATTAGCACATTTTAGACAAACAAAATTAAAAAGAAGAGTCTTTGTTTCAAGGGTGTGACATTTTAATTTCCCGAAAAGAACAGCCATTGTTTAGGGAAGTGCCAATCCCTAGAAATTATAAACTTCACACAAGCTTAGTATAGATTTATCTCTACTGAGACCTGTAATTCTCTCCTTTGGCACCTAATATCTCTGAACTTTCTCAGACTTTAGTTAACCTATTGCATTTGTTCCAGGAACTGGATACCAGTTTTGCCTGCAATTATTCCTGGTGCCAGCCAGATTCCTCAATGGCATCAGAGGTAAACTCTGACACCTGAAAAAGTGCCCATTCTGTGCATCCAACACTTCCCTTGATGGCACAGAGACAGTGAAGAGAAGGAGGAAAATGCAGAGGGTGAGAAGAAGGCATGGGGATGAGAATGGGACAAGACACTGCAGCTAAGAAGTGAAAAATTCAGAAAGGTAGAAGTAGGCAGCAGAATTGCACTGCTAAACCCGGGCACAGACACAAAGCAAGATGGGAAGGGGAGGGACAGAGAGGCTGAGCTCAGTAACAGGGAGGGGTAAGGGAAACATTATTTACAGAACATTTTCCTCTGAAGGCTGTAATGAAACCCAAGAATCATCACTCTCACCGTCACTCTGTAGTCAGGTGCAGGAGCAAAGGGAAGTTTTGGGTTATTTCAATGGTCTTGAGAAGAGGGGAACTGCAACCCCCCTCCCCCCGAAAATCATTTGGGGACATTTCTCTCTCATTAACTTCCCTTCTTGCTCTCAAACATTTCATCCAAACACTTACCAGTGCAGGGAGCATCAGAATTGTCCGAAGCAGATCGGTAGTACCGGTTCTGACACACACATTCCCGGGAACCCGGCAGTGGAGCGTGGCTGTGGGCAGGGCACAGATGGCAGGGGTCATCTCCCACAGATACTTTAAAGAAACCAGGCGCACAAGCTAAGAGGAGGAGAGGCAAAAGCAGGAAAATCATTAATTAAGATTTCAGAAACACTGTAATCTAATTTACATTTAACTTCTGCTGCTGGGAGAAGTTCTTGCATAGAGCTACTGCTGGTTTTAGTTCTATATGGAGCATATTTTGTCCAAGTTGCCATTTCAAAACAGTTTATTTTATTCTGTATGTAATTGCTTAAATTGATTCACTGACAGATGAAAGAGAACCAGTCCTGAGACAGCTTTGGCCACCTCAAATAATTGTCTTCTCATTATTCACTCAAAGCGCTTTTAAACTGGGGAAGCCAAGGAGCCCAGCCAAGCGATTTGTCTTGAAATATCAAACAGTTACCCACACCTCCTTCCCCACACCCAACACAGCCACAAAATTGGATTTTTTATGCTGCCTACAACAGTTTCATTGCTGAAAGTAATATACACTATCATTGCTGATTTTGCATTAAAACTAAGAGCAGACACTAAGACTGGCAGTCCTATTTTTTTCCTGTAGGTCTGAAAACTTCCCAGTAATGGATAAAAGTATGTTAATGAGTCAAATTTAATCTGCAAATGCATAGGAACATGTATATGCAACAAGTTGAAACAAGGATGGAAATCCATCCTACAGGGAAAGAAAATGAAAAATGAAAAAATAATTTATTAACAATATGGGAGTATGGCACATTCTAGGTTTGGCAAAGATGCCTAATAGGATGTGCTTGGACCTTATATAGAAGTGCTAGGATACAGCTTTTACTGCTTTTATGTATGTTTTCTAAAGCTGATTTTCTATATAAATAGATGCAGCTCTTTTAGATTTTATGGACTAACAAGCTCAGGTGAAAGCTCATTTGCAGCAGACATTTGGTTCATTAATTTCACAATAAAGAGCATTTACAAGGAATGGGAAACTTTCAGATAGACCCCAGATAAGAGCAGAACTATTCTAACAAGCAGAATATTCCAATGGATTGAGGATAGCAAAAAATTACCTAAAAAAAGCAAAGCAAGTAAGAGAAGAATATTGTATAGAGGTGTTATATGAAATCAGAATCCTATGTGTTCAATCCCCCTTGAGGCTACAGGTGCAGTCCAGAAATAACAGCCAAAAACATCTGTGGAGTCCCATCAGGTTTATGCCTCTTGTATTACTTCATCCTCTCTGTCAAAACTCTTCTAGGATGCACAGAGCAACCTCCACATGTACACAGATAAGAGTGGTCAGTCCTGGAACAGGCTAGACCATAAAGAGGACTTCAATAACTCTGAATGATAGCTATTAGATACGGGAACATTTTTTCTTTCCAGCACTCAAAAAAATGACAACATTCAGTGTGTGATACACTGCCATTTGGAAAGGAAAGGGGAAGAAGAAACTGTAATTTTTCATGTGATGGATGATGGTTAAGAAAAGTGCAACTGCCTTTGTCTTCAGGCCTTTATCCAGCAGAAAATCAAATTATTCCCATACGGAGAGATACGTCCATATGTTTGTATGGACAAGAAAGAGTATGTAAGATTTTATCCACTTCATAAACTACACACCTTTCACTCAATTTTAGGCTCTCTTAACAGCCACAGATGTAGAATATAATATTCACATTTCTTGGCAAATGAATTTGTACTGAAACTACGAGTAGTATGAATGGGAAGTTCTCATCCAACACACTGCAAAGTCATTCAACCAAAATTTCAGGGATCTTTCTTTATTTCAAGTTTGAGAATGCTGAAATTAATGTGAATGGCTTTAGTTTCCTAAAGAGTAATTTTACCTCATCTGTTTTTTCTTGCATCAAACTCCTTGAGCTTTTGCTGAGGCTTAGAACTTATGATAGATTCATTGCACTTGTCAAGGCAGACCCTCTAGAACGGTTATTTTCTTTCATTCAGTATTACAGCCTGATATCAAGTAGGACACCTGGCTGCTAGTCACAATAATGAAAATGAACAGGTAATGGTAGTGTCTGCCACATATGTGATGCTAAAGGGAAATCTGTAGAGGGTACAGAAGTACAAAACCATATTTACCCTACAAGGACAGTGCAAAAAGATTTCAGGTAAATTCACCTTTAGCCCAATTGCAAATCATATGGAAAGTTAGCAAAGCTGTGAATGAAGAATTTGTCTGGTGTTTAGTAAATAAAATTAATTTTAAAATAAACATGTTGTGTTAAAATAGATAAACATCTATTTTTACAGAGTTCTTTTAACATCTACTGGCAACTTGCTGTTGAGCCTGGGGATGCAGGGGTGAGGTCTGCAGAGATGGCACACTGTTGATGAATTAGCCAAAGGTAGTAAGCACAAGTGCAGCGCTGTAGGTTTTATGCAATGGAACAAAATGGTGTAGCACCACCTCAGTAAAGAAAAGCAGTCTGTGTAAGCTACCTCTATTGGCTTAAAAGCACCTCTGTTGCTTAAAAGGCCATGCAAGATTTCATCCATGTTATGGGCAGTCACTCCAAGTGAACATAAACATTCAAAAGCTGCTTGTAAAACCAACCAACCAACATACAGAGCAAGAACACAAGCTTCTGGACAGGGACATGGTGCCAGCTAATGGCTAACAATACTATCTGCTTATATCACTGATGCAGTACACTGCTATAGGGACAACACTCTGGAACAGGTAGGTATAACAAACACTAGTGATCAAATACTTGCACCTGTTCTTAACTGCCTCACAAAACCTAATTTCACTGTCCATGCACTGTGCTTGGCATTATAGGTCTGAACCACATGCAAAAGCAGGTTATTGCTGTCTTCCCAAGCACTGCCCAGGGTCCAATGCCTTCTGTCTTGTGACACTGAGCTGACTCCTTGCTACCTAAGAGATGAGGCCACATCTATTTTTGAGTGCAATCCCAGAACTGTAAGAGTCACTCAATGAAGAATTATTTATTTAGGTTCAAGAGTAATGACAGCATGAGAACAGGTGACTTCACAGTAAATTACAGGTTCAAACAAGAATATTTCCACCAACTAAAGTAGCAAGCTTCTGAGAAAAACTTCAAATACAAGCAGTAGACAAAA
Organism: Camarhynchus parvulus; assembly: GCF_901933205.1. NCBI lineage: Eukaryota > Metazoa > Chordata > Aves > Passeriformes > Thraupidae > Camarhynchus > Camarhynchus parvulus. The sequence continues at coordinate 87,629,626 of NC_044571.1, read as the reverse complement.
AAAAACCAAACCAAACCAAACCAAAAAAAAAAAAAAAAAAAAAAAATCCAAAAAACCCCAAAAAGCCTAACCACATTTAAGAAGGAACCTGGCCTGTTTTTGAAGTGATTTTGATACAGTTGCCATTTACATCTCTTCCTTCCAACATCTCCAGGCCAAATACTCCCTCGTCCTTTATTTAACGTAAGCAGAGTGAAGCAGCCACATTGGCTCATTAATAAGCACTCCACTAGAGCTGAGTGAACTGAAGAAACAAAACTTCACTGCAGCTGTTCAACCAATAAACAAATTTCAGTAATATGCTCACATGTCCTGTGTGCTAGACCAGAGCAGACTGATGTCTTGGCTACACCACATGGCATTCAATGTTTACCTGTGAAAAACTGGATGGAGCTCAGAGCTGACAGCTGGAATTAGCCTCCCATTCAGAGGCACAGATCTTCAAGGGGGACTACAACCAGCCTACTATACTGGAGGAGGAACACAACAGGGCGTAAGGGTTCCAGGAAGTTCCTGGAAAGGATCAGGAACTACTTTCTGACCTAAGCAATAATTGAGGAGGCAATGAGGGGAGGTGCCCCCCTGGACCTGATGCTCACAAGCAAGGAAGGGCTCACTGGTGATGTGAGGGCTGAAGGCAGCTTTTGCTAGAGTGACCATGACATGGTGGAGTTAAAGATCCAGAGTGCAGTGACCAGAGCAAAGAGCAAGTTCACAACACTGAACTCAAGGACAAGCAGATGTGACCACTTGGGTGATCTGGAGGAGTCCCGTGGGATAACACCCTGGAGTGAAGAGTGACTCAAAGAAACTAGTTCGTGTGCAAGGAAAATCTCTTCCAGGTGCAAAAGCACTCCATCCCAACAAGCACAAATTCAGGCAAAAAATGCCAACAGGCCTGCATGTTTGAACAGAGCTCCTAGAACAGAAAGGAAGTATATGGAGGCAGAAGCACGGACAGGTAGCCTGAGAGGAACACAGAAGCATTGTCCAAACACGTAGACACATGGCTAGGAAAGCCAAAGTCTACCTGGAATCACATCTGGCACAGGATGTCAAAAGTGAGAAGGGTTTCTCTAAGAACAGAAGTGGCTCAAGGAAGACTAGAGAAAATATGGGTCAACTGCTGGGCGACACAGGACAAGTTCTTCACACCAGTCTTAACTAGCAAGACCAGCCTTTAGGAACTCTAGGTTCTGGACACCTCGGGGAATTCTGCAGCAAAGATGATGATCTTTGGCTTCTACTCAGCTTTGGTGAGGGTACACTTGGAAACTCAACACTAAACTGTGTTGAGTTTTAGGCTCAACACTAAACCGTGCTGAGTTTTGGGCTCCCCAGCACACTAGAGACGTTAACATATTGGAGAGAATCCAGCAGAGGGCCATAAAGATGATGAAGGGGATGGAATATTTCCCACAGGAGGAGAGGCTGATAGAGATGGGACTGCTCAGCATGGGGAGGAGAAGGCTTCCAGCAATCTCATGAATGAGCATAAATAGTTGAAGGGAGGAAGTGAAGAGGGCAGAGCCAGGCTCTTTTCAGTGTTTCTCAGTGACAGGCCCAGAGGTGAAGAGCACAAACTGAAACACAGCAGGTTTCCTCTGAACACAACGAAGCAGGTTTTTACCATGAGGGTGACCAAGCACTGAAGCAGATTACCCAGAGGGGTTGTAGAGTATCCTCCCGTAGAGAAATTAAAAAATAGTCTGGGCCTACTGCTTGGCTACTTCCTAGAGATGGCCCTGCTTCTGCAGGGAGGGGTTAAGGTGTACTCCAGAGATCTCTTCCAAGTTCAGCTATTCTTTGTTTTCCCTTAAACATAAGCCAATTAAAATGTGTGGATAGAGCCCTATGGCCTTGGTTGCCTCACTGCCAGATCATTCATCACATACATGATTGTGGGTGGGTGGACAAGGAACAATGAATGGAAAGTTCTTGACATTAGACTACATCTCATTTCAGATGTTCAGAAGTGAAATGAGAACAGGATTGTCAGGTTCCCTCGGAGGGAAGGGCCTAAAAAAAGACTTTAAACAAGACAGAAAAGTGTGAAGAAAAGCAATAAGGGAGGGATTTGCTTGCCCAGTTCCACTCACATTACAGAAATTGCACCCCAAGAACTATGGAGTGGAATACTGAGCAACTTAGGAGGGAAAGATCTCTCCACAGTGATTATTTTATATTGTCTAGTGAAAAAAATAATTACTACATAAACCTATAATCTCACGTTGTTATTTCCAGGAGGGATGGCAGATATAGAGAAACAATCATGCTTTGAAACTCTCATTCTGCCCCTGGGTATTTCTATTTCCAGAAGAAAAACAGCAAAATGAAATCACATAGCATACTGCAAGCAAAGCAGATTTACAGTGATTAAACATGATTCACATCTCTCTCACCTTCCTAATAAAATATAGTTGGAAAAATAATGCTATGGCCTAAGTTTTTTGTTGCTTATATTTTACATCTGTAATTTTGGCCAAAATGGCTGGACTGAATAAAATAGACACTAACTGGCCTCAAGCTACAAGAAGCTAAAGAATGCCTACGAAAGGCAGGCACTGCAGCTATCACAAACTTTCTGCTTCCACCTGAACCCTGCCTCTGCATCCAGTCAGAGAGTTGCTTACATTCACAAGAACCTTTATCCCTTTCCAGAATTGTCTAAGATAGGCTGCCCATAGCATTCAGGACTTTAGCCCACAGATAGCAATAATAATTGTTCCCAGGACATGGAGCTTTTCCTGGCATTGCCTCAGTCCAGTCACTATAAATAGTATATCGAAAGTCAAGTCAGGAGGAAAGAGAAAAAATTCCCTGGCAATCTAAATAGGCAAAAGCCACTTCCTCTTATTCAAGCACTTACAGTGAGCCTAGGGCTGTCTTCGTACACACAGACAGAATCTATCTCTCATTTGTTTCTGAATTATCTTACCTTGCATTCCCTTCTTACTGCACATCATGGCATCAGGTCCACTTGCCGTGGTCCTACAACCTCTGCAGATGACTGTGCTCACTGGAGACAGTCCTAACAAATGTTCAGACTGCAGCAGGCCCACTGCCACCAGGACTAGGATGTTTTTCTTTAGTGAACAATATCACTTCAGGACCATCCCAGAGAAAGCCTGAACAAGAGGAGCTTCTCCTGAAACACCTCCACAGTGTTCCTGCAGAACAACCTCACACAAAACAGGAACACCAGCTAAGCCACAGTCCTTGTCACTGGGGATAGTGCAACTTACCATCCCCCAGCACCAGGACTTTCCAAGAAAACACAGATCTAGCTCTGATTGATTCACAATATCGGATGCAGGGACAGAGGGTTGCAGAGCTACCACCTCAGGGGGCAGAGCAAGCTGTCACTTCCCATCAAGTCAAGCCTACTATGAAAGGAGAAGGCAGAGTTTGGAGCGCGCAAGCGCTTTTCCCTCAGCTTGTCTCAGTCGTTTTTCGTATCTTGGCACAGTGTCAGAATGCCACAACAGTTCAGCTGGGCACAGCTCATCTCAGACACTGACCCAGTTTTCCTCAGCTTCCCCTACACCACTCGCCCCTGTGTTGCCTGTGTTTGCCTGACTGCTCACCAGAGACAAGTTCCACCTGGGAGGCCAGATGAGCAGCTTCTGACAGACTTCTAGCAATAACAAATAGCAAAACCAGCAGAGAAGAGTGCTGGGATCATGGAGTGGCAGTAGGGAGAGGGGTAAAGAAAATGAAAATGAAGAAAGGACAGAGCAAGAACCAAAGAGGTAGAGAAAGAGGCATTAAAAAGCTCACTTGGACAGTAAGGGCAGAGAGGAAATATCTGGATAACTAAGCAAAATGCAGCAAGAGGAGAAGGACCAAGAAAGGCAACTGGGAACTTCACCAGAGCTTTAGGTACACTCAGCAGTGACTTTAGGGAATGTGATACAGGTGACACTGACTTTTTGTATGCAGATATGACTTGGAGCTGAACTGAGACACAAGAAGACATTTAGAAGAGGATAAAATTGCTCTCTTCTTGACTAAAGCAAGTGACCTGTATCTTGTATAGGAGTTCTGCTCCCAGGTGTACTATGGGGCAGCAAGAATAAATACTAAATGTCAGAGTATTGAAAATGAACAGTGTCAAAGCTGGAACTGGAGTCAACCTGAGAAGGATGAGTGGACACAGATGATTTTAAGGCCTAGGGAAAATTGGATGTGCAGACCTAGAGAGGGCTTCAAATGAGAATGACTCCTAGGTAAAGGGATGGAGTTTGGCACTTAGAGGGCAGGATAAGGGAAAGGAGTTAGCAACCAATAATACTGTAGAATCATGATGCAGATATTTAGACAATGCATTTCTCAAAATGCTAGAAATATAGCATAATTAGCATGCAGAATACACACTAGAAAATAAAAACTGTAGTGTCTTTTAGATAAAACACTTCTTCCCCCCTCCCCTTCCCATAAATATATCTATGGCTTGCTTCTGGTGGTAGTAAATTCCTACTGGGCCAGGCTATTCCACAGCAACTGCTACTGTGCATCTTGCATCTTGTTCTGAATAAGGTGGGATCAGCCTGCAATAGAAGCCAGGCATAGTGATGCAATAGGGCCCTGGGTTGATCTAGAGTTTCACACTTACTACAACTGTTTGGGTGGGAAAGAGAGACTGGAAAATGAAAGAAACATAAGGAGAGAAAAGTGTGCCTTTTGAGTCTTGAAGAAGAGCATCAAATCAACTGAGATAAAATAAATGAAGAACTCTTTCCTGCTTAACTGTTGATAGGAGATCAGTTGAGTAAGGGATTTTTTAGGTAAAAGAGGTGGAGCTGAAGCAATTACTGCCTAATTATATGTGGGAGAACTGCCAGGGACTGGGTTGTGTGAGGGAAAAAAAAGGCAAAAACACGAGAGGAAATATTTGGGCAGGGTAGGACAGAATATGAGTAGACAGCAACCACTTGATACAGGAAAAGAAGCAAACTACTTGAAAAGCACCAAAATGTATATGCAAGTAGCAGAAGGAGGCTCAAGAAGCTAATGAAGGGAGCAGTATGGAAGAAAAAAAAATTGAAAAAGGTAATCTAGATCAAGGCACTAAACATTGTTGTCAGCTGTGAGTTTACCTTGAAATTAAAGCTCTTACCCAGGAGAGGCTAAGACACTGGGTTTGAAGCAGAGCAGGCTGTGGGGTGGGAGCTTACAGCTGTCATCAGCCACCTAATGGGAGGATATGATGAAGGTGTAGGCACGAGGTGGCAGAACATGAGATAACAGACACAAGCTGTAATAACCTCTTACTACATCTTACTAAAACCTTCTTCTACATAGGAAAAAGTAATTTCACCATGGGTGTTGTCAAATATTGGAACAGTTGCCCAGGGACATTGTGTAATCTTCATCTTCAGTAATAACTAAAACTAGAGTAGAACAGGCCTTGAGTGACCTAACCCAATTTGGTCCTGCTTTGAGCATGGGGTTGGAGCAGATGACTTTCACAAGTCCCTGCAACATAAATTATCCTGTGGTTTTAAAAGAAGCATCCTTTAAGTGATTAAAATTTAAGAAGACCTTATTGTGCTCTTTTTTCCCTTTGCTACTAGTATGTGCATATTTTTAGCAGACTATCAAATCTTTTATTTTAACATAGATCTTAACATTCTTTTAGCCTCACACACTGAAAAAGGTTTATCCAAAATGATGAGAAAGGGCATTTTTCAGTAACACAAAAATAATCATACAATATTCTTCCCAAATGAGACCTCCAACAGTGCCGTGCACAGTTGCTTGCTCCTGTAGTTATCAGTAATACAGATGTGATTCCTTCTGCAATCAGAAGGGACTGCATATACCAAAGGACATGGGCAATTTTATGGAATCCTTACATCAACTACAGATGACAGGCAGACCTTTTGCTTGCTAAGTACTCTTAGAAACAAACATCCAGAGAAAGAAGAGAGGAGAAGCAGCCACGTCGATGGCTAACCTTGGTAAACACTCAAATGCCCACCCTCTTACTCTCCCTCCTCAGCAAGACATAGGGAGAAAATTGGATGAGAAAGCTTGTGGGCAGAGGTAAATAAGTTATAAAGACAGGGAGCTTGTTTACCAATTACTGTCGCAGGCAAGACAGACTTGGCTTGGGGAAATTTAATTTATTGCTGATTAACATAGATTTGGGTAATGAGAAAACAAAAACAAACATTAAACCAACACCTTTCCTCCTCCTCTCCCAAGTTCAGCTTAAAGCTTTTCACTCCAAACTTGTTACCTCCTCCTCTTTCTGGCTGGTGTTTTCTGCCTCTGGTTAAGTATGTACAGAGGTGCCACACACATGGCTAATCAGCTCAGCTCTGTCCAGAGCTGAGTCCTTCTTTATTTGGAAGTCAGCTTAGCACTTTATCAGGCAGTTATTCCTCTTCTCTTTTTTGTCTACACTGTCATTTAAAATATATTTTTTAAAATGTCCCCATCATAAATTCTAAATATTATTTTCAAAAGCATCTGGTAATCTAAATCCTATATGATTTTGCATGGCAAGGCACCCTGTGTGCATACATCTACAGAAAGAAAAGGAACTAAGGTCCCAAACTTCTTTTTTCCTCTGTAAACTGCCATTCTCATTTTTGACTGTTCAGCATGACAAATCTAATCAGATGAAGTGAAAAGTGAATCCCACGCAGATTGCACCCCACATCACCCAAAGGGCTTGCTAAAGGTTGCTGTTTCACTCTTCTATTTAGCTGGAGAAATCTGCCACATAGTAACACAGAGCAGGCAGTCTTATAAAAATAAGGAAAGAAAGTACCTTAAATCATGATAGGGGGCAGGGGGAAAAGAAAGGCTTTCTATCTATCTGCTCAGAATGGCTCTTGGCAGATTTGTTGTTCTAAATAAAGAGATAACAGCTGGTCCAGGAAGGACTCCACAGGCTTGCATATGGTGAGGGGGAAGGCAATGCCCACACATTCTTCTACCAAAGTGTAAAAAGGAAACTTGCTTCTCCTTCTTATCCTTGGTTGATTCTTCAGTCTTATTAAGAACACCTCTCTGCATTATCATCAGTAGAAATCTGCCCTTGAGCTATTGCTTTTGTTTTGTGTTTCTTCTAGAACACTGTGGCTGCTCTGTGTCAGGGTGGACATCTGTTCTTAGGAAAGGAGAACACAACACAGAGGAGAAGGGCTGGAGAGGACTCCATGAAGAGAAACACCAAGCAAGGGGACACGAGCTGAATGTGTCTTCATTCAGACAGGACAGCAACATGTTGTTAGCAGGAGAAGAGATTGGGAAGGATGATCAAGCCAGAAGAGTTTACAAGAAACATGAGGAGGAAAGAATACCCTTTAACATTATGGTTCATATTTGGTTGTCATTGGCTGCTCCAGGCTGCTCATGGAATCTCAGGAAGTAAATCATAGGAACTGACTTTTGTAGCTTGATAGACTGTCATTATTTCAGTTATTCCATATCATATTAACCATTTTCATCTGTCTCCAGCTTCTGTGACAATGAGGCTGCAAGGAAGCATCAGCTTTTCACTGAATACCATGGAAAATGGAAGACTTTTTTTTTTTAAATCCTTGTTTTTATTTGGCAAGCCAAATTTCTTTCTTTTTTTTTTTTTTTTGACTGCTTAAGACTACTATTTGAAACTAAATTATTGACTGGCAGTTTATTTAGACTGTAAACTAGTCATGCTACTGATGCACACAACAAATTTAGTGCCATACAGAGCTGCTCTACGTCAGAGCTTACTGTCTCTGAAGCAGTACTAAATGAATGTAGTTACATTTCTCTCAGAATGCGCAGGATAAAAAGGCACACATATTTTAATTATTCTCAAAGTTTAAACAAATGAAAAGCACTTATAAATTTTAATTGCTTTTTAAGTTTCCAGTACAATGACCTGTATTTTAATAAAGCTATTTTGCATGACCCAAATCACTTCATGAAGCAGGAATTTAAGGTAATATTGACAACATCAATTATTCATTGCATTTGCACTCTGGTGTTAACCAGAGTATTTGTACATTCCATGTCCGAGTTGAACTCTTGCTTGAATAAATCCAACTTTTAAATTTTGTCTGGAGCCAAAACTGTGTTCCATGTGACTTTTATCTCTTAGAGTACTAAGTGCAGCGCAGCAACATTTTAGACTGCTGAGAGATTTTGAGTAGATGCGTGTTAAAGGAAGCACCAGAAGAACATCATACACAAATTATACAACCAACATAAGCAGTTTGCTCTAATGGACTGTCCTAAGCTTAAGACAGGAACACAGTCATGACATTAGACTGGGTGCTCAGGCTTGGCCAGATTTTAGCCCAATATCACTTCTGGGTGACATGTAATGTACTCTACTTCCTCCGACAAACATATCACAGAAATACCATTCGCCCTGGAGCAGAGAGTACATTATTGGTAATGATGATATCATTGTGACTGCTTTTTCTAGTCAGGACAGGCTCACAGAGCCACATTTTCCCTCTCCCATGATCAGTCTGCTGCCCTTTCCCCTTTTTTTATTTTATTACTATACACTAGCAAAAAGGCCCAAAATAACTAGGACAGAGAGTGTATTAGCTCTGGGCTCAGCTCTCCTCCATGTGGCATCTTCCTTCTAATGCTGCTGCCTCTTGGTAAAGAAGCGGAATTATGGTAGATCTGGCTAGTGACAGCTCCTGCTAGATCTGTGTAAGTACCCTCAGTACTGTCTCTGGTGGCAGCTGTAACTAAGGCCTGAGTGGAGCTTCCAACCATATTCCTAGCAGCAAGCAGTGGTGTCCTGGTTTTGGCCAGGACAAGGACAATCTCTTGCATTAGCTGAGAGTGGGTATGGCTGTGGGGGTGTAACCAGGAACAGATGTTACTCTACACCACCTCTTATCATTGACAGGGGTGGAGGGAAGGCACTCACACTCCAAGGAAAAGAGCATTCCTTTCTGTTGGGAGAAAACCTTTCTGTGTTGTAGAGAATCAATCAGATCAGTATTTGTTTATTGTCACTTCCCATGTAAATCATCTGTCTTACACCTTTTGTTGTTAATATTGTTGTTGTTACTGTTCATTTTATTATCTCATTGCTGTTTCCAGTAAACTGTTCTTATCATAACTGATGATCTTTGTCTTTTGTGCTTCCAACTGGAGGGAGAGCGAGTGGCAGCGTGGTTTTAGCAATACCAAATTGGAGAACACCATTCCTAAACCAGGACAGATGGTCACTCCAACTCCAGTCGGAGGAGCTAAATGTGTGAGAAGAGGCTGCTACAAGGTGATCTCTATGAGAAATTATTTACTCTCCCAGCTCTGTGAAATTTTGGCTAGGGCCAAATATTGCTGACAAAGAGAACCACTGAAAAAATTGCTGCCTAAGGGGAAGAGGAAAAAAGTTCTCTCACCTTGGCAGGCTCGTTCATCATCCACAGGCTGGTAGCCAGCTTTGCAGGTACATCGTCCAATGGCCACCATCCACTCCCCTTCTCCATTGCAGTGCAGCCGAACACTTGAGGACCCCGTCGTGCTCGTCTCTTCAGCGTTGGGTACACATGTCCCTGGGGACTCCACCAGTGAGGTCCTCTCCCCGCCAGCAAACGTTTCAGGAAATGAGGCAAACCCTTTCACCACAGCTGGGCACTTGTAGAAAAAGACCTGGACGGCCACCAAGGACATGCAGGCTCCCGAATCCTGGAAGGCCAGGTAGAAGCCATGCTTGGTGAGTGGCCCAAAGCTACGTACTTTTACATTCATCTTGACCACCTTCCCAGTGCTGTCCACCTGGGAAAAGCTTTCATCAGCTGCAATAGTATCCACTTTGGTCCAGGGGCCCTCACGCCACTCTGGCATGTCCTGAGAGGCAATGTCAGTCTCCGACTGGTGGTAGTAGAGTGTGAAAGTCTCCTTGCAGGAAGAGGCCACAGTGCGCATGCTGGCGCAGTCCCTCACGGAGAAGCGGAGACGGACGTGGACGCGGTGGGCCCCGCGCCGCTCTATGAAGTGAGTGCGCAGCCAGTTATTCTGACCTGGTTCAGCCACGTTGCACACTTGAAAGGTTCGGATCAGGCGCTTCTTGTCATCCAGGACACTTACCTCATCCCACTACAATGGATATAGAGGAGAAAAAAGAAACAGGAATAAAAAAATTGATTCAGTATTCAACTGCACCAAAAATACAGGACAGGTCTTTGTCTTCCCCCTCTCCTTGCCATGTCTATGATGAGATTTGAACTTGTTTATGCTATGTGCAGCAGAGCCTTCTAGACAGAGTATGACCCTGTAAAGAAGAGCAGTCAAAGCTCTGAAGTAAGAATTGTTGTGACAGAAAACATAAATCATGCAAACTTGGCCACACGACATCGAGAATCTTAAAATGCGAGAGTCACACTTTCTTCCTTCCTATCTTCCCATCTCTTATCTCCAGAGACAAAACAAATGATACAAACAAATGAGACAGAGCAAAAGACACTGTTCTCTGGAGAACACATTAAAGCATAAGTCCCTTCTACCTAGCTTTACCACAGTGAGAGCTGTGTTCTGACATTTCTTATCACCACGGCCACTACAGGGGCAGGTCTAGATCTGGTTTGTGCCTGCAGAACGCACAAGGGAGGGATAAGGAGGGGTAGAAGCAGGTTCCTTTACAAAGCTGTATGACAAAACCCTCCTTACCCTCTCAACAAGCTTTACAGAATAGGCACAAGGCCCTGGGTACGATAGAGGACGTGCATAGTGAAACAGAAGAGAAGGAACCTGCTCAAGCATTCTCATGAAGGTCTGACCAACCAATTTCTCACAATAAGATCTGCATTAAGACCATTTGCCAAGAAGAAACAACACCAAGTTACAGTCATTAGTGACTCCCTCCTGTGTGAAACAGAAGCACCCTTTTACTGATCGAACATCTTTTCAGGCAAGTGCTGTCTCCCTGGGCCCCAGTTTAGCAATGTCACCAGATGATGGAAGAGCTGAGTACAGCCTTCAGACTACTATCCACACCTGCTTTTTCACATGGGTACAAATAATGTCCCAACAAAAAGTGCAAAGTTGATCAAGAGTTTTCAGGACCCTGGACGAAATGTTAAAAAAATCAGGAGCACAGGTAGTGTTTTTCTCAATCTTGTCAGTAGCAGTAAGGCACATTTGAAAGAAACAAATCATGCTGAGACACCAATACTGGCTTCAGGACTGGTGGCTCTGCCAAAATGCTTGGGTTCGTAACCACTGAAAAATCTCTGAGACACAGGGTGTGTTGGGACATGACAGGATCCAGCGTCCTGATTGAAGAAATGTATCTTTGTTCATAAACTGGGGGAACTGATTGAGAGATTTAATCTATAATTGATGAAGGAAGGGCATACCACCAGGAGAGCTGAAGGTAAACCAAGGGCTGTCATGGCATAGACCTAGGATGGCAGTGCCAGCTGGGATTGTGTATGCTGCTCCTGGGAGCATGAAGAGCTCAGGAGCACAACTGAAATGTTTGTACACCACGGGAGCATTGGGCAATCATTCGTGGCACAAAACTTAACAAGAACAAGTGCCAGATTCTGCACCTGGGATGGAGTAACTGCAGGCACAAGTACAAACTGTGACAGGAGTGTCTGCAGAACGCCCTGCAGGGAGGGCCCTGGGGGTGCTGGGGGCAGCAGCAGCTCGGTGAGAGTCGGCAGGGCGTGCCCGGGCAGCCCAGAGGGCAGGAACCGTGTCCTGGGGGCATCAAACACAGAGCACAGCCGGGCAGAGCAGGGATCATCCATCATCTGCTGTGCTCAGCGCTGCTGCGGCCTCACCCAGAGTGCTGGGGGCAGCTCTGGGCACCACCACTCCAGAGGGGTGGGAAAGTCTCTGAATGTGTGCAGAGGGGGGAAACAAAGCTGGAGAACAGGCTGGAAGGTGTGTCCTGGGAGGAGTGGCTGAGGGCTCTGGGTTTGTCCAATGTGGAGAAGAGAGGCTGAGGGGTGACCCCCTTGCCCGGCAGCTCCCTGAGGAGAAGAATTGGAGAGGGAAGTGCTAATCTCTTCTCCTTGATCCATGATAGGATGCACGGGAATGGTTCAAATCTGCCTCAGGGGAAGTTCAAAATTGACATCAGGAAACATTTCTTTACCTAGAGGGTGGTCAGATACTGGAACAGGCTTCCTAGAGATGTGGTCAATGTCCCAAGCCTGTCAGTGTGTAAGAGACATTTGACAGTGGCCTTTATTACATGCTTCAACTTTTGGTCAGCCCTTAAGTGGTTAGGCAGCTGGACTAGGTGATTGTTGTAGGTACCTTCCAACTGAAATATCCTATTCTATTCTATTTGGAGGGGTGGCTGGAGAACTCTTTAGTATTTCTGGAGCAGAGGTGAAGGAGTAGGGTAAGGATGTGGCAATAGCATCCTACTCAGCACCGTTCTCTCTTAACAATCTGGCTTTGCAAAACACACTGTGTTCAAATTTCTTCATACGTACAAAATCCATAAACCAAGTCTCACAGTTTCCCTTTCTTCATCAGATGCATGCATGTCTTCCCAGCAGACACAGGGTCAAGAAGAGGGACAAGGGAAATGCTTACCCCATCAGAAGGATGTGCAGTCCAGCCAATCTCTGAGGTCTCTTGAGTTGTATCCAGAAGTATTTCTGTTTGCATTTAAAAAAATTAAATAAAAAAGTATTTTGTGCTATTCCAAGTCAGACTAAAATCTTATCTGTTCCTCTCAAGATTGTCTTGTAAAGGACTTCCATACAACAAAAATAAACATTCATGTTTTGAGACTAAATATGACAGGTTACGTCCATACTAATAAATTAAGAAAGATCAAGACAAAGGCAGAGGCACTGGGCACATAATCATGCTAACTCATGATTCTCAAGTTGCTTGGCAATTTTCCCACCTGACTTTCCCAGGCAAAGTATAAGCACACTGACAGCATGGTGCAGAGTTATCATAATGAGCAGTTCAGATGAGGCTCCACTCTTTTTGGAAAGGAAAAGGTGGGACACAAGATGAGCTACATGAATGCATGCCACTCTCATTAGAACTATGGTTGCCCATTTTATCTGCACATGTAAGTGTGGACACAAGGCCAAAGCATGTTTGTTCCCAGCTCTGGAACCAAATTTCTTTGGGAGTTTATGACCCAAATGATCCTGTAATGGATTGATTTTGTTCTGGAGCTGGGAATTAAATTATTAAACAATTACAGTATTAGGAATTATAATTACATTATAAGGAATTACAGTATTAAATAATCTGTTGCATTATTACACTGCTCAAGAGTAGGGTACATGCAGAACTTCACAGGCCTGGTTTATTCCCACAACTAGTCTGCATTTCCATTGTTATTGAATCTACTACTGCAGACAGATCAGATACCAGCCTTAACTGCTCTTGGGCAATTATTCTCTGCTTGGGTACAAAGAAACACAAAAGAGATTTTGACAGTCCAAACTATAAACAAAGTATTCTCCAAAAGAGAATGTCAGGGTCTGAGACCCCTGTGATATGCAAGCATGTGCTCTTCACTCTGTATACTTAGGACACAGAATAAGAAAATTACTCAGTTGAATAGGTATTTACATGTGTTGATATATACTGTATAAATCAATTGGCTTTTCTTAAATTCTGAGAAGCTTTATTTGCTTATTTTGATTTTCATATTTCTATCTTGTTACTTTAAAAAAAAACCTGCCATAAAGAGATTAAAAAATCCAACCCAAAACCTAACAGCCAGCTTATGTCACTATCCCTACCAATATCCCTGGGGATTCACTCCACACTAATCATTGGAAAGGAAAGACTCATCCATCCTAAAGCAGACATGAGCAAGTTTATACAGATCTCAGCCTTTACCAATGTCCCTGAACTATATTCCCTATATTCCTACAGGACATTTTATACTTTTTAGACCTCCCTGAGGATGCAGTTCCTTCATTCAAAAGCAGTGCAAAATACCAGGGCTGGCTTGCCAAAACTGGAAAGAACTACTGGTTACAGCTGAAGTACAAGCCCACTAAAATTATGTAACAGACCTCAGGAAATGCTGAGCTGCTCAGTTCTCGAGGATAGCTCAGCTCAGACAGCCCCTCTGAGCAGCAGAACATCTGCAAAAGGCCTGTGCCTCCCTGAGGCACAGTTTTCCCTAGGCTGTCCTCGTAGCAAAGGAACTTGGCATTCCCCCATGCCCATTATTTTCTCAATTGCACAGTGTGGCACAGGGATTGCACAGTGTCATGTCATTACTTTGCCACCGGGATCCCAGACATAATCTTGATATGCTGAAATAATACACAAGGCCATTTTTGAACACAGAAAGAACTTTTTTCCTAATCCGATCTGAGTCTCCCATTTACCAAAGTACAATGCTTCTACCCCTGGGAAACTCTAGAAGTAAAATAGAGAACAGTTAATCAGGGCATGGAAAGCCATACAGAAAGTGAGAAAGAAATGAAGAAAGGAAATAGAGAAGACTTGCTCAGTAGCCCTTGCTCTGCCATGTCAAGCATATTCTCCAGACAACTTCTCACCAGTGAGCAAGGTAGTATTTACCAAGCACGTGAGTATTTTACAAGCGAACAGAAATAGGCAGCCTGAAGCAGACAGGACTGTCCCTTTCACAGTGAATACTTTAAGTCAGAAACCACTAGAAAAATAAGAAAAGTACACAAGAATTTTGTGTGCATAAATCTCATTTCGCAACCTACGGCCAAAAGCCCCTCACTATTTTTGTTCTTCCTCTCTTTCCTACTGGCTGTATGCCTGGAATCACATCCCCAGTCACACTAGCTGCATGCACACTCATAAATCTAACAAGCTGTTAAACTGCTCTCTAGCTCCGAGGACAACAGGCACAGTATGGTTCATGTTCCCATGGCTAAAAATTCCAACCCCACAGAAGTGCACAGCTGCATCCAAACCACCTCCCAGGAATGGTCCTCAGTCCATCCTAACCCCTGACCTATGTGTAGGCACTGTTTGTGACAAGATTATTTGGCATGAGCCAAACAAACCCATGGCTGTGCTCATAATTTAACAGTATGAATGACTACATGTGTACAGGTATAAGCCTTCACTCTGACACTTTATTAGCACTGATGACTGAGTAGCACTTCACATCCTCACTGGGCTGGGCTGGACCAGTATCTGCTCCTCTTCAGTGCCAACAGAAATTATCTGTTCAGCTGAATTTACCACCTTGGAAGAAAAATGGCTTATACCCTTTTAACATTGCTCAAAATCAAGGGTCTTGCAACATCAGGTTATAGACTCAGTCTCAGTCCAGCCCACGATGCTGCTAGGGGCAACACTGATTCAGGTATCTCAGGGTATCAGGGTATCTTTGGAGCAATATTCTACTCTGCATTAAAAATGAGGAACAGGCAAGGTATCTGAGCAACCTAGAGGCTTTGAAACACGTGAAATTATGACAATTCTACAATTCTTTTTCTACTCTACTGGTTTAATCTCAGTTTTGAAGAATGATATTCCAATTGCATATTACAACTGTTATTTTACTTCAAGGAAGGTAAAAACAACTGATGAGAAATTCTCCTATATGTCTCTTCCCTAAACTAAAAAAAAACCAAAAAACACATCACTTTTTATAGAAGAGTCAAATGGGTTCATTACACTCTGCAAAATCTAAACTCTCATTTGAGTATCCTCAGTTATTGCCGGCCAGAAAGGGTGAAATAAAAATCCCAAATACTACAGCTAGTACTATTCTATATTTACATCACAAACTAATCTCTTGGGCTACATTATGCTATAATGTCAACATCCAGAAAAACTGGGCAGAGGATGGAAGCTATTACAGATCAGGCTGCTCAGAATAGGCACATTAATAATTTTCACATTTTGGTCTGCCTGTACTTTCAAGCAAGACTATTAAGCGCTTGTGTTACAGACAAAATGATCCCCTGATGCAAGAGGATGACAATTCACCCAAAGATGACTGACCCTTAGACAACCTTCATGGAGGCAGAGATGGCCTAACAGCTTTCTGGACTGAAGAACATTTGCCCCTGGTGTCTTAACAGTGCAGTGGTGCAAGAGGGAATTATACAACCAAAGCCTTGCAAACTACAGCCACGGACAAGTGAGTTGATCCTGAGAAGAGAGTAAAAGAATCCCTTTGCCTGCTACTAAAACTGTAGAATCACAGAGTGAAACAAGCTAGAAGGGAGGTACAGAGGTCATCTTAACCAACACCCCACTCAAGGCCAGGCTAAATTACAGTAGGCTGCTCCAAACCTTGTCCAGTTGAATTTTGAATATATCCAAATGTACACTGATAGAAGGCAAAGGGCACTATGGTAAAAGGTAACATTCAGAGAGTTTGCTTTGCTACGGAGCTGAATGCCCCAAGCAGCAAAACTTGCTTGCTTAACAGATTTGAAAAGAATTTAAACATTTCTGAGCTTATTCTGCCTTCCATGATCATTCCTTGAAAAAGTAGGAAGTGTGTGAATGCTCTCTAAGAAGTCTGGGAAGTGAAAGCATTCCATGGGCTTATGCAAAAATAGTGTTAGGAGTTGTCAAATCCAGTAACCTCACACAAGCCAGGCTGCTGCAGCTCCGTGGCCCCAGGCACAACCAATAGCAGGGTTAGGTGGGTATCCTCAACAGGCACACACACAAACACATGCAGGCACTGCACATCTATGAATGGCCAGCCACAAAGACCAACACAGGCAGAAGCACTCACCAGTCATGCAAACAGAAACAGCACCACCAATGGCCTCATCCTGCTTCCCTTTCTGGTTGGTCAGGATTAAGGTCTGCTAGCGGGAAATATATATGCATTTGTATACAAGGTGGATCTCTGCAATAACTGTCCTTAAAGATTTAGCCTCCTGACCTCTGGATCTGTGGTCTCTCCATCTGCTGGTACCTGAAGCTCACCTGAAGCCTCACTCCTGGTGTGAGCAGCCAGACAAGCTCACTCACTGTCTGTACACCCCTTGACACACACACACACACACAGAGGCACTCTAGGGATCCCCTGCCAAGTGGCTTTAAGGGTGCAGCCTACCCAGTAGCTAGCCCTGGGTGCTTGCTCTCCTGAGCTGCTATTCTGTGGATCTCTCCATGAAGTGGTCTTCGACACTCTGCCTACCCAGGAGTTGCCCTGGGATCATCTCGTCTCTGGGTACACTGAGATACACAACACATAGACAGTACTCTCAAAGAACTCCTGGAATTTATGGTGACCAGAATACCTGACCTGGACCTCCTCATAGTTCTTCCCTCACTAGATAAACCCCTCTGTTTGTCTCACTCATAGAGACACACACATTTAAACCAGTGTCTCACTCCTCCTCCAGACTCTGCTCCTTCCCTGCCTTCCTAACCCACTAACTCCACCATCAAGTTAGTCTGGCTTGCTATAGAGATCACAGACTCACTAATTAAAGCTCACTCACTCCAGCTGCTTGCTGCTTGCATCACAGATGCACAGATTCTATGCCCTGTGGTCCACCTTGAGTTCCTAGCACTTGATTTTCATCCATTCCATGATCTTCAGCTGCTGGTAGCGCCAACTCATGGGCACTCTGACCTGTGGTTCAAATCCAGTTGCTGGTATACAAATGTGCATACGCACACACACTCACACACACACACAAAAACAAAGCCCCCTCACCCAAGTAACTGGTGAAAAATGGAATTTAGTAAGAAGATAGGATAGACTGTGGTGATCAGATGCCTGACAGCCATACTGACCTGCAGTTGGTGTATGTGACTGGCCCCTTATCTCTTTACTTTCTCACACTTAATCCTCCCTTTCCACACCTACAGTTACTCCTCTAAACAACCCACAGTAAATTCTGCAGATTATCTTCCTTACATCCCATAATAAATACCATGCCACTGTTGGAAATAATCTCCTTCAATCTGAAAGGTGTTCCAGAGAGCACTTCCACTGATATAACCTAATGGGTTCACTGCCACCCCATGGACTGATCACACTCCTGTGATAGCTCTGGGAGAAGCTGGGTCAGGGCACTTATTTCTCTGTTAGGTTATTGAGGGTCCCCTGCCTTTCACTGTTCCTATGTGCTACTTTAAGCATGGGGAGAGGACCCTTTTATCAGGAACTTTTTATCACTCATATAAACAAATATATTTATTCATGGAGGCAATCATTTGGAAACAATACACGGTGAAACCTTTGGGAAGCCCTAAATACAACAGAACGTCTTCCAAAACTAAACAGTAATTGTGGTGAAGTAAATAATAAATCAATAGCCAATGACATATGCAACTGTAGTAAGTACTCCTTTCTTAAAAAAAGAGTTGATGAAACAAGTAAAAAACCAAGCAGAAATAGCCAAAAAAATCCTACTTGTTTATAACTATCCAACACAAAGGTTGATGTTATTTTTTAAAAGATAATATCTTACAGATTAGCTATGACTTAATACAAAAAACCAAGCTACAGAATTATAGAATATGCCTCCTAATATAAGAGAATATATACAAAGCCAATCTATATGAGAGAAATGAGTTCAAATTTTTTCTTGTATAAAGCCATAATGTCAATTCTGCAGTGAATGATCCTGTGTTACTTCTGCAATGTTATTTCTCAAATGCAATTAATTTTAGAAGAGCTATTTGGAATCAATGGGATATGTGTTTAGTAAGTTCCATGAAGTATAATGTAATTTAACTGCTTGCTATGTCAGAGCAAAATGCTGACACTATCAGAATATCAAAGTTGTCATCTGCAAAGAGGAATTCTCACACTCCAACCAGGAGTTATGTACCATCTGTGAAAGAGAGAAATGACAGCCAAATGGTGTAGGATATGGAAGTACACAGCTTTTTGCAAGGTAACACAGTTTTTAAGCTTCATGAATGATTGTGTATTTTTCTCTTCCCCAGCCCCTTTCTTTTGTTAAAGCTCTAAGGAAACTGCTGGGATTAGCATGTTGCACTACTACTGATGTCAAAAAATGCAGACATCAAGAAATTAAAATAAAAAAGGTCCAATTTTGCATATGAAATCCAGTTAAATTACTATCTACAACTTTCCTAGAGATACAATATAATATCTACTCTTCCACAGCTTAAGAAGTTCATTCTCCGAACACCCATTATTAAGTCTAGAACTTGGGTCTAACTGCCACTGCCATCAAACCAGCTACTTTCAATACAGCACAGCATGACTTTTAATGCTTATCTACATTCTCCTGCTTGCTTTTTTTCATAGACATTAAGAAGTGAGCTTATGTCTTCCAAAGTTATACCAAGGCATACACTGAAAGTCCCAGAGACCCTGCATTACAAGAATGCCATTCCTTTTCTTTGCAGCTTTAATTAGCTTTGAATATAAACAGTGTTAGTTGCAGCATGAATAGTCTCAGATCGGGAACAGATTCAACACAGGGCATGGTGCAAACCTGGGAACAGGGATGTCCCTAGCACAGGAACTACACAGGAATCGATTATGGAAGAAAATGAATCAAATGGAGCTGCTGAGACTGACCAGAAATATAAACCCCTGTCTGTTCCCCCTTTACAAACAGGCTGCACATCCAGCCCGGTCTCATTCATGTTCTGCATGCCTACAACAGGATATTCCTCTGCCCCGGCCTTTCCAAGCATGTAGCAAAGTTTTTGGCATGCAGGAGAGCACCAGGAAAGAACTGTGAAGAAAATGTTTGCTAGGATTTTAATAACTCATCTGAATCACAAGCAATCAAACTAAAAAGTTAATTTCACCTTTTTTCCCCCTGAATTAAAATGACATTAATTTAAACCTTTCTTTGTATATACTAAACTGCATATAATAAACCAAAAGAGAGTGGTATTTTTCACTCTGAAGATTCCCTCTGAGGAAGGTATATCTTCCTCCACTTCAAAGGCAAGCCAATTTGAGCAATCAATATGTTATTTTCAACACCCCAAGACAACAACCAAAGGGGGAAAATGAAATGTCTGACCTCACTATCTTTTTTCTTCCATATTCCCTTTTGCCAAAGAGATACTCTTAATGCAAAGAGGTTTTACCAAAGCAGAAGAATTATTCTCTCTATGTCTTGAATTTCTGGAAGATACTTAGAAAGATTGTCCAGCTATTCTGCAGGCTTGAGAGCTTGTTGTAAAATAAATGCAATCACTTACAGACAGAACACATCATTCCTTTGGAACATATTTAATGAGTTCTACAAAATGAACTCTGCTTGTGTTTACAGCTGTAGACATTTAGAACTCCATCAAAGCAAAACCAATATTCACATAAAATTGATCTCAGTGCCCTAGCAAGAGCTATTTCATTAACAAGTTATCACTTGCTCTCACCTGTCTTGACTGCAGCCCATCATGCATTCTGAAATTCTATGCTTCACAAACTTTTAAAATCAGAAGGGTTAACCTAAAATGTTAACTTAAATTTTCAGTGATATTACATACATGTATAGATTTTCAAAGAAATAAAATTACTGTATTTCTTTATGTAGCTTTGAGAAAAAGGAAAAATCCATTACTTCACCCAGCACGTAGTTCAAAAGTAATGCTCTCAAAATCAAATCCTCAAAAACTCTTGCAGATCTATAAACACTGAGAAATGTGATCTTAATGAAAACTTCTGTGCAATTGTGTTTCCTTTTATAAAGCTAACCGCCCCCCGTATAAATGTTTCTGTTTGCAAACCAGGCTTCCCTCAAGTTCCCATTCAGGCTTTTTTTTTGTGTAAAAATCATGTCTGGAAAACTTTGCACAGACATGCTCATTCCTGGTGAAATCAGTGTGTCCAAATACTAGAGCTGTATTAAATAAATTCAGCCTAATGTCTCCTTTTTATGCATTAAAACCAATACCAACAAAATAATTTCAATTGCTTACAAGAACTTCTTTACCTCTGAGTCATGAAGGTGTTTAAAGTCCCTTTAGGTCCTGTAAAAGCATGCTGCCATCTTTCTATCTGAGAGGCATTCTGCCTAAGAAGTATTTGCTCTCTTCATAATTCATATGAAGATAGTCGGAATCTTTTGACTACTTCCCCTCTCTACAGCTTCTCCCTCTTTTCTTAACGATTAACATTAAGGTTTAGAAAATTTCAAAGTTTGAACAACATTTAGTTGGAGACAAAATGTGATTTACATTCAGACTTTAACTCAAATGCCCCAGAAACACTAGGAAGAATTGATTGATTCATTTTCCCACTCAGTCAACTCTCTTTAGTTGGTGGTGAAATGTGTTTTAAACACCATCTAAAACTTCTAAGAAGCTCTAAAAAACCGAAGACCACACTGGATATTCCCTATATTTCTCAACTTAAATCTGAAACCTGAATTTCAAGTTTCTGCTATATATAATAATGAGTCAACAAACAAGCCATGAGCCTTTCTTCTTCCTTATGGACAGCTCTGCACTAAAGCAAAGCTTTCTACATAGTTATCATCAGACTTTCCTCCCCTACCATATAATTTTTATTTGACTTTTGACCACAACAAAAATACTTACCTCTGAGATGCAAATCAGCTTTAAAGTGCAAACTTAGGACCATGCAGTACAGTCATAATGAAGATGCTGACTCCCCTGACCCTGAATTGAGAGCTGAAGTTCGGCTCATGGACACCTTTACTGTTTCCTCTCCACAGGCAGAATTTTACTGTCCTATTTTAAACCAGGCAGGTCAACTATGTGATCTGTGAAGCTGTATCACACAGTGCTTTCGAAACTCTTTTTATCTTTACAAACTTTCCAGACTGAGCACTGAATTAAAAAAATGTTCGTTTGTACAGGCATCACTCAGTTACTTCATATTTGCAGAGAGAATTTCTATCTCAGTTTCTCTACCAGTTACACAAGGAATTACACAGTAACTTTTAATACAATTTTAAAATCAGCAATTCACAGAATTTCGGGGATTTAAGAATTTGTATTATAATCATACATTAATTATTTAGCCTCTGAACTTCCCACACACACTGTATTCCCCTCCTATTAAGAGAAGGGATGCTTTAACAAGCTTTCCTCTTTTTATTAGATCTCACACTATTCTCCTTTCCTGTCCTCTAGGTCCTTCCTTGCTTCCCTTTGATTCCATCTCTCCCTCCTCTCCTCTTTCAGTGGCTTTCAGAAATGCAAGAGATGAACATTCATCACAAAGCAGTACAGTTCACTGAGCACATGTAGCTGCAAGGATATTCTCGGAACAAACAAGGGGACTGTTTACAGTACCTCTGCCCTTCTCTAACTCTCTTCCACAGCTCTCATCTTATCTCCTGCTCTCATCACCCTCCCTTCTATCATCTATTCTTTCTTCTGCCACTTTCTTGGCACCTCTTTTCCCTGCCTACCTTTTCCCTACCCTGCCTCCAGTGCTTTCTCCCTCCTCTTTGCTGGCTGAATGTGAACTGCCTCTTCTTGTTAATGCAAAACATTCTCTCCATATCTATTATTTGAGGCAAGTTTTTCAGAGGTGAGACAAAAACTCTTGATTTCAGCCCATTGGGTGCTGTCTTCTCGAACAGTATAAACGTCCAGAGATTGTTTCACAAAGCGAACATGGTGCAAGAACAGAAACACGAGAATCAAATACACACCAAGCATAAACAATGAACTTATTCCTGGATAAAAAAAAAAAATCTATTCTTTGAGGCAGTCACTTCTGCTTTAAAGATAGTTAGTAGTAATGCTCACTAATGATCCTTCATAAGAGGGTTTGCCTCTCCCACCAGAAACAATACTAATAACTTTTTAAATCCCAAGAGATAGTGATCAACCATCAAACAGAAAGACATGTGCTCAATGCTCATCTGGACTAGGATATAAGCATACTGGAGAGCACACTTTTCTTTTTTTTAACCTCTACAGAAAACACTTTAAAGTTGATGTGAAACATCTGTTCTTACCTTCTAATGAGGTGACTAGATGAAAGAAGAAGACCATCCAGAGCCAACCCATTCCCGACACTCTTCTTGCACTGATGCCAGCATTAGAATCCATGAAGATTCTCTGTAAATACCACCATCTTCAACAAGCACATACCACTCTCTTGAAATGGTCTGAGATTTCTTGGAGTGTTTTAAAACCTTTTCAAATTAAAGCACAGAGGTCTTCGCAGAGAAATACTGTTTAGGAAAAAACAGAAGGTAGAAACAGAAATCAGGTCACTCTAACATAAAACTGATAGTTTTTATACACCCGTTCCATCATTTACTACTTCCAAGACATGGGTAAAAAGGAGTAGCACAGACCCAGTATTTTCCATATACTCATCCCTCAAGACTTCAGTCAGTCACAGGTGATTTTTGCACTGCCAGTACACACAGATTTTGAGACTTTCATGGCATCAGGGACGGTGTGGTTCCCAAATCAACATTAATCTCTACCACAGTATAGGCTGTACTATTACTGAAGTCCTGATCCTTTCTGCATCTTTGGCAATGTTTCTTGGAAGGTGTCCATTCCATTTCCCCTGTATGCTTTTCAAATTCTGTCTCTTGTAGTTTACACTTTGCCTTTTAAGGACTCTTCAGCTCAGTAGCCATGACAGGAGAGTTTTTGCCAACACAAATCTGCACAGCTGACACACTCCTACTGCATTTCAGATGCAGGCATTTGTCCCTTTAAGCATATGACTGCACAACACTACTAAGTTGGACAGTATTTTTCCCATTGATATGTTGTACGTGAGGAAGCAAACACTGTGATATTTAAGGTCAAACAGGGAGCCTGCATTACAGCCAGAAAAAGCACACAAGTCCAAGTTTATTATCCTAAGTGGGAAAAAATCCAAATAAAATTCTACCACCACCATTAAGAACCTGACATAAAAGCTTATCTTACAGTAAGGGAGCGGCACGTAGCCTAATCCAGCACTGCATTAGATCAATACAGCATAACAATTTTGCTAAGCAAGGTAATTCTAGCTCCATCTGTCCAATTCTCAGCCTAACAGAGAAATATCACAGTAATATGTAGGTTGCATGCAAAAAGCCAGTATGTTTTTTTTCTTCAGGTGCTTTTTGAGGAGAGCATTGAAAATGCTCCAATGTCTTCAGTGAGACAGTGAAGCGTAGCTAAGGAGAAAGAAAAATGTCTCAGGCAATATACAGAAATGGCTCAATAACTTGGCTGAAAGAGGGGAGGAGGGGGGAAGAGTTGTAATTAAAAGGGGCAGCCTCAGTGCAATTATCTGAAAACCTTGCAGTAGGGGATTTGAGCAAGTTGGGCATAGCAGAGGAAAAAGCAGCCTGGGGAATATGAGAAAAGGCAGTGGAGTGCAATTAGATTTGCTTTACTGGAGAGGGAGAGAAATTTGGGCAGGATGGAACAGCTCTCTCTTCTGCTGCTCCCAGTGAGAACCCAGAGCACCCAAGACAGATGAACCAAAGGCACACTGGGCGTCAATAAAACGTTAGGAAACTAAAGGAATCTGAGCAAGAGGAAAAAGTTTTGGTCCATGACTTCTGAGGAAAGAGAAAAATAAAACCATTAAATATTACTGAGAAAAAATTAAGATTAAATGTGAGGATGGATACAGGCACTGCTTATTACTTTATGAAGCATGTATACAACACAACACATCACAGAAAAAAACCACCACTGGATGCAACTGCAAAAAGGAGAAAATTTCAGGGTGAAAAGTCCGAAAGTCCTTCTTTACAGAAACAAATACCCAAGCACACAACAGCAGTCTCCTGGAAAAGGAGAAAAGACTGCTGCCTGAGCCACCAAAACTAAGACTGGGAACACCAAAATCAAGCCTGCAAGACACCTCTACATGGAGACATAAATACTCACCATTTGTACTGGCAATCTATAATAGTATAATATCTGCAAGCTTTTTATTAGACCAGTGAAATCCTAAGAGATGGGGACTTTTAAGCATTCATAATGAAGGCAAGCAAATGCAGGAACAGAGGACAATGAAGAATACTTTCATTTCAGTCAAGGGACCTCATTTATCTGCAGAAGGCTTGAAAAGAGCTCGCAATTCAGATATTCTCATGTCACATAACGTCGGAATCACAGAGCACAAAACAGAACCCAAATACGCTTTGGCTGCTGGATCTCACACCAAAGCATCGAAATTACCACAAAACAGATATAACTAAAAAATCCCTCGTACACAAAAGCAGACACAAAACAACTTCTAGCTCCAAGGAAACCAACTGTTCTTCTGCTGCCCTCCTCACCAGCACATCTCTCTTACAACACCTGTTTGTCTTATCCTGGTTTCCCCTGTATCTCACCAAAGTTACATTGCTCTTCAAGAGGAATCATGCAGCCGTTGTCTGGATTAGACTGACAATTATTTTCCTTAAAATAAACTATGGCTAAATCAAAAAGCTGGTTGTGATTTAGCAGATAAAAAACGTAACTTTTTTTTTTAGGTTTTGGGTTTTTAATTTTTTTTTCTGCCTCTTCCACACCTCAATGAAAAATGCTTACTCTACAATGAAGGATAGAGAGAACATTATGGAAGCATTTAAGGGAGAGTAGGAGGGAAGCACTAGCCTCTGTGAATTAAAGAGCACCAAGCCCCTAAATTGCTAACCACTGCCCTGCCCTTCCCCCTAGCACTTGATGTGTACAGAATCTGACTACACCCAAAGACGCTCATCTTTCATTCTTTAGGTCTCCTACTACTTCTGCCCTACACCAAACTACGTAAACAGAAACCTCAAACCATCCCAACTTTCCAACCACCCTCTTCTCTTGTCCACACAAGCACCTTTCCATGGCCGCCTCAGCTAGTTACTTGCTCCAAAACTGCTTTCAGCAAGATTACTTCTCTTTGCTATGGAATCCACTATTCCCCACACTCCTCCAAATCCAACTGCAAAGCAATACACCCTCTGTGGACAGGATCCTTTGATAAACTTCCTTAAATACCCTTTCCTCTTCCTCCCTCTCCTCCAAGTACATGAACTTGCCACTCATGTACCAGCTGTCAATCCTCTTATGATAACCTATTTTTAGCATATATTTCCTTAGCTAGTGGAATGATTTCTATCTCCTTGGAAGTCCTGAAAATTTTAAACTGAGAAGTGACAGTTCCTGAGGATTAAAATGTCTTTTAATGATTCAACCCTATAAAACTGTGAAGATCCCAAGCAGTCAGAAAAGACTACTCATATTATTTTTACTGTAAATCTAAGCTCCAAGAGATGGGAGATGGAAGTTTCTGGGTTGTCTCCTTATATTACTCACCAAAGCTATCATGACTGTTTACTTTGGCACCATCACTGTGGTACCTAGATTACCAAAATTTATGTTTGAGTTCCCAGTTAAAGAGATAAATACACTCACCACCACTGTTTCCAAGAACCCTGGTTTCTTAGTTGAACAACCAGCAAGGGAGTAGAGTTCCTTGGGAAGCTTGTCAAGGTGAGTTTTGAACACCACCAAGAACGGAGATTCCTCAACTTTTTTGGGCTTCCTTAGCAGCATTGAACTGGGAAATTTTAATTTTTTTTTTTTACTGGGGATTTTTTTCTTCCTTACATGTAGTCACAATCTCCTTCAATTTCTTTTGCTTTCTATCTTAACAGAAGAGAGTCAGGTCTTGCCAAGCACCTCAAAGCTTCTTCTACCCAAGACTGAAAACACAAGCCATTTCAGCTGGAAACCCTGAATATGAAACAGCATGCCTGGCTTGACTGGCACTGTTTAAGTCCTGTTTATTCTCACCAGACAGGGCCGGTGCTGTAATTTCTCACTTTTTCTGAACTCAAATCTTGAAGTGGGAACACTTCAATACTATCTCCAGGCAAATGATGCTCAGCGCTACAGAAGAGATAGTGATAGTGCTCCCACATGTGCTAAAACAACTGACAGTAGTACAGTTCTGTGCTTGTGAGAGTTCTGTCACAAAGAGGGCTGCTGCCTGTCCATGCTGTACCCAAGCTGTGGCAAAGCATTTCATGCAGCCAGTAGCTTTGCAGCAGCTTCTTTATGCAAATAAAGGATTCCCTCAAAGTTCAAGCATTGTCAGCGATGACACCTGAAGAGCCATAGGGCACCAGTGCTGCTAAACAGGTCAGCATTAATCAAGAATTCCCTTCCATCAGTGCCTGTGGTTTCTTTTAGAAAGGAAGCAGGTTTGCTCCAAGGTTTGTGCAGTCACTTATTTGAGAGCACCCCAATGATATATTTGTGGAGTGTTGATGGAGGTGGTCATGCACGTGATAAACCTAAGAGGGGTCTTCCTTAGAATGGACTGCTTTTTTATTCTTCTGGGGTTTGCACAGCACTCTGAGACTGATCAAAAACAGTGACAGCTAGATAAACTGTGTTAATTCTGTACTGGTCACAGGTTCTTGTGGACCTAAGCTTTGAACAAAACCCCTCCTTTTCTCAACCTCTTGACTCCAACCATAAAACTTCGGACAGATCTTCACTGAAGCACGTTCTAGCTTACTACACAGACGATATGTAGTCACAGATCAGAAAGTAAAGTACAGTGACCCTTTTCCCCTCTGACAGATACCACCTGCAAAACCTGACATCAAATAGCATTAACCACTCATCAGAACCACGCATCTGTCTGGCTTCCACAGGAGGAATTCAGGCACCCATTTCAGATTAAGAAAAAATCTAGGATTGTTCTGGTACTGCACAAGCTTTCTGGAGAAAAGATGAGGGCCTGAATATAGCTGCTTCTTTGAGTTCTACACTTCAACACATAAGAAAATGCAGAAGCAGATGAATGTCCACCTAAGCCAAGTTTTCTCATTGTCTCCAGTGCCAGGAAGAGGTGCTGTGTGCAGATGGCTTGCAAGCCTGACCTCCATGTGACCCACTTTCCTCCTCTTCCTCCGGTATCCACAAATGTAAGACAAAGATTACTAGAGAATATCCCCCAATTGATTCACTTTAGTATCTCCTTAGGAATTCATCCAATCCCCATTTTGAACTTCTAACAGATTTGGAAAGATGTCTATCCTCGTGCAACAAAGTATTTTTTACGTATTTGATATTGTTCTACTAATAGAAGCTAAAGTCGTAACAGTGCCAAATTTTTTATGTTTTCAATTCTTCTTATCTGTTCCAAGAACTTTTCCAAATCATCTTGTTTCCTCCCACTGGAACAATGCTTCTTCCTCATTCATTGTTAACTGACTCCTCTAGGCCTATTTCAGAGTAGAAATCATTATATGGGTCTAACTTCCCTCTGCTACACTTGATTCCACAATTTTCCCTGTATTTGTCATACCTATTCCTCACACAAAATAAATGCACCTCAAGAATTCTCCAGGGTAGAGAAAATGCTGTACCTTTGCAAACACAGTCTTTCCTCCTCCTGCACATTTTGCACTGTGACTCATATCAGCTTAATATTATCTCTCAGCAAGAACCATTAAAAAGATAAATGAGCACAACATCTGGGAGAGTCAATAAACTACTATTCCAATTAATTTGTGCGGCACACTGATTCACCACATTTAGGCAGAGTACAAAAAGTGGAATTAATACCTCTCATTCATGACAAATAGGGAATCATGATGGTGTTACACATCAAGCAAAAGGCCTCCCCCCGTCCTTTGTTGCCCCCGGTTCTGTCCTACTATAATTGTTCCTTTGCCACTGGGATACCCTTGCAGCAGTGGTCACACATCTCACTGGGATAAAATTCACAATGCTGTTATGAAAAGCTGTCACTCAGCGCCTGTCCAGCAGTCTGAGCCTGACATAATATTGCCTACCTTCTTTCTTAGACAATAATTACAATAACTGCTATTCATAGAAATCTTTCTACGCCCCAAACAGGAAGTGAAGGGGGGGGGGGAGCAACACATAATTTATCGCTCAGGGTTTTAATATAATGAAGTTAATGTGTTTTCTTCAAAAATTCTATTACTGGGACACATAAAGCACCACAGAAAAATGATTGACTAAATAAATAGATCATTTCAATAGCTGCTGTATATCCTTTTATCCTCTGTTACTAATTGAGATTATTTTTAATGACTCCGAACTACTTTGAAAATATCTGAGATAAGAGTAGGATTTATGGAAAAAACCCTTGTGGATTTTTTACAGTCTGTTCAGTTGATTCATTTAATTTTGAGAGAAACGCTCTAGATGAAATGCATAACTAAGTTTAAAGGAATACTTCCTCAAGAGCATACTTCATAGCTGGCTTGATCATTTGCTTCCTAGAGATTATCTAGATAAGAGTTGTGTCTGTTTCTCTTGGGATCCCTTAAGTATACAATGAGACTCCAAAAGCTGATTCTGAATGTTCTCCAAAGAAAGGCATTTATTTCCTTGTTTACCATGGAAACACCAGGCGTTGTGAAGCTGATCTTCCATGCTCTGATTATACATTTCCTAGTGGTATCCAAATTAAGAACTTCCATAGCTCTTAAAGGGAAGAAAGAGATGCTTATTTTCATGAATTTTTATTAAACCCTTGAGGCTCTAACAGGGTGCCCAACTTAGAAGCGTAATGACTCAAATGACCTCTACAGTCAGTGGACTGAGCTGAATCATGTTCACCAGGGTAACTAAGACCTGCACTAATTAAAAAGGGAGCTATGGACAGCAGAACAGCTCCCTCTCGATGACTCCCCAGGTGCAGCCTGAAGGTATCTGGTGAGATTCTGAGCCTCTCTACAATCTCCCAAACCACACAGGAGGCCAGGTTAGCATCTCTTTAGATAACTACAGTGCCTTCCCTTAAATCACTCTTCTCTGCCATGACATACTTGGCTAGAGCAGCTTTACAGCTCAGCTTGTAAATTTAGTCTTCCTAAGTAAAATTCATTCACAGCTGCCCTGTGTTACTGGAGCCTTTCTCCACATCATGGAGAAATGCCTCCACATCATGTTTTGCTATGCCTAACAAAGATGCACACTGATGTCTTGAAACTACAGCAAATAAAATAAATATTCTAATTAAAGATACAGATTCTTTTTTCCATCTATTATGCACTTGAATTACATACATATTAAACACAATTAAGTTCCTGAAAACAATTTCTTCCCACCTCACAAGATTTGACTTCACTGACAATTTTTATACTGATTTGTGTAGTTTTCAAAGAAACATTGGCAATTATTGTCAAGTTTCTAACATTAATACCGGGAAGCAAAATCCCAGCTCCAAAATATTAACAGCATTATAGAATGAAAAATGTGAAGAAATTAATTGTTATTTATGTTATCCATTACTTGCCTCTTCTCTAAATATAGCAGGAAACTCTTCTAAAATATAACAGGAATTGAAGTGATACAGAAATTACTCCCTTTGAATTTTCATACTGTAAATAACGGAGACTGTGCAAACAGGGGGAAATGAATTGACAGCTGTCCATCACATTTATCTTCTTTGATGGAAAGAGAAGATGACAACTGTACCCACTGGGTATGGTTTCACTGTCCTGTTATTGATTTTACTCTAATTTCTCAGGATACCTCTCTCAGTACAACTCTGCACAGATCCCTGCACTTTCATCTATGTAGAAATACACACGATGTTATCAACTTAAAGTATAATTTATCTTCAACAATTATACTTTCATCTGTACAAAAGGAAGACATAAGGCTTCAGCAAAGAAAAAAATATGCAATTCACAAACTCTAGGGCACAGCTGCAAACCTTTGTTAAGCACTGTGTAAAATGTTGTATTTCCAAAATTCTAAGTACAGAATTTTAAGTTTAGAATACTAGACTCAAGTATCCCTGAAGATCACCACATTATTAACTTCTGGGTGGAAGTAATCTGTGGTACTAAAAATTCTTTGAAAATTTCCTTCTCTAATACAACTTAATTTTAAACAAACACCCCAAAATTCACTGAAATTTTATCATAGAAGATGTCTGAAAACAAGAAAAAAGATGCATCCTATTTCAGCATTTAAAAGGGGAAGGGAAATAACACATTTTCATAAATGGCTATCAAACAAAGAATGTTTTGCTGTCCTGGTTTTGGCTGGGATAGAGTTAAATTTCTTCTTAGGAGCTGGCAAAGAGCTGTATTTTGGATTGAGAATACTCTTAATAACACAGATGTTTTAGTTGTTGCTAAGTAAAGCTTACTCTAAATCAAGAACTTTTCGATTTCCCATGCTCTGCCAGTGAGGAGATGGACAAGAAACTGGGAGGGAGCATGGTCAGAACAGCTGACCCCAACAGGCTGAAGAGATATTCCACTCTATGGAATGTCATGCTCAGTACATAAACAGAGGGGAGGTGGCCAGCATCTGTAGATCACGGGTCAGGGATGTGCTGGGCATCCATCAGTGGGTGGTGAGCAACTGTACCATGAGTCACTTGGGGTTTTTGGGGGTTATGCCTCTCTCCCCCTTTCCTTTCCATCATCATCATCATCATCATCATCACCATTATTATTATTATTATTTTACTCCAATTATTAGACTGTTCTAATTGTTGTTATCTCAACTCATGTCTTTTACCTTTTTCCAATTCTCCTTCCCATCCCACTGGGATGGGAGGGGTGGGATGGTAGGGGCTAAGCAAGCAGCTGTGCGCTGCTCAGCTGCCAGCTGGGGTTAAACCACGACAGTGACGTAAAGAGAATGTCCCTAAAATCATGTTCTCATCTACTCAGCAATGCTGATCATGCTTTTTTTTTTCAAGTGAAATTAAAGTTATTGTATACCAAGTTCTGTTTGCTGATGGGTGGCAAGTGGTAAAGAAGCCAAGCATAGTGTTTGCAATGGCCAGACAAGCAATGCCACAAATCAGAAAAATAACCTTGACATTTGCTGACCAATCCGCAAATGCAACTGCAAATCTGCACAGACAACCCAAACACAGAGCTGAACAACAGCCTTAAAGGCATTCTCAGGACACTGGAAAAGAAATCAAGGGCCTGAAGGGTTGAGCAGGAGCAAAAGTGAGAGTGCCTTGCAACACCAAGATATTAGTAAGTCTAAGAAAAGAGATGCTTTATACTAATGCTCTTTCCCATTGTAACTTAAGAATGTAGCCTTACATGGCATGTCTAGAAATATATGAAGCAAGATCCATGCACAAACACTCAAAAGATACAATGGAGGGGAAAAAAAGAACAAGCTGAAAATACTTTTCTTAAACTGTTCATTGTGGACCACTTTGCAAAATCCTTTAGTAAGGATTAGTATTTTCTTCAGCTGCAGTAAAGAACTTCAATTTCTGCAAAAATATGCTTACTGTCCTCATCTCTAATTTTGCTTTTGACTTCATGAGGATTTTACAGTAAGAAATATTTAGCATAAGCAGAAAATGCATGTCATTCATATTCACAGAATCCAAGGTTATATTGCCTGTTGGGATATAGTGGCAGCACTGACAGCCGGTTAAAAGATAATGTTCCTCTTCTATGGGAATTCCCATCATTTTGAAATTGCCTTTCATTCCATGGGAGAAACTGTCATTTCAAAACAGATTACAGAAAGGACTAATAATATTAAAGCATCTTAATTTAAGTGCAACTCTTTTTATTAACCTCCTGTCTGGCTTCAATGAGGCAGCTTGGGTTTTCAGAGAATGTGCTTCATAATTTAAGGGTTAATTAAAACTACTTTTTTCCATTTTAATCAGTTTCACAGCCTTGGGCTGTCATAGAACTTGGTTCACAAATTGTTGGCTTCATGCATTTGCAGATAGAGGCTACTATTAAAACTATTTAATTACTAGCATTATTTATCATCACTGTTTTTATTCCTGTTAAGAGAAGCAAGAATGCTTCTTTGTAAAACAACAAGGCAGAAAAGCACTGAAGCACGATCACTTTACTGACTTTTTCACTGCTTTGACCTTGCTGTGCAAACCTACTTTCCTACCTTCACTCCATGCAAACGATTACCAGGTACCTTCCATCTAGTTATAACCCCACAGAATTACAAATACCAGGTTTTGAGTTCATAAGGTTGCCCCAACAGAGGGCTGTAACATAACATATTCCCCGAATGGGAGTGAGAATAAAAAATTATATTCAGTCAAGCTGATTCCCTTACGTTTTGCTGACTGCACCAACAGGCTGTACAATATACAAGCTTTAGCTCCAGCACGTAAATTAGTGTGTTTGATGTGGAAATATATGCACAAAACTAGGAAGCTACGAGGGAGGGAGAAAATGGCTCAGAGAAGAGCTCTACAACACAGCCTTCATTCTTTCATGACCACTGTTTGCCAAGATGGGAATTATGTCTGTTCTACCATTAGTTTGAGTCTCACATTCATGTTAGGTATTAAAACATCATAAAACAACCCTGCACTGCACTGGTCATACTCTGAGAAGCGCACACCAACACTTAACTACAGTCTGTCTACAGCCATTTTTTGCAGGAGGTGTTACTTCACTGTGCAGACAGGCAATTAGGGAGCTACCTTGGCAGCAACCTCTTGAGAATACAAAGCAAAGAATTATGAGACCTAGAACCAAGGCAAGAAAATATATGGTTTCCCCAGTTTTGCTGTCTTCAGTTCCAGTCTTGAAATCCATAATATTCACTCAGACTCAGTTGTCTTTCCTCTTAGTGCCTTGGTCTCACTGTTAAAATGACTGAACTGAGCAACAAGAACAGACATTACAGGAGTTCTGTTGGACTTCAGAAACATCTCACTTGGTCTTTCACACTAAGTTTCTTTCAACTTTTGTCACCATCTAGACGATTATTTAGAGAACAACACTAATGATTCATGCCAACTCAAGGCTAAAACCAGGTTTTCACTTTGATTTTGGCAATCAGGTTGCCCAAAACTGGCTCTCATCTACGAGACAACTGAGAAGGAATTGAAGCAGAAACGGTAGCTTGAAGAAAAGAAATCAGATGAATGCTCCAAAGAAGAGATTATCTGAATGGCAATGACGGCTTGAAACAATTACCTGAGTTCAGTGAAGCATCAGAAAGAGCCCATGTGTAGCAAAAGTGGGTTAGAGAGCTCCACCAAAAATTTGAACTTGCCACTGGCAGAGCCTGAAGAGCAGCCAATTTTGTTCTCAGGTCCTTCCCTCCTTCTCCATCCTGCATTTCCAGTTCAATGTTTCCACCCTCAGGAAATGGGGACATTATGTGCCACTAATATTTCAGCAGAACAGAAACAGTCTTAGGAGGAAAAGGGAAGGCCAAGCAGGTTATGGTAGAAAGATATTTCAGGCTCACAGCATCTCTTTCTAATGCATGTTTGTATTATTTTTTGTGCCAGAGATGAAAGCAATAACACATAATTCTCAGAGTTCATCCTGCCTCCTCAGTGTCTCAAAGGCTTATTTATATTTCAGTGTGGATGCTGGGGCTCACTACTCTCGTTACATCCACGTCCAACCTCAAAACCAAAGGATTACATTTAAAATGGAGTGAGTGCAATACACCACTTCCTTTCCCTGGATATCAACCAGTCCTGGTCGTAACAGAGCAGATCCAAGGCACATCTTCTGGCAGGAAGGTAGTCCCTCCCCCAGCTGTTGGCAAGACTATAATAACAGAAATTAAATAAGGCAGATGGGCACCTTTATTTAGACAACATCTGGCTTACAGTACCATATCAACTGCAGGATTTTTGTCGGTGTATTTCTTAAGCTTCCTTAGTCATATTTTTAAATGTCATTAGCAATAAGGCTTCCATGTCTTTCCACAATCTATGCAGGCCTTTGCTGGAAGAAACCACATCTACTTTGGGCAATTTGAGCCAGCCCTTTTCCTTTGGCCAGCATATTGCCTAGAATCCTGTCAACAGTCTTTTAGGTACTCTAACTACTCCAGAGCAAACCTTTTTCACTCATCAGTAAGCTAGTGCTTTTTAATAGCATTTTAAAAATTCCCTATAGTCACCTAATCACTTCTGTTGCTCTTCACTGAGCTCCCAGTTCATCAGTGCTGTGGCACAGAAGTTCACACAGTCAAACACAAATAGTCTCTGTGCATTTGCATTAGTGCCATAAAGTCAGGGACTGTACAATTTCAACACCACAGGTTCAGAGGCACAAAAGAAAAAAAGTTGAAAATGCCAGGCTGATATGCTATGATCTGGGTGGAAGAGGGGAAGGCTAAGCCTTTAAAAAAATCATCTAAAAACTAATTTTTAAAGAACTTTCTAATGATTTAGGGCAAGTTTCCCTTCCCACTCTGACTTCCATATACACAACTCTTTTCAACACTGGCCTGGTACAGTGGCCTGGTACAGACTATTGGCCAAGAGAAGCGGGAAATGTACAATTCAACGGATCCTATTCTGATCCTTTCAATTAGGACTGTCCAGTAGGTGCTAAGTTATCAAACAGAGTAAGATCTGTTTTAGTTTAATTCTTTTAAAGAATTTAACATTTTTGGTTTTACTCTGTTTCCGAAGACTGATTTGCTTTCTTCACACTCTGTCATCACATACGCTTTTTGGAGGGTAACCCATTAGACATAATCAAAAGAATCTATTTAGGAGACAATTTTTAAAGCTATTCTTCTCAGGTAACAGGGATCTAGTCACTAATTTGATTTCACAGAATCACAGAATGGCTAGGGTGGGAGGGGACCTTAAAGACCATTCAATTCGGACCCCCTGCCACGGGCAGGAACACCTTCTAGTAGACCAGGTTGCTCAGAGCCCTATCCAACCTGGTCTGGAACACTTCCAGGGATGGGGCATCCAGAGCTTCACCAGGCAACCTGTTCCAGTGCCTCACCACCCTCTGAGTAAAGAATTCCTTCCTCTACACCAACCTTTAAGTCTGAAGTCTTTCCCAGAGATTGTACTGCTTACAGGTCCTCACCAAAAGTCCCTCTCCCGCTCTCTTACATCCCCTTTAGGTACTGTAAGGCCACAATAATGTCACTCCAGAGTCTTCCCCAGTCTGAACAATCCCAGCTCTCTCAGCTTGTCTTCAGGAGAGGTGCTTCATCCCTCTTCCTGGAGGGCCTTTTCTGGCCCTTCCTTCATGGCCCTCCACCTTCTGCCCAAAGATGTTCTTAGTTCTTCCAAGAACCTGCAGTTGTCTGTGACCATCCAAAGCCACTTCTAATTCAAGAGTAGTAAAATCACCCATTAGAAACACACAACCGCCAACACCATTCTTGCAGTCTGAGTTAAGAGAACTTCTGACTGAAACAAGGCGCACAAGTCATGCATCATTCCCATTACGTTATTTCACCAAATGTCTTTCTGGTGCTCAGCCTGGGGCCCCAAGCAAAAAGGTAGCTACAGTAAGGCTCAAAATGAAGACTAATTACTCTTCAGCATCTGACTCCACATACATGTCCAAGCAGAACAAGGCACGTGCAAACTAAGAAAATTTCCTCTGTCAAAGCCTCTACCCATCCCCTAGATTTTAACTGATTCCTGATTTACTCTCTGGTCACCAGAATTTGTTCTCACATCACATGAGAACATCTTTATGTACTTCTAACATGGTCAGATACTGGAAGAGGAGAAGACCACTAAGATCCTCTCTGCACTAGCAATGAAATAAACATTCCTCAACGGCACTATTCCATTCCTGATACCACAGGGATGGCAGTGCTAACTGCTGATATGGTAGCCCCTTTATGGACAACACATGCACCAAACAGGATTAGTAAACTCACTGAAAAGTGAAAATGTCAGTACATATTTGCATCCCCATTGCTGCTGGCACCAGCTGAAAGCCTACTGACATTAGGAAGGGAAGGGACCATCTGGGAGACAACTGCAGGCATGCATCCCAATCCAGCTGTGCTTCCAGCAGCTTCTTCCTGGCTCAAACCCAAGAAAGAGTAATTTCAAACATCTTCCTGGTGCAGAAAGCATTCCAGATTGTGCGTACTGGAATGAAATTGATCCTAGCTGTGAGTGAAACCTAACATTTGGAAATTCAAACAGTCTTATAAACAGCCCAGTTCGAATTTCTAAATTGAAATTATTCAAAACCTGCCCAGAGGGATCTGTAGTATTGTCCCTCTTGTGACATCCCACTCTCTTCTTAGAGAATAGTTAAGATAAGAGAGTTCTGCCAAGGAACCATGCTTCCATTTGCACACATCCCCAGGATCTGAGAGAACCTGTGGTAAGCCTGATGCTAAAGGCTTCCACACAGGCGTCTGTATCCTACACACTGCCTCTGAAGTGGTCAGCTGGGCCAAACAGATTCATATCATGTGAGTGTTTTGTAGTAAGTGGGAGAGAGATCAGGTCATTTAGGGAGCTTTGAAAGCTTTACAGTAACTTGGAGAAACATCAGTATGCTAAAACAGAAATATCTTACAAAGAGCCAGTAGTTCTCAGTCTTTAGCTTCTAGGGTTTAATTACATGATTTAGACACATTGGATATTTTCCAGAGACATGGCACAGAGCAAAAAACTGTACTTGGAAACTGCAGAATCAGCAGAGGAATCATTTACTTGGCAAGCTTAAGGAGACAGGGGAAAAAAAAAAAGCCTGTCTGAAAATGAAGTCATGTATGTTTCAATGTGCAGGTCTGGGCTGGCGAGAATTTCCATCCTAAGGTGAATCAAGAGCTTAAGGATTCAGCTTTCACATGTAAGACTGCAGTTTTCAGGCTGGAGAGGCTGTGTTCTTACGGTACCCAGCATCTTCTCTGCTGCAAGGACAGCCCTTTTTTCTGCTCTTTGCCGGCAGCTGTGTGCACACACGGGCATGCGCACGCGTGCGTGCATACGGGCATGCAGTTGTGCATGTGAAATGTTTGAACAAAAATCTTCTTGACAAGCAGGCCTGAGTAGCAGAATGCACAGGGGCCTCTGGAGGCATGGAAAATTGAAACCAGTGACTAGAAGAGCTTTTGTCAGAAGTGGTCTCAAGAGCAATCTTCAAGTAGGACCTCTGTGACAGAAGCATCAGATTGCTCCGTGATGGCTTTTTAAGAGTCAGGACAGCACCTTCAGTATAAAATAAGGTGACAGGATCTCCAAAAAGTACACACATTTTAATTGCAATTTTTAAAACACAACATATATTAACCGTACCCTTCTGATAAAATTCTATTTCTGGAGAATAATTTCTATTACTCCTCTGGTGGCAGAGGAGTATTTCTTGAAAGCACAACAGAGTGCCTCTGAGAAGGAAGTACTAGTGTAGTTCTTTGTTAAGTTTAAAACTCCTTGTATAAATCAAGTGTGAGAAGAGTGACAACATGAAATGGCTTTTTCTTTTTCAGACTTGCTGCTCACATGTTTGACTGCTGTGGCTGACACGAGGAATTAAGGAACTTTTATCCTTTTGGGGGTCTGTTTACACAGCAGCACTGGAGAAAAAGTGCTAGTTTGCTGTCGTACAACATCTACAGAATTATTTAAAAAATATACCTGTGTTACATTTGTGAACACCCCTGAAGCCCATGATACTTCATGGTTGCCAAAGAGCAAACATGGAGAGAAGAGTGATATCCAGTCCAAGATTTATCAGGAAGAAGCTAAAGTATAAGGTCATAATGAGTTGGGAAACTGCTGAATGCGTGCAGTCGGTAGCTGGAAGAAATACCTGTATTTCTCTAAGATGATACAAAACTTGCTAACAAAATCAAAATCAACAGCAAGATATAACTGTAATATAATACTAAATCAGGTTTGAGGAAAAAATCAACAGCAAACAAGACTAAATAATGTCAGTATTATAGGGGCTCATCAGTTTCCCCCTAAACTTTTAATCAACTTTTCACAGAAATAAGTCATTGAGATTTTTGAAAAAAATCATCACATTTATGACCAAAACCAGACAATCTGGAATATTCTTAATAAATACTTTTTAATGACAGCACCCTTTTTAGAAGACACTGCCCTCTTGTTTGCTGGCTAAATAACATTATAAAGCTCTAGTTTGACCACCAATTTGTACTTCTTCTACCTTCTATTGTTTATGTGTGCAGTAAACACATGCAATATGGCCACAGAAATGAAAAATAAAAATATATTGTGCAACCTTAAGCGTGCTCCAAAAGCACTCTGCACTAATCTGTAGGGACTTCAGGTTAACCCCCTCTGCACAGGCACTGCTGATGGATAATGAAATACAAGGAAAATAAGGTTTTAGGGAGAACAGATCTGGAGACAGAAGCATTCCTGAACCAGAGGAAAAGTATGCATAAATCTTCTGACAATCCAGGGAAGGAAAGTTGGCCCAAAACCAAAGCTGTCTTAATTGCAGGCACACGAGATAATGGGGGGAATACACTCATCTCTTACATGATTCTCTGCATATGGCACATGCAATATCAGAAGGGAGAAGGGGAAGCCATCTGCACCTGGGCACAAAGAGGGATCCACACAGTGAATCCCTACAGGCATAAGGAAGACAATTCTCAATGGGCTAAGGGATCAGCTCCCTTGTCAGACACATCTGCTGGCAGCCTATGGGAGCATGCTGGCGAATAAGCAGCTGTCTCCTTGGAGCCACCAGCTGCCTTCCCCCCAGAAAGGATTTACACTGGGCCATTGGTCAGCCTCCAAGCAAAATACAGGAGGCAAAGACAGTAGCAGGCCTGGGCAAAAGAAAAAAGAATTCGACATCTCCTCCCCAACCCCTCCAAAAAGTCCTAAGGTGTTCATGCCATGAGAACTTCAGAACAATGCAATAAAACATGACTTTCTATGGGGTTTCAGTGATTAAATTAGAAAGAGATACTTCATACAATATCCAGTGCCCCAAAGTGATGCTTTTTCCAAAAATCAAAACACATGGCCATGCAAACA
Organism: Camarhynchus parvulus; assembly: GCF_901933205.1. NCBI lineage: Eukaryota > Metazoa > Chordata > Aves > Passeriformes > Thraupidae > Camarhynchus > Camarhynchus parvulus. The sequence goes on along the minus strand of NC_044571.1, from coordinate 87,590,088 downwards.
ATTCTGAGCAGCTCAGGGTAAGAATGTCAAATAGGAGAGAACTCAGAAGACAAGAAAAAATGTTTAGTGGCTAGAGGGGCACACAAGTCAAGGAATCAAAAACTGTGCCTGTGTAACTTGGCTAAGAGAGCATACATGTAAAAAGGTAGAAAAGGAAAGGATGCAATTATGTGCAGTTATCTGAAGCTTGCCAATACATTAGCAAAGTAAACTGAAGTAGTGCAAGGTGTTGAATTTAGGGAATGAGCTTCTAGAGAAAAACTATTATTTTTCTGCAATGAGATGGGGTGAGAAGGATTATTAGATTGTGGACTATCTTTTCCTTTCCTTCTCTTAAAGGAACATCAGCATTGCAATTATTTCAAACCGGGAATGAAGAAATACCTAAAAGTAGCCAATAAATCTTGTATTAATGGCTTAGGGCAGGTGGATCAGCTGTGACTAAACAGGAGGTACACCCACACCCAGTTCCATGTTTTGGATTAGAACCTATAAAACAATGAAAAAGGAAGCCTCGTCCTTCATTGTAGCTGAGGCTACAGATTTGTCTCTCTAACAGACGTGTCTGGTGGCAGCTATTTCTCCTTTGACTTTGTTGTTTCCATTTGCCCCCTCACTCCATCATGAATCTGCATGACTTGGTATCATTGCTAGTGAAGGATGCCCCTTGGGAGGAGATTTGCTTCCCCATCTTCACCCTCTGATTTCTGGAACTTGTAAGAAAGGCGGGTGATACTCACACTCCTTCCCAACCGAATGAGTGTGGTAATAGCAAGACAAACTTCAGAGTAAGTGAAATCATCTCAGTGAATCCCACAAAAGGCAAAATTAAAATTACCCATCACAACAGGCCCTCCCACATTCACAGATTTATTTAGCTTGAGTAGTAGTAACTTGCATCATCTCCTTGAGAAATAGCCTAACATGGCTTTTCTCTGCCACAAGCACTCATATAGCCATCTGTCCCCAAGAGCGCTGAGCAACCCTACCCACAGACAAGGCCACAGAGCCTCCCCTGTGTCGTTCCACGAGGATCGCGAACCCACACCAGCATCCATCAAGCCCCACTTCAGAGACTTCAAAGGCAGCATTTCCCTACGGTTCTCCAGGGGGCTAGAGAGAGGGGAAACACCGCTCGTGGGAGCAGACCAAACGCACCACGGCCGTGTGGAAGGGCTCTGAGGGGGATGGCAGTCTCCGTGAGCGGAGAGGCCGTGACCCGATTCCCCACATCTGTCCTCCCCGTGCCCACGGCCGGCACCTGACAGCAGGCGTGCGCTCGGGGGAGGGTCCCGGTAACGCCGCCTTTGAACAGCACACACCGGGAAAGGAGGAAAAAGAACATCGCCTGAGGAGTTTTAACCCCTTTCGAAGTAGTCCCCGTTTGTTCTGTGCCCCCACCCCGGATGGCAGAGACCCGCGGGTACTCGCCACCACGTCCCGCTCGCTCCGTGCGCTCCGGCCGGACTCACAATGCCCGTCCTCGCCCGCCCGCCACGGTACCTTGTGCAGGACTCCAGCAACACCCCCTCCACTTCCCAGCATTACTCGAGCAGTGTTCGCAGGAGCCCTTCCCGCTAGAGCCGTGCCGCCCGGCCTCCCGGCATCAGAAAAGTTGGACAAAGACCATTTTCACCGCTCGAGTTGCACCATCCCGGTGGGCCAGCGCCAGCTCCCTCTCGATCCGCGCCCAACGCCGCTTTGTCCCCCGGCCCCGGGCACAGCCTCTGGCCTCGCTCGATGTCTTTCAACAAGTCGGATGCTTGTGAGCAGTCCCGATCTTTGCGCTCCCTTCCAGGCCCTTCACTAGCAATGTCCTCTCCCCGCCCAGGTTCCCCTCCTGCAGGAGTCTCTCTTTCTCTCCCTTCCCAGGATCTGCCTTATCCCTTTCTCCGGGCTCCTCTCTCTCGCTCGCTTTCTCTCCCCCCTCCCTCCCTCCCTTCCTCGCCGTGCCCCTCCTCCCTTCTCTCTCCGCCCCCCCGACCTGCTTTCCTTCGCAGAAGCCCAGCGACGGCAAATGGGGGTGGGGGCGCTGCGAGATCCCGCACTCTGAGGCGGCTGCAGCCACTCCTGTCACTTCCGCGGCCATCGCCATCCTGCGTGCCGCGCGCCCCGCCGGCTCCCCCGGCCGCCGGCAGCCTCCCCTCGGAGCCGCTCCGCTGGGCGGGTCGCTGGGCGGCACCGGCTTCCCTCCGGGATCCTAGGCTGTGCTGCCGAACCCCTCCCGCTTACCCCAGCCAGCCTCTTCCAGAGGGGGATTTTCCAAAAGAGTCTTCCCTGCCCGCTTGCTCTCCGGGGATCCCGAGCGTGGCCGCAGCTGTGCCTGCCCCAACCTCTGGCCGAGCCCCTGCCCCAGCCCCTAGCCCTGCCAGGTTCAGGTCAGGAAGGACAGTGTGGCTGCACAAGTCTGATCCTTGGTCAGTCTCTCTTGACATTATTGAAATCCCTGTTACTGTGTGCCATCTCCTGTTGGTCTGTATAACCCAGGCTCAAGTTCGCGTGCACTCTGCCTCCAATGCTTCCTCTCTACTGAGCCTTGAAGAGGCTCCTCTGGAGTGCTGTGTCCAGTTCTGGGCTCTGCAGTCCAAGAGAGACACAGCAGTCCAGGAGCAGGTCCAGTGGAGGGCTACAAAGATTATTATCAGGCTGGAGAGAGCTGGGCCTGTTTAGCCTTTAGACAAGATGTCTGAGAGGGGGCTCATCAATGTCTCTAAGTATCTGCAGGGAGGGTGTCGAGGGTGGATCCAGGCTCTTCTCTGTGGTGCCATGCACTGGGACATGGGGCAATGGGCAGAAACTGATGCACAGGAAGTTCCACCTGAGTACGAGGAAGAATTTCTTCACTGTGCAGGTGACTGAGCACTGGGATGGATATCCCAGACAGGTTATGGAGACTCCCTCACTGGAGGTATTCCAGAACCATCTGGACACAATCCTGTGCCATGTCCTCTGGGAGGATCCTGCTTGAGCAGGTAGGTTGGAGCAGATGATCCCTCCTGTGATCCCTTCCAACCTGACCCATGCTGTAATTCTGTGAAATGTCACAGAGACAAGGTGCTTCCTTGATTCTAGGTACTGACAAACCTCAGTTATGTGGGTGAATCAAACAGGGTTTCTCAGTTCTTCCAAAAGAGAACCTCACCTTCCAATGTGGAAAGAAAGGACTGAAAGCATCTTTCTTGAAGAATCTGGATGTCTCCTGTTTCTTGCTAGTACAAGAACAAGAGTCTACCTACTCATTCTGCAAATGTCACTGGGCTGCATACAGAGAAATGCCAGCGGATGAGGCACACAACATTACCCTCTGCTCGTTCCCACCATTCAGTGAGTTACACAGCCGAGTGGCAGAAAATGAGGGAGGGTGCGGTGAGCTAAACACAGCATGGATTAGGACTGGACAGAAAAGATATCAAAATCCAGTGCCTTACAATTCATAAATGCTTCTGTGATAACACAGAGCAGAATTTTGGGCTTCTGTTCCCAAAGTAACTCCCTTTGGTTTGAAGTATGAGCTTCACAACACACACAATAGAAAGTGACCGTGATTCCCTTCCACGTAAGACACTAGTACACATACAAAAGGAAAAAGCACATTCAATAAAGTTCTGCTTAAAAGAAGCATCGTCAGCAGACAGTGACACATCTCAGTGTTCAAAAAGCTAGGGCTGGTTTCCACAGAGCACAGCCTTTTCTAGCAGTTCTGTATATACGCAGAGTCACATATACCTACTTCTTCCCAGACAGCATAGTTTCTTTCTTAATCCTCTCTGTGGGGGTTTCTAGACACCAATTACAACAGACCTCTTTCCTTCCAACTTACCTCCCTCTCCCTCCCCCCATCTGATTCTAAAAGAAATTTACTTCAGGAGAAATTGCAGGTATTCAGCTCCTCCTGGAATCTGGTCCTTACTAGCTGTGTAGTAAATTTTTGCACATATGTTTTCCTTTCTTCCTCATTTTACTACTATGAGGAGCATCTGGCCCCTAGAAAGGAGCAGTGGGACTGTACCATTGCACCGGGGTCGGGAAAGAGGTTAACTAGCTGCTTTGTTCAATAGCTGCAGAAACACTTCCTCCCCTTTATGGTAACGGAATATTCCCCCCAAAACCTCCTCCTCCTCCTTCTTGTGGAATGAAAGCCAAGCATGAGCGAACTGCTACACTGAATGGGGAAGTCTGAGAAAAGTTCCTGTGCACGCGTGCACATGCAACATCCAAGCCCTCTTTCAAACTTCACCTGGTAAAACAATGGCTGACAGTGAGTCTTTTATGAGGGATTAATTTTTATGTCAGCATTTAAATGTTTTTCTCCAGTGTTGCAGCATTTTGCAATGCTGCAGAATTTGTATGTTTAAAAAAAAATTTCCAGTTTCTGAAATCTTCTCTTTGCTAGGCAAACTAATGCACCCTACCAGAAAACCTCATCCCTCTCAATATATAAACAACCACAGCCCACATGACAGAAACAGAGAAGAAAAAGCTCTCAATCCCAACTACCATGCATGGATCAGATTCTCAGGAGAATCTTAATTGTGACAAAACCAGCATATCTCATGCAACAGTGTGGCTGGCATGATAGAGAGCTGTGATCTCCAAAGAGGGCTGCATGCACCCCAAAGGGGTATGCAAGGCAACACATTGGTGTGCAGGAGGAAAGCAACAGAACTTCAGTAGCACATAATTTATAAATAAGTAAATGTATGTATAACGGGGGTGTATGCTGAAGCCTTTTACCAAGAGGGATACGTGATCAAGAAAGTTTGGAGACAGTGATAAAGGCAATCATGTACTCCAAATTACACAGACAGACATTCATTTTATAGACACGATTCCACACAATAGTGAGTTTCAAATGTCCAGACACACAAACAGACCTCGTAATATTTAAAGTTGCAGTTATTAAAACAATGGTCAGAGCAGCAAAGCATAATTCATTTATCAAATACTCTCCTCACTGTGTGAAACGTGTTAGGTCTTGAAGAGAAAAGAATTGGAATGTGCAGGGCAGACCACACAAACCAAAGAGAAGAAAACCACCCATGAGAGAATAGCTGAGGAGGATAAAAGGGAGGGGTGAGGCTAAGACAAGGGGAATAGAGTTTCAAAGAAAAAGGAGAGAAGAAGGAGGGTAAGAGTAAGAGAGGTGGGAGACAGAGGTAGAGAAAGCAAGATACACACAGTGCAACTATAAAAGACACACAAGGAAAGAAAGGGATGTGAAGAAAGGGAGGAGCTGGGAACAGCAAATAGAATAGCAGGCAGAGCAAAGAATAAGAAGGGTACTATTTATACATGAGAGAACATGTTTGACAAGCAGTTTTGAAGCAGAACTATTTAGTGGATAAAATCTTCAAGAAGATTTTTTCAAGAGTAAATTTATCACTGCAACTGTCTGAAATAGCACATTTTCCTTCACAGATTTCTGGAAAATAATCATACAGATCAGTAAACTAAAACCTTATAATATCTTTCTGGATACCCTATATCCAAAGCCTTGTTGTTTTGTTTGTTGCTGTGTTTGGCGAAGTACAAAGGTATTTTCTCCCTAAGAAAGCCTGGCACAGAAAGAGGAGAAGCCTACAGAAAATTCATAAGAGATAACTGAAGATAATTTGGGGAAGCGCAGAAGTGCAAAGGACTGAGGGGCAGCTCAAGATGGAATGTGAAAGACCAGACCCTGCACTTTTACAGTTTCCACACTGGCTCTTGGCAACCACCAGTATACAGTCATGTTTTTTAATTATTTTTTTAATCTTTATCACAAATAATGAGATTTTTTTTACCAGCAAGAAGGCTTCTGAGTCTCAGTTCTCCCTTGAAACAAGCAGTGTTCTTCTGCTTACAGACCAGGCTTATTCTCTGCTTTGTTCCTTCTTTGCCATCATTTATTTCTGCTTAGGGCTTTGCTTATGAGCTTTAATGGAAATAAATGCCAGAGAGGAGAAAAACCACAATCTACATTAGCTGACTATTAACCCACCTGTATTTTTAATTATTATTTTCATTAAGTATGTGTATCAGTTGTTATGAAAATTATCTTCCTTGACTATTGTATCAACCAATCTTTATAGTGTAACAGTGTATTAATTTTGTTAACATATTTCGTATTGTACACTGTATTGTCACAAAGTTGTGAAATTTTACTGAAGTTAGTATTGTTCCTGCTTAAGTAAAAGAAACTAAAGGGTAACCTAGTCCTGGAAATATGGACTTTGACAACCAAGATAACAGCAGCATCTTAGACCACATCTTGCCAGCATCTTCTGGCATCAGAGCAAGTAATTATGGCAAGACTGAATCCAGGGATGTCTGGATCAACAGATAAGCAGTAAGAATTCTGCAAAAATGCAGGTGCTTTGCAGAGATTTACTGTTATTAATAATCAGTAGTGTGGGTGTAAGTGATTAGTCAAATCATGTATTACCTGAATATTTGAAGGGTATAAGAATTGTGTATAAAACCACATTCAAGTTGCCCCAATTTGGCTGGGGCACCTCATGCACGTGAATTAACATTTGCCCATTGTAATTCTATGCTTTGCATCCTAACCTCTCTCCTCAGTTGGCATGGGCCAGTTGCAAATTTTCATGACAGTCTCAAAGGGGAAGAAACAGCTAGACTTGTGCCAGTTCACCAGAGCTACAGTCTAAATGTGAGCTTATCTATCCATTTTCCAGCATCCTTACCTATGCAATCGGAGTGTTCTAACACACTCATCACACAGACTGGGTGCCAGCGTTCATCATACTAACAGCCAGAGGGAAAACCAGCCATTTTTGCTGTGGACCAGGATTTGAGGAACTGTAAAAAGAGAAGTGGCTGCCTGGGAATCCATGACTGGTTTTACACTAAGCCTTGTTCCTTGCTGGGACCGGACACTATTTAGTCAATTCTGTGCAGACCTGCAATCCAGCTGTGTAGTTCAATACTGCTACTAGGTTTTACCTGAATGCCCAGACCTTGCAAATTAATTTTTTGCTTACTGGAACATGAGACACTACAGGGTTTCTGAAGCTGCCAAAGAGAGAAAAAGTAAAATTCATGAGCTCTGCAGCTATGGCTGAGGAACAGAAATGTGCAGTTAGAGAGATGTTTATTTTTTTTGTATATATTGTTATTAAAGTCCTATGAATTCTCTAGAAAATATGAATGTATAGGTATATCTTTTACAAAGGGATTGAAGTTGTGAACTTGTATGTTTTACAATCTCCTCTATATTCTATAATGTACCTGAGACCAGCCCTGTCTATCTGCTGATCCGTGTTGATCCAAGCCTCACTCACTTCCTTTGGATGTGTGCTGCAACCACAGTTCTTGACCAAGCAAGAAATTTCTAATTTCTCCTTGTGAAAACCAGACACTACAAACTCCTTTTGGAATAGCACAGACAAAGAATCACTGTATTTTTTTCAGTATTGTCTGTTTGACTTGGAAGAAAGAGAGGTTCAAGTAAACTGCAATTATCCTGTTGTGCTGTTGCTTCCATGAGAGTGCTTGGAAATACTCCATACTTTAAGGAGATCTGTGTTGGATTTGGGTGACTATTGCTCATCTGAAGAATGACTCCAGAAAGCTGCAGAAGATTCCAAAAAGCTCTGTTTTCAGTTGCATGCTTATGCTCTAGTGGAAAAAATGGACCAACAGTTACGTAGATGGAAAGGGAAGTTGCACTTCCTAAGTGCCCTGGGATTTAAGCAAAATTGCCCTGCTAAAAAGATCACATAACATACAACTAATTCTTGGAAGCCCAGTAGAAAAATAAGGACATTAAGTTACTGGCATTGAAAGGCAGAGGGGTGAAGGCTTCACACCCTCAGGAAGCTGAAAGGAATGGAGTTGAGCTTCTGTGAAAGAACATAAGGTACCCACAGGAGTTTTCTTTTTGGCTGCCAGAGAGGTGACTGGTGCCACCCTATGTCCAGACCCATCAGTAAAGGTCTGTGAGCCTGCCCAAACTTGCAGTGAGGGGTTACATAAATTACTGCCTTTCTCATTTAGCTCTTGGCTGAAAAATGAGTAGGAAAGGAGAACTACAAATTTAGTTGGGAATAAAATTATTTATTTTCTTTCAGAGAGAAAAAGAACGTGGGAAGTGTTAAAACAATTTTGTTTAGCATGAAGCTCCACTTAATGTAATTATTTCAGGAGTTTTTTGGAGAAGGGAATGAATGGCTGGATACATCTCCTGGCAGAAAAAGTGTTTCATGAACAGAACTGGTCTGTATCCTGGCAGCTCCTGGGTCTCAGTCTGAGCCAGTTTCTTCCTCAAGCAATGCTTAATTATTTGTAAGACATGGAAACATCTCAACAGAAAAATTAATTTCTTATTCAATCTCCCATGCACAGACTGGCATATTCAGGAACCCAGAGGTGGCAATGTATTTCTAGAAAACAGCTTAAATGCACTGTAGTGCAAAATGAGAATTTACTTCTAAGGCTATAGTCCCACAGATATTTCAATCCCACAAGAATGTGAACCTCTACAGAGACAGATAAGCTTACACTCTTTTTTTCTCTGCCCTTTCCTCATCACCTTCCTAGTGCTATCAGCAAAGATTTGTGCAGTGATCTGGATCAAGGACCTGATCTGTCTGAAAACTAATTCATCAAAATTTAAATGCACAATTTTGGTGCACATGTAGGAGACTTTATGGAATTGAATAAAATGCTACAGCTAGAAGATGGGTGGGAAGGCAAAGGGTGGGCAGGTTGGGGAGGGACAGTCAAGAGAGCTGATGTTTGTTTTAAGTGGCCATATGCCAATCCCCAGAGTATGAGGCCTTTGAAACTGAGTATCCCATAACAGGGATGTGTTTTCAGTACCCCTTGCTGTTGCAGTCTGTGTATGAAACTGTTCTCTTCCCACCAAAAATAAAGCTGCAAAAAAGAAAGAAAGAAAATCGCTAAGAAACTATGCAAGAAAATAAAGCTAAACCTGAAAATGCCTCTAGAAATTGCTGAAATGCCCTTGTTGAGTAAATCTGGAAAACACTGAGGGTGTGCAGGTGTGAAGTCACACAGGTTTAGCCACAGGGTAACATGCAAAGAGTAAACCCCCTATGCATTAGGCAGCACAGCTGCAGAAGGTGAGTAAGCACCTTGAAGGTAACAAAAGCAATGGACAACTGCTTATCTTCACCATTTTGGGAGTAATCTATTACAATCACATCAGCTCTCTTGCTTTTCACCCTGAATCATAGCATTATAGAATCATAGAATTATAGAATCACAGGATATCTTGAGTTGGAAGGGACCCATAAGGATCACTGAGTCCAACCCCCTGCTCCTCACAGGACTGCCTAAATCTAAACCATATGACTTAAGTGTTCCTTGAACTCCAACAAGCCTGGGGCCGAGACCGCTTCCCTGGGGAGCATGTTCCAGTGACCAACAGTGCTCTCAGTGAAGGAATTCTTCCTAATGTCCAATGTAAACTTCCCCTAACACAGCTTCATATAATTTCAGTGGAATGAAAGGACAATAGAAATGTCTTTATAAATACATCAGCAACAAATGGAGGGCTAAGGAGAATCTCCATCCTTTACTGGACGCTGCAGGGGCAAATGTAGTGACAAAGGATGAGGAAAGGGTACATGATAGACCTTCCTTGCCTCAGTCCTTATTAACAAGACCAGTTGTTCGTCAGGTACCCAGCTCTCTGAGATGGAAGACAGGGAGCAGAATGCACCCCCCATAATCCAATGGAAATGCTCAGTGACCTGCTGCAGACACACACAGGGCTTTGGATCCAGATGGGATCCACCTGAGGGACCTGGATCACCAGGGAGGTCCCAGGTGACTGGATGTTGATAAATGTGACCAATCCAAAAGAAGAGCCAGAGGGAAGATCCAGGAAGCTACAGACCTGTCAGGCTGAGCTCAGTGCCTGGGAAGGTCATGGAACAGCTCATCCTCTGTGCCATCACACAGCGTGTGCAGGGCAACCAGGGCTTCAAGCCCAGCCAGCATGGATTTAGGAAAGGCAGGTCCTGCTTGATCAACCTGATCTCCTTCCATGACAGGGTGCTTAGTGGATGAGGGAAAGGCTGTGGATGTTTTCTTCTACCTGGACTTCAATAAAGCCCTTGACGCCATTTCCCACAACATTTTCTGGCATAAACTGGCTTCTTATCACTTGGACAGGTGTACTTTTCACTGGGTTAAAAACTGGCTGGATGGCTGGGCCCACGAAGTGGTGGTGAAAGGAGTTGTGTCCAATTGGCAGTTGGTCACCAGTGGGGTTCCCCAGAACTCAGTCCTGAGGCCAGTCCTGTTTAATATCTTTACTGATGATCTGAACAAAGGGATCAAAGGCATCCTCAGTCAGTTTGCAGGAGATAGGCTGGGTGGGAGTGTTGACCTGTAGGAGGGCAGGAAGGCTCTGCAGAGGGATCTGGATTCATGGGCTGAGACCAATTGTGTGAGGTTCAATAAGGTTGAGTGCAGAGTCCTGCACTTGGGTCACAACATGCAGAGTTACAGGCTTGGAACAGGGTGAAAGGAATGTGGCCCAGTGTAAAAGGACCTGAGGGTGTGGCTGAACAGGAACTGGCAGTGTGCCCAGGTGGCCAAGAAGGCCAATGGCACCTGTATGATCAATATTGCAGCCAGCAGAGCCAGGGCAGTGATCATCCCCTATCTCCTTGGCACTGGTGAGGCCACACCTGGAATCCTGTATTCAGTCGTGGGCCCCTCACTACAAGAGAAACATTGAGGGGCTAGAGTGTGTCCAGAGAAGGGCAGAGGAGCTGGTGAAGGGTCTGCAGCACAAGTCCTTCGAGGAGCTGCTGAGGCAGCTGGGGTTGTTTGGACTGGAGAAAAGGAGGCTCAGGGGGCCCTTAACACATTCCACATCTGCCTGAAAGGAGCTGTAGCCAGGTGGGGATGAGTCTATTTTTCCATGTAGCAAGCAACAGGACAGGAGGAAACAATCTCAAGTTGTACCAGGGCAGGTTTAGATCGGAAAATAAGGAAGATTTGTTCACCAAAAGGTTTATCAAACACTAGAACAGGCTGTCCAGGAAAGTGGATGAGTCACCATCCCTGGAGGCATTTAAAAGATGTGCAAATGTGGCAGTTAGGGACATGTCTTAGACACAGACTTGGCAGTGTTTGGTTTACCGTCTTAAAGGTCTTTTTCAACCTTAATGATTCTACATTTCCTTGTGTCCTATCTTTGGTCACCAGAGAGAGACGATCAGCACCTCCCACTCAATTTACCCCATGAGGAAGCTGTAGGTCACTCCTCAGCCTTCTTTAGGCTGAACAAACCAACTGACCTCTGTCTCTGGAAACCTTTTATCATCTCGGTTGCCTTTCTCTGGACACTAATAAGCTGATGTTCCTGTTACATTGTGTTGCCCAAAACTGCGCGCAGAACTCGAGGTGAGGTCACATCAATGCAGAGCAGAGCAGGACAAACCCCTCCCTTGCCTGGCTGTGCCTGATGCACCCCGGGACCCAGCGAGCCCTTCTGGCTGCCAGGGCACTGCTGACTCGTGCTCCACTTGCCATCAACCCAAACCCCCATATCCCTTTCCACAGGACTCTCCAGCCTCTCATCCCCCAGGCTGGATGTATTGGAGTCCAGGCTGTGAACAGAGCGGACTAAGATTTGTGAAAAAGGTACAAAAAAAGAATTGAAGAAAACTATGGAATAGGGAGTGTAATTTTGAACTAGACTCAGGAGAATAGAGAACAAGTAATAAATTCTTCCTCGCGCTGAAGTCTGAACGCAGAGCGAAGACACTGTGTGGAGGGCCTGGCAGTTGTCAGGCCGGTCCAGGCGAGCCCGGCGCTCCGGCGGCTGAGGGCGTTACGGACACCCGGGGGGGCCATTTCGGGGCGTCCTTCCCCAGGCCGCGCGCTGGGGCCGGTTCCGCGGCTGAACAGTGCCGCCCGGCGGCCACAGCTGGTACTGCACCCCACGCACCGGCTCATCCCTCGCGCTTCCCAGAGCCAGGCGTATGAAGCACCGGGTATGCAAATGTTAGAAATCCCATGAAATAAAAAAGCCCCAACACCTGGGACAGTACTAACCCTTTCCTTTTTTGGGTCACCACTCAGGGTACTGAACTCGGTAGGGAAAGTAATTTGAAACTACCTACCTAATCTCTAGCATTTCAGGGATACTCATGGATTCTAAGCGACTGTGACTGATCACTTATCATTAACTGCTATCCTGATGTGCTTTCTCTGCTGCAGAAAGTACCTTGAAGCAACAGGTGCTCGCTGTTTAAAGTCATCATTATCCTACTGACACAGTGTGGTTTAAGTAAATATTTTTTCAAAGTCTATGATTTCCACTGTGATGCTTGTGTAAGCTGTACTCCTTCAGCCAAGACAGTCAGGGTCCTGAGTGCACCAATAAGCTTTAATTGTTCTAGACAAGCTCACCTGCACTCTCCAACAATGCAGTTTCTGTGCCTTGCCCCAAAAGCTGTATTTAAACTCAAATGTCAGCACACATCTCTTGTCTAAGCTATGCTGGGAGCAGGTCTTCACTTGTTGGTGTTGTTGGTAAAATGGATGAAATGCACCATTGGTCTGCAGGTCCTGCCTTGCATTTGTTGTTGGGAAAAAAGCTCCAGAGATCTTTTATGGACCATATTTACAAATTGTTCGTTCTCATGTGGGCAGTCTTCTGCTCATTTAAAGGCTTTCTCTCCTACTTAGTGACCCTGGATTGATGCATAAATGCTTGAGAGCATTTTAAAGCCAGAGTGTCATTCAGGAAAGGCCAGCTTAAGGTTTTTGCCACTGACACAAGTGGCTATGTTACATTACCAAAATACAGACATTTTTCTCATATCCCATTAGCATTACTGAGACAATAAATCAGTCCATGTACAGACAAGAGCAGGGAAATGTCATCTTAGAAAAAACTGTAGGTTTTATGGAAAGTGTCATTGAACTACTTTTGCAAGGTCTATCAATTAGAGTCAGGCTTGTGATGGACCCATATGTGGTTAGATCTCACCTGTACTGCAGCTCACTTGCTGCATAAAAAAAGAGTTAACAGTTTTGACAAAGTATAACCAAGTGAACAATAAAGAGTGGCAGGGGAAAAAAAAGGAAAAAATTGGGAGCTTGCTGGCTGTGCTTTGCAGCAAAATTGGACAGGTCATCCAAATAAATAAATAAATAAATAAGTTGTGTGCATGCAAAATGTGTGGTACAGTTGTTTCATTACAGCTGATTATGTGTCTGCTCAGAGAGGACATGGCAAATAGCTTGTCTGGGCACAAAATGCAGGTGAGGAAGAGGACACCTCTCCTAAAGCAGGTAATGAAGGCTGCTTGCAGTGAGGTACTTTCTGGTTTCACATTTAACAAGATGAACAAGGATGTGGTTGAAATATTTCTGTCTGTAACTGCAAGTTTGCATCCTTGGCTAAGAATTCTCCGGCTCAGAGAAAAAAATAGCTTCAAGAAAATGCTGTGACTTCAGATAAATGCAAGACTGTATTTGAGGGTCAGTTCTTAAGCTGTGGCCTGTTAAGAAAGTAAAGCTATTTTGTCCACAGTAAGGTGGGTTTGTTTTTTCTCCATGAATAAACTAGCCTAATTTCTTGCTTCTACCTCAGTGTCCTAGGGACAGACCTTAATCCCAAATTACCAGTCTTTTTGTTTCTACAAGTCCATTTTTCTTTTTCATTCACATTTATCCTAAAACACAGCCTGTGTCAATCTGCCTTGCAATGAGTCTGTGATAGTCTAATCAGGCAGTCTGGTATTTCTACCTACTGACTTTCTGTCATTCCCTTCATAATGAAGTGCTTTTTAATGAACTGCTGAAATTCTTCATTTTCCTGGAGTGAGCTACTGCCTGAGCAAGACTAAATCAATAAATGTTTTGAGCCAATCATTTAAGAGGAGAGAAAGTTGCCACATGCAAAGAGGTTCATGCAGTTGGTTCAGGATTCAGCATCCTACACTCAAAAGAAAATAAATTAATGTTAAGAATTGTAAAGAATAGAGATTAATGTGAAAAATTCATGTTTAAGGTGCATTTATCTCTTCTTTCAAAGATGGAACATAACTCATAAAAGGAATATTTTTATGAAGGAATACTTCAGGAAAATGGGACTGGTTTCATAACCAGTTTTTCAGTAATTCTTTGGTAAAATGATTCTGTGGAAGTGTAATGTTGAATAAAGCACCATAGGAAAAGTATTAACTTCAGATTTTTCAGGAAATTGAAAAAATTATTAAAGAGGGAGAACTGGGAATAAAGGGAGAGTCCATGGCATAACCAAATAACAAATACAGACAAATGAATTAATGGAGACTGGAAAATGGGAGGTTTTGTAGGGAAAAATAAAATCCAGGCAACAGATAGAACATCTGGCTTCCAAGTGCCTGATATCTCTTGCTGACATCGGTGCAGTTGCAGGACAGGAAAATGCTGACATGGTTGCTGTTGTTGTTTCTCTTTACAGCTGCTGAATGTAAGGACACATCACAAGCTCCTGACTGGAGCTGTCAGGACCAAGAGGTGTGTCTTCTCTTTCTCTCCTCCTTCTTTCAAGTGAGTGCTCTGAGACATTTTGGTAGCCTCCCTATTTAGTTTTTCAGCTCCAGGGATGATCAGTCCAGCTTTTTGGAGAGCCGTAGTGAGTGGCACTGTTCCTCTGAAGCTCTCGCAGCGCCGGTGCTGTGTGCCGCTGGGACAGGGCGAGCATCCTGCGCGAATGCGTCTGTCGCGGCTGCTCGGCAGAGCAGGCAGCGGCCAGCGAGCACACGGAGTTTCATCAGCAGTGACACCACAGCTGTGTTACTGTGCCTGGAGCCTCATGCTGAAAACACATTGTTGTAAATGATCAACGAGAAAGCCGAATTAATAAAGGCGAAAGATTTTATTTTCGCGACCAAAAATACGGTCCTCGAAAGCCACAGCCAGAGACAGCGTTGAGGCCGGATCAGCGCTGGGTGATCCTGGATAACCGACCTCGCATCAGATCTCCCTCTGTTCACGAATACCATCTCTGGCGGGGCTGTTTTATACAGTTCTTCTATGCCTAAGGCAGAGGTGCCCCGATTTCTTTTGTCACCCCACATATGCATGAAGTTTCTTTTCACTGTGCAGGGTTGGACAATTGCTGTTTCTTGGGGTGGCCGGCGCTGATCATGTCAGGAGAAGTTGGGTATTCAGTTATATGTTCTTGATGACTTCTGTTATCTTGATTGATGACACTTATCAAGTACTGATTGTCCTTGGGTACTCCCTTGTGGTTCCGGGTGAATCCCATCTCCGCACCAGCCAGGTCGTTTTACTTGTTAACGAGGCATTCTTTCCTGCTGCCACCAGGAGTGTCGCAACTTCGGTGTGGCAACCTGTCTCTGGGCTGTCCGTGGTTTCCACCCAAGCATGAATTACTTTACATCACATATTACACACATGAGAACACAGCTCTTGCACGGAGCTCTTTATGGGCTGAGCAGAGCTGGGCTGGTTTCAGCTGGCACTTCCCACCCTCTCTCAAGGGAGGTGCCCCGGCTGCTTCCTGATAAATACGGACTGTTTACCTTTTGTTAATCCTGGAAGCCGAATGAAAAAGGACCTTTTCATTAGTAAAGTCTTCTCAGAGGTTTTGTTTCAGATCACAAGTACAATGACTCCCAAGTTTCAAAGAAAATTCTGAGTTAATAAAAAGGCTTTTTACTGATTTTTTTCCAAAATCTCTGATAAGTTTTGTATGTTTTTTCATTGCTATTTTACATAAAAAAGTAAGATTCACTGGAAAATATGAAACTGCCTTCTCCTTGAGACTGTTCTTAAAATCTGCATTTTCAGGATGTATGGAATGTGGTTCATCCACCTCAGGCTAAGGAATGCTCATGAGTGAGAAATCCATGGAAAGGTGAGCCCTCAAGTGTGTTCATGCCCTAGGGGAAGGGGAAATAGGATCAGCTCACAATCAGTTTAATTATGTGTGGGAGGGACAATTTCTTTTGACTCACCCTGCACTGAGATTTTATTAATGAATAGGAACAGGTTGTTCTTAAATCTCGTTTAGACATTGTGCCTGTTCCCTAAGATCCTGCTCAGGAGCTGGCTGGCACAGCTCGTGCTGAGGCCTGACGAGTGCTGGGGGCAGACACGGGGACAAAGAGAGAGCGCCAGCAGGCAGGACAGGTGCTCAGAAAGGGGCAAAGGGCCATTATGCAGTCACTGTCACCTGCAGATCGCTGGCACCTGCAGCCATCCTCTCCGTCTGCCACTTTCTGCACAATCTGCTAATTTATGGAAATGATTTAGACCAGACCTTCAGGATGGAAGATATAAAACCATCAGCTTGCTCAGAGTGCATTTAGAGCAGACACAATAGCAGCTGGATTGCTGGGACTTGCGTGCTTGCCGGTGTTTCACAGGCGATGCCCAAAGCGTGATGGAAGAGGAAGGTTGAACATTCTCACCATTGGATAGATGACTAATTGATTTTTTTTTTCTCGTAAAGGCATGAATTAACAATTATGGGTTCTAAGATTGGAAACTATATGATTTGAATGCTGAATAAATGAATTCCTGTGACAGACTAGTCTAGGCAAAAGGGGGTCGAGCCCCTGTTTGTCAGACTGGCTGCATTTCTTTATGAGCTTATGAAATAAAATTTAGATCAGGTATTTTAACCTGTAAATTTGAATTATCCCAATGGACCATGGCCAGACATTTAATTTGACAGCACCTGACAGCATTATGTCCTAATGCCATTCCATCTGCAGTATTTTCTAGAGATGCTTGACATTTTTCCACAGGTCGAGAAAAACTAAAGGGTAAATGATGCATAAGAACTTGTTTTAGGGACAGAAAAATGTTTAAAATTTTCAAGTAGGATAAACAAGGCTATAAATAACATCTTCCCCGGGCTGGGTTATGAGAGGAAAGCTCATGTCTTTACAAAGAGTCTGATGGGTGAAGGTGTGGGTGTTAAGGTCTTTGCAAAGGGTGTTAATGTCTCTGCTGACTTAGGGCAGCAGGTTTGTTGCAGAGCCCTGGCACCTTGGCTCCTGAAACAGACGAGGGGCTGCGCAGGCCTGAACTTCTGAGCTTTGGGGTAAACCAGCAGGTTCAAGGGGGCAATGTGTGGTAGGGAGTTCGGGAAGGCTGTACCTTCCTAATGCCTCAGCAATGGGGAAAGGAAGAGGGAAATGTGCGGCTTGGAATTTAGGCTTCAAGGAGGCTGCGCCCTCCAAAACCTCCAGAGAGAAAACCCTGCGGGTGTGCGCCCCAGTGGACTGCCCCCTTTATTCAAATAAATCTGAAGGACTCCCCTGTCTCCTTTTTGGGCATAAACTTCTGGCGTTTGTGAATTTTCCTGAAAATTATACCAGTTTTTTAACATAAATAAACTTTGTTTTCTGCTTTCCTTTAGAGTATCCTAATACAAGTTTAACTATAGTGAATAATATGTATAGGAAAATATCCTTTAGCCCCATTGCTATTAGAAATTCAGCCTAGTTCTTCTTAAATTATCACATGTAACTGCAGAAATAAGAGATTAATTGATTTCTAGTCTTTTCAATTCCTATTTGTCTGCATATATTTACTTATTGACATATATTTGATGCCAACTTTATATCACAGTTTGAGAGAAAATTGTGTGACCACATTTTGCATGTACATCAACATAAGTTCATTCCTATAATCACATTGCTCCCCAGACTCTTTTTCAGCTTCACTAAACAGCTTCAAAAGCTTGTAAAGAAAATGTAATAAGGGTTTTTCGGTGGATTCAAGTATATTTGTTAAAGTCAATAGTGTTAAAGCAGTGGAGAAGCTCACATATATCTTAGTTATAGAAGTTTATCAATGCTTATTGAAAATCCTTTATCTTTCTCTATGAAAAAGCCTAGATACTTAAGTTTTCAAATGGAATAGTAAATTTATTTGTACTTTATTGTCCTGGTTTCAGCTGGGGTAGAGATAATTTCGTTCCTAGCTGTTGCAGTGCTGCATTTTGGATTTGGGAAGAGAATGGTGCTGCTAACACAGTGATGTTTTGGTTTTTTGCTTTTTCCCGAGTCAAAGACTTCTTTCTTTTTCCATGCCTCATGCTCTGCCAGTGAGGAAGTACACAAAAGAAGCTGGGAGGGAGTATAACTGGGACAGTGGACCCAAACTGAGCAGAGGGATATTCCACACCATGGAATGTGATGCCCAGTATTTAAACTGGGGGGAGTTAATGGAATCACAGCCTGTCTGGGGTTGGTCAGAGGGTGGTGAGCAATTGCGTTGCAATGGCGAGTGCATCACTCATTTGTTTCATTATTATTAATACTCATTATTATTATATTTTACTTTCTTTTCAATTATTAAACTGCTCTTATCTCAACATACAAGTTTTACTTTGATTCTCCTCCCCATTGCACCAGGGGAGGTGTGGGGGGAAAAGGAGGGGCAGAGTGGCCATGTGCTCTTTCATCTCCAGCTGAGCTTAAACCCATGACAGTACCTTTTTGCCAAAGTGGGGCATGAAGGGTTGAGAAAAGGACAGATCCAACTAGAGCGTGTTGTGAGATTTTTTCTTTTTTTTCTTGGTATTTTGATTACCAACACAACATCAAATATCACCACAAATAAAGGTGCTTATGGACTTAACTGCTATTTATGATTCCCATCTTCTTTCCCAGAGAAGAATTGTGGTCAAGCAAGAATAACTAACTTTTCTCAGGATGTAATAAGAATTACGAAATATAACAGGATTTGTGTATATTGTTGCACAGTGAAAATGGCCTGATAGATCATGCTCCTCAAACTATAGAAAAAGTTATTAATATCACTCAGATTCAGCCCCCCTTCCCCTCCATGTTTAACTGTTCTCAGAATCAGCTTCTAGGTAATTTTAGCCAGTATGTAATAATATTTTTGGAATAATCTGAACTGCTAGCATCATAAATTAAAACGACCTTAAATACTGTAGGGTTATACCTTTGTGTTGTAGTATTGTCAGCCAGATGCCTGGCTATATGTTATATTTATGTTGTTTGCAAAGTCAAATGTTTTGGTTTTATTTTTTAATCATATGGATAAGATCGGCAACAAAGAAATTAATTTTATTTGGTGGTTATATGTGAGATTTTATACAGATATGCCAGAAAGAAAACTCTGCAATTAAATACTTTCATCACCATGTGATAAAATACAGTTTCAGGCTGGTTTTAAGGTTTTGCTGACTTGTCTTCTTTCCTTGGTTTTTCAGTAAACTGTTGAATAGTTAATGAGCAGTATCTTCTACTCAAGAATGTGTGGCAGCCAGCATCCTTTAGGTTTTATTTGCAGCTGTGCTGTAAAGCATGCTTCTTTACTTACATGAGAATTTAGAGGTCTATAGTTTTTGCTTCCTCTGCAAAGTATTTTATTGACTTGCATTGCATTGACAGCAAATATACACAAAATCAATACCTTGAATGTTAGGCATTGTTTAGGTGAAGGACAAGCAGCTGTAATTGCTGCGTCTTGGTCCACAGCATTGCAAGTAGACTAAACATCCTTTCCTTGATTTTATATTTTTATTTCAGCCTCCACCTCTCTTCTGGCTGAGGTAATACACCTGTTGGTCACCTGTCTGCTATTTCCAGTTCTATCTTCCCTCTCACCAAAGTAGTTGCATTGTTAAGAGACGAGGACTTAGCTCTATGCCAAACTTTCTCTTTTACTATTCGACTCCTAATGCTGCCTGCTCTCCTTTCTAAAGCACTCACAAGCTGGTTTATTAGTGAGAAGCAAAAGATCGGTATGGCTGCAACATGCTTGATACCAGCAGCTAAAATAGGAGGCAGACTAATATGAGTTGTGATCAGCTGCCCAAGGAGCCATCAGTCCTGCAGGACAGGATATTCATGGCTGCTGAGTAGTGGGATATGAAAGTCTAAACCTGGATGGATGTGAGAATGTGCTTTATCCTGGTGTTGATTGGCAAACAGAGGAAGGCTTTCAGTATAATTCCTCTCACTCTGTGTGATTGAAGGAACAGAAGGTAGAATTTGCACGATGAGGTTGTGTAGGCCAGATGAGTGGGTGGGGGAAGCCTGAGAGCTTCTTGTGTTCTTGAACACTTACAAGATGACCAAAGGTAGTCATTTGAAGGTCTAGTAATGGAAATTTTAAAAGGTTGCTTTGTTATGTGGAGACTAACAAAAGTGTAGTCTGATCACAGCTGTGAGGTTTGGCAGGCCTTGATGCAAAAGGGCACAGGCACAGAAAACCTGTTTAGAAATGATGAGTTTTAATTGAGGAGGAGGAGGAGGAGGAAAAGCAAGAAGGAGGGAAGAGGGGAGAATGGAAGTAGTCTGTAAGAGTGTTGTATGCAAATTCTGGAGCAAATTAGGGATAAGCTTAAGACAAATGGCAGTGGAGGATAGAAAGTCTGCAATGGTATGTGATTCAACTGGTCTGTAGCTTTACCTGTCTGGAGGAAGAAAAATTATCTGAGATCAGTGATGTTTAAGGAAAGAAAGATACCTGGGTAGCCATTGCTTCTTCTTTTTATCGCGACATTCACTAAATACATGAAGAGAAAGGATCTGCTGTGCATAAGAAGACTTTCTCCTTTCTCTGGTTTTGTTTGTTTGTTTGTTTTGCTTGTTTTACTCCTTACCACATTCCTTCTTTTTCAGGTGGATTCTCTGATTCTCCACCAGGAGGGGCACAATCTTGCATTTACTGCTTCCAACAACCGGTTCAGGGAGTTGAGACGGCATGTTTTAGTGCAGGCAGCAAAACAAGTGGAAGTTTAGACTGAGTACAAAAACACGTATCAGAAAAACAGAGATCCCAAAACACTGGGGTACATTACAGGGCCAGGAGCCTTCAGTATGACCAAGCACGTGCAGATCCTGCAACAACAACAAAATAATTTCCTTTACTCTGACTGTGAGTAGCTGAACAGACTAAGTTTCTGTCAGTAGTCCAGTTTCTTTCCCTTCCACCCTCACCAATGGATGTTCCTGAGATAAACAGTCCATTCCTTAATTCCATTGTATTTGCAGTAAGAATTTAGAACTGGTTCAAATGAAAAAAAAAAAAAAAACAAAGAAACCATCCTAAAAAAAGTGAATTGAAATTCTAGGCCTGAGTAGGAGGGCCATAACACCAAATCTACATTGCCAGTGGCTTAACTGAATGACAGCAGTCTTGTGCTGTGCTGAAACCCATGACCCTCACTGAACAACACACAGGGTTCTGAAACAGAGACACTATCAAGAAGTTTGGGTTCTCCTGAAAGAAAACCTGCAATTCAGCCCTGAATAATAATAGCATTCAAATTTCTGACAATGAAGAGAGCTAAGAGACCCCTGATTTATGAGATAAATATTTTTATATCTCTGGAGGTTATGAAATTCATGCTGAAACCCACACTGAAATCCTTCTCTATGTAACTCATCCTCACCAAAAGTTCTGTGTGAAATTGAACTGACCACAGAAGAGATTATGGAACATGCAAATTATTCTAAATGCCATTATAATATCTTTCTCAAATAAAAATAATGTCACAACACAAGTCTGAAACAGCTGGCTTACAGACAGGAGGGAGTATTCTCTCATGAAATGTTCCTTATACTCATGACTGGAAGATGACAAATGTAACTAATTTTTAAATAAATTTGACAAATTGAGAAAAAAAAAAGAGTGTGTTTTCTACATGTCATCTTGTCTTTTATCCTGACAGAATAATAGTCAGGGCATTTGAACAAATATTTTTTTCCCCACCCTAAAAAAAAAAAGAAAAGGAAGCGCAGTATTAAAATAAATGTTTAAATTATTTAATTATTTTAATTAACAATGTAATTTTTTTCCTGAAAGATGTATTACTATTTACTGGATCAGTTCTACTAACGTTGCTACTAACAACTTTTTCCACATCTAGTAATTTCAGTGTCACACAAAAATTAAAAAATCATGGCTAAAAGGTTAATCATGACATTTGTTGAGAGTGAAGCCCATGTTAGATGTGTTTATTCCCATTAAGAAGAAAGGGAGCCTGTCACAGTACTGAGATGATGATTAGGTGAATAGGTTATCAGCCATGTTATGCTCAAAGTGCCCCAGTAAGATATTTTGATGCCTTTATTTTTACAATTTCATTGGGAAGACCAACTCAACAAACTCACTGCCAGGATTGAGTGATGAGGTCTCTCCCTCCAACTGCCCACATTTAACCACTTAGACTTAACCACTGGTGTGCAGCAGGATGTTGTGACTCATATTTTCCTCTTGAAATTCTTTCACTTTGTATTAAGTGAATGCATACTTAAATAATACTTAAATATTTATTGAATAAATACTTAGATATTTTTGATCAAACATAGAATCTGAAATCTAAGCTATAAATTTGTATTTTTTATACAGTAGCAAAAAATTAGTCATTAATCCCTTTGTGATACCTTACAGCACAGTGCACTAGAGAGCTGGTTTGTCAGGATTCAGATCTGGTCTCAAAACAGCAACATGGGATTTCAATCTAGATATTGTTCTGAAAGGTTTTACCTGTAACATTGCTGTAGACCTCCTCTGGCTGCTGTACCGTGTAAAACCCAGAGGAAAACTGTGTTCTGAGTAAAAAGAGGTTTCTGTTCCCAGCCCGTTTACCTGGATCTTAGGACAGTTTTTACAGCATATCTAGTTAGCTACTACAGACACTAGTTCCCCTCCTCATCTGCATTATGTTTTTGAATTCCCATTCTCAGTATCACCTCTGATATTTTTTCTTGTCCAGATAAAGAACCTGTGTACTTCTGAGTCAACACAGCATTTCACAGTCTCCAGTTTAACAATAGACATATATATCTTTGGTACATTAGTTCCAGTCCCTTTTCCATGAATATCTGCAAATGCAAAAATAAAGATCTGTGACAAATAATCCTCTAAGGATCACTGTAAACACCCTCTCACTCCACCAGAGGGTGCCCTTTCACTTAAATAAGAAAGAATATTTTCAGTGGCACAGATCTTGTCTTGCTTGATATGAGCACTGGCCTCTGGGGCTGCAATATATACACTTCAAAGCTATAAATGGCAAATTATGAGTTGTGTGATGGCTCCCCTTGTGCTTCCAAAATACCATGGTGGGACAGCAATCAATCTTCTTAATACAGGTTAAAAGTTTGTGTCAGAATCAGCAGTATCATTTTGGATCCTGCAAGATACATATATATAATATAATTAGTACAGGTACTGCTGGCCAAGAAATAGTTAGATATTTACTTCAGGAATAATCCAGTTTTCCTTCATTTTTGCTTTGTGCTAAGGCTGCAACAGGCTCCCATATAAAGCTCTTCCCAAAATAATATCATGCATGCTTCTTCTAACAGGTGGAGAAAGAGGAAAAAAAATTAAGGTCTGAGCATAGATATTGTATTTTTCCTGAAAGAAAAGATCCATCAGTTACCAGTACAAAATGAAACCACATTATTTGGTTGTACTAAACATTTTCTGGTTTATTCTGAAAACAAAATATCAAAAGGTAAAAAAACCACACAAGGATAAATAAAACCACAGCTGTCATTGGTAGAGTATGAAAAGCTTCCAGATGAGTCAGTTTGAAATTTTCTGTAAGTTTTCAACGCATGCACTTCAAATAAAATGTTTGCTTGAAATCTTGCAGGAAGGAGCTTGTTTTTCAGCGTGGATGTAGCTGTTACAGAGATATCCGCTATTGGTTTAGGGGAAGCAGGTGAAACAGATCTATATAAGTCATATGGGGTAGGGTCACTGACTCCCAAGGCAGAAGTGAGGATGTGGACGGCTCTGTGTGTGGCAATGTACTTCTTTGGAACAAGTAAGGAATCAGTAGAGCCATAATATCTGTTCTGCTACTGGGAGAATGTGGCTTACTTGTTTTACTGTGTTTTCATTTTGTTCTGTTTTACAGGAGCCGAAATCACCCAAACCCCAAGTCTTGTGGTGAGAGAAGATGAGAACGCTACCCTGAAATGCAGTCAAAATGATAATCACGATTCTATGTACTGGTATCTGCAGCAGCCAGGGAAGGCGATGCAATTGATTTATTATTCCTATGGTACAACTCTAAAGCAAGAGGGTGACATTTCATCTGGATTCCAAGCTAACCGGCCTAACCTTGCAGAATTCTATTTGGATATTTTGTCTGTGAAGTTGAACCACTCAGCCCTCTATTTCTGTGCCAGCAGTTTGGACACAACACTTCAAAGTCACTTGCTTTCTTTACATAAACCTCTCCGCTTTCAGCACCTTCCGTCCAAAGGGAGCCGCTCTCAGCACAGGAAAAGGGGTGTAGGGCAATCATCTACTCACAAACCAGATGTTCCTGAGAAGGTGGAACAAGAGTAGGTAGAAATAAGACATAGGCAAAATAGGTGTTTGAAGTGCAGGCTAATTGCTGAACTCCTCTTTCCTGATCAGCCATTTATCCTCCACCTTATCAGATCAATAAAGATGGTTAACCAAATGCAGATGTAAAATAAAGGAAATGTAAATTGTAGTTGATACAACCACAAGTTATTGTCCACTAAGACATTTTCATACCTGATACAGAACAGTTGCCTGACATACACAAGTCTGAAATACTTTAGAGATAGTGACTTCTATGTGCACTCTCATTCCTTCCTGAACCACAATGTTTTTCACTGTGATTGGAAAAGTTACCCTAATCACAAGAAAAGTGTAGAATTACTATTTCCAATGGTGATGAAAAGGAGTCTGAACAAAAGATGATGAAGGAATAGAATCTATACAGAACTAATATGCAACAGACTGGATTAAAATTACAAAAGAGGAGTCATTACTATGGCTTGCAAGTGCATAGACAAAATCCTGAAAAGCTGTATGTATATGGAGGCTATAAAGTGGGAAGGCAGGTAGTCAAAGTATTCCAGCTTGGAATGAAATCACATTCAAGAAAAAATAACATGTAGATTTTCATTTGTTCAGAAATTGTTCTGACTATGGAGTTTACTTCTGGCTGCATAGTGAATCCCATACCACGGTGGGTGTCACATCTATCTCTTTATATCTCTCTCTCACAGCTGAATAAGCAGCAATATTCAGTATTAATCTGGTTGATTCCCTCTCTCTGTGGCTGAGTTCTGAGGGCGTTTTTTATCCAAGGCAACTTTGTGATGTTTCTCAAGGCCTTATAGGTCTTTCTGACTGTGAGCTAAGTCCTGATACGAACACTGCTTCAGAGAGCATCCATATTTTGAAGACGAAAAAATAGAGAGGGATGAAAAACCAGGATGTGAATGTAAATTTATATACTGCATAACCTCTCCCTGACAGGTCTGGCGTGAAGACTCTTTCGTGCCACACAAAAAGACTTACCAGTGTCTTTCCATCACCACCATTCTCCCAGATAGTGTAATTGATGCAGTGGAATTAGTCATAGCCTGAGATACTCTTTGGTGTAAGCCTTTCATGGTGATAATGTAACAAATTGTCTTAAATTGTTCTAAAACAAAAAAAAAGCACTAAGCAAGGTTCTTGTGATGTATAAAAGGCGCCTGCATAATTTGCTAGTTCTGAAATAAAGAATAATAATAATAATAATTATAATAATAATGTGTTTCCAGTTTTGGAAAGGTTTAAATAAAGGATGTAGAATGGGAAGATTTCATAATTAGACACAGCATCCACACTGTGATATTATTTTTATCCCAGTCTGAACTATGTTAGATTATATTTAAATGTTGTAGGGCAAAGGACTATTACCATGCATGCAGGATAACCATAATGATCTTCAAAGGAAATTTTCAATTTGTGATTATTATGCAGAGTTTCTTCATTGGGATGGGAATTATTGGACTACAGCCATATCCCTGGAGAAACGGCAAAAGAACTTTTATATGAATCCTTTAAATATCAGCTGACTGGCTAGGAGAACCACCTTGCAGAACAGTAATTAAACATGAATAGGTAGCAAGCCCTTTCAGCAATGAAAGCTAGTTGCTTTTTTAGTTGCATTAGCAAGGGTGCAGTTAGCATGTTGAAACACCCTTGAGACTACATCTGGAATATCACCTCTCTAGTCTACACACATTCCTGCCCTGTCTCAGCCCCACTGCAGCAGAGATATCAAAATCTGTAGAGTGCAGCAGAGGGTCAGTCACTAAGACGATCAAGAGACTGGGGCAGAAACATAAGAGAGGTTGAAGGAATTGATTTTGTTCATCATGGAGAGCAGAAGACTAAAAGATTAGTAATTGCATGACTCCAAATGCCTAACCAGAGTTGTAGTCTTAGAGGGCCACAGTGGAATCAAGTGGGAACAAGCTGCAGCAAGATAAACTCTGATTAGACATATTAAAAAGTACTTTCTGTTGATGATGCTTCCACACTGGAAAATATTTCTTGGACAATTTGTCAAATCTCTGTCCTTGAAGATATTTAGAAATCACCTGGACAAAGCTCTGAGCAACATTGAGTTAGCCCTGTTTTGAACAGGAATTTGTATTGAGACACTTCCATAAGTCCCTTCCCATCAATTTTTCTACAAGTGTATGATCTTTTTTATATTGATTTACTGATTTGAGATGTCTAGAAAAAGCATTAGAGGTTTTTTAATTTGTAAAAGCAGGTCAGCAATTCCTCCAAAACCACAAATCTTTTTTTTTCGTATGTTGCACAACAGAAAGAGCAGCTGCACATGCAGGACCCATCTGCTGACTTGAGCAACAAGAAGATTGTGTGATAACTTGAGGTAAAAAACACAATAGCTTTCATGAGACCGTTTATGTGTTGCTTTTTCTGCCCAGCTGTAAAATGGTGAACAGAAAGCCACATCCTGTGTATTGTCCTGAGAAGCTGGGGTGGTGTTGGGGTAAGAGAGGCTGATATGTTATCAAAATGGTTTTCTGAGTAAATGTCAAACCACATCCTGTTTTGGTAAAATTTAACTGCTGTTCCCTTAAACAGATATTTTCCAGCACATTTTGGCACATCACCTGCTCTCATTCTGAGGTACAATTTTCTTCTGAGGACTTGAGATACGATTTCCTCTGCTGTTGACTCTATATTAGACAGAAACTCCCTTTAGGACCTCTGCTCTAAGCCTCCTACTTCTTCTGCCTGGCTAGTACATTCTGAGGTCTTCAGCTTCCAAAGCTTCACAAGTGCTCCTCTACCTTAGACTGCATTACTCATACACACAGTCCTATGTGAGTTTCCACTGAACTACCAATGGTTTTACTGGTGGTGTGAGAAAATAATGAGGTGCAAAGTGGATGAAAGATCTCCAGAAAGTCTCTCAACATTTACTAATCCCTTGGGTTTTTCGCTTATGGAGGACAAAAAAGGTCACAACAAACACAGTTTTACAGAAACACATTCTCCTTCACCTGCTTCTTGTCCGCTACAGGTTAGATTCTTTTAGCTATCTCTCAATTGTATTCATTTACCCTGTCTCTGAGTTATGTGTTTATTTATTTTCATCTTTGGTTTGCTTTTCTTTGTCTTTATTTTCTTACTCTTCCTAATTTTCCTTTTTACTCCTTTCTTTAAACAGTCTACGTAAGTTTATCATGCTACATCTATTGTCCAGTGCACCTGGCATTCTCTCCTTCTTTTTCACTAAAATTCTCCCCTTCATTCTCACTAGCTGGTTCTCTTGAAACTTGTAAGAGACACAGTGTAATTGTGGAGAAGTGGACTTACATGAATATCACCCTGAAGACATCACTTCCTCCAAAGTGATCTCCTGTGTGGCTAGAAGGAGTGATAACAAATGGGTGCAGAGCAGAATTCTGCTGCTCTCCTTGGACCTAAGCACAAACCCCATCACAAATATCCTCTGTACAAAACACTCTTGAAAATGAGCTTGATGGACAAAAGCTTTCCTGTAAACATATTTCAATTCAAAAGACAAAAAGAACAAGGAGATATTATATGAGCCCACGTATGTATGTGTCTCTCTTTTAAAGTGCTCTGTCTGCACTATCACCTGTATAATAGCAGAAGTGTGTGGGAATGAAAATTTCATGGCTTGTAGCAAGCTTGGAAAAGAACAGGATTGGATTGCTGACCTTGGTCTCCATTTCCAGCGACTGAGAGATATGAATTCAGTGTAGGAACATTCTGCTTATTCCAGAGTCTAAAGGGAAGTCTCTGTAACTTGACAAATTCTTTTCTTACCTAGAACCACTTAGTTATGTCCCTCCTTCACACCATAGCTTGTCTGCTCCAAAATTCCTATGCCCAAGTTTATTCTCTGTTCACTTTGAGCAAGTTCTGCCATGACCTCTCTGAAAGTCTGTGCGTGTGAGGACAAGATTGATCTGGGGGTTCTTCTGACAGCCCTGATAAATGCAGCCATTTTCACCTAATGTTCTAATAAATTATATTCATCTGAATGTGTTTCAGGCCAAGCTGGAATTATTTTTTAATACTCCATTCTGCTGTGCTCCAATCTATTCTAACTTCATAGGGCATGAATAATGGGGCATCTGGGGAAAAGAACCCACCATCAGAATCAAAAGATGTCTCTGTTTGTTTATCTTTGTTTTACCCCCAGAAATGTGCCCCTTTGTACAACCTTCTCACGATTCCCACTTGCTGAGAACTGTTCCTTTCCTTTCTTCACCCAAAGAGGAAAGGGGACACATTTCTCTAGACCAGGTAGTTCACATCTTGTGAATGTAAGACCCCTTGAAGCACTTTTGTGAAAAGTATTTTTCAGGAAACAATTCTCTGTTTTGTGTGAAGCAGCCACAAGACTACTTAAGTATTTTCCGTATGCAGAACACCAAATAAATCTCATGGTTCAGTAGGATATTTTCTCCTCTTCTGAAGTGTTTTGAGGAGATTAAAAGAGTGACAAACACAAAGCAGGAAAAACAACTGCATTTTAAAGCATTATACCATCAGTCCTCTGGCACTAAGATGCAACTTTTTTCTTTAATGACATGAATAGAGGTCTGACAGATTCCTCTCAAGTCTGTCAAGTGCCCGGTGACTTTTCATCTATTCACCAAATTTTTCTTTCGCTGCCACAGTGAGTCTGGTGTCTTCACCAAGATAATCCAAAAAAAAAAAAAAATCAAGTGAGAGAAGAAAGCAGCTCCCATGCCTCTCCCAAGAGGATGTCACTTCTCATCTGGCTGGAGTGCTGTTTCCTTCTCTACCACCTTTGAATTATGCAGCTGTTCTGGCTCCAAATCAGCCCCGGGCGAGGGCAAGCCTCCAAAGCCCACAGCCCTGCTCCACTTGTTGGTACACAGTGTAAGTAATGGATGAGTCTCTGCTCTTCCCATAGCTGTTAAGTTATTTGTACAGGGATTGTCAGGGAATGATCTTTAATGAGAGTTCCTTATGGCCCTATTCATCATTGAAAGTTGTGTGGTAGGACACTATTACTACAGAAGACCAAATTTAAAAACAACAACTTATGCTTTTCAAAGGAAAATAGGCAAAACCTTTATTCCTAAATCAAGGAGATGAGTTCCCAGCCTCTGAGCATTAAGAAGGTGCTACTTTTAAAGATATGTTGCAATGAAATATGATACACTATGATATGGAAGTACAGGGAAAGCTCAGCAGTGATTACAAAATAGTAAAGAACAGGATGGCAACAGGCAATTAGAAAAAAATTATATTCAGATGTTTGTAGAAGCTTAGATATTTTGCTATGGAAAGGTAGCAAACTTGTCAAGTTCCTGCTGATGTGATGACAAGGGCTCTTCATTTATTCTCTAGATAACTTGACACCAGTCTAATTGAAAACAAAATGGGATAAAATTAGAAGAACAGTAAAACCGCAGAGAAGACAACAACAGCCACCAAGCAACAGAAACAAACACCGGAACTGGCCGGATCACCTGGCCCAAAGAGTTACCATCCATGGCTGAATGTTCAAGTGGCAGTCAGTCACAAACAGTTTCCCTCAAGGGTCCGTACTGGGGCCAAAAGCATTTTTTCAACTTTCATCGGTGTGTCATTGACACAGGGAGCAAGTGCACCCTCAGCAAGTTCACGGCTGACACGAAGCTGTGTGGCCGTTGGTGTGTCTGAGGGAAGGGATGCCAACCACAGGGACCTGGGCAGACCCAGAGAGCGGGACCATGTGAACCCCCACCAATCCCACATGGACTTCTGTGTCCAGCTCTGGAGGCCCCAGCACAGGGAACTCATGGCCATGACAGAGCAGGTCGCGAGGAGGCCCCCAAAAGCCAGTCACAGGGGCTCAGGGTATGGAGACAGGCTGAGAGAACAACCCCTCTCGAGACTGGAGAAGAACAGCCTCTGGAGAGGCCAGCCTGGGGCCTTCCCAGATACAGCAGTGGGGGACTTTTATGAAAAACAGATGTTTTACCAAGGCCTGCAGTGACAGCATGAAGAGCCCTGGATTTAAACTGATACAGGGTAGTTTCAGATTAAAGGAAGACATTTGTTCTGCTGAGGGTGCTGAGACAGTGGAACAGGTTTCCCAGAGAAGCTGTGCATGTCCCACCCCTGGAAGTGTTTGAGGCCTGGTTGCATGGGGCTTTGAGCAACCTGGTTCAATGAAGGATATCCCTGCCCATTTCAGAGTGGGGATGGAAGTAGATAATCTCTAAATGTTCTTTCTAACTTAACACATTCCATGATTCTAGGATTATGATCCAGAAATGGTCAAATCTCCCCCCTCCAGTATATCCTTGCAAAAGGACCAAAAAAAGTAAAACTGAGATGATTGGCATCCTTGCCCTCAACTCTACCAGGTCACCTTTCAAATACATCTCCCTCTTCTGCTTTTAAAGGGTCAAGTGCGGACTTCTGCTGCTCTCACTGCATGGATGTTTCTGCCGTAGGAAAACCTTACTAATAAAAAACCTTTCCTGGTAGTTTGTTTAATTTATCTGATTTCTTCAGATTGATCCCACTGTTCTTTATAAATCTTTGTAAATATTTGACCACATATATCCCCTGCATCATCTCAAAAAACTGCCTGTTATTTTCACTGCAGCTGTAAGCCCTTTTAGAGTGGTTACACAACTGCGTGATATATCTGAACTTTCCCTCATTTTCTTTCTGGGCAACTTGTCCTTAATTCTCATCTTTTTCATGTATTTAAAGAGGATTGTGAGAAGGAATTCCTCTGCTAGATAGCATTGATTTTATTTGAGTTCTGGAAGAACAGAAAGAGAAAACCCATCATTTGTGATTTTTCAGGCTGAACTGCACAAAGCCTGGCAGAGCACCTGCAGAACAGCCACACCTATGAGAATAGGTTTAGCCTGCATCCACTGATCCTTGACTAGTGAGCAAAAGGCCAGCCTTCCAGGGCCACTCTGACTTACCTTGGCTGTCCACACCAGACCACTCACCAAAACTGCATAGACCAAGGCTTTGCCACAGAGGATGAGGTAAGTGAGCTTCAGGGAATTTCCATACCGCAAGTACGACTCTGCAAGTCAAACACCATTTGTATTTGTGTATTCGATTTTCATCATCATCATTACAAGATGCTGGTTCTAATGCAGCTTTCATCAAATGAGAACCCTTGAAATCTTTAGCTAAGCAACATAAAGGAACTAGAGTCAAATGAGTGGCTTTGTCGACACCAGAGAACCTGGGAAGGGACAGAACACAGTGACTCAAAGAAGCAAAAGAGAAAGCAAGTCTAGGAAAGACAGAGATTGGCTTTATGCTGGGAAAGTACTGAGTTCCACACCTACTGATGAACTGGGTGCTCATCTGACATCCATTTAGGAACGCAAAGGAGCCTGAATCAAAAGATACCAATGTTTTATTTTGTCTCATTATTGTCAGTGGCATTATGAGTGCTGCTGATGTATCAGGAAAGTTTTACAAAGCCCAGAATGACGTGCCTTCTAGAAGTTTTATTCTTGAAGATTTTTCACTATTAAGGGGTTGCCACAGAATTGAGAATCAAGATCTGTCTTGGTTCAGCCTTAAGATTCCTGAAGCATTCAAGAAGTTCTTGAAAAACAGGAGTGTGCAAATATGTACATAAAGAGGAAAGAAATGTAATTTGTAATATGGATATCCTCCATACATGACAGCAGTGTGGAGTGGAATGTGACTCATCATGGGAATTGTTCTGAGTTGGATACTGAGAAATATTTAGAATATTATATCCTGAATCTTGATGTCCGAATCACTTGGGTAAGTATGGATCATTTCTTTCCTGGCTGAGCAAGAATATTCCCAATGGAAGTCAGTTTCAAGGACTGGAGGAGATGACAAAGAGTAAATTACAGTGTACAGGAATGCACCATGACTTCATCAATTTTCAAAATGGAATCATAGGGGAGAGCTAAACCCCAAGGCTGGGTTACATACAATATGCATAAACAGCCCTCCAAAAAACTTTTCATCTTTTTTGTTTGGTTTTGTTTTTTTTAATATCACATGCAAATCACTTACAGGAGAATGTAGGAGCTATTCATACAGCAGATATCTCCCACATGCTGTACATAATGTCAGTAAAACTGGCATTAAAATACACACTGAGAATTGCCTGAGAGAAGAGGCAAAATTCCCTTTACGTGAGAAGCCACACGTACCTTCTGTGAGTGCACAACCTGAAAGACAAAAATGAGCTGGAAGTCACATTTCTGTTCAGAGCAAAGAGAATACAGATTTTAGAAGTTTCAGTTTACCAAACACTGCCTCGCTCGTCCTACTAAACTAGGTGTTTTATGATACTCTGCAATTTCTACTAATTTCTCTACTACAGAGATTTCTCAGTGGAAAGCCTGAAGAAACTCTAGATATAGAATGGTAACCCAGGGATAAAGGCCCAGGAATGGGAAGAGACATATGCTCATACCTAGATCTTTAGCTATGTAATTGTGCCAGAAGAGCACCTTGAATGGAAGCTATATATAGATGTAGTTCACATCATAATACTTGCTCTTTTGATTTGTGATTTCTTATACAGCATGGTAAGAGATGTTTTTTTACTCACCAGCATCACCATGGATAACTTTGTTTATTGATGCTGTTGTTCCATTCTGAAAAAAATTGGCAACACACTCAAAGCGATTCAGAGGGTTGAACCACTCCCAGGCTGGCATCCTCAGTCGGCTGGTCAGTGAGTAGGTGCTCCCATTCTGTGTGGAGTATTCGTCTGTCCCCACCCCTTCGGTCCTTTTCACACCATTCACCCTCCAGACCAGAGTCAGGTGGTCAGGGTAGAAACCAGAGGCCAGGCACACCAGCGTGGCCTTGCTCTTCTGCTGGATCTCCTGCTTTGATGGGGAAAAGATGGCCACAGCTGGAGGTATGATTTCCTCATTCTTCCCTGAAACACAAAGCAACATGGTCCAGAGCCTCCATCCCCCTGTTCAATCAGAACTCCCTGGAAATGGTCCTGAGTTTGTGCCATGTTACTCCTGAAATACCTGGCCTTTTAACTGCTGTCTATTGGACAATTAATGTCTATTGGATATGACACACCAGGAAAGTGGAAGGATTTCTTTTCACTCATCACACAGAATTTTACAGGGTCTGGCCACAGAAATGCACGAGCACATGAATTTCTTGTATGGTCTCTGTCAGAAGAATACAATGCTGCAAAGAAACTGAGCAAACAGATGGGCAGAAAAGTCCCCAGTTTTGCTGTAAGTAAGGCCTGTATTTGTAATATTGTATTAATAGATAAGTGAGTCTGTTTTAAGGCACAAACATCTTCAGCAAACTGTCTTACATTCCTGGGGAGGAAGTTAAGACCTGGTGGTCATTGCAGTGTTCAGAATTATACTGGCATGGGATACCCTACTTGGCCCCCCATCTATGACACGATCTGGAAAAAAGGAAACAAGGAAGGAGCTGATCCTTCTCACTGTCTGAAGTGAAAAGTAACTGAGGCAGGTAACATGAATCTGCCAGGGACGGATCTTGCCTTGGGTCTTAACCAATGCATTTTTAAGAACATTAAACACAACTTTATGTAATTTAATTCTTAGGTTATTGTAGGTATGAGAAGCTCTGATCCTAGGCTACACACCTTCCCAGAATGATGCAAGATTCTATACACTCGCAAATCAAGAGTTCTTCCCTCTCCGAAAGTGTTTAATACCTACTGTAGGATTAATGAGAACCCAGTTCAGTCAAAAGGATGTACAAGGCACACATGAGAAGTTACTCAGAAGCCAAGCAGTCACCCTAAAAGACAGGGGGGTTTCCATATACTATATCAAAATGCCTTTTTGACTCATCTAGCATGAGAAATCCATGAGGTCTGTAGAGTGCTGCTGGAAAAAGGAATGCACGGAAAACTATGGAGCCAAAGAGAAAATTATTACTCTGGGTTGGTTTTTTTGTATGAAGGCACGATGAATTGTGGATGTTCTTCCTGATCACTCTCTCCTTTGCAGAGGGAGAGAGGTAGCAGAATGAGCAGAAATGAATATCTTGCAGAGATCTTGTCCCCTAAGCCCTCATGTTTGCATTCAAATGATGTTTTAATTGTGACCAGCAGAGCTTGCTCTGCAAAGATCCCTGGGCTGCTTCTGTATGAGCTTGTACAGACTTCAGATGACCTGGATATTAAATAGAGGTAACTCCCTAGAGGGTTTAGCACTGCTCTGCTTTCGTTTTAGTGGGTATTAAGAGAGCTTGATCACTTCTACTTCTCCCTGCACTCCCAGCACTTGGAGTTATGATTTTTTTCCTATCCTAGAAGTATCTCTTAGAAATTCTTCGGGTCATAGCCCTAAATGCAAATGAGTGAAGAGATGGGAACAGATCGGAAGATACAAAAGAAAAGATTAAAACCCAGAAAATAACATTGCCCCATTAAAAAAAAGAAGGCAGGTAAAAATGGAGACAGAAAGAATGATAAAACGGCTGGGAAGAAAAAGAAAATGAGCAGGTTAGAAATGGAAAAAGGAGATTGGTAAAAGTCAGAACTGGAAGAAGTGCCTGATCACCAGCCCATTGTGTCTAGTCTGCTATACTGGTTGTTTTCATGCCCAACCTCTATAATATTTCCCAGGAGAATGAGAGGAAACAAAATTATTTATTCCTTTCTCCGTTCCTGAATTTCCAAGAGCTGAAAGACAATGGCTGCAGACACAGAGATCTCAAAATCTTTGCTTTCAAATTCTACAGTTTCATAATAGCACATCTCATTTTAATAAGCAACCTATAAAGCATTAATTTTGTTCTCATGGCTGCATGAAAAATTATCAATATTAAACCTTTAATTAAGAATGTTCTTGTCCCCTAACCAGTACCACATAGATCAAAGAGATCTGCCTTCTTACTTACCTATAACCGTAAGTTTTGTCCCTCTGCCAAAGGACAACCGCTCATTATTCACACCATTTTGCAGCTGCAGAAAAACCTCTCCTCTACTCCCACACCTCTGAGCCAAGACTGTGGACTAACCCTCGCCTCATGTGGTATCAGCAAAAGAAGCAACACTAAGTACTCTGGTCCCCTAAAAAAACAGGTCTGTAAGGGAATGCCACCAAAATCTGTGTGTCTAAACAG
Source organism: Camarhynchus parvulus (assembly GCF_901933205.1). NCBI lineage: Eukaryota > Metazoa > Chordata > Aves > Passeriformes > Thraupidae > Camarhynchus > Camarhynchus parvulus. The sequence goes on along the minus strand of NC_044571.1, from coordinate 87,554,676 downwards.
CTGTGATCAAGATCAGAAATACCCTGCCCAGAGCCCTTTTGCTTTAGGCATAGGTGAATCAGTTGTTGGAGGTTCCACCACTTCTTTAGAGGACATTTAGCTCTTTATCTAGGTTTCAGAACATTAAAAAATATTTCCCATATGCAGACTGAGTAATTTCTTTTTGTCAGCTAAATAGACACATTTCCTTCAAATTTTGTTCAATATTTTGAGTATTTTTCACTGATAAAATAAATGCCTTTTTTAAACATACAAAATAATTTCTAATACATAGCACAGTGTCTCTGTCCACTCTGCCCTTCATAGAGGTTCCTAAACGTGCCCCCTTTCCATTTCCATTTCCATTTCCATTTCCCTTTCCCTTTCTCTGGAAGGCTTTCCTTGAAAGGATGTCTCTGCTTTTATTCTCTGTCCTCCCTTGGTGATGATTATTCACATTTGCTGCAGAAATGCCTATGGTCAATGAGGGGTCAGCATATTCATTTTTACCAGCTCAGGCATCTCAGATAAACTTTGGACTTCAAAAAATGTGCTGATCGTTTTTTCCTATGGAGATTGAATTTCACCGTTTGTTATCAATTTATTCTGTAGTGGCACAATGTGGCACAAATATCTGAGGCATCAATTCTTCCATAATTTCTCAGCATCTGAGCATCAGCCTACTTTTCCCCAGATTTGGACAATCCAAATCCATAAATGTGGCTCAGAAAGAAACATTCTCTGAGAGCTCCTTCCCCTTGAAGTGAATCATATATTCTTCTTCTGTGGTGTTCAGTGGCTGTTTATCATGTATTCTGAAATAGTAAGACCGTTGTCCTTAATGATATTTTTATCACCATCCTGGCTAGCCTGTATAGTGGAAAGAAACTGGCTGTGCTGTGGAGAGCTACTTTCCATAACAACAAGGACTTAAAAATCTGCAGTAAGATTTTAGGATCGCTTATTATAAAGTTAAGCATTTATTTTTGCCTTCTGTTTTATCAACCAAAAATGCTAGCACACAAGTTTTTCCTAGTTATCTGAGACAATACATTCTTTAATTCACCCTGGGAAGATCCAAGGTAATTTAAGCTTGTATCAGCTTGATTTTGTTTCCTAGACCCGTTCAAAGTGTAACTGTAAGTCAGTTCTTTCCAGAGAGATAGACAGCTTTTCACTGACTTGTCCTTAATCATCTGTAGCCCCAGGAGAACCAGTGTTATAGAGAGTAGCTGTACTTTTGGGGAATTTTTTGTATGTGTTGATTCATTAGGACAACTTTTTTTAATGTCATGCACACATTATTTGTCCCATTCCTTATGCTCATTCTTTCTAGGGACAGCTTTTTCTTTACTGAAAACACATTCATTCCGTTCTCCAAAATGAAAGGTATGTCCCTACCCAGAGGACCCAACTTATTCTGTTCTGTGAAGTAGACAGGGTTACTAACACACACCAGTTTAATAATGTTAGGGAGGATAATAATGGAATTCTCTAAAGAGAAGACATGGCATTTGAAGCAAATTAAAAGAGGAAACAAAAATTTCTTACCTATTACTGTAAGTTTTGTGCCACTGCCGAAAGAGAACCCAGAGATGTACACAGTCACAAAGTGATGTATCATAAGCTAAGAGAAGGGATGCACTGCAGCTGCCTTACTATAAGCAAAGCCTAAGAAATAATTTTTGGCATTTGGAATTCCAAGCATCAATCTCTGGGATATGGCAGAAAACCATCTTGGAATCAGTTGTATAGTGTGTAGAATTCATAAAAGCATTTCCCAGATTTGTTTGATATTTTGTCTACATTTCACCCCAAGCTGTTTTTGCAACCTTTCTCCAATCTCCATGTTATGTCACTGATTTTATCTGCCATTCTCATTTTGCACATCTCAAAAACAAGCAGACACACCCAAAGGCTGTCACAGTCTAGGAATAGAACCTTTCTACACCTAGAACTTCCTCACTGTCAGTCTTGTATTCCAAGCATTGTGACGCCTTCTTTTCTGTAACTTGTGAAGTTAATAATTAAATGATATGTGCTTTGCGGTTTTCATAGTCAAATGCATGTGGTTCACCTTTGGCAGCAAACTAGAACAAATCCCTTTGTTTCCCCTTCCATGGCAGGCCAGCTGTCTTGAATAGTCTTTCAGGATCCCCTTCAGTTTTCTGATAGGTTAAAATAATCCACACAAGGAGAGCCCAGAAGAATCTGTTGACTGGTCCCAGACAAACCCTTCATAGCCACTAGGAAGAACTGCAGTGAGAGAGTGGGGATAGGGATTACAGGCAACCTTTGCTCTCACAGGCATGAGGCAGTCAGCAGATATTGGAGGATTATTTAAGAGAGAAAAGCCCTACACATTTTATGTAGTGCCTCTGAGAGATACCTGCAACATGTCAGAATTCTTTCTCTAACACTTGTATCACTTAAAGAAAGAACCATTTTTCATCTATTGCAAACATTGGTGCTTCAGAAAAAAAAAGAATTCCATCTTTGCACAGTTGGTAGGCTTTAGGTGCATCTGCAGTCACAGTTTGGATTGGTGAAAATGAATTTCGATTTATCAGAATTTCCTAGCTTGCATGCCGTGGAGGGCAGGCTCAGTTCTCAGATGGTGAAAGTAAGTCCCAGCATAGAAGGTCCGTTAAGAGGAACCAAGGCAGAACACGCCTGCTCTGCTGCAGGATTCTCTGCAGCTGCCTTCACACGCTCTGCCACAAGGCTCATGCACCCATGGGTTTTTGTAAAGGCTTCCTGGGGAATGTATCATCGTGGATCCCCCTGTCCCCACAATGATACAGTCTCCTACAAAAACAATCCCACCCATGACTCCACCCCCTCATTTTGTCAGCCAGGAATGATTGCCATGATTACTTATGCTGGTTTGGACGGCTGTACAGTTAATTTCCTTCATGGTAGCTACAGTGAGGTTGTGCTTTGGGCTTGTTCTGCCAATACTGTTGACAAGAGACAAATGTTTTTGTTTTTGCTAAAGTGCTTACACAGCATTCAAGGACTTTTCTGCTGCTCATAGCCCCATGCTAGCAAGGAGGCTGGCAGTGCATGGGAACTTGGGCGAAGGGACAGCAGGGAGAGCTGATCCCAACTGATCCAAGGGATATTCCATATCCCATGGTGACACATTCACTATGTGAAAGAGGCAAGTAGTGGGAAGAAGAAGGAAGAGAGAGATATTTGGAAAGATGGTGTTTGTCTTCCCAAGCACCGTTATGTGTGATGGGGCCCTGCTTTCCTAGGAATGGCTGAACACCTGCCTGCCCATGGGAAGAGGGGAATGAATTCCTTGTTGTCATTTGCTCGTGTGCACAGTTTTTGCTTTACCTCTTAAACTGTCTTTATCTCAAGCCATGAGTGTTTCACTTGTGCTTGTCCAATTCTCTCCCCTGTCCTGCTGGTGGGGAGTGAGCAAGCAGCTGTGTGGGGCTTGATCCTGGCTGGGGCTAAACCACGACACAACCACAGACCACATCCTTCCTTTGCCATTGCTGTTTCTATATGATAGTCCAATCACCTCCCAGTGTATTCATTATCGCTCAATTTATAATCTCATGATTTTGTTCTTATACTCAAAAATGTAATACTTTTTATTCTTTTATTGGTTGGCTTTAAATGCAGTAATTTTTCACTTGGTAGTGTCATGGCCGTGTTCATGCTGCTTTCCTTTCTACTCTTTCTCTCTTCTGCCCCCAGGATGAGAAGCAAACCTCCAGCTCACAGTTTGCAATTTTAGGCTTGCAATGAGAGTAATTTGCTACTACAGGCTGGTGTTTGTCTCTGTAGCTTGGTGTTGCTTGAGGGCATCCTGCCAGGGCTTGTGACTCTGCCTATGAAAAGGCTTCATCTAGGAGTAAGAGCAAGCCTTCATTTTGCAGACTGTCTGAAGAGATGGGAACTGATGGGGAGAGGTAACATTTATCTCCCTCCTTTATATGTAAGGGACACGGTCTTGTCTCACAAAGTTTCAACACATAGTTAGTAACCTGACCAAGTATCTGTAGTAAACCTGTTTTTCATATTGCTCTTTAATGGCTTCCTTTGAGTCTGTGTGGATATGAAAAATAGACTGTAAAGCACAGGAGAAAATCCCTCAAAATAAGGTCATTCTACTAGGAAAATCACTATAAAATTTTTTTTTCTATTATTTTCAGATATCAGAGAAGAACCCCTAATTTATGATACAGCCTGTTTAGCTGGGAAGAGGTGTTAGTGTCCTAGAGAAGGGAATGAGAAACATAGACTAGTATGTAACATGTAGGGCCAGGAGAGAGGACTACAGAACATGAGGTATCGGGCTGGTCATCTCAGCATGCTTCTGGGTTGGTCTCTCTTCCACAACAGTGAACGGAGTACTTAGTCACTAATTATGTCTGTTTATACAGAACTTTTGTTTGTATATATTGAATTCTTCAAAAAAATACATTTAGGATTTTTTTTTTGGCTGTCACTGTCTAAATAATAAAACCAATAGTGGAATATTATTTTCCTGCCTTGGTCTTATTATATCTGTGACCTTAACACTATTAATTCAGGGACTTAACACATTGGACTAAAACTCATTTAAGACTATTCTGTCCGCATCTCCAGTCTAGAGCTCCATTAGTGTACTTACTGTCACTTACAGACTCTCTTCCATGAGGTGTCTTTCATTTAAAAAGAAGGAAGTCATCTCTCTATTAGTTTTGAAGGAGTATGTGGTGCTAGCAACTTCTCAGGTCATGTTCAAAAGGCAATTTCCAAGACATGCCAGCAGAGACCAGTCTTGTTGCACCTTAATGCTCCTTTGTAACCTGTTAAAAGGAAAGGACTTGCAGGCCATGAATTCAAATAAATGTGAGTGACAGAACAAAGGGGAGGGAGATCCTTGATTTTTATTTCCAAGTCTTCCATAGGAGGCTTTTTGAGCTTTGGAGGCTATGCTGCCTAAGATTTCAGACAAGGAAAAACAACAATGTGTAAAGAATAAACATTTAGGGATATATTTTCTAACAATTATATTATTTTGGTGGGAGAATTTTACAGGAAACTAGAGACTGCATCAGTCATACCTGTCCTCCATTCTTTGGAGTTTATGGAAGAAGCAGGTGCAAAGAAGCAGGCCTCTCTACAGAGACTCCCTGAGCTTTACAGACTTGTTTTAGAGACACTAGCATGCTTTTCATAAATATCCAATGCTTTTGACCACAACTCCATAAAGTTAAGCAACAGCTCTTCTTCAGGGCATATCTGTGCACTGAAAAGATATGATGGTGGAAGGAGGGATCTGATTAATAATTTGGCTTCGAAGACAGAGGCTGCTGCACTGCTCTGTTGCTCTCCAATTCAAAACATTCTGAGTCTATTGCCCCAACCTCTGTGAAGTCTTCTTTCTGCTCTTCCTCTTCCCCTCTCCTGACTGTCTCACATTTTTCAAAGACTCCATCTCTCACTCAGAGAAGGTGGGCATTTTATCTTGGTGTTCAACCCCATTGCTACACCGTGTGATCGTTCGCAGCACAGAAATACGTGGCTGCATCGTGGGCTGTCACATTCTTGATTGTCATCAGAGAGTAATCAGTATTCTGTCTGGTTACTTCAAACTTGGCCTCAGAGTAACCATCCTCATAAGAGTTATGACTCCATGTACTACTGCTAACTATTAACTTCAAACCATTTCTTGGAGGCTGCTGGTACCAGAACATATAGGCAAGGTTACTGTAATTCTGGTAGCAGGAGATGGTCAAAGAGCTTCCAGGTCTCAGAAGGATTTTTTCAGGCCACTGAGCAACGTAGGCTCCAATCCCAACACCTGCATTAACAAGAGATAACAAGAGAGAGTGAGGAGTAGGAGTACAGATGATGACCAAAGGGATCCTCTACCTAACAGTAGCCCTGCATGGCTGGATGAGAGCCCTGCTGCAGATGGATCTGTTGTCTCTCACCAGGTAAAAGAGCAAGCACAACAGCCAGCACGGCCCTCCGGCTCTCCCAGAACAGTGTGCTCCTGCTCACTGTTAGACAAGAGTTAAGAGACTCACGCCCCTCCCCTTGCCCTGATTTGTCTGTCAAGTCTGGGCAGGGAAGAGAGAAGGGACTGTCCAGCTGGGATACTTTCTTTGGTGAGCCAGTAAAAGCAAAACTAAATCTTCATGTGGCTGCGTGGTCTGCTTTAGCTTGTCAGCAGCTGAGCTGCTGACACAAGTGTGGAATTTCTCTCAGACCAGTATATTGCTGGCTGAATGCTGAGCTGTCATTCCATGATTGAGAGGGGCTGGGTGTTGGAGGCCAGACAGAAACCTAGCATCAGTGGATTCATGAGGGATTTTTTGGACCCATTTATATCAGTGGCTATAACTTGGGCCATCTTTGCAGAAGTATTTCCAGCAGAAGTACACCTGTACTGTTTCATTCTGAAGAGTTGTTCTTTATATCTGGAGCACAGTATTTCACAACTCGGATCTTGTTAGTCAGAAGCAAAGATGATGGATCAAGATAGCAAAGGCACAAAAATTGCATTTAATCATATCTTAGTTTCTTCTTTTTTCCAGATAGGCATGCATATTCCCTGCTGGTTAATCTTCCTGGGAGCTCTAATTCACTTTTACAGAAATCAAGACATCTCCACCAGCCATTTTTTCTCAAAACAAAAACCATAGTTAAGCATAAACTTCATGAACACTCTGTTTGTTTCTAGCCTGCCAGATACATCCTAGTTAGCCTATTCTATATATGTAATATATTCTGTTCTATTCTATACAACTCTATATATAGAACCTACGCCACTCCCCATTCTTTTCTGAATATATAAGATTCAAAATTATTATTGCAACTGCTTCTTTTTTTCCCTAGTACTTTTAAAGAAATACATTTAATTCTAATGACCTTCAGTAATCCTGATATTGCATCTTGCAAACAATCGGGATACTTCTTGGGTTCTTTCTCTTTTTTTTTCTCTTTTTCTCCATTTTTCTTTTTAAGGACCTATTTGTGTACTGAAAAGATAAGACAGTTGAAGGAGGAATCTGGTTAATGATCCAAACAAATCTGAGGACAAGCAATGAGACAAGGAGAGTAGCTGTTTCATGGGAAACTTAGAATAGTGGCTTTTTGTGCAGATGCAATTCAGGCTGGCCAAAGTAGTACTGCATGGGAGAAAAATGTCCCTTAGTGCTGGAAGAGGGAACTGTAATCACAGAATTCACAATGGCAATGAACCTAGAGGTCTCTGTGGTTTGCTATTGCCACTTGAAAATTGCACAGCTGTGAGCACTCAAGAGCCATTTCATTAAACTGCTGTATATTGAAGGTGACTGATAAGTTTGTTATCACAAGGCCTAAAAATTGCCTTTGCCACTCAAAACTAAAAGTGCTGTGGAGGTGAGAAGTAAAAAGGATCCTTCCTCTGTTGTATTACCAGAGCTGAAAATGTGGTTTGCAGTGCTTATGAAAAAGGTCTGAGCTAGGACTGTAACATGCTTTTCAGGAATGGGTAACTTACTAAAACAGAATTAAAAAAAACCAAACCAACCAACCAACCAACCAACTAAAAACCAAACAAAAAAAACCCAAAAAAACCAAAAAAACAAAAAAAAACCCAAAAAACCCCAAAAAACCAAAAAAAACCTGGAAAAACCCCAAAAACCCAACAAAAAAACCCAAACCAAAACAAAAAATCACCCCAAAGCCTTCATCAAAATGTTTATATTTCTTCATAATTCCACCATGAACTAGTTTTCCTGAAACTTTCACAGGGAATTTGGATCAGCAGTAATAATTCAATAATTCCAGACAGCATCAGCGTGAACATATTTTACAAAGATTATCTCTTCAAAAAGATCAGAGGCTGAAGAAAAAAGGAACTCAGTATGTCTCTGCTATGTGAGAAACAACACTTTCTCAGTGCTTCCCTGCTGTTTGTCTGTAGCCTGACATGAACAGGGAGGAGATCATGGACCTGACGGTGTTCTGAGGAGCAGAGGAGCATTCCTTGAGAGCAAGGAGTGGTGTGTTACATTTGGTGGTGAGCAGTCCTTGAAGTCAGGAGAATATTGGCTCCAATGGTGTCACACATCTGGATTTCCCTAGCCCAGAACAGTTTACTTTCTTTCAGAGCACAGGTAGGTTTATGTAGTGTGGTTTATCAGGAGACTTGGATGCTGCCATGAAACTGAGTGATCCATCTTGGCACTGCAGGAGTCTTCCAGCAATGCTGGTGATGTGGAGCGTGAGGATCTTTTACAGGACCTGCTCCCAGCTGATTCCTGCTCCTTGCTCTTACCAGCTATTCTTACCACCTCCCACTCCTTTTCTTGCTGTGATCACACAGCGTGTGTCACTTCAGCATATCCATATCCAGCTTTGCCACATCATGGAGCAGCACATTTGCTACCTGTGATAGCCAAGTGCTTCATATGCCATGCCCTCCACATGAACACACGGAACAATCAATTGGTTCATGCTCTGTGGTAGGTATGCAAACTGTCAGGGCCACAGCATAAAAACAGAATCCAAAATACACAGGGTATAGCCACACTTTCCTACAAACACCTTTTGCTCTCTAATGGGCTGTTTACCTTCCTTTGGAGCAAAGGTAAGTCCTAGGTTGTGCAATAAAAGCAGGAGCATGGACAGGCAATGACAGGTGAGGGAACCCTGATAATACCCTACCCTCAGCTTTCCAGGTCTATCACAGAAGAGCAATTAGTTCATCAAAAGTTCAGCTCTGCAAGCAATGGAGACAGAGGCACAATGGGAGGAAATTTCTGCCTTCAGCTGTTTCTCACAAGTAACAGCAGCTCTTTGTGGTTTCTTTTCTCTGCCTATGAAGTTTTGCCCTGAAGGGATGCCTGGCTCCAACTCAGAGCTGTATGCATTCCTGTGGCAGGGAAGAAAGGGATCCTGCAATTAAGTAGTGTGTGAAGCAGGTGAATAAAATGCTGCAGTGCACACTGTTGCTTGTAAAGATGCCAAGGGACTGTTCCTTCCACAATGGGCAGGTATGCCTGGTCCCCTGGGTATGTTTTCCTCACGCTGTTGCTGGCCCCATCCTCCTAAGTCCATAATCAGGGGATGAGCTCTTCTCACACACCAATCAGTTTCTCATTGGGCACCTCAGTTCTGTGTAGGTCATGACTATGGGGAAGAACTTTGAATTCTCTGGCAGCTCTGTATTCTTTTACTGGTGCTGTGGGAGTATCTGTGGGGAACTAGTGCCCTGGGACATGACTGTGCATCTGGAGTACTAATCACCAAAAATATCTGCTGCCTTATCTACCCATACCAGCCGTGCCTCAGTTCTCTATGCTGATCTATGGGTTTGTATTTCTGAAGGTCTTTGCCTTCAAAGACAGAGGCTGCTGCACTGCTCTGTTGCTCTCCAATTCAAAACATTCTGGGTCTATTGCCCCAACCTCTGTGAAGTCTTCTTTCTGCTCTTCCTCTTCCCCTCTCTTGACTGTCTCACATTTTTCAAAGACTCCATCTCTCACTCAGAGAAGGTGGGGATTTTATCTTGGTGTTCAACCCCGTTGCTACACCGTGTGACTGCTCGCAGCACAGAAATACGTGGCTGCATCCTGGGCTGTCACATTCTTGATTGTCATCAGAGAGTAATCAGTATTCTGTCTGGTTACTTCAAACTTGGCCTCAGAGTAACCATCCTCATAAGAGTGATACCTCCAAGAAGTACTGCTAACTATTAACTTCAAACCATTTCTTGGAGGCTGCTGGTACCAGAACATATAGGCAAGGTTACTGTAACTCTGGTAGCAGGAGATGGTCAAAGAGCTTCCAGGTCTCAGAAGCATTTTTTCAGGCCACTGAGCAATGGAGAGTGTAACCCCAACACCTGCATTAATAAGAGATAACAAGGGAGAATGAGGAGTAGGAGTACAGGTGATGACCAAAGGGATCCTCTACCTAACAGTAGCCCTGCATGGCTGGATGAGAGCCCTGCTGCAGATGGATCTGTTGTCTCTCACCAGGTAAAAGAGCAAGCACAACAGCCAGCATGGCCCTCCAGCTCTCCCAGGACAGTGTGCTCCTGCTCACTGTTAGACAAGAGTTAAGAGAGACCCATGCCCCTCCCCTTGCCTTGATTTTTCTGTAAGTCTGGGCAGGGAAGAGAGAAGGGACTGTCCAGCTGGGATACTTTCTTTGGTGAGCCAGTAAAAGCAAAACTAAATCTTCATGTGGCTGCGTGGTCTGCTTTAGCTTGTCAGCAGCTGAGCTGCTGACACAAGTGTGGAATTTCTCTCAGACCAGTATATTGCTGCTGAATGCTGAGCTGTCATTCCATGATTGAGAGGGGCTGGGTGTTGGAGGCCAGACAGAAACCTAGCATCAGTGGATTCATGAGGGATTTTTTGGACCCATTTATATCAGTGGCTATAACTTGGGCCATCTTTGCAGAAGTATTTCCAGCAGAAGTACACCTGTACTGTTTCATTCTGAAGAGTTGTTCTTTATATCTGGAGCACAGTATTTCACAACTCGGATCTTGTTAGTCAGAAGCAAAGATGATGGATCAAGATAGCAAAGGCACAAAAATTGTATTTATTCATATCTTAGTTTCTTCTGTTTTCCAGACAGGCATGCATATTCCCTGCTGGTTAATCTTCCTGGGAGCTCTAATTCACTTTTACAGAAATCAAGACATCTCCGCCAGCCATTTTTTTCTCAAAACAAAAACCATAGTTAAGCATAAACCTCGTGAACACTCTGTTTGTTTCTAGCCTGCCAGATACATCCTAGTTAGCCTATTCTATATATGTAATATATTCTATTCTGTTATATACAGTTCTATATATAGAACCTACGCCACTCTCCATTCTTTTCTGAATATATAAGATTCAAAATTATTATTGCAACTGCTTCTTTTCTCCCTACCACTTTTAATGAAATACACATAATTAATTCCAATGACCTTCAGTAATCCTGATATTGCACCTTTAAAAAACTCTGGGATATTCTGCGGTTTTCTCTTTTTCTTCATATTTTGTTGTTATCCCCTCTCCCATATTGCCTCATGCTCTAGAGAGATTTATATCTTCCCATGGCCTCTAGACATTTATATAAAAGGCATGTTCTTTGTATGAGCCTGGCAATATTGTATTTCTTAGAGCCTGAGGCCTAGTTCCTGAATCCTCCAGGATTCAGAGCAATGGAAATCTCAAAAATTTGGTAGCAAATGTTCCCTGTGTCACTTTTTAAATCCTTCTTTTTAAGGGAGTTAACAGAAATTGCCTGAGTAGTTATAGCTTCTTCCCTATCAGGAATAAAAATGCATTTTATATGATGTATAAAAGTTTTGTGTGATCTCTAGTGTCGGGAATACTTTGCATCTAAGAAATAGGGGTTTGGCCAGTTCTTGGGTTTTCTCAGGAGAAATTATTCCATACCTGTGCTGCCATGAGGTTGAAACCTGTGCTGGAGATATTACAGTTTCAGTGACTTGTCAAAGAATTGCAGATGATACGGACCTTTTTGGTTTTTTAATTACCTTCCATAACTTTTATATTTTTCTTTGAATTTTTATGCTGTTTTTAAAGTCAATACATCAGTTAGCAAATAAATTTGAACAAATTTATTATAATTCCATATCCTTTTATGTTTCAATACTGATTATTCTTTGATGCATATTTTTAGCTTTTACTCCTCACAAGCTTTTCTTCTTTTTATGGAAGGTTTATTTTGATTTTACTTGTTCTTCATTTTATTTTATTGATATTTTGCCCTTTTACCTTACTGCTAGGATGGGACACTTTTAGACACTTCCATGGAGCCTGCTGAGACAGTTCCATAGGACATTGCTGCTTTGATCAATGTCCCAAAAATGCATGTCTTTTGCATGAAGACAGTGCAGGATTTTTAGTTTGATTATTGTCTGTCATGCCAAACCTGTTAAAAGCCTTTTTTCCCAGTAGTAATCAGATCTTAAATCCTGGAGGGAGAAACTGTTTCAGAGACTTGATGGGAAATTAAACAGATTGTGGAGGCTGTGGGAAGTAATTCTAAGATTGTTCTGTGTAAGAACTCTGAGACAAGGAAAAAAACATTTCAATGCACTTGGGCTACACCTTCTTCTTTAATCACTTATGTTAGAATTTATTACTAATTCCAGGATGAAGATTTCTATTCAGATGAGCTTTTCTGTCTCAGGAAACAAAAGATGATTGCAGACTCTTCAAAGGAAGGAAGCAACTGGAAGATGTAACTCAGGACCTCTAGTGTGTCTCTCGGGAATTGCTTAATATGCTACTGCCTTTTGTAGATTAGCTAAATTGACAGCCCTTTCATTTTTCAGTTCAAAATGTCTAATTCTTTCAGTCTGTTTTCTTCTAAGATTAAAGATGAAACAAGGGAGAACAAAAAAGTACCAAGATAAAGGCAGGTATGGTCAATCTTCACAAGTAAGACCCTGAACTACTGTACTCAGGGAAGAATGGATGCAGAAAAGTGGAGGAATACAGTTATAAAATGGGCCATTCACAGGTAAACAGGATGCTAGTGAGTATGCTTGTCTGGCTATGCTTTGTACTGGCTCAGCTCAGTCTTCCTAAGCCCTGTCTTCCTAAGTTCCATTTCTAAGTATTTACCTGAGAGAGGAACTGTCTATTCTATGTGCATGTGTTTTGTGTCTGGACATCTGCGGGCTAGGAACTGGAGTCAGACCACAGGCACCAGCAGCTGGAGAGAGCAGACTAGGTGAACTTAAGCAGCAGTCACTGGAGTAGGGCCACAGGCTCGAGGGGCCATGTGTTCCCCGTGCTGGCAGCTGGGGAGAGGGAGGGTGTGCGAGTGTGTGATCACCAGTGAACATGAAGCCAGACTACCTGGCAAGTAAGTGAGGTAATCTGGGCTCCAGGTGTGTGTCTCTAATGGCAAGAACAGTGAGAGGTCGCAACAAGAGGAAGCAGGGGAGTCACAGGCATTTTTTGGAGAGGAAGCTCTGTGAGAGGTGCGTGTGTGGACATAATGGCAACTGGACTGCAGCTCTAGGGGACTCAGAGGTCCAAGGGCTGGCACATGTGACTGGAATACAGTGACAGACACTGGACTCAGTATCTCAGCACAGAAACATGTGAAAAGCTTGCACACTGTACATGTGTATACATATACTTCCCACTATTGAACCCTTGTCTAGAACCCTGATTTCCCACTGTGAACCCCAGCCAGAAAAGGACAAAAGATGAGGCCATCGGTGCTGTTCTGTGGGTGCATCTGTGTTGATCCATGTGTTCACCTGTGTATAGACGTATGTATGCTTGGTATTTTTCGGTATAAATACTGGGGAGACATTCTCATTCTTACTGCCAGCTGGGCCAGGGGGCCTGGAGCTGTGGTAGCTTCCCCTCTGTCACCTCAGCCTAACAGTGAGCCTTGGGGAAAAACCGTGAGATCTCCTCCCTAAGGGTAAAAGAGACCATAGCAGAGTTATGACAGTGAGGAAAGGGCTGAGGTACGCTGCCCACATGGAAGAGAACCAAGGGAAAAAGGAAAAGATTCCTACGGAAGAGTGTTTAACATATACTGGGAACAGTAAGTACAGGCTTAGCAGAGGTTTGTGCTGGATTTGGAAACTAATGTCATGAAACAGAGCATCAGGCAAAGGTGGTCTTCCATCTCCCAAGTGTTAGAGAAAAATGCCTGTTGGAAAGCAAGGAAGGCACTGGAAACCCATTATCCGACCTACATGTAGGCTTAGTGCCTAAAGTCTGGACTAGAATTGCATCCAAGACAGTGGTGACTGTGAGCATCAGATGGCTCTGTAATTTTAGGGGATTTAAGGCATCTCAGGCCAGTCCTTTTCAGTAGTCTACACTAGTACAGGAAGGTCCTCCAGGGCCAATTCTTTGCAGACAATTCTTAGAGGAATACTTCCTCCTCAGGCTTGTCATCCCTTGCCCGGTCAGACCCATGTTGCTCCTTTCTTTACAGCTCTCACCCCAAACAGTCCAGTCAAATTCTATTTCTAATGGGAGCAGTTTGTCTGCTTATTTGGTGAAAGATCCTTTTCCTCATCCATTCTATTTCACATGCCAGCCTTGCTGGCTGCCACCTCTAAACTTCTTCCCAAGTTTTTCAGACCATCTGACAGACCATCTGACTTTCCACATCACCACCTTTACACTTTTCCCAGTCCTTCCTTGTCTTCTTTTTTGTTTCCCAAACTCTCCATCCCATATTTTCATAGCAAAGAGTCAGCTCCTAGGTTTAGAGATGTTAAAATTGCCCAGTTTGCATAGGTTTGGGCTACATAGAGCCTCCAGGGAAGGTTCTTCAGCTCTTCTGCTCTCTTGAAGATCATGTGTTGGATGAGATAGATTAAATAAATATTGTATTTGCAGGGAACCCCGACGAAGGCAGGAATGATGCATCTGACTCCATGTTCTCAGAAGGCTAATTTATTGCTTTATTATACTATATTATATTAAAGAATACTATACTACACTATACTAAAGAATACAGCAAAGATACTTAATGCTGAAAAGATAATAATGAAAACTCGTGACTCTTTCCAGAGTCCTGACACAGCTTGGCCCCAACTGACCAATGAGTCAAAACAACTCACACCAGAATCCAATCAGGCAATCACCTTTGGGTATACAATCTCCAAACACATTCCACACATGAGCACAACACAGGAAAAGCAAATGAGATAAGAATTGTTTTACTTTTCTCTGAGGCCTCTCAGCCCCCTAGGAGAAAAATCCTGGGCAAAGGAATTTTTCAGGGAATGTGAATGCCACAAATAAATACTTTCAAATCTGATGTCCCCCTCTGCTATGTCCTTTCAAGGCCCTTCCTTCCTGGTCCAGCCATTTGCTGAAGATTACTGGGACACAGTCTGTTTCCAACCTCAAAGGCTGAGGCTTTATATCCACATCTGGCTCGATGTGGGACCCCTGTTCTTAGGATTTTTCTACCCTTCTTCCTAGTACCATGCTATTTTCTTACTTTTTTATTTCCTCAGTGCCTCTGGCCACAGTCATCCAGAATTCCTTCCCAGTTCCTGACCCCAGGCACTCTGAAAGAAGTTATAACTTTCCTTCTTCAACCCCCGCCAAAACTTAACAAAAAACAGAATGGCTGAAAGACAGTGAAGAAATCAGAGAGGACATGAAGGCTCTGCAGAACTGGACACTGTTGGACACTGGATGTTATAGCAAAATGTAAGTAACCCCATGTGAAATATTTTTGACAGTACTAGAACAGTGTTCTCCAAAAATTCTTCAATACACACCCCTATCAGGGAAGTATTTTTAAACACATACACCCAGTATATGTACATTTAGTAGCTAATAATTAGATATGTGTAACACTACACTTCTAATGCTTCCACCTCACACCTCAGTGCATCATCTTGACCCCACTTTGAAGACTTCTGCACAGGAACATCATGAGCCAGCAGCCTGTCACTGAATATAGGTTTCAGATGCAGAGTCTAGAAGATGCACAGCCCTTCACCAAACACTCTCCTGATCCCCAGCAACTGAGGAGTTGATGTTCCAAGTCCTAGGGGTGCCTGTCCAGGAACACTTCACTGGCAGAAGATACGTGGGAAGAGAGGAGCAATTGTTCCTCCACCACAAAGCTCTGCGAGATCACAGAATCGCAGAATATTCTGAGGAGGAAGGGACCCACAAGGATCAATTCCAGCTTATAAGTGAATGGCTCATACAGGGACCAAACCCATGACTGAGATGTAAAACGACTAAGCTCAGAAACTTCATGTTTTACGCTCATGGGAAACTTTACGTCTGTCAGCCCATAGTCTCAACAGGTTTCTCTTTCCCAGGATCTTGCATCAGCCTAGACAAATATATTTGCTTTATCTGAGTCCTGTGATGACACAGCTGACCAAAATACTTGAACTAGGAACATGGAGTTCCAGAAAAACAGCTGCCATTTCTTGTCCATTGATAATATCTAACACAGCTGCTCTTCAGTCACCGTCCCTCCCCCTTCCTGTGCCCCCAGGAGCCATCAGCTTTCTACTGCAGCATTACTGCATGAAATGAGAAATTTGTTTGCAGCAATGGATGTACACCCTTGAGTGTATTCTTTGAAGGATACTATAAAAAACCTTTCAATGGGTCTGTGGGATGTTCAGCACCACTGAGCAGAAGGAGTTATTTGTGTTTCAGACGGGGATTTCTTCTCCTAAAGAAAGAAAGAAAGGAAGGTCATCAGAGGGTGTTCTAATTTCAGCTGTAATTCAAAGGGGTCTGTTTATCTTCCACAGTTCTCATGGAAAGACCTGAAAGGCTGCTCTGAGACTGCTTGCTGGATGACCTCTGAATCCTGCATCAGAAACGCCATTTGCCTTCCTTTGACATCAGTTTGCCCTCATGAGCAGAACACCATGGAGTTCTGGGCTTTATGGCAGCCTCCAGAAGGGGTGTCAGAGAGGCTGTTAGGAGAATGAGAGGGGCTTGGGTGAGGTATGTTCACTAGATACCTGCCATCAAAGACTTAGAAACACAAGATCCACAAGAGCTATGATCCGGACCTTTGGCTGTGAGCCTTAGCAGTAGCCTAGGAACAGGTCAGGAGTCTCCTCTTGCTGATTTAAACAAATAGCTTATGGAACCAGAGAGATCATGTTCTGTCGCAGTTCGAATTTGTTCTATTGATTTCTTGTTAAGTGGTTTGTTCTGCTGTACCCCCATGCTCTCCCTGAGTTGGTTTACCACTGGGTTTTACCCTCCCTCAAAGCTGTACCTCATACCATGCTCTGCCTATTGTTCCAGCTCTTTCCCTGCCTGCCAAGGCAACCCAGCCCCTTTTGTTCCTGAACCTTCTCTGCCACCATAACCTGGGGCCGATCCCCGACAGCAACACCGTTTTGGAATTCCCCTATTCCTGGAAGCCCCATTGATCCATATGACCCAACCTCTGCACCCTCTTACCCCAATTGGACCCAGACACTTGACATAATCCCCTCGCTCCTCCCCTGAGAATTCCCTATTGGTTAGCTGTTTGTATCCACCCCCTGAGTTGTACCTGTATAAAACCCCTTGCACAGAAGTGCCCGGGGCTCTTTGTTTCTGGTCTCTTTACTTGAGGTAAACTCTTCATTGTACAACCTCAAGACAGAGAGCCTCCTCCTTTCTCTTCTGCCCGGTCCCTGTCATGGCTTGTGTCTGGCACCGTAGAGCAAGTGTCTCTAAAGGTTCTGCCTCTGGTAAATCCCCATACTGAGGCAGTTCCCCACTCCTGACATGGTGTCAGAATTATAAGAGCTAGCCTGGGCTCTGGTAGCCATGGCAATGTTCTTATGGGGGATTATCAACCAGCCCTATATGAGGCACTTCTTCGTGCTGTTAAGAATAATTTATATGTTAAAGATAAGATAGGATTAAATAAGTAACAGAAGAAAACAATAAAAAGTACTAAGATAAAGGCAGGTATGGGCAAGCTTCCTGATTCAAATGCTCACTTGTTAATTCATGTAAAATTTGTGTGGATATTAAACTGAATGAAAAACCCCAAGAAAGGAAGGAAAGGGAAGCAGTTGTAGCCTAAGTGTTACCTTACAGGATACGAAAGCTATAGATCAGGAAAAATATTGTTCTAAAACATGAGTCTCCTTCTATGCTAATGACATATTTCAGACAAAGAAAACAGAAATCCACAGATCAAATGAAACCCTAGAGTAAACTGGAAATTTTTCTTGCTCCACTTAGTTATGATGAGATTGGATAGCTTCAGTAGTTTTTGATCCTCTTTCCCACAGGAAGCTTCTAATCCTTCTTTCTTTCACAGGATACAACATGCTTGTAAGAAAGCTGTGCACTAATACCAGTTTAAAGGCCAACAGAATTCATGCACCACCTTGGAGAAGGCCCTGGCCTTGGACTTCAACATGAAGGAAGATTTCTCTCTGGACAGTGACACTGTGTGTTACAGTACTCCAGGGTCTACAAAAATTTAATCAAGAAATGGAGAGGAAGAGTATTCCTATTTAATGTCTCAAGCTATTCCAGCATTTCCAAACATATGGGTTCTCTTTAATGTCTCTAGAGAGAATCCTGTGTATTTCAGCACCTAACATGATGAAGTTGGCATCTGCTTAGAGAATGAACATGATTATTCAGCAAAGCATTAAGCTTTAGTAAACTTTGCGTCATGACAGAAATCCCCACTCCTGCAGAGAGGGATTTCAGAAGATCTCACTATTTGTGTTCGCAGCATTATTGCTCATCTACATCACACTCATAAACATCAGCATTGTACTGAAATCCTTGTGTAGCAAAAATGAGTCTGTAGAACATTCCAAAGATGGAATGGTTTGGTTTGTTACTTAGGCAGACATTTTAGTACAGGTCAGGAGAGAGAAATTAGAAAAGGGAGATGCTGAGCATTCGCACATTTGAACTATTTGACTTGGGAAACAGTGGGGGACACAGGATTGTTTTTCTATCCTCCCTTTTGAAATTACAATGGAGGAA